>NC_087522.1:15039686-16279249 GCF_963921805.1 Phalacrocorax carbo
GATCACTTACCACGGCACCAACGCCGTAGGTGGCTGCTGGAGCAAGTGTGTGGTGGTAGGGGTCTGCAGCATAAACTCGTCCGTAACTGAAAATAAAATAAAGTTGAAGATTAATGGAAAAAAGTGTTAAAAACAGATATTACCCATATTAATAAAATGGTTGTAATTAAATATTTCATTCTATCCAAATTCATTACAAATAAACTCACTTTGCAGTTTCAAAAGCAATATCCTTTGGGAAATGGTAAGGTTACAAATTACAATAAATGTATAATTAAGCTTTACTAGATTATTAAGAATCAGCATCAGGCTAAGAAGAGTGGCTGTAGAACAATGGCTGGAAGTTGGCTTTAAGGAACATCGTTATTGCACATTCCTGGTCTTTCTATAGAAGAGGCAAAGTGTCATCCTAAGCCATGATACTTGCACAGCTGAAGTCTCCGTTTTCAAGCCAAGGGCCTGCTACAACCAGGCAAAGACAGTGATGTGAAAATCAGATTTTTGTCATTTCTCCCCATACAAAATGCTTCCAGCTGAAACTACTTCAAAGCTTCTTTATATGTACACCTGGTCGATTTGCTGGCCCAGTCCTCCTCTTCACTTTGAAATACATAGCTTTGCTTCCAAATGCAGTTACCATTAGTGAAATGGACATGTCAGCTAGATACAGGTTTCACTGAATGTCTTAACATCTTTTCCGTAATCAAAGAATTTCCATTGATGTCAGGTGTCACATATAACAACAAAAGCAATCTTAAAATTATAGTGGTGTCTTGCATACAAGGGCTAACATAGTAAACGAGTAAAGTTTTAATAATACTCAATATATTTCAAAAAAACCCCCATTATTTGTTAGCCTTATGTGAACAGTAAACTCACATTGGTCTCATTACCTGTAACTAACGTATTTTTCAGATACAAATACAACTTACTTGTTTTGAAAAGAGGGCAGTTGTCCTATTTTTTTATCATGTATTTGCTCCTCCACAAGGGGAATTTGATTAGCTGATTCCTAGATAATTAGCTGAGGGAAAGCTGAGAAAGGAATGTTTCCATGGCATATACAGTCCTCCACCACCCACTGCTGTGGGTCCTGGATATGAGGTAGAGAAGAGGCCCGAATTATCTGAACTAGGCATTCCTACCTCAGTGACATCTTCAAGGAAGGAGCAGAAATTACCATAGCAAGATAGTCTTTAATTCTCCATTTCACTGAGCAAGGGTATCAGGGATTCATTGCGTATGGAAATCCCAGTAAATCACCTCCTGGGAGAACTGTGCTATCTAAAAGGAAAAGGGTTCAGCAATGAAAAGGCAGAGACTTTACATAAATGTCTCTTACTTTCTGACCAAGCCTAGGGTCACAGATTTTCAGAAGTTATATGCTTTTCCTTTTCCAAGGATATATAACTAGACATCTTGATGAAAAAAACCAAGTAGAAAAAAGTTCAGTAAGAACAAACTTCAAAGTGTACATTGGTTAATGTTCAGTATTGTGAATAAGCCATTTTTGGGGGGCAACAGAATCTGGCATTTTGAGCAAATGTAAAGGGTATCTATGTTCCTGTAAAGTATTCTATGGCAAAATTTGGATATTTCACTACAAAGTACAACCATAGTAGCTGATTGCCTTCAGTTGTACTTCTTGTTTACTCAGTAAATTCAACTTTCTGTTAAGGGATAATATATTAAAAAATACTTAATCTGTTAAAGCTATGAAAGCACCACAAGTTCATGAACCTGGGTTCTATTTCTTCCCCCACAGTTAAGTTTACTTCAGATTTGGGCAGAGAAGTCCTAATAGCTATTGAAGTTGTACATGAATATCTGGGGAAGCAGCGTGTTGGGCAACCACCTTCTGTCATCTCATGGTCTTAAACTCTGGAAAATATGTGTAAAAAAACTTGTATAAAATATATTAATTCCTATTTCCATCCAATATATTGATGAGTGAAGGATTAAATTTTTATATAAATTCCATTTAAATATTAGGCATCCATGAATACATATCTTCATAAATTATCCAAGGCAGTTAACAAGAAAGAAACCAGGCAGTTCCCACTGAAAGAAATTTAATTGAAATAGCTCACATCAGCCTATGTTGGGTAAATGACACTTGCTGATCCTCTGTGTTGGAAAGGCTACATAAGAGCTCTTCAAGCAGGTTTGACACTGACCCCATACCCTGGAGCCTCTTTAGTTGGAAGAACTTCCGTAAACCTCAGCCTCCGTAACCCTATGCATTAGGGTGCAAACATTATAATATTGGAGATTTAAAATACTTAGCTTCAACAGTAGCCATGACAGAATCTCATATGCCGTATTCATCTACATTGAAGTGGACACCTCATTTTCCACTGTATGCCCATTTTAAAAGTCTGAGAACCCATTTTAAACATCATTATAATTTTAATTCTCTCAAGCTAAATCTCATTCAAACAGTAAGAAAACATCTAGAAAGGAAAAACAATTAATTTGATGATAGTCTTGTTTCCAGCTTGATAAATTTCCCTCAAATCCCTAGTCACATGGAGGAGGAATTGCATGTACTATTATTATGCATGCTTTAATATCTTGACTATTATTTTTAAAGCAATGGGAATCAGTATATTTTTCAAAAAAATTTTTTTTCTGATTAACTGGTATTACTGCAGTACTGAGCAAGGACTGTAAATTTAGATCTGTAAGAATTACATTAGTTTTGGTCTAGTGTAAACCATTAACTACATTGGGACTTACTCTGCGAGCTTTTTTCGCACTGCTCTGATCCATTTCCTGCTGTAGGGCTGCATTTTGCCTTCAAACTGCACCCTGTTCCTACACTGTGTCACAGTGCCCAACAAAACTGAAAGTCTAAGGGGTTATGCATGGCAGGGGCTTGAGCAGCCTAAATGCAAGGGCCACTTGTAAGACAGGAACAAGCCCAAATACATAGTGCTCAGGCTTTATTAAATTACTAGCATGTTTAACCCAACTACTTAAGTATCTAGTAAGTTTACAACAGTAACGTAATAAAATATGTTTCTAATAGTATTGCATCAATATTTTACAGAAATATGGACAACTAAGAGGAAAATATGGATGAAAAAACACATTAAGCAATTTCAAAAGAAAGAAAAATTTACTGTTTCAACCCAGTATTTACTTCTGAGTACATTTTTATGACTATTTTGCCAAAGTAGTAATAACTTATTGTCAGTGCTTTACATTACTTTTTTCATCCTACTGCGTAAACCATGTTTATTCTTTAAAATGAAAGAGTTGTGAAGTAATCCTAACATGAAAGCTGTGACCTAAGTTAATCCTTGCTCCTTAAAGGATGTTTTACATTTGTTTTATGATAATTTTGAAGTTTATACTGGGATATTAACATAAAAATGGTATTTCAGAATTAGCAATGATTACATTCTTGTTAAAATAGGAAACACTTCTTTCTTTTCTTTTACAGGATATTGAAGTTCCACTTGAACAAATGTGTGCAACATGAATGTAAAATAAAATAAAATTTAAAAAGCATTCGTCCAAATGTTCTGTAAAAGAAAATCAAGTATATAAAATTAATTGAAAAATTTTCATTCTTACACCCTCCTAAACACACTTGACATACGTAAGCACAAACATGGAAGAATATATTTCCAAAGGGGAGAGAATATGTGCTGAGCTATTATCTGGAAGAAAAATGCATTGAAATTCCTCTGTGATGAATAGACTTTTTTCCCTCCTCAGGGTGACCTCTACCTTCAGAATATGATGGTTTTATTATGATTAATAAATTTCATTTCCACAGAGGAAAGGAACAATGTCAGCTTAAACTTAAAGCAAGTGGGTTTCTTTTTAAATGCTAATTTTTAAACACGCCCTTGCATGACACCAAATTTAGAAGCTCAGAAGGTTAGCAGAATAGGTTCTGATTTCCATGCTGAAAATAGTAAGAAGGATTTAAACTATATTGTCACAATGAAAATCAGTAAGCTAGTTCAGTCACATAATCATTGGTTCATTTATTCACTTTTGTGTCAGTATGCTTATTTCTCATTAAAATTAGTAGCAGTTAAATGCTTTGGGATAATTTACACTGGAAATAATCATTCTAGGTAAACAATTTACTAAATTTAGGACATGCAAATAGCAAAGTTTCTGAAATAAATTAACAGTCAATGCAATTATTAGTATATTTTACAGAATGTTAAATCAATGTATCAAAACCAGTATGTGCACTCACAAATTCTTGTCTAAGAAAACAGCTGATGAACAATTTTGATGCACCACTAATTAGAACAAGCTAAGTTCCACTGTTTTCCAGTATATCTGGAACAGGCATTAAGAAAAAAAATAAACGTTTGCTAGCATTTTGTTACCATACTGGCACTGGTTCTTAAGTAGCTGGACTAACACCTTACTGGGAAATAACTAAGAAAAAAATTAGTGTAGCCATGCTAACATCTGTAAATGCAGCTGTAAACTATTCATCAAAAGCTCAGTGTCTGGTATCTTCTTCTTTACCATTGCTACATCTCAATTTCTTCAATCATTTTCAGTACAGGGTTTAAAATGGCTGAAACACTATGTAAAAGGACAATTTGTTGTCCAATGCACAAATTAAAAAAAAAATTAAGAATGGTAATTGGTTGTGAGATTTATTTTAGTAGGGCCTTTGAACTGGAATCTCTTTCTTTAAATCATCGGTAGTAGGTATTGCTGAAGTCTCCAAAATCTAGGACAGTCAGTGGAGTTCTGATACTGGAGACGTTTGGAAGCTCCTTAATAATGTACATACTGTAGGGTTTCATAACAACATTAATAAGGAATATAGAATATGAAACAAGTTAATACATTTTCTACAAGTGATTCGACAGCTATAGGAGAATTTTAAACATTATTTTATTTTTTAGAAATTTGATGCACATATATTTCTGTTCTCTATATTTTTTTAAAGTCTATATATTGCTAGAAGAACTCTAGAAAATTATTAATCTAAGAAATATAAAGACAGAAGTTAAAAACCTGGTACCACCTCAGCTAAATTGAACTCTGATGTAATCCCTCATTACTTGCTATATTACAAGAAAAGTGTATGTATCAATGGAAAGCTCATATTTCTAACTTTTCCATAATATCATCCATTCTTTGCTAATTTTGATTATAATCGAAAAATCAAGTAACAAAATTGCTGCTTCTTCAAACCTTGAATCGTCAACCAGAACAACCTTAAATTAGTGAAATTATTATACTGACAATTATTACTAAATTTCACAAAAAGGCAACTGCACGAGTGAGACTTGGCTAAGTATGAGAAGGTAGAATATAGTCCATAGTGGTTTGGTATTCCTGCCCTGCTGTTCACCCAGGAAATGGTCACTATTGCAGGATGTGCCTCATGCTGTTGGCAGGTGGCATGGAAAGGGCAATCCACATCTTTCCACTGTCAGATCTTAATGCAGAATTGCAGTAAAATTTTAGATACAGATGTGAAGATTTTAGTAAAGAACTGGAAGGAATACAAGGAAAGAAAGGGTTACCTGGCCTTATCCAGATAAATGATTCTAGTAACTAACATTTTGCTCTTTCTCTTGGTCACATAACTATGATGATACCAAGACAGACGACATGAGCAGCAGAATCCCTTTGTATGTGCACCAGTTACACGCTGAGCAGTATTTTAACCTCAGTGAGTCAACATTGTGCAGCAGTAGTCCTTTAACTTAAAATTCTTTACTACAGTAGGATGATATCTGCTTATGGTGTTCAAAGCGTGTACAACCAATCAATTTATTTCATTTTGGATATCAATACCAACTTTAGGCATTTCAGTCACCTGAATGAGCAATGAGTCTCTCTATGTATCTCAGAAGGCAATGACAAAAGATGTCTATCCTAAGTTTTTACTTAAGACGAAGGAAAATAGTTGAAATCTGCTGATAAAAATAATTGTTTCTATTAATTTTCCTTGATTGTAAAGGTTAAGAATGCTAAAATTCTCTATGCAAAATTTTAAAGGCACAATATCAAACACTAAGATCATTCTAGGACCAATTGGAGGGACCAATAAAATATTTTGTTGCTTATCATTTTCCTTTTCCACAAGTGATAATGCTTTACAGATTTGGGGCAGAAAAATAATTGGGAAGATGTAGTAGAGATGGACAGCACAATGAGACATTGAAACTTCAAGGTATACTGCAGTGCTGAACTCCTGCATACCTTTTAAGCCATGAGGGATAGGGCAATAATAAAAGATTTCCATTAAAGGATCTTCATAAATACATAATTAAAAACAGTCTCTATTTTTTCCCGCAGGTTGCAACAAGAAGAAACTTAAGAAACCCATTCAGAATTTTCTATATGCAGAGAAGAATTAAAAATACTTGACTCTTTACTTGTTTATGTCACATCTGAATTTGGCCCGTTAATTTTTCTTGCTAATTGATGGGCAGGTTTTGTAGAAACATTGGTCATTGAGGCTCAGATTTGATTTTAATTTTTATTTCCGTATGCCAACCTGTAACTTCTTTTGAAGTTTGTTAGATGTTTACAGCCATCCAAAATTGAGCTGCCACCTTGTTAAACATTTAAATATGTATGGTTGATATTGGTTAATTTGCAGAAATATGGAAGTGCAACAAATTGCAGTACAGGTGACTTACTTCCCGAGCTGATGCTGAATAACTGATATGGAACAATCCCAGAGACAGACCTCAGCATAAAATCTTTCAAGTTTCAGTCTTGCTGTCTGGATTTACACAAATGTGGAGAATTCACTCGATGTCTAGTTAAAAATCTAACGTAATTTTATGCTATCAACAGCACCTTCCTGTATGATCTCTATCCAAGAACTTTAGACTTTAATAAACTTCATTAAAAAAAAAGCCACTGTGGAAACTGAGGCTTGCCATCAAGTGACATCTAAAACCAGCTGTATTACAATGAAAACCAAGTATTTCTTTGATCTGTAAAGCATTACTATAGCTGTTATATTTTGGGACAATAAGCCTTGAATAAATTCTTATCTAGTTCAATAATAAATGTACCAGGTACTTTGTTTATTAAATTTTAAAGCAGTCTTTTATGCTTGAGTGTAAAGTTCTTTTCTATGCAATAATATTATTTTTTTTGTTTTATATTTTAAGTCTAATATGATAATCTCAATGTACTAAAACTGGATCCTTGTTTATTTAATGCACTTGTACATAACCATACATATACACACACAAACCACCTTTCACATCTACTATTTTCAGTCTATCATAGAAAAAAGATACTGGTTGCTTCATTAAAAAGAAAGTACAGAAGATGCACACATGCTTATACGCACTTGTTGAGGGCAAACACAGATTATTCACTATTTCTGTTATCAGAGGAGCTTCACATTGCAAATCCTCCATTTACAAATCACAGAACCTCAGCTTTACTTAATCTTGTCATGTTGTCACATTTGACTAGCCATGCGAACTGACCTAGAACTGTAAGCACCGGGAAGGCAAGCTGTCAAAGAGATAATGACAAAGATGCCAAAAAGGGCTGCCAGTGTTTTCACTGGGTGAGAAAAAGGAATTAATCAAACTTCATGAAAGAAGAACAGAGAATAATCAAAGTGTTTCCTGATTTTTATCAACTGTTCCAATATCTAAACATCTTTACCACACAACTACTGAGAGCAGTAAAAGCTGTAACAAATGGAATTCCATATAAGCAACTATTTACAGCAGCAGTAAATGCAAGTTTAAACTGCCAACATAAAGGACACTTGAATTTACAGCGGAAGTTTAATAATGTGCATTAGTACAACATTTCCTAGTCTTCTAGAGCAAAATCTTCAGTATCTGCCATTTTTCACAGGGAAAAGCAGTACAGCCTTAAATAAATACTAGCACAAAGATTTTACAGATGCTGCTTCATCTAAATTTTTTAAAATCTGATTAGTGAAAGAGCATAACATAATAATAAAAGCATCTCATAGAAAATGGTCATTTTCCCAGTCAAATTGCTTCATGAAATGAAGCCAAACTCATAGGCAGCAATACTAAAAGGGAAGAACCTCTCAGAACCATACGTATGTCTTTACACAGTAATTCAAAAAAGCTGAAAGAAATATCTCTGAAACTGTACTTTTTCAAAGCAGTTTGGATTATATGTACTTCTTGGAAATTCCTTTGAAAGAGTATAATCTGATCAATATCTCCTAGCAGACATGTAAGTCAATGAGATGTATGCAAGCATGTATGGCAAAATTTTTATGATCTACAATTATTTATGTGCAGTAGCAGAGGTATGCCTCAACAGGCGCACCTTAACCGTTCTAAGCACTTTGTCAAATATTAATATGCTTTTTAAAAAGTATCTCCATATTTGCTATTTTTTAATGAATTAAATTTGTGGTGGTGTTGACAGGTTAAATACGGTATACAGGAAAATTGCAATGACATGAGCAATTGTATTGGTTAACTATTGCCAATATTCTGTTCAAACTATTTCGATAGTACAAACTCCAGTGCTTGCTTCTTTAAGCTGCCTGCTTTTATGAAACACTTCTCCTACAGTTATAAAATTAAAACTTTCAGAATGTTTAATCTGTTTTGGAGACTGCATCTTTCTCCAAATGGAGGTCAATAACTTAATCTAAGCCTGTCAACTTCTAAAGCTTTAAAATGCATTTCTTTTGCGCGCGCATACACACACACACACACACAAATCCCGTCTCCTGGGGATGATTCTGCTCAAATATGTAAATAAATACAGTCACAGTTGGACAGATGTTATATCCACTTCCACTGTACTTCGTTCCAAATTTAGGTTTATGTATACACTTGCCTCTCTCTCTCTGTTATTTCAAAATCATAAACTGCATGTACAGGTGGAAGAAAAATAATACCAGGCATGCAACTGCACTGGATTTTTCTATTTGTAGATGGAAGTTGGATAACAGTTAAAAATTGGAGGAAGAAAGAAAAAGTAATATAAATATAGAATAATGATCTTCTCCCATATTTACACAGAAATCATTAAATGCAATATGCAGGTACATCCTAGAATGCACTTGGAAAAGACACTACAAAATATTTTTTTTCTTTACAAACTATGAATCTTGATCTTATAAAACCTAAAAGAAAAAATATAGTGAGCACTGATTTGAAAAATCATTAAAAATTCTATAGATTCAAAATGAACAATCTTCTGTAATCAACATGTAAATAAACCATGGGTTTATTCTGGGCCTTATCCTGATTTATTAGGAGCCTGATAGGACAAGATGCCTATTGCCCGCATCAGCCAGGAACCTCAGGGTTAATTCTCCCCTAATGTACCCATTGTCGGAGATTTGCTAGAGGAAGGTCTTCAGAGATCCTTGTTAAAATTCCATCATAAAACTGATAGGAGGTTTCAGATAGTTTCCCTACTGCTGTTCTAGTTCAGATCTGTTTGTAGACTCTTTAATCATGCCTGCCAGAGATGACCTATCCCAGAAGCACAGAACTTCTTTTCTGAAGAGTAATTATTTTTAGCCTCAGAATGCACTGGATGCAATCAAGAGTGAAATATTTTAAATTTCCCATGGAAGGATCCCTGTCAGATACTCAAATATGTTTCCTTTATATAATGTGCATGGAAGAACAGATACACATACCTAAATAGAAATGTGCATATGGACACACTATCCATTCATTAACACATTTATTAATTCAAGATTACTTTATTCTCAAATCAGAAGAGAAGTCATGTGGCTGAGGACTAAGTATCCTTTGGCAGGATTGATAAAGTATTAGGAAGAGTGAGTATTACCAGCAGAATCACCCAAGACCTCCCATTTCCATTTGACGACAAAGTTAAAACCAAACGTTTACTTGTTATATTATTATTTGTAGTCTACAAACACACACATTCTTTACAGGGAAACAATACAAACATACATATACTCACATTTCAAACATTGAGCATAATATCAATTATTTCACCTTATATCAATTTTACAAACAGTTGAATTACTGTAATGGAGTTTAGGAGCACTAAAAAAGCACTATAAATTTGTTCTGTAGAGGTTTTACATGCATCTGAAAAACCACAGGAAGTTTAGCTTCGGTTCTAAAAGTTTATGTATCTCTGTATATGCTCCATGTATTAAAACACAAAACATCAGAGAATTAATTAGTTGAAAGTCAACTTACAGATTTGAAAAACCAAATGCAACTTTGACAACTTGTGCCACAGGAATACAGGCCAGAGAATGATCTTTTTGTAAAGCCAAGAGTCTTTTAAATATTATGACTAAAATTTAAGTATATAAGGAACAGAAGATACAGGCTTTCAATAACTTTCCCCTTCAGGTCATATTACAAAAAAGGCACCTACAGTCACCTGTGATGGATATGTTTATCATATGGTCAAAAACATACCTAACAAAAATATCTTATTGTTGAATCAATTCAACAGAGATAATCAACTGGTAAACTGAAAAGTTTTAATAAATCTTTTCCCTTCTGTGTAAAGTTCACTGAATTCAACTGATAGAGAGTGCTATATTTTTTACTGAAATTCCAAAGTAGTAATATATGGAATACATATAATATAGTCTTGAACACTTAAATTGTGCCTGCACTGAGGGGAAAAAATGTCTTTATTAGAGAAATAATTATTGCTTAGAAAGGTTCACTCTGCAAAACAGGAAATTGTTTTCACGACAAGAAAAGTATTAAAAGACCACGTCTATCTCAAGAATTCCAAGTTAAAAAATTGCTAAAATAACTATATTTATTCTTAGCAAGGCCTAGATTTATAAATTAGTAGGCTTCCTACTACAGCTCACTCTCACTAAGAGCCAAGCAGGAAGAACAAGTGAAATAATGAAAGCCAAAATCCAGATCTAGTGAGGTCAAGAAAGTGTCAAATGTTGACTTCTCAAAATGTATACTTTTAAGGATTTAGAACTTTGAAAAACCTATGTTAAATCAGGTTTTGTTACAAAAGAACTTTTCAGATTACCACCAAAAATGCTATGGCTAGCATACAGATTATTACAATTTTAGCATATTTGGCTTTAGCTATGATCTTCTTTTTCATAAACGTTTTTATTTGTTCCTACATAGGTCACTATGGCATAAACGGAAAACTCTTCACCTTTCATTTATTTCTGCTAATGTAAACCTCTATAAATAAACACTTCTTAATACCAACATTTTGTGTCACTCTATATATATGTCCTTTCATCCTTCAATACAGCAGCTTCTATGAACTCAGCAGAATTTTTGCATAACATTATTGGCAGAATATGTCCCGGCACTGTTACTATTTATTTTGGCTTTTGATTTCTTATGTAGTGACATAATACCATCCTTACCTGAATTAAGACTAAGATTGTTCAAACTCTATTGCTTTAAAGAGAGAAAATCCCTTGACATAATCAATATATTTATAAATTACCGTTACCTTTTAAAAACATTGTTCATTCTTCTGTACCCATGGCTTACAACATGATAGTATATTAGCAAAGCAGCTAAGACTTTTTACTTACTAGAGAGCGATCTTCTGAAGACACAGACCCTCTCTCCCACTATCTTATCCATAGGATAGACTTTGTGAGTGCTTTAGGGTCTGCAGTACCCTTGTGGGCAATATTTGCCCCCAAAGAGTTGAAAAGAAAATTGTTACATCTATAGCACTTACAATGTCCTACATACATCTAAGCCTTTAATCTTTTCATTAGTTCTGTTTGGTTTGGCTTTTTAAAGTCACAATCTTGATTGTACTGCACAGCAAGTATTTATTAGAAGGTTTAACATATCCTTACTTTTCTAGGCCATATGATATTTAAACTGGAAATAAAACACCAAAGTCAGCAAAATAACCTAATGTCTTTTATATGGCAGAACCTATAGGCTCAAGCTATTAAACTATTCCAAAGATTTATACTACGGACTTTCCTTTGCTTTCTCTTACGATTAAATGCAGCATGTGAAAAAGGATATTGAGACCTGGATGGATGCATCAAGAAGTATCAATGATTGTTACCTGCAGAGGTGTTACAAGAAATTTCATCTGCTGCAACGAAGACGAATTGATTTCTGCAAGAGAAGATAAAATTCACAATACTGCTTGCTGACTGGGAAATGTGCTAGCTGCCAATTGACTTGATGTTTACAGATGGGGTAGGGTAAGGGTGCTTAATTTTAATGAATGTAGCAAGAAAAAGTGTTGACGTATTTCAGTACTATAGAGTTTATAAGGATCATGAGGTAGACATGCTGGGATCTTTTAAATGAAATAATGGTGACATTTGGATATGGACTATGTACAAACTCTTGCATTGGAAGCTTTATGTTTAGTGTTACAGATATGTCAATATATTTATGAAGTCTAATAAAAATAAAACAATATTTATATTGGTAGAGATATTAAAGGGCACTACTGCAAAATATGTAAAAAGCATTTTTGAAAAAAAAACATAATTGCCATTTACTTCGTGCATCTGAAAGGAGGATATTCACAGTAAAATATTTTGCTTTTTATATGTCTAATATGATTGCAATCAGAAAATTAATTTTCTGCTATTTATTAAAAAAAATGACATAGTATATTCTCATATACTGTCATCCAAATACATACAAAAGTATGTATAAACTAGAGATATGAGTAATTTAATATAAACCTTCTCTTGCAAAATTCTTTTTTAAACCAGGTAACATAAAAAGAGAAATGTTAAGTACACTAATTTTCAAAATGCAGAAAAGTACACTACGGCACAAATCCTGATTTGCCCTTTCCAAAGTCAAAGCAAACAGGATTTGGGTTAGTGGAAACCATGTTTAAGGATTAACATCAAATGACTCCTTTGTATACATATACATAGCTTCCTTGAATTATTTTTGTGTCGTGCAGGATTAATAAGGAATCTGGGTGAAGTTTTAACACTTGGGTGCTGGTTTACTCCAAATTGCATGTAGTTCCTCCAGCCTGCACTGCTAGGCATGGCAAAAAACTTGAGTTTTTCTGATTTTGCACAGCTTTAATGCAAGAGTCTACCAAATAGGAATTAGAAGGAACTAGTTCTAACTTGTACTGAGCACTACCTGGAAAACATAGTTCTGCAAGGTGATGAAAGCTTTGTCAAGCATTAAGTACTCTGAAAGTCTTACTGAAAACTATTCTGTTCAGGAACAAACCTCTCTTAGGGGTACTAGAACCTTGAGGAGTTAAGCCCTAAGAGAAAAAAAATCTAGTTCCATTACTTCACCTCCACTGTATTAAAAAGATTTGAATTTCTCATTTAGAAAGCTGTGAACCTTGTTACTTAGAAGTTCACATTTTGAACAAAACAAAACAAAATCTGTAATCAATACTATAGCGACAGGATTGATTAAGATCAAAAGCAGTGTCTGATAATTGCCTCTGCCCTATCTCAGACATACTAACACCTGCCTTCTAGTATGAATGGACTTAGTGATCAAACTGTATACTCTTTAATTTTCAATAGGATGTATAGATCGGTAGTTTTTTTCTCTTTATTTTGCCATTTGCAGCAGTTTCAAAGCTAATGAGATCTACCTAGCATGTAATGCTGAGGAGATGAATTTAAAAAAAAAATGAAGGGGGATAAATTTAGCATTATAAATACAGAGCTACTCTGTATTTCATGGGTAGTATAATTTGTCTCTGTATTTCCTGCTATCACCTCGTCTATTATCACCTCTTGTGATAATTACATCAAAAGAAACAGGTAGATGTTTGCCTAAAAGGGAGTAATCCATTAGCAATGCAGATTTACCACTTACTGTTTCACAGAAGATCCTTTTGATTCATTTCTAGGAAGTTATTAAACTGCCCTTTCATCTAAATGAAGTGATCACTTTCCCTTAATAACTGCCTCTAAAGCAGCTAGGTGAGAAACTTTTTCTTTCTTTCTATTCAGAACATTTGTTGTTATGGCACATTCAGCCACAGACACTATATCTTCAGATGCCAAAGTACAGAACTATCTGTAAGAATAATGTGATGGTTTAGTTACTTATAGAACACTAACTGCTATTTGTCTTTTGGACATTGAAAATATTCTGAAATCTTACTTTTTATTACCAACTCTTTAATAGTTACCAGTAGAAAATTAATTTTAGAAAATTTAATACAAACTGAAACCTGTTTAAAAAATCTGCCATAAACATTCCTTGTATACTGCTTCAATTTGCATAGGAAGATACTATTTTCCCTATATTTTGCTTTTGTAAAATTCATTTCACAACTCCGTAAATCAATTTTAAAAGTAAGCAGAAAGTTACATATTGGTCAGCACAGCAACTGAGAGAACGACAAGTAAGACTAAATGCTGAAGTTCAATAAGCCAGTTCAATTTTTTAATAATTAATTAGGTGTTATCAGTAAAAATTACAATGAATTGTTTAGTAGTTTGATGGCTTTAATGTTTTTACAGTGGCAGTTTTTTCTATTTAGTTAAATTCTATCCTATTGTTTACATAGACCTAGAGGGAGAACTGATAATCAGAGGTGTTACTATGTACTAAAATCACACCTGATGTCCCAAGCAAGTATTATTCTTTAGTGTGGTCAATGCCATAGCTTGCAGAAGGAGTCCTGAGTTAAGCTGACACTGTGGTGCATCATATTCTATCTGTCTTAAAGTACATGAAAAACACACCTGGAAAAGGGCAGCTAACCCAACTCAGACCTTTGCAAATGTAGGGCCATTCCCTTTAAAGACCAATTTTACACACTAACTATTTTGAGTGTACAAGGCTTAAAAATATCACAGGTAAGGTATGATGAAAATTCATGATACATTTTAGGTTTTGTTTCAATGTTCCTCATCACTTCTACACTTTTGATTCAAAAAGGTACAAGAAATATAAGTGGACCCAAGTTTATTATACAATAAGACCTTCTCTGTTATTAAGATACAGAATTGCTTCCATCAGTTTAATTTGTGTATTAACACGAAAAGTATAGAACAAAATTTTTACTCCTTATTGTTTTATAATTCAGATTTAAAAGAACATACATTTAAAATCCAGTGAACATTTTTTTTTAAATAAAATTTGAAAAGTAGTTACTGGTTGTAAAGTAAATAAACAGAAAAATAAATTGAAAAAGTAATAAGACAAATAGGTTGATCTGAATGTACAACTGGATATATTAAACTTGCCAGATATTCACACTCTGGGCTAAGTGCAATCCTTTTAAGTGATGGAGTGGCACCCTTTGGTAGCCTGAGCAATCTGATGGAAACCCAGAGAGTGCAGGTCACAAAAATTTACTTCTGCGACTCAAAATGGCTGTGTTCCATCTGAGCAGCTATTTCCCAAGGGCAAACACTTCTGCATAGTATTAAGTCTCTCAATCCTTCATAACAATTTCTCATTTCTTCTAGTAAATTGAAAACTACTGCAGATTTTTACCAGTATGGTAATAAAGATATTTTTAAAGTTGGAAAAAAATGTTTAAACATTTGTGTATTTCCTGAATTTGGACAGAAACGGAGAGGACAGCAAAAGTAATAGTAAGTGATTTGGTGCTTTTTCTTACTTTGGGTTAGTTACCCCAGTTTTCAAAAAGGTTCAAAAATGTTCTAATTTCCTCTGCACTGTTCCCCATCAACCCTCTGGCAGACTCCTAACAAATACATTCCTTGAAGCCCCAGATCTGACATAAACTTCTCTATCAGTTTTAGCACCTGCTATTTCTACCCTGAAGGTCTTCTGCATATCCAACACATTAGGTACTTTCTTTTTCTCTCCTTGATGCTGTCAGTTTGGTGAAAACAGGCCATACTGTAGCATAAAACTGGATATATATAGATAGATATATTTTAATCTTTAATCACTAGAGTCCAAGCCTTACATTCGTTATGGCTGTTGGATATACAGAACTACTTCTATGCAGAAACCTTACATGTGAATACCTTCCCTCTTTGCTTCTTGCTAAACCGTCCTAGAAAGATTCAGTCTGTGGTAGAATGGAGAACAGCTTTAGGAGAGGAGTCTTTGACTACCCTCTGTCAGCCTTTCCATCTTAGCATCTTTTTCACAGGGTAGCTTGAAAAAAAACAAGGCATGATATTCTAAGCATATCTTTCTGTACTGGACTTTTTATTTCAGGAGACCTTTTATTACTAAAACCTTGACTAGCCACATTAAGGCTTAGGCTGTCATGAATGACTTTCAGTCATTATGAATCTAATATATGTATTTAGACAGGGACAGGGTTTGCACTATAAAACCAAATAGTTTTGAAAGTTTTTGTGATGGCATGACGTGGGCAGAAGTTCAGCTGCCATAATCAAAGCCATACTTTGCAGTATCATACTTCAAAGAGCATAACAAAATATTTTCAGGTTCAACTTTATCACCTGACTAAAAGTACCCTGTTCTAAATTAAAGCAGGCCACTGAACTGAAAGACTTAGATAATAAAGTATTAAAACAAAATATTTGAGCAAGTGAAGAACAGGATTTTAAGTGAAGCTTGACTAAGGTTTTTCATGATATACACTATTTAGTAAAAAATATTACTAGTTACAAATGACTTCAGAAAATGATGCTGCACCTACTAATTTTCACAGAGAGGTCTCTTTTACAGTCTTGCTTCTGACAAGTCACCTTAACTGTGCTGAAGTAGTACAGAAAAAAACTTTCCACACATTAGTTTGAAAGTATGCTGACCTAATCCAGAAGCTACATACATATCAACACTGAGTTTAAGCTTAAGTAAGACTTTATATGTGACATTTATTAGAACCATGACAACAACTGGTAATTACTATGTAGTATTTTTAGGTTTTATTTCTACTGAAATCTTTTCTGCAAGCGTGTTTAAATAGTCTTGACTGTCTTTTTATCTACATACTCTAGTAGTTAGTCTCACATTTGAGATACCTAATATTCCAATGAGGTTGATATTAGCTTTTAGTGTACAAGTGTTTTATGTGCTCCATCAAGAAACGTTAAGTTAGAGTATTAAGAGCATTTCTGTTTAATGAACATTTATTACTTTCCTTCAAGCTTTTCCAAAAGTCACTTTATGTTTCCCATCCTAACACTAACACCAATGATCTCAGCTACTGGAATGTCAAATAGATACCAGAGTAGAGAAAGGAATTTTGTAATCTTTGATACAATGCGGGACCTTTAGGCTCCTTCACATGAAGAAATCTGGGCGTTTCTCCTCACTGGCTGAATGGAGTGGAAGTTTTCTTAAATACTAAAACTGATAATTCAGCTACGCATAAATAGGTACAACTTTTATCACATCTAACTAGACTTTATTTTAAAGGTCAGTAGCAACTTAAAGTAAAATGGAGCTCAGAAAGAGCAGAAGCTTGTAACAGAGATTGGGTGTACAGTATAGACCTAACCACTGATCCTGCCTGATATGTATGTGATTTGGCTACTTTACTAACAGTTGGAAATTTCAGAACCTGGAAGTAGAAGACAGGAAGAAATTCAGAGAATGGGTCTTAGATGCTCTTTTATATGACTTGAGGAATCTAACCATCATGAAGCACAATTCCAACCTAATTTCAGGATAGACTGTTACGCTGAGTGCTCCCCCTACAAGTTTCCATATAGCCACCTCACTCTGGGAAAGGAATTGCTCATCTTTCTTTGTCTGCAGTACTACATACTCCTATAAAAACATTCACCTACTACAGCATTTTCCCTCCTACAGTCATTGGTCCTGCTATTCAGATGTACAAAAGTACTCACAGCTGAGTCTGTGAAGTTTTTATGCGTAGGTCATTGTGGGTGTAAGAACCTATGTTTGTAGGGCACATGGGACAAATTACTAAGTTTTGTCTGTGTCCTATCTTCTCCTGAAAAGGCTGCGTGACAGTTCAGTTGGACTTTTCAACACTACTTATATTTTCCCCAGCACGTGATTAAGAACAAAATTTTGACACACATACAATTTCACCCAGCACTCCCAGAATTTTTTAGTCCTTTTTCTTGGCAACACAGAGATTCCATAAAATAGAAAACATAATAGAGGTCAAGTGGGATTTTAAGAAATCAGGACTTCCCTAAAAATAATCACACTAACTCTAGAAAATTTGAAATGTAGAAGAAATGATAATTCAGTAATGTACAGTGATTATGTTTCATACACCAGAATTCTTGGACTTTTCTTACTAACTTGGCAAAACTAGACATAAATAGTTTTGCTTAACACAGAGGTGCAGCCCCTGCTCCCAAAAAGATAGCAACTGCTAAAAACAGTGCAGAGCCCCAGGACATGGGGAATTAAAATGAAGGCAAACACAATACTGAGCAGAGGTTACAGTGGAAATATTTAAACTATATGTAATCAGTTGACTTTTTCTGGTAAGATCACCATGAGACCTACCAATACAGTCAGTATTTACATTTCATGGATCAGAGCTTCAGCCGGTAAAATTGATGCAGCTTAATTGAAAGCATGGACTTCACTGGAGCTATTCTAAATTGTATTCTCCAAGGATCTGGTGCTAACTATGTGGTATAGCAATGATTTTTCCCAGAAGAGTTTTATGTGGTACATCTATACTTTTCTCCTTTATATTATTAAAGATGCTTTATTTTTCCTTCATGATCTAAACTTTAAGGCTTCGTTGCTTTTGTTAGGACTCTAATGTTGAGGGCTTTTAGCCTATGAATTACAACATAGCTGATGGTTGACTGCTTGAATAGTCTTTTTAATATTCAGGTATGGACCAAGTTTCAGAGTTTCCCTCTGAAAAAAAATTTTAAGTGCTCCCCAACTCCTTCCTTCTGGTGCCCTAAATTTAAATGTCAAGACTATAAAAGATTTTAAACTTTTCAATACTAGTATATAACTATAATAGGAAGGTTGATTTTGCTATTATCATGCTTTATATTCCCATTATTGTAGGATCAAAATACATTATCACAGCATTTGAATCACAGCACAAAGACAACTAAACAACTTTACAGCCATATCTATAAAATATATTAAGTAAAACTAAAACTATAACCAGAAAGTAATTTATGTTGTATCAACCTTCAACAACACTAACAGTAACTTGTGTGACCTGATGCGCATTAAGAAAGTATATTTTACTTTCAGACTATTTTTTTCCATGCCAGGTCCTTTTTTGCTGCAGAATTGCTTGTTCAACCTAGATACTACTAATTATGCCAAGATAAAGAGGAAGACTCAGATATTCTGCTTTATATTGTATATTCTGCTTTCATTATCAAAGATAATGCATCTCCAACCTCCATCATTCCTGACCATTTCATTAAATGCTCTTTTCTGAAATTTTGAAGCTGGCCTTGCAACTGTATGGAATAAAACCCTGCATCAAAATAAATTAGAGTACTTACTTCTGTAAATATTACCTCACAGAAAACACTACAGCACATCTTGATTGCCTAAGCAAAGGCAGCTCATCCATCTGCCTGGACTCAGCTGCCGCGCCAGAAGGCCCAGTGTCACTTCTGCCTGCACGGGTGTCTCACGTGTCCTAGAGTGTCTCAAATGGCACTAAAGGCCTGTTTCCAAGCAGCTTAAGCAAGCCCTTAAAATTTGACTGCCAGCTTAAGCACCTCTGCATTGCTTTATATCTGTATCTTCTCTGTGCTCAATACAGGATATTTCAGCGTGATTTAGCCCATGACAAGATGTCTCTAACATAGTTTAGACTGCCAAAGACAGCAGGAGACAGAAAATTTAAGAAATGTCTCATTAAATTTTATCCTGCCGCCAACCACACAATTTCTTGAACAGGAGTAATTCGTTTTACCACCAAAACACACTTTTGCAATTGTGAAAAGCACAATCTCAAGAAAAGAAAAAAATTCCTACACTCTTCTGGACACTAGTGGAAATGCCCATTCCCAGGACCAGTGATATATGCCTGTATGATTCCATTTACCCAGAGGAAAAAAAAACCAAAATAAAGAGAAAAATGGTCAACAGAAGATGCTTTCTTATAATTGGTATTCTTACGTCAGGCTTTCCCCAGCAGATCGACAGGCATCTTTTTCAGCCTTTCTATTGAACTAACTAAATAACCTATTCAGGTGCTACGAGACAGGCTCCTTTTAGCATAGCCGAGTATTAATACTGTAAAGCATGTTAGGGAAATGACAAGGTGTCCATACTGCATACAGTGTAGATAGGATTCTTCCATGGCAATCTCTTGTATATGAACTCCCCCTGTCTCTCCTCCCATTACCACTCAAAGACTGTATAAAGACAATTCCTAGCAAATGGGTGCTATACTTTGCAACTTAGTATAGTTGTTGCGAAAAATATATTTTTAATACACTGCCAAAATGTGGACAATGTCTTACTTTGCAACCAGCTGAAGAATCTGTAGCCCTTTCACCTACATTTTAAATCTACACATATATTATTTACTGATTTATTTTTTAAATAAGAACTATACAAATATGCTTAGTTCTAATTCATATTACCTGCTGTATCAGTGGAATTTTTCTATGTATGAAGTAATACATAATATATTATACATAAGATAAATGTATTTGATATTAATAATACAATATACACAGTATAAATATGCATATTTATCTGCAAGATGAACACAGATGATTTTTAAGTGGATCTTAACATTTTAAGGTGAAACCACATAAATCAATATTAGAATTCATACTGATGTCAGTAGCATAATTACTCTAAGATCATTTGCCTTTTACTGTGTTTAACACAGTCTACACACATAAACTAAATCCTTGAAGAAGTGATCCAGTAACTTTATTTCTGAAGTGCTCCATGTCAGCAATGTGAACTGATGTCTGTATGACCCAGGACTGCTAAATTAAGGCTATTTTTGAAGTTTTATCATTTATTTTTGCTTAAGGATATGGTTTAGTGGTGGACTTGGAAGTGATAGGTTAGCGGTTGGACTCAATGATCTTAAGGGTCTTTTCCAACCTTAACGATTCTATGATTCTATTCTATGAAGTTTTTTTACTACTATATTTTGGACATATTTTTCACTCTCTTTAGGGCAAAGACTACAGCATTTTGAAGTCAGCTTTGTGTAAAGAATCAGTATTTTATCCGGTAAAATACATACCAAAATACTGATTGATTTTGTTGGGGGATTTATTATTTTTGTATATCATGTCATTTTTAAAACAATGTCTAATTAAAATATACTTTACATTTATTTCTGAGTTCATAATGATTATTAAGATTTATTGGTAACCACCATTTTACCCACAATAAAATGTCCTAACATACAGAGGTATAAATATAAAACTTCTTTAGCAAAACCAACAATTTTTCTGTTTAAGTTATTTTAAGTGGCTTTACAGCATCACTTTTTCATATTATAACTAAAATACCATATATATGAAAACCTTGCTGGGATTATTTTTGAATCAATTCAAGAAAAAACAAAATGGAATTTAGGGTCTGGTACAGGTTTGGTTTAAATGAAGACTTTATTTTTCTCTGCATGTATATGAAACATCTATAGCAGTTTTCACACAAAAAAATTTGTTCTTTAGGATACATGGGTAAACTGCCTACTTTCATTCCTTCTGTGCAGTATTCTTACAAACCTCTGCTTTGCCAGAGGTGTATTCCTAGAGTATTAAAAACTTGGTCAAGCCCAAGGGTATGTGAAAAAATTCCATTCAAGTACCTCATCAAACACTTTAGACTTCTTTGAGGTGGGAACCACTACAGTAAAAACTTACAAGAGTGTAAATTACCTCTTTGTTGATTAATTTCATCAGAAGTTTGTTCTAGTATTTCCTCACCTTGCCTAAAACATATGGCAAATTACATGGCTAATCCATATAGACTATATCCAACTCATTCTGTATTTTATTAATAACATTTCATTCCTTCATCTTCTCTCTGACTTTTTCACAATGCTCTTAATTCCTTCTTGCTTTTAAAGGACTCACAATGGAAGCACTCAGGTTGACCATACTTATAGCATGTTCTAATCTGCCTCTTTGTGGTCTATCAGGTCAATGATCTGAAAGCTAAAAAGTGTATAATTAGACACCGACATGTCCAAAGGAACTGTTATGGTCTATCATGTCACAGGCACTGACCCAATAGACTGTAACAGTTTTGGTCTGTTGGATTAGGAATCAATGTTTTAGTAACTCCCTGACTCCATATGTATCCAGTCTGCTGAATACAACACACTTAAAAATTTTAAAAGTCACTTTCTTTCAATATCCCCTAAGAGTGGAGAAGCCCATATGAACTATTGAAGAGACAATTCCTACATCAAAAATGTAACCAATCCCTCCCCCCCCTTTTAGAGGAAAAGCACACATGAAAATGCATCAAAGGAATATATTTATAATCACGGTTGATTACTATGAACTTTTATTTTAAAGAAACTTCCAAGTTAAAAGTCATGCTATATAACCTGATGTAGGCTAGATGTATTAAACAAAAAGTAAAGATATTGAAGTTGATAAGCAAATGTTAGAATATGTGCACTGGTATTTTTTTTCAATTATAAGCATTTAATAGCTCCCATTACATTCAAGAAGAAGCTGGCAGCAAAAGTACTCAGCATCTTTAAACTTCGAGCACTTTAGGAAGCCAGGTATGGAAATCTAGGCTCTAGTGTTCCTCTACCTTCTCGCTTAATTTTTCCTTCATGATTTCCAGTATGGATGCCAAACCAGATTTAACAGTAATAGCCAATCCTTTCCTTATCTATGGGGATTCTTAAAATATCCCTTGATATTACAGTGAAGGAGAATGGAAATTACAAGAAAGAGAAGTATAACCAGAGTATGAAGAATACAAGCTCTGACATGATAAAAGTTTCATAATTGTTGTTTTACCATTGTTCCCAGCCAGGAACCCTAAGCTTTTTCACTACTTTACTACCTCGGATTTGAACTACTGGAGTAGTTTTAATAGTTACATGGGTATTACATGAATGCTGATATTTTACGCAGGTGAAACAAGCCTTCAAAGTATCAGAAAACTTGTTAATTCTACCAAATATTAGAGGAATGTGTTAAAACATCAAAGTATATAAAGTAGCTTTCTAGACTTGGTAGGAGATTATATTTTTATGAAATATAATTGTTTGCCATGTTTTCCTATATTAATATGACTCCCTGTGTCTCCCCAAAAAGCGGTGTATCTACAGTATTTTAGAATGAACCATGTTTCAATCATTAGCAAGTACTCTATGTAATACATTTTTATTTCAGGAAATTCCTTTTAAATTGCTCTACACGAAACTCTCTGTTCATAGTATTTTAAAGTCATTGATTATTTTTTTCTACTGCATTCTCTTTATTCTTAATTGTCCACTTTTACTTTCTAATTCCTTCAATAAAAGGTACTGTTATGGCTATAACAGAAGTCATATACTCCAGTCATTCCCAAAACTGTGATTTGAGTGATGAATATGGATTATGAAATACTAACATGATGCCAGTGATCCTCTAGTTTGTCACAGATCAGATACAGACATAAAGACATACAAGCCTAATAGGTAGATGACCATATCCATCACCCCTCTGTAATAGCGAAGTGAATGATTTTATTTTTATTTGCAGTATCAGGGAATAAACAAGCTTTAGCTACCACATAGGTTAACCAGAAAAAACTAGACCAATCAAGCATCACCACATCAAACCTAAGTGTTTGAAGAAGAAAAGCATTAAATATATGCTATATTATTGCTCTTACAAAAGCTAAACATAACCTTTCTACATGGTCAAGATGATAATTGATCCTTTTCATTCTCAAAATTTGAGTAACTCAGTATGTGGGCTATACTATTCTTGCGTATGTATCATCTTGCCCCCCAAACTTCTCCATTTCTCATGAGTCAACTTGTGTAACAAACTTCCAAAACATTTAAAAGTTCCAGCTGGGACTAGAAGAGCAAAGTTATTGCTATATTCTATTCTTTTTCCTCTTCCAACCTGACTACTTTAGAAATTAAAACTGTGTATAGAAGCTCTTTTTCCTAAATCTTAAATAGTACTATCACGAAATGAATGAAATACTAAATTTTAAAATAGTTATCCTTCTATGAAATTATTTAAAGGAAAATTAAATTCTGACTGAAGATGTTATTGTATTTTATATGCTCTCAAAACCTTAATTTTTAGTACCTATAACTAGTAAGTTCCTCAATAATAGAAAATAATTTGAATAAAGCTATAGAGGGTTTCATTGTTTATTCATAAAATAGAAGATCTTATAGACACAAAATACAAAAAATCACCTCCATCTACAGAAGCTCACATTTTATATTTTGTCTGTTTTTATTCTTCATTCTAATTTTTCATTCTTTAATGAGCATGTTTCTAATTAAATAAAATTTGTGCCTATTCTAATTTAGGACAATCTGACCAAAAATGCTAAGTATTACTCTCTACTACTTGCCCAGAGAGAACTGGAAAATATATTACATAATACCTTTGTAGACACTAGTACTTTAACAGAAATGAATACTCCACATAGGCATGTTAAAAATGTAAATTATTAGAATATCAGGATTTTACTCGGAGTAATATTTCAGATCTGGAAGATACACAACTTCCATATGACAAAATCTCCTGTCTCAGATTTCATACAAAATCCTGTGTATGACCACAGAACACAAACCAATAGAAAAAAAATAATAAAAAAAAAAACACCAAAAAAATGAAAGATTAATACTCCAAAGTGTTATGTGCAAAACATTTTGGAATATAACTTTTTTGCTTTTAAAAAAGATCAGTGAAAAAAGAGGTCAGCTTCCAGTAATGAAGGATCTAATCCAAACAACAAAGAAGTCAATTGGAACTTTCCCATTTTTTGTAGTGAGATTTGAATTTGACACTGTATTAGAAAAAGGGAGTTATGCTCAGGGCAAAATAGCTCTGTATACATGTCTGTGTGTGCGTGCATGTGTGTGAGCATGTGCATGTGTGTATGTGGGTGTGGGTGGGTGATGGATGGGGAATGTGTGTGTATATATATGAATACACAATCATACATATATAAACACACATAATTATCAAGTATAACAGGGTTAGCAAGCAGTACAAGTGAAAAGACTCTGCCTTTCAGACAAGGGTAGTTTATTATTACTGGGGCTTTGTTTTATTATGCTACCATATACACATTCATAAATACTGCTGACAAAGTTAATATGCAAGAAAGGAACATTTTTCTTACTCCAATCGAATATGCAATAATCAAATCATAAAACACAAAACCAATAGCCAATCAATGTGAATAAGTCTGCCCATAGGCTTAATTCAAGCAAGCCATTCATTGAGCTATGTGATGGATCTGTCAAATCCAATACAGCATTACAGACATACTAGCAACATCAAGTGAACATGCAATGACAAAATGAGAATACGCCCCACTGCCATGCTTTGACTTGTTCTACTTCATAAATATAAGACTTGATGACTTTGCTAGTTTCTCTTACTTCAGACTTGGACAGAACTCTAACAACTAATATTTTTTTTTTTTTTAATTACACGAAAGCTGAATAAAAGCTGTACAAACACCTTATTGACATCTGATTTAGTGCCTTTTGCACATCCTTACAATTATTTTTTCCAAACACTCTCAGTTTAAAGAGTTTGGCGGGCAAAGCTCCAGAATGGTGAAGAACATACACAGACCAGTTGGTCCCCTTTTGTCAGTTACAAGAATTGGAAAATTTATTAGAAATATTTTAAACATTAATATTTGATCCACTTCTGCAAAGAGCTTCAAATCATTAAGTGCAATATAGTATGATGATAGATCACACAGTATAAAAATCCAATTCTAAACTTCTTTGAAGTTGTATTCAGTGGTTATATTGCTTCATAAATAAAATACAATGTACCTTTTTGTTTGTTTGTTTTGTTGTTATTGGTTTAAAATTTTAAGAAATGACTGGAGCAATCTGCAAGGTCTATCTCCATTGTGGAATTGTTTTTAGGAGTACATTAATTGAATTAACAAATACTTAGGGATTTGTGTTGATTTGTTTCATGAGATTTCTTTGCCACCAGATTCTCCCCTATATAGCTGTTCTTCGCCTATTTCCAGCAATATTTCCAGCTGTGACAAACAAGGATACCATTGCATTTCTTCACAAGAGAGCTCTCTTACAGTGACCATTATCCATTGACTTGGTGTATTGATTCTGGAGTCCCAAACCTTTCTGTTAACCTTTATATTTAATTTACCAAAACATGCCTCCAATCTAAGGATTTCCTCTTTCCATCTCCTGAATTAAGAACGATGTCAAATATGGAACATTGCCATTCATCATGTATATGAGCTGTGATCAAAAAAATAAAGTTTTTTTAATTTTTTAAATTAATATGAAGTAGTAATTCTTTCCATGATATGTCCACTGCTTCAATAGTACATACTCACTGGTCCTTGATTCATTTTTCTGGGCATTGTTTACACATAAACAGTAAATATATTTCATGTGCAATTAAATTAAATAGGGGCTCAAATCAATGAAATACAGGTAGTGTATAAGGAGGTATGGAATATTCAATATCGTGAGAGGACAGTAGATGATTATATAATTGAGAAGAAAAGATACAAGCAGTTGTACTGAACTGTATTTCAGCACTTTTAATATTAATAATTTTTAAAAGTTGCTAAATTAAATTAATTTAAAAATGAATGAAAAGTTAATAAAATTAAGCAAACTGTAGTTGTGTGTAATCAGAGGTATCCATGTTTGCACATAGTTTCCCATATACAAAGAAATGTTTGAGCAGATTGTTATTTATTTTGTTCTCTAGGCTAGTTTTAGAATTCTCCCATAAATTCAGTTACAATATTTGTAATTAAGAAAAGGAACCATATTCATTTGGGGGAAGGACATCGAAGATGAGGCTTAACCACATTTAAAAGGAGAAGCTAAATTAAAAAAAAAATCCAAAAGATATAAAATTCTTTTAAGATATTTAAAATTATGCAAGCAAAGACAGGTTATTACAATTCTAATTATACACAAAGTGTATCTGAAAATTAGACAGTTTTTCAGAAATATAATTAAGGTTTGTATCAACTGCATTACTACTGATGCCGTCTCAAGCTTCCTTTACAGCATTTAAGAGTGCTATCGTCTTAGACAAATCTTTTACTTTTTTGTCAGCATAACTTTTATTGATGTTGACTCTCTACCCATAGCAGAACATGCGACCAACTGATGTTTTGTCTTACAGCATTTGATTTCTTTTAGGAGAAGGTACGTTAATTCATAATTAAAGCATTTAAAAGTCATCCTGATATTGTTCAGTTTCTCTATGTAATGTATAGGTTTTCAGAAATTTATTTATTCATAGGAATAAACACCCTATAAAATGATCCAGGGACACCTAAAGGATATCTGGCAAAGAATTACTAACCACAGGAGGTTATTTATAATTTTGTCCTGTCAGTTTAGTAAGATTTTAGAAGCAGGAATTGTTTTGCATTATAAGCTCACAGAAAAATACTACAGCTCAGACATGCTAACACACCTTTGTGGAAATGAAATGAAACTACTGAGTAGCACCTCACCTTTGTAGGTTACCCTACGTAGAAATAGTACATCGCGAACAAAGTGCATACAGCACATATCTAGTTGATATTACTGATCCAAAATTAATAGAAAGTAACTTCCTTACCTGTCTGACACAGCATGCCTCAGCCACACATGCAAATTATTTATTCACATAACTTTAAAAAATATATCTTCATTACCCAGAATAAGCATTTGAAAGGCAAATATGCATGCATAGCATTGTAACATTCATACCGTGGTACTTTGTTCTAAAAATACAGAATCCATGAACAGCACTTCAATCTAAGAAATAGTTCACTGAAATTTCTTAATCTATTGAGTTCTTTAAGAAACAGAAATATTTAAGACAATGTCTAATTTAGCATCTAATGAAATTTTTCAATACATATCCAAGACTTAAGAAATTGTCTCCATGATTCCAAGGGAAAATTTTTATATGAGGAATTGAGACGTGTGCTATTCTCGCTGCTATTGTGAAGCAAAATATATGCATTTATCTGTTTTTCACAATATACATCCTCCCTTTAAGACTGTACACTCTTCAAGTACTTGAAAAGTATTAAAGATAGCATAGATTTTGTTACGGGTACAGTTTATGAAGAAAACATAGGATATTCTTTCTTTTCATTACAAAACCATGTCCACACACTGCAAAGACTTAATTTTATGCAATTTGACAAAACCCTATTCCTACTGAAGTCAATAGCAATTCAGACATTGACTTCAAAGGGGTCCCAATTTTCATCTTGCAAGAAGGCAAGTTAATTTATGTGGCATCCCTTTTAATTTATATAAGTTAAGTCTTTCCATAGTTCTCTTATGCAGGTTTTAATCTTTTATTCTTTGTATAATTTCCACCAAATGTGCTTTATATTTTTAGGATAAAAATACAGAGCAAAAGAAGAATAACTGACTTTTTTTCAGTATTAAAAAAAAATCCCTGGAAAGAAAGCAAATGGAAAAAAATATTGTTTGCCTTGGATAGTTCAAGCTTAGACACAGTTCATTCTCAATTTCCACTGACTAAAACAATGTCAATGAGAATTGAGGGCACTCAATAGGTTCAGGTTCTAAATCAACTGAAATAATACTCCTAAGACAAATAATGATCTTCAGTAGCAGACCATCATGAAGCTGTACATATATTTATCTACATTGTACAAGGGTCACAGACATTAACTAGATGATCTACAGCTTGGGAATGTGCACATCTCAAGCCTGATTCTCAATTAAGGCCTAAAATATCTCAATTTATGGCTATTCATGGATTATAATAAAACAGCCTGCTTAGATATCACAGTTATCTGCAGAGCAACAAGACAGTTATGAGACTTCAACAATGCAAATTTATAGAATAATCTTCAACTTCCACTGGTTAAATATTTATTAGCAGCAAATGAGGTCTTACCTGTCACTGTAGGCAGCTGCAGTGGCAGTGGCAGGCTGGGCATACCGGTAGGCAGCATAACCACCCTGAAACACAAACTCACACTATAACTGGATTGTTACAGCACCTTAAATAACATTTTGCAAAATTTAGCAACAACTGAAAGAGTATTGTCATGCTGTAAGTTCAGTTAAGGGGTTAAATACATAGAAAATATTTCAGTGAATCATTAAGCAAAATTTATCACCACAAACTTGTACTTGTTAAGATTTGTTCCAGAGATCAGGAGAAAGCAATGAACTGTATTCATCAACGCAAGTTTTTTTTACAAGACAATACTGTATTCCTCCACAAGTTTTCAAGTAGCAATTGTTATTACGAATGAGGTGTATGCATATTAATAAAGTGATGCTGAACTTAAAAGAAAAACTCAGCTAATAATCCAATTTTTTCATACAAAATATGATTTATCATGTCTGGTTGATTAAACCTATGAATTTGTGCACTCAATTAACACTTACTGTTTCATAGGTTTCCAATTTATGCATAAAATTATAATGAAGAAGTAAAATTGTCTTCTTCCATGAATTAACATTCAGTTGTATGTAACAGTAATTGCAGCTGTTCAATTAAGCAAACAGGACAAACAAACACACATTTGAAAGGAATTGTGTGCAGTGATGCATTGATTATCAAACTGTGAAAACAGCAGAGCTTCCTGTTCAATGGACCACAGTGTTATATCAACCATTTCAAAATGATCTCAGCATGCCAATTAACAAACAGAGGCCAGTCTCCACAGATAACACAAACACGATTTATGTCCCAATTAGAATTCACCACCCCATAATCCTCTGGGACAGGTGACTTTTGTATTTCCTTTCCCACCATCCCCCACCTTAACAAAGAGTTGAATAAGAAAGTACCAGATCACTCAGGTTTGAATAAAAATCACTCTTTTGCTGAAGTGTTCACTTTAATGGAAGATATTATGCTGAAGCATGAAGAATAGGCTACGATGTGTCAACCTTTACTTTAATAGTAGTACATTTTTACTGCAGTAACTTTTGTGGGCTTTCTATTTTGATTTTACAAATAAAAATTCACTCTTCTCAGAAAAGCAATTTCAACTACTTTTACAAGCTATTTACACTTCTAGTACTTTGCTTGGTGGAATCGCTTTCATCCCTAACTGGTGTAAACCTTTTCTGGTTTGAAAGTTTGAAGATTTGAAGCAAGTTGGTTTTGGAAGCCAATCATTCTGCTGATAACACCACATCACTCTAAGAATAAACATATGTTTTACATATACTGACAGCTCATTAGGAGCTCCAGGCTTCAAATCGTCAACTTACTTGAGAAATATTCCTTCTGACTTTTTCAAGTGCTCACACAGAAAATAGTACATTTACCTCCCCACTCTTGGTCAGCTCCCTGCCAGTAGCAATTGTGTCACACAACCTCTAGAATAAGGCAGGGGCTTTCATAATACTATATATGCTGTCTCTTTTGCAGAAAGCTGCTTCTTTGTGCAAGCACAGAAGCACTGAGATGAAATAATCTCTCACTTCAGATCATTTGATTTTTATAAACCAATAGAAGGCTATTACTGTCAAAAATGTATAATAGGCACATATTGCTTGCAGGTATGTGCATACAGGCAATCAGATGTCAAATAATGTCAACAAGTGCAAACTGAGCCAGTAAACAGTGAGGCTGAGAGATAAATGCAAGCTGCACACTTGGTCTGGCTTCTGCTACAAGGAGAAAGGTGAGGGATTATACAAATTTATCTGTTCTCTCCTGGTTTCTGGGTGCTACCGCTAGCTCCTTTCCTTTCCTTTTTCCTTTCCTTTTCCCTTTCCTTTTCCCTTTCCTTTTCCCTTTCCTTTTCCCTTCTCCTTTCCGTTCTCCCTTCCCCTTTCCTTTCCTTTCCTTTCCTTTCCTTTCCTTTCCTTTCCTTTCCTTTCCTTTCCTTTCCTTTCCTTTCCTTTCCTTTCCTTTCCTTTCCTTTCCTTTCCTTTCCTTTCCTTTCCTTTCCTTTCCTTTCCTTTCCTTTCCTTTCCTTTCCTCTCCTCTCCTCTCCTCTCCTCTCCTCTCCTCTCCTCTCCTCTCCTCTCCTCTCCTCTCCTCTCCTCTCCTCTCCTCTCCTCTCCTCTCCTCTCCTCTCCTCTCCTCTCCTTTTTCCTTTCCTCTTTTATCTTCTATCTTTTCTTCTCTTTTTGCTCTTCTCTTCTTTTCTCTTTTCTCTTTTCTCTTTTTACTCTTTTCTCTCCTCTCCTCTCCTTCTCTTTATTTTCTTTTTTCCTTTCTTCTCTTTTTTCTTTTATTCTCTTTTCTTTTCTCATCTCCTTTTCTCTCTTCTCTTCTCTTCTCTTCTCTTCTCTTCTCTTCTCTTCTCTTCTCTTCTCTTCTCTTCTCTTCTCTTCTCTTCTCTTCTCTTCTCTTCTCTTCTCTTCTCTTCTCTTCTCTTCTCTTCTCTTCTCTTCTCTTCTTTTTCCTTTTTCCCCCAGAGTGCTGATATCAGGAAGTACAAATGGTAAAAGCATAAAGAAGATATTAAACTTGTTTTCATCATCCAGTCCTGAAAATGTGCGTCAAACTGCAAGCCATTCTGCAGTATGACATGATTTTGTTCCCCACATGTATGACTCCTTTGCTTGTCCTGTAGTCCATTTCTAAAACCCCTTACTAAAAGTGTGAGAGCCACTTCATTTCAATCCAGCCATGCACATAATGACTACCACCATGGCAGAATTGAGAATGGGCCACCATGAGAACTATCAATGTTTTGTTGTTCTTAACCAGACAAAAATGAGACAGGCTGTTCACGTACTGGCTGGTCTTAAATCTGCAGGTGGTAGGCTTTGCGAGGATTGTTTTTCTTTCCTTTATTTATTTCTAAAAATTGGTCAGTCTGTGAAGACGGATCGTTTCTTGCTCCCTAAATATAAAGTTGCATTCCTTTTATGCTTACATTTTGATTTGATTTTGTCAAAGAATTGCTGCTGAAAAATGAAGCTCAACTCTGAACTTTATTAAGATGCTTTGGATTCAACAATCTGTATGAAATTTGTGAAAGTCCTGGAAAGACTGAGTCTAAAGCAATAAAAATAGAAAGAGATCGGAGTTACTGAATTTGCCTGAGTTCCTTGGAGATCTAAAATGCAGGATGTATTTGGTTATCAGGAAAACCATAAATCCTTACCAGTCCATGTAATGATTTAATATATTTAACATAAGTTGTCATACAAGTACACATATAAACATTCTTAAGCAAATTATATTCATGGGGTCTGTGATCTGCACTTTTGGTGTGGAACTAAGTTTTCTTATTGTTTTATTTCAATTACTTCAAATTATTTCTCATTACAACAACCAAGTGCTTGAAGGTACATTTTTTGTTGCTAATTAAGATGAGAATCTGATTTAAACCCCTTAACTCTAAACTCCTGTGACAAGTTTTACTTTACAATTTTTCTTTAATTTTGAACTTGACTGATGTCTTAGATGAAGTATGCACTCGTAATATTCCCTACATATACATCTCTTGAGTAATATATTAAAGATTTATCTCCATGCCTTAGACTATATTGCAAAATAAAATATTTAGAAAAAAATGTAATAATTCCATAATAATAAATAATGACTTTCAGTTGCTATGTTTTATAATTGCTTTTTTATCCCCTCACTAAGTTCATTCAAGCAGCAGGTACCTGACTGTTATACTTTAAATTATTGTTTTGAAAATTCAGCTGAAATAATAAATTCAGCTAAAATAATTAAAAAATGCCTACGCCTACTACTTTATCTGTGCTCCCATATTTGCTACTTCCAAAAGAATGATAACACAACGTTACAGCAGCTTAAGTTGTCTTTAAAAATTACGTATAGAGTCAATATGTTTGCAGTCCAGATATAGAGATATATCTCACTGGCATAAAATACTGAACAGGACACTCACAACAGTAACTGTTGCATTTCATGGAATATGAAGAATATCTGCGATTTTGTGATAGAATCTGGGAAATAAAATGCAATGGACGGCCTATTTTATCATTTATACACACAGAATCCATTTTCTCATATAATGATTTGAGTATTAGTATGATTTTACAAGAGTCTACATTCAGCATAATGAGGTTTTTCCCATCAGTCAGCATGTCATACCTGTGGTAACTTATTGCCATACACAGGCTCTTGCAATACTGCTCTATAAAGAAACAGAAATGTAATGATTTGAATGAGTAAGCAGAGAAGGATGGAAAGAAACATGTAAGGAAGGAATTTAGACAAATTAGTCAAAGCCACTCATTACAATTTTCCTTTCAATGTTTTATACATCTCTGGCTCAGGCAAATTGAAAAAGAGCAGGGGGATCTGTGGAAGACCAGTAGCCAATCGTTACAGAGAAATTTTAATTGATTTTACAAAGAAATCGCAGAATTTTTAGATAAGATATAATAAAATGGAAATGAACAGAAAATGAAATGCATCTGAATTTTTAAATAAAATATGTATATCTATAGTAAGAATAATTTGCACAAAAAATGAGTTATAGAAACACACATCTATGATTACAAAACCATGTATTATGTGCACACCTCCTCCTAAAATACCTAATTTATATTTTAACATAATCTCAGATGTACTGACACTGTTTTATGTAGGTATAGAACAAGTGAGTGACTCTAGATTATGGTTATTTTTTTCATTATCTTTTCCTATTACTAACATATTTAATATTCTATATCAATGTTGATAATTTTTTCTCAATTTTCAGTTCTTATACCTCCTTTCACTCAAGGATCTCAAAGTATTTTGTGAACATATATTAATGAAGGTTCAAAAAATTCTCTAGTATTGAGAATTATATCTGCCTTATTAGCTAAAATTAGAGAAATAGGATTTAAAAATGGCATGAATTATATCCAGTGCTGTAGAATATAGCAATCCACTCCTATGATATTGAGGTTTAAACAGTATTTGATATGTTCGCAGAGTAAAACTTTCACTGGGAGAATTAAAAGTAAAATATCCACCACCTCTTTGTTCTGGCTCAAGTTCTGGAACTGGCCTATGTGAAAGGTTCGTGTTACTTCTATATTGTGCTCCCAAAGGTACCTGTTGCCTCAGAGCAGCTCTTGGTAATATACCCAAACTAACATCACCTGTATTAATTCCAACCAAGTACAATCACCAGGAGGAGTGATCAAGCTTTTTTTTTTGAATGTAGTGTTTATATCACAAATCAAGATCATGGCAATGAAAATACATTTCATCACTAGATCTCAAAATTTTTTAAAAGTATCATGCAGTGTTCCAGCACACAGAAAACTAGGAGGAACAACCCACTGCTCCTTGGGGACCCTTTTGCCCCTGGAAAAGTAGTTTTTCCACTCTGTTTCTCTAAGTCACAGGAAATGGCATATCCCTCCGTTTATAAAACACAAAAACCTTTAGTTCTTAAAAGAAAGACTTCAGTGCTAACTGCATATCCTTGCTTTTCACACTAGAACAGTGCCTTTCAGCATATTGAGTTGCATCGATGAACTTCTACCTAGTAGCGAGGGAACGTTGCTTAGATAATTATATCTGTCTTTCCTTCCAAAATAAATGTGCTCCACCCTCAATACCATCCCACCTTTGAGCTAAAAGATATGGCAGTAGCTATTGATAGTCTCATTCCATACCCCTGATCACAAAGTATGCCTTATTTTTGAGCAGCAACCCAGGAAAAAATCTCAAGCCTATGTATTTATATGTTGTCCTGGACTCTCACCAGTTGCAGTATGACAGGTGCAAAATCCTGAGAACAGGTTAGAAAATCTTCCTGTAAACAATAAGACTGACTAATGTGCATGGTTAAACTGTATTACCAAGGGACTTCTGAAGATGGTGAAGACAGAGTTTGGAAGTTTCTTATATTTCTTAGCCTTCCAACATTTTAGGTGTGGATTAAAGACTGACATGCTCTGAAAACATTATGTTTATGGCAAAAAAAACCCAACAAACAAACAAACAAAAAAAACCACAAAAAACACAAAACCCCAACAGGTTTAAGATAAAGCAAAGCAATAGTGTAGAGCTATTATTCTAACTGCCAATTTCTGCATCTGTTACTATTTTTGCTTCATTTTGTGGAGTGTATTTTTTTTTTCACAGGTGTCAATCTTCATCTAGGAACTTCTATATTTGCTGGCAGGCAAACTTAATTCTCTTTTAATGACTTTTTCTCTTAGTGAATCAATACTTAATTTTAAAAAGTCTTTCTTACTTCCTAATCATCTCCTTTATTTTTCCTACTCAAAGGCATATTTAAAAAGGAATTCAATAGCTCAGCTATTTCAGAGGCATTATTACATTTCATAGAGAACTATTTGAAATATAGAATATATTATATTACATCTAGAATCATGGCTGTTGATTTTTCCTTTCAGACTGTACTTTCCATGTATTTTTTTTTATTCCTATTCTCTTCTATTCCTCTGGTTAGTATTAAGCAACTCTGGCTATCGGCTGTTCTTGGTTCGCCCTACAGTTTTCACACAACCAGTATCTTTCTGTGCCTTCCCTTCTTCCTTTCCACAAAATCTAGCCACCAAAGGCTATATTGATAGCTTGTTATGAAAAGAATGGCATTGTCCATATTACTGTTGGTACTCAGTGTAATCGTATCAGGATGAAACCCACTCTGATATACTTGTTAATGCATATTTCTGGTCTGGCTTTTCAGTACTGTATTCCATTTGTTTTGCTTTCTGTAGTATTTTTAAGGTTCCTTTCTCTCCAATCTACTATTAAAACCTATATAGTTCAAATTTTTTCTCTTTTTTTTTTCCACAAAGCATTCTTTCACAAAGCTTCAGCTCTGCACTTAAAATGAAAAGCTGAGTAAAACTATGTCATAATCAATTGGGATTTAATAAATAACTTGGTCCGCTGCAAAGTAATACACTAAGAACTAATATACTGCGAATTGTAAGGTTTCTTTTTATTTATGCCAGTTCTCTATCTCTCTCTCCCTCCCCTGCAAAATTTTTTTATACGCAAGAAAGAACAAATGTGGGGAAAAAAAGTATTATAAAAAAAGAAGCTTTGTACATTATAAAAAAATTAACAACTTTCCAGAAGAAAATGTAAACATTCTGCTGCATTAAGAGAACTAAGAAAAGTAATCAAACATACAAGTCTGCAACTGAATGAAAACCAATGCACCAGTATAGTTATTCCATTTTCTAATGCACATGACTATTCCAGGCAACGAAACTGAGGCTATATTAGAAATCAGGAATTTCTTTGGTATCTTCCCCACTGAAATCACTTTCCATTTAGAAACTAAATGTTAAAGTCTGTGAAAGGGTGTGAGGCCACCTAAAAATAATGTTGTCAATCACAGAAAGAGGTATTCCTGTTTTTCAGCAGCACTGGGTTCCAAAACTATGAACTGTTACATTAACATTTAGTTCCCACCTATACTATCACATTTAGCAATCCTGAGCAAGATGTCTTGTTGCCTTTCAGATTTTCAGGTCGGTAAACTGAGCAAAATGGATGTCACTTTTGTTTGACAGTTTGAAGAAATATGAAAATTGGAAGCCACACTTGAAGAAATTCCACACTGTATCATATATCCTATATTACTCAAAAATTCAGCAGCAATGTGTTTAGGTGAGATTAAAGCAGCATACTACACTTGAGTAAGCCTTTGGCAAACGGGTGATTCTCGTGTGTTGTAAACAATGTTACTGATAACATCGCTAAGTACATAAGTACCCAGGAAGAGAATTCTAACCAATAGGAATTTATTTTAAATATTTTTCTAACTACATGACTGAATTTGCAGACAAGGATCAGCCTCTTTCTACCTCTAATAGAAAACCAAAACCTACTTCACAGAGAAATTAAAATTTTTCCTTCTTTATATAAAACTTATTTTAAAAAATCTGTTCCCATGGAAATAGTTCTAAAAGGTTGCTGATAATGAGTACAAGGAATGTTTTCTAGTACTACCTATTGAATTTTGAATAATAATACCAATTTCAACTCGTACATTTCTTTGCCTCTCAACAAAGAGAGTAGAACAGAAGTATAAGTAGGTTAAAGAAAGTTGTCTGGTGAAATAAAGATGATACTTGTAAGTTAGGTTTCTTTATCAAAATAAAAATGTGATAGATTACTGGATTATCAGTAACACAGTTTACATCTATACAGTTTTTTCAAAAGCCTGTGAACATAAGGTAATTATTAAGTATTAGTTATTAATTATTAGTTATTAATTATTAGTTATTAATTATTAATTATTTTGGAAGAGTAAAAATCAACCTCAGCCACCTGAAACCTCTTGCATACTCAGACATAAGTAACCTCTTTGTATACATTCAAGGTAAAAATTCAGTATTGTTAAGACACTTAAAAAAAGTATTACTTAAAAGGAAACTGGGGACCAACGAGGTGAAGCTAATATTGATGCATCCAGGACTATAAATCGTTACTAACAAATAAAACCACTTCTTACTTCATGAACAGTCTCTATCCATTTGATTTAAATTGAAATAAGTGGATTTTAAAAGAGCAGATGGAAGTCTACTCAGATTAAAAACAATATGTAACAATACCTTAAACTTACTATGTAATCAAGCTTTACTATCACCATGGTATTTACATATACCCAGTGTTGCCTGGATTTGGGAAATCTATATCTGCCCATAAAGTATTTGCATACTTCAGGTAAAATAATACTCAGCTTGCGTTGACTTTTAAAAAAGAGCTTTTGGGGATTTGCAGAAGAATGTTTCTGCTTTTTTTTTTTCCTTTGAATTTCAGTTTTGAAGGGAGATGCCTCTCCACACATGCACACACATTTTTCACATCTTTTTGCATTCATTCAGCATTTGATTGAAGAGTTAATTCAGCTCCACTGAACAATGATAGATGTAATGAACAGAAAGGTCTTCCAATGTGAGAGATATTCTTTGCAATTCTTTCTGACAGGCAAGGGATGGTAAATAGACAAAACAGAGTCAAGCTAGGCAGCGAACTTGTAAAAAGAATGACTCTGGTAATGTACAAGGACAGCATGCACATCAATGAATACTTACATAAATGTCTGCACCATAAAATCCATCCTGGTATACAACACTGCAAGGATGCACACACAAAGAAAAACATCCATATTAGTGCATTTCCACATGCAAATGCCACCAACCCCTGCACAGCTGAGGTTAGTCTTGACACAAGAACAGCAGGAGGGGGGAAGGAAGGCACTCTTCACATTGGTTAAGGAGGTTGGTAGTGAAGAGAAACTGTACCGAATACAACATCTAATAAAGTATGCCAAATGCTTAGTCAAAGGGAGGCAAAGCATGGCAGGATTGGAAAATACTTTTGATAAGGTTTGGTTTTGTTTTCTTTTTCTTCTTTTTTATAAGGAACCACATATTGGCAGCCTTTTTTCTATAAAATTTTCAGTGGGCTAATCCTGCAATGAGTTTTAATACATTAACAAAATGCTCTCTTTCCTACTTTCTTGTCATGCAATTATGTCAACCCTCTGAAACAAAGTGGTAGTTGTCATCGCTTAGATGGAAAACAAAACAAAGCATAAGTTTATATGGTGAGAGGAATGTGTGAAATAATTATACTGGTGGTAACCTACCCATTGGGTCAAATCTCCATACCTCAATGTACGCACAGATGAGAGTATTCATAGGTACGGCAATGTTGGTTTGATACACATTTCTGATAGTGACTACAGGTCTGCTAAGAATGTCATGGCATTATTCTTATTAAAACAATTATTAACCTTCCTCATTTTATCATTCTGCAACTTTGGCGAACATGCCTGTGGTTCTGAGCTCCCTGAAATTTTGATTGGATACATTACTATCTTATCTGTAGTACTGTTATATTGCTGTTAACAATTTACCCAGAGACTGCTGCATTTCAGCTAAGAAAAATCATCGCTGTAAAAAGTTCAAATTTTAGATTCTAAACTCTTCAGGGTAAATAACTTAGTATGACAAAGATGGTGTAAATGCTTATACTAAATAAAACTGGAACTACACAACAGTGCCCTACCAATTACACACATTACAAAAGTCCTGCAATTTTACATTCATTTAGCAGTTCTGCAACCTAAAATGGGTATTTCCAATATCAGAATCAACCCAAGCTGTTTTGAGAGCTAAATATGAGAGCACACAATGGGCTTTTTGCAACAATATTTTCAATTTGGGAATACTATTATCTGGGAATAATAGTTATTACCATGTTTCTAGACTAAGCTGTTTTGCAATTCCAACAAGAATTTTCATGTCAGAAATATAACTGATCTATTGAGGTCAGTGACCAAAACTCACAGGGCTCAGCTGGTACGTGTCTAAGTCAGAGTCACTTGAGAAAATCATAAATATGCATACATGCACATAAACCACATTGATAAAAACACATTGATGATAAAAGTTTGCTATGGAGTAATAATGTGTGAAAACTCAGCTCCACTTAAAACACAGTGTCTGCCATTTGCTTCAGTAAGGTCAGACATTTATTCATGTATTTTTCCATTTATTATGTCTGCAGAGCACAATATGCCAAGCCTCATCTACATTGGTAGCATTCAGAGTGCTTGCTCCTTGCATTGTAGTGTTCCTTCATTTTGGTTTTGATATCCTGATTATTTTAAAATATTACATTATTTTCTTATACCTGTTTGCATGTAAGAAATGGAACACTCCACATGACTTTGATGTAGAAGTGCACAATCATGAACAACGGAAGGAGTTTTATGACATCATAATCAAAAAGATTACTGAAGATGGAGGCCCCACAATGCCCAGTTCCTCATATCCCTGCACCACGGGTGCGGGAAGGAGATGGAGGAGTTGGGAATGAAGGAGTGAAGCTAAGCCTGGGAAGAAGGGGTGGGGAGAGGGGGAAGGTGGTTTAGGTTTGGTCTTTGTTTCTAACCATCCAACTGCATTTTAATAGGAAATAAATTAATTTTCAAGTCGAGTCTGTTTTGCCCGTGATGGTAATTGGTAAGCAACCTCCCTGCCTTTATCTCAACCCAAAAGCTTTTCTATTTTACTTTCTCCCCCTATACTCTTGAGGAGGGAGAATGAGAGCACAGCTCAGTAAGGTTCAGGCAGCCAGCCAAGGTCAACGCACCACGGTACATTAAAACACACTACTTTTAATTATTATTAAACATTGCTATTCAGAAAAAAATGCTTTTGAGAGAATATGTGTCAGAAAGGGGTTCTTTTTTCTTCCTATTCTTGGTGCTTTGTGGATATACAGTGAAGATATCACAAGATAAATAGGGGCTGATATATTCTGAATTCCCAAGTGCAGCTGGTTGTAATCTTGGATAGGTACTCCATGCACCTAGGCCTTTCTTTTACATATAATGCTTAGTCATATACAGACAGAAACTTATTTTGGATTCTAAATATGCAACTCCTTGATAAATGTTATACTGAAGGAAGTACTCAACACTAAAATGAGACATGAATGCATGACTCCGTCATTAAACATGGTTAGTATAAAGTTGAAGTGACAGAATTGGGCAAATGAGTATAACATTCCCAAGCAAGACATGCACTATGAAAAGATACCAGCTGATTTTATTTTACTTCCTTCATATGGCCTTGTAGAATGATAGTGATGTTAAATATAAAACTTTCTGCTTCTTCTGAAGTTTTAAGAAAAGCAATTCTTCATATTTCACAGATTTTCAGAGGATATTTTCTCTGTTCACTGTTCTTGTCATTTGTTGACTCCTGTGACTGAATCTTACTAGTGGAGTCAAATGTATTTTCTAACTGCACTCTTCATCAGAAGGACAAAGTGTAAAACAACAAGAGCTATGTTTTACTCTTGAGCTTTTCTTTCCTTTAGTATATAATTTTCCAAAGGGTAATTTGCTTGGCTTATCATCCTCTTTTCTCTCTCTGAAGCTGTAGGCAGAAAACAGATGATAAGCCTCAAGCATGGGAAGACACCGATGCATCACACAGGGATCCATATCACCTCAACTCCTTTTACACTTTATGTTCAAAAAATTGTCTTGGCACACAGATAAATCTTGAGTTTCTTGTAAACCAACACAGGGTCTGGAAATAGCCACATTACTGAAATTTGAATTACTTCACCCAGGAATGCATGATATGTTAATGCACTACCTGAAGGCACTAAAATAAGAACAACAAATTTGGGGGATTTATCCAGTTGTATTTTATGATTCTGTAGTGCTAAGGAAAACTCAGAGAAGAAAGGAATCTTGATTTAATAGGAAAAAGTGCATCCAAATAACATCATATGTGGCAATCATTTCCTGAAATTATTTTTCTGTAAATATGAAACTGTTTCCTCACCAACTATTATACATCTGCTTTGCATGGGTTTAACGGCTTTATTTTAGTCTCTGTGTCTTATAATAATTTTCTGTAACTGTATTAAGACAAACTCGTTACTAGTTTAGATTCCACCTTAGTAATATCCTGGGAGGACTACATCTGTCTTCATTATAATTTTTCTATCCTTATCTTTCAAAAGGATTGGGTTGAATAATCTATCAATGACATAAAAAGACAGTTCTTGACTGCACAAGCCTTAGTTCAATAACTTCATAGCAGCTGAGTATAAGTGGCCCTCAGCCATACACACAAACTGCACAAGTTAACATAAATAACCCAAGGCAGATTAAGTGCATGGAATGATTGATTCAGTGTAACAAACAGGCATTACAATCATGATTTCATTCATTGCAATAGGAGTCTTGGTTATACTTTGCTATTTACCCTCCATCACAACTAAGAGAAAGCACTTGAGAAACAAAAGTTCTCTGATTTCTGATTGCCAGTAGGGTCACCTTCACTGTCCTACACATATTTTCCAATTTATGGTCTCAGAAATCACAGTACACATTTTATATGAAATATTTTATATGAAGCCTTTGTGTAACAAATAATAGATGATGATGTAACTATGACTTTATTTAAAATAAAACTAAATAAAATAAAGAGTATTAAACTATCAACTTTCAACACCCTTAATAGCACAACTTCCACTGTTGTGAGTACAGAACTGAAACTCTTGTATGAGGCTGTTTCAACTTTTCAGAATGTTCTCCAGTTCCAGGTTCTTTCCTTTCCAGTTTCAACATTTTCTGCCATGAATATATTATATAAACTGCTTTGTAAAATTAATTGAGAGCATTGCTGCATAGAACAAAGTTGGGAGACATAAATCACTATGCAGTGCAAAACACATTTTTTGTTCTAACAATGGCACATGTATACAAAGCACAGAGTCCAAAGTAAGAGGTAGTTTCTGTGGGCCCAGAAAAATGCATTGGAAAAAGCCATAACCACTGTAGTAGGTCTTGTAGCTTATATTAATTATCCTTCTTTATTAAATTCAGAATAAGTTGTTGGAAAATAAAGCTTCTTTTTCATTTTAAATCAGTTAGAATGTAGCACTTCAACACAATTATTTGAACATAGAGGAACATTTTCTGAATAGGCTCTGTTACTTCTCCACCCTCCCCAACTTCACAATTTTGTTTAGGGTTAGGGTTTTTACTTATTCTTCTTTTCAAAGAGAAAAAAGCATATTGCTATCCCTTGTTTTCCCAGGAAAGACCCCAGAAGTGGAGATAAGTACTGAAAGCTAATTCTCTGTTAGCGTCATCAGAACTGGAAGGAGTGGAGGTGAAATGTGAAGACAAAGTCATCACACATTAAACTTGTGAAGAACTTGAGGCAAATGATGCTGGAACAGAAGGGCTTCTCATTAGTTTTACTAATACTGCTATCAACTACTACTATCTACTATACTACCAGACACACAGTGACACTGGCTTTTCTTGACAGCAGTATAAAGATGGAGCATCATACTCATGATGTTTTACTATTTGGTGAATACTTTTCAAGAATGCTGAGCTACTGGTTGCTGCAGAGTTCAAAAGCAAATACAGGTATCCGAATCTGATCACCTGCTTTCAGTAGTTCGCCAAAGAACAAAACCTGCTTCTTTCTCCTTTCTTTTGGCAATGTAAGTACTGCCAACTGCATCCAAAATCTGTCATAAGAGTATCTTTACTAGTAGCTTCTGCTTTATTAGGACATTTCTTACACCGTTAGCAGGCACTTCCTCAGTAAAATATACAATCCTGGACAGACATAGGTCAAGCCAAGAAAACACTGCTTTTTTTACAATGATGTGGGTTTTGTGGTTTTTTTTCATAATTTAAAAATTATTTTGTACAAAACACTATCTAGTACCCACAAGGAAGCCTGCAAGAAAAGTCAAAGACACAGTAAGCTCAAATCCTCCCACATGGAAGCTGTCCCAAGAAAGAAGGTATGAAAGGAACTTAGTTTAAAATAGTAACTGCTTTGCTCCTCATCAATCAAGTTACCAATCTTGCTGTGAAGTTCCCGGGGAGGTCTGGGAGTAAGCAGGCAATAGGTCATAGCCTCACAGCTACATCCTCCCATACTGACCTCTGTGCACCTCTCATGCCATACACAACACAACCATCTCTTGCTTCTCTTCTTCCTGCAGCACAGCGTTGAAGCTAAGCTATCCATGCAGTGTAGATCTTCAAACTCTTTAAATTTCAGTGTTCAGTTTTCTCACACAAATGAAACTTTACTCCCTCATTTCAATTTCAGTAGGTTTTTATGGTACATAAATTAATTATGCATGTGAAGTTATGAGTGAGCTGTACTTTGTAGTATTTCAAGATATTAGAAATGATGCCACAGATCTTAAAAATGAAGTATTTTCCATGAGCTAATAAACAAGATACTATCTTAAGGAATTGGCGAAATGCCTCACTCGCAAGAAAAGGATCCATTAATTATTTATGTAGTGCTACATATCTCATGAACACTGATTTGATTTTTAAATGACACCTTTTAAAGCATGTATGCTGTTCTTTGATTTATAGGAAAACAATGGTCTTAAATATGGCTATATTCAACAATTTTCCTCAGACCTAGCAAAGTATGCCATATTTGCTGTTTCCAGTAACTGTGAGGTGCAGCAGAAGAGAGGTTTCTGTATGAATCACACTACCTTGTTCTGCTTAATGACCACAAGGTCTTCTAGATTTCCTTACAGCCTGGAATGCATTGCCATTTCTTAATTTTGTTGATAAAAATTTTCTAAGTAGAAGTCACAACCAGTATCAGACAGGGCACCAGCAAACAACTACAGATTCAAGGGAGACTGGATAGAAAGAAGGCTTTTGTTATAGAGCAGGGAATCCTGAGACAGTCCTGCTGAGATAAGCACTAGTAAGAAGCATGTCAGACTAGTCTAGGAAATACATGTTCTTAGCTTTACAGTTGATTTCCAAATTTAAAGTAAAATGATTCCATTTCAGTTCCAAACTTTGTAACATAAGCAAGTAAGTATGAAGAATATTATTTCAGATCATTTCAGTTTCATTTCATTTCAGTTATAAGCTAAGGTTAATGAAATAAAATAAAGTAAAATAAAAAAGGTAATTTCAAACTGCACCTTTATATTTTTTACTTACATGTGGGTTCTTTTTTAAAAAGAAAAGTATATTTTTTCTAGCTAAATATTGCTGGAATTTAATGTAAATTATAGTTAAAGTTATATCTGCCATTTTACAAAACAAGTGTTTTGTTTCTTTTTTAAAGGATTGAGAATATTTTAGTATCGTTTGCTTGGCTCTAAGGCTGGGCTCCTTCCTTCAGTGAAAAATTAGAAATTGTTAATAAATGAATTGTGAAATAGCATTCAAAATTTTTCCATTTTTCTTATTAACAAATGATATTCCGCGTTGTTTGCTTCCTTCTGAAAGTTGATTGATTCTCTGTGATCTCTTTATTATCTCTGTAATTTTCCTTGACTCTTACTCCCATTGTGACTGAAAACCACATTCTTATAATTTATTCTCATTAATTAAGGATTTTTTTTCTGATGAAAATTCCTTTTTGCTTCTTTGATAGGTCAGAGTACATAATGGGTGAGCACAGAACAAAGCATTGCAAAGAAATTCCAAATTGTACTATTGTATCAGTGAAGTTACTAGCACAAGATCTAATACACTAAGCCAAAGAAATTGTTTTGAAATAAAGCTTTATTAATCCAACTGTGTATCAGTGCCACAGAGGTATGTATTATTTCTGCACTGAGACGTGAGTTACAAAAGCTGGAAATTTGTTTTGTGTGTCAGAAAGCAGTGCCTTTTTATAAAGCATAAGTCAATGGAAAAAATTAAATCTGACAAATATCTGGACTAAGACCAATCTAAACTGAGACAAAGCTTACTAATTTAAAACTTTTGCAGAGTCAAATTGTGTTAGAAAACATACTGACTGGCAAAGTGAGCCCTAGATTACTAAGGGTTCATCTCAAAGACAGCTGGAAGGCATCAGAAAAATGGAGGTTGTGACTTCTTACTGATGCCATGCATGGCTCCCTCCGAAGTAAGCTTTAAATACCGGTCATGAAGGTAGTAGGTGAGATCCATCCAACCTAACTGTCAAACCATCCTGCAAAATAACTTACGAGTGCTGACCTCTTGGAATCCAGTTCTGACTGCTGAACTTGACTGCAGTGCAAAACTTTTGTATTAAGGTACAAGAGTTTACAACGCTTCTACATCTAGCTTACTACCTAAAGATGCTGAATTGTACTCAGCAGTACAATTACATGAGAACATACGTGTATTACACTTGGAAGTTTAATTCATCCTGCTAAGTCACTGTGCTAACTAAAATATAAGAATTTACATAACACACACATAGCACTCACATGTGGCTCCTTAAATTAAAGCAAATTTAAGTTACTTACTGCTCTGAAAGTATTTACCAATTTTGCATATACTAACCAAAAAAGTATTCTCCAATTCAAAAACTATTTCACATAGCTGGTATGTATTCTATTACTTTATGACTTTGTATTAAACTAAGGTATTATGTTCGTGACATCATGAAACTTGTAATAACCCATGTTGTTATCTTGCTACATGTTATACACTGTGCTCAAATTTAAGAATTTATTTTTAAACTAAGTAGAGATGGAAAGAGTCCACTTTCTTTATAATGCAGTACCCATTTTGTAGCTGAGATGTTCATACTGAAATTGGCTCTTGTAGGGCATTCTAAACTTGTTACCATCATTGCCATGCACAAATACCTGCACTAACTCTAAAGGAGAGTCCGGGCAACAGCAGGGTAACTTTGTGGGGACACCATCCTTGTCCAAGGGTAACTCAGGCAATCTTCAAAAATCATGGTGTCTCTCCAGTAGTGGTAATATTGGTTTGCTTATTAAATTAATATTATTTTGCTTATTAAACTACACAAAAGACTTAAAAAAATAGAATATATGTTTACAAAATAACCTGATTCTGTGACATCATTTTTATATTCATTGTTAGAACATCTTATTCCTCTGAGGTGATAACTGTCCAATATGAAGGAATGGTCAAAGTGCCTGTCCCTGAAAAATTAGTACAATGGCTGACTGACTAGATTTACAAATTTGTCTAGAAAAATACATGCCTTTTGGCCTAACAGAACAATGTCTTCATGAGAAACTGAGGGAAATAGTGAAGGGCACCCATCTTCTACCGTAATGAAGTAGGACAGGAACATAGCACAATCTTGTGCTGCAAGCTCCCTTATAAGGGAATATCCGCAGTGAGCGCAGATGAGCTGTGGAACAGGACTTTAGTGAGGGCAGAGAGAGAGATCACCTTCATCCAAAAATTTGCAAACCCTTCTTGACCTTTTCTTAGAAAGAACTGATTGCTCTACAGAGAGGTAGTGACATATCTACCACAAATTTCTATGACAAAATACTGTTCTGGCCTGGATTCTGCCAAGTTTTCTGATTTTCAAAACTTCCTGATTCTTAATTGTTGAAAATCCTTTGACAGTGTTAGGACTTTTAAATATTGTATGCAGCATACAAAGCCTTTCTGTGTCAGCACTTACAGAGCTACAGCGAGAATTTGTTTCTTCCTTCTTTCCCTCAAAAATATACCTAATAAAATGTACATAAATCATCTGAATTTACAGAAGATTATTGAGATTCCAGAAATTATTACTATGAATTTCTCTCCTTTGTTCCTTAGTTTTCTACTTGGTTTTAGTAAATGTAGGTCACTGACAGTGAAATCTTAAGGTATTATTCAAGCAAATGTACTGAAAAACACATGGCCCTGAGAGAAGAACCCCAAATTTCTATTGTGGTAAAGATGTCAACTGGAAAAACTAAACAAACTGCAATAAAAAAAAAATAATAATAAAACCACCACTAAGCTTTCAGGTCCAGAGACAACTTGCAGTGGATGATTTGAAGAAAAAGCAGTAAACTTGATCCAACCTCCTTAATAACCAGATGTTTGCAATCATCAAAAATATACCTTTGGCTGAAACAATTTCTGTGTTGCAAAGCATTCAGTTTCTAAGAACATTTACATAACAATATCTGACATCTGAAATGCTTAAGGCCACCAACCATGGCAGTACAAATTACAGTCATTTTTCAATACTCCGTGCAAGGTGCACCACTTCCAGCCCTGGGATTGGTTGCATGCTGCGTTGGTTTCTGCGGTGAAACACGATCAGCATGCACCACAGTCACAAATAGTTTGTAGCCCTTGGAGATTCATGCTAATAGGTAAAAAAAGCTGATCGCCTTACCCGCCATAGGCTGGAATTGGAGGAGGGGGGGCTGCTGCACGAAACGTGTTATACACCGTGCGACCTCGGCCTCTTAGATGTGCACCTCTGTAAGCAGCAGCTGCAGTTGCAGCAGGGTAGGGAAATCCTGGCACTGTGAAGAAGACAACAAAGAAATGTGAACTATTCAGATCAATCTAGCATTTTAAAACACAGGTAATGTTTGTGCTTATGTTAAAGCTTGCCTGTAACTCAATGAGGAAGTTGCCAAATAAGTAAATTATTAATCTCTAACCAAAGGCCTCATTTTTTTTGCGCAAAATCGTGTATGCAAGCGGAAGCCAGCAAACTAGGAATTTAGATTGCAGTATCATAGGTGGCTCCGATTCTCTTAGAAGACACTATTAAAAAGAATGTTGGCTGGTTTAGCAACACTGCTAATAGCAGGCTCGAGGCCTAAGGCACCCATTTCAGGCTCAAATTCATAATACAAGAGACATTTCCATCACATTATTGGATCTATCTTGAAAAGCCAGCCCTGCTTTGAGTGGGGATGACACATCAGACCTCCAGTGATCTAAATTATTCAGTGATTTTACCAATGTTACAGAGCTTTTCTTTTCATCAGAAGTTGATTATTAATTGCATCTTAATTATGGACCAAGAGAAGGAAAAACAGAGCAAGGGTTTCCTCAGATTTTGGGGATGTACTTTGTTCATAACAGTACCCCTTATTTCTTCAAAGGCAAGAGTTGCATAGTTTGGAAATATCTATATGAATTCAGATAATATACAGAACAAATAGAAACAATTTAGATATAACAAAATAATTCAGATATTTTTATATTGTCATTGCAACTAAATGTAAACATTAATTGCCATTCCATGTGAGACTTAAAATATTTTAATCAGAAATTGAACAGCAATACAGTACTACTTAAAGGTTTTTTTTCTGTAAAATATCTGTAGAAGTTCTCTCTTCATAAACTTTTTAACTGAAAAATAAAAAAGAAACTTTCCACTTTACTTTCTCTGCCAGTTTTTTAGCCAATACATCATGACTTCATTTCTCTGTTGTACCTATATTGCTGGACAATGTTAGAACAGGTATGTTTGGAATTAATTAATCATTTAGACAAAAAAATAAACACCTCAAATCCAGCTCTGTTGGCACTCAGGTTAGTTCAGTTGTGCTTTGCTGTGTTGAATTTTTTTAAGTACATAAATAAAGAGATAAGAGAAATAAATATTGCTCAGCAAAGCCCTAAAAAGAAGCAAGCAAATGGAAGTAATGATGTATAAAGCAGTAAGTTTTTCAAGTCTGAAATATGAATTGATTTCAATCCACATTTGTCTTTCATCTGTTTTAGCATTAAGTTTTAAAAGACTCCTTGAATTTGAAAAAGAAAATGAAACATTCACAACTTTTAGACGTCACTGGCTGAACGCATGAAGGAAAATTCTGTAATTATAGTGACTTCTCCATTATTGCCTTACTACTGTGGCTTTGGGGCTTTGCTAAGTCCCTACTGACAAAAAGGTTATACAGTAATTCTGCAAAGATTTACATGCCTGTTATAAAACATAAAACAACCTTATGGCAGTACAATTAAATTAAAACAATCTTTTAAAAAATAGAAATACCATATTTTTATTCCTTTTTCTGTAAAAATAATGTGTCAAAATCAGAATGATGACTTACAGAACTCAATATACTGTTTATTACTTTGGAATCAACTGCATTTAAGAAGGCTTAAAGAAATAGAGTCATGGAAAGCATTATTTTGGGGGGAAAAATGAACATATATATCATATAATTGGAAATCCAGACACTCTAAGTGCTTTTGCATATGCAAGAACATTGAATATTGAACAGTATAAATATAAATATGATCCACTGCTCAGATCATGTAACTTTCGTCCTTTTCCTTTCCAAGTACAGTCTCGCATACAAATTAATACAAAGTACATATGAAAACGTGAAAGATAATTTTCAGCAGACTGAAGGTATTAGCAAACTTAGTTCTACATGTTGTGCTGTAGTCCCTCTGACAGTGGACTGTCTTCCCATACTAACAGATACATAAAAAGTGCAGTACTCAACCTTTCATAGGTAGAAGTTAGCAATACATGAGAAAAGCAAGAGGTTTGGACATCATGGTGTCATTATTCACTTCTGTCCCTTAGAGAATGTACTTGTGAATGCCACAAGCTAGAGGCTTCCTGTCTTGTCTTAAATTAGGTGATGTGCACAACATACATTTTAAACTGTCACTTAACTATTATCATGTATGTTACTTCTGTAAAAGAAACACTGAAGTGAACTGTATACCTACACAGTAGCTCCAGTCTTACAATACAGCTTTTGCTCCTTTACAAATACAGGGTATTGGACTAGATGGAGAACTAATTAATCCAGTATGATTATCTTTGTTATCAGTGTTTAGCTGCAGTCTGTCTGCATTAGAAAAATTACTCCTTTCCACCTCCTAAATGGTCATTTCTAGAAGTAAGTTTCTCCAAGAATTTGAGAGTTAATTTGTACCTTTTTTCAAAAAATCAGGCAAATAAACAAATAAACAGAAATTAAAAAAAACAAAAACCAAACAACAAAACAGTGCCGAGAAGAGTTTGCTTAAGCAAATGGAGAAAAATGGACTTGAGAGTTTGTCCAGGAATGACTGATATCTGAAATAGTGAATACCTTAAATGGTAAACCTGAAGGTTGGTATTCTGTAGTAAGCTTTCAAAAACTGTAGTCTTTAGGGACACTTTTAAACTACCAAGATTAAGAGAAATTTCTCTGATCTAAGAGTCATTGACAAAAAATTAATGAAGTGTGAAAACCTTTGAGCAGTTTGGACAACTTTTTCACTTACATGTGCATCTGTAGTTCTCTATGTGAAAACACACTTTTCACTCTCTTGCGAAAACACACTTTCACAAGAAAAACAGAAGCAACAGCAAAGAAAACCTAACCAATTCAAAAAACTCTAAGCTCAAGCAATGTAAGGTATCTAACAGTGTTGTAGGCTTGCAATATGTGGTCTGGAAACTCCTGCTTTAAGGTCTGTTTCAGCAATGAATTCTTTGTAATTAACATCTACGTTTGGCAATATTTAATGCAGTTTAGTCTTCTGTCAGTGAAACACTCAGAGTCCTAAATAATATTTCTGCTGTAAAAATGTACTGTTTGAAATTAACTTACCAGTTCCTCCATACAGCCATAGACGTTACACACATGTGTAAGGAATGGACATAACTCCTGATTTTCAGAATAAATGAGTAAATATAGGTCTGATGAAAACTAACTGGAATTGTGCACAAGTTGTATGGGAGACACTGAGGATAAACCTCTGTGAAAGCATTAACTCGTACAGTGTTTGAGCATTTCTTTCCTTTGAATTGTACCACTCAACCCAGGTTTCAAACAGACATTTTAAATTATATATTTTGTAATAATTAAGCATAAATATTTATCCTAGATACTCTTTAATCTTCATGGTGGTCACACCTTGGAAAAAAATACAAGAAAGGCCACTGACCTTAAATCTTTGACAACAAATGGTTCTTTACAAAGAAATGCCACTGGAAAAGCAGAGTGCCCTATCAATGCAGGAGTGAAAAATAACAGAAAATATTTTTTTAAATTATTATTTAATTTTTAATGAGAAAGAAAGCTTTCTCTTATTAAAGAGGAGAAAAAGCTAGAAGAGAGACATAGCAGGAAGAGTCACTTAGCCCGTAAGTGTTTACCAAACCCAGAACACATAATGGAGGCTCAGCTTTCATGGGAGATACTATGACAAAACAGTGATTTCTACCATTTTCAAAGGATTTGCAACACAAATGATGTGTTAGAATGAAAAGCCTGAAGTAATTTAGCTGTTTTGCTATGCTTGCCTTGCATTATCTCCTTAATAAAATAATGAAGCATAAAATATTTATAGTAAAGCAAAACTCTAAAAAAGCTTGTAGAAGCAATTAGTAGAAGGTAGAGCAATGATTTGGAGTTCTGTCAGGAAGAGGCTAAGACATGATGGAAACTAAACCAGAGAAACACAGACTTAAGAGTAGCATTGCAAGGTCTTATGATCAAGTGAGGCCTTACAGTAGAGTTTATATATAACAGAATTATATCCATCCCCCCAAATTTGGGTGTCAGAGTATCTGGAAACATGCCTTCTATTTCCAAGTAGTAATACTGCAGATTAAGATTAGAGGAAAAATAATCAATAAGATCATGTCACCCTAGATTGCAGTTCAGCCCAGCTGAGAAATCAGATGGTTAACAATATGCAATAACCACAGAAATTATTTTGCTACCAACTTCTTAATATCCTTGCCCCAAAATAACCAGCAGAAGTAGCACCATTAGAGCACAGTTGAAGAATGGACTTCATAAAAACAATTTTATGAATAGGGCTCTCCCATCAGGAAGCATTAAGTGCTATTAACCAGCCCCAAAAGTAATGGACATACTAGCCAGGAGGGGTAAAGATTTTAATGACTTACAGTTTGTAGGTCAACCTTCCTTAGTGCCTCAGTGCCAAACTGCTGAAACTCAGACAGTGAAAATGCTATTAAAATGGGTTTGAAAATGTGTTTGACACTCAGCAGGGAAGCATCTGAGTCCACTCCTAAGCAAAAGTACCTCAAATTTATCAAAGTAATTTGATGACTGGAATTATTCTGACCTGTGATAGAGAAAAGGCAGATTTCTCCAACTACATATTGATGGTATGAGGTGATAATAGGAGGCTAAAAACAAAAAAACAGACTTTACTAAGGACTATATATAATCAAATATCAAGCCAAAGAAACAATTTACATTCTCATCTGATTGCCCCATTGGCTATTCAAATATGAATGAGAATACAATGGCAACAACAAAAAATCAGTTCCTACACTGGAACTGTAATTTTACTTTTTCAAATTAAAAAAGAAAAGTGAAAACAATATGCTGTGGAAATGCTTAGCATATAAGTAATATAATTATGCAAAAGCATACAAATCATCTTGTATTACAGCCTAAATGATATTTTTAGGAACAATATGTTGGTAAGATTCCTCTTTTAAACTTATTTGTTCTATTTTTATATTTAAGATGATAATTTTTTTTTTAAAATTATTATTACAATGAATATTGTCTAAGAAGTTCTCTCTTCTGGATACACTTTGTAAACATGGAAACAGTGTCAGGTTATGTCCTTCACTGAACTTCGGTTTATATCTCAAACATGAAATCTGGTCAGCAAATTGCAACATTTAAGCAAATAAAAAGGCCTTTGGAATTAACAGGATTCATGTTAGTATATCCATAAAATTTAGGTAACTACTGATTTTATATAGAAAACGTACGAGCATGAGGAAACAAAGGGGAACTTAATCTCTGTGTTCACAGATAAAATTTAATAAAATCTTAATTTCTCCCAAAAGATGTATTATAAGCATTGGTTTTATTCATTTTTTATTAAATGAATATGACAGGTACAAATTCTAGGCACCATATCTCAGCATATACCTCAGAAAACCAAGACTGAAGTAACAATGACATAGCTTGAGTTCCCAAAAGGATTAACATAATCTGGTAAAAAATACTTAAGGGTTATATACTGTGTATTAAAGTTTTAAAGCTTGGGGATAGATGGAAGAGTAGCAGATGCAAAAAACAACAGGGGGCAGATTTTGTATCAAAGCCATAACAATATACAACCATTTTAATGGGCAATCATTCTTTGCATTTGTGCTGTGGTTTCAATTTGTATGAGTGTGCCATATGCCTCAAGACTCAAGAAAGGTGTGCCATGAAAATGGATGAACAAATCTACCTGCCATCACTCCTAATCTCTCCTTCTTCGCACAAACTATCAGGTCATCCACCATCAAGAGTTTTCAAATATTTTACGGTGAAAAATTTTAATATTACATCTGTTTGAATCAGTTTATAGCTAATTTATCGCAACACAGTTCAACTGTTAGGCAGGGAGACACATTTACTTTACTCCCATAGAGCAGGAAGATCCCTGTGGAAGAAACACTTCAGAAGTGCTGAACAATAAATTAAAACCAAAGAGATATAATGGGTAACATGCTGAGAAAGGCTAAGCAGAATAATCTATATGATATTATCTGAGGTTTCTGGGACAGAATCAGGAGTTTGTGCTGATGTATTCTGTGTAGTAAGTTTTCACTTCACTGTATTTGTAATAAGTAGTATTACTTGGCATTCTTTAAAAGAATTTAAAGAATTGTGTTAAAGAGGATTTATGCAGATTTTGCATTTAAATACACAGTCCAAAGTACAATACAAGTGAAATTTAAGCTCTGTTACTACAGATTTTAACATAAGAAGGCTACAAAATTATAAATACATATGGATTCTTAAAATTTCAGGGTAAAACATCTTTAGAAAGTTCACAATGTTTAAAAATAGGAAGCTGAAAATACATTTTTTCACCTACCACTTTTGTGAGGTGATTAACCCTGGGATCTAGTTACGAATTAACTGAATTTATAGGAAATATGCCATATATGTCAGATACAGTCACAACTGGTCACTTCTATTTCCTTTATTCACAGTCTATTTATTTTTTGAAACACATACTTAAAATTAGTAGAACAATCATTGCCTTACTCTTGTACATAAATATATGTCAGTATTAAACCCTCTTGTTTAGAATGAAGAAATCTGTATTTTGGACAAACCTTTACTTATAAGACATTCTCATTTGAAATGCATTGAAAAGGAAAACAAAAATCTCTAATTAATGTACAAGTCTAATCACCATTCTCCACATGGAAGAGTAATTTTTCACTGTTCATTTGCTCAGTGTAATCTCAAAACTGACATAACAGAAAAGCAATGGCCTATAAATCTGCTCTCATTTGTTTCTTTAATATTCATATTCCATTGAACTACAGCTGCTTGTTTCTGCAGTCTATTACAACATGCAAAACTGCCGATAAAAATATTATGAAAGGCAAGATGTGTTTCTTCATGGCTTGGTGTGCCATTTATTTTGAAAAAAATAACAATAAATGACTCATGGATTGTCCCTCAGTTTGCTGTACACTGGGCGATTAGTGATTAATTACCTTGCTGCAAATTGACATGGCACAAGGAAATTGACACAGCTCTGATTAATTAACTTTTTATGTGAGACAGTTACTTACAAAACACTGCACACTCTAATTGAAACCCTTTACACAATTCTACTGCGTTAAGTTTCCAGTCAAATCCAAATTAGCACCAAATTTTACATAAATTTGGTAAAACTTTTTATAAGGTGTACTCTGATAGAGTATGTACATATTTCTAGAAAGAGGACAGACATCTGCTTTAAGACACTCTTTTCAACTATTTCATCTGCAGACATATGAAAAAATAAGATTTTTCCATGCCAAATCACCAACATAATCAAATACACTCAAAAACCACACATTAAATATTTTAGTAAAAAGCAACCTCATATTTAATATGTTTATTCTTATGTTAAATTAAATATTTTAGTAAAAAGCAACCTCATATTTAATATGTTTATTCTTATGTTAAATTAAATATTTTAGTAAAAAGCAACCTCATATTTAATATGTTTTTTCTTATGTTAAATTGTCAGAAGATACTTAACTGTTCCAGAAAAACTTATTTGGTTTTCTTTACCTTAAATTTATTACCAGACTTAATTGATGCTCTATTTCAAGAATGACTTGCGCATACTGAATTCACATTTAGTTTTCTTTATATTTTTTTAAAGTGTATATAGAACGAATCTTTTTCTCTCCGCTCCCTTGTTTCATCTCCTATAACATACCAATAAACAAACCACCATTGTTTTCTATGTATATTGATACCATTATATGCCAGGAATTTATAACCTTGATGCCAAATCCCGGAAACTGCCTCATCTTTTTGTCTAAAATTTTTCACTGTGAGGGTGACTGAGTTCAGGTATCCAGATACGCTGTGGAGTCGCCATCCTTAGAGATATTCAAAAGCTGTTTGGACTGAGTCCTGAGCAGCCTGCTCGAGGTTACGCTGCTTGAGCAGGGCAGGTAGACAAGGTGCCCTCCAGAGGTTCCTTCTAACCTCAGCCATTCTGAGATTTGGCCATGTGGTGATTCTGTGATTATCAGAAATTCTCATATATCTCATCCTTCTTTTACTGGACTGTATATGCAGCCACCTGAATCCCTCAGATATCGAGGGATTTTTTCCTAACACGCAGAAAAAATGGGTGATGTGGAGGGATAGAAAAGAACAGATAAGATGATTGAGATTTTTTTTGTAAAGCTATGTAATTACACCAACCTACAATCCTGCATAAAAAAAGCACTATAATTGGTGGTCAAATTACTTATGGTGTACTTAATAACAAAATATGAGTACTGCATGGTTGATATTACAAAGAATACAAGTAATTGATGTGGAAAGAACTGTTGACTTTTCGCAAATGAAATGACTAGCAAACAAGAAAAAGCTCAGTAGGTAAAACAAACAACAAAGTAACTAGGCTATAAAGGAAAAGAAACAGTAGCAATCAGAGAAGCCACATCTGATCTTAAATTAAAGAACAATCTTCAAATATAGATGATCAAACTGATCAATAACTTGTCTTGTGTTCCTTGTTGTTGGGTATCTACAAGTTCCAAGCAAATGGAAAAATTCCCTGGTGTCTAGCTAAACACTGTTTAGACAAAGTAAAAAAGACACGGTTGTGGAAAACTAGATGAAGAGTAGCACTACTCTAAAGAGATGACAAAATTTAGTACTTTAAATATTTATGAAAGTCAATTATGTGGTTACAAAAAGTTCTGTCTGGATGACACAAGGATTACTAAAACTCAACAGAATTATTAAACTGTGAAAAAGAACATTGTCAGAATGTTGTTGGGTTGGGAACTACTTAGGCAGGAAGTGATTGAGGAAAAAGCAGCTACTAACCTAATCCAAGCCATAATGGAAAAAGACTGTCAAAACAAAGAATTGCACATGCAAAGAGTCATATAGATATTAAATATATTAATTCATCAAAAGTATTTACTAATTGTGAAATTGAGGTTGAAGAATTTTGCTGTATACAACATGGTTTTAAGAGCCATGATTTAATAACCACTGTCACACAATGCAAGAAAGAGTGACACTGAAGTAAGTCTTTATTCAAAACCAAATCTTACAGGCTAAGCTGAAAACCACAAAATTAACAACTTAATATCTCACAGAGAGTATGAATTGATATGTATGGTCAGCTGTGTGTGCCTGCCTACTAAAAAGGAGTAACATGGCTTCCAGAATGCAAAGCTTAGGAAACTTAAGAAGCCTGCATCTAGGACCCTACACAAAGGATCTTATGTACAATAACATCATAGATCATGATGCAAAAAAATACTAAATGCAATTCTCACTCTTTAGCTGCATACCAAGAGGAGAAAGTCCAAACAATCCTATTGTCCTAACTCATGGGTTAGTCACGAGTACTGCCAGTAGCCAAGTGCTGTATCTCCATTAACAGGAAAGCACATAAGATACGTGAGATATCCAATTGCCCTTGGTCAAACGTGACTTTTATTATCTGAACTAAAGGGCAAAGATACTCTTCTCAATTAATTATTAAAAATGTCCTGCACACCTTTCCAGTCATCTCCCATTACCCAGGTGTAGGATGGTGTATGAGTTAAAAGAACAGTCAGTGGCACACAATTCGGGATATATCTATCTTTATCTTAAGCGTCAGACACACTGTACCGTCGCTAAACAGATTAACAGAATAATGAGTATAAACAGCAAGGCATTTAAAAACAGATTTGCAGAAGTGAAATGAAACCCATTTTTACAGATTCTGGACAGCTATGATACATTTTACTGATGTCTTATTAGTCACCATTTAAAATACTGGTAGACAGTATAGAAGGACAATATAAAATAGTTACAGAAGGATAATAAATAGTAATACAGAACGCAAAGATGCTGTAAGAATTTCAGGCAGTGCTACCAAAAAAAACCAAAAAGAGGTTCATTTTACAATTTAAAAAAGCTGATACTTAAATCAAGGTTATAACATAATATGTATGAAAATAATCTAATTAAATTTTTTAATTTTGTATTACCTTTATAACTATCTTACTTAGAAGTCAGTGGAGTTATCCTGCATTCAGATTTGTGTAACTTTGTTCAAAGCATGGTCCAATCCAATGGGCCAAAACTGTTTAAAAACCTTCTAAAGACATTCCAACAAGAGATGACATCAATAGTTTTCTCTGGAAGTGATGCATGATTTTTCAACCTTTTAAACTTCTATACATGGAGGAAAAAAATCATGGAAAACAATTAGTAAACTTCCCTTCCTGCTTATTATTGATATCTTCTTTATTTAAACTTTCATGTAAACCCACTGTATTTTAACATACAGAAAAGGAAAGGCACTTTTCACGTTATTCCTGGGTTACAAGAAGATGATTCTCTTCAATTTATAAATAAAGGCAATTAATTAAATCAGGAAGCACATTATAAGATAGTTTGACTCCTAAATGTTCAGTAATGAGGTTTTTGTAACCTGGAAATGATATGCATGATTGGTCTACTCAAATGTATGGACATTTCCCTTTGGGCAGGATTTTTGTACTGTTTCATTCATGAATTTCAGTCCTGCAATGGTCAAATCGGCTTGATCACAGAACTCCTTTGCAGGGTTACTCTACTTTTTTTCTGTGAAGTAATAAAAAGCAGTCAAAACCACAAACATGTTAATACAATCTACTAATATATATTTCCACTGTGATTAAGTGACCTGCCATTCCATTTTAGTTTAAGAGAAAACAGACCTATTAAAAATTTAGTTTGCAGACAACTTTTACATTTCATTTGCAATTACTGCAAAATAGGCAAATTATTTATACCATATGAATACTCATTTTTTAAACTGTTCCTGACCCATATACCAATTCAAAATGGCAAGCTTACTAAACAGGCACTCACTTACCAATAACAGTAAAATCACAACAAATAAATTAATAAAAACTACAGCAATAAAATTTGAAAAAAATGTTATCACTGATGTCATTACAATGAAGTATATGTCCGTTTGGATTGAGTATGGTCTTACATACAAAACCCAGAAAGGTAAATACTAAATACCAGGAGCACCTATGCTTCAGTTGCTTGGAGTGTCAGGTCAATCCTGTCAGAAGACTGTCGCCATTAGAATATAATTTTCAGGTAATTAATTATGTGCAACAGATTAAACTGACAAAATCAACTGAATCAAGGTTTCTAAACTGAATGTTTCCACTAAGGATTCTGCTTAGAATAGCACTTTAAATCACCTTTTGAAAATTTATATTTCCCCCAGGTAATCACCTTGGTATTGGAAATATTGCAGAACGTAATATAAATGTCAGAGGTTTTACTCCGATCCATTAGTAATGTCATAGAAAAATAAAACTTGGAATGTCTTCACAAGAAATATGAAAAAGTTTCATACAGCATTTTTTAGGTAGTTTACTAATATTCCTTAGCCAAGTAATGTACTTCTAAGCAAGGATATTCAACAGATATTGAATAGACAGGCTTTACTTAATTTTCATTTCTGTAGCACAATAAGCCCTCAAACAGACTAAATCCTACTATTGGATGTGTTATTTTTACTTAGCATTTGTGACTTTCCTGATTTATTCCATGCATATCAACAAAGTCCTGAACTATCCTCCACCTGTGAATCAAAACAAAACACCCACAGGAAAAAAAATCTTTTTAAAATAGTACATGTCTCTTTCATACATAAGTGTTCATAAGTTTTTAGTAGAGAACATACATAAAAAGCAAAATTCTCATATCATGTAATTAATGCTTAAAGCTTCTGCTATAGATTTTCCTTCTCTCCTGGAAATTTAGCATCAGTAGGATTATTACGATAATTCAGGAACATTTCTGATACCTGCTCTGAAGTAATGGAATGTATTTTCCTGAGTTCCTTTAAAAGAATTTAAGCAGTAAAAATATTTGTCAAAAATATTACAGGACCAAAGGTTTCTGGCAAATTTTCTGAAAGAACTGCCTTCCCACCTTTCAAAAACATCTGATCTTTGCCTTGTTGTTTTCCAGTTGCTCATAAACTAAAATCCCAGGGCAACATAGTTTATTGATTTAATATCTGCCTGACACAAAGCAAAAGTATTCTCTCGTGAGTGCTTATCTGTCATATGTACTTCTGTGAAAAGAATATAAAGACAAATAAGATGTTCTAGAGCATATCATGGGATTATGAACTTGGCACTGACTGGATTCTGCTTAAAAATAGTTGAAATGATAAATACTAAAAATATCTACACTGATATTTTGAGGATGGTAATTTAAAAAGAATTGGGTTATAAATATTTTAATTATAAAGGTTATATACTATTTTAGTATGAATAGAGAATGAACACTCAAGTTCACAAATAGGACAGACAAAATGAGTGGAAAAAATATTTCTCACTGAAACAGTTAAAACAGTAAGAACTTATTCTAATGATACAATGGACTGTGAACTTACTTTGTATTAATTAAACTCAATGTAATGGCATTTCCTGTATTGAAATGAATAAGCAGTGATGTGGAAATTAATTTAAACCATTAGGTTAATTACAGAAACTGATGGAAGTTTTATCAGACAATTACAATTAAAGAACATTAACACTGTGGGACAGATTTATAAGCATTTGTACCACCTCAATCATTTGTGGTGAATTCCACTAGGAATTCTTACAAAATTGTAATCAATATATCAATTAGAAAATGAGCCATCAACTTCATTTTCCTGTATGATAAAATAAACTAATATCTGATTTCTGCATTTTCATATTTTTCCTTCTTTTAATCCTATCACTTCATTGCAGCATGAAAGGTTTATTTATTTTTTAATTAAAGAAATGAAAATTTATGGAAAAAGAGGATGTATATCTTGGAGCTGGTAAACATGCTTACTGAAGATGAAACAACCCTAACATTTAGCAAATGTAAGCCAAAATTGTCATGGGTTTTAAACGTACTCACTGCACTTATGGCAAAATTCTCTTCTATGGGCATGCAAAACATTTGGGAAATATGGGCACTCATCCGTACATCATTCTGAACAAAGGCATATAGCAATTTACTATTACACAGCAGGAAGACAAGAGACAACAAACATAACCTGAAAGAAGAGAGGTTGCCACTGTTAGGACATTCTAACATTGGAACAGATGACCCAGAAAGGTTGTGCAGTCTCTGTCCTTAAAGGTGCCCAGGGCAACCTGGACTTTCCAGCCTGAATTATTCTATGATTCTATGACTTCATGTCTTCCTTTCCCATGTTTTGGTTCTCATTAACTTCTATTTTATTCACGTTTTCAGGCACTTCTACATTATAGAAAAAATGGGGAAAATAGGCACTAACCAGTTTTTAAAAGTCCTTGCATAAATTCAGATTAGCATTTTTCCTTTTTTTTTTTAACCATACACACCCAGCTATATTACTGTCTTTGTAGATCAGTGATCATAGAATCATAGAATCATTAATGTTGGAAAAGACCTGTAGGATCAAGTCCAACTGTCAACCCAACACCAACCATGTCTCCTAAACCATGCCCTGAAGTGCCACGTCTACTCATCTTTTAAATACCTCCTGGGACGGTGACTCCACCACCCCTCTGGGCAGCCTGTTCCAATGCCTGACCACTCTCTCAGTAAAGAAATTCTTCCTAATACCCAATCTAAACCTCCCCTGATGCAGCTTGAAGCCGTTTTCTCTTGTTCTATAGACATTCAGTGACAGAGCTTTTTTCTTCTTTCGAATCTTCCTTTTGTCCAACAGGGTCTTAATTCCCATGGATCTTACTCTCAAGTGGCTCCGATTTAGAAAAGTTCCAAAATTTTTCTTGACACATTTCTTATTTCAAAGTAGATACAAATTTCTTCAGGATTAAAAAATTTCCTGTGGAAGCAACTAGTCTAAAGAAGTGGGGGCAAAAAGAGACTGTCAGTTACATGCAGCCAAACTCTTTGATTGTTTCAGTGAGATATCATGGGCCTCCAGGAAGCTTCCAGTGAACGCTCGCTTACTCACTGGGACTTAGAGTGCTCTATCTTTACTTCCTGGATATATCTCCTTCCAATACTTGTCTACATTCTGCATTAGCATAATGATGATGGATTTAACTGAAATCAGTTGTATTAGTTCTGTCCTCAAGATGTCAATGCCATGGGAATCTACAGCAGCCAAGATGAGAGCATGAGCTTCCTTATTTAGGTTGTGTCAGTAAGGTAAAAGCTGTCCCACCAAGGGATGTGAACACATTTGCCTGCTGAAACTATGCTTTTTTCATAACAAATTATCTATTCCCAGAATAGACGTGCAAATGAAAAACGGATCCAGGTCCCATCTTCTCCTTCAGCATAAGAGAACAGATGAGGCATGAGAGACTATTGCTACTGATTTGTTCCACTGCTCGCAGAAGAAACAGCTCATTTCTTTCTGTATTATGTGAAGGACCAAAAGTGACGGAAGGAAGCAGAGCCATGTTTCCATCTCCTGACATATTCAGAGGTGTAACTAATCACTGTACTGGGAAATGTACAATGTGATACATAAAATATATCCTGTGGAAAAAAAAACATCAGAAGGGAAAAAGTAGCTCCAAGAAATCCACTCTTCTTTCTGGCTAGCAAAAAACCCAAGGTTAAAGCATTCAGAGTCATCAGACACTACTAGTGACAAACACAATTAAAAGTCAAAAAGTTAAGTGAGAAATAAAGCTAGCCAAATTAAGAAAAATATATTTTACAACCATGTTTCAGTACTTCATTCCTTATGGAATATAACTCGGGATCAAAATACAAAGAATCAATTTAAAAACAATAAGATTTTTAAAAATGGGGACTATCCTTTTCCAAATATCTGAAAATTCCTAAATGCCATTAGCATTTAATTAACTCCAAACCTCTCAGACAGCTTTAAAAATCTCAGCTGACTCTTCCCCTTCTGTTAAAACAATTACAAATTTAAAACCTCTTAATTCTTAAATTGAAAGCTGTTCTGAAATATTACACTGTTACAATACTAGCTGTAACAGAACAAATGATTAACAAATTATTCAAAGATGTAGGCTGCAATATTGTTGTCTACATGGAATGATAATAGAAAAAGTATTAGTCTCCTAGATGTCAATGTTGGCTTATCAGTTATCATAAAAATACCTGGATATGAATATACATCCAAATATACATCCAAAATATATGGATATGGATATACATCCATATGTATTATATGGCTATACATCTGTAAAAAACAGAATATAGAAGATCTTTAAAATAATAAAAGAAATAAAATTATACAAAAATCGAGCTTCATTTCTGTTCACTTCTTACTAGAATTCCCTATAGAAATGGAAATATTTTACATCTTTATTGAAAGTTTTGTAATAAGGAGAAATAAAAAACCCTAATTACAATCATTAGTAATTGTAGTAATTTTATATTATTAGGAGTTGTGACCCTGTAGGGGAAACAGCATTTTGGCAAGATGAAATACTACACATAATAAAAGAAAAATCATGACTTGCAGACACACAGATTCAACAAAAGTGTAATAATTTCTACTGCAAGGACTAGTAGCAATCTCTGCTATGAAACTGTGTATTACACATTGCCCAGTGGGAGGCAGATAGGCGAAGTCTGTTTACTTATATATTTGGCATAATTGAAAACAAACAGGTGTTTGTTAGGATATCATTATTCCAGGGGCACCACTGCAAAATAAGTTTTTTCAAACGGATTGGCTCATGAGACATAATGGAAACAGTGAAGTGTAGAGCTTAGCTAGCTATGCAATTACTATCTAGGGATTTAATAATTGTGGAAATACTGTATGATGTAAACAGCATCCCCAGAAATAAGTTTCCTAGGATAGAACTCAGTGAGACAATAGGAGCAACGGGGTAAACTTAAGGAAGATTTTATTTAGAGTAATTTCCAGAAAATAAAAAACAAACACTGACCCCACTCCTCCAGAAGAAGCTCCCTAACAGTGAGATGAATGAAATGTTTGGATAATTTTCTAAGAAAATAATTTTAGTCAAAGATTGGTATTCCAGTCAAAAAGAAATAGTGCACTAAAAATGTCCTATAGGGAACACTGATTTAGACAGTAAGTATTTAATCTCTATGTTACTACAAGGATTAAAAAACCCTCACTGCTTGGGAAAGGTGACAGAGTACAAAATATTCATAGAGCATCTGGAAGCAAATGCAGATTTAATTGATAATTTCAGTTCAAATTTAAAACATTTCATATATTTTGTTATTTCAGTATGTATTTGTAGACTCCCGATTTGAAACTGCACCCCGTATTTATACTGTAAAAGCAGCAGCTCTAGGGATGATATTCATAGCCTCTGACGTAAGAGAGCTACGTGACTGTAGGGATGACCACTATGGAACTCGTTTGTCCTTATTCCTGGTTTTACTTAATAAAAGAAATTATTTTAGTGGTCTAGATAAGCTTTAAAAGAGCAGAATTGCATTCTAGAGTGACTACAATCTTCACAAAGAGCACATCCGATAACGTTGTTAAGTCAGACAACATAAAATATTTTCTTTACAGATGACTGCTAAGAACACATAGCAAATGTTGCTGCTCACCCTAATTCAGCAGGCAGCAATTATTACTATTTCATTTGGCTAGAGGCTTCTTCATCTGACTAGATTTCAGAATGGGCATCAGTGGGACCACCAATATGATCTAAAACACTCACAGAAGAATCAGTTCCACTTCTGCTGCAGAATTTTACAGGAGACATTGCTACTCCAAAATGGTAGATGGCAGCTTCTATTGTTTCACCTTGTCTTTGCTATTGTTATTAGGGCAGCTTTTTATAATTCAAAACACACATTAGCACACAGTGTTTTTCGTTTTGTAAAAAGAGACTTCTATTTTCTTCCTGACACAATCAAATGGTGGCATGATATGAGAATTTTTGTTTATTAAATCAAAGTTGTGACCAGGAAGGAAAAAGAAACAGAACATCTTCTACACAAAATGCAGAGTGCGCAACAGTACTGGATTCCAAAAAATGTCAGTGCTACTGTAGAACTTTTGACCGTTTCTGTAGAACAGTGCAACATAAGCGGTCTCTTTTTTTAAAATAAAATATATTTTTACTTTGAGGATAAAGATGTAACTGAAAACACTGAATTATCTGTTGACATTACTTACAGACATTTATAAATACCATATTTACAAGAGCTATTGGGAAAGTTTACAGTTTTAGGGGCTTAATTCACATTAATGTGCTTTTGTCACAAAACAAAACAAAACAAAAAAAAAAAAGAGCCATAACACTAGCTTACTTGTGGATGTGTATACTAGTGAACTGGGGGCACTGTACACGGGAGATCCCTCCTGGTTTGCCTGGCACAGCAGCACCCTGCCTACAAGAAAGAGAGAGAGAGTGGTATCTGGTTTTGGAACACTCAGACTAAACCTCAATTTTTATCTCAAAACAGAAATAAAGTCATAACCAGAGCAGTCAGTGAAGCAGGGGCACTTTTTGTCCTTTGACTTCAAGGCAGAAAGAGCCCCAATAAACATGTACAATTTTACATTTGAAAAAGCAAAACACAGGCATCCCCCAAAATACACCCTTTGTATCACATGGGGAAGCTGGTGCATGCCCTGAGCATTTGCAGCACACACCAGTCCCTCACCCAGCTGCTCTCTCTCCCTCTCTGCCCTGTCTCTCTGAATCAGCAGCTGCCTGCTTAGCTCTGCTGTTAACAGAAGCAATCAACCCACCCACACCACCCAGCTACTAACTTCTCACCTCCCTAACTTTGGCTGAAGTGAGAGGCTACTCAAGCAAACACAGCAGATAAATCAGATGGCAAAGGTCCCATATACAGACATTAGGCCAAGGATGATCTCAGTCATATCGCTTAAATTAACACCGGTGCAAGTGAAATTGGCATATTACTAACACATGTGAAGACTTCAGTATTTTTAGCTCAGATGAGAAATACATAGACATAAGCTACTTTCCAGTATATAAACTGGATTCACGATTAAGAACAAAACCAAATAAAGGAAATTAAGCCGCATTTTTAAAAAGAAAAGTAAAAGTAATAACCAAATCAATTTAAAAGAACAGTTTTGCAATTCATGTTCGTTTTGAACAATGACAGAAATTTAGGCTTATTTTCCTTTTTTAAAAAAACGAACTTAAATAAGATGCCTTACTATTTCAACATCTTGAAATTTTTAGCAGTCTTAGATGAATACAGAGTGAACATTGATTAGAAGCAGAAACAACTATAGTTTCACACCAGGACAAAAAATTTTGCATGTCTGGAATACAGTCCACCAGGAAGAACAGGAGGTGACACATCCGTTTTGCAGATATATGCTTATATATCTGTATACACAACACATACAAAATTATACATACACTGACATACTTCAAGCTGTTGGGCTTTATGAATCACGCAATTTCAAAAATATTAAAATTACATGAAGATTTGTGAGATTTTAGAAGTTGTGTATTGACTTATAAGCAATGTAACTCAGAATTGAGTCAAGTATGTTTGGAAGGATTACAAGATTAATTACAAATAGTAGGCCTGTTTTCTGTATAGTATTATAAGAGTAATTCTCAACTTACATTCAGTTACCAGACCAGAGTTCTTTCAAAAAATATTTGAACAATTTTTTCTGTCATTAACCAGTTCTTTGGTTATTGCTTGTAGATGTCAGTTGAAGTAGAAATACAGGAAATACTGAAGGAAAATAATTCTTGTAATTTATGCAATTTAGCTAAGACTATGAGAACTGGAAATCTCATGAAATATTATGCTTCTAAGCTACCCAGATAATAGCATCCCCTTAGCTAACAGAAATTGGAGATACTTGCTTTTTTCCAGCCATCCATTACTAATCTGAAAGATAAAACAAGCTAAAAATATTTTTCCTTACTTTAAGACAGCACATAGTTGATTATATTGGTATACATCTCTCCCAGCCTTCCAAAAAATATCCACAACTGGAAGCTGTTAAACGACCATATGAGATCCTAATGGCAAGCATCATTTTCAGGCTAGGTGATAAACAGGACCTATCAACACACTTGACACTAGGAATGTATACATTGGAATATGGATGTATTTAACACAATGGATGCTTCAAAACTTGTGCTGCCACAGAAGCCTGAAAATGAAAGTGAGCTGAAAGCATAGAGGCACTCATCCCACTGAATGAAATGTGGAAAGGAAAGGATTTACTAAAATCAGTAATTTTCATTAGGTTTTAAGAATAATGTAACTATAATGACTTCAGGCATATTTAGTAAATATATAAAGATAAAGGTTTTTAGAAATTGAAGATAGAAGTATATGTATATTATTCAACATAAAATCTAGACGATATTTTGCTTGTTCCATGGTCCATACATATTCTCCTATTCTTTTGAGCTAACATTCTTCCATTTTCTCTGATTTAATCTCATTTTCCCTACTCAAGGTTTCTAATTTCTGATGAAAGTACTTCAAAACAGATGCTTTTTTCATCCATGCTACTAGAGTGCATTTAATTTGTTGCATAGAACTTTCTAATTATATTTTGACAATCTGCCTTTGATTTTGTATATGAAATTAAAACTAATACCTAAACCACTATTATTAGATTTTCTTAGAAAAATATGGAACTTTTTAATGTACTTTTGTGAGAAAAGATTATTTCTGCTGCATCTAATTTTGGTATTATACATATCTAAATGATAATTAGTACAACTGGGGAAAGACTGAAATGTTTACAATAAGATCTTCTGGATAAACTTCAGAACATTGAAATGATCTATAAATTCCTTAACAGAAGAACAAAAATATTATTTTTCCTCTAGATTACAAATTCTAGCATGACAGAATAAAGGGTGTTTTTTAAATTGTTTTTTTAAGAAAGAGGATTTTAATATGAACCTCTTAATATTTCTGTTCAAACTGTAATTCAATAATATCATGGAGATTATAAACTTCAAAAAATTACAGCCAAGCTAGAATGCATCTTTAATTCTGCAATGCCTTCTGTACTAGCATATGTAAGGCCGATATTTTCTCATCAAGAACAATCTGCATGCTTTTTTGCCTTTCTCTAAGATAAGGACTCTACTTGTTTGGTCACAACAGACATGTGACCAGTGATACAGGATTTTGGAGACCATTAGCAGAAAGCTGCTCCTGACTCACTCCATCAAAAGGATGAGTAAAATATTAGCATATATATCTATAGTGTGTACTCACTGCAGGTACACAGGAGAGCTTTAGACAGGCCAGTGGCAGAAGGGAAACTGAGGCAGCCATGCTGCTAGGCGTAATGGGGGGAGAGTAGTCTGCGGTGGCCGAGCAAGCCCGTGGGTTGTGCTGCACACAACGGGCAGCTGTGCTGCGGCAGGGCATGGTGGTGTCAGCTGAGCATTGCTGCAGTGTTGCAGAGATCCCCCCAGACTTCACCATTTATCCTTGGCATACAGGCTGGCAGCATGGACAAAAACACACTTCTCAAGATAAAAAAAAATTCCCACTCATATTTCATTTCCTCCAATGTTTTCTTCTACAGTCCATGATTAAGAACATACTATCTGATTAGGTCCTATGTTAAAGCACTATAGTTATTCTGAGAAAATAATTACTCTAAAAATATCCAGGGCTGTGAGGAAAATGCTGTAAAGTCATTAATATTTTTAGAACACCAAAAATGCAGTCCCACGTGGTTTCAAGATATTTGACTAAAAGTATTTTTCTAATTTTTTTCAGAATTTAAAAATAAGTTTTTGTGTATGGATCTTATTTAGATGATTTATATAAATTAATTGACAGAGCATAAGTGGAAACACCAATGTACTAGTGATGATGCACAGACTACTCACTGGCCTATACACGATATACCACAAAGTTCATTGTACTTCTCAAATACTCAGGTAGCTAAGAAGTAGTACCCCGGATCAACAACAGGAGGACTTTCTAGTAAATTGTAAAGAACATTAAATCACTTCTGTTAAAAATAGTTTTTAGGTCTAACTGGAACCATTATGTAGCCACCACTACAGACAGCTTAAAAGTAGAGACCTGGAATAAGTTTAAAACGATTTGCACAACTAGTTGGAATCTTTTACGGCATCCTTTGTAGAAGTATAAAGCGAAACATTTTCAGCAGAAAAAAAATTAATAATATTAGTTAAAATTACACTGCAGATATAAAATTAAGTGTTGCAAGGCCTTGATCACGGGAATAGCTCTCTCCTGTCACAGGATGTGGATGAAACTTTTAGAAACCTTCACTGCCAGAACTGTATAAAGTTGATAAACCATTACTGAGAACCTGAGTTTACAATGCATCTCCTCCCAGTATAGACAGCTTCAGTACCTTTGCTCATAACAAAAACTTTCCAGTTTACCATGCTGTTATTTATTCCCCCAGGATTTTTGGGAATTTACAAAAGAGAAGAGGACAGAAGTTGCATCACAGTACTCTGTTACATTCCAAGTAGCAAGTTACTAAGTGAGTCAAAGGGGAAAAACTGATTTCCTACTTTCACTCTGGGACTCCTAACAACCACAGCTTCATATAAAGCTCTTCAGACAGCTCCAAAGATGACAATGGTACTGAGTTCTGTATAGGGTACAACTATGTCTGCCATAACATATCACATATGTATTTTCAGGGGTAGAAATTAATCAAGCCAATATCCAGGGCTGGTCTACATTGGGTATTAGTACACAGGTAACTAAAATGAAAGTTTATAATAGAGGAACTAAAGAAGTTGCTACATACAAGGAAATTTAGTGACAATTACATCACTTCAACCCATTGTGCACTTAGTTTCCCACGTAAAGTAGATGTTTGTCATGGTTTTAGCTGGGATAGAGCTAATTTTCTTCACTGCAGCTGGCACAGTGCTGTGCTTTGGACTTAGCATGAAAACAATGTTGATGATAACACACAGATGTTTTGGCTGTTGCTGGGGAGTGCTTGTACTAGTCAAGGACTTTTCTAGCTTCCCATGCTCTGCCGGGTGCACAAGAAGCTGGGAGGGGAGGGGGCACAGCTAAGAGAGCGGATTCAAACTGGCAAAAAAGATATTCCATATCATGTAACGTCGTGCCCAGTATGTTAACTGGGAGGAGCTGGCTGGGGGAGGGAAGCAGTGATCATGGCTCAGGGACCGGCAGCGTTGGTTGGTGAGTGGTGAGTGGTTGTATCGTTCGTGTTTCTGAATTTTTTTCCCTTTTCCCTTTTCCTTTTTATTATATTATCATTATTGTTATTATCATAATCGATATTATAAACATTATTATTTTATTCTAATTATTAAACTGTTCTTTTCTCAACCCACAAGTTTTTTTTAACTCTTTTGCTCTTCCGATTCTCTCCCCCATCCCACAGGTGTGGGGGAAGTGAGCGAGCGGCTGCGTGGTGTTTAGTTGCTGATTGGGGCTGAACCATGACACTGTTCTTTACACATATTTATTCTCTTGTGTTACCAGTAAGAGTCTCTTACCGATTTTGGCAACTAAGTACCAGTTCATACATTCTGTAATACTATTTTACCAAAGGGCTCATTAGCCTTACTTCAGTCCCTGGGAAAGTCACGGAACGAATCCTCCTGGGGGCCATCACAAGTCAAATGAAGCCCGTGACTGGGAAAAGCCAACATGGCTTCACTAAAGCCAGATCGTGCTTGACAAACCTGGCGGCCTTCTATGACAAAGTGACTTGCCTGGTTGACATGGGGCAGGCAGTGGACATTGTCTACCTGGACTTCTCCAAGGCCTTTGATACGGTCCCCCACAGTCTCCTCCTGGAGAAATTAATGCATTATGGCCTAGACAAGTGGTCTGTGCAGTGGGTGGGGAACTGGCTGACAGGCCGCACCCAAAGGGTGATGATAAATAGCTCCTTTTCCAAGCGGCAACCTGTCACTAGTGGAGTCCCCCTGGGATTGATATTGGGCCCAATGTTATTCAACATCTTCATAAATGATCTGGATAACGGCATCAAGTGTAGCCTGATGAAGTTTGCTGATGACACCAAGTTGAGTGGGGAAGTAGACACTCCAGAAGGGAGAGCTGCTCTGCAGGGAGATCTGGATAGGCTGGAAGAGTGGGCCAGCAAGAACCTTATGAAGTTCAACAAGGAGAAATGTAAGGTCCTGCACCTGGGAAAACATAATCCAGGAGTGCAACACAGACTGGGATCCACCTGGCTGGAGAGCAGCTCTGTGGAAAGGGACCTGGGGGTTCTGGTGGACAGAAAGCCCAACAGGAGCGAACAGTGGCTGCTGCAGCCAAGGAGGCCAAGAGGATGCTGGGTTGCATCAAAAAGGGCATTACCAGCAGACATGAAGAAGTCATTATCCCGCTCTACTCAGCGCTTGTCAGGCCACACCTGGAGTACTGTGTACAGTTCTGGTTTCCACTTTGCAAAAAGTATGTGGACAGGCTGGAAGGGGTCCAGAGAAGGGCCACCAAGATGATCAAAGGACTGGGAAGCTGCCATACGAGAATAGGCTGGGAGAGCTGGGTTTGTTCAGCCTTAAGAAAAGGAGGCTTAGAAGGGATCTCATCACCATGTACCAGTACTTAAGGGGTAACTACAAAGAAGATGGAGACTCCCTTTTTACAAGCAGTCACATGGAGAGGACAAGGTGGGATGGACACAAGTTGCTTTTGGGGGGATTCTGATTGGACACGAGAGGAAAATTTTTCACAGTGAGGACAGTCACCATTGGAATAATCTCCCCAGGGAAGTGGTTGACTCGGCCACGTTGGACACCTCCAAGAGTTGTCTGGACAGGGTGCAGAGCCATCGTGTCTAGACTGTGCTCTTCCCAGAAAGGTTGGACTAGATGACCCCTGAGGTCCCTTCCAACCCGTGATTTTGTGATTCTGTGAAAAAAGCTCCAAATAAACCCACAGGAAAAAGCTAAATATATTTGTGTCCCATTTTGTCTATACTGTTATAAAATGTTATTTTATTACTCTAAACTAAAAGCTGAATTATTTATTAAATTTGGTGATTATTATTTCATTTTCCCTTTTTCCCAATACAGCTGGATGTTACATAGCCCAATCTTCTCTCAGTCATTCCAATCACTGTTTTGCTTTGTACCCTTTGCAACAACTATTAGTCCTATACACTTAATTCCTTTTACACATACAACGCATGAAGAAAACTATAAGGCTACATCCCTCATGAACGTATGAGGAGATTTGCTAGTGTGTCAAAGATCCTTATAAACAAGTCATGCCTGGTCTTGATTTGCTGTTCTAATGGTGTAATTTAACATCGGCCTTTCCAGACAGAAATAGCTTTATACTTGTTCTGGTCTGGAATATTATTCTATGATGGGTTATTTCAAAATGTGTCATAGAAATTAATCAGAAACACCTAACTAGAAGGCCACTGTTGTACAATAATATCATATATTAACTTCTCTTGTCCCATCTGACTAGAGAATTTAAAGACAGTATCTTGAATACATAACAGTTGTTAAGTGTCCTCTTAGCTTTTCATTATCTGTAGTCAAACTACACGGCCTTAGTAAGCTGCTAATTAAATATGCTGTTAATTAAAAAAAAAAATGCTTCTCAGGTGCCTTCAGTTATTTGGGATCTTTCTATAAATGGAATAGTACTCCTTCAGATTTTAACACAATCATTCATGGATGGTAGTGTTGACACATTGAATTGTTTCATCCATTATTAACAAGGACAGAAGTAGCATCATCCAAAAGATACACACCTCCTTTCTTCCAATATGTTAAAAATACAGAAAAAACCTATATTTAAGTCCCTCAAAATTATAACTGAAGCTTCACTTAATCAAGTGAATTGCATGGTAGGGTAGAGAATCTAAAGTAGTTGACATCCAAATGTGAATTCCATAAGTCCAAATCAGTATCTGTATTACCTTCTAACCACAAACCTGAAATACATTCAATTATTTAATAACCTATTATACTTTCTACTGGTAATGAGAATGAGAATGTGTGCTCTGTACATACACTTATGCTTATGTAGTAAGTCACTGACCCGCATATAACCTCATATAGGTTATCAAAAATGGGGGAAAAAAAAAGACTGGGGTGTGGCAGAGGTATGTGTCTCTAAGACATTTTATGATCTCTCTTTATTGAAAAATGCTATTTAAGACACCAATTTTCCTTCCATAACTTTTCTAAGCATAGTGCAATTTCTTTATTATCACCTCTCTTAGAGTGTCACCAAAACACTCAGTGAACTTAGGCAATGACTCAGGGAACAGCAATGCATGTTACAACAAGCAAAATTTGTAAGCCATCCTTCCAACTATTCTTTGCTGGTCATATCATTCCAGGCTTTTGGGAAACAGATCTCTCCCCTGTTATATATGTTCAGTGTCCAGTGTACTAAGCCCAGGATTGGTAGCTGTTAATGTCATGTAAGCAAAAATTGGATGAGCAAAGTCTGCAGCTCTGGTAAGAATTTTGTGTGAGATTCTCCTAATTCCCTTCTCCCCACCTCTTCCTTCTGTAACAAGGCTCTCTCCTTCTGCAGGACCTGATATACCATACACAACTGATCAAACTACTTACCAGTATGTACTGTGGTATCTTAAACTGGGAAAAACCTTGCGGATAGTACAGGAGCTGGGAAGTGGCAAATTCTTTTAAGCTCTGCTCCCATGCCAACGTCCTTTTCCTGCCTCACATCATGATGACTTGCTTTAAAGCTTCACGCACTTCATCAATGAAAAGTTGAAAGGTATATCCACTACAAGACCACTAAAATTTTCAAAGATTGCTTTAGGAGGAATAGCTTGACAATGCAGCATGGCATAATCCCTGGATTTTAGTAGCAAATTTAGGCTGTGTCATGGTACTTTTGGTATGTGCAAAGTAATGCCAGCCTAAAAATACACGCTGCATGCCTGACTTGTTTCTATTTTAATTAGCATGCCAGCCTTACCATATTTGAGCTGTATTTCACAGGAACAATTTAGGTAATGTTTCCATTCACAATATAAAACAGTTGCAATAAACCACCCTTTCCAAATATAATTTCAAAATGATTAATCAGCCCCAGACATTCCTTGTCTTGTAACCCAAATGAAACTCCTGTCACACAAACTCAACTGCATAACAAGCCTAGAAAGTTTACCTGTGCTTGGTAGTTAATTTTTATCATTGGCATCCAAGTGCAAATCTTTATTCACATACTGTCACTGAAAAAGCTAAAATGGAAATACACTATGTAATCATGTAAAAAATTGGAGCGGTACTGTCAGTATTGCCCATAGCTGTAACTTTCCTACAAAATATATTTAATATACAATACATACACACACACAAATTCAGGTGCACATAAATTGATATTCAGTGATATTCCCTTCCATTATCTTATACTGGGAGATGTGTCCCACTGAAGTTTTTCAGAAACACTGAAAATCAAATTGTTAATCTTTCTAGGTCCTCCTAGCAGGCTAAAAGATATGTAAATGATGGTTACTCTTGGTTCATTGTAACTTGATCTTGGTTTATTTGTAACTTTGAGAAACAAACATGAGAGAAATTCTGAGGTATAAACATCAACTCTGAGCTGGTATTATACTGTTCTTGAAATAGGATACTTGACAATATTAAAAATACATTTATATTCTGCTGATAACTAAAATGGGGCACATTCATACATCTGCCTGATGAATAAAGACTGCAATACGAATAGAATCACAGATTAAATGAAACGGGAGCCTTTCTGCTCAAACACGAACACTGCAGTTTCACCATGGCCCTGGAGGGATTACAAGTAGATGTGTTTATACTTTATCCTCTCATATTGTGTCAAGACACTATTTTCTGTGTAAATTACCTATTTCAGTAAATTGATAAGACAGAGATGCAAATCTAATGCAATTAGATGCAGGGATGCAAATTACTAATCCCTCAGTTCTATTTGCTTACCCCAATGGATGTTGGTTTTAACTTACAAACAAAATTCTATTCTGGATGACACGCTGAGAATATCAAAGAACAAAAATTGAATCACCATGCATAATCCTTGCTTTAGTTCATCTATTTCTTCCCTAGCCCATTCAGATTCCAGCATTTCAGGAGCATGAAAAAATATTACAAAAATGGTAATGCAATGTTTCCAAACTTTCCAAAACACTCACTTTTACTAGGAGCAGTTGTATGCTTGGAGATTTCCCCAAAACAATTTTCACAAAGAAAATCTGACAGCACCACACTGACAGAGATTGTGTACCATTGTAAAGCACAGCTACTTCTACAAATGTGTAAATGAATTAAATCTCAGTATTTTGAAATTTACTCTCAAAAGTATTATGAAAAGCAATTACAAAGCAAATGTATTGGGGATTCTGACACCCAATGCCCAAAATGTGAAAAAAATGCAGAAGTTGAAACAGAAAACATTAGCTATATGTTTGGAATACAATTCAGGATAATCTTAAACTGCTTATGCATTAATTTATAGATGTTATCAAGGTTTAAAAAATAGCAGAGTTGTTCTCCATTCCACTGAGCTCTATTAATTTATATTTCGTATATTACTTCATTACTTTACATCCCAGAACAGTTGTCTGGCTGACTGTCCATCCTAACGCATGGATCTTCCTAACTTTGTTATTCTTCTAATCAGAGGAATTTATTCTTCTGCATAACTGTTATTAATTTATCTAGCATTGCAAATACCCCACCCTGTCCTGAAAAAAGAAGTGTTTTAGTGATGACCTTGTAAGTTTGTCTTAAATTTTCCTTTGAGAGATTCTTCAGTCATTGCTTTTTACATATATCTATAGCTGGTATTTGAATTACAGTCCCAGTTTTATTCTATGAGACAACCACCCTGTATATTGTAGCTTAGACCTCAGGCCCAGACAGTACACACCCAGGCTGACCTCTATTGCCGAGTAATTGGTGAGACAGAAGCAGTAGCTATAAAACAGCTGGGTTTATATCCGGCCTCTAAACCTCCATCATACACAGTCTGAAGAGTTTATTCCAGACCAGGTTTAGTCTTGTCCCCTGAAGCAGACAACCCCATCACACACAGTTCAAAGCTCTCCAAAAGCCAATCTGCATGACAAATGACAGTCAGAGTGCACATGGAGCCTACAGTACAGCTCCCAGTGCAGTTTCTTGCAAACAGAATCTATTTCATGCAAACTAAACCTGCCCTACAAACCCCAAGCCAGTATGTGGCAAGTGGGGATAATTTTCAAATTTACTTAAAAATCGTGCTAATGCTGCAAAAAAATATATTAACAAGAGGAAGCCAGGGAGACAGTTGTAGAAAAAACATCTCAGTATAATGTTTATAATTAAACAGTTTTAGTCTGCCACCATACTTAATTTATTTGTCGTCCATCACTAATCAGGAAGCCATAGAACCCATTTTTACTAACCACCAGAATGGTGTTTAAATAAGAGAAGTCCAAGCATTATTTTTCCTCAAAAGATTCTCTTCATGAGTAAAGCACAGTACTTAACTTTGGTTTTAGCCCTTTAAAAATTGATCAATTATATCCACAATAAAAAAAAAAAAAATTTGAACAAGCATACAAGAAGTTAGAAGCAATGTAATAACAAAGAAAGGACAGTACAGCTCCTGCTTGCTCAGAATGTTTTATTTTTGTTTTATTAAAAGAACATTTAAATAAACAAGGCAAACTGCATACTAGGTGACATTAGGAGAAACATTTAAACATGGCCAGCAGATCAATTCCCCCAACACACACTGCTGGTGCCAGCAAGACTGCACTTGGAATACTGCTTCCAGTTTTTAAACCTACTGCCACTCCAGTTCAACTGAAATGTGAAGAAACTGGGGAGGATATGATGGAGTGAAACCAAGACGGGTAGGGGTCTAGAACTCATGTCCTGTGAAGAGGGACTGAGGGAACTGAACTTGATTAGTCTGGAAAAGAGGAAGTTAAAAGGCAATCTAATAACTTTCTTCCTTCACTTATAGGTTTCCTTCCTAGCCCTCACTTCTACTTGAAGGGAAGTTAGAATGATGATGGAGCAAAAACCTGGTAGCAGATGATAATACAAAAGGTCAATGGCCACCAACTGTAGCGTGGGAGGTTTAGGTTGTACATTAGGAAAACATTTTTCACTAGGAGGGCAGTGCAGCACTGGAAAAGGTTACCCAAAGATGATCATAAATTTCTGTCTTTGTAGATGTACACAAATTCATGGCTCACCTAATCTACCACTAGTGTTAGTCCTGCTTTAAAAAGAAAGTTGGACTGCATGACCTGAAGATGTCAGTCCCAACCCACATTTCTATGATGTTAAGAAGTGTCTGATACAATGTCAAAAATGTTATTTCATGGGTGTGAAATGTCCAGGTTATATGATGATCACCACTGATTATACTAGATCTGTGTGGGGGCTGCTTGAATGTATTAGACCATCTCACTGGGGAAAAGAGGACGAGTAGAGAAGAATGTTTCTTCAAACAAAAGCAGCCTTAAACTAAACAGAGGTATGTATCTGAAATGAGCAGGATGACCTGAGTAGTTGGTAACTCAGCTGAACAGATCATTTGACTACAAAACTAATTACCAAGATGTAACCTGAATACTTTAACTTGGTGGCCATTGACTCTAAGGCAAGAATGTGACCTTCATATTGCCCCTATAGGCTCAATCATCATGCTGTCATTTAGGTGTCATTTTGACATGTTGGATATAATTAAAAAATCAAAATTTTCAAAATCTTCAAAATTGTACACCTAAAGTAAAGTACAAGAAGGCAGCAAACATGATACTCTTCTTACAGGTGTTATCCTAGTTTCCAACCATTTGCAGATCAAGGACTTCCTAAACCCAAAGCAGTTTCTGTGTATTTAAAAATGGTCAGTGGTTTTCCCTCCCATGAGCTAACTATAACTTACTTTCTACACACATGGTGTTCTGTGCTAGAATAAGGTACTAAATCAAGTAAGTTGCAATCATAATCACATGTTTAACTATGATTATACCTGGTCCTGTATTCATCCACTGACTCACAGAAAGTGTTAAAGTAGAATTCAGGCTTACTCATGCACAGGAATTTATCATTCCAAGCCCACCTCATACACATTGCTTTATCTTTGGATCAGACATTATAAGAGGAACAAGTTTACCTAAAGAAAACAAGACATTTTTGTAAGTACTACCCAGAAGAACTACCACTGAGGAAATCTATTACCTAGCGGTTCAAAGAGAAAAGCAGGTTTTTGAGTTATAACCTCAGAACAAGGAAAAGCATCTTCTTTGTAAAAATCATGCAAGGCATACGGGAGGAACAGAGGCTAGAGAATTTTTGGCATTCATTGCCCTACTTCGTTCCTTACAATACCTATTTAAATAGACTTTTTCTGTTCTTGTATGTATTACTTCATTTCTACATTTTTTTCCATTCCAGAACAGGTAATATAACAATTCTTCACCTTGCCTTTCTGCCTCAACTTTGTGCTTTGGCACTCATGCCAGCTCTGTTACAATGCTGGCATTGTTTTGTCATCTCAGAGTATTCTTTGGCTACACACAGTAACTACTGATATGACTTCTAGAAAAATCTCCAGCATCAGAGATCTGACCTATCATTGGAGAATGGTATCAGGCTGCTGATAGTGCACCATAGTAAGGATGCAGCACAAACTTAATAACTCCAAATCCATTGACCCCAAGTATTAAGATAAGGTCAGTGTGGTTTCGCTGTGTAGGCACCTAAGACTAGTTCAAGTGGGATATCTCAGGAGTATTAATGCAGCCTGATTTGCAGAAAACTCAAGACCTACCTCTCAGCAAGACTGTACTAACAAGCAAACAAATCCAAACACCCCCACCCCAAACACGTCCTTTCCCCTCTTTGGAAAGAACCCCAACTTCTAGCAAATCTGCAGTTTGTTTTTCCAGATTCTGTTTGTGCACAAACCCATCATAATCCAGTATCAAATGATTCCTCTATACCAGACTGTGGTCAAAATTCCCAGACTTTTACATGGAAGAAGCAGGAACTCCCTTCTTAAGCACTCTATCTTTTGGTCTAAAGCTCTATCTGCAGTTCAAGATTTACCATGAATATTCAAGAGTATGGAATTTCTTTTCACCATCACATAGGAACAGTATCAAAGCCTAAGCGCATACAGTGTTATTAAAATACATCCAAACAGAAGAAACATCCTTAAAAGGGTAATACTGACAGTATCTGTGATTTTCTTTTTAAAATGTGCAGACTTCAATACAATGATAAATATAGGTCGATTAACCTTGCTACAGATTTAAATGCATAACCAATTAACTAAATTAATCTTTCAAAAAATAACTGTCATTGTCATTATTCTTTGAATAATCCTTGTTTAGTTTCCGTGATGGTATACATTTTAATGAAAAACTCATAATGTAGCATAAGGCATAATTAATTCTGCAATTTTTTTTTAGTAAATACCTAGTACAGATGCTGAATTCCATTTTTATACTGGCTTTATTAATCTTTAATAAACCAGTATTTCCACTATAATGGCTTGTAACAGCTCCACAGTAGCTTTAGATATGCATTAGCTGTCATCAGTGGTGTTAATCTAACTAGGATGTCATCATTTGTATGATGGTACTTTAACATTATAATTTTTGAAACAACAGTTACAGCTTTGTTTTATGCTTTGAAAAGGAGCATCTGTTTATAATAGATGGAATATTAAACAATAATTATTTAATTTTTCTATAGTTAGAAAAATACTTAAAGTAGCTAACAATGTTGAGAATACTTAGGAAAATCTGCTTAGTCAATAACTAAATTCAAATCTAAGTGTATGTAATCAAAATGTAAAATGAATTAATCTATATAGTGACAGACGGCCAATTTTCACCAAAGTTATGCTTTACAGATATGGTACAGTGACCTTTTACCCTAGGATTAGAACTGCTGTGCAAGCACCTTAACTGAGAAGTGTTTCTAGGGTATTTGCTGAGCTTATGCAGAATCATTTAAATTCAAAGAGAAACACTAGAAAGATGAAATGAATCCCAGGTGCTCTTACACTCCAGAAATAGATGCTTTAAGGCATGAACAAAGAGAATTAGTGTTAGCAAACATACAGGAATCCTCTCTTCCCCTGGATTACTCTTATTGAAGTGCATGCTTATATATATATAGTACTATGGTATTTCTTCCCTTATTAATTCTATATAGCACTATATTTCAAATTTTCAACAAACTGGTGAAAGGAAATTTGTTACAAAATCTGCTTCTTGGAGGATAGTGCTAGCTTCCAAATCCACAGCATGATAAAAAGCCCCAGGCATCTAAAAATTCTCTTTCTTCTGAGGACATATAAAATAGTTGAAAGCACAAGCTCTTCCCCCTTTCTTTCATATTAACTGATGGGGAATATTTTCCAAGCCACATTGGAATGGTAACGACTAACTGCTCAAGAAACTGGGTGCTTATAATACTCCTCACTGGGTTAAGACTATGAAGTGAGTACAACTAGTCAGCTACATAGGATGACTCTTGAAACTAGCTTATGGAAAAAATTCTAGCACTTCATAACTATTCAGGAAAAAATAATATGTAATTAGTTGCTTAAGTAAAAGGAGACTAGGATCTCTATTACTTGTCACTGAGCTGCGCTCCATGACTTGCTCTGGTGATTCTTCTTTACTAGTCATAAGTCCTTTCTTTCTCCACTGCCAACATAAATTTTGAAATTTTTGAAATATTGTTTGTTGGTTATGACCAGGCAAGAATATTTTCTTTTGTGGGTCACTAAGAATTCAACTGTTCTCTGAAGAAAGAATCAGTAGATTTCCAGGTAATTTCTGTTGTTTTCCCCCACCTTGCATACTGGAACTGTCAAAAAGAAGCCTCTCCAACATCAATGCACCCTAAAATAGATTTTCTGCCACTTCGAAGGACAAAGCCTTCTTAAATGGCCTTACTGTGTCCCAAGATATCTGCTTTAAAGGCCTGATTTGCTGTAGTAATATGGGTGCAACAATATTCTACATTCCATTAAGGAGAGTAAGAGATTGCTCAAAAATTTGTCATTCCAAAAAGCAAACGAGGAAATAAAAAGAAAGATCTGTAATGAAACCAAAAGCAACAACATGGAACTTCGCTTTCAGACTGCCCAAGGCTAAAAGGAAGGCTAGGTATTACAGATAAAACATAGACTGTATAAAATAAATAAGCACGTAAAAATTATATTATAACAAACCCCAGAAACAAAGGATGTAACAACTCATGGAAAGAAAGTACCAGAGTACTAGTAGAAACCAAACTGCAAATCTGTATTTTGCCAGCCACAGATGAATGTATGGGGGACGATAACAGACTCTAGCTTAACGTAACAAAATTATGGGTCACTATGGGATGGAATTAAAATGGCATGGATATACAAAAAAAAAAAATTTAAAACGTTGTCACAGTTTACATGAAGACTTTGTGAGGTGAATCGCACAGTTCTTACAAATTTCCTCCTTAGGACCTGCACAAGAACTTAATAAATAGTTTACTAGAAAAGATAAGCTGAAATGGAAGTGATAACTTAATTAAGGATTTCTTTCTCATAAGGAGGAATAGCACCTTAAATACTATCCTCTTATTTACTAGAAGGAGACTAGGGGACATAAGTCAATTTTTAAAAAATTACCTATCCATTATGATATATGGAAAAGTAGAATTCTGTGAAACACTGAAAATGATAAATGAAAAAATTCACCACCCTTTTATTTTCTGTGAAATGTCATTTTAGAACTTCCCAGTGGACCTGTGGGAAGGGCAGGGATGTATGCCAGTTAGCCAGCTCACCAGCACATACACAGCCGGCAGCTGTTAGGGAGACTTGCTAAGCCTTGGAATTACAACAGCAGTCTTCAAATTGTACTTCATGACCATGTCACTGGAAATCCTTATTAATGTTACACATGACCTAAATAGCCATATTATAATTTACTACAGCATGAGCATTTCAAAGTCAGAAAAATAGTCTTAGAAGGGCTACTCAGGAGGAAAAATCTACAGTGTTTTGTAAATATATAGAATTTTCCAGTCCCCAAGTAATATTTTACTTGCATAGTGTCTGTTGCGCATCTGCTATGTATCTTACAGTCTCCATTTTTAGCTGTCATGTGTTTCCTCAATAAAGGTTTTCTTTTACAGAAGTGTACACTCATGAAAAAAAGCAGAGCTATAACAATCGTGTCGCTGGTCCTACTGTTTACCATTATCTTCAAGGTTTTAGGGTTGATTTACATTGCGTTCCTCCCTATTTGACTTTAATTGTCTGCTGCAAGTTGTCAGGACATAACTATATCTTAGATTTGCATTGCATTAGGGGATCTTTTCCTTTCTCTATTGATCTTGTCTTATGGAGTAATTTAACTCAATTCTAATTTTCTTTTGCATGCAGGATGCTCTCTATCCAAGGAAGTGAGTTATGCGTATTCAAGTGGTGCATCTTATGAATCTTGTTAAGCTTTACCGCCTTATAGCCCGCACTGATGGAATATTTAATCACAGAAATGAGTTGGCAGATATGATGTACAATACGGTTAAGCCTTGCGGCGTGTGTCTTCACCGGCAATTGAGAAACGGGTGAATTTGCCATTCATCAGTGCCATCCTGACAGCTTTGTATAACCTTCTGGTTTTTTACTTATTTATGAAGATTAAAGGTACTTTAAATCAACAGTTTCTCTGCAAATGTATCATCTTTATTTCAGAAGTGGCCAAATTTTTCATCATTTATTAGGAGCTAAAGGAACTTCTTGCACTGACTATGAAAGAGTTGGTACAATTTTAACATGACAGTGTTGGAGCCAATAATTAAACCAAATAACTAGAACTTTGACTGCCTTAAAAATCACATTTCAAATTTTATAATCTTCAAAAGTGCAATTGCTTCTTCTCCAAGTAAGGTGGCAGGGAGGAACCCAAAAGGGAAGATATGTCGCAGTATTCTATTACCGCAAGCAAGAACTGCATTGCTCTTTTAGTGTTTCATTTTCTAACTACTTTTAGAGACCTACACAGAGGTCTTCTTTCTTTTTTTTTTTTTAACTAAATTTCTTAAAAGAAAGTTTAAATGCCTGAGAAAAAATTATCTTTAGTCAATATAGAAAATATGCATTTGATATGCATTTAAAAAAAAACCTGCCTTGTATAAACAGAAAAAAAATTCTTAGATACATGAAGTATCTTGATAGAACTTTCTGCATAGGTATGGTGGAATGCATGTCATAATTCATAAAATTAAATTAATACTCTTCTAATGGTAATTAAAGATTCTCATTAAGAAGGGCAAACACCTCCCTTGTGTTGGCAATAAAAATGCACTTGGGACTTTAGGAGGTTATACAAAAAAATCAATAACCTGCCATTTTATAATTAAAAGACAAAATAAATGTTAGGGAAAAGTCCAGTAAATTAGGAAAATTACCTTCAGGAGAGATTGAAAATATTGATTTTAATTTACAAACTATGTGAACTCTTCATGCCCTACTTCATGAGACAATTATAAGTCAGGTTGTTAATTCTGCATACGTATTAGAAAATTGATTACTGTACTATGGGAATTTTATTATATTTGTCATTAACACAAAGTCATTTATATAAAATGACTAATAATTCTGACTTTCTAATTTATGCAGGTTCAGGGTTGGTTCACTAACTACTCAAATGAGATCAATGTTAAATTCCCGTTTTCAATGTAGGCATACATCAACAAAGGAAATAAATTCTGCCTACACTTAAATATTGCAATTCCATGAATACCAAGTGAGTATTTTTATTATACTGTGCCACTTTTACCCTAATTGGAACATTTTTATCTATCTTAGTTGATGGCAATGAATGTATTACAAGCAGTTTTTTAAAAATAAATATCTCTGTGTAACAGTAGTCTTATTTAACAATTTTCATCTCTTGAAGTCCCTTGAACTAAAGAAAGTTTTCCAGCTTTGTCTAGTGGAGGCTAGAATATCTCTGTGAATTGAGATTCCCCAGATTCTGTGGGCAACCTCTTTCCATGCTTAACTACCATCTGTGAAAATTGCTTCTCTAATACCTGTTCTTTACTTGCTGTAAAGAATGTATTCTACAATTACCTCTTTTTTTCTCAATCACCTAAGTGTGTGACAATAGATAAATATTTTTTTTAAACAGTATTAGGTATTTGAATCTAGTATACACACATCTAGACAGCTGAAAAACAGATCCAAATAGAAAACTGAAAAATTCCCAGAGTTTCCCATGAAAGTCATGGAAGACTCAAATATGATTTTGGAAACAAAGGAAGACAACTTTATTACCTATGAGAAATATTTGGATTTACAGTGATTATTTCTGTCTTTGATGTAAGTTATTAGCTTTCAAAAAAATGGACTTGCTAGTGATTATGTTTATGGGCAGGATTCAAATTCCTCTGAAATCGACTGGGTTTTGAAGTACAACCATGTTTGTTTGCAATACTGTTGCTAAAGCACATTTAGAAACTGTTGTTAGCTGACTTCCAGCAGAAAAAGACTGTATCTTATTAACTCCAAACTGTAATCAGGATCAGAATTCGGTCTCAGTGAAGATTGAAATGATAATATAGATTTAAAATTTTTTAAAAAACAAAGAAACGGGATAACTAAATATAAAATTTAAAGGCAAATGTTCAAGAAAAAATTATTTACAGAGATACTTTATACCTATGTGTGTCTATGTACATGTATATACACAAAAGATATATTTATAGTTAGATTTTTGTTGTTGTTGTTGCTCACCAGGCTTAAATAATTCCTGGAGGAAAGTGACTGTACTGAAATATAAAATAAAATATAAATAAAATACAAATAAAATAAAACTTCGTGTAAGACTGGGATATTGCAGTACATTTCATGTTGATAGTATCTATTTTCCAATAAAAAGCTATTAATATATCTTCTATATAAACATTAGTATACCCAGGTAACTTAAAATCCTACATCTCAAATCTGTAAATAACTTACAGATAACATGAATCAAACAAAGAAACCAAACATCACACCAAGCACATATTACATACTTCAGCATGTTTTAAAGAATACTAAAATAAAATACGGCATGGGCAACTATAGCATAATCCTTACCTGCATAGAATTCTGGACTATAAACTGCACCAACAACTGGATTTAATTTCCAGCCTGCAGCAAACATAAGAACATAACAGAGTTAATACCACAATTAGGGATGATAATAATAAAATGATTTATTTAATTTTAATTTTTATAGAGGTATACAGATAAAATGGCTTTAAAAAAGGTCATTTTAATGAAAGTTTCATAGGCATCTTAGGTTACTGACCTTTAATATCAGCCTCTGAAGTATGGAAATAAGTAATGAAACAAGGCTTTCTCTGGACATGTAGTACTGGGGTAAATGATCAGATGAATTACCTTGGTTGCAATGCACAGTTACATGGCACAGTTGCCATGTACTTATTCCCTTAAATGATGGAATTAAGTCAGAACTAGTTCAGGTAACCCTATATCATGTAGTACCAGAGTACACTGGTTCTTTTTCATTACTTTAACTCTCTAGTTACAAACCAGAGACACCAAAACAGTTAATTTGCTGGACATAAATATTTCTGATAAGCATGTGTTAGTGTAGGTTACAAGACAACAAAAAAATCTGAGAATTTGTATTCTACTCTGGGGAAAATGAAAGAGTACACACTGTATAGAAACGCCTATTGTGACATAAAACAAATTTGTGCACTGTGGGATCCCAGTCAAAATCCAGAGACTTTTTTTGCATTTGCACATCAGACTGTCTGCACTGAAACAGGCCAATTACAGGCACATACCAAAAGTGACTGTACCACCTGCATTTACAGCTGATAAATACTGTTAGCATATTGCTGTAAAGTATCTGACACGTAAGAAAATGCTGCAGTCGCATTTTGCAAAGCTCTTAAGTAGTACAAATGCAGTCACTGCCTTTGTCTTAAATAATCACTGTCCTCCCACAGCTGGCATAAAACCAAAGCACAGAACCAATAGATACTCTGTATTGCGTGTTCTGGCTAAACTCCAGATAACTGCTGTTGTGTCCTTACAGCCGATGTGCTTTTTCCAGGTAAGCCTGGAGCACACAGGCTCAGTGCAGAAGAAGAGCCTGTGTTCAAAGAATACGTTGTGCTAAAGACAAGGCTTTTGAAGGGAAAGGGGTAAGAGAACAGCAGGAGAAAACACTGGCAAACTCGTTAGCATTCTCAGCTGTGGTAAAGTGCCAATTTTTGTGTTTTACTCAGACACAGGGGGATCCAGTCCCCCACTCACACACTTTTTTTTTTTTAAGTGTTTGAACAATTATTTGAACTACTGGGACTGAAAAATTAGGGGTTTTCCAAAAGCACACTTGAATGAGAGGAGTGGGAAGCACCATTTGTAAATTGGAATAAAGAAAAAAAAAAAACAAAAAACAAGCAAAAGCATCTTGCAAACTCAAGAACTATGGTACTTTAAATGGATCCTGTAATTATGCTGCTGGAAACAAAATACAATCAAGACAAGCACAAAACGTCTTTTCAAAATTGGAAAAGCCAAGATTAGAAAAATTTCAATGCAAACTGCATTGAGGCTTGTTTCTGCTTTGGCCCCATCATGTAATGCAAAAGCACAGTGGATCACAAACCATAATGCATTATAAGACTGAAAAAGTGTAATTAAAAAAAAATCTCAGTAATATCACAAAAGGAAACTATTCCTACCCTTTAAAAATACCATCTCTGATGCAAAGTAACTATTTACCAGTAATTAACTGTTCAGTAACAGAGGTGAGGGGTGTTTCTGAAAAGCAACTCATTAATAAGTTCAAACACAGTAAAGAGCAGCATTGCATGGAACTGCTCTGCAGAAGTAATTGCAGCTGCTATACATACCTCAGACAATTATGGAAGCTGAAAAATGGCCAACCAAGAAGGGTTAAAATTACTTTCTTCCTGGATATATCACAGGATTTGTCCCTGACCCTTCAATTGTACATACTGCAGGATTACATTCAGGAATGTGGTGGATTATAAATACTCTTAGCCAAATTTTGAGTGATAGAAAGTTATCCAAATTTTGAGACTTTCAGTAAAATTCTAACTTTTATAGCTTAGGGAAAATTTAATATTTCAAATTCATTACTTCATCAGAAGACCACTGATCAACACCATCCAAAATGAAAGATTGGACTGAATTTCAGATCTGTCAGCTTTTGCTATCGAAGCTGACAGACACCTCTCAGCAAACACTAAAAGCACCACAATTTTTCTGAGAGAAAGAAAAAATCTTGGAAGCAGCATATTGCTCTTCACAGCTGAAAGCCACCCTCGTTTTTCAGTTCCTTACCTCTCTCACAGTGATGGCTGTCTCATCTAACTTTTTGAAGCTTATACAGTAAATACTGCATTCATTGTGAAAACAACAGTAATTAAACTTAACTTTATCACGCCAGCTAGCAATGTGCTGGCCCATAGCTGTGTGGGTTAATCAAGTGTGGTAGCAGTTGATGTATCCGAGTAAGCATCTGCCAAGTAACCCTGCTTCAGCAGCTGGAGGAGGCAAATTCTCTGCAGTGGGCATAATTTTGTGCATTTTTCTTACCGTCACAATATTAATCTCCTCCTCAAGTTGAAACTATAAAAGCTCAAAACTTAAAAACCAAACAACACCTCTCCCTGCCCCAAAGCCCCACCCCATAGAGTCATCGAAAGACATACAGGTTAAGCATGCTAAAGGAAGGGAAATAGGTGTACTGCACAGTGTAACAAGCTTTGGTAGAAAGTGGGGCACAGCAATGCCGAGATTATTTTCACTTCATATGCCAGACAGGCACCCATGTCCAGAGGAATGCTTTGGCAGGAAAGAAGCCATGTGATACCATTTGCTTTCCTCCTGTTTGCAAACAGAGGGGACGAAAGGGGAGTGGGAAAGAATTTAACTGTGTTAATAGTCACTAGCTATAAATTTGAATCTAAGTTTAGACAACAGAAGGCTTAGATTCAAGACACCACACGTATAAACTTTAAAACATATATATCCCTCTACTGATCTCTTTTTCATGTTCCTCATTCATTGCTGCAGTTCTCTGAATCTACTTGCACATAATTCTCTATTCCCTTGCAACACCTGGATGAGCATCCTGAATTGCAATATGGGCATCAGAAGAAAGTCTAACTGTGAATGGGATAGGTTGTAACACCTAAAAATGTCTCTGAAATATTTTTGCTAACAAGTAGAGCTCCTGACACTGAATTAATTTCCAAACAAAAAGCAGCACTATCTCCAAAGCACATAAAGTCAGCCATCAAAATCATCCTGTCTGATACCAAACTTGCATAAAAAAAGCTCTCCTAAAAACTGAGCATTTAATCGCTTATTTCAGGAATCATCAAAAGTTACTGGAAAGCATACTTATTTCAAAAAACATCTAGGACACAGCAGCAAACCACTCATTTGAATGAAGCTGTATATATTAAAAAGAAGTCTATGTTTTCATGCTTTAAGATCTAATGACTTTTGCAATCATATTTACAATATTAGCCCTCTTATCAAACAACCAGCAGTATTCAGGAATTAATGACATAACAGAGTGTATCTTATTTCTAAATTACAACAAATATTAGTGCCTGATGTTTTCATATAATACATGTGCCCCAACTATGTTTTGAACACCTTCCAATAACATGTCAGTCGTCACATACACCTTGAAAAGTCTGCATCAGAAACATCTTGCAAATGTTAATATACTTCAGAAGAACACAGAAAAACTAGCTTTATATTTTATTTAGAAGATAGGCCCTTTATTTTAGACAACCATAATCTTGAATAATCAGCTATAGCACTGGTTAATTCCTGACAAAATGATAAAGAACTAGAATCATACAATGTCAGGATGACTGATAATAGAAGCACTGATTAACCTAAATGAAGCACCTTGCACATCTACTCTTCATTCCTTGTCGCTTGTAATGATGATGCAATAACATGATGATTCTCATTGTGTATTTACTTTAGGGGACCTCAGACATAAAAAAAAAAAAAAAAAGTAAAAAGAAAAGAAGTCAAAAGCTACGAACTACAAGCAGAGTTTGCCTTGGTAGGTACCCATCAAAAGGTGTGCAGAAGAACATCCTGCATACAACACCTTGGATGTATAGATTCACAAACATAAATGCTAATTTTTATGCACTAAACAGGATGTTTCATACTTTTGGTCACATCAAGTCCATCCAGATGGAACAGGATGGAAAATGTCAGAGGCAAAACACATCCTGTGGGAAACAACAGCAGATTTTCATCATTCTGGTTTTGGATATTAATAAATGATATTGTGTGACCTAAGTAATCCTGCAGTGCAGGACACAGAGGAGAACCTCCTCTAAAACCAGATTCCTAAAAATCTCACCTCTCTCTTTCCAGCATTCCTTTCCTTCAGCACTGGATGTCCTGATACGTAATGTGTTATGTGCTAATTAAGAGTTTTGTAACCGTACGATAATATGAATACAAAATATACATCATCATTTATAACAAAACTACTTCTACGCTTTTATCATTACAATATAGCAGACAAAGTTCACAGTATCATATGCATATAGTTAATTTAGCTCCTTACTGCAACAAAATCTTATGTGATCCAGTCAAGATTCATGTCTCTTTTGCTAGATTCACTGAGATGTTTTAAAGCCAGTAAATATGAGATTTTCTCATCTGCATAATTTGCCAAGTTCCACATTTACATACAAAATGAGGTAGAAAACAGTTTCTGAGAAAGTATGAGGAATTTCAGACTTTGCTCCAGATCATTTTAACTAGCTCAATTATCACACATCAAATGAAAACCATCACTATATTTTATTTTTACTGTGGTCGGAAAAAAAGTTGACTCCTTCATTAAGACATAAAACCACTCTTTTGTCTGGGTTTTAGTAAAACCTCACCAATGAGACCTCAGATATAGAAAATACAGAGCCATTATATTTCAAAACGCAAAAGCATCTAAACTACCTGTGGAAAACTTTACTGATGTATGTGCATATTTCATCTGTTTTCTACTGGATGGGAAAAACTAAATTAAATTGAAAATAACTACAATTCTAACTACACAGTCTAGTAAAACTGGAAAACATAACTGCAATTAACTTCAATTGATGTATTATTGTTTGATTCTGTCGAGTTAGGAACTTGTTAGAATTTTTGGAACCAGCAAATGCAAACAACTGAAGCACAAGATCAAACACTGCCAAAGGAAACATTTTTAAAAATGTATAGCTTCCAAAGCCCTCAAACACCTATTTATTATTTTTATATCATTATTTTATAACATTATACCAACTTAAGTCAGTATTAGAATGAATTTTTTAGATAGCTCAGAATTTAGATTTCTCTAGAGAAAAAAGCTAGAAGCACCACCCAGTTACAGTTTGCCCTTCACTTCTAACAGCTTGTGGAAGGAAGACACAGAAAATTATCTTTGACTAGATGCACGTCTTGGTACTAAAAAGTATCTCATGCCTGACAGAGACATTCTTACTGGTCTCCCTACCTCTATCATCCAAGCAAAATTGAATCCTCCGATTAGTTCATTCATCACAACATTAATACTGCGCGAAGCTAGAAGAGAACAACACTTTCCTATCAGGTACATTTTCCTATACAAAGCCACTGCAATTAAACAATCAGATTCCAATCAGGCAGAATGATGCATGCTATGCCCACATGGGTGTGAATTAGCTGAACTCTACACAGACAGAATTTATTCCCAGCCATATCATGTTTTAGGTCACTGGACAAAGCCTGAGCCCAAAGAGATGCAGGAGATGCAGAATGTGACACTTCATGAGTAGATGAGTCCACCCATTCAGCAGAAGAGTGAGGTTTCACATGCATTGTCATTAAAACAAAGCACTGAGATCTCATGCACTTACCATTTGTGTAAGGGTTGACGGTCTTTTTATTTGTCATTACACGTGCTGTTGCATTATTTACCTAAGCACATAGAACACTGGATTAGAAAGGGTTACTGGGAGGGTCCATGTTACTATTAAATGCATGCATTATTACTGCTATTAGTCATGTAAAAATAAAATGCAATTTAATTTATAGAAGGCAACAGGTGCATAACAAAATCATACTATTTATAATTACATTTACTTTCATAACCATTTTAACTTACAAATCATTTCAATAAAGCAACATCATATCATTTAAACTTTAATAAAAAGACATTAAAAGCAAATTAAAAGGTACTGCATAATTTAAGACTTAAGAGCATGCTTGTATTTCATGATAACACTGATACAATAAATACTCAAAACAAAAAAAGATTATATGAAGGAACATGCAGTGGAGTAGAAGGGAAAGAGACAAGGTACAAGGAAACAAAGAAAATGTCAAAAAGGGACAAACGAATTTTAGCAGTGTGCAACATAACCCTTTAGAAGAGAAGTACCATTGGAAAAGCAACATCTAGCATTCAACACTTGGAACAAGAGCCTTTTTCATTGCAAGAATTAACAAAATCATTCAAGCTTTAAAATCACAGCTAACAAAAGGATAAAAAGAGGGTGCATTATTTAACACAATATGGAGTTAACAATCTGAGTAAGATGTGCACGAAGTCATATCCTCAATCCAATCAGTGCCTCCCAGGCTTGCTTAAAACGTACACTCAATTACAGGCGTACCAATATAGAAAAAAATGTAGCATCAAGAAAACTTAATACAACAAGTCAAAAAAATTCACGTGGTATATCAGCGCTAAATACGTGAAACGGCAGATGGACTTCTCCACTTACCATTCAGCACCATCGCCAGCATGGGTATGTATACAGTTACCATGGTTACTGAGAGTTTGGTGAGGGCCCTAAGCGCTACCGTCGAAAGGGGAAAATGAAAAGGCAAAATATGCAACATCTTACTCAAAAGACGACAGCATTTTCAACTGGTAATTTTTTTTATTCTAACAAATACGACTGAGGCAGTATTGAAGGGGATCCAGTGGTACTAAAACTCTTTTGTGTTGGTTTTTTCATAGATATGAATGGCTCAGGCCACCCAGACAAAGTAGCCTGGTGGTTTCATTAAAAGTTAAATCTTAAAATTGACTGGTCTCTAGTCTGGCTTTGTTTCTTTTGCTTGTACATCTTTTGGATGCTTCTTTCCCAATCTGAAATTTTTGAAAGCCACTGCGGATCCCACATCAACCCTGCAGGAAAAAAAGAAAAAAAAACAAAACCAAAACAAAAAAAAAAACAACCAACCTTTTGTTTGTTTTTGTTTTGTCTGTCACACTTGTTTTTTTGTTGTTCTCAATTTATTTTTTCTTTTTTTTGTTGGCTGGTTTTTGGAATCTACTGCACCCATTGATTTACAAAACATCCAAAATAATAAATTCAAAATATTAAAGCTTTCACTTTTTTTCAATTCTGTCATCCACCTTTCAGCAATAATGATAATAATAATAATAATAATTACAAAAGAAATAAGAATAATAAAAAACCCAAGTAAGGCCAGATTCTCTCTCTTTATATATAAATATATATATAAACAATGGGAAGGGGAAAGGGGAGCACACAGAAGACACCAATGATGCATCTGAAACAACAAATGAGAGTGAAGCAGACATTTATAAAAAAGATGAAAAGGAAAATATTTTGAACATGCACCTCGATTTTACGGCCCTCTACCACGGTGCCGTGTAATTTCTCCCTCGCCCTGTCCGCATCAGCACTATTTTCGAAAGTTACGAAACCAAATCCCTGCATGCAGGAGGGAGAAGGGGGGAAAACAACATGCACATTATTATTTCAGTCAATGACCACTTGTTTGCTTATGTTCTCTCTCTTTAATTTAATATTTTCTTGTCCTTGCTTCATTTCTGTAACATGCAAATTAGAAAAATTATAATTGTATTGAGATGTGCAATAAATAAGCGACAAATGTGAACAAATTTCTTCTGTCATCAGTTAGATAATACCCTCTGAGAAATTCAAAGAATGATACCAAAAATACCTTTCTACATGTCACTACACAGGAAAATAAATCTAACAATAAGAAAATGAAATTAAAATAAATTACAGTGTCTTCACATAGAAAAAAATGAACTAATGAGAAAAGAAAATGAACCACATTTTAATGACATGCAGATACCTCAATGAAATAAAAAACATGTGCACAAAATTCAACACTGAATGTCAGTATACTCTAAACATTGCCTACTTAATCATGCTGTCATGATCATAAGAAACATTTTTCCCATGCAACACTAGGGTAACTTAAACTTTTGTCAAACTATACAGCCTTTACTTATTTTTTTATAAAAGAAAAAAAAAGAAAAGAAAACCACCAACAAAACAAAAGTACTTTTTGAACAAAGTATAACCTTTCTTGTATTAACAGATCAAATAAAATCACATGATGTGAATAGAAAAAGAAACTTTGATAAAGGAATAGAAATGCAAACGTTTTGAATAAGTTTCACAGGTTTATTTACTATGTATTTTACTTTCCACATATAGAACATGCAACTGGTAAAACTCCAGCTCCAGAGTCCCATGTTAGTGGGAGAGGAGAATACTTGACAAATATGAAATTCTGCCTATGACAAACGCTTTGCTTTATAATATTAGGCTAAAGAAACATTTTCAGTTCTACTAAAATTCTTTTTAGTGTGCTAAGTTAAACTAAACACTGATTACAATGGTATATATTTTTGAAAAAAAATTAGACATCAAAAAACATTTCAGAGACATACACCAACCCTTTGAAGTAATTCTTACATCAGCACTACAATGCCTTTGCATGCTTTCCCAAAGGTATTTGAAAAATAAGCTTCTGTATACATGGTGTTTCATTACAAGAAATATTTGCAAGTTACACATGGCCACTTTATAAAGAATAGGCATTGCTGCACATATTGAAGTCCTACTACAACTGTTATTTCAGCATGAACTATGCAGTTAAATCTTCCCTCTGTCCTGTTCCTCAGCAATAAGCCATGCATCATGTGTCCTCATTCTCCAGTACATTTGCTAAGCTTTGTGGTCAGTATTCACCCACCTACTCTCTGCAGTTCTACCTATTATGTACATAGTGACTGCTTAAAAAAGAAAGAAAAAAAAAAGACGTGAAGATATTTATACATTTATTTATTCATTTTATACAAAGAAGAGAGCGAACATGAAACTAAGGCAAACCTGACACCAAGCATTGAGAAGAACAGTGGATGTGAACCACAAAATTAATTAATTGACAAAATAGTTAAGAAACTCTCAGGACCATTATGTGAGTTATTTGGGTTATTTTACCTACTCAAAGCAGCTATTTATTTATTCCAATTTATAACATAGAAAGCGACAATTATATCCAGTAGCAGTTTATGTTCCCTTCTCTTCAAAGTAGCTTAAACGCATTGTCTATTGCTCTTTCTTTTCTTCTTTCAAAGGCACACTGAAGCCTGAAATCAGAAGTGCTCTATCAGCAGTTCCACTTCTAGTTGAAGCCATTCTCAGAACACCTGATTCCACACATTTTCTCCATTCTGCCCTCCACTATTTTAGCACAAAGCCACAACCTCGCTTGCCACAAGACACTGAAGATGTAACTCTCTTTTCCCCAAAGCACCAGGAGTGTTTGGGAGAAAGTAAATCCTCCTCCTCAGTACTAATCCCTTTGCTTTAGATGCCTGCATAAGCTTTTCTTATACCTAAATCTATCCTCAATGTTAAACTTTTGTCTTCAACTGCTCCCTCCCATCTTGTAAAAACTGTGTAAAAAAAGCTCATAATTTAAGATGACATTAAGAAAAATTCACAGCAGAATCTCTGAAACCATCAATCCAACGAGCCTAGCTCCAAGCAATAGTAAAAATGCACCGAATTCCCTTTGTTCTCCCCTCTCCTTCCTGCTGAACAACTGCCCCCTCTCAGAACTGCAAACATTTGGTGCGAGCTGTTCAGTCAAAATTTTGAATCAGTCTAACTCACAGCTAGAGTTTAGCTCACAGCACAAAGAGTTATTTTTTTCAAACAACTGAGGGGGAAAGATAAAAACCTAATTATATTAAAAAATTAGAAAAAGATATAAAGTGGAGCCACAAGCTAAGATAAGATAGGAACTTCAAAGTTTCTGAAAAGAATACTCATTGTGATTTTTTAATTTCTTATTTTATTTAATTACTTATTCTCACAATTAACACTATTTAAATTAAGCTATTATTATTTATGCAAATCTTTAATTTCACCTAGCAGACACAGAAACTCAATCACAGAACATAGATTCACTCATCACACATTCAAATAGCTACACAAACACATTAACATTAATTTCATATGGAGCAGGTTCAAGAGCTACTTTAGCATATTATGTATTTTATTAACCCATAATGTAAATTTCTGCATTTTATTTTTAAAGTCTCTCAGATGGTTTAATAGCCAAGTTAGGACATGAGAAGGTTCTGTTTTAATTTGGGAAGTGCTTTGGAGCTCTTCTTATTTGAAGAAATATATGCTAATATAGTATATACTAGATATGTATTAATACATACACACACAAACAATTTATGAAAGTATATACATAGTATACAGCTGTATAGAGCATTAATTTACAACTGTAAAAAAATAGTACTTGGTGATGTTCCTGTATCTTTGCAACCTTGCAATTGTGCCCAGGACAAAAACCATTTGCAGCTCCATGGAGAGCTTCAGTTTTAAAACAGAAAAGTAGCATTAAAGTATGCATAGTAATGGCAGCTATATTTCAAATTGTCCTTCCAAGAGGAGTGGTATATGCAGAGAAAGGTAAGTTACCAGAAGTTTTTAATGTTAATCAACAGCTTCAAGAATTGGCAAAGGTAAGCCTCATTTATTTAACACAGACTGTAAGAAAGACCTACACCAAAACAATACTGAAATTCTCACAATTCTTATAAAGAGTTTCAAATGTCATCAGTGTTGCCATACAATTCTAGCAAAGCTATCTTAATTATTATCATACCCCCAAACCGAAAGAAATGTGTAGTATGAAATTTGTATTATTTTAAGGTTTCTCTTATGGAGACACTCCCTTCTGCAAAATTATTTTTTACTTTATGGTGGTGCTGCAGCATTATGTTTTATGAATCTGCAATTCAGTCTTTCTTAACTATTATGGTATGAGCATGAGTTTACTTCTGTTGTTTTTGCAAGAATCTTTTTAAACATTAATTATTGGCATGAAAAGAAATGAACAAGAACAGAAACAAATAAAACTTCTAGCAATTCTTTTATGCAAAACTGCAGCTAGAAATAAATTTGAATTTTGATTCTGCCAGCCTTTTTACCTGTACTCAATTTGAGACCACTTAGTAGGCCTTCTAGTTTCAGTGGGGTTTTAAGATAAGCACTGCCAGGAATGGGACTTTAATGTGGTGCATCTTAAATCCTACAGAATGGAAATTAAACGATCAGTTTAAAAGAAAAAAAAAAAGATGTTCCTTTCATTCCTAATCCTGTTTTTTCAGTTTTTATTTAATTGAGAGAATCTAAGGGTACTTCTGCAAATCAAAATACTATATAGCTGTACCTGAAATAACTCTAAACAACATGAGAAGCAGCATAGGTAAGTGATGAGATGCATCACGGAACTGCTTTAAGTATCTTCAGCAGTTTACTCAGAGCCAGCACAGCACTGGGTAGTGTAGAAGTATTTAATAAGAATAGGTCTTAGAGTCTGTAACACAAAGTGTGTAACTGAGGTAGTGACATTACAAGCCTACCTAGAAAAACCTCTTCCTTGTGAAAACCTTTCAAGGAGCTTATGTTTAGCACAAGGGATGTTTTCATTACTGGGATGTTTTTATTACTGCAAGATCACTATTAAAAAAAACTCTGAAATACCTCCTCATGCCACCCTCGATATATTTTAAAAAAGCCTTATGCAGTGTGATGCAGACATGGTGGTTAAAAGTCATACATATGTAAGATTTAATGGCTAAACAAATGTGTAAACCACAACCACCGTAACATGTGAACTCCGTTCCACTCCATCTTCAACAGAACCAATATAAGCTGGCAAGTGTGTGATGTCTTTAGAGATTTATAATACTATCCAATAGAAGCAGGTTCTGGACAATCAACATCTTTTGCAAAAGCTACTGAACAGCCATAATGTAATGATAATATATTTCAGCCAGAGTAGGAGATTCTAAGCCACCAAATTCTATACATTCTGCTTGTTTACTGAAAAAACAGTAAATGTTCCAAATTGGGCTTGGGCTAGCAGGCAAGGCTACTAAATAACGAATGTCAGAGTAATTTTGGAATATAAAAAAAGAAATTTCAAGTATTCTATTTAAAAAAAAAAAGGCGATGGCTTTAAATTTAGAAAATAAATACAAACACATCAAGGGAAAAATTAACAGAATTAAAATACATCTGATTTAAGAGAAAGATTTATTATATATACGATTCTTAAAAAATTACAGGTTACAGTATATCTATAACAGGAAAATAATTCCATTGCTAATAATAAATCATGTATAAGAGTTACAGGAAGACTGAAGCATAGTGTGTCTGACATGGGAGGGAAAGGAAAAAGGTATCATGCATACGACACACCAACCCTTATAATGCAGCTGATATCATAGTTGAAGCATACTGGGCTAACAATGCTAATGCAGTCATAGCCATTCTATCTTGCTTCATTTCTTAAGTATTGAATAAATTGAAGTATGCATTTAAGGCAAAGTAGTTTTCAGAAAAAATTAAATGTTTACAATACAGTAAGAACTCTTTTAATCAAATAAATGTTAAACCAGATTGTTTTCAAACGGTTGGTGTACTGAAGCTTTAATTAAAGAGGAAAACATCTGCACTTAGATAATCTAGAACAATCACATATTTTCTCAGCTAATTACTGAAGAGGATAGTTACTAGGTATCATTATCATCTTTCATTTCAGTAGGGGAGAAAAATACCTGTACGAATACAAACCTGCCAACAAATATCTGTAAGTATGGACTCATCTTGTAAAATAAACAAGATAATTACCACTGAAGAATAAAGACAGCAGAAATCAACGTTCCCATAAAACAGATGACAGTTTGGAGTAGTTAAAATTACTCCTTTTAAAAGATATAAAATTAGTCAAATGAATTCCATGCTGCTTAGGAAACTGAATGACAGCTCAGATGATGTTTTCACTAACATGGAATTTCAGACATTATTTTTTTACAGCAGTGCAGTTGTTTCCTTTTACTCATATTAATATTTTAAACAAATTAAAAAATTCCATGGGTGAAATCAACTGCTTACCTTTGAGCCTCGCTCATTAAAAATAATTTCAACATCTAAGATTTTACCAAATTGCTGCAAAGAAATAGAAAAGTTATATGAAAATAAGATAACTTCAACCCTTCCATCATATACAGTAAAAACGTTTCAGAAAATGTTGCACCATATTAAAAAGTTAATATAAAATCAGAGATAGTCAAGCACCAACAAAGACACACTGCAGAGGAACCAGATCAGTATGACATATCATATCATACATATCGTTACACTTGTCACTATCATTCCACATATGCATTTATGAACTTCAAGTTCAGTGAAACCACCTGGCAAAGAGGAAATCACCATTAAACTGTCATCACAGTGAAGTGAAAGTCCCAAATTTCTTTTTTTATTTTATTACATTTTGTCTTTGCACATAGTAGGTTACTTTCTTGTGATCCATCCAGTCCATCTGCCACCACCATTTTTTTCATATCTAATAAGCTACTGGTTAATTTGCTTGGAGTATAATAAACATCACTAACAAGACAGGATTAAACAGCTGCATGAACACTGTCACAGTCTGGTCATCCTTCCCTCTGAAGAACCTTTGTTTCAGAAGACTTTATGTAGCTGCTTTCCAGGCCAGGTAATGGAGTTTCGTTACTTCTGCTTTACAGGAATAAGATTAAACCAGCTGGGAGTTTTGTCAATGGCCTCAAGGAGTAAGGATTTCTCTCCACCATTGCTGAAAAGGGATAACCATTACTCCTTAAGCAATTCTTGTCTTGCTAGAGTACAATTTGGAAAACTAGAATGGATACTTACTTGTTGGGGATATTTCCCTGCTCAGCATTGCACTTTTATTGTAATATTAGTAGTAACTCTTATTACCACTGACCTTGCAATAGCACTTACAATGCTCTAGACATTGTTCACACACACAAAACTTGACCATAGTTGCTATCCCAAAGAAAAAGGCTCTATTTATTGGACATGCTTTAGAAAGAGTACAAATGTTTGACTCAGGCAGTGTTTAGTTCGAACACCTTCTGGTATGACACATTTTATGATACGACACTGTAATGTATCAGTGGGACACTTCTGTTACTTCATATGTCATTAACATGCAGTATGGGTCAGTGTTCACACTGATAAGTGACCCAATATATTAAACAAAAAGGCAGAAATTAGAGGCAGTCAAATGAAGACTAAACTAACAATAGTCCAAGGAATGGAAGAAATTAGCCTATACTTCAGTATCTTAATAAATAATAAAAAATTACAGGCCAGAAAGGACAGTATTCCTTCTATAGCTTATTAAAGTGTTTCAAATTGATTATGAAAATCAACCATCATTTGTTATCCTTTGGCTTATTTTATGTTCTTGCATTCACCATCTAATTAATGTTTTAACTGCAACTTTAGCCTATAAGCAGACATTGACTTAATGTTTAAACAATCCTCCTCTGCTGTGTTTATGACCATGTAAAAAGATCATCTGCTATGTGTATAGCATGGTCATGATGCAGCGTTACCATATTTCATATCAGATATTTCAACTCACATAAATTTCGTTTTTCTATCAATTCAGAAGCTAAAAGTTTATGGTTACCAAGTCATCCTAAAGCTGGAAAACTCTAGCCATTCTCCAGTGTTAGTATTTTGAGACCTAAGACTTAGAAACATTGAAAAGAAATGTAGTTTTTATTAATTTATAAACTACTAAAATCTCTCTCTCAAAAAAAAAAAAAGATCCTCTCCTTTAATGTATTTTCAAATAAAATCCATCTATTTTAAGGGCTTTGTTTAATTTAAATAATTTTGCATATGTTTTTCCCTAAAGAGTTAATTATTATGCCTTCTGCTATTTTACTGATGTGCTGTAAGCTGCATTTAGGGGAGGTTACTTGTAGCAAGTCAAATACGGCAAAACAGTCACTCATTTCCCAATACTATACCAGTGACTGTCTCCTTCACTTCATACAAATAAATACTGAAACCCACAACGTCTGAACTCACATAGAAAGACATTAGAAGAACTTAAAAATCTGAACTGAAAATGAACAATGGAGAGAAGTATAGTGTCATAAAGTACTTGATGCTGCACTGTGTAACGAACCGCAACACGGGATAATTAAGTTTTAGTGAGTCAGAAATAGGAAAGCAAGAGGAACACAAACAGTGAGGAGTACTAACTTGGAAAAGGAAAAGGTCTAATAGCTGATCAAGTGCTATTTTTAGATTTTATTTAGTGACATTTCAAAATAAACCTAAGAGTTCTGGAGCAGTGAGAAGAAACTAGGTGTAACTTCACATGGTTGTAAGCCTAGAATTGATGACAGGTATGAAATGTGTGAAACACAGCCAATGCACATGAAGATAGCTAATGATCTGGCAAAAGCAGAAATTAAGAGACTTATAGAAAAGTACTGGCAAAGACTTTAGAAGCTGACAGACCTACAATACCTGTGGGGTTGAGACCTGTCCTGGACTTCCTGCTTAAATTCAGACCATGCCTTACTCCATAGATTTGGCTCCCTTGCTCATGAGGTCAAGCATTGACTATTTTACATCATGCTCCCCAAAATCAATAAATACAGGCATATAAATCCAGGTGTGTACAGCAGGAATATTTATGCATTCAATATTTTAAACCAATGTAGGTAGCGTTTTTTTGAATGTAATACAAAACAGGACAATACTTATAATACTCTTATCTGTATCACATACAGTAGAATGAGTAGAATTTCTTTCCCAATTTTGACTGGCAAATCAGATGTTTGGTTATAAATAAATAAATGGAGAATCATTACTGAAAACGGTTAAACAACCTAAATCAGAGATTTTGCTGTCATAGTTGCCTGTAATGTAAGATACCTATTGCAATGCAAATATAAAAAAGCATAATTAAAGTATGAGTACTTACACCAAACATTTGTCTAAGATCTGGATCCCGGAATCTGAATGGTATATTTGAGACATGAAGCCGTTTCGGCTGTGATTTGTTTTCTGTGTTTTCAGAAGATTGTGTCTGTTGCTGGCCATCAGTCTGTGCTGCATCATCTGTCTGCTAAAATGGTAACGCAAAACAAAGAAAGCACACTGTAAGTATTTCTGCCATATTTAATATAAAGTAGTGGCCTTAAATTCTCAAAAAAAAAAAAAAAAGACTAAAGAAAAATGTACTGAAAAACACAAGAAGTTGAAATCCATGAAAATCAAATCCATTTCTGTACCTGTCTCAACAGTGCACATTTCAGTGATATTTTTAATATGCATTTGGAATAAACCGGGTAACAGAAAGGAGATTATTATTTGGTGATTTTCTTATTTTTAAATAATCAATAAGTATGTATCCTTATATTATAAGGCTGTTGAAACCCCTTTAACCTCATCAGTGTTTGCCAATGGAAGAAACTGAATCTCCATGTCCAAATACCAGCCTACCTGCAGAAGCAAGCTATACACTTTCAAATAAGATCAGTACTATCATTCAGAGGCCACCGGGACTTCTACACAGGAGGTAGGTAACATATCACTTTCTAGTTACCATTTCATAAGCAGTGCTAATGGACACTAGAGGGTCATTTTGTCTAGATAAATGGTCACCGTTATGGTAAAGGCCTTGAGTTGTGAAAGGGGACAGAAGGATAATCAGTGGTGAAGGCTGTCTAACATAAAAGTGAGACATGGAAACAAAGTTTTACAGATTTTCTTTCTCACCAAAATAAGATCATATCATTGTACTTCTTACATCTTCTTACATGGATACTGTTCCCTAGTTTCAAAATGCTATTTTATAATTGAAGGACACTGATGTGTATTACAATTTAACAAACAAGCAGAATTATAAACCCCTAGAGAGATTACAAAAAAATATAGTGTCCTTCATTCAAAAAGTAAAACTAAGCAATGCTGGTCTATTAGTATATTACAGAAATTTCTGAGATGTGTTCTTTAATGATATCACACAATGCTTAATTAATCACTGTGTGTACAGCACACATTCACTAGAAAAAGATTTTGCACAAAACCAGCATAGTTATTTTCTTTTGCACTGGTAGAGGGGATTTGGAAAAAAAGAATAGGAAAGAAAATACTTGAATGAAACTACAAGGATTGCCCTATAACTGTTACTCTATTTTCTCTGTCTTTCCTCTTCCTTCTGAGCATTTTTATCTTCCAAGTATTCATTTTTGCCTTGTGTTCTAATGTTACAATTCAGCTTGTCTTTCTGACTCTTTTCATCTAAAAAAAAAAAAAAAGAAGAAATCTCACATTTCCTGCTAGTATCAAATTTCTTTTAAGTGACAACATTTTTAGGCAAAATAAAAACGGTTAAATAAAATACACCTTACAGTTTTAGTACCAATAAAGCTGTTAAGGAAGAAGCAAAAGAACTCAAACAGAATACATGATTTACATTAGCAATAACTACATATAAATTTAATTCTAGCAAGCTAAATGCAACATTTATTTCCCAGTAAATGCAAATGTTCTCAGATTCAAAGTACAAACATCCACAATTTCTTGTATTGCCTATACTTCTGTGCCAAGAATGCTTTATTTGTAAAGGTCCTTGTCATTTCTGTAGAAGCATCAGTTCATCAGCAGTGTCTACATTTTATGGGATACTCAACACAAGTACAAACTTGTGTGCACTAAAGAAGGATTTTCAAGTGATCCAAACAAGGACTGGGAACAGCTCAAGTGTAAAGTTAAAACTGAGTCAGTGCCACCACATGTCTTAATCTGCTACCCCCTGAACTCACAGGCAGGGTCCCACAAACTAAATAGTTCATCTTTACAAATTTCAGTGATTTAAACACTAAACGGGGTATTTAGCTGATAAGAGACATGCTAATCTTTTGCTATCTAAAATCAACTCAAAAATACAACTGTTAGATTTTAGACAACTGTTCCATCCATAAACACCGCAGAAATTACTTTGCACCTTCAGGCCTTAAAAGAAGAGAAATATGAAGGAAATTTGGTGGGGATGAGGGACTGGAAACTCTTGAAATACAACATACCAGAAGAATTTAAGGTCAATTAGATTACTATGAAGAGAACTGAAGAATTCTGAAGGTGCTGTTCAGCTTCAGGAACAAAGGGTGCCCCATGAAGAAATTATATAATTGGCATACTGTATCAATGCAACTTGGAAAAAGTAATTTCTGTTCTGTTTTATTAATATAAAATATGAGAAACAAGGAGTAGGAGGATTGAACCATGCACTATTAGCATATCAAAACATTAGGAGCAACTTCTGTGCCAAGAAGCTGTATATATATATTGCCAACAAAAATCCAGTGAGGTTTCTGAAGAAGATGCTAAAATGAAGGAGCTACAAATTATGGGTGAGGTGGGTAAATCCAGGTACTCTTATTTTCTGGGTATTTCTTTTTTATTTTACTGCTTTTGTTCAGAGAATCCTGAAATGTACAGTTTCAGCAAAGAATGTCTCAGAGTTCAGGCAGCGAGGACTGAAAACCACAAACTTCAGAAAGTCACTATCATCAAAGAGTCATACCTGTAAGTGCCCTTAAAGAAGTCTGTGCCAGAATTAACAGAGATAAACTATTTAAAATTTATTAAAAGACTTGACAATGTAACAGTGTCTTTACAAAGGGTATTATTATCCAGAAATCTACAGGTGACCTAGGAGATCTGGAGAAGGATAACTGCAAATTGAAATTGGAATGTGAAGCTTATAAAAAAATTTCCAACTAACACCAAGGAGGTGAAATATACATAGGACAGAGGTCAGGCTGGATTTTGCAAAATCCAAGAGAGGAAAGTTTCAAAGCCCTGTGGACTCTAGAGCTAGAATACAATTTACCTCATGCATAAATAAAAAAATATCTCTTTAAAAAGTATTTGAGGTTGGTATTTGACATTACCCTCACTACATTCCTGTAGTCTGGTATGAATCAGTAAAAGTCCTGATCTCTTATGGGTTTGGTCTCTTTCAATACCCTCTCCTGACTCAAGGAAATTAGCGTGCTTTATGCAAAACAAATAAATAAATAACCCCACTAGCCTTATCATTAAACAGAAATTACATAAAAAGGCAGTATAGTCTGTGTGGTTTTTTACGTCACCTAATCTTTTTTTAATACAAAGCTGCATCAGAGTTACCTTCATGTGTCAAAAAGTCATGGATTTAACTTTGTGAAGAGATCACAGTTCATAAACCAACTATTCAATGCATTTTACCATTGGAACTATCTCCTATCTGGTGCTCCTTGCTTTTCCTCATGTGTGCATTGGAGTTTTTGTCCTATAGAAGATGGCAATGTAAATTCATATACAACTTCTAATCCATTTAATCTTGTTTATGGAACTCTTTCTAACCAGTGATTTTCCATGCTGTATTTGTGCAGTTTGTTATTTCTGTGTAAGCGCCTCTCATTTGATGTTTTTGATAGCATCTTATTTTTCCAGATGATACCTACAATTTATCAAGATTATTCTGAATTTTAATCCTGTCCTGCAGTGTACTTGCAGTCCTTCCTAGCTTAGTGTTGTTGCAAATTCAATACGTATACACTGTATTCCATCATTCAGATCATTAATGAAAATACTGGAAAACACTGACTCACCACAAATCCCTGCAGAACTCCTTTTAATAAATCTTCTCATTTTGATATGAGCTACATCTTAAACACAGTTTCTAGTTTTCTACTCAGCCTACTGTAGTTGCATGTTTACAGTATTTCCCATCTTGCTTGGGGGAGTTTCCACATTTTCACATGCCTTATGTGAAGATGTCAAAGCCTTATGAAAAGCAAAATATAACATTCAAGTCTTTTCCTTTGTCCAGGAGGCCACTGTGGAAGTAAAAAACTGTATAATTTTGACAAATCTGTGCTGTTGACTATTCTTCTTGTACCTTCAGGTGTTAAAAATGCAGTGTGCATTTACTTGTTTCAGTATTTTCCCAGGATTGAAATTCTGATGACAGAAGATCCCTTTAGCTTATAACCAACCCTTCTCTCTCCCTCCTCTAAAAACCAGCATTATGCCTACTCTACCCCACTTCTCCAGTACCTCTGCTCATTCTCCACAAGGTAACAGAGAGAGACACTAACAGCTCAAAAATATTATCAGTTTAATCTTTAAAGACCTTGGAACAAAGCTAATTAGAAACAGTTAAGTGAAAAAGATCCACCACACCTAATTTACCTGAATATTCTTTAATTGGCTTTTTCCCTCTTTGAGAATGAAAACTTTGTCTGACAGTTGGGAAATTATTGTAATAATCACCTGGCTGAGGCTGATTTCTACAGTGAGGAATCATACAAAGACAAAAGGTTCTCTTACTTTTCTTCCCAAGATTGCACTTCATATTTACTCTCAAAGATTCTCTCTAGCCCAGCATTATCCATCACGTTCTCCATCCTGGCTCGAATCCCCTCTAGAACCACCTCTCCCCTGGTTGCCTTTTGTAAATTCAATCACAGAACTTGTCACCAGCACATTCCAATAGCAATCTCAATTGACAGTCTGGTTGCAGGAAGCATCAAATCACCTGAAATCCCTATTATTCATTACTTTAGTACTCTACCTCCAGTTGCCTACTAAAGATCTTATCCACTAAATCTTACCAGCTGTGTGTCTGACAGTTTTCAGGACAAAGGTCCTTTTTCCTCTAACAGTCATCTAGAGGTCTTTACGGATCTCCCTCCTTCTACAGCTGTGACCTTGGATAAGGTCCCCCCCTTAAATTACAAGGGAACAATTCCTTTCCTGTCTGCTCTTTCTAATCAAGTTTTACAACTTTCTTTTCAACAGCATGTAGTTTTTGCAGGTATGAATTTTCAACACGATTTTGAAATTTTTTACGGCACTTTATGTCCTTCTATTGTGACATAATTGGTCACAACAGCATCATGCAAGTACAACATGGTCCAGTGTGGTCACAATGTACACTGCAGGCATGAACACAGTTGGTACAATGTTTATTACAGCAAATCAGTACATAGTCCAAAACGGACTGCTTCCATTTACAAAGCCTGGGGTATGGAATTTCTATGAGACTGTAAAATTCCTAAACATTTCTAGAACCCCACATCATGCTTCATAGCTGTTAAAGCTATTAAAAAAAAAATCCAGCTTGTGATAGTTCAAATAATTTTAAAAGAACCTATTTTTCTGAACAGGTAGACCAAGAACTAAAGCTATGAATGCACTGGGAGCTGAAAGCACTGGTAATATAGACCCTTAGTGCTATAAGAAATCAATGGTAACTGCAGGTTCTCAGCACCCTTGAAAATTACTGCAGATTGGCTTGTTTCCTATGCATGTCAGTCAGCACTGTACCAGGTTAGTTTGTAGCTCTGAGGTTTAAGATGTCATTTGTCATCTTCACCGAAAGGTCATTTCCACTGATTTGCTGCATGACTTTTTTTCTGGTTCCACTGAGAATGTATTTCTAATTTTAAAAACATAATAAACAGTTACATTTTTTTATCAGATTATTGATGAGTATTGCCTGGAGGGAACCACAAGATTAAAAGTTTGGCATCCTATTGACTGTAAAATGACAGGCACTGCTACAAAATCTTGTTTATGTAAAAAAAATTTGCTATGGGTATTTATTAATATACAATTGCACACAACTGCAAGTTTCCAGCACCATTTTATGTTTTAAATGTTAAAACAAGTTGTTAAACTTGAATCCTTTACGACTGTTGATTGCATTTGCAGGCACTTCATACAGAATTGAGATGCTCAATTTTCCATAATAATTTCTAACTCAATCAATATATATGAGCTAAACAAGTTTAATCCTGGTGAAATTTAATTTAGGTATGGACAACACTCAGAGAAAATCATGTGAGGCATGCCCACATCTCTACACAGAAATATGTCTTCAGATGTCAATTTTAATTTATCATTTCAGAGAATAAATATTCCCCACTATCTTAAGACCCTGTGTCATGCTATTATTATTTGTTGATAGTTCTTTTCATAGTTCACTTTTCTCTTGACCTTTGTCCAGTCTTATTCAATACATACATATCTCAATTTTAATAAAAATGGTTTGCATTATCACCTCATAAATATTGAAGAGAAACTATTTAATAGAAAAAATGAGGAAATATATCTAACCCCTCAGAGAAACAAACATTGGAAACTGACTTCCTGAGCTAGCCAAGTTAAATGAAATAGATACTTTCATAATATTACCTAAGTATAGAATCATATTAATATTTATCACTGAAATTATCAAATCAGCTACCAGAAGTGTGTGGAGGTATAAATTATAATAGTTTTTAAGAAAACTAGTACTAAAATCAGATGCCTTTCATTACAACCTTTCATTACAATATTTAAAGTCTGCCAATTTGAAATATACTCAGCAAAAAAGGACACAAAAAAAAATCCTTCACTAGTCTGCATTCAGAAAACAGTGTTACCAAAGCTAATTCAAGTTACATCTAATATAAAACTTCTTCGACTCTCAGTTGTCTTCAATATTTATACATATTTTACAGGAATTTGTTTTCACTGATTTGCTCTTCCTTTTTCTCTCAGTGCATCACGACCTAGGGCTGTCATAGTCCCTGCCTTTTCTGGCCAAATCACACATACTGCTTTTGGTTCCCATTCCACCACATATTTAAAATTATAAAATGATAAAGAATCTTAATATATGATAGTCTTAAAACTTAAAATGAAAGTTACAAATACAGAACACAGAAATAGAAGGCCAAATTCTCACATACGCAGAAATAAATTGAGATTAAATCCCTTTACTTCAGTGAGCTACTGAAGACTTAGGTGTTAGAATAAATTAAAACTGAAACCACTTTTATAGGTAAGCAAACCCAAATTGAAGAGAATGTTTCAGAAAATGATTTTTTATTTCATATAAGATACTTTCAGTATAAATATATGGTGTACTTTTCAACCAAATCCTTCATCAGGACAGCTGAAATAAAATCTAATGTTCTGTAAAGAGACTCTTTGTCTTTACCAAAATACTAACTTTTTGTCTCCTTAACACAGTTCTAGAAATAGAAATCTATTCTTAAAAGACTTCACACTGAATTCAAGTTCTTAAAATAATTTTAAAACACTATTTTTTTGGCCAGCTTATTTTTCCACAACTGTCACTATTACCAATTCTACTGTTTTCACTGAGAGAAGGTTGAATGTAATGAAAAATTACCAGTGCCAGCTACGCTGCAAGTTTTTTACAAGTTCTGTGGTTAAAGAGGTTCATTCTAAGAACTGGCAGCAGGCATGCGTGATTCTTAATAAAATTTGTTTTGTAATGATTATGCAAATGCAGATAATGGCCTGCACTGCACTCTTGAAGCACATGACAGGCATATCTCGTCCTTTAAGGGCTGCTACTCCTTTTGGGGCAAGTGGACCATGAAGAGTCTCAGATCATTCCATTTCACAACCAAAGCAGACATGATCCAGTGTGCTGCCACAGGATCAACCTGCACTACAAATTTCTGATATCACAAGAAACTACTATGATTTACCAAAAAAGCAGTAATTGATTGAAAAGAACAATTTTCTAAAACATTTCAGCAAATACATTTTTTTGTTTCACTTTTTAGCTTTTTCCCAATAATTTAAAAAAATTTACAAAAGTGAAGAAAACTGCTAAACAAGATGTTCTTCTGGATAAAAAAAAAAATTCTAAAATTCCCTATTTGGAGAAAATATTATCTCCCCCTGCCTTTTTTTAAGACCTCACTAATGCAAAATTGCGATATATTTCACCCGGGGTGGGTGGGGTGGGGTAGAACAAACAAAAAAACAACCCTATGCTTTAAAACCTTCATCCAGATCTAATACAAACCCATTTTCCAAGTTAGTCCTGGCTGGACACAAGAGTGTCATCTCACATCCTTAGCACTTGTGGAAAAGGCATCGTATGCAATAAAACAGCATTTTCGGTGAACCTGAAATCATAGAGGGGCTTGTGTACACCGTTTGGGCAGAAAAACCAATTCCATTCTCCCTCCCAGCAAACACAAATTTTCTATATCCCCTCCCATCTACTAATGAAGACAGTTGGTCCTATAACTTTTCTTATGCTGGAATTGTGAGTGTTACACTTTCCATCCATTCTTTTTCATTGACTAAACTCTTTCATTTTCTACAAAACAATGGTGGTGGAGACAAAATCCTTCACCCTCAAACCCTGTTTTAAAAGAAATGAAATGCTGTCACAGAATAGCTGTTTGCATGCACTACAAAAATAACTGTTCTCAATGTCAGCTTTTAAAGAGTAAATGGAATATAAACAGTAGGAATACCTAAAATTGAACTAAACCTATTATCTCTTCCTGGACAAACTGAATACATGTTGTATTAGAATAACTTGAAAAAGCTTTACCAAGTCTTGATCTTTCTTCTACAACCTGTAAACAAATACAAATTTGTTGCATATCTTTTAAACCCATACACGAAGTCTAGAGGAAGAACAGCCTAATTCTAGTAGCAATAACCTGTAAAATATTTAACAGGAAAAAAAAGAAAGACAAGAAAAACAATAGATTATTTTAAAAAATATACTTAATGGCAAACTCAGTGCTACACCCAGTTTCTTGTGTATACAGACCCACAAAAGGGTAAAGCTCTTTAGAATTTTAAATTTTAAAAATTCTCATTAAATTTAAAAAAATGCTTAAAAGAGCACCTGTTTTTTTTCTGCTGCACCAATCAAGTTATTTCTCAGAGAGAAAGAGCTTGTGAATGTCTTCTAGGCATTATTTGATTAAGTTGACAATATTATGTGAGCAATGGTTGAGTACCCACTGTGCTGCACTTTTGACCAAATTGATTTGTGTAATGAACACTTGCTCTGTCTCTTCTCTAGCCTGAACAGGGCTCTTGATTTAACCAGTGGTGCTGGAAGCCAAGTGAATTTACAGCCCCCACAGTCATTCTCTCTCAATCTGGAGAGAATAGCAGCAGCAGTACATGAGCAAGCATAATTCAATACATTGTGCTATAAGCGCAGAAAATAATATCAGAGAGCTCTGCAATATACCTGTTTGATTTGATTTGTAAACCTGATAAAAAAGCAATCGAGAAAAGTTCAGCAGAAAAAAATATATATGCGTCCTGAGCAAAAATGTAACCATACTGAATGTGTACAAAGAACTGAAAAAATCATGCATAGTAAATCAACTTCGTACTTTCCTTAGATAATATTGCACATTTTCCATTTAAAAACGGTCTAGATTCTGAAAAGTTACCTTTCCATTAAAAAGTAAGCAAAGAGAATAATTTAAAACTGAGTTTGGGACTTTCTGTAAACACTGTTTCCCAAATATTCTATGAACAGTGTACTGACAAGTGTGATGGGCTTGTATCTTTCCTGTTTTCTTAAGTAGATTGACTGATTAATTAATCATACTGGTTTTGATAAATTTGTATTCTGAAATGTCCAAGCCCTGCAATGTGCTTCCCAAAAGCATAACAACATAGAGGAAAAGAAGTTACCTACCCAGATACTTCTGTTTGTACTTAAATGTTTACACAAAGGTGTAACAAATGGAAAAAAAAAATAATCTATCACTGTGCTTTTTTACAACTGTGATAAATATTACCAGACGTATCAGTGACTTTTCTTGTCAGCTGCAACTTTGTTATCCTTTTCTCATGAGTAAATATCAATAGGATATTACAGGATAATACAAGGTGAGATTATTTCTTCAAATTAGTTCTAAAGATAAAAATATTTTAACTATCTATCTCATACTGTAGGCCATGCAGCTCATGCCACATCAATTTATCCCCTCAAGAATCCATTTCTGAAAACAACGTGCGCTGTTCTTTGTGCTGATCTAGTGGAAAGTGTGCACAGATGTGGGACTTGCCAATACGCACAAAGAAATGTGATAGTATAATCATGACTGTGTTTGATAATGTTGTTAAATTTCCAGTGTAACTGTGAACGTTTTGTGCTCTAGGAATACTTGGTTTCAGAGACATTGAGACTTAAACCCTGCAGGGGAAGCCCTGACCCTCTTGTTTTCAGTGGTAAATTTCCCTTTTATTTCAGCTGGTCAGAACTTCATCCCAATATTATACCCACTTGACAAAATAATTTCACCATTCGCGTTGCTTTCACTCAATTTCCTATATTACAAAAGGTATAAGGTTCCTGTTTTCATATCCTTTACAAAAATATTTTACTCTCCAAAGCACCAAATGAAAACAAACCAAAGCAATTACTTTTTCACCATACACTATGACAGGTCTGAAAAGAAACATACAGAGCAGCCGATGCCGTTCTGTCCCAACTCTAAAGCTGTCAATGAGCTATCACACCGGCTACTGTTCAGTCTGCTAGTGCATAGGAGCAGTCCTTTCCATTTCACTGCTGGCAAAAACACGCTAAGTGATTACTTGTGCTTATTATTCTTATTAACAATATACATCTTTCAAAGCTGAGATAACATGTGAGACGCACATGCTTAGCTTGAAAGCTGTATGTCATTTTGGTGCCCCAAGTGACGACGTTGGTCAGACTAGGAAGCCTGATTGTTTTGTATGGGCAGAACAGATTTATTCATAACATTGTGCTTCACGAGAAAGCAATTGCTTCATGTAGAATAGCATTTAGAAACAAAGGCAAGAAAAAGTGGCTGCTTTTCTGTACGAGCTAGTCCAAAATTTTAAGAATCTAATGAAAATATTTGCCTTAACTAAGTTTTGTATCCAACAAGGAAGTTCACCTTTCTTTTCTCCCAGACATAAGGGAACAGAATAGCCCCTACACAACTCTAGTTCTGCATGTGTCATACTACATTCAATATAAGCACATGTGGTCTAAGCAGTAATGGAGTCTGACAACAACACTTTATTGAGGCAGTAGGAAGGTTATCAGCAATACGCCCACATGGCAACTCACCCAATCACCAGCAACAAACACTGGACCATAAGCAATGCCATGGCTCCGGTGGGCTGCCAGGGGCACTTGGTGTCCAGTCATCTGACAGAAAGAGCCAATCACACAAATGCCTTTTGAATGTGGGCAAGAGTCACGCTACCCCTCGACTCCACCAGTGGCAGTGTGATTTGACAGTATCGTACCTTGCATGAATAATGGGGGTAGCATCCTGCCTACACTGCTGATGTCGGTCAGAGGCAGGATGACGGCAGTTTGTCTACACTGCCAATATTGGTCAAGGTCAGGGTGTCAGCCTGCTTTTTTTAAGTGAGAAGAGTCAACCACCTCCCCTTTAGAATATTTAATTTTAGAGGTCCTCGATCAGTCAGACGAATGCAATTGACTACCAGGAAGACAATATAACGTGGTCGACTCTGGGACATTTGTTTTAGATAGATGGCAACACACAAGCATACCCCAGTAGAATCCCTTAATCCAACTTACAGGCAAATGAAGAAGAACCTGAATAGTTCTGTGCTTTGCTTTAGCAGTTTCTATGGTTCCTGCTATTGAATGCTTTGGGCCTTCAGTGTACTGGGTATTGTTCCAGGTTGAGGACTTCAAAGCAGTACTGATTATTTCTTTCATTTCTGGATGGATGCATTCTGGATGCTGTTACCACAGGCTACAAGAAAGTACTGCTATTATTGTGATAGCTTATGCATAGAAAGCTAGTAGCCTAAATAAGAGATCATTAATTTTGAGGACAGATAGGAGCAATAAGATAGGTTTCCTGAGCTTCTGGTACTGCAGGGCAACCAAAGTTATTAATTACTTGGCTACATTAATTATTTCCCTAATCTATCTTCCTTAACATAGTGCTTTACGTCACCATTGCTAGCTTGTCATTTTTCTTCTAAAATAGTCAGTAGGATATCAGGGAATAACATATCAATCATGTTTGGAGTGTAATCACCAGAAACCATAAATATTTTGGATTCTGAACATGTTGTCTCAAAATTTAGGCAAACTTTCCTGGTATAAAGAGCAGCTATGATATTTAAAGGAATATTCATGATAGGTTTTAATAGAGTTTTGAGTAACTAAGCAGTTGCCAAGTTCAGTTAAAGACATCCAATTGACAGCAGCATATCAATAATTTGAAATGGGAGAAGGAATTATAGTAGGTTGCCTTAATGAAATATTTATTGCTTGCATCAATTCAATAACCATTTCTGACCACCTACTTATCCCATCCATGAATATCACAACAACAATTAAAGCAACTGTTCTCTAATCAGCTGCATCCTGGCTCCATTAGCCAAGAAGGAAATTAATATATTCATATATTCATATTCATATTCATATATTCATATACAATCTATGCACATTTTTAAAAGTTCCTTCTACACGTACAAAAACTAACTTATTGTGATATTTTCACAGGTTAATTTAAAAATAATTCCCTTGTGTTTATTTTTTAAAAAAATTTAAGTGGGCACACTAGGAAGCATTTTACTGGTCAAAGGACAAAAGCATTAATTTAATCCAAATGAAATATCTTAAGCAGTGATACACAGATACAAAGAAATATTAAATTAATTTTGTTAGTCCTCTTTCATCTATTATTCAGAAAACTATTATTTTTGATGCAATTCTTGTTGCTTTTCAAAGGACTTCAATAGCAGGAATAAAGTGTTTAAAACTAACTTTGTTTCAATACTTGAAAGATGTCAAATCAAGACAGGCAACAACTGAAAACATATTAAAAAAACCCTTAAAAATAAAATAGAGATTTTGATTAAAGTTGATTAAAGGTTTTTCATCATTTGAATGGGACTCTGGCTTCACACTGCACAAGCTTGTTTGACAAATCCACCAAAGTATTACAAGAACAAAAAGCTATCAGTAACCTCAGCAATGAAAAAATTACTTATGTTATTTTTGCCCACAAATTACTCAACACATTTACATCCTAAATTCATCTCTGTTATTTGTCTCTCAAGGGAGCTTGTTTCCTCTTTTCTGCCTAAAAAGAAACATAATGCTAAGGGTGTGGTTTCACAATCAACTAAAACGTCAGTGACACACCTGACACATAGTCCTGCCTTTCATGCTACCTTGGGGTTTGGGTTCCTTCCACCCCATCTTGTATTTACTCCATCTCTTGTATAGATGAGCGTTGATTCAGACCAACCGATCCAGGTGGAAACTGACACTCCATAAAATGAGCTTGTGAGCTGATCCAATTCACAACTGAAGAAAGAGACATAAATATGTAGATGATGTTGGGTAAGAGAAATCTGGAAGACAGGCCTATTCCTTTCCATGGCAGTACAGCCTTAGGTCACCTTAAGCCAGTTTGGAAACTGCCACTTACTCTGACCACAGAGAAGGACTTCAGGGATTACGGAGGTATACAGATAAATTATATAAAACAGGAGTGGAAACGCTTCCTCTGGAAGTATTAATGGGGAATGGATATGATATGTTCTAAATACCAAAAAATACAGATCTGCCATCTAAAAATTTATACCAGTAAGTAACAAAGTTTAAGTGAAGAGAGGTAAAATAGATGAAATACAGAAATGTTTCATGAAGCTTACAGGTAAATATGCCTAACAGTTATGAAAGTTGTAAAACACCTTCTTCTAAGTTACACTTTGAAAGGCAATCACATACTGGCAATAAATCAGGACACAACACTCTTGAGACCAACATTTTCTGATTGATGCAAAGCTTGTGGCAATAACTTGGTTACTGGAAGTCCACTCATCCTCCCTAAACAAGTTCTCCTATCTGACTTGGTTATGACCTTAATATATGAAGAAATTATTCACAAAACAGGATAACTCAAGACACAGGAAGGTGACTGTACTTTTACCTGTGGTCCTTCATTCATGCACAAGAATCATTGTTATAAGATAGAATGAAATTCTGTTCTTAAATGTTCAGATTAGCTTAAAAATTCTTGCAAGTATTATCCCTTGTAAGTCAACATGCTAAAAGTATGCAAAGGTGCAATAAAGCTTATTAAATTTTTGTTCTGGCAACAGGTTCTATCTAGTCAAAAATATCTTTTGAAGTCTGTGACTACACTGTACAATGCTGTGACATTTAACAATATTTGTCCAAATGAAAAATCATTAATGACATACTGTGTTACACAGCTTCAAAGGACATTACTTTCTTTAAAAGAAAGGGAAGAAGTGTCTTTAGATGGAACATTTTCAGGTTTGGCTATGAAGAGCTGTTTAGAAAGCAGTGTTTACCCTCTGCTGGTATCAATGTACTCTAGTTTCTGGAATTCCTCCCCTGAACTAGACTTCTGTCACGAATGTAAAGTCCTTTTTTGTAAGAGTTGTGTTGACACAACCAACTGCTGAGTGAACTTGTGAGAGCAGAGTTTCATGCTGAGACAGAATGGTTGATTGCTACATTGCAAGCTCATGAAAAGAAGGAAAATGTGACAGCATGATAAAAGGTTTTTCATTGTTTGACCCCTCACCTATTCCTGAATTCCTGCTGAGACTTTCCATTTGCTCACTTGCATGTCAGCCCAAGGAGTCAACTCTTGAACCCTCTGAAACACAGAAGAATCTGAGGGTTCTCCATGAAACCAAAAGACACTCTCTAAATCACATTGCTCTTTTTATACTGAGGTATACAGCAACTTAACAAACAGCACTTCAGCTCCTATGCAGGATAGTAATTTTTCAAACTTAGTTTACTGCCATTCCACGAAAAAGCAGCTGGATTTATTTTTCTTATTGGTTATGTATGGTACTCTCATATCTAAGAACATTGCAACCAAACGCAAGCAGCATTTCAAAAAAGATACAATGTTTTGAATGGAAAAGCATGTCTCTGTTGTGTCCTGATGCTATCCTATCTAAAGAACAGTACCACAGTCAATGGGATGTGCCTGAAGTTTTTCACTAGCCCATGGTCAGAGAAGTCCATGTCATGGAACATCATGCTTTATGTAAACCAGAAGTAGTATTTTTCATCCTTCTCTTCAAGCTCATCCAACATCTTTCTTTTCATATGAATGCTGCTTGTTACAGAGCTTTACCAATGGAGTTTTACTACAGAAATGGGCAGCAACTTTGATTACTGATACTCAAGTTTAAGGAAACATCTCTTGAAGAAGTAGAAACAGAACTCAGGTCCCCTTGAAATCAGGTTTTCCTTTCCTGGAAAACAGAAGTTCTCAGGGAAGAGGGCAAAGAAAACATTCTCTAATAGCAACCTTTGAATCAGGAGAGTTGGCACTGAGAGTTTAAAGCTATTTCCTGTCTTTCCTTATTTCTCACAGCAAGCTTTCCAACAGACTTCTCCCCTTGTTCATCCTCAAGCATTGCAGCCAGAAATGGACAGAGCCCATTAGTGAGCAGGCAGGTACACGGTGATGGGGTGGATCTGAGGTCAGAACAGGACAGAGCAGGTCAATCAGCAGGTCAGAGTCCAGTGCAGCAGGACCCATGGCCAGCAGGGCTGGGGCTGTGCTGCAGGCTGGTGCTCCTACACTGTCACTGGGGCAGGGGCTGGGGGCCCTGAGCTGGACTGAAATGGAGCTCCTGGGTGGGAATGCGCTGGGAAGCTCAGGAGAGGCTGACCAGGTCCAGTAAGGCTTAGTAGTGCCCTCAGGGCCCTGACGCAGATCAATTCATAAAGGCTGATGCCAGAAGAACATAAGAAAACACCATGCAAAGGAAGATGATCTAAAAAGGCAGTGAGAAAAAAGTCTTCATTCGGATGGGTGAAAATTTCCTGCTTAGCATAAATTAGTGGGCTTGCGCTCTGCCGATGATGTACATAAATACATTTTATTCTTACTTATCAGACTGGTTTTCCTTTTCTGACTCATAGTTGCTTACTTTAATCAATATGCTTTTGTTTTTAATTTAACAGTATTGCCTTAAGTGGATTATTTTATTTTGAAAACTGTCATCAACAATAAAGTTTCTGCAGACCAAATTTATGCCCTCCAATGCAATGATGTAAAACCACTTTCTTTTGATTATTCTTCATTTGCACGTGTCCAGCCTTACAGTATTGAGAATGCTGCTCAAATTAACCTTACTTGGTTCACAACATGTAGTTCTAAACCACATTGCCTCTGAAAAAACTGATTTACTAAGTGAGCAAAATATTTGATATTGATATCATTGATGTATTAATAATGTAACACAATAATGATAAGATTTGGAGTTAATTTTCAAACAGAACTTTAGTCTAAACAAGTGATATAAAAAACCAGTTTAGTTGTTACTTGTATGGAATAACCCACACAATAAAAGATTCTAAAAATATCAGCAACAGCTCTGAGTTGTTCATTGCAATTATTTGGGCCAATCTTGCATTCTCTGCACACACTATGTCTTCTTAAAAATAATTGTTTCAGGTACAAGGCTTCACAAATGTAATCACACAAATGGTTATCCTGATCCAGTATCTGACATCAATTTCTTGAAAAGATGCAAGAAATTCTCTCTAGAAAGGCAACTATTCAGCAAAGCTCCCTCCTCAGAAAAAGTTATCTCCATTACCCCGAGTGGGAATATGATCTTCCCAAAACGTGCCAGGTTTACCTCTTAAAATATTCCATATATCCTTTTCTAAGTACAGGTAGGGTTATTATTCAGTTCATTCCTATTTGGCTTTATGCTACATATATTTATGTATTTGTAAAGACATGGCTTTTCACTCTGTCATATATGCCGAGTGTATGCTATTTCATAAAAGGGTTTAGCTGTCTTGGAACACATAAATTCCACGATATACTTCACCTACATATGTTAGGGGGTCTTGCATGCATTGTAATTTTTAAAAAAGTATTTATTAAAAAAAAATTGAAATCAGGACATCCCTCTTTCCTCATCTGCTGTCATGCTTAGTTCTTCATGCAAATCCTCACAATACTAAAATGTGATCAAAATTTGTACAGCTTGTTAATACTCACAATGATCTTGCAGGAATATTACACATATACTGAGTGTTCCCAGATGCTTTCTGAGGTATACAAAATATCCCATACACACTGAGAACTATGTTTTGTGCGAAAGCAAAACAAACTCCTTGACACGGAAAAATGCAAGCCTTCAGACCTTTGCTAGAAATTGCAGCAGAATAAACATTATGTAAACACGCTGCTGGCAAATGACAACTGCACATCACCTTTTCCCATCACTGTTCTACAATACCTAGCATCTGATGGCCATAACCAAATAAACAAGACGCATTTCAGAGAGGAAGGATTAATATGTTATAGGAAAGCACTCCAGAAAAATCATTTTCCTCATTGTGTATTGATTTACATAGTTACACTATTTCCCCTTAAATCTCACTTTATATGTAGGATTCCCATATTCCCCTCTTGCACATTTTCTTTACATATATAGTATACAGTATAATAGTATAACTGTGTAAATAAATAAATAAATATTATTTTTATATTTCTTTTCTGTGCAAACATAATTACGGAATCATCTCTTAGTTCTTAAGATTTTTACTCCTTTCTGCATTACGGTGTCCTCTCCATCATTTATCCTGAACCTGTGCAACATAATTGAAGTCTCCCTATACACGCTTCATTTCAGATATTAGTAACTGTGAGCTGTAATGCTCACCAGATTCCTTGAACTATAACTAAAGTCTGCTTTATTATTTCCTGCTAATAGAAAGGAAAAAGGAACATAACTTGAGAAAAACTAACAAAAGGATATTATTGCCAGATGGACTTCATACAGTCAGCTTATTAGCCACCCCCCTCTGTGGGAATAATGCCAGTTTCTGATATCCCAAAGCCAGCCTTTCATTAAATTTATGGAATTATTTTTCCATTTTTTTCATTCTACTTCAAACCTCTCCTGCAAAAGAAAGCCCCACCAATCCTTACAAGCTAACTATCTATGTAGGTTAATGGACTGAAACTAGGAAAAAGGGAAAAATATTTTTCAGTTATTTTTCTGAATCCTGCTTCTAAAGCTGAGCTTGTCTCCCTAACTTCTATAAAATCTCAGCCAAACAGATTTTTCATTTCTTCAGTGATTTAGGGACATCCAAGTACATTTAGCTTCAAAGTTGTTATCAAAAACATTTGGTAATCAAAAATATACTCAAAAGATATATATAAAATATATATCAAAAGAACCACTTTAGGGTTCTTTTTTGTTCTTTTCTAGGTATGGAATATTCATTCTACTTTGTACTCTTACTGCATTTACTGCATTTTAAAGAAAAAAAGGTTTGGTCAGTCAGTTTGACAACCAAGCCTACTCTGTATATACCATACTTCAGGAATGTAAGGAAATCACAGGGGGTGGGGGGTGGGGGTGTGTGTTAATCTGTAAAGACAGACTTTATTCAGGATGAGCTAAGAATATTCTTTTTGTGAGTGGAACTTAGACAATAATATAAGAAGAAGTTATAACAATAATTAACAGCTATTGGGCGTAAAACTCATTTAGTAATATAAGAAACTAAGAAAACTTAAACTGACTTCATCCAGAGAAAGATAAAAGAATCGCTTACAGATATATGGCATGAATTCCATTTACATTTAGTATCATCTACTTTTGTAACACCTCCCCCTTCCTCTACTTCTAAAGGAAATACTGTCAAATAGCTCTTTGTTGGACTGCTGAGACTGGATTCAGAACTAAAATTTTAAATTATAACCTTCACTGTCTTGCTCATTGCCATCTCAGTAAAGAATTCACCTGCTCCAAAACGCCATGCACCTCTTGACCACTCAATAGCTAGAGAAAAAGTGTCACAAGCATTTTTAATTATTATTTACAAAATAAAAGAAAGAAAGAAAAGCAGGTCAAAAAATGAGACTTACAAGTGGTAAGTATGATTTGAAATTCCTTCAGTTATTTGCATAACCATCCAATATCTTTTAATGACTGCAGTTACGAGATTATATAAATTCATGAAGAACATATATTTATTAACACATATACTCAGGACTCTTACTCTTCCCTGGTTAGAATGTCAGGTGAACATTTCAGCCAAAAGAAAACGAATTGTGAGCTAAAGATGAGCAGTTCTGTCTCCCCTGACTTACTCATGTGAAGAGCCTCTAATAGACATTGTGGGGTGCAGGCATTAAATTAGAAACCACGCCATTGATTTTTTTCAAATTTCCTTTAAATAAAAAGGAAGAAGAAAAGGTTAATTAAGTTCCCCCATATTCGATTAAGAATATCCATGATTACTGTAGCATGAGGAGGATATTTAATTCAAAAAAAAAAAAAAAAAAAAAAGGAAGAGTCATTACTGAAATATACAGCTAGTCAACGAGAATGACTAAACAGCTGTGGCTGCTTTAATGCAATGCAAACTCTGAGAATATTATAGCAAAAAAAACCCCTAACAAACAAAACAAAGTTTGTGCCCAGAATTATGATACAGGAAGCCTCATAACCTAATATACAAGTATGAGTTGGTAATATATAATACTTTTTTGTGTTATCATCCAAATCCTGTATTTTGTAACACAAAGCGGCATTTGACAATAGGAGTCATATATCCAACACTTGATATACTGGCCTACTGGGGTTTTGTTATTTGGATTTCTAGCTTGACCAATTGTCCCAAAAGAAAATAAACCATCTCAAAATTTGTTAAGAAATACATTATTTTCAGAGATGCTATGGAGGCTTTTACAAGACACCTATTTAACTTTCTGTTCTCTCACAGGTATTTTGTGCTAATTCTGTCAGAGCAGAAACTGCTTGCAGTGTTCTTGGCAGATTTAAATATAGTCTTAAACTAAAAATAATAATCTACAGAGATCTACCAAAGATATATTTGCACAATCCAAACTCTATCGTCTTTTAAATAGTATCTTAATGAGAACAGAATATGTTGATTTTCAATTTCTAAAAATAATAACAAAAAAATAACCAGGCTTCTGCATTAGGAGATGGATGTATCTATATCAAATATTTCCCCATAGACATTTTTCTTGTTTAATTCCTCAAAACTATTTAATATCCCCCAGATTCAGGTATACTTCTTGGAGAGAATAAATTGAATGTAAAATACTTCCTTTGTAACCAGAGAGCAGAGGAGTCTGAAAGCAAGTATCAACAGTCTACAAAGAAAAGTTTTTCATATTTGATTCCAGATTTTATTAACTGCTTCAATTTAGCCTGGCCAAGACATGGCATGTCATTGAAAAGAGTGGAACTGACTCAAAAGATTAATTACAGTAAAATTATCCTGATCTGTCATAAACTCTGATATAGGAGTAAGAGAAAGTAATTTGCTTCAGTAAAAAGCAATGATCACCAAAGCATGAAAATTAACACTTCACAGAGATAGATATTAAATGAGAAATATTAGCTGCATCAGCATGTTGTAGACAACTATAAACTACAGAAGACCTCTAGGATTGAGAAATACTATAGTTTATTACGATAAAGTAAATTTTATTATTCAGTGAATGCTCACTTTGTGAATTTAGCACTGTATTTCTTTCTCTTCAAAGGTAAATTCCATTACTACTTTACAGAATTTATACCACTTTTGTTTCCTTTATGCATTATTGCTTACTTTATCTCATGGAAACTTGTTAATACACAGAAGGCAAAAAAATCACTAACTATATTTTATTACTTTGAGTACACAGACAACACCTATGACATATGCTCTTCAGAAGTTATATTACTCAAAAAGAGTTTTTTATCATTTTCAGTCAGTAGGCACTTAGGAGTCAATGAAAGCTCTTTTTTTTTTTTTTTTACAAAGAAAAATAAATATAAAAAGATAAGTACAACTACATGGTGAAGATACTCTGGCTTTATATTCTTGTATTACGGAATAAATTAAACCCAAAGATTTTATAACCACTAGCATTCATACTGAAAGGTACTAATGCATCATTATGATCTAGCAGGTTGCTCACTGTGTTTTACAGCCTTTCACACTACATTAACCTTTTGTACCTCAAGTATTTATGACCTCATAAGTAAGTATTTATCAAAGTGAAAGCTCATATACAGCACTGTATTTTAGCTATCATTGTTTAGGAACATTTATAATTTCTTTTTGCCTGAATTTGAAATCACTTTGGTATACAGTCCTTAATTTTAATAAAAACATTAATGCAAAGTAAAACTAATTTTCCACTATCCATGAAAATGACTAGTCACAAAATTGCCAAATGCTTTATATATGGTCTCATGCCAACGTGAAGAAAACCTTCTCATGCAAATTTTATTCTAAAATAAAATAAGAATTTTTTAGAAACAGCAAATGTATTTGTTATGCTTTCTGCAGTATTCAACAGCATATTATAGCAAACCGATACACGGAAGTACTCCTGGTACAAGAATCATTGCAATTCTGAGGTCATATGTTCTCCAACTACATATCATGTTATGTATTTAATAAAAAACCCTCCACAACATATAGCAAATCAGGCAGTATGTACGTTGTGTGAAATGTCCCCATGCCATATGCATAGACACATTTGAGAAAAAACCTACAGTTGATTAATGTATTGTACAAATGTTGCACAAATACAGTGTTGCTTGCAAATATTTTTCCTGGCAAATCAGTATGAAATGTTAGGTATTGAAACTTACCAAAAGGAAGGCAAAACTGTAAGCTTACAAACATTCTCAGAAAATTTATGGCTAACGAACACCATTGCATAAGCTGAGCATATCTCCAAGAGAAACAATGCCTGTCTAAACCTGTCATTTCTTTGCTCTCTATTGAGGGTGTGTGGCAGGGTAGGGCATTATCATCCTATCCACAGGCACCTGAGTGATGGCAAAAAGGAAAAAGAAAAAGAAGACATTGAAAGGAAAGGAAGACCATAGGAAAAATGTCACAGGAAGGGATAAAGGGTATCTGCTGCTCTGTTACCATGTTTTGCACACTTATGCAGAGACAATGGTTGAAAGAACAATAATTCAGTCTCAGCCTCTGAGGGATTTCTGCTTGCTGGTAATCATACTGAGAGATAGATTACTATTGGCCTTGCCTGATGCATTTACTGCAGAAAAAAAAAAGCCCCAAACATAAATAACTGTTACAGATGGAACAGATTAAGGAGTTGCTGAGGTGCTTTGCTCTCTACAGTGCCCTCTTCCAACAAGATGCTGCCAGTCAACCTGCCTTCCAGTCATGCTCCTTGTCCCCTTGACAAGGGGACTGTGGTCTTCTGGTGTCCTTCTTGCAGCTTTCTCAAGACTTTGCAGTGTAGGTTTTAAACCCAACAACGCAGTAAGTCAAAGGCCAGTTTTCAGTCTCCCTCTGTCTTGACAGCCACAGGTCCCTGTATTTGTAAAGCTAAATAACACAGCAGAACGCCTTCACATTTAGCATGCTACAGGGAGTTTGAGACCCTTGTCATCTGACCTTTGCCATGATCCTGGCAACAGTCATGTTCCTCATATCATTTCATGCCCCATCTTTGACTTCTCAATCCCATTCCTCTGTCAATGAGAGCTGGAAACTATGCCAAAGCAAAGGAGCAGATGCATCTTGCTCAATGCTACCACACACAATGACTCTTATCACATATCACAAGGAGGGGGTGCAGGCGGACGAAGAGATGTTAGCTTCACGTGATCTGCATGGTATGTCTGAAAGTTAAACCAAGCTGTGGAGTTTTGCCTTTTTTTAAAAAAAAAATACGTATTTCCTAAGTAAGAGAGCATTTTACCATTTTTCCTTCCTCATACACCTGAAACATAGAATTCACACAAATCAAGCTCAGACTGTGATCTATGCAATGCTCAATGCTCCAAAAGCACACACCAGTTCAAAATGAAATTCAGCAATAGCATTCTGTTGTTATGGGAAAAAGACTATCTCTCACTTGGGCTCAGGACAGCCAGCTGCTGCAACCTGTTTTGTCACAGATTTGCCTCTGGCAGGTTATTTAAACTACTTGTACCCTAGTTCCTCCTCTGCAAAAGTGGAAAAAAAACAACAATTGTAATTCAAAAAAATTTCACAAAATGGTCACGAGGATGAAATCAATCTTTTCATGAGGTGCTTGGAAGGGATCATCGTCTAAACTCAACAGGAAAGAATTAATCACACTAGGTTAAAGCAGTAGCATCAAATTCAGAAATATCTCAGTCTTATAGTCCACTCCCAAATCTAAATACCTTTATAATTTGAGGTCACAAGCTTGTAAGCTCTCTATCTCAAATTGTTTTGTACTACTCCATAAGAGTGGTAGGAAATGCCTGGTAAAAATGTCAGAAATTTTAGAGAAAAAAAGAAGGGTCGCCTTGCATTCAAAATCAGATTAGAGCAGCCCTATAATGCACCAATAGATTGCCTTGTACCCTGTCAAGCTGCTAGTATTGTAAACCCCTTAGTCCCTCAGCTGCACCAAAGCAGACAACACATTCTAGTCCTAAGGCAGTAACACGGCATGTCATACATCCTCCTTCAGTCACTGTGACATCTCTATGAGAAAAAAAAAAGCTGCAGTAAGATTTCATAACATTGGTTACATCTCTGTGACAAGGTAATTCATCAGCACCAACAAGCTTGTACAGTGCAACACTGTACCCCTACGTTATACTCTTGTAGCACTAACATCAGCGTCAGATATTTTGTGTATTTCCCACTCAGCATTTATTATACAGTAGAGTGGACAGTGAATACATGACTACAGAGATAAGACTGAAGGAAACAAAAACACCTCTTTAAGCCCTCACCAGCACTCAAAGCTCTTTCTCTTAGTGATAAAATTGACCTAAATATGTACTAGGATATTATTTTCACAAACCTTATCCACAGAAGATCAACATACAAAGGTATTTTGCAAATGAGAGAGCAATAAATTTATCACCTGGGCACTATTCAATTTACCAAAGAGTCCACCTGTAAATAATGTAAATAACATTTGGCATGAAATACCTACTCTTACTGAAAACTGCCAAGCAAATACCACGTTTGATTGCTGCATTTGATCGGTAGGGCAGGATGTTACAAAGCGTCCCCAAAGGATTAGTACTTTCAACTAAATCTCAGGGATTTCCTAGTTAACTCCCATTTCTTCACCTGAAAAGTATGATCAAGAACAACTCCTTGTAGTAAACGTACAGTTTGTTGCAGGGGCAACAAACTTTGACAAACATACCACCAGCCAGCCTCGTTCCCCTCTTTTCAGTCCCAGCAGCAAGAACATACACCTGAGGGCACACAGCTTTCCAGAAGAGAACAGAATACACTTATAATGCTCATTAAACTGTAAATTGTAAACCAGACTTGGGTCTAGTCTAAACTCAAATGATTCTTCTGATACCTGTGGAATGACTATGCTACACATGCAGTAAACTTTCTGTGAATGACTTAAGTAATGACTAACTCTATGTTGAACTGAAAAGTCTCCTTTTCATGTAATAAAGACAAAGTACCATTCTTCATGGAAGAACATACATAGATAGATAGATAGATAGGCAGACAGACAGACAGATGAAAATACAAAACTTGAATATTCAGGAATATGAGCCCCGCCTGCCTTCCCACTGAAGGCAAAAGGCTAAAAAGTAAGTTCAAGCAAAATAAAAAATACCCCGTTCCTAAATTATGGTATCTAGCTGGTTCTATACTTACCAGGTCTAACTGATTAGTACCTAAAATATGTCAAATCAGCATGTCAAATCAATAATACTGTGAATTAGAAAGCTACTCAAATTTGGGCCAATACATTTGGAGTGTTTAGGTTAAGGAAACTGGAGATACTGAGACTATATTCAGTTTGCTACCTGAAAAGATTGTCTATAGAGATATCAAACAGCTGATGATACTAGAAAGCAATTTTATATAGTGCATGACCAGGGCATATGTGACTAGTAGGGCCACCACATTTCTCAGTCAGAAATGTGACATACAAAATGACTTATTTTTACTATAGATTATCAATATCATCTATATCATCTAGCACACAGAGAGTATATGAAACATTTCTAGGCCTGTAATAATCTATTTGGGAATCTTAACTTTGAAAATCTCCAGACAAATATCCCAAGTCCTCAAATTGCATCTGGATGAAAGTTCCAGGCAGAAAAATTAGATACTTCGGGCTAAGGTGGACACATGGGATAAGGTAAATTTGCTGTCCTGAAAGTATGTATTTGAAAAAAAAAAACAACAAACCAACAAAAACAAAACACACAAAAAACCCCACATCTGTGTCGAAAACGGAAGTATCTCTTGCTGTGACAATAATAATAAAGAAAAAAATTTGCTCTTTCCATTAGAAAGCACAGAACTGAATCAGTGATTCAGACACTAGTACCTTTGACTGGACATGTTTTGTCTATAAAACACATCAGAATCTTTGGAAAGTTGACTTTGCTGTACATGCAAAAAGAAAAGTAACATGGGAAATGGCTGCACGTTTCTTTCAAGGCAGAACAGAGACGTAAAAGAAATGGATCTGCAACACTTTCAACTCAGTGGGGAAAAAAATGAAAAGAGGGAGCCTAGCTCAAAAATGAGAGGAAGAAAATTCTAAAATTGGAAATGCTTGCTGGAGACGGAGAAGCCAATAGCAACATTTTATACTGTTGTGAAAGTGCTTTTATTGCATGCATGAGCCATTTCACAAGTACATATACTGCCAGCCTTCAGCAGTTTTACAATGAGTGAAGCCGGCAGTGTTCCAAAGCTTTATAACTACAAGCATATGCTAAAGATTACCTTAAAAACAAATTTTTAAATAGCCGTAATAGTAGCCAGTACTGGATATCTTTGTGCATATATGCAGGTACCGTCATTTCATCACAAGCCTGATGTCTCAATTAATGCCTACAACTCAAATAAAATGTCACCCATCACCTTGTATTAAAGATAAAATCTTATCATAATGCAAGCATATTCAAACACCACTTTCCAGCTGCTCTGCATAAATTCAGGACCCTGCTATGCAGGTATCTATCCCTGAATCTAAGAACTTTGTAAGAAGTTTTATTTGATTATGAACACCAGTACACAACCCTTTCAGTTATAAGTGTTTGCAAGACTTACCTCTGCGGTTAAAACCTCACTGAAGTACTGTGTACCATAGTGTAAATTTACTGGGATATAGTATCACCCACTCATGAGTATCAAACATTGTTTATGCATTTGAAATGAATCAATGTCTACCCTACAAACATGTTTACTCCTCCAAATTTTATTTTTTTTTATTTTTGTAAATGAAAAAGAAATTTTAAAAACCCAGGAAATCTAAACCCTAGAAAACCCACTAATTTTTACATATTTTGAGCTCATCACTTTAAGGGATTACTGTAAAAGAAAAGTTTTATATTCGCTTACAATCTACCTTTTTATCTGATTTTGATTTCTCTTTTATATCCTTTAATTTTTAACACCATCTAATATTATTTTCCCAAATACACTGTCAAAACTGAATACATACTGTATTAAAAAGAGGAAAAGTGAATTTCGTATATAAAAAACAAAGCTCCACTATTTCTCCTGCTCCAGGTTAGGACAGTTTGCCACCTGTCTCTGCCAGTCTTTCTTTAAAGAAAGAAAAAAGGAAGGGCTTATATATGAGAACAAAGAAATAAATACAAATATTCAGAGGTGAAACTCAGCATCTGTTTCATTAAATTTGGTAACACTGTACTTGAAAACTCAGTAGGAAAGGAAATGAAGGGCAGGGAATGTGTCCACAAGAAACTATATTGCTTAGCACAACCCGTGTATTTCCATACCCCTAGAACCAAAAGAGTGAGGACTCTGAGCAGATAGGCAATAGGATTGCTCCATTTGCAAGTAAATGCACAAGTTAACAAATTTCTCTCACCTAAACTATTAATTTTTCCTTGATGTAAGTAAAAATCCATAGAATTTCTGTTTGAATATAATTTCATGTTAAAACTAATACTTTCAAATATTTTAAGTAAATTGACATTTTATAGCTATATTTTTGGTGATAAAACTCTTTAAATAAGGGCAGCAATAAGTAATATTTTTTGTAATATAAGCATATTACAAAATATATCCCATGTCATTATGAAAGGCAAAATTAGGTGTCCCAGCATTATTGTAACTTGAAAATAGTAAATTTATATAGTTTCCATTCAGTTTTGTAGAAGTCTCTTATCTCACACATTATGTGCTTATAACCCACAAGGTCTTCTATTAACTGAAGCTACCGATACAGAAGCTTCAACTGCAAACACTCTTTGGCACAGACAGACAGATCTTTCTGGATAGCTGGGTGATCATGCCTGCAGTATGTTGCAGTGCTGGTACACATATTGTTTTCAAATCAAATATTTAGGTACTATTTGGAACAGCTGGAGCTTATGTGAATCCTTATTAAATTAAATAGTTGATATCTTTTGATGCACTTTTATAACAGCAACAAAAACACAGGCATAGAAAAGACTTGCCAATTGAAATCACACTTTCCTCTTCTCTTTTGATTGAATCAGAAGTCATTCTGCTTTTTTTTTCTTTTATAAATCAGAGGATGAAAGAAAGGTATTCTAATTAAAATCCAAAGCAAAAAAACACAGCAAGAGAAACACTCCATTCTTACTATAAGGAAGCTGGGAGGCAGTGTCTGTGTTACTACAGAATCTGCAGTCAGTCAATATATAGAGATTGAGATGTCCTCAATGGCAAACAATCTTTGAAGTCCCTGTTCCATCAATAGAGAGTTTCATGTTCTTTGTCTACCACACCTGGAGGTGTTATTAAACCTCGTGGCAGAGGCTGATAAGAAGCTGCCACGTGGGTGCTTTTTAATCCCCCCATTCTCAGAAGCACTTTTGCAGAACTGATTGCTGCGGCTGTGAAAGACCTGAAGAGACCTTACACATTCTCCTGCCATCTGGGATAGATTTTAAATGGGCATCTCAGAATTTGTATACTAAGATAAGACTCTAACTGTAGCTCAGAAGCAGTTCCCAAAAAGGGAAGAGAAGGTCAATGGCAGTGGCAAATGTTTCAATGGCTGAGAGGTCTCTGATGGAAAAGCAAATGCAGAAAGCCCCTTCAAGCAAGAGTTGTAGATGGCCTGAAGGGTCTTTCTTAGAAAGCCCTTGAGAGGCTTTTCTAAATCAAAAAAGGCAGCACGATATGCTGATAACTGCAACACAACTGCATGGGATACCATCTGAAAAAGCATCTAGGACCAGCAAGATGCAGCAATCTATATACAGAAATAACAGAGAATTTGTGTATGTTCTCCACGCCACAGAAAATCAATGGTAGCTGGCTTTGTAACTCCTATAGTGGGGTGGAAATGAAAGTAAACTACTAGATGATCTTGGAATTAGTGAAAACTGGGAAGAAACAGGAAGTGAAGACAAAGCAGACATACTGAAAAATAACATAACAGGAAAACCAGAGGAAGATTATAAAAAGGGAAGTGTTGTAAAGATGGAAATGAAGACAAAACAACTAAGATGCACACAAAGATTAAAAGCAGTCAAGAAGGAAGCAAAAGGAGAGGTAGGTTTTGCATTTATGCAATTCTTCTTAAAAACTAGCAATTATTTTATATATGTATATAAAACCTTCTCATTATGTTAGGAAATATTTACCCTCTATCCCTATAGTGCCAACAAAGTAAGTGAATATTCATCTTTAATAACATAAATAAGAAGCACAAAGCACATGGCTACTACTTACATGTGAAAAAAACAACTCCAACAAGATCAAGTTATACTTTAATCAGCTGACACTACCTTTTTTTCAGGTTAACAACTGCTCATGTACCAACATGAAAGAACTTAGATTTTATCCAGAGCAAATATGTAGATTTCACACAAAGAGGAGCAGAATAGGGGTTTTTCTTTTGCTGGGGAAGAACTGCATGTAACATTTTGATAGAGAGATTCTACTGTAAATGCATATTTTAATAAATTAACAAATGTGTACATTATTTTAAATAGTGTCTAGCTACAATATGCAACTGTAAAGTACAAACTGTCTTAACTGGAAACAAAACATAAAACAACAAAATAAATTTAGTTTTAAGAGTACCCAAATTTTTAAAATAAAGATACTCATCTGTCCATGTATTATTATTCTAATTTATTGATGTTATATATATATTTTAAAGCATTTTGTTTTTAATAGGAATCAGAAAAGCATAATAAGAACAGTAAGAAATTGTTCTATTTAAACAGTGATGTTCACATTAAAATCAGAAAATTATATACTAAGAAGTTCAGATTCACTAAGGCAGTAATCTTATGTTCCTACAAATAGTTTTAAATATAATTTACCTGCAGTTTACAGTACTATGTATGCTTTCATAGCCAAAGTCCATCTCCCATAGCCTAATGGCCTGAATGGACCTCCTAGCTGCATTGTTATCTTCCAGTAGAACCAGGACAGAAAAAATCCACTATTCTGGTCGTCTTCAAATTGCAGGAAGTATCTTGACATGTATATTACTATTTCCACATCACACTTTTGTAAAGAAATTGCCCTCTATATGTAGGATTAAGTGAAGACAGAAAAAAACCATGTTGCTCTCTTACTTATGCCTTCATCTGGAATTTCTACTGATTTCTACAATTAATTGATAAATTATTGACCATTTAATATCTAGATCTGTGCAATTTAAAATGACCACCCAAATCTTTCTGCATGTCACAGAAAGACCAAATACAGCACAATGTGCATGGTAGGTTATTAGTTCATCCTAATTCCTTTTTCCAGTAAAGTCTGAAAGGAAGAACTTCTAACCATTTCCTCAATGCATATCTAGTTAATAAGAAAAATGTCCTCTGTCAGCTTCTGCCTGTGATGTGTATTTCACCCTGTGATGTCACCGGTAGACCATAAAGCAGCTTCCAACTTACAGGTGGATTCAACTGCTTGCATGTTAAGCCAAGACCGATCAATGTGCCTTTCTAGTATTAATCAATAGGGAAGTTAAATGTTTGAATCAAGTCACACTCTCATACTGACCCTACAAAGGGAACAGATTAAGCAGGGACAAGTGGTAAGCAAACCCACACATGAGTAATATTTAATATTAAAGTAATTCTGTGGGTAGGTAGGTGGGTGTGTGGGAAAGCTGAAGACATGGGTTTGTGGGAGAGGAATGGAAACTTGAGAGTATAAACAGGATTTGAAAAAAATATTTTCAGGGTTGGGTAGGGGGAGTAAGCCACTAAGCCATCCTTAACTGAGACCCATGTGTAGTCATGTAGGAGAGTAAGTTTAGTTCTTGTGTAACCCTGGGCAAAGACTGTCACATGAACAGAAATACAGCCTTATGATTTAAGGAAGAAAAGAGGAAGCCAGTCCGAACAATGTTCACAGCTTTTAACTACAAACCTTGTTAGTTTTCCATCTACCTGTGCTACCTGACCATTCTAATCTCTCTAATGGAGAGCCAGTTTCTTGCAAGCAAGGACCTAAGGATGTTGCTGGTTAACCAAGAAGTTATTCTCTCATGCCATTGCACAAGGTACTCCAGGCAATATAGAAGTTTATACTGCAATTACAAAGAGTTGGTGCAGGGAGGAATCAAACAACTTCTGATGAAGTTGCAAACCATTAGCTACCATTTGCATGCCCATTACAAGAGAATGGAAAACATCATTAGTCTTACCTAACCTAGCACAGCCACTCTTGTATTTTGTGAAAATGAGAGCTAATTTTCACAAAAAATAATCCCTCCCGCCCCCGTAAGGATCAATTTTAATTACCATGTTATAATGTGAAGCAAAGATGCAGAAGGTCAAACACAAAGTAAGTTGTAATTAGCTATTTCATCATACCAAAATCTGCTTTGAAATTTATACTCAGTTTATTCAGCAAAATGTGCAATAAATGTTTTTCTCAATACATCAGAACCCAAAGCACAGCCAAAGCATTTGGATGCCATGGCTACTTAGATTGCATAGAGAGAAGAAAAAGTCAATAATGTAACATGTGAAAGCATTGGTATGGAGAAGTAAAGAGCCCAAGAGACAATACAAAGAACAAGAAAACTCAAAAAACCAATACTGTTAACTCTTTCAGGGCCAAGCAGGAAGAAAATCTTAAATTGTTTAATTGGCCAATTAAACTTGGTACATCAGAAATTAATTGACAATGCTTTTTACAATAAACTTTTCAAGTTGGAGTAATATGACTATATCTCTGGTTGACAATGTGATTGAGAAGACTTATGCAATGTTTTGTGCATTAAATCTGCCTTAATGTTGGCTGCAATAACCAGCCCAAGTGATCTAAGAACTGTTAGTCTGCCCCACAATTTATTTGAGCAAACGTGACTTGAGATGACCGAGTGTAATTGCTCTCTTTATCCCTGGGTGGGTTTTTATTTTTGGCTTTGGGGAGAAGTTCAGCTTTACTACTTCACCAATTTCAAGCATTCAAATATCGTGAGAAGTTAAGAAAGTTGAAATCACAAAAACCCAGAATAATAATGTTTATGTCTTCTTTTTCAATGTCACATTTGCAATCTCTTCTTGCTATGAGAATCAAAGGGAAAAATAAGCTGAGGTGATACCTAAATCACAAGGATCAGTTACTGAGATTTCAGAACACAAGACATGCTGATGTACATGCAGTGGCAAAATTAGCTGGCAGTGTAACAGCTGCTCTCACACTGGATACCCACTCACAAAATGACAAGCACTTTCTGGGAGCAAAGCCTAAGTTAACTTAGCAACACAGGAAAAAAAAGGTGTTTATCTTCTCACCAAGCAAAATGATTAAATATACAAACAGGTGCTTTATAAACGTTATCATAACAAACAGTCACTTTAAGGGTCTGTGTATCCTTGAGAAGAATATATTTTAGAGCATGCACTGACACATACAGCTGCTAAAGTGAGCAATATGTTCCTGCTATTCCTTAGCATAAGCAAAGGAATACACATGGGGCATAGTTACAAAGGTTGCACGCGGGGTTCTCAGCAAGGAAGCCTCTTAGAAGTAATAATGCCTATGATCACAAGTCATTATTGTGCCTCAACAAACCAGCACAGCATTGTTATCTATTTGGGATGTCAGTTTTGATCTTTTCACTACAGAGTCAGAGCTGGACCAGGTCGCTTGCTTCTGCAGCTCTGAAGCACTTGGGGTCTTGAAACAAGCTCCTTGAAGTATTTTTTTCAAGCAGCATTTGGGACAAAATCTAATAGGTATTATAACGGAAATAGCACACCATGCTGATACAATAGGCTACACCAGCAGAGTGTGATTTAGATGAATAAAGAGTGCTGTAACAATTGTCAAAATATCATCAACTATCTAGCATACTGGTGGTAAACATCTATGGACAAAGATATGGAAGTGAAATAGAATAAAAACTGGGTCATTGATAGCAGTTGGGGAAAAAAAATATCCATCGGGAAATCTGACTTGCAAGGCAACTGCTTCATGGTGAAAAATTCCTAGCTCCTCCACAGGGGGAGCACAGTCCTCTGAGTGCCACTGTTTAGAGGAATGATTGACGTGATTATCTGTACTTTAATTCTGCTCTGAATGCTTTCCAGACAGAACTATACACAGAGGCAAGCCAGCCACTTTTTCTTCCCAAGCCACAAGAGGCAATTCCAGGATCCGCATTCCAGGTGCACTATGAAAACCTACTAGGGAAAAGCAGAATATTCAGAGGCAAAGATAACACCAGCTGAGCTCAGCAGCACTGAAAAGTGTTTCTACTCACTATGCATATACTTGGTATGTTGGACTTCAAGGAAGTTTACCTCAAGGGTAACAAGCACAATCACAGTTACATGACGAACTAGCAAATTATGGAGAACTTTGTTTTAAACATCTCTATCTCAGAGGCACACTTATAAGAACGATTGATGGACACATCTAAACCACATAGGATATATGCCCCTGTTTAATATGGGATAGAATTTCATGAAACAGCTGATGTAACCCGTACCCCCAAGAGATGGACACACTGGGGATAAAACAGTAGGAGAGAAACAGGAGAAAAAGTATTACGGAGAAAAAAAAGAAATAAATAAAAATCACTCACACCAATAATTTATATAAAGGACAGAGCAGGAAAAAGAGCTAATAAAAACTAGAAATATGTTGCAGACAACTGCAGTAACAGTATACCCACCTGCAGGCTTAGACAATGCACTAAAGCACTTTACTATAAATGCTTGCTACTGTTTTTCTTATTATAATTAAAAAGCGCAACGGAGAATTCATTTAAAAAAAAAAAAATCAACAAAGGTTGTATATCTTCCTCTTCCCCAAAACAATCAAGTTCAGCATGGCAAAAAAAATTTCAGTTCAGAGTATCACTAAGCCTTCCCAAATCCTTGAGAAGATTAAGAGATGGCCTCTGCAACATGGCTAAAGAATGCACAAACCTGGACATAATTAACACTGAGAAAAGAAACCATCAACTTACAAACCATTATGTCTCAAAGAATATACAAAATTTCAGGAGTAATGCAGGACACCAGTAACAACAGACATCTAGTATCTAATATATAAATTATTTCAACACAGAAGAGTATCAAGTTCAGTGGATGCTACAGGAAGACCTTTGGTAGTAACCAAGCTGAAATTTAGCTGAAACAGAGGAGTTATGCAAAAAATACCTCATCATCTTCAATGACCACAGACAACCCACACCTCTGCACTACATGTCTTGTACAGGACTTCAGCAGCACTCCATCCACTAATGCCAAGCTGGGTATTGATTCAGAGCCACCTTAGAAAAGCACTATGCACTGAATCACCAAAACTCCTCCAAGTAAACCGCATTTTCCCTCAACAACTCCTATCCAAGTGCACAACTTAACAAGGCTTTGCAGCTTGTGAAATCTGGTCTGGTGAAGTCACAGTCCAAGGCAAAAAGACTGAACAATGACCTCAAGTTCTCTCTAATTCAAAAATAGAATTAAATTTAGAGCAGAATATTTTTATATAAATACACACACACACAAAAATCACAGAGCGTCATTACAAACTCAGTTTTTACCAGACCATGATACTTACTTCCATTATTAGTATAGTACTCTTAGAATCAGAAACACTAGAGAAACCACATTTATTTTACTATTACCTGCTTTCTTACACGTTCCTAGTTAACACCTTTTGTATTTACGTACTCATCTCCCCCTGACATCAACAGAAGTCATGCATAAAAAACAAAAGCAAAAACTGAACAGGTTTTACTCTCAGAACTATATATGTTTGCATATAGATATGAAAAAGGTGATTTCATATTTCATAAAATGATCAGATGATTTACTTAAAAATCCTTTAAAATGTGTAACTATTTCACATAACACTCAAACCCACTCTAAAATCGTCAGACATGTTACTTTTACCATAACTTTGTAATACACTTATCATTGATCCATCCTTCTTGAAAGAAGCAATTTACCATTTTTGTTAATGACTAAAAGTACATTCGATGCTATGCAACTCCAAAAGCCTACCAGCACTTAAATAACCCAGTACTGGATGAGTATTGATTATGCATATACTCAGATGGACTACTTCCTTGATTAAAGCTAAACAAACATATTGATCTAAAAAGATGAAAACCATATTATTCAGAGAAGACTCAAAGCCACTTTTGACAGTATTTTATTACCTACAGATGATTTTATATTATCTCAGCTAAATCATCCTGTCTTTAAATATTTACTTCCCTTTCATCTTGTACATTTTCTGTTTCATAGCATCAAAATACAACGTTAGCAATCCCTATACATACAATCTAAGCACCTCTTATGACCAATACTTACCCTAACAGAATACAGAATACCCTTTCACACTAGGAAACACGCTTTGTGCAAGTACAAGTGCATTTCTAATCCCACATATTCACTGCTAAATTAATGTTCACTGAATTATTTGAATTAACTAAGCATAATGTGCAGAAAAGTAAAATCTTAACAATACCAGATCATTCCATACTCCATAACTGCATTTCTTTAAGTTCTTATTACTCAGTTTGAGAAAAAGCAAGAAAATGTTCTTTCTTAACTGAAAAGAACTTTGGAATAAAACATTAAACCTGTTATAAAAGGCTCTGAATGACCAAAGTTAATACAGGAAACCTCTACTAGAACCTATAGATTCTACTCGTAAGGAAATAAAGTCTACAAACTTTCTGTAACAATTCCACTCTACTGTGCAAAAAATTGCAAACCTGTAATAAAACTGGTAATTGGAAACTTGTTCAATTTGCAGGTTCCAGCTGGGCCAGGAACACACTCTGTGTTGCAGTAAAGGATTCAAGAGAAGTTGCATGGAACCTTTTTACACTTTTAGTTTTATCTTTATTATTTATATTTTTATTGGTGTTGCACTAGAGCTAACATGAGCTCTATCTTCACTGTTGGGATTCTTTCAGACAAAAAGAAAGAAACTTGGACACACAGAGAAAGCCAGGGTATGTGTCTACCCTCAACATGGATTAAGTCCTTCATGGATGAGGTTAAGTCACTTCTGGTAGTAGTTCTACAAATTAGATAATTACCCTGCAGTTTATTAACTTCATATTTCAAAATGTTACGACCCAATTTTAGCGGTATATCCAGCTTCACATGTACATAAATATGCATGTGAATAAGAAAATTAAAAAATTGGTCTTGCCTCCAATAGCTGGTCTACATTAATCACAGTAGTATTCTTTTGTGGATGATTGATCAATTGATTTTCCTTTTAAAGGCATATAATACAGCTTACTGAAAGGAAGCTACATAAAAATATTGGAACATACCAAACAAATGCCATTATCTCCTCACATCAATTCTACTTAGAATCAAGAAAGATTACAGAACCCTGGGAGTGGTGGTAAGCAACTCAAGTGCAGGTGGTTTTTCCATCAATTCTCCTTGTGAAAGGGAAGGGGTTTGAAAGGGCCAGCTGAATCTGTTGAATCAATAAATGCTTACAGGACTGGTGCCACAGCCAGGGGTTCAGCTACTTAGACCATGGGACTTTCTTTGAGAAACCCAGTCTACTATGGGCTTATAGGCTCCATCTGTCAGAGAAGGGAAAGAGCAACTTCCGTCATAGGCTTGACAAGCTGGTGAAGAGGTCTTTAAACTAAAATTACCAGGGGAGGGGAACCTTGATCCATCCCACTCCTACAGTGATGCCAGTGCCAGAAATAGATGCCCAGAGCCTGGAGAAAGATCACAGGCTAGCAGAGAACACCTGAGGAGCAGCACAAAGGAATTCCAGGCACTCCAGACATTAAGTCAGCTTCATCGGGGGTGGGACAACTTACATGCCTCTATGCAAACAACATATCATGGGGAATGCACAATGGGAGTCAGAGACAGGCGCACATCTGCAGGGGTATGATCTTACTGGCACCACGAAGACGTGGTGGGTTGGCTCCTATGACTGGCGTGTTGGAATAGAAGGATAGGCAGGGGAGATGAGGAGGGGGTGTTGCCCTCTATATCAATGACCAGCTGGAGCCTGGGGATGGATGAGGAGCAACTGAGAGCTTATGGGTCAGGATTAAAGGGCAGACAGGGACAGGTGACATTACAGTGGAGGTTTGTTACAGGCCACCTGACCAGGAAGAGCAAGTGGAGGAGGGGTCCTATTCTGGACCTGGTTCTCACCAACAAGGAGGGGCTGGTGGGAAATGTGAAGCTCAAGAGCAGCCTTGGATGTAGTGACCATGAAATGGTAGAATTCAAGATCCAGCAAGGAGGGCGCACAGAAAGCTCACTGCCCTGGACTGCAGGAGATCAGACTTTGGCCTGTTCAGGGATCTGCTTGGCAGAGTAACATGGGATAAATCCCTGGAGGGAAGAAGGGCCCAAGAAAGCTGGTTAATATTCAAGGATCACCTCCGCCAAGCTCAGAAGCGATGCATCCCAACAAAGAGGAAGTCAGGCAATAATGCCAGGAGGCCTGCATGGATGAACAAGGAGCTACTGGACAAACTCAAACACAAAAAGGAAGCCTACAGAGGGTGGAAGCAAGGACAGGTAGCCTGTGAGGAATACAGAGAAATTGTCCAAGCAGCCAGGGATCAGGTTAGGAGAGCTAAAGCCCTGAAAGAATTAAATCTGGCCAAAGTCAAAGAGTTTTGGTCAACAGCTCGATGTCCAAGTGGAGACCAGTAACAAGCAGCTTTCCTCAGGGGGTTGGTATCGGGACAGGTGCTCTTTAACATCTTTGTCGGAGACATGGGCGGTGGGACTGAGTGCACCCTCAGCAATTTTGCCAATGACACCAAGCTGTGTCGTGCAGTCAGCACACTGGAGGGAAGGGATGCCATCTGGAGGAACCTTGACAGACTTGAGAGGAGAGCCCACGCGAACCGTATGAAGTTCAACAAGGCCAAGTGCAAGCTCCCATACATGGGTTGGGGCAACCCCAGGCACAAATACAGGCTGGGTGGAGAATGGATTGAAAGCCCTGAGGAAAGAGACTTGGGGGTGTTGGTTGATGAGAAGCTCAACGTGACCCAGCACTGTGCGCTTGCAGCCCAGAAAGCCAACCTTATCCTGGGCTGCATCAAAAGACGTGTAACCAGTGGGACAAGGGAGGTGAGTCACCCCCTTTACTCCGCTCTCATGAGACCCCACCTAGAGTACTGCATTCAGCTCTGGGGCCCCCAACAAAAGGAGGACATGGATGTGTTGGAGCGAGTTCAGAGGAGGACCACAAGATGGTCAGAGGGCTGGAGCACCTCTCCTATGAGGAAAGGCTGAGAGAATTGGGGTTGTTCAGCCTGGAGAAGAGAAGGGTCCAGGGAGACCTCATTGCAGCCTTCCAGTACGTGAAGGAGGCCTACAAGAAAGTCAGAGAGGGACTTTTTACAAGGGCATGGAGTGATAAGACAAGAAGTAATGGCTTTAAACTGAAAGATGGTAGATTTATATTCGATGTAAGAAAGAAATCCTTCACAATGAGGGCGGTGAGGCACTGGAACAGGCTGCCCAGAGAAGCTCTGGATGCCCCGTCCCTGGAAGTGTCCGAGGACAGATTGGATGGGGCTTTGAGCAACCTGGTCTAGTGGGAGGTGTCCCTGCCCATGGCAGGGGGGTTGGAACTAGATGATCTTTAAGGTCCCTTCCAACCCAGACCATTCTATGATTCTTTAAGACTGGAAACCAACTATTCGGAAAGCTAGCAGGAACTGGAAAGAAACAATATTTTTGCCTTCAACAATAAAGACCACATGGAGTTACAATGTTGACACTGTGCTACTGAAGCTCTATTTCATAATAAAAACATGTGTTATTAAACCTGCGGAGAGATGTACACAGCTGGACCCTCAAAATATTACAAAGCCCATGTCAAATATGCCTGGGATCCATCTACATATACCTATTTATAATATCTCTTCAATGTGTTAAGTGCAATGCTAATGAGACACTAGCAAAACCGATTTTAGATCTAAGTGCCCATAATTAAATTGTGTAAACAATATTTGACTGTAAATTTGCAAAAATAACTGGTGAGTAATATGTTAAATGTTAAGGCTACTTTGAACAATGTAGATCCATAGATACAAGTTTATGGGAAATGTGTATTTTCAATGCATTGTTCTTCAGGCAGGGATAGTATCCATGACTTTCAATATAACATTGCAATTTAGAAAATGTATCTTTTTAAAAAAACAAACAAACAAAAAAACCCAAAACAAAACAAAACCCCCAAACTTTCATAAAAATACCCTAAAGACAAAAGTAAGGAAATCTAATTCTTTATAAACATCATGGGAGCTACTTCAAAAAGTTATGTGGATTCCTCTGTAAAAAGAATACATGAAGGCAAGGAAAAGATCCATAATAGAAAGAGCAAATAACTATACTATATTCCCCAAATACAAAAGGTTAGTGGAATTGCAGTGTAATTCTTCAGAGAATGTAAGTGAGTGGAACCAGAAGGGAGAAAGCATATGACAGGTAGAATATAAGTTGGATATTAGGAAGGCAAAGAGGAAATAAGAAGAACAGATAGCAAAGAATACAAAACCAAATAGCAATAATACATATTAATATATTGGAAGCAGGAAACTTTCAAGGGAATCATAGGATTTGTTAGAGCTGGGATTCCATAGAGCACTTGAAGATAAGGGCATTGCACACAATCCCAATTATTTCTTTTCATCAGTCTTTGCCATGGAAGATGTTGGAAAAATGCATACCTGACTTTTCTGATAAAGAAACCAACACTTCTTCAAACTGAAAAATCAAAAAAGGGTGAGGAAACACAATAAATTGAAAGCAATAAATGATGAGGGATGAGCTCCTGTCCCAGTCACATCAACAGGTGTTTTACCATTGATTTTAGCACTGACAGTCTTCTACTTCAGAACTGAATGGCAAAAAAACTCAACCATTTCAAAATGTGAAAAGGTTGAGCTGGCATCATAGTGGACTGTTCAGTGTGCAGCAGTGGTCAAAAGAGCCAGCAAAATAGTAGCATATAAAAAGAATGATACAGGGACAGTAGGAAAGACTATATTTTAAGTTGATATCCAATCTTTTCTGGAGTATCTATTCAGCTTAGTGTTCCTACTCTAAACCAATGTCAGTGGCATATGACAAGAGTTCAACAACAATCAAAAATTATTATGGAAGAAAACTTTAAAAGCTGGAAAGAACCAGGAAGTTACTTTAGCAAAGAGATGAATAAGAGGGGACGCTGCAGAGCTGCAAAAAATACCATGAGATATAAATAAATAGCATGGTCTTCATCTTAAACTTTCCCACACTACTAGAGAAAAGGGCCAATCAGGGCAATAAAAAGTTACCAAGTCAAAAATAAAAGAACTGAAACATTTTTCTGCATAAACCAGAAAACTGTGTAAGTAATTCACAGGGACATCTCCATGATAATAGCAAGAAATATCTTTCTGTGCTTTTGATATTGCTTTCCTTGCTCGTTCATACCCATACAAAGAAATTAGTGACATGGCGATAACTTCAGAACTTCCCTTTCCTCTTGCCCTAATGCTTTAAACTTTTCAGGTTGGATATATGCCAGGGGAGAAATGGAAGGTAAGATGAGGTGTGAAGCATGGTTGTGGCAAGGACGAGGACAGCTAGTAGAGATGTTTCAAATGAATGGTCAAATTGCAGTGTGGTCTCTGTTCTGTGCTAGATCCTATACATAATAGAGGTGGCTGATGGCTCAGAAATCTACCAGCTGTTGGCACTGGATATGTAGCGTCCCAATCTAGAATTAAGACAGAAGCTCTAAACTATCAATGTGTGAAATTTGTGACTTAAATGACAAGGTAGGGCCATCCAAGGAGTCTCTTGCATAATTCATGACACTTCAGGACTTCATTTATGAATCAAATGGAAGGAAAAAGTCTATCATTTCTGCTCTGTTGAGCAAAGATCCACACACAACTTTGGTAATGGCTGCACAAACAAGCTCTCTAGAAAATACAGTATTACAGACACACTCTTCACAATACTCATTCACACAGTCAGGCGAGTAATTTCAATACAGTATCATTCAATGAATGCTTCTATTGAAAACTACTCAGAAGTGTCAAAAATACAGAGGTCATTAAAAATAACAAAATTAGTCTGGTTGGTTTGGGGTTTTTTTTGTTGGTGACTTTTGGTTTTGGTTTGTTTCCCTCCCTCCTCCACATGAATGCTTACAAACACTCTTTTGCAATATATTGCCATATTGGACTTAGTCAAACTTTATTATATGATTCATGAGTTTGCTATTAATCATTTTGTCTAACACCGTAGAAAAGGAAACTACAGATTCTACAAAGTTCCCACACTTACTAAGAGGATCCAAAAGCAACAAAACTATATTCTCTAAGTTCAACGATAAACTTTGACAGACTCTCAACCTTGAAATTATGAGTAATCCTAACACAAATGAAGTGCAAAACTATTAAGTGTAATGTAAGAATAAATCTTATCAGTAAATATACATGTCACTTGAAACATACTGCTTTAGAAATAGCTGAAACCATGACTTACTGTGGCTGTGCCGGAGACAGTTTGTGCATTTGTGTCAGCTGCACTCTGTTCAGAGTGTGTCTGAGCAGGAGGGTACATGTTTAATGTGTGCTCTGGAACAGTGGTTTGGCCTGTGTAGTCTGGAGCTGGATGAGGATGTGGGGCTGTATATTCTGCAGGGATACCATTCTGAGGTGGAGCAAACTGGGCTGAGGCATAAGGCTGTGCCATTGTGTCAGGAGGTGCTGTAGCTTCCTGATTACCCTGTAAAAATCAAAGGAGAAAAAAGGAAGAAGAAATGTGGGGTTAGGTAAAATAAGCCATGATCCAGCACACATAACACAGAAAGTGATGATAGGATTATGCTAAGATTGCTGGCCTGAAAAGGGCACAATGCCTGTTTCTCAAGGAGAAAATGTCGTCTTAAATACATTTTGTTAACCCTATTAAATTTTATTATAATTAGACAAAGAAATCTGCTGTTCTCTGAATAATTGTAGACTATTCTTTAATGGGGAAAGGTCAGTGAAGTCTACCTGAACTAATGCCTCAACTCAGACAATAAAGAGGGACAAAGTTCAGTTTATTCCAAAGGCTACTGAGTGCAGCTACCAATACATAGCTCCGATAAGGTTAGCCCATGGACTGTGATCCATTCTGACTTACCATTTGCAGAAGACAATATATACAGCCTACACATAGGGCAGGATTTGGGTGCATACTGCTAACATAACCATATACTGAAAGTATTGACAGGAAATAATGCTCTATGAGATATTCAGAAATACTCTGAGGTCCACTGTATTGAGCAACAAATGCAAAAAAACCATGAGATTCAATCAAAATATTAAATATTTTAATCTAAAAAAGCATCAGTCCTAAAATCTTAACATAAAAGAAATATTCTATATTGCAGGCTGTCAAAAGAAATCGAATTAAGAGCTTTAAAGGCTTTAAATTTGAAGATAATACTATTACATTTCCATTGCAAAACAATGCTATACAATTAAAAAAATTCCCTCATCTCTTTACCGATAGATCCATCTTTATGTTTGATACAATAAAGGATAGTTGAGCATGTTAATTTATCAGTTAGAGACTTCTGACTAAATGCTCTACTCATACAAAACAGTATTAATTCTCTGGGCAGAAATGTACAGAACAATCTTTCAGAACCTATATAAAAGATGTCCAAAACATGATGCTGCAGATGACACAGTATTAGAAGCCATGAATACATGGACTATACCAAACTCAGATAAACTGATTTACAAGATGAAATTATCCCTTTAAATATCACATAATGTAAAAATGAATATTTGAGTAAATGTTTAATTAGTTTTTTTAATACCCTGTCATTTTCCTACCAAAGCATATACAAGTACCTGTACAGGACAGTTGTAGGGATTTTGTTTATTTGTACTCATCAGTCCTTGATTTCCTAATTTCACAATAAGCAGGATAAATAAAAAACATCCTTTTGCACTTTGTACTTAAGGATCTTTGCAGCCAATTTCAACTAATTCAGACATCAGTTCTCCAGCCTGAACTGGTCCTAAACTCATGAGCTTTTAAGAATTTGCAAAATCACAGGAATAAGCCTTGGTACATGGCAGGCTTAGAAGGCAAAATTAAATTTTCCTTGGTAAAAGGCATTCAGTGTGTCCTAAAAATTTAAAACTATATCAGTAATCCAACCCTCCCTAATTTTAATCCCTTCCTTGCTACTATTTTAGTGTATGGCCTTGAGCAAGTAGTTTACATTGCTTCAATTAACCATCTTTGAAATGAAAACAGTGGCATTTACCTACTTCACAGGGTTAAGTCAGTAAGTTTCATTTGCATATATCTACAATTATTCCAAGGTTATTGCTGCACTGAAACTTGTCCTGTTTAAATTTCAGTGGAGATTAAAAATTCTTGTAAAAGTATACTTATACCCTCCTACATTAAACTGGCAAGGTCCCCTTCTTACTTCTTTTACCTAATATTTTCACTATTAAAAAAAACAAAAACGAAATAAACCAAAAACAACCAGAGGAAGTAAAGCCCAGCAATGACTGGATTACACCAGAGACATTTATTAAATGTTAAAGAAATATTTTTAAAATTTGTGGGGGAGGCAGGGGATTATAAATTTTTTTATCAGCTGTTTCAGGAAGGACTTCAGCAAGTGGTAAGAACGAACAAAAGCAAATCAAGCTTCTGCCTATATAAGCATTTTCACTGTGCTGGCTTTGAAACACGGTAGCTGGTTACTGCTGGTCCTTACACTATTCCTTCATGTCAGAGGCTAAACATGGCATTAGAGTCAGCAGCTGTTAAAAAATAACAATAACGGCAACAAAGGGACCAAGGGCTAATGTCCAGGTTTTTATACTACCTTGAGTCCTAAACCAGATGTTGCTTAGACCCACACTGTTTCTCATTGACAGCAGTTCCATGAGACCCTAATTAGTATTCAAATCATTCACACTTAGTGCTAATTACAGCTAATATTTAATTAAGAGGGTTGAACTTTTATATTATTTTTACCAGCAACACCAAACGCTTCACGTTTTAGATTAATCATAAAATGGCAAACGGCTCTGGCAATTCCAGCACCTTCATGTTGCTGAGTCCCCTCTACCTCTTCCACTAGACTTGGTAAACTGAGGTCTGTATAACATATTTAGAACTGAGACCCCATTGGTAAGTAAACAACAAATGGTCAAGGGTTTGTTTTTTTAAAATTGGTGCCTAGTGGAGCCTTTCCTAGCCTTTAAAATTAGTGTGAATTTATGATACACAATTAATTCAATAGACAGTATTACAATATAGTACAAAACATGTATGTGTAGACAAGTTCTTTACTACTTATATGTGTATCAAGCCAATAGCCGATTGTTTAGAATATGAATTTGTATCAAGAACAATGCAGTGCCATGTAACACACATTTTTATATACATGTGGTCGATGGAAGCCCCAGACTGCACAAAAGTCAGATACATTTGAATAGATTTTTAATGAACCAGAAATTCTTTAAATATAATCACCTAAAATGTCCCTTTACTGTGCCCTTTAAAATACAGTGAACCAAAATGAATATGGGAAGATCTAATGGATTAAGCTGAAAATACGAAATGGCTCTAAAAGCAACAAGAAATATTGATCCTAAATTAGTCTATGAACTCAGGTATTAGAATAATCTCAAAACTGCAGTTGACAGTACACAGACATCTCCTAGGCGTAAGAGGCTAAACAGAAGTTGTCCCTTCAGACTCAGTTCCAAGTATCTTTAAGATTAAATGACCTCTTAATGCTCACTTTGTGCATGGTTTTTAATAAAGTAGTTGTTGGCAACAGAAAGAAGAACAAAGGATGGCAGACAGTCAGGCTCTGCTAAATGTTCTGGCCTGAGTTTTAATGAAAACCACATTTCAACTGAAAAATATGCTTTACGTGGCAGTGTATAAAATCAAATTTATTGCTTTCTGGTTAAATGTTGAAATCTAAAGAAAAAAAAAGAAAGCATTCCAATGATGCAGGTAAGTGATGTCGCTCCTGTTCCATATATATTCCTCCATTTGAAGAAAAGCTTAGAATTTAAAACGCTGCTGGTATCCCAGATCTCAACATGCTTTTTCAGCATCTTCTGCTCTGAAAGGATTTCATAATTAAGAAATGCAGAAGTGTCAAAACATAATAAAGCAAGCTTGTTATGTTTGTACACAAAAGACAGAGCACAGAAAACATTACTTATTCAGTGTTCCTTTTTAAAAACAACACTTGCAGCATAAAAATATATTAAATGAAAACCTTTCTGCTTGCCTGCATTTTAAAGTCTAACTAACAGTGTATTGTTTGGTTTACTCTATTTTGCATTTGGTGTGTTTTGTTTCTTTGGCAAGAGATATTTCACATTTAGAGAAAGCCTCTCATACTGTAGTTAAATGAGCCAAACTGTATCATATCCTTAGGGCACAGAAACGAGGAAAAATGCAACATTACTCTGTAAACCTCCTGGTTATAAGAACAGCTCAGTTAGATATATCAAGCAGAGCAGAGATACAAAATCACCGCCATAGTTCACCCTCCTTCAGACTTAAGCAACAAAACACATATTAGAAGTCTTGCACGCAGTGGTGCAGCTGGTTATAAGAAATGCCCTGGCTTGAGGCAATCAAGAGTTTCAAGTGAAAATAAAAGTAAAAATACCTGCTGTACCATCCTGCTCTCTTTAATCTCCATAAACTTAGCAGCTGCTCTAGTCCCGGGCCATACAGCATCTGCCCAAACCAAGCATCAATTATAGATGAGGGCGTGTGAGCATCGTAATGTGTGCATGAGTGTGGATGATAGGGGTGGTGAAGGAGGGGGAGCTAATGCAAGGCTTACTGACCTCCCTCTCAACATCTGACTGCTCCCAAAACCTAATCCAGATGGGTCTCTTTCAGTTTGCTGGGCCTCGCCCCATCAATCACAGCAGGCCACTCCTCTGTCTCCTGCTACTAGTTATAGAGTGCACCACTGAGCAGATGATTACACACAGAAGAAGAAAAAACACAGCTTGACTACATTAATAGCTGTTTGAAAAACATTAGAAATGCTACTATGTAAGTTGCCAGAAGCTGAATATTTTTGTTTTAAAATTAAGACAGCTGTATTCAAAGTTACAAAACCCTCTAAACTTCCAGGGCTTTGGCTTTTTGATAGCTATGATGTACAGTAACATGTGCCTTTCTATGAGACTAATTCATCCTACATGTGGTAGAGTTAATACTAATAAGATTTCTATTTTAAAATTATTGAACTCCACAAGTAAACCATCAATACTGAAGTAGCCTGTTTTGGATTAAATGTACTTTATCCTTCCATACAGATGAAATATCATTTCCTTTTTTTGTTTCATTTCATCACATCCCTCTTGCTTAGCAGGGGAAATACTTCAGAAATGCTTCCAAGGTTTGGTTCTGTGAGGCAATTTAGACAACTTAATGCTTCACTATTAAAGGAACTTTCCTACATGCTCTGTTTTGGTAGTTTTAAAATGATTAAACTTCTAATTAAATCATATAATAAAATTTAAAAAAACAACGTAAGAAGATACAGACAGCCCCGATGAGTGCATGTTTATTGCCACTCTGTCACAGATGGCGTTCAGACACAAGAATTCAGAAACAGGGCAGACATGTAGCATGGGAATTATTCTCACAAATGTTCAAATTCTAAGGGGTGGGCAGAACAGCAGATAAACAGCCATCAATTCATCATTACACTTATATTCCAGCTGAAATATATTGGATTGCTTTAAAGTGGCAGCGTAATTCTTCCAGATTTGTTGCTGGCACTCCCCAATTAACGATAATAAAAGCAGCCACTTCAAATTTTTCAGAAGGAATCAGACATCCAACCACACTGGACCGATAATCACAACTGACTGATTCTGAGAGGTTTCTCTGTTGTAGCTTAATTATCTGACCAGGCCACTTGACTCAGATCATTTGCTTCTGCAATCATACAAAAGGAATTCTCCAGCCACCTCTCTTTTTTGGGAGTTTCAGTACAGAGCCAAATTCAGATTTCATTTAAGAAATAATCTCGTTCCAAAAGAAGGGTATCCTCAAAAGTAAGAAAGGTAATGCAAAACAAATATTTTATAGAGAGCATAGGGGGAAAAAGTAATAGCAAATAAGCAAAAGAGAATGTCTTTACTAGCTTAGCAAGAAAGTACCGTCTCTTTACTCCCATTACAAAGAAACATTTACTTTTGGTCCTCCACATATAACATACAGTATTCCAGTAAAAGTTCATGCTCTTGCTACTGCTACACATGCATTTGAAAGTGAAATGCTCATTTTCTGTCAATGTGTGAAGTATGGAACAGGCTAACTAATGAAACATCACAACACCCTGCGCATTTACTTAGATCTAACAGAAGGCTGCAAACAACTTACCAAAAACTAAGACGTAGTTTGAATTCCTGCCTGCATTCAAGATCACACAGTATTATGGATGTATAGATAGGTACGAAGAAAGCATTCTCTCTGACACCTTCATTCTTTTCAATTGTCACTGCTGAAACTGCCTACTACTTTTATGACGCTGTGATTTATTATACTAGCTTTCCTTGTCCTACCCCACAATTCTTTCTCCTGTTATTTCTAATAGCCCAAATGGGCATGACTCTGTCACACTGATTTGTTTTGCTTCCACATTACTACCTAAAACTTTCTTTTTTTTTTTTTTTTTAAACTTAAGCTTCCTGCCTGTCCCTCACTTTCACCAACTCTGATTCTTAGGTATTTTATACAGGCCTTTTCAACTGCAGCTCAACCTTCTATTCCATCAACCCATATTTGCCTTTTTTAAATACATGGAAAGACTTTTACATCACATTTTGAAAACACAAGCCTCCAAAATTGCCTGAAGACCCATACAGCAAGAGAATCTGGAGTATTCACCAGGTGTATCTACAATTCATTTCGCAATGAGAATTGATTCTTAAAACATTTCAAAAAGAAAGTTATAAAATGATCTTGTCCTTTCCCACAAGTCAATATAGGTAGTACACCTAATCTTACTTTACACCTTTACTGAAGTGTACTGAAGAAGATAATGGAGCACCCTTGTACCCAAATGGAAGGAAAAAGAAAAAAAAGAAAAAAGGACCAAAATGTCAACATACAAGGTACATAAAAAGCTGGCCTTTAAAGAGAGTAGCAGTCAACATTTAGAAGTCTAACTCTCAGTTAGCTACGAGTGCCACACCTTAGGCATCAAGACCAGGACCTGCTCTTGGAACAGAATAACCCCAATGCATTGGTACAGGCTGTGGACTGACTGGTGAGGGAGCAGCTCTGCCAAAAGATCTGTGAGAGTCCTGGTGAGCAGTAAGTTAAGAACAAATCAGCAGTTTGCCTTTGATGCAATAAAGGCTAGCTGCATAGTGGTCTGAATTAGCAAAAGGATAGTCAGCAGGTGGAGGAAAGAGATTATTCCTCCCTGCACTGCACTTGTGAGACAGCATCTGGAACACTGTGCCCAGACTGGAGTCCCCCAGGACAGGAGATATATTTGCAAAATGGAGAGTCCAGTGGTGGGTTGCTAAAACACCTGGAGAGCTAGTGCACATAACACATGAGGAGAGGCTAAGGGAGCTGGTTTAGCATTGCCTGCAGAAAGCAGGGCTAACAGACAACTTAATTGCATCTTCTCCAACCTAATGGATGGTTGTAGAGACAGAACCAGACCTTTGTCAAAGGTACAGAGTGAAAGAACAAGAAGCAGTAAAAAGCTGCAGAAAGATAAATTCTGGTTGACTTTAAAGAATAAAATAGTGAAGATGAGGAAAGTTAAGCACAGGAACATGATGCTTAGAGAGGTAATGGATTTTATACTTTTATCCTATTTGATGACTTTCCTCATAAAGGTTTTACTGACAAGAAAGAGACTAGCTACAACTTCTAGTCTGCTTTCTTTCCTCAAGAAATACCTCAATTCTTTGAGATGGATTTGGAATGCTTTCTTAGAAAAATATATTTACATTTGTTTAATCCTCATCCAGAGGAGTACGAAAGTAGCAATCACTATCATGCATGCAAGCCAAGGATAGATTCACAAACAATGCAGATTAACGTTGTAAACTATGACATGTCTTAATTGTCTGCCAAATGTCACAATTTTCATCACAGGTAGAGGAACACTGCCGTGACAACTACATCTCCATTGAAAAGAGTGTTCTTCTCTGTCTTTTGCATCACCTTTAGAAAAATAACTACTACAAGCATGTAAGCTTTCTAATTTTATCTGCAATTTTTCTACTGAAATGAAATTTTATTCTATTTCATATATTAATTTATTGAAAATCACCACCACCTCTTAGAGCTGAATTGTGGTAAAGTTAATATATCCATTTTCTTGCTTTTCAGTATCTAAGAAAGTGGTTGAAAAAAACCAATATTTTCTTCTCTTTCACTGTAGTGCTGATTGAAGGTATGGGATTTTTAAAGCTAGATCAGTTCCCAAATCAGTTCATAAGCAACTGTAACAAGAGAAGTGAGAGGTTAATGCACTGAAGAAACAACCAGTGGGAGCTGGAGAAAGAGGACAAAGCAGCAGAAATATATTATGCTATATTGACATAAAAGATTTTGTCCTGAGAAACGATTTCTTAATAATCTTAAGTCTTCAGTCTGCAAGAATGAAGGCAACATAGACCAAGTGGTAAATTACCAGCCTTTACAGGAAGCTCTAAAAACATCAATCTCTTCTTATAATCTAGCTAACACAGATCTCAGAGCTACCACAACTGATGATGTGCATGGAGGAAAGACACATGCACTGCAACCATGTACCCTGCAGGTCTGCAAAGCTGGAACCATTGGGTCTTCTTTTATAACTACAGACAAAGATATTATTCATAGCTCAAGCAGTTGAAGAAGCAGAGATGCGTTGGCAAGACAATTTTACTAGGATGTATTAGCACTTCTGGGAAGCCAGACATACTAGCCCAGGTGACAAACCATGATTATGTAGCAGGGCAATGTCTCGTCTTGACACAACCCTGCATCACACTTTGTAAACCTTTCTTCTAAACTCCACCGAGACAAATCCTACCTTTTAACTTACACACAAGCGTAAGTATTTCTAGAATTTGAGTCAAAAAACTTCTCTAAATGCCGCCTATTGGTCAAGGATTGAACATTGCAAAAGATTACACTCTGCAGAGGGGAACTGAAGAGCAATCAAATCCAGTTGTAAGTGTATAGTTTTCAACAGTTAGATAATTTCTAGAAATCTGAGAAATTCTTGTAAAATAGCTAAAGTAATTAATTTGAGATTTGTTGTAAGGAGAATTCAACATCTCAACTGCAGTTTACTCCAAAAAAAGGTAAATGAATTTCTCAGTAGTTTGGGACTGGATACAGCTGGTTCTTTTAAAAGAGTCTAAACTGGGCAATTTAATCTAGCTGAGGTTAATAGTTATACAAAGTTATTCCCAATTTACAGATGCTGCCTTATCCAGAGTATGTTAAATGAATGCTTTTTCAGTTGGTTTCCTAATGGACATGCTACAAAATATAGCAATGTATTTACCAGCTATAGAAAGTGGTGAACTTACATTAATGTGCAGAGGCCATTTTTGGAGGCCATTTGTTCTGGAAAAAAAACATACCACAGTTTCATATGTACCTGATTAGTTATTTTTCATGTGCAAACGATTTTATATTAAAAATAAAACCAAAGTAACTAGGCAGAATGAGCGATGTGTGTCACAAGTATTACACACAGAGAATCAAGAAAACAGAACTGTAAACAGGCAGTGTTTTCACTGTTCAGCCTAGCAGACTTCTGTCTGCTACACAAAAGCACCACTGAAGTTACTGCATCAAAATGCAGCTCGCCCTAGGTATTCAGGTTTGCAGTAAACCAAGGCTACAGGGACAGAGCAATGCTATGCAAGAAGACTGAAGGGCCGCAGCAGTTGAGTGAAAACTGGCATGCCATCTCTCTGAACCGAACATTTTGAATGACCTTGCTTAACCAGCGACAGTCTTTCACTGGTGAGCTGTGATTTAGCCTCAGAAAAGAAAGGAGACATTTCTTTTCATAATCCCTCATGCTGAATCATTTTCTAAGGCAGTACCACAATAACCACAGTTCATCCATTATATGTGAAACAGGTCCAAGTTTCTATATCATAAATGAGAGGATCATTACTTCACTCTACTGAAATAAAACAAGGAACACAGTCAGCAAGTAAGTGAAATGAGAACGTAATGCCATAGTTGTCTTAAGCAGCAAAGATGACTGAAGATCATACCTCCTTCACTATTTGTTTGCAAACATCAAAGTATACAGGGCCACTTAATAAGCCTGTTGCCTTGAATTAGCCAGGTTCAACAATAATGATTACTGTAAAACTGTCCCAAATGAACTAGTGGGAGCTGCTTTGTTTTGTTTTACTTTGTTTAAACCAGGTAAATTTAAGAGTTTGATTTATGTGGTAAGCTCCATAAAGACAATGACATGACTGAGTTTGGGAATTTGGAGGAAGACCAGGAAGATAAACAGCAGAAGTAGAAAACGGGGCTTCAGGAAAAAGACTTCAGCTTATCCAGGGAATTATTAGGAATCCCTGAGGTTCACCCATGAGAGAAAACTGTCCAAGGTGGCTGCCTGATTGATTGAGCCACTGATTAAACAAAACTTCAGCATGTAGGAACAAACCATCCATTAAGAAGGACGATACTTAGCAGAAGGCCCGCATGGCTAAACAGAAAGTTTCTCAGTAAGGAGAGACAAAAAAAGGGAGCATACAAGCAATGAAATCAAGACTTGGCAACAAGAGAGGAGCATAAAAGTATTGCTCAGGTACTTGAGGACAAAATCTGGGCTTTTTTTTGACCAGCATAGCTGAAACTAAGACTAGTGAATACATTAAGTGTGACAGGAGAGGATTCTACATACCAGGTCTGCTTGTTGCAAAAGACAGTTCAAGGAAAATGTTGATGCAGGGAGGAGACAGCCTTGTGATGAAAAAGTCATTGTAATATAATGAAGTACTTCATGTCTTTTTTGTTCAGATGAAGTCTGATCCTAAATCATTGCACTCAAATCATGGACAGAATGGGTAGCAGAGGAGAGGGACAATGAACAATGGAGATGCAACAGGTTAGGGAATTCTTAGTGAAGCTGAATGTATTTACATATTTGAAACCTTAAGGCATTCAACAGAAGGTGCGGAAGGAGTAGATCACTGTGATCATGGGCCAATGCCTTTTAAACTATGAAAAATTGTACTGAAAGGGGAAGTCCCAGGTGACTTAAAAAGCTAACATTACTCCTGTCTTTTAAAAAGGCAAGGAGAATGATTCGAGGAACTGCTGAGTACTCAGCCTCATCTCAGGCCCTGGAAACATCATGGAGAACATCCTTTTGGAATCCATTTCCAAGCACACAAAGGAGACTTAGGTAATTTGAAGTGGTCAGCATGGATTTTTCAGGGGAAAATAGTGCTTGATCAGCCTGGTTGCCTTCAAAAAACAAAAACAGATGGCTACATGGACAAAGCTAAAGCACCAGATACAATCTAGTTGGACTTCAATAAAGCTTTTATTGCTGTCTCCCATAGCATTGCCAGTTGAGAGCTGCGGAAGAAATGGCTGGACTGTCAGATGGATTGAAGACTGGCTGGACTGTCAGGCTCTAAGATCAAAGGCCTAATGTTTGGCTTATGACTAGTACTAAGTTGCATACTTTAGGGTCAATACTGGGTCTAACATTGTTCAACAACTTCTCACCGATGAGATAAAAATGGAAATAAGATTTGCCTATGCAATGCAAAATATATTTCCAAGGACTGCTGAATGTCACAACTGGCTGAAAACAAACAAAAATCTATATTAATAGGCTGCTACCATGAATCTGCAGTTATGAAAAAGATAAACAATCCTTTAATGCTTCCTACAGCATTGGAAAGCCTTTCACTGACTATACTGATTGCTAAGTTGTACTTTGTTAAATATGGAAGGAATGGCCAATTTGTCTTTGTATTTTAAATTTCCCCATCTTTTGGACAGGGACTAAAACTGCTTTCAAATCTGCAGAACTATATTTCTTCTCCCTGCACATCTTCTCCAGAGATTTATTATTTTTACTAGCCCTTCTTCACAAGACTTAACATATACATATGATAGTAAATCTTACTATAAAGCTGGCCTCTGCCATATGCCATAGGTGCTTAACCCTGGTAAGCTTAAAAACCATTGCTTTGAACTACACATTATATTAAAATAATATAGACTGTGGGACTGGGAACAAATTATGTTTCTCTTAGAGCTTAGAGTTTTATTTTGTGCCTCTGTGTGTAAGGAAGGGAAGGCTGTTGGAAGTACTTCTAAAACTGAAACAGCACTGAGAAAAATTTTGGCATATTTACCAGAAGCATACAGCTAATTTATAACAACCACATCCAACAGCATTTGTGTTTATACAGGGCAGCAGCATGTATAACAGCACAGCATCCAAACTCTAGAATTAGTGAAAATAAGCATCTACATAGACTGTTTTGTGAGGGAAGAATGATAGCCTGAAAACTGCTTTTAATCCACATGAAGTGAACTGGCTGTCTTTTATACTAGTACATTAGATTAAATAAGATATTAAAAAATATTGAAACAGTTCGGTATTTGCTGAGTGCGCACCTAGCGAGATGGAGAATACAGCAAATGTGTCAGTATTCTAGCTGCAAAAGAAATTCAGATTAGATATTGCTACACAGAAATTGATAGCTAGTAGGTATTCAATCAGAAAAGTGTTTTTTCTTTTAAATATTACTATCACATGGTATAGTGTAACACTTGTGTCAAGTTAAATTTAATCATATCAGCATACTTAAAGGAAAAACCTACTCATATACCCATGCCAAGAGGAATTACATGAGATTTTATGAAGCCTTTTCCTTTTATTTAATATTCTGATATCTGTATAGAACAAGTTTGATATGCATTATACCCTCAAACTAATCTATTCCATTGTCTTTTTAATGTACACCCAGTATGCCTGAACTCATAGTTACAGTGTAATGTGCGCTGTCAATTACTTAGGTTCTTCTGAAGCCTGCCAATGTAAAAGGAAAGACATTTTCCTTGAAGCAGCAACAGCTATAATGAGAGCGTTGCTAATTTTCTGGAGAGTAAAGCAACATCATCTGCTTTCTACTAGTTAAGAGCACATTTAAAAAGGAACAATAATTTATGAGCTACTACAGCCTACTGATTTTTGTCAGACTTAGTAGGAATCAGGTATGTGAAGGACTGTGCTTCAGAAAAGGTGTTTGATCAGCATAACACATAAACTTGGTAGGCTTTTACTGGAACGTGCTTTTTCTACATATGAATAATGAACAACAATGAAAAATTATGACTATTTAATCCACCAGGAATAAACAGGTTTTCAGCTGCCAGAGACTAAATACAACAACAAAAATGTAGAAACATTAATTTTATTCTGGGAAAGTAACCAAACCAAACCTAATTTGGAGGATGAAAAGGTATTTTGGAACTTGACACAACTATGGCACTTCGTATTTGTTCACCTTTATGAAGTGGTAATTAAAATAACCACCTTGCATAAGTAACAAAGGGTTCACTGCTTGTCAGTTGGCTTCATGTACTAACAAAAAGGTTCAATGTTTAAAATGGATTCTTAAATTATATAATTATACAACTATTAATATTTCCACTGACTACAGTTTCTGCGGGGGGTGGGGGGGAGGGGCAGGGCACGACAACGAAACCACCAAAAAAACAACAAAGCAGTAAGCTAATTTAAATTAACAAAAGCTGAAAAAGTAGATTGTAATCCTCTAAAAAAAGAGGTCTGCAGTGACTAATAGCATCAATTAAGAAAGGCAATGCACACCAAATTAAATTTCAGTATCACGTGCACACACACACACACATATGTACATGGTATCAAACTAAGAACCATATTCAATGGGGAGTTATGAAGCATAGTAAATTGATCTGAAAATGTTGTTTGCTAATAAGGATTACAAAATAAACTTTTAAAATTAATATTTTAACTTAATTTTAGTAACATGGAACGCTAGTTAAATAACCTGAACTCAAGACTTCTCACACACTTCAGAAACAAGCAAATTATTATACAATATATTTCCAATTAAACAGAGAATATGACATTAATTCAAACAATATAAGCAGTACGCATTGTATAATTCTCTACTGCTCTATGCAGAAAAGTGAGAGTGTGGGTGAAGACAACCTGAACTTAAATCCTTGTTTCTGTATGTCTTGGGCTTTAACAATTTACTACATTTTGCTTCCATTTCTTACATGCATAAACCAGAAAATTAAAAGCATAGTTTGCTACTAGAATTTGTTGGCTCGCATCTTACATTTTGTGAATATGAAAGAGCAACATCATTGCACCATTTCACTTAAAATAATGATTAAAAATAACTAAATTAGCAAGTTAGTACAAAGCCTACACTGACCCACATAGCCCAGCTAAATGGTGATCCCATCTCCTTAGATGAAAAGAAGGGGTTTTTTTTAAGCAAAGCAAAAAGTCAAATAGTTTAAAATTAAAAGCAGAGCATCTAACAGTCTGTGCAGAATCTCAGTGAAAGTAAGCTTTCCCTTAAGCAATGCAACTTTCTGATGCAAACAACTCCACGTTAATACTGTAACTTATGTGTCCTCAGATTCTCTTATTTGTCTGCAAGTTATTAAAATAATCTCTGTCCTTTTTTGGAGAATAATCTCAGAACCTGTGGTTCATCTACATATAACACTGAGTTTTGAAACACAAATTACTTCAGAATTAGAAAGCAATACAGCCCTAACAAAATCCTCTACAACTGCATTTGCCAGGTATGTACCATTAGTCAGCTGCATGTTAACTGCAAGCTAGAAAACACCCCCACAGAATTCATATGAAAACTAGCTTTTATGTGTGTTTTCAGGATCACAAAAAAATATCCACCAGAAATATTAAAATAATCAGAAGTGGCTGAAGATATTAATAAGTATGTACCTTGCCATTTTGTACTTCCACTCTACACAATCCAATTAATGCAATTAGCTGTCATCAAAAAAGATTTCTGAAAAATCAGTAGTAGAAGAGGTACCAATATTCACAAATAATTGTCTTGACATCAAGAAATTAACTAGATAAATACAGACACCCAGATCTTGGTCTCCAACCAGGAAGTTCTTTCCCCTTGACAACAGTTCACTAGGATCAGAAGCTCAGTAGAATCCAAACATTTTATATTCAAATATAATCCAAACTTTTTGCACATTGCTGTAAATGACAAAGCATTGAAAGAATTTGGAAGTAATAGGGCAACTTGCACTGACCCTTTGCACAAGGCTGCATTTCGTTTTTAAGAGATTACTACGTTCCATGAAGACACTCTGCTGAACTTATTTTTTCGTTTCACATATCAGTGGTTTTGTTTTGCAGAAATTGTTACAGCTTTTTAACTCTAAGCTACTGAATTGCACAAGAATAGTGAAGTAGAAGAATAGTTATGGTGCAGTAAGTCTGACCTAGTTACTGAGATACTATGTTAGATTAAATTTTATGATGTGTACTCTTTTTATGAATATACTGCACTTTGCAGTCAGATGGATCAGCAAGGAAATGACAACAACCAACACGCCACCATCTGCAAGCTCAGAGGAAATTTGGGAACTCCTTACATGCATCTGCATATTAGCTGGCTTGGCTTTTTGGACCCCCAAAATGGTTCAGTATATGCAACCCAGTTCTCCTCTGAAGCAGATGAAGCCTGAGCGCATAACATATTTTTGATGTCTTAACTGGAGGACTGTGAGCCTCCAGCTAGAGAGCTTCTTAAAACACTACAGTCATTTTTGCAATGATCTGTCTGGGTACTCCTTCCATTTAATAGTGGGCTTCTGGGAAAACAAGCAAGGTAAGGAACAATCAATGATTCAGGAATATCCCTTCACCAATAATCATGAAAATACGCAATAACTATTACTTTTGCAAGAACCATTCATTTTGCCAATTTATTTTCAAATGTGAGCTGCGACAACTAGATTTGGAAAAAGTCTACTCTTGTGAACTCAGAAAAACGAATACCCTTGCTAGCTTGAAAACACACACTCACTCAAATGAGGAGAAAGACTGCAAAAGAATGAATACTTGACCTGAGAGATTAGCAGTGATTGGAAAATGGAAATCTGCCTAGAATCTTAACAGAAGGGATGGTAGCCCTTTAGGATATACAAGTGCATACATAAGACTGTTATTTTACAAAGATTTAAAATATTTCTCCCCTTCTGTTTAGGTTAAATAATACTTTGATCTAAAACTGAAAAAAACGCTGTCAGAGCATTTTATTCACTAACGAGACAGGAGAGAAATTTTAAGTAGAAAGTGGTAGCTAGACCAATTCTACCCCTGAAGTGACAGAGAGGCATGGGTAGGACAGCCTAGAGGGTACAGACAACATTTTAAAGATCTGCACTTCTGCGCTACATTGGATTATCCAATTTAAATGGTAAGAAATTAGTTTTAAGTTGTGTTTTAGATAACATGTATCAGCTGTGAAAAATAAAAACTTATCTGGCTATGGAAGAGTGTTTAACTACACTCCATGCTATGGTCTCTAGCCCAACCTCCTGCTCAAAGCTGGGTTAATTATGCAATCAGACCCAGGGGTCAGGGCTGGATCCAGACATTTTTTTAAAACCCCTAAGGATGGAGACTGTGAAAACTCTCCAGGCAACCTGTTCCTATGCTAAAACTGTCTTAATGGAGAAAGTTTTTCCTCATACCTAGTTGGAACCTCTTTTGTTGCAATTTATTTCTGTTGCCTCCTTTCCTCCCACCGTGCACCTCTGTGGAGAGACTAGCTCCATCTTCTTGATAACCTTCTTGTAGGCATTGAAAGGCTGCTATTAGGTCATACTGGAGCCTTCTCTTCTCCAGGCTGAACAAGTACAGTTCCCTCATCGTCTTACCATATGGCATGTGGTCCAGCGTATGAACATCTTGGGGGCTCTCTGCTGAATCTACCTCAGTTGATCAGCATCTTTCTTGCAGTGAAGGGCCCCAGACGGGTTAAAAATCTTAGATGTGATTTAATAAGTACCAGGTAAAGGGAGAAAATCACCTCCCTCAATTTACTGGCTATGTTGCTGTTTATACAGTCCAGGATACTGTTGGCTTCCTCTGTTGCCAGAGCAAATATACTATACTAACATGACTATAGTAATCCTGTAGAAATTCACTGTTGGAAATGCTTATACTACACAACGACATGGAGGTCTATTCAGATGTGAGCAGGTCAGGACTGCTTACGGGAAAGCCAGTTTTGAGGGGCAAGGTGGTGACAACTCCATATCCTCTGTGCAAGCAGACTGACAGCACAAGAAGCTTGGATAGTTCCACGGTGAACCTCTTGGCTCCAAACAAGAAACAGATCTGTCATTCCAGAAGTTGCAAATTGGAGTCAGAATTTCAGTAACAAGGAATTCTATTAATAAGGAAAGTACTTATTTTTTAAAAAAGTCCTGACTATTTTGCCTTGAAGAATCAAAAAAAGCTCTATAGCCTTTCCTTATAGCAACAACTACCTGGCATGATAATTTTAACACAATAACTGAGACAAACAGAAGAGGGAAAAGGTAGGACAGACAGTTGGGTGGGAGAATTCATATTTTCAAGGTAAAAGTAGATAAATATATTATAAGCACTAGCATTTACATGGGGACCACATCACCCACCATAAACCAGTTATTTAATAGGTTGCTTAAGAGCTAAGAGAGCTCTTCACCCTACCTCTACCCCATTTAACACATTAGCTTGTACTAATCATGAGCTTTCCTCCAGAAATACACAGCACCTCTGCCTGTGGGTATTATCACATGTTGCAAATGAAGTTGTAAAGAGAAATCAACTCATCAATCACAATCACAAGGGGCCACTGAGAAATGCAAAAGAATTAGCATTTCAGCCCTGCTCAGGTCTTTCCTATCACCACTCTCCTTTAATTAAATACCACCTTAAGTGCTTTATTACCATTAGAAATCTCAGAGTTGAAGGCTAGCATTCTGGAATCTAAGTGGTGAAGCTAATTAGAAATGAGGAAAAGAAAAATGTTCATTAAAAATGACAGGATTCCCCTACTAGAAATGATCTACACCTTGGAATAAAGATTTACCTTTCTGTGGATTTAGAATAACATGTTAAAAACCTTTCATTAAGCTGAAACCTTTTACTTCGAACCACACACCTGCCATTGTCTTTCATAAGTAAAGCTAGATTTAACTGTATCTACCAAACCATTGTCAGAATTTAAAAGATTCTTGGCTTATGGTTGGTTGATAAGAGCCTTAATTCCTGTTCTTCTAACATTTGTTACACTAATTTAAATTTTTTCAGACTTGGCACACTCAAGGGCTTTTTGCCTTACTTCCCCGGATATACATAAGCTAGTCATTACTATTCATGAAGGCGATGAAAGAACACATTAAACAGTCAAAGAAATATAAATCTTAGATTCTAACACAGAGAGTGCAACAGCAGGATTAAAAACAAAACAAAATGAGAAAAAAACCACTGAGTCAAATACAAAGACATTTGCAATTTAAAGCAATACAATATAGCTGAAAAGCAGTTTTCTCTTCCACTTGACTGCCAAGTGACCTGACTCAGGATTTTATGGCTTTCCCAGGAACAAGCTGATATCAGTAACATCCAAAACTTAGCGTGAAATTGCAGTGTCATAAGCAAAAGTGAAGAGCAGACAGAACTTCTGATTCAAGTGTTAAAGTAATTGTTTTCCTAATTTTTAGCCATGTTAAAATGGAAATATAGATTTGTTTTCTAGTCAGCACATTTGTTAGATAAATTTACCTTTGTACAGAAGACCTGAATAATGCCTATACATGGCCAACATCCTGCTCAGCTAACTAGGGTGAAGCTTTCTTGTTCAATTTTGTGTGAGACTTATTTTTAATGCCTGAGTTAGATGATTTCCCAATGCAAATACTGTCAAATATTAACAATAAAAAAGACCTATAGTTTTTTAAATATAACATATATTTTTATTTGATTAATGTCCTAAAACAAAATACTACTGATGGTATATGAACCAGTAAAAGATAAACTTCAATTTAACCTAAATTTATTTTTTTAAGTATCAGTTAAATGCTTAACACTAATGAGAGTGTTATTACTTCTCATTCCAAAGGAAACAGATGGCTTTAAATAGTTACTTATTTCAACATATTGAAACCAATCACTGAACTATGAAGAGTAATACAGCAAACTGTCATTTTTTATAATTCATTTTGACTAATAAGACCAAAATATAAGAAAAATATGACAAATAAATAATCCAGCTTCTAATAAGACTGCTTTAGTTTAAATTGTAATGGAACAAGGAAGGTTTAAAACATATTTTTTTGAGACATGATATTAGATTTTGTTCATAGCACTGCTTTAGTTTTTGTTTTTTTAATGTAAACATTTTTTAGAAAATAACAATTTGTGATACACATAGATTTTTACATTCATCTACCACCTCAAACCCCCAAAGAGTATAAACTTCCCTGCAAACATTTATATTGTCATGAACACACATGTAGGAGCTCCTGGAGCTTCCTCTGAAACAAAGCTGCTCTTGAAACAGAACACAAAAAACCTTCACGAATACATAGGATCAATTGACAAAAGTTTTTGTCAGAAGGCAGCAAAAGAATACGCTGTGCAGGTAGCAATGAAGGTGTGAAAGAGCTACACTGGTTATTTCTGGGATTGGCCATCATAGCAGAGCTTGCTTTTCTAGTCTGGGAAAGCAAATAAAAACTGTATTAAACTGTAAATTAAATAACAATCAAGACAACAGTTTCACCGCTACTGTGAAAAACATCATCTCCAACAACATAACTGGATGCTTTCGAAAAGTATTAAGAGCAAATTACTCTCACCCTAGTCTTATCATTGCAGGTTTTTTTCAGTCAAAGATGTAGAGGTTTGCCAGCTAAGCTTGTGTCAGTGTATTGACTTAAGTATAATCAGTAGCTTACGTGAATTAAACTAGTTTATTTTCCATCTTGAGCAGCCTGCAACTTTCCAAAGCTGCAGCAAGTCTGCCATTTTTGCTTCATGTCTTCCTATAAGCTTATATAACAATATACTTTAAAGGTGCCCCTGCATTATCCTCAGCTGGTGGGCAGAATTGTACTTTCTTTAGAATATTTTTTAGAACTCCATTTGTTAAATGGGAAAAAAGGCTGCTTAGGCGTTTCATGATTTCTGTGCAGAACATTCACTATGTGGGAGTGTCTCATTTGCATAGTGGTATGTGGGTAGGATTTGGACAAGCACACTGAAGGATATGACAATCAAGAACAGATATGTGGGAAATCTCTTTTAAATGTAAAAAGACCTCACCCAGGTTTCACTAACTTAGGTAAACATTATTTCTAAGGGAGAAATGAATGCATAAGCTACTCATGAGGTAAAAGTTGGCTTTAAGCACTGTAATTTCTGTTGCGTACCAAACAACACCCAAGAATAATTTCTTATTCTGTCCTAGGTCTAGCACAGCAAAAATCAACGAGAAATGGAATTTTGATCAATGTTAAAAATTTGCATGTGATTTTTCCAGCTAATGACATGCAGAACAATTTATAGCTGATTTCTGCCACTGACATTCTGTCAATTTAATAATAGATCCCTCTTTTGATATAACTTGACTTCCATTAGCATTCCAAATATAGTGAACTGTTTTGTTAGTAACTCTACAGAAGAGAAAACTGAAGTGAAAAATATAAAACAGAAGGCAACCTGGGCCAGTTTCTTGTGCACCGGACTTGTCTTGAATCCACTGCTCACTAGAAATCTGTAAATCCAGTTTCTTACTGGACTGGGAGAAAGTAAATTCCTGTTTTGAACCAATTTGCAATTACTAACCTGCAAAAAATTACATTGCAGAAGCCAGCATGAAAGCCTGATTTTTCAAACAACACACATTATGAAGTAGTCTGTGAAAGCGCCCTCTTCCTTTAAAACTGAGCTGACCACGGTGACTCATGCACTTCACTAGAAAATTAGACATTGTTACCACTTTTGAAAAAAATGGTCGAGGCTCCCTGGCCTATCTTTGCATGATGTAATCATCCACTGGCTACACTGATTCTAGGGAGACCCTTCCAGTTTTCATAAGCTCACAATCTGGTCCGATCTACTTTCATGTGTTTTATGAGGAACTGCTTTCTTCTGCTGGATAGCAGTAAATAAGCACAGGACTCTCAGATTATGTCAAGAGCCAATTTGTTAAGCATTTTCTGCTGCTCCTATAAGTACAACGGTATCCAACAAAGCAGTGACACAGCTCTCACCCAGACACTTTTGCTCCACATCCTCTATATATTCTAGTAGATGTTAGCACAGTGTGCACAAACAACTTGGGCTTACGCTTCTTTAGGAAGTAAACACTCTGAAGGGTCCCCGACCAGTATCCTTTGTTCTTTCTACCCTAAATCTAGCAAACCATTCCACACAATCTAAAAAAGCTACTACCATTTACACCCTACTAATCCTTATTAATTATCAATAGTGGCTGGTTTATTTCTTATATTTCCTCTGTGTTAGCCTAACTCGGACAATATAGGCTTGCACAACTCTAAAAGGAGTATGAATAAGGGGATTTATTTCTCTCTCTTTTCTTTTATACATGAAACATATAAATGGATTTCCCCTGGGAGAGGATTAATTCTATGTATGCAACTAATGTGTTGACCACTCCTAGAAGGCAGTTCAAACTCAGACAAGGACCCTTCAAGTATTCCAGCTTATGGCTGTTTAAAAGAAGGATTGTATTAGTATAATGAAAAGAATCTTGTCTTGTATATAAGAGATCCTTCAGAGTAAAGATACCTTCTGTGGGAAGGAGCACATGCTAAGCAATCCCACTCACCCAACCTGCTCTTATTTTGGAGCAAACCCTGACCATATAAGCTGAGACAAAATAATTATTATCGGTTCATTTAAACCAATGTAATGTGAGCATAACTTGTGAAGCTCCTTTCCTGAACATGAACCTCAGCTTTCAAGGAATCCTATACAATATTTATTGTTATTTTTTTATAAAGTTTGTATTTCAGATACAGGTGTAAATCATATGCCATCCTAAAATATAAAAATGTTTCCTCCTCCTAATCATTATAAAGTAACATTTATAGGTAAATGTATTCACGAACAACGGCAATAAAGTAAACCATGATGTAAACCTGTGTGTTCTATGTTACTAGCCAGCTCCTTACAATCTGATAAATTTCATACATATTTGGTATGTCATTATTACACAAAAGATGCACCACTTCCATTTATTTTTAAATAAATGGACATAAATTGATTGTTATTTAAAGTTATCATGTTCTGAAAATAGCATGTAATGGAAAAATAAGGGGAATGAAATATGCCAGATATTACAAATTGCTGTGGTAACCAAATGGTCATCTTGATTGCATGTGTGTTGTAGTTCAGCCATGCTTCATCCTGCAATAATGTTGGGAAGATCAGTATTGAAACTGGAGAAAAAAATCTCCAAGTGCTCGAAGAAGTGACCAACCTATTCTGTTTCTTATTATTACTACCTCACCAAAAAATTGCCAGCGAGGTAAAGATAAAAATTAAAAACAAACTAAAAAAAACCAAACCACCACCATAAATGGAAAACATCTTTCTACAAGGGAAAAAAAAACCCTCTAAGGTGTAGTCAGATGTCATTTTCCAGGTCAACCTGGAGGTGCTGAAGACCTTTTAGGCCTTTTTGTCCACTTCTGTGCAATGCTAACATTAGTTCAAGACCAGTATAACTATGTGATCCTTTAAGTGCCAGAACACTCCCGAATAAGCTTCTGGGAACAAAATGCAAGAATACTTCAAACTTCTTTACCAGCAACTTAAACTAAGAGTTTGCCTTGATGCAGATGAAGAACACTCACACCTTTCTTTCTGCCAGCTCTGCTGTAAATATAGACTGCTGCACTTCAGCCAATCTAGATGTTTACAGAGTGAGCTTGACCTGCCAGCCCTGATAATTTCTTTTTACTTCATTCCATGGTCCTTTACATCCAGGTTTATTGGAGAAGCCATTTCATTGTTCAGTCAAATAGTGGATTTCAATTTACTGTTAAGTCAGTGGCATTAAGAGATACTACTGCCTAATCTATACAACAGAAAATTAATAATAAAATGTTCACTTCACAAATGCAAGACATGTATAAATGCAGCATCAAATAATTTATCTGAAAAAACATCAATGACACACGAAAGACACGTAAAAACAAAAGCAAAAAGTACCTCTACGGCTTTTAATTCTAAAAAGGTTTGGGTAAAATAAAACATGAGTCTCTAAGAGGCACTGCATTTATCTGCTACAATTGCTCTAAAAGGCAGATGTCTGTGAATTTTGTAACAGATTTAACAACATGACCGCAGTGTATCATTAAAAATCAAATCTACCTGCTTTTTTATGTAAATGCAACATTAAAGGCTCCTTCCTCAAAGATACTCCCTACAAACTAATATACACGGTATCTGGTGTTTCAGCCAGTCTGTAAAACTTCCTTCATGTAATACATACAGCAGGAAAGTAGGGTGTCATGAAAGACATAAAAAAAGATAAAAAAAGATAAAAGCTTAATCTATTTGCTAAATCCCTGAGTTGGAATTTGGCCCCTTTTTACCCAGAGACTTGCAGTTTTGCCTTTAAAATACCTGCTATAAGAGCATTCAGCATAATAATGACTCAGTTGGCGTTTCTTATATATGTGCTCACAAGACCCGTATACACATTGTGAGAAACACAGTCATCATGTAGTCCTGTTGTTCCCACCTTAATTACTATTGGGCCTATTGGTAATCTTTGGCACAGGTCTACGTTATACAATACAGAAAGTAACAGTGAGCTTGCCTCAGAAAGCAAATAAGGAGTTGGTTAATGCTGCAAAATACTCTGTAGCAAAATGCAAATTAATTTAAAATAAAAAACATTACAAATTACATTAGGAAGACATAGATGATTCCCAAGAGCTAAACATGCAACATATCTGAGAGAAACATCAGTCTTCACAAACTTGTTCACACAGCTTTAGATGAAATAGGAAGTGCCAAAATGCTGAACAAGGGTTCCTCAAGAGCTGCTCTTTCTAGAAAAGGTAAGGCTGTAGGACTAATTAAATGGTCCCAACAGAAGATCCTCATTTCCTGCTATGAAAAGGATGCAAGGCCAAGAACTATAGATAACCACAGATAACCAGAAAAACATGTTGCTTGATTCAGTGCCTCTGTAAAAACTAAACCCCCAAATCTAAAACCAGTGTTTGAATCAATATTTCTCAAAGACAGGGCTAAATCAATAGGGAGAGATTATGATGTCATTGCTTGTTTTAGTCAACTCAGTTACTTTTAATTTAAATACAAAGTTTAACACACAAAAATTCAATATTTTTCTTTTTTGCAATTTGGAAGTATCACATCAGATCATCTCCTTCCACTTTTGGACTATGAATAGCAGAGAAGATATAACAAAGCAAATTTAGAAGGGTTGTTCACCCTCAAACTATCTTTCAAGTATGCATGTGCTATTGATAAATAACATCAGGCAAAACAGAAGCAGCCAAGGAAATCTCTACTTTTACTTCCATTTTCTTAGAAAAATAGAACTGTTTCTGCAATTGCATCAATCCTAACACGGCAACTTTAATTTAAACATTTCTTAATAAACTATTTTTGCAGTGTCTATATTTTATAGAACCAACACTAAACACATAAGCTATTTTCTGTACGTTTTCTAACTTCTTTTGGCTAATGTTGTAATTTTAAGGGTGATCTGTTTAAACCTACCTGAGTAAATTACTGTAATCCTGTGAACTTACTCAAAAAAAAAAAAAATCATAGAATGTTTCTGAGCTTTTTAAAAATCTTATAAGCTTTTGATTAAAGCTGATTAAGATGACACATACTAATATTTTATTTTATGCATAGTGCATATGTGATTCCAGCAGTATTTTCTTTCACTAATATTCAGTCACTTTCTGAGAACCCCTTTTTTGTGACTGATTTGGCTATCTGCCACACACAGCACAGATTTAAACATGCAGGGAAAGATCTTAAGCTGGTCTGAATTCACAAAAACGCTCCCTGCAATTCAGTTTGGAAAGCTCAGTATTTTGATGTTGCCAGAATATAGGTTTGACATTTTTAATACAGGAAAATAGTATTAATTTGTTAATAGCTTAAAAAGAAACAACAGATAAGCAATTAGCACACAAAGGCAAAAGGGAACAAAGACATGGCAACAAAAATTCACACTGTTTCATCACCTTTTTTCAGCAATCTCTTGTGGTCTGGTCTGTTTAGCACCTGCTAAGCCTAAACTCTATACACTCCTCTTAAAAAATTGTCAACAACAGAAATACAGATTCATTTTCAATTCTGATCTCTTGCTGGTATAAGTACTTTTTGGAAAAGAAAGGTTATCCTTCTGGTCCTGCTTTAATTCACATACACAAAAAATGGTATGGATTGGTCTCAAGCAGAGGCCAAAAGAATTAAAACAAGGCCCTGTGAACTTGACTTGCATGTAACTGCTGCCATCTTAATAAGGTGAGAGCAGCTTTTAAATCCCAGGCAGATTCAGAAGCTGCAGCCCAGTCCCTGCCATATGGAGACAGCCTGGAATCTGTCAAGTTCACTTAGTGAATTTCATCTTTGGGGAGTCAGTCAGGCAAGGTAGATCAGAATAAACAGGATGCTGTTGAGATCTGGAGGCTAATGCTGGTACAGGCTGGACTACTGAACCAAAAAAAATCAGTTTTAAATAAACATGTGCTTGACTTGAAAAATTAACAATAATTAAAGCTGTATAGGCACCAAATCAACTATGTGTGATTTTTACTGGGCTCTGAAAGACACTGCTCACTCTCTGACTTCAGGAATTAACCAGACTTGCAATTTCTTTCCATTATTCCTGTATAGTAAGATATAACAACATTTAATGCTTTGTATCAGCTTTAAGTATTTCTAATATAAAATACACTTTTTAAATGATGTGCATAGTTATACAATCTTTTTCATGGTTGTTTAGGAAACATAACAGTAAGCAATGTCATGTTCATATGATCTACATGCAAGTCCAAGCTGCTGCTTCTGGCTTCAACAGAGGAACACAAAAATCTGGGGCTCCAAACCTATCAAATTCTGTTCTGATGGATGGGGATAAGATAGACTTTGTTGTGCTCTGGGTAAAAACCAGAATGTTAAATGTAATCTTCTGCACATGCTTTTACTGATATTCAGTTGGTCTGAGCCAGAACCAATTCTTTTGATGTCACCTAACTTACAAAATGCAGCACTATAAGCAAGGGAGGTTTCAAAATGCTTCATAGACTTTATCCATTATATTAATGGCTTTCAAACTGCAATCTGTGGAGCACTTTCTGGTGCTGATCCACAGGCAGCTGGCCAGTCACCTGGAGCTGGCTCCTCTACTTGTTTCCCTCTGCATATTCACCATAAAACACAGAGCTGAAAATGGGCGAATACAAAAAAAGAGACATAATGCCATTTTTAATGTCATTTTAATAGATAAACAGTAACAGTGCTTGCCACATGACCATCCAGAGAGGAAAGGACTATGCAATTACGAAAGGCAACACAGCTTGCTGGCACCATACACAGTGGACCATACCAGGCAGGAGAAGGGGAAGGTGGAGAACAAGTGAAATAACTGGTGTTGCTACAGGATTAATTTGATTAAACTTTAAGGTGAATGAGCAAAATAGCTCACTTTTCAGCATTCCCCTATTTTCAGGCAACAAACTGTATTTTACCTGATGTCCCAACAAGATTAACTTGCACTACGTTGCTATTTTCCAGAATTATTTACAGCTTAAACCATTTCTTTTAAGAATGTCCTGATAAATACTCTTTAGAAATTACATTATGTGCTGGAAAGATTCTTTCTTCGAATACTGTAAGTGATACAAACAGATTCATCCAGGGAATTCAGGTTATCTCTATATATTGAGTAAGCAAAGAAAGCTACACCGACCTGGGTCACCAGGGTAGGAAAGACTTCTGGGAACCTAATCATCAAATGATAATAAAAAAGATAGCTATATTCACCTACTAATTAAAAACAAAAACAAAAAAAAATTCTGTCCTACTAGCCTTTCATTTTAATTGTTTCTTATTTTCAGGTATTTATTTGCTATGTATTTTAGCAGATTTTCCCTGACTGAGAAATAGAGCCACCACAGGAGATTTTGGAGGTTGTGGAGTTACTACAGTAAGTCAACTCTAATAGTATACTATTGCTTAATAGTAAACAGATTCAACAGCTGAAACCATTTAAGCTATCAGTAATAGCTATTATTAGATCACAGAAAAATATTTGTGAGTGCACGCCCAAACAAATTATAAATAGCACACAGCAAGAGACAGGCTTGTTCAAAGCAGCACTGGAACATGTAATTTAATGGTTTTAGTTCCACAAAGGAAGGCTGTTGTATGGTCAAATCTGTGCTCCACTGAGGTCTTTCACCCCCGAGGACCAGGTCAGCCTTTCCAGTCAAGAAAAGCCTGACTGATAAAGCCACCAGGGAGACAAGACTACTGACAAGAAATACTTGCTCCTCATTCTTCGGTTTTGAGATCCACCATTGCTACATCATCATAATATAGACAGCACAGTTTAAACTTAGATTTAGGAAACATCTACAAGTGCCTGCAGTTTGTCCTTTACAGTACAAAGTGGCACCACAGCAGCCTAAATAAAGCCTAAGACCTAAATATTTACTATGCCCAAACATGATGATTAAAATTCCTTCTGTTTGTCAATGAAGCAATTTCCTATTTAGACTTATGGTGTCTCTCAGCGCAGAAGGTTTTTGCAATCTCACAGTAAATTACATGTGCCTAGTTCACACACCAGGTACGAAAGACTTTTATCTTACAAAAACTTTCATCCAAATATCTTTAGATCATAACATTTGTTTTAATAGACCACTTATTTTGTTTCTAGTAATAATATTTAAATTATTTAAAAATATAATCTAAAATATTTTTCACCCATCTGTGTGAAAAACCATCTTCAGATTGTAACTTTTTTAAAAATCAAAATGCAGTTTTGCCAAATTTAATCTTTTTTTTAAAGACTTTTCATAGACAATGATGTACACTAGTAATAAAGCACTACAAAAGGGTAAACCTTAGCCTAGTTACAAAGTTACAAGCAACAACTTCAAAAAAGTTTATTTAAAAAAAAATCCTTATGCTTTTAGCTTTTACTTCAGAGTATCCTATAGAAACCTCTACGAGCATTAACAATATCTCATCCTAACTTCAAGAGGTAGTAAGTAATAATTCCCAAATAAAAATTCTTTTGTCTAGGAGTTCTTTTTTTTTTGGGGGGGGGGGGGGGGGGGGAGGACGGACACCATACGCAGATGTTGTGGCATCTCCCATGATCACGTCATGACAAGTTTTATGAAACATGTCAAAAACCCACAACCAAGCATAAAAGCAAAAGAAATACTAAGGCAGATACACATTAAACAGAACAATTTTTCTACAGATGTATCATACATGATCTGCTGAGCAAGCACAGATCTCGTGTTTGCTCAACTACAACTTGTTTGTTCAACTGTTGTGAAACACATCTGACGTTCAAGTAGTTCCAGTAGGTACACAGAATCACTTAATCACCATTCACATTCAGGAGTTTAATGACACTCTTCATTCATAAATATTAAATAAGAACTGTAATTCCTTACTGTCTCCATTCTTCACAGTATCCTCTCTAAATAAGTATGTTTGGACTTCTTGTCATGTGTCTGATTTTGGGTTCTCAAGATATTATTCAGTAATGTATTATTCTCAAACTCAGTATTAACTAAGAAAAAAATAAAACACAATTTTCAATAGGAAAAGGTCACTGCCTTGAACTATATTTTTACTCTGTCATTAAAAATTTTATTCCTAGTCCTAGGAACATGTTTATTCACAAGCCAAATACATTAAAGAGTAACTCTTCTCTTTTACACATTGTTTCATTATTGAGCAAAAATGGATGAACAAAAATGGACGTAGGACTAAGCAAATAAAGACTGATGAAGATAAACTATGACTTCCATTATATTAAAAAGCAAACCAAAACAAACAAAAAAACCCCCTGGTTTAAAATGGACTGTAATGCCACTGCCCTAACTTGCAATGATTCCATTATATCTTTATCTTTACCCTCATTCTTTCTATGCAGCCTTCATGTTTTCCTTTTCCCTTTCATTTTTTACTTCAGCAACTATAAAGTCTAGCATCTACATAATTTATTGGTGGTTCTCAGTCTGGAGAATCCATGAGTTTGTTCTGTGAAACACAATGACTTCAAAAGCAGTATGAAAATTAGAGTAAAAATCTGGATCATGACAAATGACAGCAGTGAAGCAAACATTCAGTTGACAGCTATCTTGATCCTTGCAAGAACAAATCCTGCAAAAGGGCAACTTGGCCAGATAATAAGCAGTTGTTTTCTAATACATTACCTGTTTCTTTAAAGTGCCATTAGCTATTGTGGCACTCTGTTGGAATGAGAATGTGAAGAGGGAATGCGAATGCCTAATTTCTGGAGAACACATTACTTTTACAGTACAAATCAGTGCTGTGAGAAGATTTGCTGCCATGTGGATCTACTAGAAATCTGTAATCCTACAGAGATTAGAGGTAAAAGAAAAACTACAAACATATTAGTAGTGACAAAACACTGCTAATGCTATCTCCAGGCTAAAGAAAGAAAAATACTTCCTCTCAGTTAACTGAGCTGTTACTGAGAAGGAATGGGAAAAGGATTGGCCTGTAGACTGCTAACTTGTTAAATGACTGTTCCAGAATAAACTACTGGCACTAATGTACTAAGAATTTGTGCTGCTCCACCTACAAGCATAATTTTTCCAGAAAGATCCTGTAGGGTATCAGCACAATGTAAGTCAAAACGTACTATTTAAAAATTAGTTATCATTCTGGATTTAAAGAAAATGTAAATGGCTACGAGAGCTAATAAATACAGAGAATACACAAAATTGCATAGGTTGGAAAAGGCCTTTCAGATCATCAAGTCCAACTGTAACCTAACACTGCCAATTCACCACTAAACCACGTCCCTCAGCAACACATCCATACATCTTTGAAATACCTCTGGGGATGGCAACTCAACCACTTTCCTGGGCAGCCTGTTCCAATGCCTGACAACCCTTTCAGTGAAGTAATATTTCCTAATATCCAGTTTAAAACTCCCCTGATGCAGCCTGAGGCCTTTTCCTCTCATCCTATCACTCGTTACTTGGGAGAAGAGACTGGCCCCCACCTCACTACCACCTCCTTTCTGGTTGCTGTAGAGAGCAAGACGATCTCCCCTCAGCCTCCTCTTCTCCAGGCTAAACAACCCCAGCGCCCTCATAAGACTTGTTCTCCAGCTGCTTCACCAGCTTTGTTGCCCTTCTCTGGACACGCTCCAGCACCTCAATGTCCCTCTTGTAGTGAGGGGCCCAAAACTGAACACAGTACTCGAGGTGTGGCCTCACCAGTGCCGAGCACAGGGGCATGATCACCTCCCTGCTCCTGCTGGCCACACTATTGCTGATACAAGCCAGGATGCTGTTGGCTTCTTGGCTGCCTGAGCACACTGCTGGCTCATGTTCAGCCAGCTGTCGACCAACACTCCCTCCTTTTCCTCCAGGCAGTTTTCCAACCATTTGTCCCCAGGCCTGTAGCGTTGCATGGGGTTGTTGTGACCCAAGTGCAGAACCCAGCACTGAGCCTTGTTGAACCCCATACAGTTGGCCTTGCCCCATTGATCCAGCCGGTTCAGATCATACTGTAGAGTCTTCCTTCCCTCAAGCAGATCAACACTCCCACCCAACTTAGCATCATCTGCAAACTTACTGAGGGTGCACTCGATCCCTTCATCCAGATCATTGATAAAGTTATTTAACTGGCCCCAACACTGAGCCCTGGGGAACACCACTTGTGACCAAGCGGATTTGACTCCATTCACCACACCTCTCTAGGCCCAGCCATCCAGCCAGTTTTTTACCCAGCTAAGGGTATGCCTGTCCAAGCTGTGAGCAGCCAGTTTCTCCAGGAGGATGCTGTGGGAGACAGTGTCAAAGGCTTAACTAAAGTCTAGGTAGATAACATCCACAGGCTTTCCCTCATCTACTAAGCAGGTCACCTGGTCATAGAAGGAGATCCGATTGGTCAAGCAGGCCTTGTTTTTCCTAAATCCCTGCTGACTGGGCCTGATCACTTGGTTGTCCTGTACATGCCACGTGATGGCACTCAAGATGATAACCTTCCCCAGCACTGAGGTCAGGCTGACAGGCCTGTAGTTCCCCAGATCCTCCTTCCAGACCTTCTTGAAGATGGGTGTCACACTGGCAAGCCTCCAGTCAAATGGGACCTCCCCAGTTAGCCAGGACTGTTGACAAATGATGGAAGGTAGTTTGGTGAGCACTTCCACCAGTTCCTTCAGTACTCTCGGGTGGATCTCATCTGGCCGCATAGACTTTTGTGTGCATCTAGGTGGTGTAGCAGGTCGTTAACCATTTCCCATTGGATAATGGGGGCTCCATTCTGCTCCCTATCCCTGTCTTCCAGCTCCGGGGGCTGGGTACCCAGAGAAAAACTGATCTTACTGTTAAAGACTGAGGCAAAGAAGGCATTAAGTATATCAGCCTTTTCCTCATCCTTTGTCACTATGTTTCCTCCCACAACTAATAAAGGCTGGAGATTCTCTTTAGGCCTCCTTTTACTGCTAATGTAATTATAGAAGTATTTTTAATTGTCTTTTATAGCAGTAGCCAGATTAAGCTCTAGCTGGGCTTTGACCCTTCTAATTTTGTCCCTGCACAACCTTGCTACACCTTTGTAGTCCTCCTGACTTGCCTGCCCCTTTTTCCAAAGGTCATAAACTCTCCTTTTTTTATTGAGTTCCAGCCAAAGTGCTTTGTTCAGCCAGGACAGTGGTCTTCCACACTGGCTTGTCTTTTGGCACATGGGGACAGTTGGGTCTTGCACCTTTAAGACTTGCTCCCTGAAGAACGTTCAGCCTTCCTGGACTCCTTCAGGACTGCCTCTCAGGGCAGCCTGTTGCTACAGTGATTATAAATTGTTAAAGATGATGTGACACCTGAGAGTTAATTTTTCTATAAAGGTCTGGAAAAATAAAAATTTATTATCTCCTTTTTAAAAGACTTGCAAACAAGTCTTCTGGCATAATGTCAACCATTTTAATCAAGCCTGGTATAGAATGAAGGTAGGTCACACAGGATCTTATTTCAATTAATTTGCAAAACGTGTATTCTTTCACATGCCTATGACAGTAAAAAGCAGGGTACAGAAGATGGGATATTTTCATTCTTTTCCTTGTTCAATAGTATGTTCAAAGGATCTGTCAAGTGTTTTTGCTGGGTGTGCTTAATTAAAATTTAATTAATTAATTAATATTAAAATTTTAGACACAGCTTGTTACCTTCTTTCCCCCTTCAACACAGTTTTCTATTTATGAATTCATGTATTGATGAGTCTGAGACTAAACCAGGTCTGCTTGGAAAAGGTGAAACCTAACAAAAAGATATTTTAACCTAGTTAGGCTGAATTCTTGCTAATCTGTTCAAAGGTTTATGCTGTTGTAATAACCTGGGATTGCAAAGAGAAGAGCTATATACAACATGGTAGAAGTAGCATATGAGGTTTTCATTGCAAATATTGCCAAATTTTATAAAGGGTAACATTCTCATAGATTAGATCATAAATAAAATCTATCTTTTACTATTAAGACACTTACTGCAAGAAATGGTGATATAATGTAACAGAAGAGACAAGTGGCCCTGATATATTGCTGAATGCAACTCAGATTATTGTTGACATGTGGCACGGCGAAACTACTTAATTATCTGAATCTGGTTTTGTTCAGGAGATGGCTATGTTTAATACCAGAAAATCAACACTGATGTTGGCAGCTGCTGTTAGTTTCAGAAATCAAGTTGAGAAATTAATTGAAATGGAGAAGTCGCACCATTCATACAGAGGGAAGGATGTATCTCCAGCAATGAACCAGTCAACTTGTTTGGCATTTCTGCATCCTGGAAGGCGTATTTGAGAATGGCCATAGTAGATTTAAGGGTGGAGCCAGAGTCTTCAAATTAATATAAAGGTGGTGACTTGGAGATGCATCAGCTACCAGAGAAACAAAGATTTATTGGAAAGTGAGCCAAGATACCTTTGGGAAGGGACTTAGTGGGAAAAAATGGAAAGAAATAGAGGTAAAAATAAAGACCCCAGAATTGAATCTTTCAGTTGTATGAAGCACTTCAGACTTCACAGCCTAAGATTTACTTAAACAATCAGAATTAAGTCCCTAACCACTTCCAAAGACAAACTCCAAAAAACAAATTGGCGTGACACAATGTTATCCATCTTTACACACAATGTGAAGTACTACACCTGTGAGAACTGTATACTTTTACACCTAAAATAGACATTAGTTAAGAACATGTCTAAAGTAACTAATCAATAAACATGTCTAAAGTAAAGGAATGGTGTGTATACAACAAGGAGGAAAAACGAACGATTCTCAAAAGGTGAAATAGCCCAATAGAAGTTATCATGCAAAGATTCAGCTTCATAGATGGTAACAGCACAATTGCCTTTTTGTGCTTGTTAACAGAGTTTGTAAGTTAAAATTCTTTTGTATGTTCAGCCCCTGCAAATCTATTTTGCATACAAGGGCACAAAGAGAGCAGAAGAATATTCACAAGACTAAGTTAAAACAGCATTACCTCAAAAATTTTGCTCAATGATGTTTGCCTTATTTCTCAAATAATTATATCGCTTGTAATTTTAGATTTTGAAAGTAGAAAAACTTAGATTTCTGAGCCCTGACTTTTAAAAGCTTAAAATCCTTTCCTTCCCCACAACTTAAAAATGCACACAACAGTGAAAAGAAAATCTGCTTCTCTGTTAGATCCCACTGCCTTCATACACCACCAGAAATATATATTTTGAATGTAATACTAATGCAAATACCTGCACCAAATGCTCTATATCTTACTAATTTTACAAAAGAACACTGTTGTGTCACTATTGTAATATTTTATTGAAATAATTACATATGATTTAAAGTGGTTCCTACTGGCTTTAGTAATATAAAAGATGTCTTTCTATCCATATACTTGTCTGCAAAAAATTTCAAGAAGATCCCATTTATAAGAAGAATGCAAGTACAGCATTTTTGGTTTAGATTCTCACCCTGTAGATTTCTGTTCTATACAGTTTTTTTCCTGGTTGCTGAATGTCTATCAAGTGTATGTCATCATTTATAGGAAGAGCACAAGAAAATCTCTTCAATGGCAATTGAAGTATGCTACATTTACACCCTTTTACAGCAAAATGAAAACCCCCCCACTTTTGACTCAACTTTCACTAGACCTGAAATTATCAAATTGTTTAGCAGTCAGCTATCACAATGACATAACTTCTGCCAGAGCCATCAGAGTGCATTTGCTTTCCCTGCAGCACTCAGAACACGGGCAGCTGAGAGCGCTGACTCTTCTCAGGTTTCAGGATTTAAGAGCCTGCTGCTTCCAGCAGTCTGACCCACTTCTCTGCTTGAAGAGTAACTACTTCCAAAGCAGATTTGGAAAAATGGGTGGTGTGCCTGCTACCAAACCAAAGTGAAAATAATGGCAGCTTAAGATAATACTCCAAGGGTATAAATAGCACTGCTAAACAGTGTGTATACTGCCTATTCAATGAACCTTGTTGGGAGGAGCAGTAATTTTTGGCAGAGAGGTAGGGCACAAAGTCAGAAGCAGAAATGCCTTAAATCATCTCTGCATGGGCTGACAGGGCTGATCACTCAGACCTTGACTATATGCTAATGTTGCTGAGAATTCCTAACTTCTCTAAAAACAAATTATGTTATACCTATTTCAAAGACAGGGAAATGAAGCATGGAGAGGTTTCACAATTTGTCCAAGGCCACACAGCTCTTCAGGAGCACACATGAAAGTCGGGTCCAGTAATACTTATTTATAGACATTTCATCAAACCATAAAATAGAATCACAGAATCATTAAGAAGCAACATTTGCACTCCAGAAAGTTCAATTAATAAATACTCTCAGTATTAAAGAATAGGATTTCAAAAGTTATCAAAAATATTTTGAAACAGGTTAACTTGTGGAATGCTATTTTCAGCTTCACAAGGTTTTTATCTGCTTAAGACTAGCTGTAGCAGTTGTGAAATCCTAAATAGGATTTGTTGGTATACTAGCAATTCTCATCCAAACAATCACTTTTTCTAATGGTGTACACTACCCACACAACAGAAATAACCTTCAGCAGACCATTTTTATTTTGTTTCTGCTGTAGAACAACCTGAAAATGATATATTATTTGAGTATCTGCCTTTTCTTCCTTCCTTTTCTTTCCTTTAAGGAAGGGCTGGTCCTGGTCATGTCGGCATGGAACAAGTGAAGGACTCCAGAATTTTCAGAGTGTTGCTGGCACTGATCCGCTGCACTGCCTAGCACGCATCCCTTTCTCCTTGAAGAAACAGAGATTATATTGGTTACCTACATCTCTATCATGTTTGTTGTCAGAATTAGAGCTTCTGAAGTTCTTTGAAGATTAAAGTTCTGTTAATTTAATTTTTCTGTTTTCATATACACTCCAAACATGCTGTTCTCTCTCTCCACAGAAGAAATTTTATCTTATACATGAACAGGTTAAGATCTTTCTCCAGTGAAAGCTCAGTAATACACACCAGTTTACTCATATCAGACTCTGTTCAGTAGTCCTTTCTATATTAACTTCATACATCCAGTATACCAATTTAATTAGTCAGGGGGAATATATTAAAGCAGAACATCATATGTAGATCTCCGAGCATTTTCCAAGCATACTCCTTAAAATAATATTTTGGACTGCCTCAGCAAACATGATAATCTGTATTAACTTCTGTGTTTTTATAATTCAAAACAGCAAAAGAAAAAGTCACAGGAGTGGATATTTTAAAATCTAGCTCATCTTCCCTACCTCAGAACCAGAAGCTACATCCAGCAGTTGAGAGTTAAAAGAGCAAATAAAGACACCCTCAACCACTATGAGTTTATGAAAGCATATTCACTTTAATATGCTCATGCTCCATGTCAAACATATCCCTTTAAAAGATTTTCATGCCATGCATTGCATTCGAAATTGCAAATATAAAGTATCTGATAATATTTAATGGCCTCTAGGTATAATCAGCACAAAACCAGCATAAAAAAGACTCAGTATGAATATGAAATGTTTAAACCAAATGTGATGGAACCTCATGGGAAATTCTGCCACACGTGCTGTCCTTTCTTCTAGGAGGTCCTTCAGCTGTCTACCTTCACTGTCCTTGCAGGGGGTACAGCAAAATGGCATGGCAAAGAAAAGAAACCTAAGCATCAGCATGCTACAGCAGCGTTTAACTACTGTTTCAATGAAGCAAGCTTTGATCACTTCCCAGGAAAATGCAATGACCTGTCCTTTAAGGAGAGCATTTTCTCTTTTGATCTGTATGTTGCACTCATTTAAAATGAATTCCAAGTGTTAGTGTCTTATTTAATACTTAGTTATAAAAATATCATATAAACAGATAAAAATTCATGACACTCTCAAATCTCCACTCCATTTATTTTACATCAGCAGCTATATTCAGTTGGTTACTTTGAAAGATGTCAGAAGTAGGTTCTAATGTACTACAAAATTTGCACTAGTAAGTAGCAAATACTGTATATATCAGCTAAATGTAACTGCGTTATTTATCTATTATTTACGCCCTAAATACCATCTCTGCCAAGGCAAAAGCAGAAGTGCCCAATCGTCATTCCTGATTCGTCCCAGTATAATATTAACTGTCCATGTAAATGATATATAGGTGTGATATACAGAAACCTGCAAAGCTAAATTTGAGTATGTAAAAGCAGTGATTGTATCAGAGCCATCCACAAAACATCCTTTGTACGTTATAGAGGATAATAACACTCCCAACTGATTAATATATATCCATTAAGAACTGGACTCAGATCTGCCTATTTCTTGCAATTCAATTAATTCCCAGTTGATAAGAATAGTTTTAGGTTTTGTGGACCTGGAAGAAATTCCCAAAAAGATAAACCAACTCTTCCTCCTCAGAGTGAAAGACAAGAAACACCCCCCTGGACAAGATATGGGACAATTTAAAATAATCACTGATATCGAAGTTACATAATCCTAAAAAAATATATTAATTCTTAAAAATCAAAATTCCTTTAATATTTCATGACCTAGAGCTATTACAAATAATGTAACACACATCTGGACTTAAGATAATGATTCAATTTTTCCTACAATTCACCACCTTTTGATCTCTGAGGATCTACTAAGATCTTCTACTTCTACTTCAGATTGAGAAGATTTAGATTCCAAATTCAGACTCTAAATTGAAATGATTTCTGAATTTTTCCATTGCTTGGGTGCAAGGTTGTAGTCTGCATCCATTCCTAGCCTAAAATATCTAAACTGATCTCTACAGAAAAAATTATGCATTTCTTCTTAGGCATGGATCCACTACTGTTACATTTAGATCCAGGTGTTAGATACAAATTAAGAAGTGATCGGAAGCTGCACAATAAATTTATCCCAATTATTTAAAAAAACAGATGAAAAAGCCATTATAGTTAAACCTAAATTATTATTTCTCATTTTTGCTAAGCTGAACTCACAATTTTTAGTCTGCATTTAACCAAGATAGAAAATTCCTATATGACACTCAACAAACTGGAGCTAGCTTTCTCCTACACCACAACTCCTTTTCATATTAAGGTTGCCACCTGGAAATGAAATCTTGGAATTGTTGCATATTAGTTTGTATAATTTCCAAGCTCTTCCTCACCCTAGCTCTGTAGAAGGCATCTGACCTAGTAAGAATTATTTTCTTTCCTACTCGGTTACCTTTACATTTTCTATGATGATTCAGTGATTTATTTAAATATGTAAAAGGTTAGTCTCTTACATTTGTATCAGGACTGCTGAAATAAGTTCCTCTATAAATTCACTTGGATTTGCCATTTTTTCTCAGTAGTAAGTTGCCTGTTGTTTCACCTCATATCAGATATTGTAACATTTCTAGACAAGGAAGTTTTTTATGCTTCTTTAGTATCAGACAGTGTAAAATTCTTTTCTGTAATGTCAGTTACATTCTCCAAGTAGTAGCAGTAACCTGCTGAAATAATTTATTGCATGGCTATCTCTGCTATAATTTTGAGGCCTGAATAAAGAAAAGACAGAAACTTCCCCACTCTTGTGTTTGATAGGTACACTAGTGGCAAATTAAATTGCTGCTGTTTGGAGTAACGGAGTTCAAACTCCAGTAATGTCTTATTAACTCTCAGAACACTGAAAAAGGAGAAAAGCAAAAGGGCTTACCTACCACCATTTAATAAATAGTTATCAGCATTAAAATGTAGTCGTTTCCACATCTCGGGATATGCTTTCATTATTAGCATGCATTAAATAACCAAAACATCCCAAAATTTCATTTTGCAGTTTTGAACCTGTTCCCAGTGTGTGTGAATTTCAGAACAAAAATTTAACCTCTTTGCAACTGTCTTAGGAATACCACGACCAAAAGGGCAAGGTATTGCTATCTGAAAACAATACGTAAAATCTTCACAATCCTCATCACCTTCTCTGTCGAAGCAAAGGCCACAATATGAAACAGAAGGAATGAAGATGAAAGATTCAAATCAAAAACAAAGTGTTCTAAGATTTTGAGATGGCTAGAAAGTCTCTAAAATCAGATAAATACAGTTCATATGTAATTAATGGCTTTAGACCCTGTGATCCTTCTGACCTATGGACTCACATCTGATTTTGAAAAGCAGCTATAAGTACAGTAGTTAATTTTAGAAGATACATATACACCTTGCTGGGTACCTGTACATTAGATGACTTTCATTTTGGAAAACTGTAGATTTCACTGTTAGCAAATTCATAGCACTGCATAACTTTACAGCACAACTTTAGGATTGATAGTACTTCAATATTACAGGGAAGCAAATTTAACCATAAGTAATGAAAGAAATACACACACTGCTTCCCCCCTCCCAGTCACCCTCAGTATTATAGCACAGAGAATATTATCATCTTGCTACATCAAAAAGAATGAAATACTTCAGGAACTTAACCCATTGGCAAATTGTGCTCAGGGATTTCTAGATGAATGACTTGTGTCTATGTTTACAGCCTTTCAGCAGAGTGCTCAGTGTTTACTCTGGAATTAATCCAGGTCCATAAAACTAGTGATACATCAACATAACAGATGTACTTAAGTGACTATGCATTATAAGGTGATTTCCTTTAGTTACAAAAACACAGTAACCAGTTTTAAGTTGACTTTGACAATCACAGTCCATAATCATCAGCACCTACTGTATTAACTACTGTTACCGGATTGGTAATCTCTGGTTCTAAGGATGTTATAATTTCACTATTTGACTTTCAAAAGTATCTAGACCAATAAAAGTATTAGAGAGCTGGAGCATAATGCCCTAGTTGTTGGCATAAGTCTACTAATTTATCCCTATAATATCACTATATTGAAAACAGTTTGTCTTCCTCTCATGCTTACAAAATGCTGGAATGTAAACATAAATTGTGTGTCCTGAAGATAAAGAAATCGAAGTGAAAACGATGTAGCCCAAGGTAACTTAGTGCTTGCTCTCTAAAGGATCTACTCAGCAAATAAAATGCAAGCTTTGTTTAACAACTGTTAATGTAGTTGGCTGTAGAGGCTTTGTTAAGAGATCATTGTCATTATCATCTACTTTTCTAACCAACTTGTGACTTCCTGGCTACTTGCAACTTAACTACGAATACTTGGGTTGAAAGTTTTTGAAGCATATGTCAGAGGTCTTTCTCCTCCTGCATTTGACAAAGTCAGAACTTCAGAACTCTTTCAGAGAAGGTGGTATGAACTGCCATACATTAAATTAAAAAAAAAAAAAAATCTATTTTAAAATGCTTTTTATTCTTTTCTTTGATGCTCTTTTTTGTGAAACTTTTATAATGTTGATCATGAAGAACTTCTTCAAAGTTAATATTATTGGATTCTTAGTGGAAGCTAGAACTTTAGGCTTGAGACTGAAATGTTCTGAAGAGTGCACTGAAAATTTTTTGCTCTCCAGTTTGAAAGATCTGTCTATATGATCTTCTGTCATAGCCCACAAAGACCCTGACTGTATTTTTCATTATGCGTAGGTTTATGGTCTCGGCATGGAAACAGGTTTCCACATCTAATTCTGCAACATGATATAGAAGGTGTCTTAGTCTATATTCATTGTCAAAAATGTACAGGTAGAAACACTGCAGGTTTCATTATATGGAATAACAATGTCAGCTGGAAGCAAGTGTCCCATAAAACACACAGCATAGTTTGAGATTTCACAAACTACCAGGCTGTTCTAACTAAAGGCAGGGCCAGAAACTAAATTTTAAGTGCAATAAAACCTGAGGATACCTAAGCCCTTAATGTAAATATATGCATTGTGAAGTGATACATTTTTGTATTAAATTGCCAAACTACATTGCTACTCTAAGTATAATATTTCTGAAATGCCTTTACAAAGCCAGCTGGAAACCCTGACATTTCATCCATATTGTTATTTATATACATATTTACTGCTGCCACCTGCTTGTAACTTGGCTCATATCATGAAGCAGTACATTTCCCTTGTTTCATTACACTTTGACATTTCACTAGAACTACATAGCTGCCCATATCTCAGTTTCCAATTGCTCTGCAGCCGCTTTTGAATTATATTGGCTTAGTAATAGAATAAAGATCTTTCTCTGTGGTAGCACTAGCCTCTTTTTTTCGTACCCAGATGGTACAAATCGCTGCTGGCACATGTAACAATTATAGCACAGCTTCTGCTACTTAAATGAACCCCCATAAACCCCACAGAGTTAGATTAGATTAGGGAATTGGGAGGTGAGGAGGAGGTCTGGCCAGTGGTCTCAGCTGAAACAGATAAGTATTGGCTACAGCCTGTGTATGGCTGTGATGGAATATACAGCATGCGTACAGTGTACTGTTCAGTGAGCCTGTTTTAAGGAAGAAAGGAAAATTAGCTAATAAAGTTAATAAACCTAATTTCATAATCAGTACCACAACATCCATTTTTACTATTATTCAAATATTCAAAGGGTTATTTGAATACCCTATGGTGTCTCATAAAACTGACACTTTCCAAGGAATAATGCTGGAAACAGCAGACAGCAAAAGAAACTCAGATCTGTTACTCAAATTCACCTACGTCCTTGCTTCATTCAAGACTATCAAGTCAGCTGGTTGATATTTCTGAAGGAAGCTGATGACCACTCTCCAAACCCTCAGATATTTTAAAATACATATAAATTTCCAATTCCTCCGTGCATTTTTCTGAGTAAAAATGCCAGCAACTGAGCATGGCATAATGGGATTAACTGAAGAGGTCCTGTGAGAACACTGAACTAAGCTGGTTTGGAGAAGGAGAAAAACTCACTCTGGGCCAACCTACTTAATAGATAATGTGTCTGTGTTGTCAGCCCAAGAGTTTGTCATGAACCACTTTAAACATACAAAAAGGAAAACTACAGCATGAAAATCATTACGTGTGAAATAAATCTTTTATAACTTCACCAAAGTTATACTGCTTTAAATTTAATACTAGCTAGAACACACAACCTAGCACACACAAAAGCACGCGTGTGTGTGAGAGTATATATATTTAAGTAATTGTTTTTTAAGAAAATATGCTAGGCTTTCAGTTTTTAAAAGATCTTAGTATCGAGGGACAAAATATATGAAAGAAGGATAATAAATATATTTTAAAATATTGTAAAACTATGTACATTTCGTATTCATATAGGTCAAACAATATAATTTCACAGGTTTCTAAGAAAGCAGCTGCTCTGCCTTTTCCTCAACTCTGTCCTGATCAGGAGAAGAAAGGAAGTCTTGTGTACCTGAAAGGTCAACAGGTACAGACTTACTGCAGCAAGGGAGAAAAGGAAGGAATTTAGCGTCATTTTTCCGGTCCCCAGCTTAACACAAAAAAAAGTTAGTTTTTCGCGCCGATTGAAAAGAAAGTTCATTAAAAAGCCAAAACTAAATCTACTTAGTGCTTAGAATGCAAAATCATTGCCTTACATTGCACTTCTAAATCAAATACAATATGGTAACTTACAGACACCTGTGTTTTTTTATTGTTAAAATTAATTTAATAATGGTCTAAAGTGACTAGTACTGCATGCAAAGCACTAATTTCTCCTTCTCTCTTGATGACAACCACATCTCAGGACAGATGGAAAAAGGTGAAGACTATTCACTTCTCACAAGCCACAGAGGGAAAAACAAAACATAGGAAGCTCAAGCAATTGGAGAAAACTATCTTCAGTTTTTAAACCTTGTTCCTATCTTAGTCAGGAATGAGCAAATCCATCCTCATTCAGTCTCAAAATAAAGGCCAAGTTTCAAAAAACATCTTAGCTCCTAGTTTCTGCTTAGGCCCTGGAAAAGTAAACCTTTTTTAAAAAGGCTAGGATCCTTGCAATCATCAACTCTTCTGAAAATTTGGTTATGATTTTTGGTATCTAATTTTGACTTTCTGAAAACTGTTAAGGAAGATAAGAGGATTTATTGTTTAATACTGAAAATAACAGGGTACACCCCAGCTCACTAGTGACGAAGAGTTCAGCAAGCGCTTCACACACATTCTGCCTGATGAAACTGCAGATTCTGGAATGAAAAACTGATACACATCTGCCCAAAAGAGAATGCCAAAGATCTCAGGAAAAACACAAATACTCAGGAACCATCTACCCCAGTAAGGGAATAGAAACTTTTCTGTCACACGTGCACATACACGCACTACTGAAAGCAACAGGAATCAATCACATTCATAATACAGATCTGTGCATATGAAATTAAGCAACAATGCAACTAGAATGAACAGAAAATCAAAGTTGCTTCCCTTCTTTAATCAGCCCCTCCAAAAGCAGGTCTAATGCAAATGAAGAGTTTTTTCCTTGAAGTATGGTTACAATCTATGTCCTGCAGAGCAGCTGACATTATGCTCCCCTAGAGAATGTAATGAACACTTCCCCTGTGCTTATAATCTTTACTGTTTAGACTAACAGCAGTACTTGAAAACACTGAGAAAATTACATTAATCAGAAATAGCAATAGAAGCTTATTATTTTTGTCTTCTTCAGAAATGACCTGACCAGCAGAAAACCTAACTTTGGATTTTTTTAACCTAAAAGAATTTACATTTATCTCTGAAGAGAGTGTTAAATACATCTGTGACGACACCTACTTCTCCCCACTGTTTTGCTTTTGAACTAGAGAAAATTATAAAGAACTTTATTCCCACAAGGCTTTTCAAACATTCATTTGGAGACAGAGCTGATAATTCTAAGTTTTAAAGTGAGAGACAGACTTTCCCTTCAAAGTAATTATATTATCCCTCTGAATGAATAAAACAGTGTTTTCCCCAAATCTCTTAAATTCAGTTCCTGTTCATAGTACCACATATATGTAGCAAATTCAGCACAAATTGTTTGGTTTTATTTCTAGCTGTAAGAAAAACAAATGCAGACACAGGAGGAGGCAAGGAGGAAAGAGCTGTGATAAAATAGGTTGAAGACTTGTAAATATTCAGGATATCTGAGGAAGAACAGTTAAATGATGTGACCTATTATACTACTTGGAAATAATATTTTTGGAAGTCTGCTACTTGACATAGGCTCTAAAATGTGATGGTGACAGCAGGTGGTATACACCATTTATTAAAATCTAGAGAGTAGGCCAAAATGAAATACTGCTACTCTTCAAACATATTTTATGAAATTTTGTTCACTAGAATCTTGATAAGAAAAATTATTTGTGGAGTACTCTGGTATTCCACAAAGAAAACACAAACATTGTTAACACTGGAAAGAATTTTAAATTTTGATTCAGATGCTCATCATCTCATTTGACTCAAGGACCTGTCATTTCTACTGATGCCATATCAAATGTCTTTTAAGGAGCTCACTTTTACAAAGTTCTTCATTTATTAAAGCTTGTTTTAGTTATGCATAGTCTTTGCAAATATTTTGACTCATTTTCTCTCCCATGATACTATATAGTTTTATGCTGTCGAGTTCTGCTGCCCTCTCCACTACTTCTGACAAGCCATTTTAGCCATTCTCTGTACTGCTTTTCCTTATATGAACATAACTTTTCCTCATTCTATTTACCTTATAAAGATCAAGTATTAGGAAAAGAAATAAGTTAGCATTAGATTAGGAGAGAAGTAGCAGCAAAAAGAATATATGCATGGAAGAAATAAGAATGAGCAATAGGAAAAAAAAAGAAAGGATGAAATTAAAACACAGCATAGGAAGAACATGTTTTAAGAAATAAAGACCTGACAGAACAGAAATATGGCATACTAAGTCTTGGTCTCACTTATCATGACTTTGCATTTCAATTAATTAAATACCACTGAGATAGATTAATATACGTGAACATGATAAGCTTTGAATTAATTGATGAATGTGTTTGTTATTTACACTTATAAAAAAAATGAGAAATTTGTAATGCAACTGTTAGTCTGTTGCTAAACTTTAAGGAGTAACATAATTTTAAAAGAATAATATCTTAGTTAATTATTTTAATTTTTATTCTCCACACGTACTTTTTAATTCACCTTCGTAAAACCCAAGCAGATGTGTTTATCTTCCCTCCAGCATGGACCTTTATTTGTTTTTTTTTTAAAAAAGATACATAAAACAAGGATTTAAAATACAATTGATGAACAACTTACTTAAGTAGTTAATTGATCTAAAAAATATCAGTTTTCAAAATAGTTATGTTTTTCCTGCACTTTCCAAATAACACTTACACAGTGGAAACAAAACTTGTAAACTACTAGATTTAATTCTAAGACAAACTTCCACTATGTTGCCTGACTGTCAAAAACTGATGTGAAATTCTATAGAAGCAGCTCAGGAAAGCAAGATCTGTTACATGATCGACATGGGTGAAAAGCAACATGGGTGCCACGCACTGAGGAAAAGAACTCTCTTATATATGCAATAAAGGCTGTTAACATGAATTTTTGTAACCACTTAAGGCACTAGGAATATCTTGTAGGATAAGTCAAACCTAAGAAATACTTTTGTTAATAGTTCTTCATATTAATTGTACCGGAAAAAATAAAAAAAGAATCTCTCAAATTGAGACAATCTCACCAAAAATTCTATTTTACTTCTAGAGCTAACAAACTGCTAATAAAACACCAATAAAAATTAATATAACTAAAAATAAAATTGAAGTACCAATAAGAGTTTTAGAAAGTAAAAGCATCAAATGATGACTGAATTTTTTAATCCGTCTTTGTGTTAGGACAAATACAAAATGGTCCATGGTAAGCCTTACTGCCCATATCCAAACACAGTCTGTTTCTGTAATTGACTACACCTGGTTGCAAACACCACCACTGAGTAATCAATAACGTATGACGACAGTAATTTTTAGAAAGCATCATATATTGGTCTTCAAGTCCCTGGTCCTGACAAATCAAATCTTTCCTTGACATATATGCTACCTTATTTATTCAAGTGTGTCGGTACCACAAGCATGTGGCATGTCTTCTATTAGAAATCAGGTCTTACAATCCCTATTGACAAGATGGACAACAATCCAGTCTCGTAAAAGATTCATGACACAACTTTGCACTCTCTACTCCTTGCTTTCTCATAAAACCAGTGCAAATCCCATCAAAAATTTAGCAGAACCCCTGCCTCATCTGTTTAGGCCTGAAGCTAGTTGCAGGGACAACTCATTAGGGACAAGCTCATTAAAACCAGCCCTGGAGCAAAAGCAGTTTTCGAGTCTTCTCATTTTTATTCACTTTCACCTAGCCATTTGAGTTTCTTGTGTTTCCCAGATACAGAGCTTCTAATGATTTTTTAACATAAGCAAGGCTGTTTCCAAACTTACACTACACCCAGGGTTCCACAAATGCCGTTCCTTCTGTGCACCAAAGCTGACATAGGTCGGTTCATTTGTAAGGCTTAGGTGGTTCTACACTGAAAGGTAGTGTCAGAAAGCCTAGTGGATTCTTTCTGATTACACTAGCATAAGGTACCTATGCGTAACAACTATCAAACACATGCTAAAATCCAAGGAGAAATCAAGATATGCAGAATTAAGGCTCATAAACACACATGCCCAAGAACTCACTCACGTAGGAGTGCTTTTGGTATGTGATTTGGTATTTTTAGCACCTGAGATACCTAAAATACCCAAGAACAAAACAAACAAACAAAAAAGAAAAAAGGAAAAAGGGAGGGAAAAAAGAGACAAAACCAGTGAGGTTTTCCTTTCTCCTTAGAGTCTGTGTCATAATAAATACTGATTAAATAAAGTAGGTTGTTGTTGTATTTTTTTACCTTTTTTTGTCATTTGCTTTAGTCCCTAAATGAAACGATCCTTACTCTTGCTATGACCACTAGCTAGGAAACCTTGCTAATACCTTGAAATTAGATGCCTAAAGTTAGGCGCTTTAATAAGTAGCCCAATTTCAAATGCCTACATTCAGACAACAGAATTTGAAAACCATGGTTATCCACATTTCTGAAGGTTGGTGATCAAAATATCCTGAAGCAATTGGAAAATCTTCCTTGCTGCTGTCACATAACAAAGAGAACTACAAAGTTCCTCAAAGAGTGAATTTCCACCCTTAGACCTGTGATGACAAAAGCTAGTGAGTGCTGCACCAGTATCTGTTTGTGATTTTGTGCACAGGGGAGGACCATAGCCTCACGGGGATACATTCTCAAAAGTCAGTTACCAAAACTGGTCTTAGAAGAGTGCAATTCAAACAGTTGTTACTGTCACATGCATAGCACCGCTATTCAGATATAGGTATATGCCAAGATAAAGTATTATACATTTGAGGATCACCTTACTGAATTTGAGGTAGCAAAGAATGGTCTGGACAAGAAGAATGTTTTAATCCTTCTACAGATCATCTGTTGAAAACCAACCAAATTCTACTTGCCTAGTTAAGTCAAGAATGTAAACAACTGTCAGAGTGAAGAAGCACCTCATCTCACTCCAATCTCAGAGAAGTGTCTTTAAATTTATATTACTGCAAGCATGTTAATATTCAATAATGTATTTTCACCTTGCTTGGACTCTACACAGCATTACACAGAGGATACATTCTTATTCAATTTCATTCTCTGCTCATCTTATGATGGTGCATAACAATCTGATTCATGGTCTTCAGACCATCACTCAGGCAACACAGCATCAAGGCCTACAGCATTTTTCAAAGTCAAAATTTTTAAAAATTATTATTTTGCTTTCTTTAGTTCTGTACAAATACACACTCAGAGTCAGAAGCACTTAATTAATCTGGAAGAATTAATTATTTGGAAGATCACTGGGCAAAACATAAATTTTCGTTGTGATCTGTGACACTGTCAGGGACTATGAAGTCTGTCATGCACAATTTTTCTGACAAAAAGATTATTACCATGAAAAGTGTTGCAGCAATATAATCACTCTACCACATTGTCAAGTGCAATGAGCATACAGCAACTCAAGCAACATAGGTAAATTGATGGGGTGTGAAGTTTGTTTCATGCAAAGATCATTGCCTAATTGCTCAATATACAGTATTACTTATTCTAGCATCAACACAAACTCCACAAACTATATACAATTCTCAAATTGTATACAAATGAGTCTTACTTTGCACTAAAACGGAGTAGGACCATTTAATGGGTAGTTTAAGGAACAACTTAGCAAAAAAGAAAAGGACAGCACCCTTTCTTATTTTGTTTTTAGTGAAAATCTGACTGTCTCTCCTTTCAACAGTCTTCAGTGGGGATTTCAGTTACTTTACATTCTGGAGTATGAGGCACCCATGCGACTAAAATAAAGTCTTAGTTGAGAAACATTATCAACCATGTTTTATGCTATGTTTCCTCTGCTTCCCTGTGCAAGGGATGAAAGCTACAATATCATCAGACCAAATATTGAAATTCAAGTTTTCTGACAAATGAGAACTCAGGGAGTAAGCTATTTAAAATTAAAACACATAACAAGCTTTTAAAAAAACCCTGACTTTATCAAATCCACTAGCACAATGTTTCAGCATTTCTAAAACATTAAAAGGTCCTTATTTACTTTTCTATTAGTCTCTCCTGTCTCTATTAAAAAATTACCTGAAGGCTGAGAACCTACATGTCTCATGAAACTTTATGCAGATATGGAAACTTCAAAAACAATGGATTTGTAAAGAAAACAATGACAAAACAAATGCATTTAAGGTGAGAATAGCAATGTTAATGTTCTTTTTTAAATCCCAATAAATCTTATCATACGAGAAGCTTAGCAATACAAGGAATGAAATTCAAATATTTTAAAATATAAATAAACACACATTTAATAATGCTAGCTTTTTGTTTTTTAGACAAATATTGTAGAGACTTAAGCTTTCTTATACCTTTTCAAAGGCACCTTAGATACAATTCAACTTTACATTTATGTATAAAGCATAAGAGAACTAAAATACAACTAGTTAGCACATTAGCTCATTTTTTTTCTAAGCCATTTTGTTAGAAAAACAAGTAATTTTTCAGCTTCCAAGTAAACTATAAAATATAAGTGAATTCAACATAGGGCTTTTAGAGATGATATGAATGTCATACATCAGTTACTGTGTGGGGAAAAAACCTGAGAACAAAGAGTATGAAAAAGAGTGTTAATAGTATAATATCAGTAAAACAGAAAGATGTAATACTAATTTGGATTAAGCAAAGTTACTTGTCATTAGTTATTAAGTATTGGTCCAATAGTTTATTGGACTTAATTGGAGCTCTAAGGCTCCAACATATTTACAAATATCATGGCTTCTTTTCCTGAAGATACTGAAAATGCACTGATGCTATTAGACAGGGATTTAGTGTGAGTCCTCTAAGCAAAAATGCAATTACTTCATTGACCTTCATTACTAACACAAGTTTCCCTTATTAAAAAATTCCAAACAAACAGGTGCTTCACACTAGGTCTACTTCTAAAATTGCTTTCTTTTTATTCTCAGGGATACATCAAGAGCTGAGGGAGAATTCATGCAGTATAGATCAGTCAGGCATTGACAGCACATCACACTTTGACAAGCTGCTTGGCTCTGTTTAAAGTCTAAGTTAGGCCTTGGCCCATCAACGCCATGGCTATTGAATTATTGACAGCGTCTCACTGTGGTGCAAAGGGAAGGAATGCTATAGCCTCAGTTCAATAAAGATGAAATGGAAACCCTCGCTGAAGCTTACTTTAGCACGTTAAAGGAGTTTTAATGGTCTTGTTTAAAATTCAGTAAGAGAATACATTAGACTGATTATATTTTCACCAGTTAAACAAAAAGTTTGTTATGCTGTAGAGATTATAAATGAGAGGAAAACTATGTGAAGTACCAATTTGTTCTACACCAAGAAGTTGGCTAACACTTCAAATTCATTTTGAATCATTCAGCTTTGCGTACTTAATTTTTCATGATTCTGTACCATTATACCACGTGCAGTCAAGGGTTAACAATAACATAGAGGTTCATCATTCGAAAATACAGGCTGGCTTTCATAATAGTTACTTTCTGCTGATGCCATTAAATCTACAAGCTAATGGAATGGCCAGTCTACGTTTACAATCTATCATCCACATTAGTTCTGTAACTCTTTTCCTTTCCGGCTTCGAAAGTGTAGTAAAGGGATGTCAGTAAGTAACTGGCTACCCAATGTCTGGTTTGTTTGTTTGTTTGTTCTTCCTACAGAACTAGTCTATAGAATGGTGATTTATTCTTCCACAAGTAGCTGATTAATATTAACAATTCTGATCTTCTTACATAATCTCTTTTCTTCTTCAAATTTATACCTGCCAAGCTTTACTCGTATTTTAATAGCTGATGTCAGACAAGCAACAAGCAGAAAGTTCCATTCTCAGGACTATAATTTTAAATACAATGAGACTCACATCAACTGTCGCATAGACATGCAGAAAATTATTCCACATGGACTTCTAAAGTGCATCCTAAAAGCTTCAAAGAATGAGTACGTTTTTAAAGAATTTAAATTGATGATTGGGGGGGTGGAGGGGTGGGGTGGGGTTAGGCAATTTGTCTAATGTGACCCTATACTCATTTCTCCAACATCACTTCCAATATGCTGCCTCCTGTCAAATCAACAGAGAGAGCCTAACAGCACATCTAAATTTGTGTTCATTTGCCTTCTGCAGGATTATCTTTGCCACGTCAAGCATTATAAGTAAATCAAAGATGCTTCTCAGGGGCTGTAAGACTAGGGCTAATCTCCAGACAAATATTTAGAAGGCAGCTTAGCCCGTTCTGGCTTTAATCGTTTCCAACTGATTTGACTTACTCTAATTACAGCCTTTATGTTATAAAAGCCATTTTTATGTTGCTGAGGAGCAGTTTCACTGCAAATACATGAAATTTTGCTGAGTTTCCGTTCCCATGCCGATTACAGAAATGGTACTCTACAGCTTTCCTCTAATTAGAAAAACACACTGCACAGAGCATCAACAATTTTTAACATTAATAACAGAGTGACAGTGTCCTTTTGTGTATCTTTAAATAATTTCTCAAAATATGACACCACAAACCCACTGTATTCCACTTGGGCATCATACTAGGAGCAATTTTCACATTTTTGCATATTATATTTATTCAAACACAGAACAGCATCTTTGAAGAAGCTAACCTAACAGAAGAAGATAATTAAAATTGTGGATAGTTTATGGTGGGGTGCTTTCCAAGACCATGAACTTGGAAAATTCAAACACTCATAAACAAAGCAAATTAAACATGTCCTTTGACAAATCAGACAGCGCAGCTATTTGTTACTTCTAGCACTTACTTACCATGCTATCATTTCCCATAATGAACAGACAACTGAGACAATAGTTTCGCTTTGCATCAAGTCACATGCTTTTCTTGCTGTTTAATGGAAATTTGTGTTACCTGAATGTTGTGGACAATAGAAATCAAGGCGGAGGGGTCACAGAACATGCAGCATATGTCCATTCCAATTGCAGTACATTACTAAACAATACTTCCTTTTAACAGAGAAGACCTTTTCATTTATTGTCAAAGCTGATCCCAGAAAAAGTAGTTATGATGAAATATAAATGAGGCACGTGATCATATATATTATTTTTGGTATGACTCTTACATAACAAACAACTCTAAACATTACTACCTTCCTATCTCTGCAAGAGATAGCATCATTAGATTGATTAGATGATTAGAATCAACATTAATATCTTGATATGATGAGAAAAACAAATAGGAGATTAAAGCACTAAAAGCTGCTATGATTTTTTTACATACAGAAAAGATGCTCTGGGAGTCAAAACAGAAGGAGAAGGCAACTCAAGTTTCTACGTTTGATATATATGCTTACAAAAATACGTACATGTCACTTTCAGTACTGTGACTGGTCAAAATAAGCTGCTATGGAATATAACTTGCTTTGCAAATAACAGGATACTAGGCAGAATAGACTTCCATAAGGTATTTACAGCATGACCTCTAGAGTATCTATGACATAACAGGTAGCATAATCACAATTTTCCATACTTCTGTGACGATAATATCTCCAAGCTCCTTTCGTTTCTCTGAAAAGGCTACATTTGTTTACACAATCCTCTTCAGTGTCACCAAAAAAGGCTTATATATCCCCATTTGCTAAATGGAGGGTGCAAATTACTCAGACAAAAATTTTAGTTGCGTTCTTATTACGGACTTTTGTTCTGTAATAGTTTATTTGCTTTTTCTTTCTCTTCCTGCAAAAATTAAACCTGTACTATTAATGATTCTTTGATTAAACTTAAGATTTCAACTACATTGGTAATAAATTTTTGGCTTTATGTGCAAGTTGTTCATTCTTTTTGTCTGATTTTGACTGTAAAGCTGGAGAAGGACCTAGAAAGAATGCAAAACTATATGATATTCCTCAAAAACAACTTTCTAGCTTCCTACACTGTTTAACTTACAGTCATCCTGAGAAGAACATGTGGCCTGGGCATTTAGTAACCCTTGCTGGTTTTATCTTGAGTTCTTCAATGTCAGAAATAAGCCTGGTGAAAACAATGTAGCGAAGCAGCCAGGAGAAGGTGGCTGCCATTATTATGTTTCCAAAGCGGATTCTGGTTTTATACTTTTTAGAACACTTTGACAGCTGGTGGTGCAAATATTTTTTATACAAGCTACAGTATATACTCTCACAGTAATGGAATAAGTTATACTGAGCTTCAGATACACTCACTACTGAGGCATACAATCTCCTGTGGGTGTTTCCCACAGTCCCGAGATTACCTCTCTTCTAGACTGACTGTCAGCCAGCTGGTGTATCGGGAATACTTTAGATGGATATTTTTTTTTCTATTTTGAGATCATGATGGCTCTCAGAAGCCAAAATTCCTAATGCACTGCATAGATCCAGTACAAGTATTTTTTTTCTGAACAGCACATCCTCACTGCATTGTCCATTTGTAGCACATATAAAAAATGTTACATTGCCATGTAGGTCTAGTGTAAAAACATTCAGGAACAGAAAATTTAAAACACAACTACTTGTTTACTTGAAATATCGTTCACCGGGCACATGTTACGGCAGTTCTCCAAAGACTGTGTTACCTCTGTTTATAAACCAAATTTCTTTTGGTTTAGATCAACACATTTCTCATGTGGCTGTTATCCTGGCTATTCAAGAGACTTCTATTCAGCCCATCACAGAAGCAAAAAAACCTTTTAATCAGTCTTACAGCTGAATGTCTGAATTATACTGCCAAAGTCCTGCTATCTTAGGTAGCCTTCAAAGGATGAGGTTGAAGAATAATCTTTGCCCATAACTTTCACACTGCCAAATGCCTAAAATTTCCCACAACCTAAATCATAACCATAAAAGTTCTTCAGGAAAGCAACAAAACTGATGGAAGGGCGGGGTGGGGGGGAGGGCAAACCAAAAATGCTTACCTTTTATTATTCTATATAAGGAAGCATATATAATATTAGAATCACTGAAATCAAGTACCTTTTCAAGGTATGAAAGAAAAGACAGCAAGCAGCTTCAGAAGTGATTATCTCCCACTTGGATATCCCAGTGCAATCTGGTGTTTTCTATCTCTGTAAAGAAATACACTCATTGCTGTCAGGAAATTTAGATCTTGATGTCTCTGTGAACAAAATTATTAGCATAGCCATGCTGAATGTAAAAGCTTGTTTTCTTAGACTGGTTCTTCATAAGGTAATCCCTCCTTAACAATACATTGTGTTTGGGACTTTTTAATGAAGTAAAATCCTAAGCAGTAAATATGTGTTTCCCCACTTGCCTACACTGAAGAGCAAAAGTGTTATGCATCCATCTGTCAGGGAAGAGGTAAAAATACATTGTCACATAGGAAGAGTCTACTGTTAGTGAACTGTGGGTCTTACATATATGAAAATTCAAAAGCCATAAAAGCATTTAGATGTTTTTACAGAAAGAGCTTTGCAAGCAGCAGAGGGGCTGAAGTTGATAAACAGGTACAGTTTTTAAAAGAAAGAACGTCCAGATATCATACAGATATTACATTTTATAATTTACATCAACATCTTTCTGCAGAGGATTAAGATAAAATCGTTGTGAAAGGCACATTGTCTCTCATCTACCTATTACTTGGTCTTTCCCCCGGAACATCTGACACTAGTCAGTTTTGAGGAAGAATACTTCACCGAAAAACAAAAGATGTTCTTCAAAACACTAGCAATCAGGTTGCTACAGTTTTACATTAAAGAACTAATTCCCAATAAAAATTGCCTATATTTTCTAGAGTTTTTAAACTATACTATAAAATTCAAATAAGAATAATATCATTGACACTCTCTAGAAGCTTTTCATAAAACTGAACAATGTTTTAGAGTAAATCAGTCACCAAAATAACTTCTGCCTTAGACTGTCAATGTTGGTTGCTTACACAGGGGTTTGTTTTTATTTTTACATATACCCACTTCAATAAGCAAACCACAGATAATTTCAGAAACAATAAAGAAAGAATAATGTATGAAATTCTGCATCCCAACTTATCTAAATGAAATAAAAGTAAACATCTTGTGCTATTAGGAAAAAAAAACCAACCAACCAAACAAAAAACACCTACAAACCAAAAAACACCAACCACAAACTCAGATATTTGATATTTTAGCAAAGCTAGAATCTATTCGCGTATAAACAACTCATAAACTAACAGCTGGATTAGTAAGTTTCAAGGTTGAGACTCCATTTCCATAGCATTGGCCATTGTCCAAACACATCATCTTTGCCATTTAAGTAAGAAAGGAGATAGAATGTCCCACATACAGGACATCTGAGGTTCCAAATGCAGTTCTGAGCAGTCCTGATTTGGATATATCCCAGCACAGGATGTGCTTTTAAATATTATGTATGGTCATGGGCAACATAAAAACATTCCTGGAACTACCCAGTTACTTACACTTCTTTGTCTTCTTTCCTTTCTCTAATAATGCCATAGTTCAGCAACAAGGTTGCAGAAGGAGGGACTGTTTCCAAAAGGTGGTGCCAGTCTTGTAGCTTCTAATGGCCCCCAGTGACCTCTGCAGCACCCTCTCGCAGGTACTGACCCTAACCTCTGTAGGTATATGGGTGAACAAGACTGGGAATTTAACTTAGGTTAAACTAACCCAGAGAAAATTGGTTAGCTTTACTCAGATGAGTTTCATGATTTGGTTCAATGAACAGCTGCACAAACACTTACACAGGTACAAGGAAGGGCAGGACTTATTCATTTGCAGTGTTATATTTCCCCTGGGAGGTGGGTGAGGTATGGAGCCATAATTTTTCCACTCTCAGACAGAAGTAGACTGCTACCCAAGAGAGTAATGGGAGGTACAAAAGAAGATTCAATCAGCCTTTTGCTGATTGTCCTCTGTAGACTACAGACAGAAAAGGTGATAGAAAAGCTTTGATTTGCTGTAATTTTTAATATATACTAAAAAAAGTATTAATTCTCTAGAAGCTGACTGATATTGTGGTATTTTTATAATCAAAATATCAGCCATAGTTACTCAGAGTCATATAATTTCTGGGGTTACTGAAGCATGCCCTCCCTTTCCACCCCTAGAATTGTGGTAACATGAACATTATAAACCTGACTTTGCTAAAGTACAGTTTGGGCCTCAATAACAGAACTCCTCATTGCACTGCGATTTTTAAAAGCCTTTTGTCAGAAATTAGACTCTAAAAATACCTGACAGCCAAGTCCAATCAGGTACACCAAAGCCTGTCCATTAAAGGGAAAAGAAGTACAAGTAACACTAAAGGTCACTGTTTGAGGTTCTGCGTCTGTATTACTCATGATACTTCAGTACAACATAATTCAATTTTACTCTTAGAAACCAAATTGAATTTTTTCCTGTGGAAATTACCAAAGCAGGTTTTTTTCCCCGCTTAACCAATTTTCACATTTTTATCCAAAAATCACAGACTAGGCAAACGGGACATCCCAATGGTATTTAAAGAGTCACCGTGAAGGAAGGAACAGCACTTTGAAGGAACCAGAACATCAGTGTGCTAACAGATGATTCACTGAAAGACATGTAAAAGGAACTGCATGCCAATACCATACATCTCAAGAACCTGGAGTGTCTGCAACCATAAATAGAGCTGTGCTTTGTTTATGATTCACTGTGGTTCTGGACACATTATAAAGTAGGTGCATCCTGAAAAACACTGCAGTCCTTGTCCCTTTCTACTTGATGTGCCTGGGTTTTCCTTCCAGACAGTGGGAAAGGAGACCCTGTGTGCATGGTTTTTATCCTGACACAGACTCACCATGTGTTCTGAGCCTTTACCTGGAATTGGAGATCACTTCTAGCCACCACCTAAATGTGAGGTACCACAGCACACACAAAAGAAATGCTGTATTACATTGGACTAGGTAGGGCGTGAGAGACACTGAGGATGAAGAATAAAATCCTGCAATGTCCAATTTTATAATTAATCCCTGGCTACTGTTAATATCAGTTTATATCAATTAATACCTCAGACTATTTTTTTTCACCTTAATTAATGTCACTAATAGTCCTGTTCCTTCAGGGCAGTGATTTTGTACACTTCCCTATATCTATATGGACTTTGTACATTTCTGGGCTGCAGTCACCGACTGAAAGCTGTTCTGTTTCTGCAACAGCCCTCCATTAGCTCAAGCCTTCCAAAAAAGAAAAGATGGTCAGAAAAGAAGTTTAACTAACAAAGTTACAAAGTAAGTCTATTAATATGATATAGAAATCTACCTTTTAGATAAATCCATTATCTTTATTAAGTTAAAATAAAACCACAAAATTAATGCTTTGTTCTATCTCAATTAATAGCTCACATGACTAAAAATAGTTTTTGCCTGTGTAACTGTGGAAATCTAAAACTACAGCTATTTCAGCAGCACTACAGTAAAATCAAAATCTTCCTTTCTTTATGAAAATGGCACAGAAGAATAGGAACCAAAAGCTGTTATTCACTGTTCTTCTATAAAAATGAATTAGCAGTATTTCACCTTACAACTAAGGCACACTTATTACTTAAACAAACAAAAGAGTCTTTAAAGTCCGGGATATTAAGCAGTCCTACAGCTCTGGAAGACAGATGCCCTGTCAGGCAGCAGTTTACAGCAATGTGTCTTGTGAAGAGACTACATACATTCTCTATGGTTCTGCATCTAGAACCGTCAAAAAGCATGGAACAATTCTGAAAGGCTTTTTTGCTTATGGCTTTATAATACCAGAATCTCAGCAGCTTCTATATAATAGTATTTATGTCATAAAGAAAACACACAAATGAATATACAACAGAAAAGAGTTTGTTCATCTGACTTCCATTTCCAAGAAAAGAAGGCTTCCTTATGCAAGTTTATGGGATCCATTTTTGCAGCCATATCAAAAATGAGGAACACAACGTATAATTGAAGACAAAATGTAAGGACTAAAGGATAACAGAGTTCCTGATCAAAATGTTCCCTGCAAAATGGGTTCCATAACAGAATTCAGGTACATCTTGGATTCCCTAATGATCCAGCCACATGCTTCCAAGGATTTAACACAAGAGAAAACTTTTTGGACTGGTGCACCTTGTAACAGGAATGTTTTTTCTATATATCTGACAGCTGCAGACAGGACAAAAGCAGTATGTGAAATGAAAAATAAGGAACAGTGATTCTGGAGTGACCTGATTTAGACTATTGTTACTGTCCTATCTGCTTTTGCCAGTCAAATGAAGACAGGCATAAACACTGGCAGTAGGATTTTTCCATACTTCGTACTTCTCTTTAAAAAAAAAAAAAAAAAAGAGCCCAAGCTTGAAAATAACATTCTGACACAGAGAAAAATAAAGTCTATTGTTTTTAGAGAAGATGTGTGCTTGAAGATGTATCAACAAAATACATGACAGACCTGTGACAAATTCAGAAACTATGACACATATTTTACGATTTCAGGATAGACAGATGCATTTATTTAGCTATCTATATGTGTACGTGTGTACTGCATATAAACTAATCTCTCAGCAATCTACAAGCAGAAAGCTTCATCCAGTTTTGTTTGTTCTTGTCCTGTAGGATCACATTAAATACAGAACTGTGATTACAGGTGACTTTGAGGTTTCCATGAATCTCAATGGGATGAGCTTGTTGAGTCTGAGCCAATACCTAAGTAATATGTGTTTTCCTATATTTTAGCAGTCTACTTCAAATTGTTAACGCATGTTCAAATAAAACTTGCTCATATTATATACTCTAAAGCACGTAAATTCAAATATATTCACTAATGTCTTCCTGAAATATAGCTTTATCATCAGCAAAATGAACCTCACAAATAGAAAAGAGATAAAGAAGTTCAACCTATAAACAGAGATTGTTAGGTAAACCATGAAATAGCTAGAGATGCCACCTGTTTTGCTCCTTGCATCTCAACCAATCTGCCAGTTAGAGAGATGTTCTTGTTAGCTGCCATCTTTGGATTTTGGCACTTGAACAGGCTATTTTAACCTGGTTGGTAACCTTGGTCACAGACCCTGTAACATAAACATATGCTTAACATGTAGCCCAGTGGTAGACTCTGTAAAGCCAATAAACTGTGTTTAAAATATTACATATATATGCCCTGTATTTGATGCATGCTGTGAATCTTAAAAAAGGACATTTATTCACTGACCTCAAAAAACAAACCCAAGCCAGCTTGCTGTTGGACACTGCTCAGATTGTATGTCACTACAGAGGTCTTAAAATCCATTACTATAGTTTCTTTAAAACAAACTAAATTCAAATCATTAAGAACTCTGTCAATAAAGTAGTAAAGGATAAAACAATGTTAAGTTTTCAAAATAAAACTTATAAAAGTCGGAGAATGTAGCCTTCTGTACCATACCAATAAAATGAGTGCCAACTAATTCTTGATGTTTTACAGGTGGATGAAAATAAAAAGTAGTAAATATTTTCAAATTTTCAGTCAGACCCTCCATATTTTTCTTCCTTGTAACTAACACTTGGGAAAGTTAACTCTTCCTTATTACCCCTTCATTGGTGCTGTTCTCACTTGTAAACTTATGCCATTATCACTTCTGAAGTATTACATCAGTTATCTTTCACTAGGATTGCAATTAAAGTAACATTTAGAGAAAGTGGAGTCTACTTGCCTATTGATGCACGGAGAAAATTCTCTGTAATTTTAATCGGTGTTACATGCATATGGTGATAAAAGATGAGACCTGTTATTTTTATTATTTTGCTTTCATCTTTGGGTATTCTGCTTTTCACTTTTTGTTATCTCATTCTAAAAATGATCATTGTGATGTTTTAAAAGGAATACCAAATAACATTAAAATAGCGCTAGAAGCTGAACACTGTTATTAGATAAAAGTGGCTCTAATGCATTAGGAGGTGTTGAGTTAATAGGAAAACAGCTTTGATTCACTAGCCTCTGTCTAACATGCCACTACAACAGAAGTAAAAAGGCAGTGGGCAACTCCCCTCTAATCACCTCCTGTTAGCTGCAACTATAGGCAAATTGCTAGTGAGGATTAAGTGGAGAGACTATCACAGGATCAGTGTCAAGCAGAAAAAAGACTCAATTTGAGAGCAATCATGACTCCCTAATGACTTCTCTGAGAGCTTTAGGAATTACTAACAGTAGTCTTTAGAAGTGTGGACACATCATGAGTACTGACCTACAGAGATAAGGAATCTCTTTTTACCACGAAATATATGATTATGACAGATAGATAGAACAGCTAAGTATGTAGATAATACGACAAATGAAGGGTGAAAAAAGAAATAAATAATATGCATTCACCAATCCTGTACATTCTCCAGATTACTGGGAATATGATATACGTGGGTCAACATTGGGAATGTAAACTGAGATAAGTTAAGACTTGCATGGTTTGGAGGCTGCATTTTGAACAAATCTGCCAGTTACAATGTGAAGAAAAGACCTGTACTATTGCAAAACCTTGCCACATATGAACAGTGAGAAGAGATGAAGACTTAAGAATTTCTACCCATTACATATTTTCAAGCAGTTGTTACAGAATTATTCCTTGTCAATTATTTTATTCCCTGTTGCTTTTACTTACAGTAAAAAATACAAAAAAAAAACAACCCGCAAACACCTACTATTTAATTTGGAGACAATCTTATTGATATAGACTTTTATTTTTTATGTATCATAACCCTGCATTAGATTATAAAATTCAATGAAGACTACAAGCACCAGCTTCATAACGTCTGACACATCTATAATTGTTGGCATCTAAAAATCAACATGCCCAATAAATTATACCATTTTAGAGATCACAAAGTTTTATTCTGCCTTTGTAGTCTGAGTTGGCTCGACTGCTTGATGAAAAACTACACTTCCTGCAACTGTTTTACATGACCTAATTTCTTAGTATCAGAAAGAACAACACTGATGAATATTTAGCCAAACTGAAAAAAAAATTACTATGTTTCAGCATAAGACATGTTTCAAAGCTACTATTACACTAGCCACTTGTGAAAATAAGGCATTACTTGATACAGGCACATCAGGCAATTGCTCACCGAGAGCAGATGAAAACATAGCATATGCAAATATCAGAATGAGACTGGATTTACAAATATATTTATTGTTTTCATTTTTAAGTATGTTTTGGCATTATCGAGGAGCAGTTATAAAATCAAAAGTAAAGCACATCTTTAAAAATAAAATGTATTATCAATACTCTTCTAAATATAGTTTCAGTGTTTTTGTTCCACTGTATGTCATAGAGTTCATGCATATCAAAACTTGATATCACTAACATTAATACAAGGAAAAGGAATAAAAAACAATTAGGGCTCAGTAATCAATTAATGACAATCCCTTCTACTAATGTACTGATAATCTCACAGGCAGTAAAAATGTATCTTCATAAAGACATCATAAACTCCCTTTCTGGAATGAAACAGGTCCTTCCACAGTAAGATATGAATTCCTAATAAAGAGTAGCTGAAAATTAAGAATGACAATGTGGTGTGCCATATAGAAAGACCTCATTATGTGGAGGATTATTAAAACATCAAGATACATTGAATACTGAGACTATGTTATACCAGCTTGTTCATAGTTTACATTTTTAAAGACTGACAAGAAAAAGAGTACCTTAAGTTTATAAAATATTTCCTTTCAGCTAAATGCTCAGAGACAAATATATGACATATATACATATCTTCTATGTATATTTATTGAAGACAGATGTATATATATACACATATATATGGGATTTGGACTCAATCCTTATGGGTCCCTTCCAACTTGAGATATTCTATGATTGTATGACACTATGTGCCGAATGCCTGTACATATAATATCTGTGTTGGTATCAGGCAAGAAATCGGTTGTCTTTCTTGTATCAATGCTTTTAAATCACAAGGCAAAATATGAATACACAAATTCAGGGCAAAAATTAAATTAAAAACAGTTGCACGTTGTATATTATATAAATCCAAAATAGCTACATAATACTCCTTGCTTCCTTATCACTCGAGAAGTATTCTATAGGTGAAAAAAAAAAGTACACCACCCCATCCTACCTTCAGTAAAAACATCTGAACAGTGCTTTCTTGATGCATTATCTTGTATGCTCCTTTCAAAAACAAAACTACCAATTGTACACATACAGAAATATTTATAAAAATTACTTGGCATTAGTTTACCAACATTTAACTTTTGATTTTAATTAAGAAGTTTATATATTCTGCAATGTGCTTCAACACACAAAATTCTTAGTATGTCACTATATCATACTGTGAATTAACAAAAGCTAATTTCTTAATCCTGCTATATTAGTTTGAAAAAAGAAAACACATTGCACAGTATTCTAACATTATAACTTCATACAACTAATCAAATCTAGACATCTGAAATCAAACTGGGACTCCTACACCACATATTTCCTTTATATACCCTGGACACATGACCTGGTCAGCGAATCAAAAGAGAGAACCCCACAGTATCACATGCACATGTAAACATTATCAGCACCCACTGTATCAAATTTGTGCTAAATGGTCCTCAGCTGGCATGAGGCTGCCCTACCAAAAATATCACTGATCTGTAAATTATTATTCCACTAAAATCACAAAACTTAACACTGATATATTTGTGATTGCAAAACAAAAACTATTTTCATTACAATGAGTCTTGTAAAAGCCTTATTAAAAAAAAGGAAAAGAAAAACCACGAGCATCACCAACAAAAAAACCTGCAGCTTGTCCAATTACCTACCATTAACTCCTATTTTCTATCAATTTGCACCCTCTCTATGCAATCAAGGTTTCTAAAGGGCCAATTTTAATTAGTTTGAATAATGAGAAACAATGTTTATCTGTCCATACAGTGCAGTTCTCTCTAGAACTAGCAGGCAGATACCGCAACACATTTCTTGCCTTCTAGGTCAGCATTAACTCTAGTTTTAGCAGTTGTAGCTAAAGGCAACTGTACCATAATCAAGCATCACAGGGATGGTTTTGCTTTCTTGCCTTTTTTTTTTTTTTTTTTTGGTGGTTGTTGCTGCTTCCTTGCAGAATCCCCTATTTTAATATACAAACTCACCCCACTGTGAAGTAAGCCCTTGCAGGGTTGGATAGCCACGAGAATGTTAATGGCTAGTGGTTAGCTCCATGGGAAGAAAAGGAAAAAAAAAAAAAAAAAAAGAGAACGAGGGAAGAAAAGAAAAAGAAAAGCTTTTTTTTTAATATATAAAAGGCAAAGCATCAGGGGCATGCGTAAGAGAAGGAAAAAGGATGGAAAATTAATAATCCAACAGGCAGGTTCCCTCAGTGTTATTAATCATGCTGCTTCTCACAAGCTAGAGAGGAGCTGAGATTTGCACATGGGAGGGGAGGGGAATGTACACTATTGGCCAACTAGCTCATTCCTATACATCTCAGCCAATCCTTCTTTTTTTTCATTTTTTTTCTCCCCCCCCCCCTCCCCCCTCCCCCCCTCCCCCCCCCCCCACCCCCCCCCCCGCCTTAAGGTACAAATATATCTGAGAAGCAGTTACAAAACCCTGGAAGATGAAAAATCATGCTCCCAGGCTAGGCAATGCTTGGTCCAGTTAATGCACTATAAACTTTATTTGAGCTGACTTCTCATTTGATCCCCTTGTGACAGGGTCAGTGAACGGCAAGCAATTCCATCCCAAATCATGCCATAATCGAATTGCTGCCTATTTCCCGAACCTATAATGAAAAAGGCAACCGAAATAATGCAGGTAATGTTGGCAGCCTCCCCTTGCTGTCGTACATTATTACTGCCGATTGCTTGCCTCCATTTCCCCTGTACTCTAACAATGAATATATTTCACAGCTCACTTGCTTTACTGTGTGGGTGGTATGGCATAGACACCTACATGATATGAAAGGAAATCTAAAACAATAGGGTTTTGTCTCTGTGCACAGCACCTAACAGGCTGCTGGTAGGAAAGGCAATTTTGTCAAACTGCTACAGGAAAAAGCACAAGACTAGCGAGGCTTAAACAAGACTTTGGGTAAAAACACCACGAACTTTTTATCTATTTAACCCCAGCTTCATCTGATGATCTACAGAACAATTCAAGCATTCATTGACAGTCCTCAAATATATTACATTATACAGCTGTTTCTAAAGGATTATTTTAAAGTTAGGGTTTCCTAAACAAAACACTTCAGGGACAGGAGATATTTATTTGCCAATATACATATTCTGAAAAATATGCATATTAACAGCCTGAAACATATCCTGAGAATTAGCTCCATTAGAAACAGAGGAATGTCTACCAATTCACTGAATTATTACAAATATTGAAGCAAAATTTGCAATTCCTGCTCTCACTTATCCCCTCCTTGTAACAACAATGGGGCACATCCCAGAGAGAAAAGTGTGGGATTTAGGTTATAGCCAGTCTGTTTGGCACTCCTGGCCACTAGCAACCTACAGCATGACTGCTTTTTAAAAGCACAAAATAGGACCGTATAAAGCAGGCAATAATCATGAGGTAATTACATTTTCAAATGACATAGATTAACCACAATTGTGAGGAATATTCCCTTTGATCCACTGCTGGGTGGCATAAATATTACTGTTTATATAACCCTTTACTTTGAATCTCACTTTAGAAGAGTTTGAAGCATGAAGCACAGCAAGCAAAGAATTATGTAATGAACAAAAAATATATTTAATAAAGGCAAGGCAATATTCCACTGCATTTCCCTCAAAAATGCATACAATGAAAACCAATGTGCATAACAGACTACAGCAGCATCCTATGGAAAAACCCAATGCCAACGGCCTTGAACTCTGCCTTCAGACTTAAAACTTCTAACCAGTCCATCACCCCATACCAGGGCAGACCATAACCCTACCCCAAACGCGAAATTCAGCCCATCTTTTGTTCTGACCTATAAAGACATTTCAGGGCAAATACACTAACTCATTTTATCATAAATCAGCACCAAATTATTTATCACCTCATGCACTGACATAAAGAGTACAGAAACAATTTAAAGACATCACGGCTGGAAGGCAATGAGAATTCTGACATAATATTTGAAATTACAGAAAGTAAGGTTCTATTACATTAGCACCTCTGATAATATTTACAACGCTAAACAATTAGGTGTAAAACTGTAGATTTAAATGAGTAAAGCTTGACCACACAAAAGTGACTTTCAAAACACATATTTCACGTTTATCTGGATTATAACTGTTAATGAAAGATATTTTCATTAATTGGCCAGTACCCTAATTTCATTATCTCAGACAAAAAACAGCGACTGTAAGTAGGCTTGTAATTCTAAAGTAATGCAATCCTTCATCTGCCTATAATACAATATAAATATTTCACTGTTTGAATGACTCTAATTTTTCACTTACTGCTCAGGCAGAACTGATTCAAGACAGCATTCCATTTTTTTAAAAAATGCATGGGTTCAAAAGTGCATGCCAACATATGGACATAGAGTAATTTTTTAAAAACTCAGCACTGGAGGCTATGAAGAGCAGATCTTATACAGAAAAAAAGATCAATATAAAGAAAAAATTGTTCTAGATGTAATTGAAGTCATACATTTTTACACGACTTCTGCTATACACCCAATTACTGCTATTTATCAAACAGCAGACAACATTGAACCTGGCAGCATAAAAAACAAATTTTACTAAGTCAGGGGAAAAAAAAAAAAGAATGAAAAAAAATCATCAGAAAGGGAAGGAAAAAAGATACAAATAATAAATAATTCAATATTCCTGAGGAAAGCTCTTGCAGAAAAGGCCTGACTGATTCAAACATCAGACATGAGGCTGACAAGAGATATATCGATTTAGACAATTCTATCATTATTATTCCAGCCTGAGTCCTTCAGAAAAGCTGTTCTTTTTGCCCCTGTTTTTATTGCTGTAACAACCAACCTTTTCTCTTATATCTTCCTTTCTTTGAACTTGTATTCATTATGACTTTAATCTCAGCCTAGCTATAAAATGATAAATAGAAATCCTAGTCTCATTTATTTGAAATGTAAGTTTAGATTTTTTAAGATACAATGCTAGAAAATATTTGCTTTATATACATGTGACTTTAATACTTCCTTAAAATAGGTCAAATGCTTCTTGAAGTTTCTAATTATAAGAAGCAGCCTTTGACTTCAGGGTGAAATACATGCAAGAAGACCGCACTGTTCACCTGCAGTTTAACTTTGCTAAATAGAAACCTTTATCAAACTTACCACCAACTGCTTCTAAGTTTACTTTACATGTGTAGGTAAACTATAGCAAATCAATGTAATTTTTTCGTTTGTTTTCCCTACCTATAGCACTGTGATTTTCTCAAAAAAACCCCAAACCTCCTTGTGGGTCAATGCAAATGAGTAAAATGAAGCTGTATAATTACTGGAAGAAAGCATTCCTCCATTAGGCATCTGCGAGCACAACTATTTCTTTGCTGTTCAATGTGTTAATTACAACCAGATAGGATATGCCACAGAAAATTAAGAGTCTTGCAAAGACATCAGAGGTAAACACACAAAACAGGAGCTGCTTAGGGTCAGGAGAGCAAGTCAATTTTGAAGAAAGATAAAAGAACTGTCATGTATATGATCGCTTATGAAAGAGAAGAGGGCAATCCTGCCTTGTTATCATCAGTTAATTAGGCACTACAGTCAGACATGCATACACTGCAACATTTGCCATGGTAATCAAATGTATTATTCAAATGTGAAACAAAACAAAAGCAACTGCAACTCTGACAGGGAAGAGTACAAACTGCCCACACCAGGGTGCTGAATATGCAAGAGTTAAAAGGGAGCTCAGGAGCATGTTATATTAACTTTCTCGAACAGCACTGCCTTTTAATTCAGACTACAAGTCCACTTCTAAAGAAAATACTATTTTCTAAATTTGATTCACATGCGAGGTGATGACCTTTGCAAGCAGAGACAAGGGTAATGAAAAGCAATTGATAGTGCAGTAGGATTCTGTTATGTCTTTAATATAAATATGACAGTGAGACTAACAAATGCACTCTTGACAAAGCATGCTATCTCACGAGTCAAAAAAAAAAAAAAAAAAAAAAAGGAAAATAATGCAATATACCACATTTTCCCTGTCCTGAGCTGTAACTGCAAGCAAAAATAAAACTAATACCTGCTTGGCAAATGATGTGATGACACTATGTGATAACTACCCTTTCCGTGTCACTAGGGCTTATATCACGCTACTATACAACCAGTATTTTTTCAGTTTATACAAAATGGTTACTTTTGCTCTAGGTTTTATTCGACTGGACAGAAGACATTCAATACTAAGTTCAGTAACAGAAGTAGGATAACATGAGCCAGGGAATGACAGTGAGCAAATGGTTTCCCATTTCTTTAATATTAAACTTTTAGACAACATAATTTTCAGATCATCTGTTTCCTTTACACAAGTAAAGAATAGCAAGAAAAATCCCACTGCACTTCCTTCAGTTTAGCCAAGCTGTATCTCCCTAAAGTGGTGACTCTTTATATAAAATGCATGTTCCCTGCTGTGACTAAGGAAAGGGAGAGCAGGACACACCTCCTCATTCAAGCTTGTAGAAAATCTGAGAGAGTTGGGAGATACGAATGCGGATTAGTTGGTGGTGTTCCTTGTCTCAGCCAGTAAGATGGTGAAGGACCTGGAGAACAGCAGGTGCAGTCGGACATAAGCAACCTAACATCCCTTCTCCCTATGCATAGGAGGCTCTGAATTACCATTGCATATTGCTTTTAAAGGCTCCCTGTCCTTCCAAAAAAATGCGACAAAGAAATATCTGAAATGATGATAATTTCCCAGTACTTCATAATCCCCTACTTCCTCCCTTTCTTGTAGCATGGAAGCAAACCACCAAGGACAGAACTCCTCAAACCAGCAAAATCACCACTGACTCTGATCTGTCAAGTCACAGTCTGATAAACCTGAACTAAAAAGCAGACAGTAGGATGTCTTCTGTTGCATGGAGCGTTCCCTGTAGCTCGAGACCTACTTTGGCAAGACTAGAATATTATTTACACGTTCTCGTGCCCATGTTGCAGAATCTCCTTTGCAGTTCTTCAAACATTTTTCAACTTCGTATTCTTGCACGACAACTATGTCTTTCTCATATTTTGCCAAAAAACATTCAAAATGTAATACAGAAAAACATCTTTGCTGAGTGTGGAGGTTCCATCCAACTTCAATGATTAAATTATTCTACAAATAACAGTAAAACAAAGTAATGAAAATGCAAAGTTATGTTGCAGAGTATTAGCTATTATCCTATTATTTTGAAGACAGCTGCCATCAAAAGATGTATATATAGTGAAAATCAATGCCAAACAAATATATCTAACAAATCTGTACTAATTTTTTAATATCTCTCTTCCAATCCCTCCTTTTCCTGCACAATATTCTCAATGTTTGACTATCTCAATCAAACACTATAGGAGAACATAACATGATACAGAAGTCTCTCTTCTGATCAAATTAGTCTAACATGGATCAATATGAAACCTTAGCACGTCTGCAATCTCAGAGTCTTCAGTGTCCAGGCATACAGTAATCTGTAAGAAAGAAGTAATATCTGTTTCTCTGGCACAGAGATTTTCTTTTAGTCAATCTGTCACTTCCCATTTCAGTTAACAAAATGTTGAATGCAGCTCATCTTTGGACAAATATTACAGCTTTATAGAGCACAAAATGGGAGGAAATGTTTCAGAGTGAAGGTTTAATACAAAACCAGTTCTACAAGATATTCCACAAACTTCGAAAGATAGAGATACATACATATAAAAACATAACACTATACATACATGTTAATTTCCCATAATCCTTTCAGAAATACCTAAAATTTATTTTGGAAGAAAAAAGCATAATAATAAAAAACATGTAAGTGAAGCAAAACAAACAAAAAAAATCAACTTCAGGCAAGTCAACTTTCTGGCCTTGAAAACAGGCCTTGTTTTTCCTTCTAATCAATGCAGAGGTTTGCAGTGATCACAGACAGAAGACCTGACTACTAAATTAGTTAAGCATTCATCTTGCTAATAAAAACAGGTATGTTTTCATAATCTAGGGATATGAATATCTTGTGGTCAATGCACAAAACATTTGGACTGATGAGTGTTGTGAGTACATACCAAAAAGTTAGTATTCTGCAAAATTAAGGACATTTACTCCTTTTTACATTCTACTGAATTTACAGCTGTCGGACTTATTTAGCCAGAATGTAAAGTGAGAATGAAGCAATTAATAACCATAAGAGATTCACAGTTCACTGTGTTACCAGTTTATACCTGCACTGCCCACTGTTTCAGAGACACTCACTGGAACCTCTGGGACCTTTGTCAAGGATTCATAATGATACTGAACCTGTGAAAGCTCATACAGCTATTAGATATGTAAAGAGAAGAATGGCTACACATAAAAAACAGCAGCATTCCTGTCTAAAATTGTTTAAATATGTGAAATTAACCAAAATATTTTTTTCTTTCTGACTATTCTGCCTGGCCAAAAAAAAAATTTAAAGAAGAAAACAAAATGAAACACCCTTCCACTTTTCATCCCATAAAGCAGCTCCATCTTTTATATCACATACTAAGACTTTTCAGACTTTGTTTTGTATCCACCTGAACTTTTCCTGATTTCTGCTGCTATGTGGAAACACCTTATGCTACACATAAAGAAGCATTGAGGACATACAGTTCTCATCATTTAAACAAAAACATCCATCTCTGATCACAATGTAGTTCTTTGAGAGCTTTCAGCCTTTCTTTGCAGGTTCTGAGACAGGAGTGGCGTGTAGCACATCCTGCTCTCTCAGTGAGTTACAGAAGCTCTACCCTTCACTCAGGTGCTCCAAACAGAAACAAAATTTCCCCAGTGGGAGTCTAGATCCAGGACTGTGCATCAGATAACTTTTTTATTTTGAAGACAGGTATTGACCTCTGGTTTTCTTTGGTTGCTTATGTCATCAGATAAAACCAAAACAAAGTCTGCCTTTTCATGGAATACTATGTGAAATTAATCGAAAAACAAATATGAAACATGAAATTTAAATACACTAATTCTCCACAAAAGTAAATCTTACACCTATTAATTTCAATGAAGAGGTGAAAAGCTTAATTTTTTCCACAATTAAAAATAGGAGTCTAGTATACCTTTTTTTCTTACATGTTTAAAATATTTAACATGAAAAAAAAAACAGCTATTCACTACCCTAATTTTCCAATCAGAGGATATTTAAAAACTGAACAAGAAATTTGAAGAGCAGTGTACAAAAATAATTTTATCTTAAACAGCTCTCATCTCAGAGATTTCCATTTGAAATACTTTTTAGTGGTAATGGAACTAACTTTGTAAATCTTCCTATCTCCATATGAGAGAGAAAATGTCTTAAGTAGCAGAACTCATTGATAGCACATATAAACATCTACAAATAAAGTGGGTCTTCCATATCTGCATAATTCACAAATGTCAGTTAAATATCTCTAGAAGATCTTTAAAGTATAGAGCCAGATCTTTTTAGATTACATGACACTTTAAAAGTTCAAAATGCACATATCTTCTTCCCAATTCCAAAAGTTGTAATATTCCTTATTGATCCACAACATAAGAATTTATTTTCAAGAATAAGGGTCAACATGTTACTGCAGCATTATCACGAGGAACTCAATATTTCAGCCTTGCATAATTTAAAGATATTGCAATTTTATCTTTTTTTTTCCCCACACTTTAATTTGTTTGATTATTAGGCAAATACCATATCAAAGCAGTGAGACTAAAGAGAAATTTCATGCTCTTGAACTTCAGTAAGGAATTCCCACCAGCAAGAAAGTGAATACAATACAATCTTGAATTTCTAAGGCTCATCTCAGCCCCAAAGAGAGCAGGTAGGTAGTGCTTAGAAAGATACAGATGTCTGGGAAGACTAAATGCATTATGAGGTGCTTTTATTTCACATGATTATTATTTCCTATTTATAATAGTGCCACATGATTTTTTTTTCTACATCAGCAAGAAATAACAACATTTTTGGATTTTAACAATCTCTCTGAATGTATAAAATAAATTAAACATATATTCTGCATTATCTTTCAATGGGACTGTGCTTCGGATAGGTATGGATATGATTATAGTATTAGCTTTTTCTTTTTTCCATTTAGAACATTTTCCCCTGCTCACGCTGACAGAATTTTTTTTTTAAAAAGTATCCTCAATCCACTAAAATAAATACTTCTGTTATATTCTGTTGCTTCAACAATGAATAAAGCAACCATGCAGGTTTATAATATCAATTCACAGGGCTCTTTCTGCTTCAGTGAACTGTTACTGAAAGGTTCAGAACAAAGCTACAGGCAGATCGGACAAAGCTGCTGTAACAGGATTTACATTATACTCAAACTGATAAGACCGCATCAGAGAACTGCTCAATCTTCAGTACCTCTGATTAGAATAGCACAAGGACTGTATTTTGGCTCTGAGCACCTGATCACAGCATCTGTATTACACCTACTAGCTTAAATGTTGATCTAATCTCACATCGGTAGGATAATTTGTTTCCTCTTTTTCCTTTCCTCCCTCTCTGTCAAGTATATTGGGAAGGCAATAAAATGGGAACCCATGAAAGCTATAGTAATGCTGAGCTATCTATTATACACCTATAGTTATGAAAAGAAACAAAGTACTTTCATACTAACATTTTCTGAGATCTAAAGTAATTAAAATACTCTATATCCAAATAATTAGTTGATACTTTCTGGTGGAATGAGGGAGACACAACAAGGAAGACCATATCACAAGGGAAGGCAAACATAATGCTCAATAAATAATTAATTAAATACTGCCAGGTGAAGTCACTGCCATGGATTTCTTACAAGCAAGGAGTTTCTTTATGCAGACTTAGCGACAGTCACATTTCTGAATATATTTCTGCTTAAAGTAACAGCTACATTTCAATTTTTTCCTTCCTTTTCCCTTAACCACATTTATCTTTGCAATCCATACTGATTATGCCAGACAGATTACGCCCAAAGAATCTTTTTATTTCATTTTTGCTGTTCAACATTCAATAAACATTCAAATATAAACTATTTGTGCACAACAATAAACTCAAGGCTTAAATAAAGCACAAAAGAGAACAGCACAGCATTTCTAGCACGTAATGCTACCATTCTAGTGATTAGTGATTACCTGCTACGAGGCTAATCCCTTAAAGTCCCTTGCCCAACGCAGTAGTTAATACAGGGGGTTTTTTTGCATCACCGACACTAGCAGACGCCAATTACACCTTTTCTGGCAACCGATACTGCATTGTCCATGATCCAGCCTTTTTGACTTAAACCATAAAAATACTTGAGCAACAGTTCAAAAATAAGTATAGCAATTAAAATGCACATTGCTTTTTATGTCATAAGTACAATAGCTGAACTCACCAGGGAGGCAGGATAGAAACTGCTCTGCGCCAAGTCTCTGAATTGATTCCTGCTGCTACGAGTGCTGTTTGCCTGAGCATTTTGCACTGCACTGTGGTGATCAGTCACAAGTTTGGGGCTCTTATTACCTCAAGCAAACCTTGGCTTTTAGAAGCACATTTCCTTCCCAGAATGAGACAAAACCTGAAACAGAACTGACTTGTGATATAAAAAAATCCTGACTCAGCAAGACAAAAAGCAAAGAAAAAGAAACATATTTACCAAAGTTAGTAGGAATAAAGTGTCTATAGCAACTTTGTTTACTGGAAAGAAAAAAAAAAAGAGGAAAATCAAACCACCAAATACACTAAAATTCAATAATTTGAACACCTCACTAAAAAAATATCCCATCACCCAAAATTAAGACAGAAACATAGAATATTTACAAAAGTCTATAACTAGTTGTTAAAGCAGTGCATTATTCATCTATAGCCTGTTGTGCTGGTTTTGGCTGGGTTAGAGTTAATTTTCTTCACAGTAGCCAGTATGGGGCTACGCTCCGCGTTTGTGCTGAAAACAGCGTTGATAACACAGGGATATTTTTGTTCCTGTTGAGTGGTGCTTACACAGAGCCAAGGCCTTTTCTGCTCCTCAACCCGCCCCACCAGCAAGGAGGCTGGGGGGAGCCACAAGAAGCTGCGAGAGAACACAGCAGGGCCAGTGACCCCAACTGACCCCAGGGATATCCCACACCACATGACATCATGCTGAGCAGATAGGGCTGGGGGAAAAAGAAGGAAGGGGGACACATTCAGAGTGATGGCGTTTGTCTTCCCAAGTCACCGTTACATGTGATGGAGCCCTGCTTCCCTGGAGATGGCTGAACACCTGCCTGCTCATGGGAAGTGGTGAATGAATTCCTTGTTTTGCTTTGCTTTGCTTGCACACATGGCCTTTCCTTTACCTATTAAACTGTCTTTATCTCAACCCACCAGTTTCCTCACTTTTACTCTTCTGATTCTCTCCCCTTTCCCCGCAGTAGGGGAGCGAGCTAGGGTCTGTGTGGGGCTTAGTTGCCAGCTAGGGTTGAACCACTACTCTTGTTAATGAATATCTTTATGTCATAAGGAAAAGTGCACTTTTAAGAACATGATACCCATAAAATATGTCAGTCTGTATCACATAGCTGGATTCCTAGTGCTTAGTTCCAAAGAAAAAAGGTATGCTCTTAAAGATGTAGGGAAGATGCTCCTGCTTCTGAAAAAGTTTTTAATGGCTCTGTTCATGAAAGTGTGCACACATGTCCTATGCAACTTCCACTTAAGCTGTAAACTTTGCTTTGGCTGTATGTTCTTTGGCAGCACCTGGTGGAATTTGGATAAAACTACAATAATAACGTAAAATAAAAGTTACTACAACTCTAGTAGTTTTTTCATGAATGCTTCTGATGAAGTTACTACTTAAACTATTCACAAAGCACAAACTTCAGGTTAACATGAAAATAGATTTCTTGTATTTTAGAAAATATCACTGGGCATTTTTGTAATATCAAATACCATATTACTATGACTACAATATCTAACTTTAGTTGAGATTAGTATCCAGCTTGTTTTTCACTATTCTAGTGAAAAAAGAACAGTAAATAAATTTTAAAGATGCCATCCATTTAATAAAACCTGAAGAAAATATTTCATATTTACAACAAATTAACTGTCACTCACAGCAGCAGATCAAGTAAACTGACAACTCTAAACAGAAAACCCCAGTGAAATAGCACAAAGAATTTTAAAGACATTTTACATCTGACCACATTTTGTACTTGGTTCTGCCAAACAACTGGTAAAACATTTTCAATTTAGTCATTAGCAGAGAGCAATCATTGAAACTAAACAGAGAACTAGTAAGTAATTCGATATTATCTGCTTGTGGTGCAGAGCTGCTAAAATTATAATGCCCTATCAAAAAATATTCACGGGGATGGTGAGGGCTGTGTGTGAAACGGGCACTTCTTCACAAAGTAATACTATAGGAAGTATTTAGCATAATAGGAGCCCATGGCTATCAAATTAGTCTCGTTTGAAATACTGTAATTAACAGAAGGGAGCCTAACATACTTATCACAGTTAGCCACTTGTATTCAAATCATGCTGAAGAGTTTTGAAGCCCAGAAACATTTCCCCCCCACACTACCAGAGCACTAAAACCCAGCAACATTTTATCCCAATAATAACCTTTAAAAACCATTTGTGACTTGATTTATTTACTCTTTATACAGTCTAGGAATAAAATAAAGAAGAAAACTACTGACACAGGTGAGATAATCTTTCACAGACTACTTTCAACTTATTAAAATGTATGTAATTGTACTGATGATGAATATTCACATTTTTTGTACCAATCTCTTCTACTGAAAGCAATTTTGGATTTTTCTGTCCCCTTCATAATTTGGCTTCAAGATTTCTAATATTTTTGTCAGACAGTGTTCAGAAATACAGCATGAGACAACTTTACAACCACATGTTCTGAAATACCTTGCAGACCATTGCTCATCATTCCAGTATCTTTGATATATTCATTTAACAAACAAGTAATGCTGTACACTGAAAGCTAATCCAAGATGTGAGATGTATGTCAATAGTTACTAAAATATTACCATGACACAGAGCTTTCTGGTAAGCATAGATATAACATTATACATTAAAATTAGGATCTAAACTTTAAATAACAGGACCACTTACATTTTCTCCAGTGCCATTCACCTAAGCACTATAAAGCACTTTACAGAGATTAAGAAACTGAACCTCACAAAACCTCCAAGAGGTCTGACGAAGGATAATGCATATCACTTAACCCACCACTTAAATGCCACCACCTTTCAGAGGATGCACAGACATACCAGGACATCCTACAACTGCTTTTGACAGAAAATGAAAATAAAAACCTGCATCCTTTTAGAAGAAATTTCTAAGTTACACCTTTAGTGTCATGGTGTTTGACTGTGATGTCTTATAACAAAAAGCAGATGTGACTTCAGCATCCTGTCATTACTAAGAACCTCAGATAGGCCTTTTTGTCTGTTTTCTACTCTGATGGAAAGTTTGCAAAGGAATCATTAACATTAGATGCTTTAATGAATCAAGACAAGAACAGACTAATTTCAGATTTGTGAGTTGGTACAGTGTCTCTCCAACATAAGCACTACACAGGCTCACAATACGTATTGAGAGTGCAGTCCAATCTGCATGACTGCACATTACCACGTTTCCGATATTAGAAAAAGATACCTCTCTTTATATTCTGTAACTCAGAATCTTGGAAACTGAGGCAAATACATTTTTCAATGAACAGCTTTAGGCTTTTTTTTGTTCTCAGTTCAACTACCTTATGAGGTTTTTTTTCTAACTCTTCAGTGGCATTATAACCTCTTTTTCTTTTATAAACAAGATTTCTTAATAAACAAGATTGAAGCAATTTAGATCATGCATATCTTTCATTTACTTTAGATTTGCAGTCAGGGAAAGGGGAGAAAGGTAGCAGACAAAAGGTCCAGTAACTGGAGTTCAAGTTTCAATTTCTTTAAATGCATTTACTTGAAGGCTTTAAAAGCCATGTTATAGTTTAATCTTCCCCAAACCATTCAGTTTCTGCTAGATTTAGCACTTTTGTCCCTTTGTATTCACAGACTTCACATAGCTTCTCCCAGGCTGGCAGGCCAACATATTAGAAATAAAATGCAATTCTGGTATCTGACACTTCAATTTAGCTTCTTCAGCAGCAAAGATCATCAACTGCAGTGCTTTCTCCCATGACAGAAGATCACCTAAATATCACTTAACCGATGTGAGCTCTGTTGGTAATGCATACACTGTCTCCCCACTACATTACCACCATGCTGCCTAGAACAAAAATCAATTTTTAATTGACTGGATTATTTGAGGAATATGGCCCATCCACTGTGCACTGCTGATAGATTCTCCTAGTTTTTCTGTCAGCAAAGACTGTAAAATTTCAAGCATCTTCAATACAGTAATTCAAGGATTTATCCAGAAGCCATATGAACAGAACATCATCACAGCTTTTTCAGTAATACTTCTCCATTATTCTCTTTCCTGACTAGCAAAGTTAGGTCTCTAAACCACAGTACAAATGAAACACTGACATAGGAAAGATGATGAGGTTTTCACTGAAATGAAAATTATGCAAAGGATGCAAATGGATAAGAAACACAGAGGACTACAGTGCACTTGAAAAATTCCTTTTAAGTTTGGCACTGAAAGCATGCCAGTGGATTATACTGTGGAGTATCAAACCTGCAAGACCCAAGAAAAATCTGCAACACCTGGTCCCAGCAGCAACCAAAGTACAATCTCTCAGCTAAGTATCATTACTGTTTCCTGCAGTTATCATTGCTGCCTTAAGATATAAACCCAAGCAGTTAAGGCAACAGGTTGACATTAAAAAGTAACATTATACAAATGAAAATATGGAGGTGAGTGTGGATAACACACTTGACACTTTATCAGTAAATACTGCAGTAAGAAATTTATTGAATTGCAGTGTAAGGTATTCATTGACTATTTTTTGCAGGCATCATAAAAGTTTCTACCACTTCAAGAGGTTTTCTGACAGGTTAGGTTTATAATTTTACCAACTTTTATCTCTCCCTTTCTAACTGCTCAGACAAAAGACAACTGCAGTAAACAGGAAATTCTAGCCTCATACTGCAACCCTTTCCAGCATAGTCAAGTGCCAGATTCTGCACTGTACTCACATTAGTTGCAGTTGACTAATTCTGATCGATGTCACAAATCAGTACAGATTCAGAAATCACAAATTTAAGATACTGATTTCTTGCCAGTAAAGATATATATGAAGATACATTTGGCTCCTTAAGTTTGAGTTTCATTTCACAAAGGTCCAAAATATGTATTTTTCTTCAACCACATGCATTGGAGCTTGACTAAGTGGTCAACAGGATGATATTTTTTTTCATGTTCTCTGTGCATTACTTCATGAAAGTACCAACATTACTGACATTTTATAAGAACACTACACAGTAACATTATTGGCCTCTTATGCCATAGTCTGCCGGACCATGTCCAGCCAGTGCAGCTGTATTTCAGGAAGTCAATCCCTGACCTAATCCTCTGTGAGACTACAATGCTGCTGCCTCTCCCAGCCCAGGAAAGAGGGTACTGCAAAGCAAATTGGCTGAGGCACTACTGCTTCTTTTACAGCAGTGGTGTTAGCTTGAGCCAGTTTAAAATGTTGGCAAAAGCATGCATCCTCAGAGGTTTCCTGACTGTCTCCTAGGGTGTTATGATTCTCCCATCACTGCTACCAGATCCATACATTGTTGGATTACCTGCAGTACAACTCTTAGCAAATTTGGTATAGTCATATTTCTACTCAAACTAGAACACATGGTTTGGAGAGGGTTTTGTGCTGGCTTTGTGAAAGCTGGGTGAAGACAGAAATACCTGGTCTTGCATAAAGTTGAGACACTTTGAGAGAATGCCTGATTTGGGTCACACCTGACAGTACAAAGTAAGCCTGTTGAATTTTCTATCACATCAGCACCTTGTATCCTGTTAGGATGGCATTTCTGATGCAGCACTAGAAATCCTAAAAGCCAGGCTTCCTGGGTCACTAAATCATACCCCATATATCTTACATCAAAATTCAGATTCTCGAACTTGATATTCACAGAAAACTCCTCCTCTGCTTTAAAAACAAACACAAAATTTGGTCTTTTTCAGAGCTCTATCCACTTTCAGGCTGCTCCATGAGCTCCAAAACTAGAAAAGAACAAAAATTATTTCTACTGATTTTTTTTTTGTATTATTTCCTGGTGATTCATAGCAGTAACATACACAAAGCTTAAGTAGACATCAGATAAAAACAAACCACCTTTAAATATACGAAACAATCCAGGTCTCTGAATATTTCAGTAATTGTCAATCATTATTCCAGAAGTAGTGTGTATTTAAAACTAAATTTATGCTTTGAAAGAAGACAAAAACATTATTAAAATTACTTTAGAATACCAGTTAAAAATTAGACTCTTTCACCTTGTTTCAGAATCAGGAACATGTTTATGGTCCAGATTGAAATGTGCATTTCATGTGCTACTAATGTTCACTTCCAATACACATCTGCCTTCGTCCAAATACTCTTAAACTGCTACAGCCCTAAAAGCATCCTGCATACAATGACTACAATGTCAGGAACACATAAGATGAATCTAGGACATAGCAATTTTCTACTACTGTCTTTCAAATACATTCAAAAAAGTGTTCTGTGACTCTAGAAATACTGTTTAATATGAAGTAATCCAGAAAGAAATCTTCTTAATCTATAGATTTTGTACAAACTTGGAATTTCTGTTCTCCAGTTCACATGAAATTAAAGGACAAGGTTTGTAGCCCAGTGTAGGTGTACTACACTAGCTTTCATAATGTCACATCAAGAATTAATTCAGCGTAGTAACAACAAAAACAGGAGCAATCAAAATCTATGGTTTCCACAGTCTATGCTAACAGAAAAACAGCTTCCATCTCACTGATAGGCAGTGGAGAAATCCTCAAATATTTTCCAGATGTCTGCATGTCGTCCTTGTCATCCTTCCTACATCCACCTAGCTTCAGGAGTTCAAGGTTTCTGTTTAGCCTACATGATTGCTTCCCCTAAGAGTAAAGGAACTATATACCTATTCATGCATATAGACTTGTTTATCATCTTTTTGTTAATATAAAACATCAATATGTAACAATAACTGAAATCCTAAATACTTGAATTACCTAAATTCCTTCAAATAATTAACTTGTGATTTACTAGCTTTTAACAACAGCTCTTTTAACTCATCTTCACAATAACCCTTTTCAATACTGATATATAACTGAAAACAAGCTGATTTCTAAAATAAAGAAACATCAACTTGCTAAACTAATATAAATGACTGGATTTGATCCTTAACGTCAATGAATCTTCAAGTTGCAGTTCTGTTAACACTTTGGACTTTTATACCACAGCTCAGCTTTGACAAAATTACAGTGTGATGTTATAAGCCTATAGCACTTAAAAGCCAGTCCATGCGTTTCAGAAGATCATAGTCAAGCTCTTGGTCTTTTGCTGATCATGATAATTGAAAAATTGGGGACTTCTTTTGTTTTCTCTCAATGAGACAAAATTTAGCTGATAACTGACTGAGAGTACCCTCGGGATGAGTCCACAATGCAAAAGATTCCAATCTTATTTTAATAACACCAGCAATAATATGTTACTTTTACACAGTACATTCCCTCTATTAATGCTATTTTACAAATAAGGGGGAAAAAAGGATAGGTTGAAGTCAACAATTTCAAAATTGCTTAAACATCTGCAGATTTATTGTTTTTTCTGAAGCGTGCCTCATCTCTTAAAATGATGCCTCTGTGTCTAAAATCCTGCATCCTACTGCTGAGATGTCTAAGAAAACAGATTTTCCCAAAGATAAGGAAACCATAGTAAAGCACATACTAAAGCCAGAAGTCCTGACACTTTGGTCTTTTGGTAGTTTACGTTTGGACTTCTATTGTTCCTATGCAACTTCAGCAATTGTACAAGAATTCTGACTTGGCACACTTTTAAGATTAGAAAGCAGCCCTTCAGTAAATTCCGAAATAAAGCTAGGTTGCATTTGATCTGATGCCGTATTTGGAGTAGAACAATGGCCTTACAGTTCCTGCTGTTCCAGGTCACTACAGTGAAACTAGGACTGAACAAGGAACATGCCAGCAAGCACCAGATTTATATTCTTAAAATCTGAATTCTTCAGACTAAGTCTGGATTTTAAAATCAAGTTTATATTCTTTTACATTTGGAGGGTGCATACAAAGCACTTGTATAAAATATTAATATTCTTTATAGCTAACAACATAACTTCAGATGATAAAGTATCACTGAATCCTCCCTCACCAAACCTTAATACTTTGTTCCTCAGATAAGCACAATTACCCCAAATGAAGAAATGACAACTTCATTTATTTCAGTATTAGCCAGTAACAAAGCTACTTACTCCCATAAAAATCAAGCAGATTATACTGGTGGGCCAGTATTACCATCTCTGTTTCATAGATAAGCAAAACAAAGTTTCAGGTCAGAGAAGCTTGGTCCATCATTGACCAATGATCCAGTGACTGACAGGAGTATTTAAACAACATTGCGTCTTTGTTAAAATACAACTAGCAGACCAGTACTTTTTGCTGTTATCTATATTGGATTTCACTCCAAAAGCTGGCTGTGGTTTCCTATCAACTGAAAGCCATTAACCACCCATGTTTTCGTAAACTGTCTTCTACTTTATTCAGTTTTGCTTGATTCTTTCTAAAGCATCTTTTTTTTTCTACTCTTTTGTACATTACAGGACAGACTACAAAGCTGTTTCTCTTTTAGTGTTTCAAAACCCTATATGTTACACAGAGAAAATTTCGAAGACATTTGTGTCAGCTATTAACAGAATCTTCTGTGCAAATTTTCAGATGCATATTTTTGTTCTATTTATTATGTATTAAACTAAATTCTATTTTACAGTTTTCTAAAATGCTACTTCAAGTAATGTTGAAAACCAGTATCTGCCTCTGGCTACTTGCAGGCTGCACTCTGGCTCTTTAGCTCACACACAGAGATTCCTTTGACTTATTTTACTTGCTTTCTATTTAATTGTTTCTGATGGCAGGTTTATGTCCATCCTTGGTTTACAGAGCTACAGTTCCTTCATCACATTCCAAATATGTTTTTCTTTAGCTGCAGTACCTAACAACAACACAGTTCCTCTCCTCCCATCAACTTACTGCTTTACACTACAAAAACGTATGAATTTAATTTAGGTATATAGACTAGTAAAAATATTTAGTATAACTCAGACATTTATTCTTCTCTATTTCAAACATTCATTTAATAATGCTAGTCTATTCATCTGATGAATGCTAAGTACAGGACAATGTGCAGATACTTAATTTTACCCAGAGGGAAACAAAACAATTTCCCCAAAGTCCTCACTTACTACAGCTCTCTGTTGATATTTCAGAAACACATTTGTCCCTTGGATATATTCAGAAAGCATTCTACAAGTCTACAAATGCATCTTTTTAATAACAGTACCACATAATTCTTCAGTGCTACACAGAGATTAAAAAGTGCAAATGTTTTATCTATTCCCCAAAACAAAGGTAATAAGCTGTTGCCTTTTTGTTGTTGTTGTTGTTGTTGTTGTTGTGTGCTTTAAGCATTTACCTTAATGAGCTTTGTTTCTTTGCACCTCTGGAGATTAGTATTCTGCCCAACAAAACAATTTATTGCCCAAAATGTTACTACTGCTGATAAAATCTTAGCTTCTCCAATACTTCTGGCTTGACAGCTAATATCCTAATGTTTCATTTACAGCTGAACAAAGCAGCTAATCTCAACTAAAAGGGGAATTAGTCAGTAGTAAGAAATAATTTCAATCATCTGTTCTGCTTCCAAAGTAAAGTGATGATCTGTGCATTCTTGCTTCTATCTGATGACAGGTATGTCGCAGTTCTTGGAATACAGAACAGGTCTGTCACATAAGTTTTGTAACTCGTACAATGCAGCTACATGGATTAGGGAAGAGACAGGTCTTTGCTGTCAAAAAATATCTGCAATCAGCAGTGTGCAGCAGTCAGCACTTTTACTTCACAGACAGGGCATGGGCTCAAAGGAAAAAAATCAGTTGTGATCAATAAATAGCTTCATTTTTGTATCTGCAACTCTGTAATATTCCAATAAGTATATGTATATGTAAAAATCCCTGTTAACAACTGAATAGATTTTGTTGAAAAAAAAATCATACTTTAAGTCTTGTGCTTTGCAAAAATGGGTTTGCTTACCACCTTACTATGTCACTATCTAATTATTTATATCTCCAGGAATGAAAAACTGCTAGGATTTTATCTACATATCATACACATCAAATCGGTTGTGGAATTCCTATCTAGAGTAGTTGATATATACTTGGAAACGTCTATGGCAAAGGACAAAAACTGGTTTTTGCTTCATGTCTGAACGACTTTCTTATCCCAACATCATTTTTTCATGCTGTTACAGAATAAGGTCACCTGAATACTTCAGGAAAAGCAGCACAACATTTGCCTACAATGTATTTTCTCTGTACTTTTTTCTCTGCACTATTTTTTGTAAGTAGTAATATATTTTGCACTGAGTTTAAAAGAATTACAGAAGTAATTAGAACTGCAGTGCCATTCTTGAGTTCTTTAATATTTGGTTCTTTATTTGGGCACCACAATTTATGACAGCTTAAGAAATTATAGCTAATACTTTTAAAATTCAGTATCAGTTTTATCCGAAAAAAATGAAGTTATGGATTTCAGGTGGCACTGGTAAAAAAAAAAAGCTGTTGTTAGAGGTGAAAGGTACATTAGATTAAAATACTAATACCAGGAAATAAACCAAAATTAAAATAATCCTCCAGAATTAACTGGAAAGCCATTACATGACGATGTAAATTTCAACTGGTACATATTTATTTTCCATGTAGACAGTGATATATACCACTGATTTAATTCAGCTTGATATTCTCAGACACAATGACCACATTACACATACATGGTGAACTTGTGTTAACACTGCAAAATTTCTGTAAGTATATGTGATTGAGTTGGGGAAAATGTGGCAATGGTTTTAAGCACCACACAACAAAACAATTTGCCAATGATTACAGTACTGTGGTTTTGGCTTCTACTCTCTCAGAAATTTCAAAAAAGTAGAGGGTTCAGTGGCAGGAGGCTTGTCAGAATTTAAATGGAGAGCACCACTGATTGCAAAGTTCTATTTTTATATATATATTTTTAGGCAATGGAAATTATAAATTATCTATTTGATAGCAAATCTTTACTTCAGCCTAATAGACAGAGTGCTCAGAAAATACACATCTGATTTCTTCTTATGCAATAATGCTAAATTAACTAGGTGTGAGAAAGAGCACTGTCATTTTACAGTCCTGCTATATAATCTTCCATTCAGAACTTGCATTCTGCTATATCTTAATGGAGTTCCAATGGATTTGAAGTTAATTGTGTATTTCTTTCTGAGATGCTTTTTAATCCTATCTCACATCCTTACTTTTCAGTCACAGCTACATTTTTAAACTGATTTATGACATTCAGATATAAAATGCATTACTGTTATACCAATACTGTAAAGGTGTCCAACATTTGTCACCTGTTGTATATCAGACTCAATCTTTCTGCAACATGCATTTCACTGACCACTTCACTTGCAGTTATATGCTCTTTCCCAGCTCTCAAGAGATGCTAGACCACCTTAGGGTTTTTCATACTCCTCTGTTAGTCCAGGAATCTAATCCAACTTTATATGGCTAAAAGGTCAGTTTGTTCCTCTGCTGTGAGAGGTTACTTTATTCTACTTCCATGTGTCTTACGTCGGTTATAAAAGGACTGAATGGTCTAAGTAGCCTTTTTTACTGAGGGGTGTTATTTCTCAAAAAAAAAAAAAAAAGTGCTATTACAGAGGATATTATTACATGCTGATTTACCTGAAAAGCCATTTACTGAAACCTGAATTTTATACTGTAACTGAGCTTAACAAAGAAAATCTTAAATGCTTACTTGGCTGCTGCACCACATGGCAAATTCTACATGACTGCCCAAGGGAAAGTCAAGATTAATCAAAAGGTTGTGATTAGAGATGAAGTAACAACCATTTTACACATATTTATCTGGGAACCCAGTATTATTCAGTTAAATGCTGTAAAATCCAGAAATACGGATTATTTCACCTATCACTAGACTATAACTGCCCTCTGAGATTCAAATATATTCTGCAAAAGGAACACCTACACACAACAGTTCAAAAGATGACACTAAAAGAAAGAATGCAGTTGGCAGAGTGTTTCCTCCCGAATGAATGTAGCTGGACTAATCAGCTGCAGGAAGTCATTAAATGAGCAAAACTTTCAGGACTATTTCTTGACCAAGATGTCATATTCTACCAGTATGTAACATACAGCTAAGATAGCCACCAACACAGACCAAACTGGTTGTTACTAATGCTACTAACCTTTTTACTTTTTATAATCCTTCCTTCCTGCCTTTTCACAGTTCCACAGTTTGTGATATCATCTGTAGAGATTTGTTGGGTTTTTAAAATTAATTTTGATTTTAAATTAATTCTTTAAAGTGTTCGAAATGAGCTGATACCACAGAGTATTTGAAAAAAAGCAAGTATTAATTCCTGCATATTCTGCTACCTGTATTTCAACCTTTTGTTTGTATGCCTACATATATACATCTCAAATTACGTACACATGCAAATAGCTCCTCACCGTACTTCCATAATAAGCATGTATCCAGATATAACAATGAAAATGTGGATAAAATCTTTTCCGTTCATATGAATCATCAAGGTCTACGTTGGTAGACCATTAAGTAACTGGGGTAAGAGTTTTAAGTGTTTATTTAGCTGACTGGTTAACATGAATAACTGTTCAAAAAGGCAAGGTGGGAAAATATAAAGGTTGTTTAAGAGTGCCATGAAAGGTTTCAATCTGATAAAACAGGTGGAATAAAAATACTTCTAACTACCTTGAAAAGGAAAGGACAATTTTTAGTTTAGTGATGATTCTCAATAAAAATATCAAGAGAATATATAAGAAACTGTAAGCTAATGCAGCTGGAACAACAACAACAATTAGACAGCCAGCTATATGTAAAATGAAATTGGGAGAGAATCTTGTGTATAAGATAACTTCTGGCACCCTGAAAATAATACTCACAAGGACATGAATATATCTTTACAGAAGGCTAAGTCCTGGAGTTCTTACTCACTTAAACATTATTTAAAATCATGAAAAGGCTTGTGTGAAGGAATATTATCTGATGTGGTCCCACAGAACCTTGAAGATCACACAGAGTGAAGTTGGATTTTATCCTAATTTATTCCTCACGGCAGCAATGACAGTGTCTACATACACAGAACCATAAGAGTCCTATTTGGCCTGGAGTTGTTTGATTTTTAGTGCAGGTACTGTACTGTCATTAATCTTTGAAAATAGTATTAACTTAATGATGCATTAAGCATGTAAACACACAGCTGTACGAGATTTAACTCCACTGACAAAAGAAGCATTCAGGCATCCCTTCACTGAGATTTTAGCTCTGAAATGAAATTTTGCACAGAATGTGTGTTCTTGAAAAGGAAATTACAAGTTAAATGTTACAAGTGAAAAATTTCATCAAGTAGTTGATTCTAGAAGCATCAGAACTGTGTCTTCAGTCACAGTGTAGTTACTATATTTAACATTCAGTATAGTTTCAAAATAGATAAATTTTTCTTTCTCCACATTTACTATTAGTATTTTTAAAAATACATGAATTTGACAACGTGCATAGAAAGCCATGGAAACTATCCATTTGCTGCACACTGTGTCAGTTCAATTGTCCATAATTGCTTAAGAAAAATGGAAAAATGGTAAGCATGTGGGCTGCATGCACTGACTGTGGTCACTTCTGTTATTCTTTTCCACCTCATCACACATGGTGAGCTGCATTTCCAATTAACCTGCCCCTGAAATAAGGTAACTTGACACAGTTTACAGTTCATTCTTCTTTTATACTGATACAAATGATAATTCCTTTATCACATAATAAGATGGGTCATTTAAATATATGTAGAACGCCAGAACTTACAATCAGCATCACAGAACAGGCTGGTGTGCCCCTGAAGACTCTATGAAGCCAAAGACACTCTCTGCAGGAGCAACTGATTGTCCAAACATCATAAATTTCAAAGTAAGATTTTTCTGTGTTTTCAATGTATGAAAGACAAGGTTTAGGAAAAGTAGCACTATCACCAAATATAGTAGTAACATGTGAATTTCTGAATGTGGATGGGAAAACACAGATTTCCTGTTATTCATAGACAAATTTAGCAGGTTAATCCTAACAACAACAGGTATTTTGGCGGTTGAAAATGCCAGACCATCTGTGATTTTGACTTTTCTTGGAAAGAATGCAGATATGGAAGATAACTCCTGAGTCAGTAATTCCAGTCACCTGCTAGGAAAACACATGATGTAATTTTTAATAAGAAACTGAAGCAACTCTGCCTTAAGATTTGGTAACTGTTTGACCTCCCCCAGCCCATGTTCAAACTGGAATCCCATTTCATAAAATCCCTGATGTTAGTACTTAAATGTCCTTTTATACCCCTCTGTAAATTATTATGGACAGCATATACCTATTTATGTGTGTGGCTTTTAGCTTAAAATGGTGTCCATATCCCTGTCATTTACTCCAAAGTATTCACAGAGAGTAACAATATCCTCTTCTCAGACCTTTTCTTTGCTTGACTAAACATGCCTACCTCTTCTGTAATATGATGAATTCTCCATTCCTCTCATCCTACTAGCTCTTATCTGCACCTATTCCTCTTTGCATCCACCTGTCATGATCCAACTGCACTATCTGGTTAATTGAGGACATTACATGAACTCGTAAGTCTTGTATGTACCATTAGACCTTGAACTTGTGTGTTTGAGCTTGGAATATACAATTCATAATTTTAGCTTTGATGTTTTGGAGCTATTATAAGTATTCAACAATAATACCTTAGCTGCAAACTCCTTGAATACAGGTGATGTGGGGTCTAGCACATAACCACTAGGCCAATAGGCTAGATTTGAAATTAGGTTATATGGCCTGTTAATGCAAAACCAGCAGCTTTTAAACATACAAATTTGTTAAAGATTAATTTTATCAGTATGATCAGCCTTTGTTTTCAATATTTTAAGTATTACACTTTAATTTTAGAATTTTAATTATTATGCTAGTAACAATAAATAAACACAACAAAAAATCTGCCATTATAATAAAAGGTTCTGGATTTTAGTATGTAAGGACTGCTTAAACTGAGAATATTATTTTAAGCATTTGCTCATACCCATGTGTTATGTCTGGAGAGATATTTGCTCACTTTGGCTAATTTTCTTTCTAAATACCTCTCAATTTATTATCGTGACCAGCAGTAATTATAGACAAATTATTTGTAATGAATACACCGGAGTTTCTTTAGACTTTTTACCATTTTAAAGCAGGCTACAATGCACATTTTAGTAATGGTGTTTTTGTTAGCAGTGGCCACTTTAAGATGAAATTGTCAAAATATATGGTAGGATAGGAGAAGAACATGACAAAAAGAGAAAGAATTTTATTGGATTGATTAATTAATCAGGAAGATTTTCTAATACTATACCCCCACCCCAACAGCAACAGTGAGTCATCACAGTTCTAGAAAGTAATGGATATATAGCTTAATATAATGTAGCACTATTTAGTCATTGTGGAATGTGTTATGTCTGGTCCACCTGGCTGTATACTACAGGGTATAGTGATGTCTTGTGAATGTGAGCTGATCAAATACATGAAACTGTTGCTGTGAGTGTATGGGAATATACTGTCATCATCTTCTTTGCCTAGCAATAGAATTGGTATATTTAGCACTTGAGGGCAGGTCCTCAAGAAGAATAAACTTAGCTGAGCTGTAGTGACTAACAGAAGTGAAAGATCCAGTCTGCAGACTGTATAAAATGTTGTCCTGTGTCAAAATGCTATACTACTAGAACTGAAGGCCGAACTGACATGAAGTTTGTGGTCCATCAATTCTTTCCAAAAACTCAAAGTGGTTTTCATCACCTAACAGTTTTAAGTTTCTGGCAGTTCCAAAAAATACTTAAATTACACATACATCTTTTGACCAAAGAGGTATTTAGCATCACTTTATCATTAAATATAGCTAATATAGGAGCAACATGATCCACAAATACCTCTCATTTACCAGTATGAAACCACATGAAATTTCAAGCACATTTCGTTTACTGCACTATTCAGGAAAGATATGTATGAGTCTGTTTAACTGGTGTTCCTTACATGCCAATTAATATATGTACTATAAGTATGCAAGTTACTGTAAACCGTAAGAGGATAAGAAAAGGCTCATTTTTAAATAAATAAGATATGCTTGAAAGAAAAACATAAGGAAAAAAATCTTATTTTCTTCTATTTCCAAAATAGCTCTTTCTTTCAGCATGTTTTACAGGTTGGTACTCAACAATTAACACAAATAGAAATAAAAAGAGTATTGTTGAACAAGCTTAGTAAAAAGTTCTATGACCATAAATTATGTATACTTTATACTACATAAACACACAGGTATTTACTAATGTAAAAGTTATACATATAAGCTCTACATGGACATAAATACATATGTATGTACAAAGTCTTTCAAGAAATTTTAACACTGAATTTTAAATTTAGAAGATTATCAGATAAACTTGCCATCTAAAGCTACTACATAATCTCACAGGTGACTTAACAAATATGCAGATCTATGAAAAATATAAGTAATTACATACATCCATCAAGTAAAATACATAGCTGGCTTCCAAAGCTAGGCAAGCACACTGAAGCTATATAGATGCATCATATTTCACTCAGGCACAGCATACTTTGAAGAGTACAACTGATTTTATTAGGTATTATCATACCTAGCAACTGAAGTTTGGAATTTATTTTACTGATAACAATAACAATGAGCAATGTGTTTCCATAATGCAAAAGGCACTGAGAAAAATACATAAACAGGAAATAAAGACACTCAGGAGGCAAACCCAAAATAATTCACAGTAGAAATTCCCTTTCTCTCTGCTTACATCTTGTGTTGATAAAACAAGTTACTTCATGATGACAAGGCTGATATTCTCTCAACACCTTATTTAGCACATACCATATGCCATCCATAGTTTGGGGGTTTTTTTTAGTGGTTTGCTTGGTTGGGGTGGTTTTTTTGTTTTGGTTTTTGTTTGTGAGTTTGTTTTTTTTTTTTAATCTTACTTGCTAGCCACTTTAGCAAAAGATAGTACTCTAAATCCACCAAAACTGAGATTCGAGACATTCATGAAAACTACATTTTTTGCTATCTTCTGAGCACTTACCAGCTTCAAGTCTACTTATGCATTTTTCACTCCACCCTCTACAGTCTCATTTTAAGCCAGTTCTGCATACCTCCCATTCTGCTCTGATTTCAACAGACGTAACCTCAACTCTACTTCTCATAGCATTGCTCAGCACTTTGCATGAACAAGACATAAATGTATAGTAACATCCAGAACACCGGGTAAGCCCTTAAAACCACAGGACAATTTCAAGAAGTTTTCAGAGGCATTCTCCAAACACATACAACCTGAGTGGGATCACAGGCTTTTTCATACACATTAGTAAGTTCCTACATCTGACCAGACCAGGTCCTTAGTTTGGTTTCCAGACCCACTCAATCTTTTGAGTATCTTCCCACACTAAAAGATTGCTACATACTATGACAGTTTTTTAGACGCCAGTCACCAGGATCTTTTGCATGAAGCGCAAGCTTACCACACAGAGCTCACTGAGTATGCATCAGTGCTACCAGTATTTGCTTATTGGTTTTGGACTATTTATAATCTTCTATTAACTCTTTTATGGAATACTATTGAAATCTAGATAATCATCACAAGAAGAGTTAGCCATTTTACCCTAGTTTCTAAGAGTGAATGGTTCATACAGTATTTCGAATCAAGTTAATAAGAACAGTTATTCAAAGTTCTGCTTGACATTCTCCAAAATGTTAAGACGACAGACATATTGGAGAAGGATAAAACAAATTGTGTCATGTGCTCCATTTCTCTCTTTCACCCTAATAATTTCTGGCATTCAAAAAACATATTTGCAACATATTTAACATTTTAAATATAAATATGACCAGATTACATATTTATGCTAACCTCTGTTAATCACATCTGAAACTTGTTTGCAGATAACCTCTTTGCAAATTAGATTAATAAAAGGAAACTCACATTTAAAAAAATCTGCACACTGATTTACTTTTTTGTGTATGTCAGAAAAGGAACAGCATAGACTACAGAAACAAAATTACCATGGGTTGTTTTTTTTGTAACAAATTAGCCCCAAATACTTGAAAACCTACCAAAACAACAGCATATATATGTACGCTTAGGTTTTGATTATCAATGAGTAAACTATTAATGTAATTCTCATATTGCATTCAAGAAGCAACTAAGGTGTAAAGCAGGGTAAAGTGTCATTGACAAGTGTGTATTGATGCTCGCTTGATAACTGGAAGATGAATTACAGTTCTATTAATTCAAGGTGGCAGATAGGACTTGGCAAGCATAATAGTGAGATAGCTTTCATGACATGCGTTGAGCTGAGGGACCATAACACACAACACGTAGGATAAAACAATTTACAAATTGTCTGTCAGTTGTGTGTCTCTTTCATTCCTTCAGAAGTCATGCAAGATCCTCAGGTAGAATCAACAACAATTAATCCCCTTTCTGCGTGCATTTCCTAAAAAACTCATGGTTCACCTAGTATCAGCACTCTGATAAGCTACTAACAGTGACAGAAATTAAAGTCCAGAAAATAATATGAAAACTGACATTAAAATTAGAACACCGTTACTTCTGTGATATAAGTGGTTTATCAAAATCAATGAAATTGAGTCCTCTGTACAGCTTGTATGAATCATATACTGTAAATTCATTACGATAGTTATCTGTATTGTCTTTTTTTTTAATCACTTAGGAAAGCTCTGCAGCAGATATCTTAAGTACAAATACCTAAACAAAACTTAGGAGATTTGGGAGGCTTACAGCTTCTTGATTTAATTGCATTACATGGCTATAAGTAGAAAGCAGTTTAGTCTGAAGTGATACTTATGCATTATTCCTTTACAGCTTCTCAGCAATGCTGCTGTTAAATTCTTAGCATTCAACATATTCTAGTTTTATAATCTAAGGAGCAAAAGTGAGGTACAAATTTCCATTTTAGTTATGTAGATTGTAAGTGTCCAGTAAGTACATGATATTTTAATTTTAGAATCACTAACAATCAAAAAGCAAGTTTCCCCCCCTCCCCCCCCATGATTGGTAAATTAATCAGCCATTGTGTTATGAAATTACAGGTTGTAAACTGTAGGAAATATCACAACTTTCTAGCATTATATTATCTATATACAGGAAAATTGTCATTGTTTAATATATGTTAACAAGAACGCCAAACACTTTCATTTAATTAAAGCTATACATCATTCTAGATAATTAGTAATAATTAAGAAAAATTACCACCTTAAACAAGGCAAATAATATTATTTCATCTGAAACTTGAAGTCTGAATTCAAAAACCCAAAATAAACTCTTGGGAATGCAAATACGCCATTATGCAAACTGTTTTCTTTAAGTATGATATAATTTATGTAATGAAATAAATCTATGCTGTTAAAATATTTAGCAGAACTGAGAATAATGAGTAGAGATAGGATTAGTTTAATTAGTTTACTGAAATGGAGTTCTTACAGTGGCTAAGTGTGATGTATTAGCTTTTGTCACTTGGAATAAAAAAAGAGGTAATTAGTTCTCATTCAAATATATTGTTTTCACTGAAGAAGGAATTGTAATATTTTAGCCTGCATAATAGAAAATAATACATGGATCATAAAACTTATCTACTACATCCAAGAGCACATCTATGATAAATAATAGGAAAACCTTAAGTATTCAGGAATGGAATCTTGAATACATAGTTTTAATTTACACCGGTGCAACTCCACAGATTCAAATGACGTTACAACTACTCAAACTGCAGAAGTCCATTCATTGTTTATCTCTGCCTAATTTAAGAGTTTGTAACAAATTTTGTCTCTCTATTCAGCAACTATTTAATTACTCAGAAAATCCTGTACTGTTGTCCTAAATCAGCGCCTTTACCAGACTGTCTCAAAACTAAGAGGAGAAATGCCTTCCCTTAATAATATTTACTTTTGAATCATAAACATATCCATTGTAAGGTCAGGATCTAATTTTATTCCCATAAAAATAAGAGAAATAAGTGTCCTTTTATAGAGTAAGTACCATTTCACAGCCAGAAAACTACTTAACGGTAATTGTACATTTCTGAAGACAGCTGTATGGAACATATTTAACAAAGAATAGAAAGAAAATGTTTTATCCATCTTTTTCAAGAATATGGTAAATTTGAATTTTTGCTATTAAGAATGGGGATATTATTCAATCAAACGATATGAATGTATTTAAACTAGAATCTAATGGCTCAAGAAATTAACTCTCTGTAACAACTGAACACACACACACAAAAGAAATTGTGGTAACACAAAGATGGAAGCAGGAGGAATACAGAGCTGTGAAAGTCTTGCAAAGCAATCAGATATATGTTTTAGTTAATACAATAAAAAGTTATGCATGGACCAAATTTAATTTTACCTTAAATAAACACACAGAAAGGGGAAAACGTCTGCTGTAGCATCCTGAAAAGTCTCAGGTGTCCATATAATAACAAAGCCCATCTATCATTTAGTTTTGCATTTTTTTGGAACAGTATTGTTGCATATGTGGGAGCTACTTAGCATTCTGGATTGTAGAGTTTGGATGATTCCACACACTAGCTTATAACATTTCCTAAATGAAAATACAGCAAAGCAATCACAAAAAAGACGAGCTTTTCTACTTCCAGCCATACAGACTTAACATATAGCACTTTAGCCAGAAATTCATAATAATTATGAGACTATAAGAAATACAGCTTGTACATGGGTTTGGTTGAAATATTTATGTTGATGGTTCTGACTTAACAATAACATAGACACCTGAGCTCTAAGTAGCACAAGAAGCATAAAAGTCATACAAAGTTATCATTCTTCATGCATTTGTCAATGTTTCCCACTTGTATCTCACTAATCTCAGACATTCATCTCCCAGATGATTTTGAAAACTAAAACCCATACTTGCTTTGGAATGGCAGAAGCCCAAATTTTAGCTTTTTTAAAATGTCATGGTGTTATTACATTAAGTGAGTTGTCATATCCCTATTAGGAAAGTGGGCGGCATTGTGATTTATGCTTCTTAAAAAACCATCACTGTATTTCTAATTGGCAAATTGAAACATATAAAAACACCTCATGCACCACTGCTGCTCATGTTATTGAGTCTGGAAACATGCTTCTCCTGAACAGATAATACAGGGCCCAGAAACTGAAAATGCAAAGTACTACATTGATCTTCTACTGTTAGATTATACGGAAGCTATATTATAATAGTGTTTGGAACTCTAAAAATCAGTACATTACTCACTGATATCATATTGAAGACAGGAGGGGTACTATACAATTCGATTTGCATCTTTTAATTGTAAAGTCCAAAAAATAAATTCAAAAGAAATGAACTTGCTGTATGATATAATGAAGATAATAAAATCAGAGATGATTTAATAAAACCAAAGCACACAGTTTGGTACTCAGGAGACTGATACATAATTCATGAAGTTCCCATATTCGGTCATTAGGTCAAAGATATTAACTAAATAGTAAGTTATTTGGAGAACTGGCTATGAAGCTAAAAGATTGTTAAACAGGAGCACTGAACATAGCAAAAGCTTTCTGCCTCATTTCTAAGTATTATTATAATTGACTGTTTACTATAAGGTTTGCGTGAAACTGAAGACTAAATTGCTGTTTATGGTTTTGTACACATACTTTCCTATAGACACTCATTTACCTCATCTCATTCCTCACCCCCTCCAAAGGAAAATACAGGGGGCTTTGGATATTCATAGTAAAAATGCTGAAATCACTAGAAAGTACACAGGATGATGGAATTCCCTTTACAGTTATCCATTAGAGAGGATGTCATACAATATTGGTCCATACATTACAATTCTAGAGATAACACTAATCCCCAGGTGCTCTGCTAGGAGCACCTACTCAACAAAGCTTTACTTGTTATCTGTAAGAGAGAGGGGGAAAAAGAAAAAAAAAAAAAAAAAAAAAAGAAAAGAAATCTTCCTTTTCCTCATGGAGCTGCACAGGGATAAGGATGTAGTGTAAGAGTATCCAACCCTCAGAACATAATGACATGGAGGTTGCCAGAAAAAGCAACCTATAGAGAGGCTCACTTCCCTTCTATTGAAAGTGTGAAAAATAAGCCTGGCTAGGAGTCATTACAAAGCAAATATAGCACTGGCACTGCAGTTACTAATACTGCTCCATTCCCCTCTCTGAGTACTGACCACCAGTGTTCATTTAAGGCTCCAATAATCAAGTGAGATTCTTGCATATCTGTCCCCAAGACCCCACTGCATTTGTATGTTTTATGATGCCATAACCAGATGAAATCTGTGTTTTGCCAGAAGGGAAGGCAAGGCTAAAATTCCTCCCATAGCAAGAGTTAAGAGGGGAATGGAACAAGACAGTTACAAAGACAGAATACAATGAACCATTGCAAAAAATCCAGAGGCTCAACTGAATAAAATATTCATCTGACAATAACAAAATCCCATTCAACTATTTTTTTTAAACCTAAAAACAATTTAAGAATTTTTGGGAAAAATTCTTACAAGCTTAGCAAACTCTACCTGCACTCCCAGCACTTGCACCCACCAGTCAGAGAACAAGTATGTTTCTCTCTCCTAGGAATAATATATTCTGCTTCTTAAAAGAGATCACCTTCATAATCTATCTTAGGTAGCTTGTCAACACAAACATTTTGTCTGTGTGGGAAGAACAACTTTTAACCTTCAGGAAATCAAACAAAAAATTTAGGACTCTCAGGCACAAAGAAGATGGGATCACCTTGAGGGAATTAGTTGAATATAGCAGTGAATCGTGGAAACCTGACAAGTTTCTGCACTACAAATAGCCTTTGACTTGGTAACAAATCTAGTATTATCCCATGCAATATAATCTTAAAACAAGAAGGTGATGTAATGATGGCAAAACTCAACTGCAGGGAAACCGCTCATGCAAACAAAGACCACTTCTCAGCTGTAACCAACTAAACTGCAATTTGTTTTGATTTTGCTTTTATTTTTTAGTTTGGTGAAGACAGGAAGGGTGTGTTTCCAGCCACAAATCCTGGCAGTAACTCACAGGCAAAATACTACCTAGGCTGAGATAACTGCATAATGCCCTTGCATGGATACTATTCAATACAGTATACCAGTAGTTTCAGTGTTACACTTTGTTATGAAACCTCCATAGAGATGATGATGTGTTTTCTTGCTTGAAGAACACAAACTGGTACACATTAGACCACAAGATGTCTAACTATATGAACATGAAAGCGTATGCTGATATAACAGTAACAAAGCATTAATTTCTTCCATTTAGTCAAGCTGTAACAGAAATGACATATAAAGAAAATATATTTTTGTGGTTTTTTTCCAGCTACACACATTTACTTATATTTATTTTATTGTAGCAAATACAATAATATGATCAAACCAAACATTGAAGTGTGCATTCTTTGTCCATAAACCTACACACAATGTAGACACCAAGAAACAAACCTTAAGCATTTGTTCGTTACCTGATTTCCAGCACTCAACTGATAAAAAAGGTAAATATGTAATACAGTGTGGCTGCTGGAACTAACCAGATGGATTCCATAGCAGTATTACAGGTTGAAGGTCAAACCTGATGATTACAGTAGCCCCTTCTGGACTTCTAGCCTATGTATTTTATGGAGAAAAAGTTGAGCTACACTTAAATCACATCTCTTACCTGGAATTTATTCTGTATTCATACCCTTTCTTTTAAGCTTATGAAAAGAACTGATTCAGCTCTTCTAATAACTGTTAAAACAGAATTGCTCATACAATCCAATTTTCTGTTAACTGAATTCTAGAATGAAATTCAGTGTAATGTAAGATATGCCATAGTATCTCCAAAGCTCTTAAATAAATAACTGTAAGACTTAAATATTATTTTCTTTCCTCCACTTAACTTTTACTATATTGAAAGATATAAAACCCAAGAAGAGATGCCAAATCAGAGGAATGGACTCAAGAAAATTTGCAACTCCCTAGGTAATGCAACTTGTGTGTATAAGAGGAAGTAATAGAATTACTTGAAAAACCTTTATTCCAGGCCCAGTTCACGCTTTCTGATGTATAGTCATTAATCGCATGACACTACTCTCTTGTTTACCCACAGTTTTCAAGTCAATACGACTGAGGATGAATCAGACTCTCATACATGAGCATGAGACCAAAGAGAAAAAAAAGCAACTGCACTGTTACGTATCGGCCTCTACATAAAGAAAATTCACAGCTAGTACAGTAACATTTTAAACAAGTTTTTGTTATTTTGGGGTTTTTTTTTTGGCTAAGACTTTAGAGTCAGCATATAGACGTCTAAAAGCTAGATATGTAATTCTTCCATATTTTTAGCCATAGGGAAATCTCACAGTGTAGTCCCACCTTCAGATATTACCTTAAATTACATTTACTTACAAATAGAACATGATAGAAATGACCAATTTTCAAATAAAACAATAATTCTCACAATGACGAAATTATCAAAGCAGTTGTTGCCAAACTTTTAGTGTCTGTGACTAATAATGACATATCTGAAATACAAACCATGCCTGGCTGCTCAACTAAATTTAGTTGACTAGTAATTTGTTCATACCACAAACACATAACCCTTATATGCTATTAAGTTATGCGATGTTATACAGTATTAAAATGTTTCCCTTAAAGGAATTTGCTGTAATCATTAAACAAGAGTAAGGAAAATAAACTGAGGCGGGTTAAGAAACGTTAATGTCCATTCAGGACAAGAAATCAGTGGCCAAACACACAGCATTTCTGTCCTCTATGAAATAATAAGAAATAACAACATAATTTCAATGTTAAAAAACCAACTAAACAACAAAAAACCCAAACAGTTTAATGTGCTATATTTAGTTTTTAACAACATTGAGGAAAACTTATTTTTTAAAATTAATTTTATTTATTCTGATTTACATAACCTTCTCGTGTAAACTGACTGAACTCAGAGGCAAATAATTGAAAAGACAAGTGGCACAATATTTTGCTGAGCTTTGAACTACTCATGTCTTATGAGAAAAGCTAAGGGATCTTTGCAGAGTTTTATCTGAGGGCTATCCTAGACTCTTCTAAGACAAAGCATTGCCTTTACCGTGCAGCACAAGCAAGGAGAAAATGGATCAAGTATGTACAGTCAAGTTACATGTGGGCCAAGATACTCACACTTTCAAACAAGGCTGCTAAAAAGTCTTCTGCCCTTAACATGTATTCCTGGCTGTCTGCCCATGCCCATCTGTCTGCAATGGCACAGTGCCATACTTAAATTGCTATGACCCTGACTGAATAATATGATGATGAGATTAGATGAAAAGTCCACTGACAACTACATACACAACAAATATGTCCAAAATCACTCTTTAGAGAATAAACTTACCACATTTGAAAGATACTTTTCTCATAGAAAACATATGTTTAATGTTTCAAGACAAATACCAGTAACATGCATGTGGCAAATATACAAAAACAAGTTTGCAATGCCATCTGGAAGTTTCCTAAAAAACTTCTTGCTTGGAAAGATTTGTTCTTTATCTGCCTTTTCTTTCAAAACTTGAAATGATATATCATTTGTGATTTAAGACTGCAAAAGAAGAAAAGATAAAGCTTAAGATGATTAATAAGCGAAGTTGTACTTTCCTTCCTTTTCTTGTAGCACAGAATTTCCCAGTAAAGCACAATTGACCATCAATGCTACTTTTGAGTCAATGGTACTGATGAGTTTTTGCCTAGAATATAGAAACACCTCTTCTTAAGAGTACCTATTACTCGCTTTTTAGTAGAATTATCACAAATTCCTTTCATTCCATATAGTCTTGCCAATCATTCCTGCAGAATGAGTATGAATTTAGAAGCACTAAGATGTGTCCTACATTTGTATCATTTTGCAGTACCAGAGCCAGACCACAGATGTACATGCTCTGGATATTTGCTACTTCTGAGATGCTGTCCTTTTCTGTATGAATTTCTCTGGAAAGTTTGTAGGCTGAGAATCTGCAAACCTGATCATGAATACAAAGACTAGAAACTAGCAGCTAGTTTCCTACTAGAAACTGCTTTAAAAAAAAAAACATAAAACAAAACAAAAAAAAAACCACCAAGCACCACACCAAAAAAACCATAAACCAAACCAGATAGCTATATACTCTGACTACTTTAAAAGAAATATTTTAAAGCATTAGGGTGTTCTGCAGAAGTAAAACTGTTTGCAGTTTTGGGCAAGCTTTATTTTGGTCAGTATTTTCCTCAGCATGCTTATGACTATGCATATACATATCTGAGACTATATAAAGAGAGAATTCAAGAAAAATAAAAAAAAATATATATTTGGCTGAAAAAAATCAACATACAAATAATCAGACTAGAAGAAACCAGGGATTTTCCATTGGTTCACCCCTGCAATGGGTAAACTTCACATTTTAGCAGGTCTTTTCAGAGGTTTAAAAATGCTGTTCAAACCTGGAATAAAAGATCACACGACCCCAACACCACAAATCATCCCCACTGGCAGTCATGATTTTCTCTAAAGTATATCTTTAGAAAGACAAATTGACAACATTTAACACTATTTAACACTAAATAGACAACACTATTTTGAAGTTAATCAGCTTTTAAGTCCTACACAATTTTCTTGCATACATACCTAAGAACTCAAAACAAATGAAAAAATAAGGAAATGTGGGTGTTTTGTAAGATTTTGGAAGAGCCTGAAACTAAGTGGGCAGTATATTATCTGCTAACATACCTGTCCACCATTTGCTATATATTTGAAGAATGTATATTCTCATGTCTCTAGACAAATATTTTGTCTACACTTACTAACATGCAAGTCCATACTGATCTTCATAAATTCAAAATTCCTCAATCTTCAGACAAAAATTCTCAATAATCCTAATTTCACTACTCTATCTAAACACAAACCTAAATCTTCCAAAAAGTACATATCTCATGAAGTCTCCGATGTTCCTGCAAATAAAATGTCATGTGTTCTTATATAAGCACCTTGACGACTGCATTATCAAACAGTGAAAAAAAAATATTTTCCTAAGACTCAAGTTTCAAGAATGTCTAGTTTATTAAAAATTTGTTGCAAAAAGATGGCAGCATGCATTGCTTCATGGACTAAGAAGCTCTGAACCATGGAATGCATCCAAATCACATAACTTAGGCAGCAGAAGCTGAATCTGTCACAAGTCTGATAAAAGCATTACTCACCAGCCCTTTGCATACTCCCAGACCTATGACTGGTGGCACACAACCACAGCTGCCAATACAGTTACAGAAAAGCATCTCATTTCTAGCCGAAGCTTGGGAAAACAATTCAGACTGCACAGGAAAAGCCATTATCAAAAATTCTAGAAGGCAAGTAGTAGAATTAAAACCCCCAACTTTTGCATTGTTTTTTCATCCAGTTGAAGCTGGAAAATACTGAATGTCTGCTTGGTTGTCTTTTTACCTCCAATAGTTGCTTTTTAATATAAAAATGCTTTATATTTCTAAATTACAAACAGTACCCATTTAGCATCAGGTATGGCTTAGTTTCCAAGTTTAAGAGGTTTCAGTATAAGTTCAGCATAAAAATCCGTTTTAAATTTTGTTTTCACATTAATAACTGGACTTCCTTTTGCCCCAACAACTCACAAATGTTGAATAACTATGTAACACAGGCACAATAACAGACCCAAACCCAATAAAGAATAAAGTAGCCTTTCTTGCCTGTCAGAGGACCCAATTTTCTATTCTGAGCAGGCAAGCTGAAAGCACTGCTCTTCTGTCATTCCTTGACAGTTATAGACTAGTTCTGCACCTTATTAAAGATTAAGGTTTGCCCAGGCACTCTCTTTTGGCCATCTCCTGTCTACAGTCCAGCATTTATTACACGAGAGCTGGAGATTAGTACCATAGATTCTACTTTGAAAGAACACCATACCTGAAAATGAGGCCATGTAACCAAATGTCACTGAGCAATTCAAAAAGTACTCAATGAAAGAACACAATATTTCCCTTAACGTAGTCTTTCTAGATAACCATATCCTTTGGGTTACAAACATAATTGATTTTTCTCATTTAGGCTATGTTTTGTAGATTCTAAAACAGAGTAAAACTGGTAACAGGTTGCCTTTTTGTGATGAAAAATAGATTTCTGGTTTGTTAAAAAGATTATGAACACAATTGCGCAAGAATTACATAAAGCCCTATCAGGTGTAAATATTTGCTACCTGATTTTGGCCTGATGCAAGTATGTTATAGCAAAAATTCAGCAGGCTGAGCTACCACCTAAGAAATAGTACCTGTTGTGGGATTTCCACAGAACACTGTCCCCCAGACTATTTAGCAAAGACCATTGTCAACCCTCAACATTTCTGAGAGACCACTATGAACAATCACCACAGTTTTTAACCAAAAGCATTAGAAAGTCTACATGATTCCATGTAACACCTTAACACTTGTCTGGACCACAGTTCAAAAAACTGTTTTGTAAAATTAGCATTTTTAGGAGCACTGCTGGTTAATTCTAAACTGACGTCCTAAATATATTCATTGAATATCATCATACATTTCCAGGCTACAACTTTAAATTCTGTAACTTTTAAAGGTGTGCTGAAAAGCAATTGCAAATGGCCAAGTGGCAAAAATTGTAAATAAGTAAAAACTTTTTCCACTGCAGAAAGCTAAAGATAGAAAAATAAACTTCTAAAATGGGTTATGGTGGTTTCACTTAAAACACATTTTGTTTGAGAACAAATAGAAAAAGTAATTTCCTTCTACTTTAAATGGTAACTATTAAGTGGTATAAAGTTCTTTATCTTGCGGAAAACTTTTACATAGACAAATAAAACCTAACAGAGGGTATTGGAAAGGTTTAGTCTATCTTCCATGGATGCTATATCAGTAAAAGCATGACAACCTGAAAGTTATTAAAACACAATAAATGAAGCAGGGAATTCTGGTTGCTTAAGAGAGTAATGCCTTCCCCCCCCCCCCCCCGCTAATATTGATAATTTATGGGAAAGTCTTATCTGTTCAGCCTTTATAGGAAGGACTACATTTACTCAGGATCTAAACCAGCTGATTTCTCTGGACTAAGGAGTCCATCAATAGCTTATAAAGAATTAGAGACAATAGTGTCAATTTTAACAAAGGAAACTTATCAGTCAACTCCCCAACACTGAACAGGTGGAAGACGACTTCCTCTGCTCCAGGTACACATACATTTGACTATTGTACACCATGTATACACAACCAGCCTTAGGTTTATGTGATGCTATATTCACTGAATCCCCCATACTGCTAGCTTTCTAAAAAGGAAGATCCACCAGGGTCTCTTGATTTTTAAAGTTCTAGGGCTTAGGACCAGCAACCCATGAAGAATGCTGTAGCCCTACAGTTCCACCCATTGGGAGCACTACAGTGTACTGGTCTAAGCGTCGCATGGTGTTTCTTGTGGTGGAAAAGGACCCAAATAGTTATGGATCACACTCATAAGCCAGAAATCACACTATGAACACGGTCAGTTCATTATTAAGACAGAAATTAAAATACTGATATTCTATCTGCTGAATTATTTACTCCTCAACATGATAAGCATGCTAAAATGTTAGTAAGGCCTGTGTCCTAGGCACACGGGAATTTTGTTTATTGAAAGGTTATATACCAAAACAGATTCAAGAGACTTCCTTCAAAATGCATGTATAATTACCATCAGAACATTTTCCATTATACGTTTCCTCAGAGAAACAAATCAATATAGGCATTTCCCAGCTAGCAATTTGGTGTAGGTTTCCAGTAAAACGTTTGACAAAGAAGTATTCAAGCCAATTAAAGGCTATGCTGTAGAAATAACTAGTGACTGTAGCATCCTGGGGTGGGAGGGAAGAAAGTTAAACAGAGAAAGAAAAGCAAAGGAGAAAAGAAGAATATTCCACAGTTCTAAAACAATTATTTGCTATTGATGTAGAAATATCATTATTCTCAGTATGAGTCGAAATGCATTAGCATTCCATCTGCCAATGCTGCAGCAACCATTTTTCTCCATTTCTGTTTGACCTCAAGCCTTTTATGCATAAATGTCAGGGCTCTTTACAATTAATCATGTCTACCACAGACTAATTGTGGACAACAGTAGTGCAATTAACACAAATTTGCTTCAAATATTCATGAACATTCAAAAGCATTCATTGACACAAGTGTTAGTTACCTAACCACAAAACCTGACAATTCTTTTCTCTTTTCAAGCAGTTTCTGCATTAGGAAGCTAAGCACACCATCAAGGGTGATAGCAAGATTGGAAAATATTTTACCAATTCTTAAAATACAATAGCTTCAGTGTTACTTGCTACACACACATGCTAAGAGGAAACAAGCAAAATAACAAATATGAAAACTATTCCTCTTTTAGTTTTAAGAGTAGAGTAATCCAGTGAATATAAAAATACTGAAACACATTTTGTGTAGTAAAAAAATTTTCATGATTCTACCTTAATTTTTTAAAATTACATATTATTTCTAAACCTGATTTAAAGAAAAGAAACAAACAAATCTTTACAGATTAAGAAAAAATCAGACCTGCATTGGTTGTCTTGATTCACTCTTAATACTATGCCTGGTACTTTATTTGTATCTCACTAAGGAACTAATGGCAGAAGTCTCCCTAACCATAGAAAGCTATTCATAAAGCCTGACCTAAACACAGCAGATGTAATAGATGCTTGTGTTTGGTTCTTGTTTTTGTTTTGCTTTTTTTTAAAAAATACATGCTTTACATTAAAGAATTTCTTGGACAGTTGTGCTATTTCTAATCAGGCCCCATGGCAAATATTCACCAACCCTCACAGGAATAAACTATTCTCACTTCAAACAATTGTTACAGTTTGAATCCAATTGACTCTAGACAAAAGTACTGAGATAATCAGCATATTAAAGCCAACACTATAACCATATGTTAATTATGTAAATGATTCATTTTAATCAGCTAGAACCATGTAAAGAGTTACAAGGAATGCAAATGTAGGGAGTTATTAAAAATCTCATTATTATTCATCTTGGTTCCATGCGTGAATGTATCCATCCAAACAGATGAATTAATAGTTAGATGAAAGATGAAAGAGCTAGAGGGGAAGTCTGTGGGAAACCATCTGTCTTGCTTTGTATCCCTCCCAGGCTTCAACCATACTGCAATAACTACATGGAGAACAACCCCAGAGAAGAGCCAGTGAATGTCTACAAAACACCTCAACCAGTAGTCAATGCTTCTACAAAAATATTTAGGGGGGAAAAAAAAAAAAAAATCAATCATAACACTTCTCATCCTTTCCCAAACTGAAACCCTCAATAGGTCTAGGAGATGGAAAGCGAAACCTGAATACTAAGTTCAGATGAACTGCTACAGGAATATGGTTCCATGCTGAGCAAAAATACACAGCACATGATGCTTTACGCAAAGGTTTTGGACTATTTTAAAGACTTTTATCTGGAGAAAGCTTGCTTATAATTGGCAATTAGATGTTAAAAGATATTCAGGAGCTACTGTGATTGGGACCTGTTATTAGTATCTAAACTGGTTCTCTCAACTTCAGCAGAAATCCCATAGGTAGGAAATAGAGAAATCCTTTTAGCAATACTGTACAAGTTTGTACTTTGTCTAGTTCTTCCAAGCAGAAGGGAGAAATAGCAATTAAGTCTTACTCCTGGAAGGGTTATTTTTCATTTATCCCCTTCTCCCTGTGCAAAGAAAGTGAATTCTATGCAATAGTAATTTGTATGAAGAAAAGTGAGGGTCAAATGCCATTTTCATTCCCAATTGCACCACAATTTTGTCAGTGTTCTAGTTACAGAGCAACACCATGTTTTCTGTATATGGAAATAAGGATTAGTGGAAAAGCAGTGTTTAAAGACACAGAAGGAATAAAAGGGTTGGCATGTTTAACACAGGTAATGTGCATTAGAACAAAACCACTCTGCAACTCTTCATAAATCTTAGATAACATTTTACGTAAAATTAAAGATACAATTTATTTTTTAAATCTTTGGTTAAAGCCACCTACAACTACTCTGCAGACGGAACTCAAGCCCTGTAAACCAAATTTATGAAGAATACAATTCAAGTGTTTAATTCAACACAAGATTGAAAAACATGTCCTTTTCCAATAAATTATTTTCATTCTAATAAAGAGAGTTAACAGAAATAATTTTTAAAATATGTTTGTCAGTTTTCAGAAGCTTTATAAAGCTTTGTTCTTCATACTCTAATTCTTTCATGTTTTCCTACCTGATGTCTCCTAATGCAGTTTCACTGGAATCATTCTATTTTTGATCGTTAATCCTTTTATATGTTTCTTTCTTTGCTCACTCTTGCACGCCTTTGTAGCTTCTGTAATTGGGTCTTTGCACCATTTTAGCAGGGTTTAGCACTGCACAGCTTGTCAAATTTAAGTAGAAGTAAGAATAATCTATCACTGGTATAATAAATAAGCACATAAATTCACATATCACCAACCTAAAGTGAACGTTTGCCACAAAAATTTTAAACTTCCATCCCCCTCATTCTGCAAAGGTTAGTGAAGATTTTGTGTATTTTGTTATCCAGAAGAAAAATGCAGTTGCACAGAAAGGACTCTAGATCACTAAAAGTTTATTTAAAATAGCTACATGTGTAGAGTGAAACAAGATTTCATTAATTTCTTCTTGAGGTGTCTGTGTAAATTCAACTTAGGGAAAAGTGTTTGACAGCTTTGCAACTATTGACCAACATTCTTCAGCAAAGCTTCACTGAGCACAGAGCATGATTTAAGCACATCTTAGCAATAACAAACAGCAAGAAAAAAAAAAAAAAAGAATATGACTACATACACTGAAAGAGAGAACTGGTAATTTTTAAACATGTAGCAAATCTTTGCTAGTTTAAAAAACATTGTAAACCCCACTTTAAGAAATTTCAGTACAATCTTCAAATATCAAGTTTTTATTATCTTTACAAGCATTTCATCTGGTTTTCTCATTCCTGGTGATACTTAAATTTCACAGGAGTGTTCCTGCAAGATAACTCATAATGTATATACAACATTAAAAGACAGTGCTGCATTCCAACAAGTCCACAGATTTTAAAACTATACACAAGTCCTTTGTAATAGTTTCCCAAAAAACACCACTGTTGAGGTATTTTAATTTTATCATGTATGTAACTACCTAAAAATCTGTCCCTGAAAGGATGAAATCAGCTGCGACAAGTTTCATGCAATGAAAATATGTGATCCAAGTTAGGCTACAGGAGAAACAGATCTTTCCTCACATGCCCCAGATGGAAATCTTTCTCACGTAATTAAATAGGCATGCATCCTTAGATAAATACATGAGACAAAGTATAAAACATATTATTAAGCAAACTGAAAGGAGTTTCCAGCCTTACGCTCATGATTTTGTCCATATTACAAGGATCACTTCCTATTTACGCAGGCATTGATGCATAAACCAGACAAGAGGGGAAAATGGTAAATCACAGTGAAAAAAGATATTGAAGAAAAATTATACTGATAATATGATAGCTTTAACTTACTAACATCTTGTTTATTATCATGAAACTTAAGCAGAAGAAATCATAACCTTATTGCATTCCCTCTGTTCTTCCATTACATAAATGGAAAAGCATAAAACCCCCTCTATAAATATGCCTTTAAAAGACACTCAGTTATCTGTATTTTGTGTCTGGGAGTGAGTCATAAAGGCACTCTTTCATCTTTATACATTTATTATCACATTTTGACCCATTACAAGCTCTCCCCAGTGCTGGTCAGTAAGAGGGGAGAAAGCTCTCATCCTTCTCTGAGGTTACATAGCAAATTCTATAAGAAAGAGACAGACATTTGGCAACGGTTGCCTGGAGGCCTTCAAGAAGGGCTGTGAGGTTCCACCACACTTCCCTTGCTCACTAAGCCCTTGTTTTCTAACTCGGTTTATTTCTGCTCTGTACACCTCAACACATTAGCACTCTTGTGAATAAGTTAAAAAAGCAAGTCAGGGCAAGAAGATTCCATAAAGCAGAAATCTGGTATGTATGGGGGTTTTGAGTCACTATATAAAATGATACAAATAAAAACCGGCAAACAAATCCCACTTTGCTAAGTCTCATTTATTTCACTTTACTTCTTTGCGTTTCTTCATCTCTCTGCTTTTCCATGACCATTTAGCTGCTTCTTCATGATCACAGGCTATTCTTGATCCATGCCTCAGAGTTTCAGATCCTACCGTCAATGTTACCACTAGGGGAAAACTTGAGAAAATATGATTATATTTAGTGAGTACTAGGATCCTAATTCAGGAAAGCACTTCAACATGTGCTTTACTGTAATTTCAGTGCCTTCCTGAACAGCAATGTTCCTGAACACATGCCAAAATGCCTTCTTTTACTGGAGGCTGTCAAATGAAATATGGATTAATTACAATTTGTAACATGTGACTTTACAGCACCATGGCTTTAAGAGACATGATGAGTGTATGTATTCAAGCACCATGTTTTGTCACCCAACTTTACAAACTTTAAAAAAAAAAGGAGAAATCATACATTTGAGATAATAATTCCCTAAAATACAGTGATGATTGTCAAGGGAAAAATTAAGTGCAGGTAGCATATGTGCATTTTGTTTACTGTTTTGCCATTAATATAATCAGTTATTCCTACCAATAACACATATCATTACCATTACCCACAGTGTTGAGGTTTCACTTTTGCTTAAGAGAAAACCATGCTTTTCTTGTCTCTAAATATTGTGTGACTTTTCTTCTGTGATTTCCATAATGATGTCCACTCAAACAGTGGGTGTAATAGAAAGTGATTTTATGTTGTACTGGTACAAACAGCCACCCCTGTGCACTGCAGTAGTTAAACATGTCCTATGTTAATGTAAACGTCACAGTAAAATGAGGTTTCTTCACACATTTCTGTACTAACGGGGATTGGGGCATTGTGACACTAATGTAAACAAAAGTATCCAGATGGAAGGATGCAGTGTTCCTGTTCTTTGGACACTCAGAGGCACGGGCTATGTGCTTTGACAAAGCCATGCACAGAAACTGATACTGCCACACATACAGCAGCACCTCAAAATTCAGCCTCAGTTGAGTTGCTGATGAAGAAGGGATATGCAAGAAATCAGTAAAGATCTAGCCTGTGCTTTAAAAGTTTTTCCTCCTCTGTCACAAAATTTGACAGCCAAAAACTGCAGACAAGGCTTCAGAGTGCTGATTATTCAAATAGATTACTTTACAAATGTCACTCTTTGCAAACACATAGGCAACATAATTGCTGTTTCTTTCAGTGCTGTATCAGAAATAGACTCAATAAATGGGATGTTTTAAAAAATCCAAACATTTATGAATCGTTTGAACCTACTGTACTGTGTCTTGTTTACTGCTGCTCTAGGAAACTTTTTTTAAAATAACGTGTTAAATCTCAGAGGGATTATCCTGAAATGAAATTTTTAATAACAGCAAAATAAACTCATCCTTCACAGTGCTCTGTGTCGCACGACTTAGTGTTAACTCTCACCTCTCCTCCTTGTTGTACATCTGTATCTACTAGCAAAATTTTATTATCTCCTACTTTGATTTCAGGTATCTGAAGGAAAGTTATGCTTCATATATTATACTATGTTCTACTCAAAAAGATAAATTAGATACCTAAATAATTACGTGGCTCTAAAAATCTTATCTATAATGTCTCACAACTGTAGTAGGGTAAGGAAAACTCTAGAAGGAAAGACTGAAGGAATGACGATTGCACTAGCACAAGAAGAAACGCCTGAGATTGACATAACTGTCTTTAAGTAGATAATGGTCCACTATGAAAAGGATGGAAACAATGCATTTTGTATGCCCACTCTGCATAAAACAACAGTGGGAGGTTAAATTACAAAATGAAAGATTTTAACTCAGACATTGGGGAAAATAACACCTCTAGTACAAGTGTAAAATGCCTGGAGATGTTAGAGAGTCCCTGTTGTTCAAGATCTTAAGAACAGGCTTGACAAACATCTGTCAGGAATGACATAGGCAAAGTTGATCTTGCCTTCAGGCAGAGAAGTAGATTACATGATCCCACAAGGTGCCTTCCTTCCCTATTTTTCTTCATGTCTGTGACATACTCCTCTGCTAGGAGCTTGTACACTTCAAGAGCTTCCTCATTTGTTTGTGAGTATTTTGCATTTCCAATCTTGAAGACAAACTCAGCAGGAACGAGTGGCTAGAAGGGGAAATAAAAAGAAATAGAGCCTCACAATATCCTAACTGCAAGGCTAATTAAACATTCAAACAGTTCAGTAGGGTATCAGTGAAACTGATGGAATCAAAATTACTTGGATGTTTAAAAAAAGATTAAACATTTACCAAAAGGTCTGCTTTAAGCCAGTGTCTGAGAGAAATTCTGTAGCATGTATGTTCAGGAGGACAGGCTGAATTAACATAATGATCCTTTCCTGGCTTGAACATCTCTGAATCTGTGAATTGGAAATCCCTTTTCACAGCAAGAAACCCTCCTTATATAAATGTATACATTCACTTACTGATTTTGGGGAGGGGGGAGGGATGTTCAACAACTACAACAAAAAAGAAAAAATAGGTTTTGTTACTGTAGGAAGTTTTGTTACATTAGAGAGATGGCTTTCGTCAAAGGCCATGGAATAAATTTTTAACAAAAATTTTCTGTCCTGAGACAGAGAGAGAAAAAGAATCATTACATGTTCAGTTTGATTTTTCTGTTTCTGCAGTAGGTAATGTATATTCAAATTCTCTTGCCCTGTTAGGGGAGAAAAGCTAACTATTAAACAAAGTCACAAGGTACGTACACTGTGTGGTTTTTTCCCCAAAAAAGGCATAAAGGGTAATTAATACTAATTTAATAGTAATTACTTCATCTTATTCATGAGCCACAACTGCTATTTAACAAATACCACCACACCATCCCCCACCCCAATAAATTTTAGCTAAGTTTATAGCTTTTATATCCTTCTCTTCAAGGTAACATACTGCCTAAGCAGAATTATGCATACATACAGAAGAACAAAGTAGTAAATATAACAAATATTAACAATGCAATAGTATCAGTATACAGCATATCCACAGACAAATTAATTCTTTAGTTTTAATCATTAGGTTGGGAAGCTAGTAGTAAAATGGGTGGCGTTTTAGATGGTATATTTGACAATCTGAGATAAGTCATCATTCTCAAGAAATACTTGCACAAATACTCTAAATGCTTGCCAGTATACAGTGTTCCCTAAAAATGTCTCTTGGATCTGTTTCTGAAGGTGTTGAATTCCCAACTCACAATCTATTTTTATGCTGTGGATACCGTATCGTTTTTTCTTTTTTTTAATAGAACTGAAGAACAGTACTCAGAAGATAATTTTAATTAATGAAAAAAGTTATGCCATTCTAGCAACAAGTGTTCCAAGATACATAAAAAAGAAAACATTACTGAAGCAAGTGAGAGAAATAACAGAGGCATACAGAATACAGAAAGTGAGAAGCATGGGGTAAAAATGGTAATATTACGACAATGGTCATATAGAATGGTATCAAGAAAATGAAGCACTGGGCAGATTATTTGCTGTGTCAGAAAAGAATTAGTGCTCAGAAACAACAACAAAAGAATAAAACTATGATTCTATGGGCTTAAATAATTATGTAGTTTGGCTCTGGCCCAGAACTACTTTTAAGCATTTCAGGTAGTTGATGTTAACTTCTGGAACTCAGGGGAAGAAAACCTCTACAATGAATTCAACTAACAAACTGAAAACGTAAAACTGAAAAGGTCATCCCGTCTATCCAAAAGCACAATACTACACATTTATTAATATTTTGAAATAACCTCTCCCATGCTAAATAAGTTTCACTGAAGAATCACTAGACTACCTCTTCCCTTCTTGATCTCCCATTTCTTATTGGAACCAAGAGAATAAAAATACTACCTTTCTTAGCATTTTGCTCTTATTCTGCTAGAGGAAGGCTTTTATTAAAAAATTTTGTGCAGTTCTGTAAGAATCAACCAATAACAATGCAAAAAGATAAATTCGCAGCCAGAAATCTTCCCCCAGGAACATACTGACCTCAAGATGACCATAGAACAGCATATAAAAAGTACATTTCACAGACACTTAAGCAAAACGACACTTCTTGTGGACAAGTACCAGAAAAAAAAACAAACACATAGCCACCACATGAGTTAACAAGCACAGAATCATTTTTAGGCACGAGTAAAGGCCATATGCTGCCCAGCAATGTTCTAAGTACTCCTCAGAAGTCCACCAGTTCCAGAGGACTAACAAAGAGATACTTAAGACATTCTCTTTCATAGGAACAAAGCCTATCTTTCAGAAAACCAGAAGAGTCTCACTTTCTTGTCTTTAAGAAATACAGGTAACTGTGTACCATCATTTGCACATGAGACTACAGGCTAGCTTCCTCTCCATTTCTGTCATGAGTAAAGATAACATGAGCTACCAAAACCTATTTATATCCACCTAAAGAGGAATTTAACGAAGACATTATATGGAGAGCTAAGGCCAGAGAAAAATAAGGCATCGGTATTTGCAGATTTATATCTTATTACAGAAAAATAAGACCAGAACAGCAGACAGGTTTTAGGGTACTCTTGCATATTTCAGTGAAAAGACTGACTTACTGCCCAGCAATTCACAGATTCTTTTTACATACCTGGCACAGAGCTTTTTATATTATTAAAAGACAGGTATTACACACCAGAAAAGCAATGTCTGTCTTGCGTCTTTGTGTGTGTGTGTCCCTCAAAGAAGAAAAAAAAAAAAGAAAAACACAGAAAATGACTGATATGAAATACTGACATTTTTAGGTCAACACTTTCATAGCGTCTGTATGATATTCCGATACAATGAAAATAGTCAATCATTGCAATTTTTTGAGATACCAGGAAGGCATGCTTTTCCGGAAAGGCCAACTATAATGTGTTTAGTTACAATACCTATCATGAAGCATAAGAGTATTTGGTTCTCAGCATCTTTTTCAACAGTAGATGCCATCATATCACTGGAAATTACAAATCCCACTCTCTGGATAAACATGTCATACATGATTTTAAAAGTCTGCAGATCTACAGTGCCTTCCTCGCTTCACTACTAGTATGCCTCTGAAATCAAAAAGTAACTCACATTTCAGATATAATATGCAAAAAAGAGAAAAATATATCCCTGTAGTCATCACAAAGAGTTGCCAACATAAAGCTGATTACAGTGGCAATTAGATGGAATGTGGAACATTACAAGGCATAATATCAGAAACGTTTTAAGTCAGTTGGCAATGTAATACCCAATGCCACTCAGAAATCAGATTTCAAGTCTTACCATCCCTGAAATGCATACAAAATTCTCTCATGGGTTGAAAGTTTCTCTTAAAGATATAGTTTACAGCACAGTGCATTGGGGCACAGACTCAGAGCTGTCAGTCAGATCTCCTATGCTCTTCACACAGTGACTCTCAAAAATCTACTGCAGGTGAAAGTTCATATGAACTGCCTTCTTTCCAAATCTGTGATTCCCTGTTGGGAACATATTCAGCAGACTTGGCTTACAGTACAGGATGTATATACTGGGCTTAATTGTGCCTAACAATTGTCTTGGCCAGCGGAAGGCATTTTCAGATGGGAAATGTGTATGAACATCTGTTACATTTCCCTATGCCTGATTTTAACTGTTCCTTCATGGAGGAAGGCATAAAAATCAAAGCATTCATTTCTGCAGTAAAAAGACTATGTAGTCACTTCAGTCAATCCAGCACAGTATGTCAGTTAAAAATGGTACTCTGGGAATCCTGCAATGGATTTATTTCATTTCCTAAAACAGCGGCGTTCAAAAGGCCTGTTTTAATAACTTCTGTCTACAAAATAAGTCACTACAGGAGCCAGCGAAGAGGGTTTCCTCTACACATTGACCAATGCTATAATGAAACCCATCCATTTACTTTTCTTACAGAATGATTAGTTTTGAAAAATTTCTTTGAATCATCAACAATTTTAGCTAACTTTAGAAGTATTTAGAAGTAAATCCTTATACACAGTACTTTCCTTCACTTTATATTTAAGATTCTGAATGAATAAACATACATGGAACTATGCAGAGCCATTTCTGCGACTGCAGAGTTTTAAAAAATGAATGGAAAACTTAAGAACTGATTAGATAGGGGAAAATTGAGTAGGAAGAACAACTTGCCAAAGACTGGCTGGTATTTTAAGGAGAACTGGGCCTAACCCTAACTACTGTGTTCCAGTCAGCCTTAAATCCTCTTCTGTTACAGGATACAACTAGTTATAACTGCTAGATCCTCCCCACTGTGTCTAGGTAGTGAAAAGTGAAATGGATGCTTATGTCTTAAATGGAAAGAGAAGATAAAGAGAACGTGGAAGGCAGATTTTTAATTTTATGAGTTGGTCACAGACAGGTTTAGATATTTTCAAGATTTCAAGTTTGCTTTATTCTGATTTTAGACATTATAAGGCCAAAAAGACAAAAAAAATGGGTACAGCTTTGTGTCTAGACACAAGATTTATAAAAAAGTAATACTCAAAAGCGTAATTTATTCCTATGGTCCAGAAGGGGTAGTGTTCCAATGACAATTTCTCTTAGTGAAAGGAAAGCTTGTGCTGTCTTTTCCACATTCATCTCAGAACAGACTCTTGCATGACTTGTCACAACAGAGCACGTCATATTGCTCGTTCTCTCCTTGCTCTATATCAGGACAAGGTAGAAAAGATTGCTGCACCTCTGAAAGCAACATTCATTGAGATGGAGATCATATAGTGAAGCAATGCCCTGTAGCTTGTACCTGAATAGGCATCTTTCCAATATAGGACAGTTTCCAGGTACCACAAACTTAAGAACTACTTAACACTAATTATTTATTACAAATGCATAACAGAATATAAAATATTTAAGATACTGAGGAGCACACCTTTTCAAGAATGGTTCAGGTTCTATAGAATAAAACTTTGTTGAGATTCTGTTAAACTACCCTCACAGCTTTCTTAAGAATTTGTATTGTCTGTTTTGTATACAGACAGTCAGCATCTTCTCCCATCTTGGTTTTCGATGGCTTTAAATAGTATTTATGGTTCAGGGTTGGTTTTTGGTGTTTTTTGTGTGTTGTTTTTTTTTTTAAATAAATTACTAGAGTTAACATACTTTTATTCTAACAGGGCATTGAAATACAGTTGTAGAGGTTTACTTTGTCTCTGTACCTCAAATGCTAGCAAGATCAAATTTCTTTTAAAAAAATATTTATTTGAATAACATTTTTCAGAACAATTCCAAGGCAAAGAGAAAAAGAACCTAGCAAATGTGAACTTATTAAAATAGGCGTTTTTGTGTATTTTTCAAAATATTAAAAATTTATCTCTATATTTCTTTTTGCACAGACAAGTTCTAATACATCAGAGAAACAAAAGAGAAAATATACTAATAAGTTGGTCAAGCACTAAATCCACTCTCCTAAAAATAAAACAAAACCCTGTATGCATAAAATACATATCCAACACTTGGAGAATAAGGAACCATTTTTCATAGGGGTCTACACACCTTCAAACTGTCTTTCAGGTAACTGAAGCAGGTCCCATCTTCAGCACTCTGTTCAGCATCCAACTGAGCCTAATCACCTGAGCCACACTTACAGAGAAAAATTATCTCTAGGGAGTAAGGAAGGACTTCTCAGGTTTACTAATTCACTGGGAGTCAGCATCACACTGAGGCTACTAGGCAAAAAGAATAACGATTCACTTTGTATGATCATCTACAAGATCATTCACAGATGCAGGAAAGCCTGCTTTCATTCACCTCTAGTCAACTTTTATTTCTCAACCAAATGTCATCTTTCTTGCTTTTGACCAACCATGTGGTTACATCTTTTAAAAAGCCTGAGAGTGGGTTGGTTTGGTTTTTTTCAACCTGTTCTTACCAGTCATTGGAATTCTCACCTATGTTCAGGTTCTGATTTAATACAATTCTAAGATTTTCTCTAGGATGGAAGACAAGTAAAATGTTGTAAATTCTTTTTTTTCCTCTTTCTTGCTCTGCTCTCAAGTGTCAAAATAATTTGTTCTCGAAGTGTTTGAAACATGCTTGTATATAGTACCACTGTCAGTAAAAATGGAGACAGCTGATACATACCTGCATAGTTGCTGTAACTTTCAGAGAAATCTATGTTATTTGCATTTTGGCAGCCACTCTCTTACCTGGGTTAGATGTTTTGCAGTTTACATGTCTAAGATAGCTGGAGATGCATTTTACTGTATTTGATGGATACTTAAATGTTACAGAGAAAGTAAGGTGTCATAGACATTTACCGCAGGAAAACAATATATAAACAACCTACCATTTTCTCCTCCATTACTTTTAAATTTTACTAATTCATGTAATGCTTTTGAGATAGTATGGCAAAATAAGGACAGAGACATAATAAAAGTGTACTTCTAGCTCTACAAGATGAAAAAGCACTGGGGTAATGATAATTTCACAAGATTTTTCATCTCAGAATTAAAAAATAAAAATCACAGAATTAAAAAAACTCACAAAATTAAAACAAGTCAGCATAGTTCAGATGAGTTCACTGCTTTATGAGTATTTTTATCTTTACCCTAATAAGAAATAAATTGCTTTTATGTAAAGATACTTTCCAATAAAGTCTGAATAACATTACCTTGAAACGCACAATTTGTTTTATTTAATTCAAAGGCTTCAAACAAAATCTTAATAGGCAGAATATGAACCATTCAGACTCTTCAGTATACAGGTAAGAGACTTATACTTTCTTCTCAGCTTGATCAGCAATAAAACAATACTAGATATAGACATCCTTTATTGATTTAACAAACCCATCAGAATTAAAGAGGATTAAGTCACCCTCCAAGCCATCTAGCTCATGTATCTCTGGCCACTAGAGGAAGAGAAAGAACCAGGATATTTACCATAATCCACAATAATCTGAATCTCATGAAACACAAGTGGAAACTGACACATAAAATTTACCTAGATCAAATTCCTATTATCTATTTACAGTGTTCATGATGTGTCATTACACTAAAAACACCACAATTTTTTTACAAGTTATCTATGAACCTTTCTCATGCTCATAAACTTAAGACAGTTGTGATATCAAGCTGGCAAATATTTAGCCAGGTGTGATTCCATCACTCTCACCTAGTAATAGAACAGTTCAAATACAATCCCCAGTTACTTCAGCTGAAAGGATTTATAGTTCAAATTACTGTGTCCTTACTATACATTTTTTCCACAATCTGGTCTATTGAAATAGGCATTTCATATAGTTTTACAACACCCTCTTTGAAACCAGGTCTGAGAAAAGTTACCTGTGTACCCTCAGTTAAAAGAAAGCAAGCAAACAGATCAAATAAAACCGAAGAGGTATTCTAACTGTTTCTGACTTTAGCTCATGTAACACAAGATAACTTATCGGAGGATGAATAGGTAAAATATTCAAGCCAACTTCATAAAAATAATTGTTCTATATTTAGATATACAAGCATATTTTAATATTAGCTGTGTATCATTCTACTGAAAGCAATAGAACTTCAAAGTTGTGTCTCCTGGCATAATCTAGCCATCAAAATTTTTATTACTGATGATTATGCATGAATCAGAAAAAAAAAAAAATCAGCTGAAATTCCAGATCCTTGGAAATAGCTGTATCAGCTTGCCGGCTTCTAGTTAGGGAAGCCAAATTAAATAACCTGCTTTTGCAGACAACCCAAGTCTTAAAAAATTTGTCTTATTTAGGGGACAAATAAATAAATAGAACCTGTCCTAATGAAAGTTATTCTGTCTATACAAATTCTCCTGTTCATGCAAACTTAAATATCCTTGCATTTATTCCACTTAAAAAAACACTGCAGAAGCTGCAGTCATGAATGCCCAGATTTTCCCAGTTTCTTGCTATATTAAAACACACTGATGAAGCGTATTATCCAACATATAAACTAGTGACCATAATTATATATCACAATGTCTAAAATTCACTAATACTGATATTACATGTAGAAGTGGGACAGGAGAAAAAGTCTGTGTCTGTTGGGTGTCAGATGAAATCTTTTGCTTCTTTGCTCAGCTCAGAAAGAAGCCCTGACTATAACGCAACATTGACTGAGCTGACAGAGTAAAAGGTAACGTAGCATTGCCTGACTCAAATTATGTTATCCATTGATTTCTGAAATAAAGGCTAGTGAGACAAAATTATGCAGATGGGAGGGGAAAATAACTTCTTGTTTCTTAGTCGAACAACTGTTTTGATAGACTATCCTTCTCCTTAAAAGAAGTCTTTTTGGTCAAGGGGAAAGATATTCTTTGTCATTGCCCCTCCATCTCCCCCCTGCAGATTCACTCACCAGGTATTTTATGATACCTGTACTTCTAGGAAAAAACAAAGGCAGGTTAAAAGAAAATAAACTCCTGCAATAGCAATAACAAAATACTTTCAAGCTGTATGTAGCCTCTTGAACAAATTACAGGTTTCACAGAGAATACATGTTGGTTACATTGCTTGATCCATATATCAAAAGGAAGAAAAAAAAGAAGTTTTCTTTTTAGAGGTTTAAATATTGATAACTGAAAATTTTTGTTAACAAAATAATGCAGACCACATCCAACACTATCACTGCCACCTTACCTCTTCTATTAAAAGAACTTTTGATACAGAAGTGAGAAAAACTTTGCAACTCAGACTGCGAGAAGAAATGTTAGATATACTCTCTCAAAACCAGAACAAATTATGCACTCAGATGAAAAATGATTGCAGTAGTAAAACATACTAGTCCTCCACTCACAAAGCACTGGGAGTACAGTCCTAGTAATAGGAGACCCTTATCACTTGCAAAGACGGAACAACACAATCAAGCCAGAATAAATCTGCATCTAAGGTAAATCATCTACTTACTGCACTTCAAATAGGCAATGCAGCCAATGACAGATATTATGCACTGTATTCCGCTAGACTGTAATGTAAAAACAACTGAAAGAACTATACACCACTTCAGGCAACACGGGAAGAACTAAAACCTCCTATAATTTCTTTTTCAAATGCATTATTCAAATAAAAACTACTAAATTACAAAAACCTTTTTAATGTAAGGTACCACAACATATCCACAACATTTTTCAAAACTGGACTGCCAGAAAGTGTGTGTGATACTGCAGGTAGCCTAATATGCTAGCATCTACCAGTATTCTGAATGTATTCACTGCTAGCACTTCCCAATACAGCACTAAAATAAGGATTTTACAGACGGGAAAAGATGAAACTGTGAAGAAGCCTGCACCACTACTTTTCACAGCATATTCTAGGCAATTCTCTCACTTAGCCCTAAAATAAAATGGAACTGTCTCCAGATTACCACTTTTCCAGTTGTCATGCAAACACACTAGTTAACTAGTTATGGAAAATGAGATGCACAGATATAATCAGAATATCTTAAGAATAATTTAAGAATGATGTACTTAAAAGTACAGTAATTCCAGTTTGTTAAAATAGTTAATCAACAGCCATCTATTTCTTACTTTTCTTCTACCCCTCCTTTACCACCACACAAATAAATAAGCAAATAAAAGCAGAAGAAAACATTTCAGCTTAGCTGGCTGAAGTCTTTAACAATGAATTTAAGCTTAAACCATCATAACCAGCTTTTCTGGTCACTGTGCTAAAATAAAAGCCTACCTTAAGAAATACTGACCATACTGAGAAAAAACACACCTTTTTCATTTTTCAAGTAGCACATTTTGCATAAAATAGAACTGTCTCTCTACTTAGAATTTTCCAGAACTTTACTGAAGAGTCAAAGTAATGTCAACTTAAGTGATTTTTTATAATAATGAATATGAACTCCTCATTCTCTGCTCAATGGAAACTGAGCCACCTAAACCAGCCATGTAATAATTTAACGTTCATCATTGAAATGTCCAATATTGCACTTGTGTTTTTAAAATATTTTATCATAACCCCAACATTCTGAGTGTCCAGAGCAATTGCAAAGATTTTATGCACCTAAAATGTTCAAAGCCATGAAAGATGAAGCTAATATGGAGACATTTAACTTATTACTCCTCAAAACATACTAATCTTCTGTGAATTGCAAAATGGCTTCTTTGATGCTATGTTTTGTAATTTTAATGAAAAACAGAACTTTGTTTCACATGTTTATTCTGAGAACATGCAAGACGGTACAGTAGCACACAGCCATGTTTCCTGACAAAAGGGCAACAGTCCCACACCCTGACCAAAGCAGATCTTTTTCATGTGACACCCTACTGACTTCACAGCTTATCTGGACATAAGGGTTCCCCCCCGGGAATCAAATGATGAAACTGGGATATGAACCAAGGGCAGCATAAGTAGTCTTTTACTGGAGTGCCACTTGGTCCTCTATGGCATTTTTTTAATCTCACCTGCCAGGAGAAACAGCATGATAGTTTTGACACAAAGTAGGCCTTGCTGTCCACAGCATGTGCAGTTGCTGGACTGCAGTACCTGCTTTGGTTCTCATGGCAGTGTAATTGTGACAGCCTGTGAAGCTGCCAGTACATCTTTCGTGCCAAGTCAGAAAACATCTCTCCACCCACATGAGGCATAATGCTATTTATGCATCATTTGTACTTCCATGTGATTTTTTTCCTCCTACAATTTCACCCAGAAGTAAAAAGGGAGAGGAAAAGATATTTTACTTTTCTCTTTTAAAAAATGTGTTAAGAAATCATAGGCAATAATACCATCATCATTCTAATAAGTTTTTTGAAGTTAGTCTGATTTTTCCAATAAATAAAGTTTGCAAATATATAACAACTTGATACATTTTGACATGTCTGTAACTCTGAACAGCTACCATCTCTCTTCAAGAACATGTATTCAGTTTTTCATCATCTTACTCAAATGTATGATCTTTGTAAGTGGAATACAAATCTTCTTAATAGAATAATATATACAATTGGGAAAATACCCATGCGTCTTTTTCTAAAGTGTTTCCAGAGATGTACCCACAGTATTTGCCCATTTTTTGTTTGTCTTAAGTTTCACACCTTCCAGTACTCTGTAACAAGAGGGTGTGACAAAAGGAAGCCGAGGACGTAGGACAGTTTACTGATGAATTTAGGAGGAGATGCTGGAAAATCCTGCACATACACAGCATAAAGTAAAACAACATAGAGCACTTGAAGGTGCAGAACCCCTGAAGACTAACAGTCCTCCACAGAGTTCTGAGCTCTCTTGTTCAACTGTGCAAGAAAATAAACAATAAAAAAACCCCAAATAGTCCCTCAAATCTCTATGCAATACTCTACACTGTTTCCATAGGCAATCTTCTTGTAAATCCAATTGGAAATAATGCAAAATCCCTAATCAGAAATACATCTACTTTCTGTAGAAATCCATGCAAATAAATAAATTGCAATCTTACAAGCCTCTAAAACAGCTTTGTATTTAAAAATACGTCAGGGTTGTGGCTCTCAACCTGCAACCCAGTAAAAAATGTTTGCATAATCAGTTTATCAAGGCATATTTTTGAAGAAAATTTCCATTAAAGTTCTGAATGTTATGTAATTACCGCTTAGAAAGAGATGATATAAATATGCCTGTCAAGCATCCTTTGCATTATTTTGGATACTTAGGTTTACTCTAAGAGACAAACAATAAGCTTTCTGGTACCACAAGCTGACTGCAGGTACTGCTAATGCAGATAAAAACGTGGGGTGAGAAAGCAGTTAAAACATGTAATATTCTAGTTCATCCACTAAGACAATAAGTCAAACATTTGTTCTGTTTCCAAAAATGCAATTTTCAGGTATGACATTAGGGAGAGGGAAAGAAGAGGAGAGACTAGAGAAGTATCCATATGAAGAACATTTTCAGCTGTACCTGTAAACACGCCTATCTTTTTGTAGAACAATTCTTATTGCTTGACTATTTTAAACCTATGCTAATGAAGTAGCATAAGCCTGGATATATCTTTCTAAGGAAAGAAAGAAAAGAAAAAGGATTTGAAGTAAGGCATCCCAAAATTTCAAAGGGCACTTTCTTCTAATCTATCTGCTTGGATAATGTGTCCAGAGTGGCATTTTGTAATGACAGCAACTTTCCAACAAATCAATAGTTATTTAATTCCCAACAAGCTCTTGAGTCCATTAAACCTGATTACATTCACCCATTTCAGTTGGGTGCAGTTATTTTTCCTACACCAGCACTTAATCTATAACAGGAACTTATGAGAACTTTCAAAAGCAATTTCAGCAACAATCAGCATAGAGTGAAAGGCACGATTTGCTTGTAATTATTTATTGGACAGGATGGCACAGGGTCTGACTGAGCTCTGGCATCCGACCTTCACCCCCAGATTCTAATGGATAAGAAGGCCTGCTTGATGTGTTCAAGTGTGCTACTGTGTCTCACTGCATGAAAAATAGCATCAGCTTCCATGTCCCAGACAACATAGGTTTTCAATATCTGATATTGGCCACTGTGTAATGCTGTATTTCTATTAGACATATGTGTCTGATATTAAGCCTAAACTGAAGAACACAACTCAGCCTTGGATTACTGAATGTACCTAGATGGAGGAGGGGAAAGAGGTTCATGCTGTGATTGCCCCCCTACGCGAGCTAACTGTTGTAGTAAAGGAGCATAATGAAAATTTGCCTCTCCTCCACAGTTAATTTGACTGATCACTAGCATGGCACAGAAATGCCCTCATACACTGGTGTCTCTTGACCCTGTTAATGCATAATATCTAACTACTGCCATTTATAGGGTATGCCATTTTCTTCATTTTGTCAATGCCTGAAATGTGACTTGAATTCTTTCCTAGTGTCTTCCAATACTGTAAACAATAGAATTTTTTTGCTTAATTAGTATCTACATGATCTATTAAAAATCGTAAGTATAACAGCTGAAAATTCAGTAGTATCACTTTTTGATTAAATAAAATACAAATCAAAAGCAGACAACACAACAACAACTAAATCTTATAATTGCCAGTTAACTTCTAAAATACAGAACTCTCTCCCTGAAGCAAGATCTTACACTTTCAGGGCTCAAAAGAATTAATATGATATGTATAGCTATTCTGTGAAGGTGATATATTTCTATACACACAAAAACGCAAACCCTTTTTCACTCAGTGTGTTGCATAACATGCGAATTAATGCATATTTAACACTATTCATATTTGCCTTGCTAAAGCACTTAACCTAAACACATCATGGTAAGTTACTTTGTCTTATGACCTGCTGTGGGAATGCTGACTCCCTCAGAAACCTAGAATGGATAGCAAATCCTCTGCCCTGTGGTCAACCTCGTGAAGCAAAGGCATGAATGTTAAACAGCAGACAAATCAATACAAGCAAATATAGCTCAACTACACCATTTATTCAGCCATGAGAGATGTCAATACACAGATTAGGGTGATCCATCTTTTTGATTTCCTACTGTCTTCTCACTGACTACATGAGAGCTTTTGCCTGTATTAAAAGTGCTTGCTTTCTCAACTATAAAAATTCCAATTATTACTCTAAGTGCACTAGAGTTAAGTTGCTTGTTGGAAGTGGCCTTGCATTACCTGAACAAGTCCAGCGAAGTAAGGTGCTGCCGGCAGAATCATTGGCACTCCATATGGATGTAGCAAAACTCCTTGAGACGACAACATGGTTTAAGTGATAGTATTACTCCCACTAAAGCTAAACACATCAATTGAAAGTTAGGGGAAAATCTATATACCAACTTCTTCCAAACTCAGAGCTAGAACCAAATAACTTCTGTCAGGGGCAAAGCCCACATCAGCTGTAAAAAAAAGAAAAAAATTGACGTCAGCAACTCTTAGTGTTAAAATTTTCTTCAGAGACAACAGATAGAGACAACAGCTGCAAACCTAACTCTACCAAAAAAGGAAGGTGCTATTTTGGGACCCGCTTAAGTAACATGACTGACTGACTACTCTTTATCAGTTCAGATTTTTAAGTACTATACACACACAGATCAAATTCTGTACAGATCTACTGATCAGAATTAATTTTCCTCTCTTTTGGCATATTCATGACACCAGTTATTATTAGAATCCATTTAAAAAATAATCAGGTTTATCATGATTGCATAAATGTTTCCCTGTATTTACAAGCTTTTAAACAATTTTCATGTGCGAGTTTAAACTTAAGTCTGTTACACTGTATATATATTCTGTTTTGATTCACTATATTTTTCTTGCTTATTTTGAATATTTGAGCTAACTAATGCAAGCTAACTATTGCTATTAGTGTAAATTGTATTTTAATGGCTTTTCTAACCTTTCACAACATCTATGTTGTTACATTTATCATAGCTGTTTTAAAAAGAATGAATTTGACCTTTAGAGTATTTCATATCTGTTCTCCAATTAAACTTACACTCTGAGTGTAAGAGAAAAAAAGAGCGGAATTTAGGCTGTTTTCCCCCTAAACAAAACAGATTTGCTTTTTAATGTACTACTTGAAAGACATTCTTTTCCACAGCTAATCATTTTTACTTTAGACAAAACAAACTTAGTCATTAACACCTGTTTCATGTGCAATGTATCTTATACTGCAGATATGACTAATGACAACAATTAAAATTGAGCAAGATTTTAATTCAATAAAGAATTAGGCACTTAAAACTTCATGTTACAAATAAAAAAAATATAAATATCCTCTCCTACAGTCTTTGAGTAACCAGGGTGCTTCACATCTCTAATTTCAGCTACTTGATTTTGTTGCATAATTACTTTTCCAGATAATTAATTGCAGACAAGATTTGATGTGATACTCAATTATTTAATGTCACATTTTGATCACCATGAAAGGTTTTCAGTAATTGATTCTCACGTATCAAGGCAACTATGTTGCACGATTTTGAAATCTACCTAAGCAGCTGCATGTTGGCCCTCGTCACTATCAGCCTTATACCATTTCTAACTTTAGATGTTGAATTGTGACCCTCTATGATGCTCTTTTGAGAGACTGCCAATGAGGACAGCAATTGTCACATGATGAAGTGATATTTACCTAGTTCCATCTCCTGTTATAGAATCACTTCGCTCCTCTGTTGGGGATAATGCTGTTCACACTGGTTATCTGACCATGCTTAGCTATTAATCATGTTTCTTGCTCTTTTCTTATTAAGGACCAGAACCCTGAAGTTCAATTAAGCACACTGTAGGCTGACACATAGTGGGTTCTGCCAAAAGATTTGCATAAATTCCAATACAAAAATGTTTAACTATTATCTATTTGTTTGCTCTAACAAAGTGAGCTGCATTTGAAGAGAAAGATTTTTTTCACCTAGGAGTGGAGATTATAAAATGGATTCTGCAAGCTTTACTCAAATGACTCCAGTGGGACAACTGACATAAATAAGGATTGTTAAACTGTTCTGTAAAATACCAAGTTTTTTTTTTGTCTTTCAGCATGTATGTATTTGATAAGATGTCAGAAAACCTAAAGATGAAGACAACTTGTACAGGGAAGCACAGACTCAAGGGAAGCATTTCTGTGATCTGTTTTGGGACAGTTTTTACCTATCATTTTCATTAATTATTTTGGCACAAGGCAACATGCTGATGAAATTTCCTGATGACAAAGTTGGAAGGTACTGTCAAGACTGAGAAGGATAAGATTATTATATAGAAAGAACTGCTCAACCTTATGGACTGCATTGATAGAAATGGGAAGAAATTCAATAATACAAAACTTAAGGTTGTGCTTCTGCTAATACAGAAACATCAGTTCTAAACTCAGGAGGAAGAAAAGCACGACCTCATTGCATCTGTTTAAGGACTTCGAGCTGCTAGTGTGACGCAAATATGAAAAGGCAAATTATCAGTGTTTCCTAATTCTCAATTTCTCAGAGGTGCTTCCAATAGCATATAGCTCTCTTCATCCACATTAAAAACAAAAAGGTTAAATTCTCTACAGCTGTTGTAGTTGAAAGTCCTTTTTGTGTTGTTCAGGGGAATGGAGCAACAACGTTGTAACAGGAACCTAAGAAAGGTTCATTTGTTTATCCTAGCAAAACAATCTGTGAACATGGAAGAAACAGTAGGAGGAAGAGGCTGTTTAAGCTAAGGACAATCCTGACACACTAAAATCAAGGAAAAAGTAGTTAAGAATAAATTTAGGCTGAAAATATTTTTTCAAGTTGTTTTTTTAAAAGTATTTTGGTATTGGCAAAGTGAGGATCTACAACAGCCTTCCAAACCCACAGGAACAAAAGAGATTAGCTTATAAAAGAAAATTATATCATATCAATAGTAGTGGCAGTCTGAACTCAGCAACTTAGAGGAGGTGCCTTCCAGTCCTTTGCAGGCAGTATAAATATTCAAGAATAATGAAAATATCAAATGTCTAAAAAGCATTTATATTTACTACATTGCAGACGGTAATATATAAAGATAAACTTAGAAAATAAACTGTAGTTACCTGTTTTAATGAAAGGATGCTTTGCTTGCCTCACTATAACAACATGCTTCTAAATGTATAGATGTATGGCACTCCAAATCCAAGCTCTGACTTTCTGGTTGGGCTCTTTGATGATGTCCCATGTGTGCACCAGCTACCTAAGTTCGCACAAACCTCTGTGAATCAAAACCACAGAAGTACAATACAGCTTTACTCGCATCTCCGCCCCATGCCAAATTCTGAACTTACGCCAATGCAACTACATCAGCTTCACCAGTTTATACCAACGTATTTGTTCTCCCTCCCAGCCACACAAAAAAAGAGGTTTGTCTTAAGTTTTACAGTCTACCATTAGTTATCATTAATGGTCATTCCTGTTCTGCAAGAATATACTGCATACATTAAATTTAACCATAAAGAGTGCTGAGGACTCAGAGAATGAGCCAGAAGAGGATTAAATATACTAATAATTCTCTTTCACTTTAGCAGGACCTCTAGCATGATTAAGGTTAAGCATGAGCCTAAGTGTTTTTGCTAGGACAAAGTCAGAATGGTCAGTACTATGCACGTCAATCACCTGTCTGAAGCCACTGGTGGAGTAGGCAGGTAGTAAGTACTGACACCAGAATTCTTACTCCCTGCAAAAAATTAAGTATGTGTATGGGTGGAAAAGGGGAGATCATCTCTTTTAAACAACTATACCACTTTCACTTCCATCACATTCTAGAAAATTATATTGATGTTAGGAAAGGATGACATGCTAAGCCATTTTCAATATGCTAATGGAGGGCATGTTTCTTTCAGCTATCTGTTTCCAAGCCCTTTTTTTCCCCCCCTTTCATTAAAAATTTTCAAGGAATTTCTGAAACTAAGAACTTATTTTAGAAATGAAAAACAGGAGAAAAGAACAAGAAAATAGATGAACACTAGTTTTAAATACGAAGTATTTATACGCAAATAAAACATACAATCTTATTTCTTTCATTTCTGCAGAATTTTGCTGAAAGACAGGTATTATTTATGAAAATGATTCTGCAGTTTTAAAAATTAGCAGCAATATAAGAATTAGTCACACTGGGCTGAAATCTCCCAGGTGATACTACCTGAATCATAGCTAAGAAGCTTGTATGATACACACCTTTCTTAAACTTGTTAATTAATGACTATTTTTGCACCAAAAATACAAATAATTATTTGAATTTATTACTGAAAGAAACTATAATTATTCTACACAGAAACTGACTGAAGCAGATGCCTAGTTTTGCTATGGTTCAAGGTAAAAAAGACTTTAGCAACTTCCCTGGAGCCACATTACCTGGAAAAGCCAGATGCCCGCAATGCAGTCTTCAGTCAATCAATGATGTATGCTCTAATCAGATCCTGACAGAAGTAATCTATTTAGACTATCTTTCTGCCAAATAATTAATTCTTCTTAATGCCTATATCTAGGCATATATTCAAAATAGTAGATGGTTCTTCCAAATGCCATACAACACCAACAAACTTCAAATAATTTCTACTTTCTTCCAACATTGGCCTAATTTTCCCATCTCACAGATCATAAATAATTCAGGTACCACTTTGGCACCCTCTTCATAGTTTAAGCTATGTCACATTTGATTCCTTTAAGTTCTTCTTCAAGTCTCCTGTTTTCTGGCCACATTTCCTATTGTCCAGATGCTCTCTATTTTCTCTTTAAGATTTCTTGGTGGTTTTCTGGTAAAGTAAAACCCATAACTGAGAGGATAAAGTAGTTTACAAGCCTCCTGGTAGTTGCCATCATCCACAGCACCCTTAGATTATTGCCCCTAAAAAAGTATTATAAGATCGGTACCATGCATGCTCTGAAAGAGAAGGTGAGCTGCCATTGATTAGCTGTCCTGCATGTCTTCCCTCACCTTCCCAACTGCAACTGCTGCCACTTTTGTAACTACTAGACTTGTCTTCCAAAGAGTATTTCCATCTTTCTGCAAAAAAGATTTGGGACTAAAGGGTCTTCAAGGGCACCAGAAGCAGTATCCAGATTTGACCCCTTTTCTTAGCTGCTGACTCTATTCCACTCTTCTAAGCAAAGCTTGAAGTACATGTAGGAGCTGTTCCTGCTGAGTTCCAGTTCCCCAGCCAAGTCCTATTTTACTTAACAGCAGAACCAAAATGCAACATGGATACTGTACTGACTTTTAAAGTAGAAAATATCACATATACAAATCAAACATATCTACTAATCTCATACAAGTATGGCAGATGCTGTCAGAATTTGCCAAGTCTATTAAGCATCTCAGTTTACACTAGAGTGTAGGTTAACGATATAGAAACTGTTTACAACTGGGACAGCCCCTCTTTTTCAAGAATGTGGAACACTGCTGGGATACAGCAGATTTGTTATTAACAAATTAATCTTCTGCACTTGAAGTTTCTATTTGTAAATTACACTAGTTCTTAGGAGCAAATGAAAAAGAGTTCAAGATGAACATGGCCAATTCTTTCAATCAGAAACCAACAATGTTTCAGTTCCACTGAAGTTCAACTTTCTAGTCTCTTTCTTTTAAATATACAATGGTGGCACATTTAAAGATTTCAGAAAAATAAAGATAATTACAGTCCTGCTGACTATGACAGCTTCAGGCAGAATCACCTCATGCAAAAACTTAGTAAGCATATTTGGGAAACAATTTGTAGCCCTAGAAAAATCAAGGCTTTCACATTATAGGCCAATTGGTTTTACATTATTTAAAGTGCAATATCTCAGCAAATGTCGGTCTCTGAATACACGGCCAATCCTTTTTCTGTGGTTTGACTAACTCCAAACTTTCTTTTTTATTGTCAGTACTGTGCCCTGATTCACCTGCTGCTCCAATATCTCACAGGCTAATGATTGCCTATTTATTTTGTGTTTCTTTTGGAAAGCTCCCGCAAAGATCAATTCTCCTTTCCCACTTTGCATTGCCCCACAACACGTCCTTCTACTACCTCAGAAACTACACAGTACTTGTCATCACCTTCAAGAGCTCACTTCAGCCTATCCCTACCCTAGCTACTACTGTGAACAACTGAAAGATTAATTTCCTCTTCATATTGCCTTGAGTATTATGCTCCTTCACCTCCTAACTACACCTAAAATGGCATCGATGCTTGCTCCTACGATTTCCTGATACCAGGTAAAAACTTCCAATAAACATCTATGAATGTTCTCTTTCAGCCCATAAAACCTCCTCTTGCCAGAATGCCACAGACGAACATTGAATGGGGGAAGAACTGACTGCTGAGTAGCATGAGGACCAATATCTCTGTTCCTCTGCAAGTCAGCTATACGTTTGTATCATTCTTAGACAGTAAATTCCTTCTGATGAGAACTCTGGAACGAGGAGATCATCACCTATGACAGTAAGCTATGAAAGAACACCTGCACTCAAGAGGTATACATCTATTTATCCTCCCTTTTTCAGGAATGTGTGAAGTCAGAGATGTTTACATAAATGGCTCGCCCTCTTCTACATCCTTAGAAACCTACAGTTCCTGCTTAGACTAGATTGGTAGAGATAAATATTTGTCTCCTGCTAGCAGGTAGAGTGATTTACCCTTCAGTGAGTCACAAAACACATTCACTTACTTAGGTGATAAATGTATGCTAAAGGGAGGAAGCAGGTTAAAAAGATGGAGTTAAGGGATGCCTCTGTGGCTAGACTTCCCTTTGGCTACCACAGAAACATAAGGACTTATCATCTGTAGATATCATAGTAAAAAACCAGAGAACAATCTGTAAACCACTACTCCCTGAAAACACACATGAACAAACAGGTACAGGTTTTGACTTTTCTGTGTTTTCATGTGAATTAGATTCTGAATCACACCCAGATTTGTCTTTTTGTCCCAGCATTCACATCAAAATTAAAGCAGGATGAATAAAAACTTCAGTTATTTAATGTGCTGGGCACTGAACTAGGAAGAAAGGTAAATTAGACTATGCAAGAAGTCACATAGAAAATCATCTTCTGAAGATACAGAAAGTGGTGCAGTACACATGGTGATGCCAGCCATTTGTAGGGTAGCTCCTTCAACAAGCAGCTCTGTGGCCCTGTACAATTCTATCTGTGAAGAGAGTTTCTCTGTCTCCTATTGTCCTGGATCACTCAGAAGTTAGCTGCAGAACTGGAGGAAAATACTACTGCTTTAACTACCAAGAGTTGATTCTGACATGTGTACATTATTACTTATTCACAACACCGAAGATACATTGCAAAGGTCTTCACTATGTTTCTTATGTCTTGATAAGCACTACGTTGTTTTGCTTTTCTTATGGAGTTCCATACTGGCTTTTATTATGTAATTCGTATTGGCTGGATAATGTACCAAAGCAGTTGTATTTTCACTGTTGGCTTCTTTGAGAAGAAACTCTTTCCCATCTCCAGGCTACTTCAGATATCTTTCACTACTCTGTTCTTGAGTTTATCTGCCATTTCTTAAAAAGTTGAGATAAGCCTCCAATCTATATGAAGTTAAGCAGTTTTGAAAATTTTGTGTGAAATGTAGAACAGACACTTCCAAGATTTCATGCTTGTTTGACATCATTCAGTTACATACCCGAGATACTGAAAGTGACATACATCCTTCAGTTGCATAAATGACAAGCAGTATCACATATCTTTATTTTTAAAATGTCAGGCTATATATATGTATTTTACAAAATATGTATTACTATAATACTTTCACATATCTCCCCTAATCTCATTCATTTATTCTTCTCTTTCATGTGCTGGATATAAGATGGCTGAGAAATATGTATTTTTGCATGTATTTTGCCAACAGGTAGGAGCAGACTCCAATATTCCACTTGGGGTACCTTCATTTGCAAATACAGACCAGCAGCAACAAAATATATTTTTCCTTGCAAATCAGGAACAGACTGACTTCTAATCAATATCCACTCTTAATGAATCCTGTTGATATACCGAGGCAATGCCATGATAGATCATCACCCATTCCGCACAGGATTTTTGCGAGTACTTGAGCACACAACCAGTCTCACTCAGTATCAGTTCATGGCCATCTTCTTTGTTGACACCAACATGCATAAAGCAGGATCTCAGGTATATAACAGTGTATTCTAGAAGAGACAAGCCACCTGCCTGTCACTGTCACCTATTAGGCTTTGGTTGTGTGGAGATAATAGATAGCCACATAGTTTTATTGCCAAATCTGGTCAAACGGACTTCTGTTTATTGCTGTAATCAGAATACTCTTACTACTGTGTCACAGGAAGCTATGACTTCTTCTTGACCCCAATTAGCGCATTCATTAGTCATCAAAAGTACAGTTTTCATTTGCTTCCCTTGGGAAGAGCGGAATATCACTGTAAGGATCTCTCAATACAACTTCACCTCCTTAATACACACAGGTTTTGCTGACAAGTAACAGCTACTCATTCCCCTGAGTAAAGTTCATATTAATAGTCGCATAGTGAATCATGAGATGGTATTAAATCATGCCTTCTGCATGTATAAATATGTCACTCAAGCATCCTACTCTGCCAAGTGCAACGGCGTGATTGCAGAAATCAGCATAGGGTAGATATCCTAAGTGAGCAGGGTGTCTTGGAGAAATAACCTATTCAAACCCCAAAATAATAAGGACCCTACAGGTCTTTAAAGGGATCAGAGGGAGTTTCTGTTCAGAACTGACAAGCTTCATATTCTCCAGAGATGAAACATCAAGACTTGAAGGCATTAGACGTAATGCATACTATAATTCAGCTCTATTCAAGACATCGGCAATATTTTTAAAGTACTGAAGTTTAGACAAGAACCACAAGCTAGGAGCATCTGCGGCAGACAGGATTTGGCTGAAAGCATTAGAAGGCACAGTTGATATGAAGTTTGCCTCCAAATCTGAATACCACAAACATAAGAAAGCTTTTTCAATTTTATTGCTACTTCATGTCTGAAGTCAGTTCAGTCTCATAGATATCTCCTAATGCAACTGTTTGGACACACACTTACTCCCATGTTTAGGAATTCAGCCACCACTCCTAAACTCAGTTTGATGTCTTAGAGGTAGCTGCTGTATCCAGCCAACAGATTACACAGCATAGCAGTACCTGCCTTTTCCTGAGATGGGTCAGATCTCTTCTGCCCATAGTCTGAGGGTCTGTGAGTGAGGCCAGGTCAATATGAGTGGAATTGCTCTGGTACTTTCTGCAGGCCCCTTCATGTAAACAGCTATTACACAGGAAAACTGCTTTGAAACAATCAAGTTCCCTGGATTAAGCTTCAAAGCAGCTTCCTGGTAATAAAGTAAATAGATCCAACTTTAAAGAATCACATCATGTGTCTTCTTTCCTCCCCTCCCCCCAAAACCTCTTAGACAATATTCTACTTATTCATTATACATTTCAGTCCTAAATAACTATTTACCAAACAGGTAATTTTCTTCAGCAACCACAGCAGATACTGAACTCACATGTATACTTCATTTCTAGTGTTATCTCTTACATCAACTTCCTCAGGATAATGTAAACATTGGGGATCATGCTACTGATCAGAATAACAGAAGAGAATAGGATAAGCACCAAAAACAGAAAGCTGTAATACTCTTGTATCAATGCCAGATGGCAAAAGCCTTTCTTTTCATCCACTTAACTTTTTTTTTTTTTTACTTTTGGTTAATTCAATTGTATGTTAGAAGGGAATATAGAAAGAATGGCTTTTTCAATCTCACCTCTGTTTAGGTTTTAATCAAACTTTGTCAGTGCCCTTGGAGCATACCAGCAAAGGAGTGGTGCAAATTTGTGCAGAGGTGAAGGTCAATAGAAGAGGATTATTTCTATTTTTATTGAAATCAGTACTTTAACTGACATGAAGGTTATTAGTTGGATACAAGTAAAATTTTATGGCTGCGGGAAATAAGACAAAGAGTAAGTCTCCACCAAAGACCTGAGAAGTGCCCAGTTCTCCTGCACTGCAACATAGGAGGATCAGACACCAAAAATTTATCTCAAACTCTTTGACTGAGAGCATCTTACCTTTTCTCAAAATTTTTCAATAGTGATCTTTCCCTAACCAGGAGAAGTGCAACCCATGATATCATTTAGTAAAAAAAGCAAAACACCAAAATGAGTGTTAGTGAATACCAGAAACAAATTGAAAACAAGAAATGTAATATTCCCCTACAAGTTTTGACTTGTGTTGCTCAACAAACACAAACGGTACTGAAAGATCATATCCTGTTGTTCCCACAGACATAACTTTTGCACATCTGGATTATAAATGGTACTACTGGAACATCTCTCTGACATTGCAATGACAGAAAGTGCTACCTAGCTGCTCCTACAGAACTGTCAGATTTCAGGATAATTAATGAGTCAACTGGGACTAGTGAATTCTTACAGAAATGATTTTCAAATTTTTTTATAATTCCATCAAATTTTTTCTTAACAATAGGTCTCCTTCACAGCCTGCTTCCTTAGATGCTTGTGTAATCTAGTACTACAGCATAGGTGATGGAAGTCAGCAACCTCTGCTGCTGTCTACTAATCTATCTGGCCATTTGTGGTACTAGTGAAAGAGCTAAGTTTCCTGAATTCTTATCACGTACTGTTCAGCCCTGATTAGCTCTTTAAGATCATATAAACAAAACTGAATAGTTTTGTGCTCCATAGCCCTGACTGCTTGTTAAGCTATGCAAATAGCCGGTGTCCACCACTATCACAGATCAGACACCACTTGCTGTAACTTATCTTCCTTCATAAATCTGTGAAAATAACTTTCCCTTAGAGTTTCAAAGTTTATTTTCTGCTGGAAGTGGGAAAACAGCACTTGCATAATTTCAGTTCAAGTAAGCATCTAAAATTATTCTTAAGCAAAATATATAAGGATATGATGATAAGAGAAAAACACATAGACTGTACAATGCATTAATTTTACAGCAAACCCAAGAATAACATCTTTAGTGGAAGTAAAAAAATTGTGTTGATCTATCCCAGCAGAAATTCTGATCCTGGTTTTCTCTCCCATTAAAATCCATCTGCATACCAGAAAAAAGCAAAGCCCATGAAACTGAATACTGTGAAAAAAAGTCCACACATGCTTTCAGACACCTGCATGGTTGGTTTGATCGTATACAGACACATATGTTTGTTTATAATGAGCAGTTCCTAAGAGACACACCCTACCAAATCATTTAGCCATAAATATTATAGAAAAAACAAGCAAACAAAAAACCTTACAAAACCATAGTTCCTTCCCCCGCCACCCCACAGCAAGTTTCTGGAAACACCTTGAAAACAAAGTTGCCTTCAAATAGCATTACCCTGGCATTCCCTCTGTTTTTAGAAAACTCTATTTAGAAGTTCCTGTTTGAGTTTCCATTTGTCACGTGTCTGTGGAGAGTTAAAACTGCAAGTGTAATCCTCCAAATCTATTGAGGAGCATTTACTGACACTTGAAAGAGCAGATTTGAAATCCCCGTTTTACGTTCACATCTTTTGCTGCTGATGCACATGGATAGGTGAAAGGGACATTATGAAGCATTTCTAACAAGATCTTGCACAAAAAACCTGAGGTATTTTCGTTCTATCCTAAAAACTGAATGCCATTTTGCAAAGTGACATTTAAACAAGCACCTGGAACATCAGTCCTACATGAGTTAATAACATATATCTTTCTGAGCAACTATGCTTATAGTTTTTTCCTTTGAATTCAGTTCTTTATGTACATACAAGGGGTAGTTTAGTTCATGTTAAAATTATATTGAACAACTTTATTTCAATGGAAAACCTGTGTACATAAAACAACCACATTAACAGCATTTCAAAAGCCTCAGATGTACACATTTAAGAAACAGCTATAGATAGCTGTATACAGAGGCAGCTCAATAGTCTTGAAAAAAATTACAGACTCATGTTCTTCCTTAAACATTTTAACAGGTGACTTTCTGCAATAATAAAAGATACAGAAAGGTTAATTTTAGGATTTGTTCATCATTAGTGTATAGAAAATTTTCTTCTACATTTATTTTTGAGGCAAAACCAATCACACGCTGTGTAGTTGGAATTTTTCAGTGATCTACCTCAATTCATCCAGGGAGAGTATAGTGGACATCAGTGTCACATAAACTTAAAACAGTTGACATTAAAAAAAAAATAAATATCAAAACAGATAATGAAACAAGCACTCTTGTTTCCAATTCTTTTGTAGAGGAGTCAAGTTCTACAGTGTTGCCTCCCTGCTTGTACAGTACAACTTCCCTTGCAGGGGAGTACTGAGGGTTGTTCTACCGTGAGTAAGATCTGCGAGAGTGAAAACAATTGGAGCATTAGGCAATTGCCCCAGCTGATGCTCTGGCAACAGTGTAAACTTTTACTTAAAAATAATTCAAGTTAATTAATACTTCTGTAATCCGTATTACTGAAGTAGCTACTGATGAACTCTTAAATGAAAGTTAATAAACACTTCCAATTTTTTTATTAGCATTCACAACTCAAGAGCATTATTTAAATATAAAATGTATGGTGAAATCAATTTAGTAGTGGTGAAATCAATTTAACCCATATATTATGAACTAGAAATCATTATTAAATAAAAACTGCCTGAGATCATAAAATATTTTTAATGGAGTAGCAGTTATTCAACCAAAATCAAAGATTACTGCGCAAATACTAGACAACTAATTACATAATACACACCTTTACAAAATTACATAATATGGGTGCAGCTTATTTCCCTGTTTTCTTTTTGAAAAATAGATTGTTTAATAACTCAAAGCTATCTGTAAACCAAGGAAACAATAGAGCAGATGTTGACTGTTGTCTTTGCCTCAGAGACATAATTAAATACAATGAAACACTCACACCCCCAAATAATAGAGGACGAACAAATACAAAAATGGTACTCTATAAACATAAACCTCATTTACGGGGCACCTGTCTTATATTAATCTGTGATATTTAAACCAGTGATGAAAATAAATACCTTCTTTTCCATCTGCCTTCAGACTATAGAACAGGTAATAAATAAAAAATTCCTCTCAGTCCTAAGTAGCTTTAACTTCTGCAATACTGATTCCCACATTGTTGACTTCCATAAAGCTAGGAGGGAACCATATTTTCTATTGTAACAAAGCCAGGACAGGGCAGCCACATTTTCTGTAAGCAAAAGCTACGTGAATCAATGACTCTGAATGACCCAAATAGACTAAAAACACTGCACCTGCTGTGTGATAAAATGTCTTATGATTCCTCTAGAAAACCAGATTCCCTTGAAGTGCAAAAGATGTTCACTGCAATTATTTTCTATGCCCCTCCTCCCCACCCTTATGTAAAACAGTAACAGACAGTAAAGATTAGTTTCCATAAGTATCAAACCAAGTGTTTATTTTCTAGAAGAGTGACCCATAACATTGTTTAATATTCTATTTCACATCTGAATTTGAGAGGTCTGTCTAAAACCATCCTTCTTTGTCTTCATTTCTATAATCAAATGTAGATACATATTTTCCTTAGTAATATAAATATGGATCCACTATTTGAAAAGACTCATCATGTGAATTAATACAAAATTAAGTACCCAATCCTGCAGTTGCTATTAGGGAAAAAAGTTTTCAGACAGAAAAGAAAAGCAACTTTGAAAATTAACACATTTATTGCAAAAGAACATGGAAGTGTATTTTTGCTAATAAAAATTATCCTGATTTTAAAAGAAATGCTTTCATAAGTGTTATTACATTTATTTTAGATAAAGAATATAAAATTGCCTTCTTTATTGCAAACACATTTTGCCTTTACATTTTATTTAGTTACTCCTAAGAAACAAGATGGAATATAATGTGATCTGCATCTCTTTATGTTAATAAAACCATGCTAGCCTCTTTCCATAGACAACACCATAAAGCATAAATACCAAATGGAAAACAAATGGAAGAATAATGCCACTGTGAAGCAAACCAATCAACCCTAAAACAGCTGAGATAGATCTCATCTAGTAGTTCTTTCGTTCTTTATAGAAAAGAAATGAAAATATTCCTAGGTGAATCAGATTAAAAAAAGAAAAAAAAAAAAAAACAAATCCACCCTCAGCAGCTCTGAAAGGTTGTAAAGCACTAAATTCCTTTGATTTATGAAGGCAGCATCCACTGCATTGAGCAAAACAACTCAGCATGCTGGGACCCTTTTCCCTGAAATTCTTTTATTAACACAACCTGGCTCTGCTAGCGAACAAAAGCAGTGGTGCGGTGTGTGTAAATCATTAATACTATGCTGTGCAATGGCTGAATTTCCTGTGTAAGCTGGAAAGCCTTCCTGCACAACAGGGATTTTGGGGTTGGAATTGGCTGCTATGAAATGTACTTCATCATTCTCCACGTTTGACGCTTCCCAATAGCTTTGTCCTTTTCCTTTCCTTTTTCTCCCCCAAGCCCAAGAACTGCAATAGAAATTTATCGGATTTTATGTCTGCAAAGAATGAAAGAAACAAGCAAGCCCATTTAGAAGTAGAATGTTCTTCCCCTCATTTAAAGACAGGTTGTGTTCAAGTAAAGTCTACTACTAATGAATAAATTTTGATTTTTTCAAATGTTTAGTTTCCCACTTCAAACTGAAAAAGAAACTGAAACAAAACCTACTGAAATCAGGGTTAATCTTAAAGAAAAAAAGACAACAAAAAAATCAACTATCATTGAAAAGGTGACTCCTCTCCAAATGAAGTAATTTTCCATTGGAACTTTTTTTTGTTTGGTTTTGGGTTTATTTATTAATAAAAAAAGAGCAGGCAGAAAGAAAGGCAATGTCTGGGCACAAGGAACTCCTGAAGATAGCTGCATCAGTGTTTTTAACTTTAGGTGTACCAAAAAAATCTTTCCACAGAGCAATAGGCAATTTCACATGCATGTGCTAAGCACAGTATTCTAAGTGGAACTGGAAAAGATAGTAGCAATGGGAAAGGAAAAATGTCCCAAAACTCTTCAGAAATTGCAGTTCCAACACTCCTGTAATTTTGCAGTGACGCACACTGAACTTGGATAGGGAACATCAAAACTACTTATCTTGCCTCTAAGTACATGCAATACGACGAAAAAAAAGTTGAATGTTTTTTCAAAGTTTGAAATGAAATAGCAAGTAGTGTCTATAAAATGTTCTGCACTAAACTATTCCTTTTGGGCCTAGACTAGAAATATAGAGTATGATGCAGAGAAGGTAATGCTGAAAAGCAGTCTCTAGCCATATGCTACCCATCAGGAAAAATGACACACATTATAAAGGTAACTAAGGATACAATCAGTCTTTCAGCTTGGCCAGAGCATGACTCCAAATGTATCAAGCATCAGCACCACCACCAAACAAATTTATTGCCACCTAAACAGTAAATATTTAAGACACTTGGAATGCAGTTTTGCAAAAGTGAACGAGCTAAAGTCAGAATAAGGAAACATTCCAGTGTGCCATTTTACACTTATGCAGCCATCCAGCAGACTAAAGATTACAAGAATAAGCCTGCAATGCATGCAGAAGTCCCTCTGCATTACACAATAATGACATTCTGAACGGAAATAAATGAAGCCCCTGCAGTGCTATTCTGTCAGCTTTTGAAAGTAAATAACTTCGCTTCTGACAAGAGAGAGACATTTTTTTTCCTCCTCCTGCCACAGAGCATTAATTGAGCTATGCAGCCATGTAACATCCCAGAGATAGGACTAATACATGAGAAGGAAAAAAGCTTAAGAAAGGAGGGGACGCTCATTGAATATATGGGATGCCTGACTTCACCCCCAGATTTTCACGCTAGCTCTGTCTTGACAAGATCTTATTCCCTCTGGGAGAACTTTTAACAGTTTTTGTCTCCCTCTGTAATGCTTACTGAAACTTATTTTGAACAAATACTTTACATTCACACTGTCTTATGAAAGATGGTGCCATTATGAAAACATAAGCTTATATTTTAGAACCTCTTATCACTCCTTGTTTGTGAAGAAAGTTTCATGCCCATAATGAATACCTGTAATTTTATTTAATCTATAGAAGGCTTACTGGCCACAGTAGAGATAATGAAGATAGCTATAAAAGAAAAGGCTATGGGAAGCAAAACCAAAAAAGCAGTCTTCAAAACCTCATAATAATAATAAAAGTGATAATAAATGTTAGTGCAAGTCAGTTAAGGAATTAAGGCAAGGCATGTCATAAGTATATACACACACCTCACAAATATATATGAGATAATACTACTAAATTTATGCACAGATACCAAAAAAAGCATATTCAACATGTCAGAGACAGGAAGACCAACAGTTTTTGGTATGTTTTGATATAAAGGGTCAAAAGGTAAATTTAAAAAATGGCCTAAGATGAAAGCACTTGCATTCTTATTCATGAGCATCTGAACGTCTTAAGTTTAAATTCTAAAGTACCACACACTTTCTTTTCACATCTGGGGGAAAAAATAAAGATCGGTGACTCACTGTGAACAAAAAATAATTTTTTGAATGCTTCAGTTCTTACTACAGTATCTAATTTTGATTCTGCATGTGTTCAACACAACGAAAGAATGCAGGATCAAAACACAGTGAGATCTCTCCACAGCTGGAGCCTGCTATAGTGCAAAAGACCAAAGGCTCAACTACAACTAGTCAGGATACTGTAGGCATTAGATATGCTATTTTCTCTAATTAAATTCACTGGGCTGCTGCACTGACTGAGTAGGAGGGGAAGAAAAATGTAAAAGAAGTCAATGGCGCTGCACTAGGCAACTCAGAGGTAAATGAGCAATGCTAGCAAAGAAATGACAGGAGTTCCTCAGGAGAGCTCTTGTACTACACATCACACTTTAAAACTGATAAATCAATCGCACATGCACCTTTAAAAGGCAGCAAAGCTTGAAGGAGTCTTGGAGGGTGTTGACTTCTCCTTTCCACTAACATTATTCTAACTCTATAAAGCAAGGTGATAAATTCTAGTGTCACAATTCTCATCACTTTCATTTATACGACCTATGAAATACTACAAAATTATTTTAAACAGAATATTAACATGATCATAGTATTAATTTACCAGTTCAGAAATACACACATTGAAAACAAAAAACTTCACAGTCTAGTATTGCATGGCTACTGGTCAAAAAACCTAAACAAACTCAATGAAATATCTACTAGTTGCCCTAAGAAAAACCCCTGCTTAAATAACCAATGCACACTTCCCTTGGCATAAAATACTACACCACGATTTTTCAGAAAATAACCATCCATATACATATTTAGCAAATATCAATGGATAGTGACAACTTACGAATAGCTCATGACAGAAAATCCAGCCATCACTTTTCAGCTGAAATATTTTAAGATGGTCAAAGACCCCAGCTATAAAAATGGTTCTGAGCCAAAAATAATCACCTGCTTCTGCCAAGTGGAAGCTCCTTTGCAACTGCTCTTGCTCATACATTCCAAAGCTTCAAGTAACCTAACTCATTCTGGTTGATTGTGAGGGAGTTGTGTTTGGGGTTGGGTTCTGGTGGGGTTTTCTTTTTTTTGGTTAGGGTTTGTTTTTTTCTTTGTTTGGGGTGTGTGTCAGTGTTTTTGTTTGTTTTTATTTTTTTCTTCTATTATTTAACGAGAAGACTACTTAACTAAAGCACCTCCTCTACTATTGCAAAAGGAGACTGACCTTGTTTGACAACACTGTAGTTAAATGCCCCAAACTAGTTCTTATTCAGAATGAGCACTGCTATAGCACTTGATCTCTAAGCCACTTCTCATTAGTCTCTGGAAAACAACAAAACAGCTCTTGTGAGACAAAAGATATGTAAACATTTAAATTAGTCTTGAATCAGAACTAGAGTCTCAAATACATTTATTGGCGAATACCAAGTGATCTTATTTACCCTAATTAAGATAAACAGCACATCAAGACATCATTCCTTACTTCCGCATTAACAGTACTACTACTGGATGCAACAATTACGCTCCCAACTTTTGAGGTCACTTTCATTCATATACCAAAATTCCCTAAGACTGCCACAATGCCCCCTTAGATGCAAATGCATTTACATGATAGTGTTTGTAGCACGCTAATTCCTTTTTTTTGTTTTGTTTTTGTTTTAACAGAGTACTATAATCTATCTGACAAAGTACAGGTTTTTTTACCCTATACATATGAATAAACAAGCACTATGTTTCTCTTGGGGCAGTGAAGCTGGTTAAATGAATCAGAAAACCCTGAAAAGATTGCCTACCCTCAGTCCATCAGCTACTGGACAATTATTCAAGGCCCAGCTGTAAGAAAAACAGATGGTGAGTGAGCATTAGTAACGTGGACTTCTTTTCACTCATGCAGTCATAAGCAGAGGTTGTATGTTCTCACATGAAAATTGCCATGAAATAGCAGACTGAGGAACAAAACTGTGCAAAGACTCCAATCTGTAAGCTAACAGATGCTTAGAATTTTCATGAGCTAAAGTCAGAATAACTGATTTTACAGGAGAGCCACAGAGTGAGTGAGTACTATAAATGGACTAGGTAAAGAAAAGTAGTATTCTCATGATAGGTTTAAACAGTGTCATCATAAAACATCAGTTATTGAATTCAACTAACATACCTGATCCTTTGAAGACTAAAATATAAAATGCAACAGACACACTTAGAACTGTAACCGCAATGGTGGCATTCAGCAATTGATGTGCTTGTGCTCTATAAAAAAAAGGTAAACTGTATCCAGGAATTGTTCATCCATTTTAATTCTTTACACAATTTTAACAAAGATAATCTGTCCTAATCCTTATTCCATTATTGACACTACTGACTACATCAATTGAAAATGCAACCAAATAAATCAAAGTTGAATTAAGCCATGAAGAAAGAATGTGATAAAAAGTCTTTCAGACTCCTATAAATCATCAGATCCAGAAGCATGACATAAGTAACTGAGTGGGGAATTCAGCTTTTCTCCATAGTCATAATGCTTAAGGCCCAAATAAAATTACACTAATTTACCATGTAAGCACTAATGGAATAGCTGAGGTAGAGATGGAGGGTTTGTTGATTTTTGTTTTGTGGTTTGGGTTTTTTTTTGTGGTGGATTCTTTTCATCACTGATACGAGAGCTGTACCATGAACTACTTTCTTGTTAAAGACAGAAAAGGTTGATATTGAAGTTTCAGTTCGATTGTTTTCAATCTGTGAATGTCCACTCTGAGCAATTGCTCCATTTAAGAGGAATTACCCTTTGTACAAACCACTTCACTATTTAAAACAAAGCACATTTATCATCATTAAAAAGAAAAAAAAATTACCAATTTTAAAATAATGACAGCAGCACTGTACACTGTGACATGGACTATTAAGTGATGTTTCAAAACAGCTGACTTTGTTACTTTACTCAGAAAATACCAACTAAATAACCCTATGTCCAGGCCAGCATATATCATAGGGAAATCTCAGTCAACAGAACTATGCCTCCATTAATATACGCTAAACCCCAATTTACAGGCAGTCAAAATATTGCTGCAAAAATTACTTCATGCTAGCATTTGATATAAGCATGTGGTCAAAAATTATTCCTTGCACTGGTGTCTCATATTAAGGAAAAGGAGAGGAAACAAACGTATTTAGCTGTTTCTAACACCATAAAATATTACCCAATGATAGGGTGCACTACAAATCCAAGTTCCCTTTTGCTGTATCTTTTAGTATTGACACTAGGTAAAATTCTAACCCAAATTCATCTACACATTTGTGGTTGTCCCTATTTTATAATGACACAGTAACAACTTCCAAATCAAAACCATATATCCTCCTTCTGTGAGCTGCTGCCACTGATACAGTCATTTTGATTTTAATGTTGTATAAAAACTTTCTGGATTTCTAAAGTTAGAAGCATCTTAGTACGAGAAATTCCAAATAATTTTGGACCACTTCAAATAGCTTAAGTAACTCAGAAGCAGCCTTTAGTTTTTGTTGGCTTTTTCAAGTGAATATCTTATTGACAGTTAATCCGTAATGTAAACTAGGCCTCTGTAGCTTATTTTCAAATTATTTAAGTAAAGCATCCTGTATGCACAAACTGTTTTAAAAAAAATAGTTTCCTTACTTAGTCCTTAAAATATTATATATATGCATAATCTGGAAGATATCAGAGCAAATGCTTAAGTTTCTAACACTGGACAAAGTATTAGAGCGCTTCTGTAGGTACACTGTGGAAAACAATTTATCCATTTACACTAAACAAACTGCCTAAGCAGTGTTAGTTTAATAAAAAAATAATGTCCAATTTTAAGTGACTACCAAAACACAGATTTTCCTAAATGATTAATACAGCTCCACAGAAAACCACCATCCTCATGGCTACAAAAAAAAAAATATTTATTGACAGGAAGTTTGCCCATCTTGAGAAGAACATAATGCCTTTCATAGTCTTTCAGGAAAGGCATATATGATTACAAAACTTAAATGTGACAGAATACTAGCGTATTTAGCAGACAAACACAAAAAGAGAGAATTAATTTTTTCATAGATTCTAAATAGATAGTAAACTTTAACAGCTCAGTTGTAATACAGATGTCTGAATTCATTTTACCTGAGGTGCAAGTAAGCAGACATATCTGAAGTGCAATTTTTAGAGTTAAAAAATACTCTTCTCAACAGGTTCACATAATGTCTATATACTGCTAGTCACAGGGTCCACAGGCAGGGGGGGATCACTAGTTATTAAGTTGCCAGATAAAGCTTCTAGGTTACCAGTATAATATCAATAGACAACTTTATAGAGCGAGGAAAACATTTACGGTTTCACTGAAATAGTGATATTTGCACTAAATAAACAAACCAGGTATTTTTGTATGTTTGCTAGAAATTATCAGATATGTTAAAATAGAAAAAAAGCCAAGTAGACTGTAATGGTTAAAGTTAATTAATGTTTTTCAAAAATATAAAACACTTCTTATCCTTTCCTGTTTAAAACCAGAACCACATTATGTTACCTTCTTAGGTAATGTCATCACAGTATTATCTTTCTGCTTGAATAATTTTGAGATAAAGTAACATCGTTTCTAAAGAAATACTTAACCAAATAGAGAAAATAGTATATAATGCACCTGAATTAAGATCATAATTATCTGACTCTCTAGGAATCCAGAATAACTAAAATGCCAACCTGCAATCAAAAGAAGCAACAAGCACAGAATTTTGAACCTGCCACAATTATCATCAGGACTTCAGATTACTTTTTAACTTATATATAATTGTGTTTAGTAGAATCAGAATGACTCTACACTGACAATAGGATTAACCAGATGAGAAAGCCAACACTTCAAAAAAAAAAAAAAGATACTCTCAGTGTGGCAGTTAATCCACTTAAAGAGTTAAAAATTATCCGCTAGATATAGCACTTTGTAAAGTGCATTAGCAATCACTTCTCATCTTTCTCTCAAATGGAACAGATGGAATTGAATTCACTGTTTTAAAGTAATCATTATGGTTGCACAGTTTCTTAAACCTTAAAGCAGTGCCATACGATAGATGTGTTTGCATAATGATACTGCAATAGCTCACACAGGAAGGTTATTATAGCACCTAACCTCGTCTTTATGTTGTCCTTTATCAGCTCCTTGTGTGGCCATATTGACCTCTCACCTTAATTCACATTTTTCCTTTCAAAAGCTGGAACTTCAACACAAAAATTGTTGTCTTGCAAACTTAAAGGAACAAATCCAACAAAATACAGGAATACATTTTGTTTACAACCAGTAAGTGCACAAGTCACACTGGATCATTAAAGCTGATCTATAAATGTAATTTCCAAAATGTATCCAGAACACAGAACTAATAAAACCACAGATTTTAATTATGACATGCAATTTAGTTAAATATTAAATACATCATATTTATCTGATGCAAATTTTAATTGCAGACATACGAATCCCTCCCACATGCATGTATAATCTAGGGCGTATACAAGAATCTTTTATTATGCACTCCCATGCTGTAAGTCAGAAATGGTTTATACTACACTATTGAAGAAAAAAAAAAACAAAAACAAACCAACAAAACACTACAGAAGGGTTTATATCCTGCAAATAAAGTTCTTTTCTTTCAAAATAAGCTTTAAATCTATTTTATTTAATCTTTAGGAACAAAAAGAAATACTGTAAAACATCTTTCAGGCATTTGTAAATACAGAAATAAAGTTAGAGACTGTTTCAAGAGAGTCAATATCCATATAAACTACTGTAGTGGAAGTTGGAAGAAATGCCCCTGTTTCTTACGTGGGCACAAGATATTTTAACCCTGAAGTTTCAGCAGAAAGTAACAGAATAAAGAGGATTGATCATTTTTGTATGATAACATATTTCTGTCTTGGCTCTACACACTTACTAGACGACTCTCTATAACAGTGGACTCAGGTATAAAACAAAGCAGTAGAATACAATTATGATTCTAAAACACTAGTTTAAAAAATGTGTTATTATCCAGTTATTTATTTCCTGTTATATCAGAGAAAGGGTACCAACTAGTAAATAATCTGGGGAAGATTAGTATGTAGAAATACTTAAAAAAACCCTAGAAGCAAAAATTATATGAAATTAATTTTAAAAAAAACCTTAAATAGACTAGAAATTGGTATCATTTTGCTGATACCAGAACATTTTTTAAACCCATTCCAATATACTTCAGTGACAGAAGTATTAATTCTGCACAGATATAGCTTTATAAGTCTTTCTCTTTAGTGAACTAAAAATCAGCTTGATTTTAATCAGCAGCATGTTTCCACACAGACTTAAAATTCCTGGCTTCAAAGAAAGCTTAAACAAAATTGCCATTGGGCACATTTGCATTAGAAGTATAATTTATGCCTGCCAGTGAATAAAGAGCAGTCCTTTATGGCTGAAACTCCGCTACAGTAGCCACAAGAAATGCAGTCAAAGTACTGTGTTAAATATCTATAAACAGCCTCAATAAAGACATTGCAAAAAAGAAAAAAAGGAGAAAAAAGAAGATATGCCAAAGCTTGATGCTCTGTTAAAACATATTTTCTATTCACTCTCACCATTCTAAAGTGCAGGCACAACATTAACTCCGCACAGTGGGAGACATTTATACAGTCTATTCACACAAAAAATACCTCTAAGATTACAAATCCCCCAAATGATGCTGGCAAAGCTTGGAACTATAGGAAAGGAAAAAGTTAAGCAAACTTACCTGCTGTAAGTACATAAAAGTCAAGGCACAGGAGAGCTGGGGACACATGCCCACATTCGGCAGTGCCACGCAGGTTGCACCCGTAAGGGGATGCTGCATGGTGTTGCTCTGAAGTCTACGTAGAACAAGTGAGGGGGCTTGCATGCAAGCACGTTTGCCCTATCTTGTCACTACGTTTTTTTTTTCCTTCTGATTATTTAAGTAAGAAGCAGTATTTCTTGAATGCCTTTTTTCTCCCAGCGCTAGAACCCTACATTCATTTGTCAGCCAAGGCAACTTGGTAGATTTAAACTACGAATTTTTAACAGAGAGGAAAAAAAGAAGATACAGCCTGCAGCCTATTGATGAGCAAATGGAACTTCCTCAATGACAGAGAGAGCTGAAGCTTGTCTCACAACAGTAGCTGCTGACTAGTAGAGAGAGAGATTGACTCAGTGAGGCTCAGTCGGCTGGTGCTGATGCTGCACAGCTTCTCATTTGTCAAATGGGTCCTAGGGCAGGGTCTTTACCACTCACCAAAATTCAAATACTGCATTTTAAAAATCCCTGGAGAGGATAGGGAAAGAGAGAAAGTGAGTGTGCTGCATCACAGGCATCCATGAGATCTGGGCAATTAGTGTCATTGCCCAGCTGGGACTGAATGCCTGTTATGATTCTGCATGCACACATACACTCACACACACATTTTTTCCTCCCAAGACTCTCACCTGACATAAAAAGGGCTTTCCCCTTCTAAGAACAAAAGTATGAAGCACAAAGTGGGGAAGGGCAAGAATTGTGGAATCCAGAGGATTCCAGCAAATATACACTGCTATCAGTAAATGAGCTTTTTTAAAATAGAGTAATTTCATATCTAAATTTTATTCACCATCTAGTTTCTCAGAGAAGCCTCTAAAAGCATTACAGCAAAACTGTGAAATATCAGTGTAACTACTGCAGCAGAAGCACTAGGAATGAAACAAAATTCTATGGCACACTGTGTCTACTTTACTGGAGGGAGGGGAGCTTGGATAAAGACTATATCTTAAAATTGGTCTAAAACCCATCTCATCTAAAATTACAAATTTATTTGACAGCTAGTCCATCTATTATAAAGGACTGCCCTATCAGGTTACATGGAAAAATTACATTTGCAATTTTCAGAATTTAATGTTTACATTTTACTTGGAGTGATACCTCAAATTAATATTCCACTCTTGCAGGCTTTTTCTTTTTCCCCCCTTTATTTTATGGAGTAATAATTATTCATTAGTAGATCTAGTTAGTCTTTATGTAATAAAGTAGGATGTGATCTGCAAATCAAATAATTTATAATACAGCTTGTCCTTGAGGTCCTATGTTACAGGTCTTATTTTTTCTTAGATACAACTCAAGTATAACAGAAGATACTACTATTTTTAATTAGAATTTCACAAATGAATTAAATATCAATTCTTCAGCAAAGGTCAAACCTCAAATCAACACCTGAGGTTTAAGGAGTTCCTTTTAAAAAGACTGCAGAAGATTTTAAAATTACCTATTTTAAGATATCCAACTCCCACAAAAACATATCTTTTTTTAAGAGTTAATGTTAACAATAAATAACCCACATACAAGAGAAGTCTATTTCATCAACAGCGTTAACTGGTTTGATATTAAGATCTACCCTTAAAAACAAACAGTCCCCACTTAATGGGAAACATACGAAACATGTCACTGCAACTCAGGTACTGAATTTAAAAAAAAAATATTCTTTTTCATTCTACATGTGCGCACACATACCTGCACCCACACAAGCTTCAGGAACTGATTTAGATCCACTACGTCTTCTTCATGCAAAACCGAAAATTTTCCAGCAGAATCAGTTATTACATAATTTTCTCTCTCAAAAGCAGTCAATGTAATAAAACCAATGTATTTAGAACTCGGCAGTCAACACCAAAACAATCATGCACAATCTTACAATACAGGGATTGGTTTTGGCTTAGGAAATATCCATGCTTTTGCAGTTTATCATGGACTGATCTACTAGAACAGCCCAGATTACTTTATCACACACAAAAAAAACCCAAACAAAAAACAAGCCATCAACAAAAAAAACCCCACACACTACAGAGGAAGAGAGAGCAAGAAGGAGAAACGAACACTCTCTATGCCCTTTCTCCTTTTTTCATTCTTTTCCTCTGCCTTAAGCAGTCTCCTGTTCTGACAGGAGGATGTCATGCTTTCCTTAATTTTTTTTTTCCTAGCACAGAAAGGCTGTTAGTCTGCAAATGCCCAAAGCTAATAGAATTTTCCCGTCAGCTCATTTTCATATGAAATACCATAAATAATACATGGTACTTTAATAAGACCTTATCAGAATGTTTAATGAAAAACAAATATGTTATGTAAGGAGGCAAATAATCAACTCGTTCCACATTATGTGAAAAATCAAAGGCAGCATGCTTCCTAGCCAAAAGTCTAACCAATTTCCCAAAGTGAAGTTCTGGAACATGGTGATGATCAAGCAAAGTTTCTTTTGTCTATTGCAGTATTTTACAGCTAAAAGGGCATCCATAACACAGATTAAACTCTCAAAAGAGTTAATTACTTCAAGAGAATTTTGTAGTGTAAACGTAGCTAATATCAGTAAAAGTAAATTTCTCGTTGGTCTTTTATGCACAATTTTCACACATTTCAAAGCAAGAAAAATATGACCCACAAATACTATTACATGTGCATGGTCATATTATTAAAACAAGAACATCAATGTTTTAACTATCCAAATAATCTGTACACAGAGAAACAGTAGATATACATAATTCAGTAGTGTAAGAGAAAAAAAAATCTTTAGCCTGATATATACTACTTCAAGGGATACAGGGGAAAGTCATTACCAGTTTTCATCCCTTCCAAGGATACCTTTATTTTAAGACATAATGACAAGTTAACAAATGTTTCATTTTTATAAAAATAAAATCAATGTCTCTAAAGCCATTTCCTTGTTTATACACTCTCTTCTACCAAACCCAACCCATCAATAATAACCACATTCCAAGTTTTGGCTATATATACAATAAGTACCACCACAAATTTGCCAAAGGTATGTGAATGACTACACACAACCTGACCTTCTATCCTCACGCACAGTGATGGTATCACTGTAACTACTATGCAATTTCACAGAACAGCATACGTCCCATCAATATCTCATCTGCAATTTAATTTTTCCCTTATTCTACAGAAATCAATGTGTGCAATTGCAAAGCCCACTTTACCTACAGCCTCTTCCAGTTGCTTCAGTGCTGCTCTGTTGGATCAGTAACTGAACTCAGTTGCTGATATTGTCAATTAGATATCAATTAACAACTACAAACCTTTTTCAAAACAAAAGGTGGCTACCAATCTACACAACCCAAATCAGCCTCTGTGGGAGTTCAATTAGAAATGAAGAAATAAAAAGTTCTTCCACAGTCATAATAGATCCATCTGAGGTGGGATACCTACTATGCCACCGAGAGAGGCAACACTCCCTTTTTCAGCCTATTTGGATTGTCAGCGTCACAGTATATAGCACAGGCAGAGAACTTGCAGATATGCACCGTCTCACCCCATCCAATGAGACTGCCATTTAAAAAAATACCAACAGCAAAGCATTGATCAATCTTGAGTATGCAAATAAAAATATGAAATCAAAGAACCTCTGATACAAAGCAAAAAGACCCAACAGCATTTCTCACCCAGCTGACACACAAATACCGAAACACTCTTCACAACAAATTCAGTGGATGACTTGATCTGGTAGTCACCTCCTACTTCTCAAAACTTAAGTTCAAATTTCACATTTACAAACATTCAGCCTAGAAGTTAACCTTTAGAATTACTAGAACAGACTGCCTAATCAGTCAAACCTTTCCCATCAAGTACAAAAAGATCTAAAAGAGATCACCTGCAAGACCACACATCACTTTACACTTCAAAGTTGCCTCAGCAGTAGCCTACACTAACAAGTTTACACATATAGAAGGCATACAGTATTATAAAGTTTGTATGCTCCAGACATCAAGCATTAAAAAAAAAAATAAATCACAACTGTGTATTTCATTATCCATGTGAAGAATGTCTTTTCTTCTCAACTTTATAAAATGGTTGATGAGGTAAAAAAATAATTCAGGCAAGTGGTATAGGAGGTAATAGTAGTGCAGCCCTTTCTCGAAACACTCCTTTTCTAATACCACATGAACAAAAATAGCTCCCAGGACTTTAAACCAGGAAAAGCAGCATATTATGAGCTTAAAAATAGAATGTTTTGTTACCATATTTTGAGCATTAATATCTTTGCCTTTATTCTACATAGTATTTTATTTTCTTATATCTCTGTGTTATAGGGTTTTTTTTTAATAAACTAGGGAAATATCATTGATGTTTTTAAATAATTAGCTTTGTCAAAAAGACTAAATAAAAGGTTTGCTGCTATTGTTTTCAGTTAATGGGCAACATCTCATCCTTCCAATGATATTTTCTTGTCACGAAAATCCCTATTTCTAATTAAAGGTTCCTGTTAAGATTGCCCTTCCTCACGAGGTCTTTGCACAAAGATCAAGACATTACAGAGGCTCGCGCTTACCTCGGGCAAATAAGAATCACTAATTTTCTGTTTCTATTAAGCACTGTGTTATGGCTGTTGACTGATCCAGAATTTCATATCCAATGTCCACAAAGGCTCTATAGTACAGTTAACCTCTTCAGCACCACATAATACATATTCATAAGCATTCAACATTAACTATTTAGATTTTTCACAACACAAGAAACCAAGAGCCCTTATTCCCACCAATATGTTGGGGGGAGAGGGAGGGGGGGGAGGGTAAAAAAAAAAAAAAATAAAAACCTTCATCCCTTAAAAAGTTAGAGACATTTCCAAACATAAGATGTATGTTCCTTGACAGGTCTTATTTTCCTGGCCTACATCTAGAGATTCTCTAGAAAACAAGAGATGGGGGGGGTGGGGAGGATGGAAAGAAGGCGGGTCCCCTGATGCAATTTTATACTGTTCACACCAGTGTGTATCTTCGAAAAATCAGTAGATTTACTCGTGATCTTTCACTGTAGAAAACAAGGTTAGCATTCAAGCCTATAAGTCCTCTTTTTCCCCTCACACCCGAGACCCGGTCTCCACTCGGAGGGTTTTCTTTTCCAGCGATCCTTGCACAGCTATACCGGGAACTCCATCTAGTGGAGACGCAGGTTATATCAACCTTCGCTGAAACCAGGTATGCAGATACAATGAGATGTACCCGATTTTTGATGGTGTAACTGAATCTGCTATTTGTATAGTTAATACAGGGTAGAAAAAAGTATTTTATCATCAGGAGCATTGTGTCTCAAAACCCTATGCCTACACCTACCGCAACAGTCCACTGAAAGCACAGGATGAGGCCCCAAAGCATCTTCAGTTACTTTGGGATTGCCATTGCCCTTGCTCTCTTCCGTCTACGTTTTCCCATCCACTTTTTATGCTAGCATTGGCACAAATGAATCAGTTGCCAGACAATTGGAAAGACAGTATGGCTGGTAACTGAAGTAGCAAAAGCTTTCAGAAAGTGCTTGTCACCCAATGGCACAAGCATCGTTGCCAGAACAAAGGAAGGGCTACACTATGTGGAGCAGTAAGCAATGAGTGCAGCAGCCCCCACTTAGAAAAGCTTAAGATGATATGCAATTAATTTTTTAAGGAGGGGAGAAAAAAACCAACCAAACAAAAAAAACCAAACCAACAAAGCAAAAAACTTTATCTAAACTTTTACCTTCAGAGTACAGACTCAAGAAGCAGAGAAATAGACAGACAGAACCAAGAAGGTGAAATAGAAATTGGGGCAGCAAAATCTTTTTTCAATCCCACTCCCAACTCACCAAGCACAAAGGTAGTACAGACACTTCAACATTTCACTTTCAGAAGCACAGGGTGCTCTCACCCACCATGCGCTACTGCCACAACACCAAATAAACTTTTTCAGACAGACATATACAGAGATTCTTTAAGTCTGACACACTGCTACAAGCCTGCTTCACAAAAGAACCACTTTGACAAAAGTGTCCAGTTATAATAATTACCATTTAGGTTATTTTTGATATCATAATGTTCACAAGCAGACATAAGTGTGTCACGTGTAGTGTTGCCCTACAATGTTCTTTCCAAAATTCCAGATAAAAAGACATAACAATATGACCCTTAGAAAATTAACTCAGAATTATATTTAAAAACTCAGACTTCAAAGAAAAATGTAATATACAAAACTAACAGGTATCAACCACAAAAAAACTGTGTACAACTTAATAAGTAGCTTAAAGCTTCAGTATGTAGGATGGGAGGGCTACAAACTACTCAGAGGAAAAAAGAGACTACAGTTTTATCTTAAGTGATGAAGCCTACCTTTGCCTGCTGCCACTGTGGGCTGTTTGTTAAGTATCAGATAGGAGAAAGAGGGAGCGTTTGAAGAGTAAGGACATATATTTCACCCAAATTTGTGTTTATATAAAATCCTGTTTTCTTATTTTATATAGACAAGTCACTTGAAGTATTACAATCTCCATTTTTGTCTACATCAAATACAATTATTTTAAACTAAAATTTTCACACAAACTCAATCAAAAAAGGTTTGCCCCAATTTCTTGCACCTTGATTACCACCAGCACACCTCAGGCTTTCCTGCTGTTATCCTAACAAACAAGGAAGGGCTGGCTGAGGATGTGAGAGTTAGGGGTAGCCTTGGCTGCAGTGACCATGAGATGGTCAAGTTTAGGATACTGCGAGGTAGAAGCAGGGCTACGAGTCGGATTACAACCTTGGACTTCAAGAGAGCCAACTTCGGCCTCTTCAAAGACCTGCTAGGAGGAATCCCATGGGCTAGGCCTCTGGAAGGCAGGGGGACTCCAAGAGAACTGGACAGTATTCAAGGACCCTTCCTCTGACCTCAAGATCAGTGCATCCCCAGGAGGAAGAAGTCAGGCAGAGGAGGCAGGAGACGCATGGATGACCAAAGAGCTTCTAGAGAAACTCAAATGGAAGAAGGAGGTTCACAGTATGTGGAAAAAGGGACTGGCCACTTGGGAGGAATATAGGAATGTTGTCAGGGTGTGCAGAGATGTGATGAGCTTCCTCATTCCAAGCCAAGGCCCGCTTAGAACTAAATCTGGCAAGGGATGTCAAGGATAACAAGAAGGGCTTCTTTAAATACATCAGCAGTAAAAGGAAAACTGAGGATGCAGTGGGCCCACTGCTGAACAAGGAAGGGGCCCTGGTGACGCAGGACACAGAGAAGGCAGAGTTACTGAATTCCTTCTTTGCTTCTGTCTTTACTGCTAAGGCTGACCCTCAGGCACCTCAGCCCCCAGAGGAGAAAGGACAAATAGGGACAAAGGAGGACTTCCCCTTGCTTGAGAAGGATTGGGTCAGAGATCACCTATGCAAACTGGATCCTCGCAAATCCATGGGCCCCGATGGGATGCACCCATGAGTGCTGAGGGAGCTGGCAGATGTTCTTGCTAAGCCACTCTCCATCATCTTTGAAAGGTCATGGAGGACAGGAGACGTGCCTGAGGACAGCAAATGTCACTCCCATCTTCAAAAAGGGCAAGGAGGACCTGTGAAACTATAGGCCAGTCAGCCTCACCTCCATCCCTGGAAAAGTGATGGAGCAATTCATCCTGGAGGTCATCTCCACACATGTAGAAGACAAGAAGGTTATCAGAAGTAGTCAACATGGATTCACCAAGGGGAGATGATGCTTGACCAACCTGATAGCCTTCTGTGATGGTGTGACTGGCTGGGTTGATGAAGGGAAAGCAGTGGATGTTGTCTATCTTGACCTCAGTAAGGCATTCAACACTGTCTCCCATAGCATCCTCACAGGCAAACTAAGGAAGTGTAGGCTGAATGAGTGGACAGTGAGGTGGACAGAGAACTGGCTCAAAAACAGAACTCAGAGGGTCATGATCAATGGGGCAGAGTCTGGATGGAGGCCTGTAACTAGCGGTGTTCCCCAGGGGTGTGTGCTGGGTCCAGTCCTGTTCAACATACTCATCAACGACCTGGATGATGGGACAGAGTGTAGCCTCAGCAAGTTCGCTGATAGTACCAAGCTGGGAGGAGCAGCTGATACACCAGAAGGCCATCCAGTGAGTCCTGGACAGGCTGGAGAGCTGGGACAAGGGGAACCTGATGATATTCAACAAGAGCAAGTGCAAGGTCCTGCACCTGGGGAGGAACAACCCCAGGCACCAGTATAGGTTGGGGGCTGAACTACTGGAAAGCAGCTCTGTTGAGAAGAACCTGGGAGTGCTGGTGGACAACAAGTTGACCATAAGCCAGCAATGTGCCCTTGTGGCCAAGAAGGCCAACGGTATCCTGGGGTACATTAAAAGGAGTGTAGCCAGCAGACCGAGAGAGGTTATCGTCCCCCTCTACTCAGCCCTAGTGAGACCACATTTGGAGTACTGTGTCCAGTTTTGGGCCCCCCAGTTTAAGAAGGATGTGGAACTCCTTGAGCAAGTCCAGCAGAGAGCTACGAAGATGATCAGGGGACTGGAGCATCATCACTCTTATGAGGAAAGGCTGAGAGACTTGGGTTTGTTCAGCCTGGAGAAGACTGAAGGGGGATTTCATAAATACCTATAAATATCTAAAGGGTGGGTGTCAGGATGATAGGACTAGGCTCTTTTCAGTGGTGCTCAAAGACAGGACAAGGGGCAATGGGCTCAAGTTGGAACACAGGAAGTTCCACCTCAATATGAGAAAAAAAAACTTTCCTGTGAGGGTGACAGAGCAGTGCAACAGGCTGCCCAGGGAGGTTGTGGAGTCGCCTTATCTGGAGACATTCGAAACCCACCTGGATACGTTCCTGTGCCCCCTGCTCTAGGTGCGCCTGCTCAAGCAGGCAAGATGATCTATAGAGGTCCCTTCCAACCCCTACCATTCTGCGATTCTGTGAAATCACAAGGAAACAATTTAACTTGGAGTGTGAAATAAGCAGCAGGGGCACATGAATTTAGAGCATGTTTTCAAGTGACAGTAATAAAAGTTAAATAACCCAAACAAACACCACATGAAATTATCAGTATACATAGTAGGGCAGCATAAACACATTTTGCTGAAGTTTTAGGTTTTTGTGAAAGATTATTAATCTCTTAAGAAAAAAATTAGAAGAATGTCAAATCTCAGAAGGAGAGTAAGTGATAGATTAATTATACTATTATGTAAAGATTGTATCTTTTCTTTGTAGGAATTAAATTAACTGGACATCAGCAGTTTCCTTCTACAATGGAACCACTTCTCCTTTTATTATTCTGTCTACAGCTGGATATCTCTCATATATTCTGCCTGAATCGAAATCCAGACTTAGTCCACAATGCAGCAGCTCATTTTAACATATAATGGCTAAATATTAACACGGTCATGTATCAAACCAACAAATCCTCCATTAATTGCAGCTGAATCTCTGAGTCTCCACTTCCCCTGTCCTTTGCTTACAGTTTACAGCCTGCCCACTCCCTGTGAGCATGTGAACCCCACAGTGCAATGGATAATACTTCCACAGCTCCCTTGAAGAATTCATTTATCATCACCTACCAGTAAACCTCACGATTTTGACACTACCCAATAAGATGGATTAAGTTTTAAATTTAGTTCAATGACTCCTCATACTTTAGCCTTTTAATTCTTTCTTGTGGCTTTCAAATTTCAACTGAAACATCTTAAAATTCTTATGGTCAAGCCCAAAGGGTTCTAGTTAAATACCCATCTTCATTCAAAGACATGCAGCTCAGGATAATTAAAATGGAGATTTTTGTAGCTTTGATCTTCAGTTTATACTGAAACACTACCAAGGCATTCCAAAGTAGCCAGCTATACACTCTCCAGAAGACCATTCCAGCAGAAATATGTCAGATGCCATAACCCAACCACACTCCTATGCCAGAATCTATGAGAACGGTTAGTTGCTTTGGTTTTTTTTAACTTAAGAATTTTGGCTCTGCATCACTCATGCAGAGTTACATGCTTTGGCATATAGGCAGCTTTGCATACAGAATGGATACAAAGCTACCTATATAGGCCTGCTCATTAGGCCTTGAAATAGGTACAAAAGTACTGTGAGGAAGTTCAATTTTGTAGAGTCAACATTTTGCCTCCTTCCCCCCTCCAGTTTATTCTATCCTCTGATTTTAAAAGAAGCAGTTGCTTTCTTCTAACCATTTTTCCCCCTGAATCCTTCAGGGAACTTGTTCTCTCCATTGTTCTACTACTATTCCAATTGCTTCACTAGTGTAATCTCTATCAGCACTGCTCACAAGTCCAGCATCAGCTCCCTCCTCTTTCCACTCTTTAGTTGGTACTTTTTAATCTTTTCCTACTTGAACTGAGAAGCTATCACATTCAACACCTCTCGGTCTTCCTTTCCCTCAGCTAATAACTGAAGTCTGCAAATTCTCTAGAAGTTGTTTGCTTTCATCAACAGTAATCAACTCTCTCTTGTTATGGTGGCCATCCTTCACCTCTCCTACTTGTAATTCCTTTCTCTCTGATCTTCTTTTAGTCTATGAAATCCACACTGGTAACACTGAATTCACTCTTCCCTTCTGCTGCTTTTTGGCACTATCACCACTTCTTTTGCTTTCTGCATAAAGTTCAAGTTTCTCATCCTCCAGGATTCAGATCGTTCAGGACTTGGCATTAAATCTACAACTGTTGAACATTTACATACAGATTACTTAACATTCCTCACTTTCTAAGACCCCTCTCAATATTCTATCTCACACACCTAGAACCAGACTCCCCTATACTCTACTCACACATCAACCAACCTTGCACTTTGGATAGGCCTTCACCTCCTTTGGAATATGAACATTTCCAAGAAAGATGGCACAATATTACATATAAAATGTATGCTCAACATTTTATATCAGAAATGGACTGGACATGCTTAAGAGAAGCAAGTATTTTACATCTGCTGTTAAGCATGACCACAAGCACAAGCAGTACTTGCATACTGTCCAACTTCCCTCTTATTCCCAGGAATCTTGCAGTCATGACAGGCACATATATTCTTACAAATAAAAAGAAAACATATACGTCAAAGCTTGTTCATTTTAACTACGCTTATGTCAGTCTTAAAAGGTCTAAGTCTGTGGGTTTGTTTTTTTTTAAATGAGTATTTGCCTCAAATGACAAGTAATAAAACCTCAGAGAGACCAGTTCACGTTTTTCCTTTTCACTTGATGCTCAAAAAGATTCCCCTGCCTACAAATCTATTAATATTCGTGTACTTGATAAACAGTTTAGCAAAATTCCCTCTGAAATGTTTTTATGCACGTAAATAACACTTCTCTTGAATTATATTAGCCCTATTGAAACTAGTTCTACAGTTAAGACACTGTGGGTGTATCTACTCCTTTAAGGGTTTATTTCTGGCCATTAAATTAAAAGTTATTTCAAGATAAAATTTTGATGTTGCTAAATTCTAACACTAAAATAAAAAAAAATCATTACAAATATTGGATTTAATGAATGAAAGAATGAAAGTAACTTACTCTTAAAATTTCACTTGTTTTTAGTGGCTTCAAATTGGTTTTGCAGTTTCTAACTTGTTTTTAGACAGTATCTACAAAGACTTTCAGATTGAAACACAAATCTGAGAGATACTAACCAAAGAGGTTTGGATTAATTCTGACCTTGTAAAGCTTAAGAAGCTATCCTCTCATAACTTTTATCTTTTGTCAGATAAGTATACCTTGCTTTGTCATATCTCAATACAATATCGATACAGCATGTATCAAGATTTAAATATTCTTCATTTAAACTGCATAGAATAGTAACACAAACAAACAAAAAACCAACAGGAAAAGGATCCAAAATGGGGTTATGAACAACTGCTTTTATTTGAATACACTCTTTGTAAACCTGAATGATACCTGAAAATCAGCTACTCAAAAGCTGTAAAAGAGAAGTCAGATAACACATATTAATAAAGTGCCTTTACATGAGGTGGTAAATGCATTCTCAAAAACCATATGAAAGCATACAAGCTTGTAGTGCTTCCCAGTATAGTATTGAACTGCTCATATACATAGAGAAAACATTTTATCCTAACCTAAATCTCCAGCCTAGCATTTTCTAGCTTCACTCACCAAACTTCTCTGCTATGAAAGGTCTCTACATCTACGTCCCAAGAGCACAAAAGGAACAGAAACATTAGAACTATGAGGCCAGACAGCTAAGTTAAAGCTAGCATGGGTAACCTCGTGCCTTTATCTCAGTGGTGCTGACAGTGCGTAGACACGTTTCCATAATATGAGGGTGACAGAGCAGTGGAACAGGCTGCCCAGAGAGGTTGTGGAGTCTCCTACTCTGGAAATATTCAAAACCCGCCTGGATGCAGTCCTGTGCCCCCTGCTCTAGGTGTACCTGCTCAAGCAGGGTGGTTGGACAAGATGATCTCTAGAGGTCCCTTCCAACCCCTACCATTCTGTTATTCTGTGTAACTAGTCAGGAAACAGTAGACTAGTGATCTTCTCCAAAATGCATGCTCGATTTCTGCTCAAACAAGGCACAAAAGAATACATCAAACAGGTAGCATTACTAATTAGCAAATACATTTAACTGAAGGATGAGGGAACTGACACGCATAGACACTAACATGATTTTGAAGTGGTCATTCAGAGCAATACAAAGCCAAAACTTTACAAATAACTTAACTTGTCCTTTGAGTTATGTTACTATATCCACAAAGCACATACATCAAACAAAAAGCACCATCCTGTATATGTCTTGTGCATTGTTACAGAGGTGAAGTTAAAATTTTTCATTAACTAAATTAAAATCACCAAATTATTCACACCAGATACTAACATACCTGCTCTTCCTTGTAACTAAACACTCCGTAGTGCAAGGTCTAATGCTTCGATGCATTTGCATCAGCCCTGACCTGTAAGAACTGCCTTTCAGAATGACTCCTTAGATTGTTCTGCATGCCTGTTCAAACCTTTGGCCTCCCTCCTGAGCCTGCCATCACAGATGCCAATTGTGATGAAGATACCTCTGCTGCAGGAGACTAATTGAGACCAGCCGTGAATTTCACCCAGGCCAATAAACAGTCATCAGGTGCTAACATCAGGTCTCAGTCAACATAAGCCAGGTGACCTACACACAAAGGGTTTTACATTTAATTACAAGTGATTAGTGCCATCCAGTTACCTGAAAGTGAACTCTGAATAGACAGACCATACCTTACTATGTACATAATAACCTCCCTGCTCCAGAGACAATCTCAACCCTTATTAAGATGTAGCACGTATCTTAATGTATCGGCTATGTTATGTGTATAATAGATGAACTTTTAGTATTGGATCTTGAGTTTTTACTAGAAGCTGATATTATTGGCTTCCCTAATATGCAATCCTAAATTGCATTCCCTAATTCTGATAAGAAACATGGCTGGGGTGTAAGAATCTTACATCAATAAAAAGGTAAAATATCAAATATTTGAACTGTCTCCACTGGAATACAGAATAGTTAAGAACAAAATTAGATGCAAGGGCTCACTAGTAATCTCCAGACACGGCAAATGCAAGATCTCGCAGGTAAACGAAACAGCAGAAAAACAAAAGCAAGATTAACTAAAATCAGCACCTAGACTGCATATAGCAAATGGTAAAAAACCCCTGTAGTATTGTTCCATCCTTCTTTTATTGTGAGCCAAACTCATTGAAACCAGTAGAAGTCTAAACACTCAGTGAATGCTGTCCTGGGCTCTCTGAATACAAACACCTGCAGTGCTGCAGATAGGTTAGCAGGAACATTTTTCTCAAGGATTCAGTGATCCTTTTCAAGGTAAAATACGTGAAAAAATTCTCATTTTATTAGTTTCTGAAAAAACAATTACTAAAATAAGGGGGAATACTAGGACTGGATAATCATCTACACCTGATTCACACCAACAATCCTAAAAAAAATTGCCTCTATACAAAGTCAAGGTGTGCTTTCATTTACTCATCATTCTTACTAAAATATTGCAGAATATATTGCTGAAAAGCCAACATGATTTTTAAGACTGAAATAATATGGAAAGAAACATATTTGAAAGAAACAAACTTCAACATTCTTATTTACCTAAATCTTGCAAAAATAATTCAATTGCCATAAAATAGCCTTACTCAAGAAACAAGACAGTCTTGCTGCTTAATGCATCAATCATTTTAATCATGTCTATGAGTATCAGGTTCTCTGCAGAAATTATTTTCAAGAATGCTTAAGAAAAAACATTGCCAGTTAAGGATTCATGAGTTGTATTACCAACAGATAAAACAATAAACCAAAACCCACACTATGACCCCTGTAATCGCATATGATATTAATATAAAGAAAACTTATACCCCTTCCCCGAAATCATAAACAAACTGCAAATGCTAATACTCTGCATGGAAAACTGATCTGTGTTCTCCCAAGCATTTACCTTCATTGAAAAATATTACATGGAAAGAAGTATTTGCTCAATTCTGAGACTGCTTTTGATCTCATTTATTCCATTAAAGCTAAAACCAAAAATCTGATCAATAAAACAGAGTTGTACACACAGGGTTAGCCCTAATTACTGGAAAAACTTTCATTTTATTACTATTTTTATTTTTTTCATACGTACCCACCCCTAAATTATTTTATGTACTAACACATTCCCATATAAAGTATACTGACAAAAGTACATTATATACATTACTAAGATTATGAACTAAATATTCAAAGCCTATGAAACACCAGAACTAAGTTTATCTGTGTAATGTGAATTCATCCTGCTATTTTATTACATACATATTTCCTCCACACACCATGACCCTCTCTCAGTCAATGCATAGTATGTAGTTGGAATAACATAGTATGTCTCACTGGAATGACTGAATCACAATATAAGAAACCTTCAGTTCCTTGTAATCATTCATTCTTTTTTGTTCTCTAGTCTAGCATTCATCCCTGCTCCAGTAAAATCAGACACTTCTGTCCTCTACAAAGCTTCAGTGTCAGCAGGAGGGAACCAAACAGAGAACAGGCTCTTCTGTTCTCCAGGGCCCTGCTCCAGTCTGGCCCAAAATCCCTCACACAAACAAGCTTGCAGGCCAGAGGACTTAGACAGATTCACTGCGACAGCCCCTGTACAGTTCTGTCAGATACACTGACACTGTGAAACAGGGGCAGAACAGTCGGCTGTTCTTACAGGACTTGCACACACAGCCTGATCTGTACCAGGACGGGAGAGATGCTCAGAAGGGGAAAAATCCTGAGATTTTAACCATAAACTTTGAAAAGTTATTTAATAGGCGTTACACAGTCATATTTTAGCAGGTATTCAGACTGATTTTAAAGGGCTAAAGTCATGTTCATGAGAAAGGTTCTACCCTTCTCTGGCCACCTATCAAAGACAGCTAGAATCTATTAAGATTTTATTTTTTTCCTTTTTTTAAAATTAAAAAAACACAACACAAATATTGCATTTCTTTAGCTGTTGTCTCACATAACTGAACAACTGTTTCACGCTTCTTAAGAAGAAAGTATAGGACAATTGTGTAAACTCAAATATTTAATTCCAAAAAGCTTAAATTTATTAAGTTGAGGGTTCATCTTGAGGATGAATTTCACATTTCTGTACACAAATTGATAAAGTGTTGCAAATCTTTCACTATTTGATTGGTGTGAAAAACAGACAGCTGGACTACCTTAGGTCAGCTCAGTCCAGCTATGGGTCTCAAAGGCTGATGCCTCTTGCTTGTCCCCTTGCCCACGTTTATCACACATCACTTGTGTCAGAATATGCAGTGGATTTCACGAAACTCACTTGGTTTTGAGAATCAGAAGAACAATCAGCACGTAAGGCTCTACTACTCATTCATAACACACAAGCAGAAGAAAATAATGTCAGAAAATACATTGACATTCTTTGTAGCAAGAGGTTTTTGTCCCAACACGCAATAAATCATTGTGACTGGATGACCAAAGGTCGTTTCTCAGAGGTAAAGATATGACATTAAGCTGATAGACCCTTAGTCATGGGCATGGACCAATATGAAATAGGTTAAGAATTGGCAGGCCTCAGGCTTCAAAAAAGATGCAGCAGACACCTTCACATAGAGTGAAGCAGCAGTCCTGAATCTGTACTCAGCCCTTAGTAATTCTTGTTATCCTTTCTGTGACACCACTGGGGACATGTCCTTCACCTACATTCCAAAGAGCTTCTCGTTCATCATTACAGCTACATCAGACGAATATTGCATGTACAGATACACACTCCCACTTAATGTCATTCTAACTGTGTATGTTTTCTTTGCTTGTACAGTAAAACAGCATGCATTTAACAAAAGCACTTCAGAATACTGTGCAAAATGAAGACCAGAGTAGGAAGTGAATGTTTCCTTAGCTACAGAATTTATAAAGCTGAATATTAATGAGTATTAATAATTGTCTGGGGTTTTTTTTACTATTAGTTGAACATTTTATTCTTGTACTTCAGTTGTAATTTCACTAGAATGTTTTGCTTTTTGCTTCAGAACAGTTAACTTTTTTTTAGGAAACATTAATGGTTGTGTCCCCTAGGAAATTCTGTATAGAAGCAACAGTGGTAATGTACCATAAGTATAAATTATTTTTTCCTGAACATGTTAACTGTGTAACCATTTAGTTGTCTTCCAGAACTGTAAGTATTTTTATTTATTCCATTTCAAAAGATCTGGAATGTAAATTTTGGATCCTGCAATATACAATTTGCTTTTGATTGTATCTCCTAGAAATGTTTCTGGGAGCATAATAATGTTTCCCCCTAAATACTCTCTATACACTTGGGAACCTTCTTAGATAATTTCCATGTAATTAAAGAAAAGCTGCTAAGTAAAAAAAACCAAACCCACACAAACAAAACAAAAACTCCCCAAGGAAACAGAAAAAAAGAAAAATAGCATATATATTAATCAGAATATTTTCCTCTATTAAAAGAATCTATTCATGTATTTATATAATCTTATTGTAGTTCAGAATAGAGGTGAGGTATTCAAATTGTATTCATTAACTACAAACCCATACTTAAGCTGGACTGAAATAACTAATCTGTATAGGAACTCTAGGTTCAGATTATCTAACTAACCTCAAATGCAAAAACGACATATTGTCTACGTAATTATGAAGGAAACACCCAGGAACTGAGGCAAAATTCATTGAAAATGGGTGCACTGACACAAAATTCACAACTGGAAAATACATTCATTTTCCTCTTTAAACAAATATTGCCTCTCACTAGGATAACCTAAAAGGAAGCTGTATTGCATGACAAATATACATGTTTTGGCAGTGTACGTTATCTCTGCCTGCATACATCACATTCATTACTATGGCTTAGAGAGGACAGAATGGGTTAGCTCCACAGTTTAATGTGTTGATGTCTCTTTGTCCTTTTCCTCTCTGGGTAAGATGAAAAATGATATTACTTTTTTTCATTATTAATAATGAATGCCTTTCTTGTTGACAGTCCTTGCTGCCAAGTAAGAAGCCTTGAACTTTAATCTTTATGATGCAAGATTTCTGTTCACATGGAAATCAACCAAAAGGATTACCATAGGAGAAGACTGATACCCAGTTTCTATAATATCAGTTGCTAATTCTTTTTATAACTTTTTATTTTTTAATCTCTTAGTATGTTTTTTTTTCCCAACACACACTTGGTATCGTGACAGATAGATGGGGGGAAGCATAATGTAACTCCTCATTGCACGGCACCAAAGAACACTCATAGTGATTTCTATAACACAACACTGAACCAAAAAGTGACCTGAAATTATTTTCCTCTGTATTATTATTTCCAGAAGTTACACAGCCCTGGCACTCTTAAAAGTATTTAGAAATCCATCAAATTCCAGTTGTCAATTACTACTGTGTGTATACAAACACACACAAACACAATATAATTATGTGTCTGGAGTACTGTGTCCAGCTCTGGAGCCCTCAGCACAAGAAGGACATGGAACTGTTGGAGTGAGTCCAGAGGAGGCCACAAAAATTATCCGAGGACTGGAGCACCTCTCCTGTGAGGACAGGCTGAGAGAGTTGGGGTTGTTCAGCCTGGAGAAGAGAAGGCTCCAGGGAGACCTTATTATAGCCTTCCAGTACTTGAAGGGGGACTATAGGAAAGATGGGGGCAACCTCTTTGGCAAGGCCTGCTGTGACAGAACAAGGGGTAATGGTTTTAAACTAAAGGAGGGTAGACTGAGACTGGATATACGGAAAAATTTTTTTACTATCAGGGTGGCAAAACACTGGCCCAGGCTGCCCAGAGAGGTGGCAGATGCCCCATCCCTGGAAACATTCAAGGTGAGGTTGGACAGGGCTCTGAGCAACCTCATCTAGTTGAAGATGTCCTTCTCACTGCAGTGGGGTTGGACTAGATGACCTCTAGAGATCCCTTCCAACCCAAACCATTCTATGATTCTATATATTAAAAAAAAAAAAAAAAAGAAAAATGATCCTGGCAAATACATGCATACACATGCATATATTATTATTCTTCATTTCATAAAGTAAACATCAGGCAGTATTGTCAACATATTCTGTGATTCAATTTTATTTTCTTAGTCTGCTCACAACAATCATAAGAAATCTTCAGATTATAAGTCTCTGTTGGCTGGAAGTGTATCTGGAATAAAAGAGTTGCTTACTTTCCTTTCTCAGGTATCACCTCTCCCAGAAAGTTCTATCTACTTCTCAAATCTGTTACCCATCTCAAGGATTAGCCTGGACTGGCAATAATTATTGAACTGGTAATAATTATAAAACATGAGTGATAGTCCCAGGTTTGTGCTCCCTGTCTCTTGATGATATTCTTGATGCTCTAAGCCACAACAGAAGGATGGCTGAAGTTCATATCGAAGCTGCCATTCCAAACTGAGAATACAACTAGGGAAAAAGAAGTCAAAAAGTAGTAGTAGGGAACAAATATAAATACCAAGTACCAATATACAGGCAAACTAGTTCTCATTCCCCACAATAACATTTAAATTTTGATAGAAAACCCTGTAAAGCTTCATATTACAGTGGAAAAAAGCTGGGACGCATGGGGGGGACGGGGGGGCTGGCCTGCAGAGGAGGAGGGGAGTAACAGAACAGTACCAAACAGAAAGTTTAAATTAGGCAAAAAACCAAGATATTCTCACGAAGGATGACATAATAAATTTTATTTCTAATATGTATATATTTAGATTAACGTAACAAATGCATTCTATTATAAAATGTATAAAATGTATAAAATTTAAGAACTACAATGTAAAAATAAATTCACCAGCTCTTAACCTCACACAACTCAGGAGACTGTGCATTTTACTAAATAAAATTTTGAAATATTTTATTTCATGAATAAACTTCTGTAACTTAGAATCTTCTAAAAATTCCTGAAATTACCAATGAAGTGCTCATGAAATTATTAATTAAGCTTACTATTAGATATTAGAAATATGGGTGGCAAGACATTTCTTTATAAGAACTGGGAACTGCTCTAAGATAAATTAATCTTCAGATCTGCAGTATATAGTGGTATTTGAAAACCCTTTATTCAAAGTTCTATCAGAGGACACATTCTTCCTTAAAGTGTATGATATGACCAGAATGTACATTCCACAATGTCATTCTTAGTCTCTGTGCTTGAACTTAACTGTTTTTCTGATAAGTTTATATTCTATCAAAGGATGTTCACTCCTTCAAAAAAACACACAAAACCGCAAATACATTCAAAAGCACTATTCTGATTGTATTTCTTATATCACACACATAACTTTTAATCAGAAAATTTTTACATTCTTTTGTTTTGAAACAAAAAAAATCAATCAATATAAGCTTATTTTTCCCTTCAGTGCTCACAAATATCCTGAGTATACTGTGCCAATGCTTACTTAGTTACACAACATTTTTTGTGTGCTATCACTATCATAAGTCAGTTTTGGTTTATGCATAGTCTTTGTCAATCTAAACCCAATTTTACTTGAGTTATGTCCCATATAATTTTAACTTTTACTCCAGTAAAATGTCCAAATCAGGTGCTTGGAAAAAAACAGTAGTTCAGTTTAAATTTAGGAATCTCTGGTTTTCAGCACAACAAAGATTAAAATGCACTACAGTCCTGAACCTTACACATAAGTTTTATGTTGCTTTATTGTTAAATAGAACATGGCTATTTAAACTACTCAAAGTAAGTTTACAAACAGAAGTTTGCCACTGGCAGTGAGGAAGGGAATAATGTTTTCATGGGGGATGAACATTGTAATTTATTGTTATTGTTATTTTAAATGAAGTATTTCCTAATATAATTTCATTGTGAAATACAATCTGAAAAATAAAAATAATAAATACATTTAATATAATTAATTTACTCATGCCAAATAATCAAATACTTGATTATTTTAGTACTACCCCTACAAAAAAAAAGCCAGATACGCAGTCTGAAAGGTACTTTCTTCATGGTAGTTTTTAAAAACGAAATTGCACAAACATATTAGAAGGTTTCCACACCTGCTGCAATGTAGACTGTTGTACTTAGAGCTGCTGGAGGGAGATGAGGTCAGTCACAGGAAGGAAAACGTGATTAAGTAATTCTCAATATGATGCCAACTATGACCTTTGGATTCCACTTCAAATCTAGCTATCATGTTACCAAAATAATATAGCACAGGATGGATACTGTTTTGCTAATATGATACACAGATTCCTAATAGGAATTTCATACTTACTACTAAATTGCAGATATGCCAACTATGATATATTTTTATGTGCATGTGGCACAGTATTTCATAACATGTTACAGCATTTTTTTTCCCTTGACATACAAAAAGACTGAAGAAAAAAATAATAAAAGAGGCCAGCTGAATAACATGTCCATGCTCGCAACTTGAGTTGATTTTGTACACCAAATCCCAAATGATCATATTTCATTAATAGATTCTTATTAGGGAACTGTTAAAATCTTAAAAGATCTTGCAGAGGGTATGAAATGACATTCAGTTAAATAATACAGCAGCAGGTTACATCGACTAAGATTTGATTTGATATTAATCAAATAATAGAATGAAATAGTCAAATTAAACACTACAGAAAAACACTCTAAATCTCTAAAATACTACAAATTATATAGCTTGTCTCTGTGAAGCAAGTTATGCTGCCTTCATTGTGAAGGTGAATTTTGAAAAACAAAATGTTAGTTTCTTTCCAAAAGCAAGCTGTGAAATATTGGTTCATGCATCATGTTACTACAAGCTAGGCCTTCTAACTCTTGGTAATGCTTAAGTGAATGAAAACAATGATATGAGATACCAATTCAAAATAATCACACACAGCAGTCACATTTTTTAAGCTATCTAATTTACTGTGAATCTGAAGGGACAGAAGGAGGTGGAGAGAGTGCAAAATTCATCATTTATTACTTGCATAAAATTTGTTTTTAAGCGACTCATTATAGAGGAATTACAAAAATATCACTTGTTCCTTTCGTTTTCAGGCAGGTACCTGAAGGGATATAAAGTAACAGGTAAGTCCACTTTAGCCCAACTGAAAGTAACAAACGGACGGTCACCTATCCTATGGGCGTATCTCAAACATATGCAGCACTTTTATCATTCAATGGTGATATTATAATAGAATCTGCTGCTGGTGGAACAGTTGTGTTATACTTGTATTCAGATTCACTAGAGAGAAATAGATTTGTTTGTCAATGGCAGTTTTTGATCATTCTGCAAGGAAAACCTAAGTAAAAATGCAGTTATCTCCAGTTACAAATTATCTGAAAAGTATAATATGTTAAATTAAATATGTGATCTTACGCCTTGCTTTCATCTTAAAGTACTGCAAGGTTTTAACACACTAGAAAATACACTCGGAGATAATTTCTTCCACTGAAACACTGGCTCCTTGCAATTTCAAAAACTAAAACAATAATTAGTCATAAGCACTGAAATTATGAATAAATACATCCTATTTCAAGCAAATGGTTATGAGAAAATATTTTAACTATGCAAGCCAGGCCTTGACCAGGTTTACTGGGAAGAATTACCTCTAAGAAAACATTCTAAGACAGAAACTGATTAGAAATTTGGAGCATTCTCCAGAACCCAGTACCCCCACACTCAACTCTCTGCCACATCATCTATTTGCATAGAAGTGTCCCACCTACCGAATTCTTGAAGGAATTCCTCATGTTGGAGAAAGCAAATTTTGAAGGAAAACCTTCCTTCATTCTTTCAACTCTATCTCATGCACACTTACTAATGAGAAAAAGTTTTTCTGAAGCAAGATAATTGACTCTTCTATGCAGGAATTACAAATTCATTACATTTTCAGATTTTGTTTAAACAAATAAAATTTAGAAGCAAATTCCCTTGATATCAATAGATCAGAGCAGTGGATATGCTAATATTGATGATCCAGCTGATAAAGGAAGAATTAATCATTAATTGCATGTCGTATGCAGGATTTGTGCTAGAACCCTACTACTTTGTATTGTTGGGTCTATTTCAAGAGAAAACATCCTCAGAAATCTTAGACTGAAATACAAAAACACCTCAATCTTCATCTTTTTCCAAACAGATGTGATATGCAGCTCAACTGAAAATAGTACAGTACTAACTTGCAAGTGAATTAAGACTTACACAATGATAAATAAAATGTTCGGTAATATGCTTTTGGTGTGACCGAAAAAGGCATCTGGATAAAATTGAGAACTACAGGAGGACACTAAATCATTTTAAAACCATGCATGAACTTTAGAATGATGCTTTCATCAGATTATTTATATTCTAGACATACAAAAGTGCCATATATTTTAGATATTTCATGGCAAACTAAAAGCTCTACACAAGTAAAATTAAGTATTTAGATGCTTTTGTCCAGGATTTATTAGTTCATATTTTTCCCTATCTCTATATTTCTCTGACTTTCAATGATATTTTTGTCATTTTAGCTTTATGCTATGTGGTACATTTGTTTCATACGATATTAACTGATGAGCAATCTGAATTCACACAGAACTGGATATACCTGAGAAAATCGATCCTCACAGGATCATCAAACTAAACAAAAACAAGACCCAAAGAAAGGTAGTAGGAAAGCTCAGTTTTGCACTATTTAGACAAAAATATATTTACACACCTTCAACACTTATCTGAATTAACCATGTCATAGAACACAATTAGCCTACAGAACAGCCAATAGAAAAAATAAGTTATTTCACACAGCGAGATACACACTGTCTTTCAAAATATTTTCTCGGTAATCTTCCTGTATACATATATATAAACCTTCACCATACAAATAAACACATACAAGAACAGATTTCCTTGTTTACCAGGCAAACTGTATAAATTATACTCTTTTAAGTAGTCTCAAAAAAATTTAAAATAATTACTGTTTTCTATCATCACCAAACTTCATTCTTTGAACTAACTGTTAAAACATAGGCTACACCATACTTAACTCTTGCCTTAATCAGGGCAATGACTAACTTTCTGGGTTGTTTTTGTTTTTTTTTTCTTTCCAGCATTAACGCCAAAATACTGCTGTTAGCCATTACTGCATCTACCAAGCCACAATCATTTTTTATATTTCTTCAGCTTGAAGTTCTCCACTTGTCCCTAATTTTTGCTCTCTTTCTGTCAACGATTCTGAGTTTAGCCATCAAATCTATCTCATAGTAACCTTTTTAAGTTTGCTCCAGAACAGCCAAAAATACCAAGCATTCAAAATGTCACAGAATAAACAGTTCCAGCTCAAGACTTCCTCCTATCATGCTGATCTGTGTACCAATTTAACAAACTCAATTTTTACTTTATAGCCACATTTGTTAATGTAGTATACACCTACAAGGTTAACTATGATTTGATTTTCTTGTTCTACTTAAATAGATTAAGCAAAACAAACAAACAAAATCTGTAACCAAAGAAACATCTACCTCTGGAGATGCACTGATTTAAAAGCATATTTGTAGGTAAACAAATAAAAATTACATTGTAAGATTTGTGTAATCAAGTAGCAGGGCTGATTCAACATACAGAACAAATCAGAACAATTCTATGTTGTTAATACAATTTTAACACATCACCTTTTCTGTGTGGTGTCAAGGAGTTTCTGGCACTAAGGCAGAGGGGAATGGTGTGTGCTGGCAGCTGTCACACACCTCTTAGTATGACTTTATATGATGTTTAGGCATTTAACAAGTTCTTGTTCTGCTCATTGGAAAAAGTTTTCAGATGACTAAGAATGGGGCAGTAAGTATGGAGGGAATAATGCGTCCCTAGGGACTTGTACCACATAGATTATAATATTGAAAACACTGGACTGTTTTTTTCATACTAGAATTCACAGAACTGCTCAAACAGAGGACTTAATCATCTGACATGAAAGAGCCATATCAACTCTACTTTTTGTGAAGGGGTAAATTATGTGTTCAAAATGTTCTAGTGAGCCAGAACTCAGATTTTTGAGTGATATTCCAAAGAGTGATGATAGGGTAGATCAATAAGGTAAAGTATATAACCAGCTAAGATAATACACCACCATCTGCTACAGATATAGGTGTAAAAATGTACATATATTGATTCAGTAGACATTTATTCAAGCTTACAGAAATTACTATTTATTGTGATAGAAGCATGAGAAAGAAGTAAGTCTGAAGCTACTTAAAACTTACCATGTCAAATCCTTTCAGTACACACCAAACACTGTATCTTCAGTTTGTTGGTTCAAATGTTAATATTCTTATAGTGAATTATGTTTCAGGAGCCCCTTTTCTTTGAAACAAAAGGTAAGTTTTCAAATTCTTATTAAACATTAATTACTTCTTCTGTATTTTAATACCTCTCCTGCTGTAGGAAAGTTACCTTACTAGCTTTTACAATAAATGCAAAATTCTTTACTTGAGAAACCACCCACATATAAAACCACTAACACAAACGCTGACAATCAGTCTGACATCCAATCTGTTTCCAACCTACAGCCATAGAAATAGAGCACTGCAAATTCCAAAAAAAGATCCCTAACATTTTCCCTAGTTTAAAGTAATTTAAACTTTTTTAATGACTCAGAAGCTTTTCCCTTGCTTGGTTCATCCTTCCTCCAATTTGTTATCATGAATAATTAAAATTTAACCACCTAAAGTTTTTGTATTGGGGTTTTCATAGAATAATAAGGCAACAAACCCTCACTGAAATTCCAGACATTGAGTTTTCAATAGTTTTCTAAAAGATCACCTTTAATAGCTATAACTGTAATGTGACTACATCAGTGACAACAATGGAGCCATACCAGTTACGTGTTGATTTCCAAAGTGCCAGTAACAAAAAAAAAAAACTTAGGATATTAAATCTCTCAGATAAGAGAGAAATGAAAATCAAAGGGAAAGAAAAAAACATTTAAATTACATAGATGGAGTTCAGCATGAATACCATAAAACACCAATGCCTATGATAATTCAAAATTAAAAACATTTTAGTGATGTAGCATAAACAAAAGACTTTAATGAAACAGTAATAAGATGTTTGAATTATTTGTTCTGTGAGCTGGAAACTGCAAAATACCAGGAAGATTTATCACTCACGAATACAGTTCAAGGGGTTAGAAGAACTAAAACCTGAAAACCAGACTCTATCCATTACTCAAAGCAATACAAAACTTACTACTACAACAACAACAAATGCAAGCAAAGTGATGAAGTCTGGTAATGAAGATGATGGAAACAGTACACTGAGTAACAGCAAGTCCTGCCTCTGGGGAGAAATAGCCCCACGCACAAGCACAGGTTGGTGAAAAACTGGCTGGAAAGCAGCTTTATAGAACAGGACATGGAAACCCAGGAGGACAAGTAGCACACAAGCCAACAACATGCCCTTGCAGCAAACTAGATCTCCAGCATCCTGGATTGTGTTAGAAGGGCCTGGTGAGCACATCTCAAGGGTGGTGATCTTTCCCCTTAAATATGCATTGGTGAGGCCACACCTGGAGTATTGCATCCAGTTCTGTGCTTCCCAGTATGAGAGAGAGATGGACATGCTGGAGTCAGTCCAGCAAAGGGTCAGAAAGATGATTAAGTGAATGGAGCATCTGACATACAAGGAGAGGCTGAGACAACTGAGACTGTTTAGCCATGGAAAGAGAAGGCTCAGGGGAATCATACCATAAATGCCTGATGGGAGAGAGTAAAGAAGATGGAGCCAGACACTTCTCACTGCTGTCCAGGCAAATTAGAAGAGACAATGGGCACAGGCTGACAAAGAGGACACCCCATTTAAACATAAGAAAACCTTTTTTACTGGAAGGAGGATTAGCAAACATTGGAACAGCATTCCCACACAGGTTGTGGAGTCTCTGGTTTTGGAGATACCTAAAACCTGGTCCCTATATACCTGCTACTCAATGTAGCTGATCCTGCTTTGCCCAGAGGAGGTGGATTCAACAGTCTCCAGAGGTCTGCTCCAACATCTGTCATTCTGTGATTCCATAACATTAAAACTCTGAATCTTTTACTGTGTGTTGCAATAACCAGCTACTTACATTTTATACATTACCAAATAATATCAGATTATTCAAGCCTCTGTGGCATGCTGTTTTTAAGGCTTTAAGAATTCAGTTACAGCTACTCCTCCTGATAGTCAGAACCTGCCTAGATTGTTAAAACTTAAAATATATGTGAAAGCATCAAGAAAAATTAAAAGGAAAAGGTGTATTGAGTTTACATGGCAAGGTTTTGGTAGTGAAGTCTGTGAAGCACCGAAGCATAAAAATGTGAAGTGAAAAAAATTCAGACCATCAATAATAAGGAGAAGAACAAGCAATGAAGTAAGAATAATCTCAAATGTAATCCTGGCAAGCAAAAATACTTCAGTGATGACACACGTGGAATTTCAAATCCAAATGATAAAGACTTTATTTTAGGATAAGGTATCTGAAGATTTAACTATAAAGATCTATGCATATGGATCTCTTATGATAGCAAAACCTTAAATTGCACAGTGCCAAGTCTATCATCCTGTCAAAATCTTTACAATTTATTAAAAATGTTAAAACTCCACTGCTGCTAAAATGTAAATTATATTGATGATTACATTTTGTTACTTCTTATCCTCAGCAATGATTACTGAACCTAAAAAAATGGACCTGAATATTTTAAATAAGAACTCAGAAACCAATAAACCTGTTTTGTCCAGACCAGCTCTAACCACAACTTTGCCCTTACTCAGAATTCCTCATGCTATGACACTGATATCTTTTTAACAGCTTTAGTATGTACTGACTGCATGAAAGACATAGGATACTGAAACTTAAAGGGGGGAAAAAAATCCTTTAGTTCTGAGACAGGTGATAGCTTATGAAGTCTTTTGAACTTCCTCCTACCTACTGTTTTTCATTTCAGAATCAAGCACGATCATACAAAAAAGAAGCCTTCCTCTGGCAATGGGGTAGCATATTGAACGGGTGTTCCTAAGAAACCTTTATTGTCTGCCTTAAATTGAGTCTTTGCAACTATGTTTGACAGCTGAATCATAAAAACAATCTTCTCTGAGCTTTTTTTAAGATTTGGAAAGTAATATTTTAACTCTACAGTTCACCTCAAATTGTCTCTTTCTGATGAATATGTATTTAAAGTGTTCTCCCTGAATTAAATAGCACTTTTATTTTATATTTACTACTGTTGAATTTTCACTTTTAAAAACAAGATTTTGACTGTTCACAAGATCTGTTTCCCACAAATGTTTCCACAGAATATACAGACTTGAAAACAGAAGAGGTGAAAATTATCCAAAGTCACAGTGTTTATCCTGCTGCCCAATCCGTACACACACAGCCATTTGAATATGATAATACACCTTTTATACATACACAGCTAGCTAACCATAAGAGAGTACCAGTTGCTAGTTACAGTATACAGCTTCCAATGGCCCCACCACCGCTGGAGGTCACTCAGATTATTGCAGCACTTTTTCTGATTTTTTTTCCTACTTTTTTTTCCTACTACCTTATTTTCTATTAAGAAAAGTCTGGCTACTGATAACAGGGACAGAAATGATTCCTACAATTTAAAAAGAAGCAATCCAACAATATTCAGATGCATATATAGGTATGTTATCCAGGAATAACAGAATTATATGAATAAACACATAAAAGAATTCAGTTTAAATTGCAACAATTCCATTTGCCAAAAGTTACTTCTTTGAACCTGCTATGAGAAATGTCATTGTAAAGAGAATACATCAAGAATTTTTTTTGATTTACAGATGATATCTGACTTAGGAAAAGTTAGAGAAATTATTGAAGTCTCACTGTTGAAAATACTCAAATAAAGAAGAATTGTAAGAAGTATAAAAGGTAAACATTTATTTTTGTAATCCTATTACGTGTTGCTCTAATTTTACTTTGCTCTGTATTCTTCTGCCTCCTTCCCTGGTCTCCTCCTTTTTCTGTTGCATCCTGCCCAAATGCCCAAATGTAAACAGATATGCATTTTTATACATACACATATTTGTATGTACAGAAATGCCTGTATATTTCCTAAACTTGTTACTAATAAGTCTGATGCAAATTAGCCAAGAACACTGCTGTGAAAAGAGGTAAAGGGAAGAGAGGGAAACATGCTCTAAACACACCCCAAACTAATCACGCTTGCCCAGTTTTTCTTCCTCCCTGGATGACAGGCAGAAGGCACAGATGCCAAGCTGTGGAAGTCATTTTCCAGTGATGGCATCTGGCTCTTTGGCACACTCCACTGACATTTGTGTTGGCTTCTTTGCCATTGCCTCTGGGTTTGTTAATGGGTTAAGTTGATGATAGGACGTTGTCTGATCCTGAATACCACATTTCTTTCAACTCACCTTTGATTCTATTCAATTTCTGCAAGAATAAAGCTGCTCTTCATCCTCCTGAAATCTTTGTACTTTACTGACATATGTAATGATGTAATTTAGGACAGTCCTGTTGTGGTAATGGATAATTTGGATAGGGCAAACTACTTTGTATATTTTACACTTAAAAAGCAATATCTGCCAAAAGTTATTAATACAAATACTTTATTCAAAGAGACTGTTTTCTTTTGTGATCTTAAAAAACAAACAAACAAAAAAAACCAAAAAAACCCCCCAACAACAACAAACTAAAACTCTGAAAGTATCGTTCTAATGACAATTGTATTTCATTGTAATCCCTTGTCTTGTGTTGAAAACAACATCATAGTATCCTTCTCTATATATTGAGGAAATATTGATGGAACATTTATATTTTAAAGTAAAAAGTCAATAAACTGTTTTAACACATCACAAAAGGTAACTCCAATGGACTTATCTCACAAGAACATGGTTTCTAGTTTAGAAATATCGTTTATATGACAGTAATTACTAAAACAGATGGGCAAAGAGCCAGAAAGTGGCATCACATTGACAATGGGCTGAATGCAACTGGGAGCTGTGGAGCAGAAAGGAGCTATGCCAGATTGTGTGGCAGCTGAGAATCTTATTGGTGAACATTTGCTGTGCAATCTCAGACACATCTAAAAAATTATGCATTCCCCATTGACTGTATGCTGAAATGATAACAAAAAAACCAACCCCCTCTGTCTGAACTTGAACACGGTACGTGCTGACAAGTTCTTTCCTTTGAGTATCCAGGACTTTCCTTCTTGCACTTCCTTGCTCCTATCTACCATTCATAAGACTGGCTTCACATTTTAGATCAATATTCCGCAGACAGAATTAACTAACAGATTCAAAATATTCCTAAAACTTCGCTAGAAAAAAAAACAACAAACCAACCCAAACACCACATATTATTTTTTTCCCTTCAGGAAATCCATTTTAAAATCCTGGCAAAATATTGATAAGCAGCACTTTGCTAAAATAAACAGAAATAAAAATCTAGGCCCAAGAGATACATGTTTTCTAAAATTACTAGAACAATACAAAGCAAAACCAAAAGTCCTTACTCTATCATGTTCCCATCTGAGAGATTTTTGGGAGTAGTTCACGCAAAACTTTCATTTAAATCTTCCTGCTGACTAGTCAACCACTGAACGTTTTAGCAAACGCATTTTTCTAATTAATATTGGAATTGGCTACCACTACATAGAATTCTAAACAAGCTAGCTGAGTAGATTAAGATCAATGTTCATATTAATTATTCTCTTACAGTAATTAATAGCTTTCAATTGTTAAGACTAGTACCATCACAATAAAGCATTATCTTCAGTCCAATCTGATATCTAATGTTATTTAGATTATGAACAACTTTTAATAAAGAAATCCTTTGGATATAAAAGGGTTGGCATTTCCTTCTGAGTCTTTCAACAAGGTATTCAGGCCGGTAGCCTCACAATTAATCTTAGCAGTTCATTCATTTTCCAAACATACTTGCCTATTGACTCCTACAGAAAAGTGCTAATTCACTCACTTGCTTACATTAATTATACATAAGAGATAAAGCCAAGGCAATCTGCAAGACACCAGAGACTCCATTAGTTTTCTGTGTAAATTCCAAATTTGTTCCATGTAAACAGAATGAGGCATATTATTGACATTGGTAGGTTCCTGTCCAAACAGTCTCCTGATTATGCGTGCAAGTGAGGCTGATATTACAACACCTTTGCAATTGTTACAGCAATTCTTACAGACCCTATACAAACTTCATCAAGATATTTCTGATGGTTTATCTGCCTTTCAGAATTTCAGAGGCAAGAAAGAAGCTGTACAACACTAAACTTCCATCAGACTTTTCCAGCTTAAGCATTTATGCCTGGTCTTTACACATGCTAAACTACATTTGGTTACCTTGGATTTACAACACTAGAAATAAGTGAAGAAGGTATGAAAAGGTTAGTGGTAGGGCAAACAAAAACTGGTGGGGTGGGAGGGGAAGGACAAGGCAAAGGGAGAAGTGAAAGTTAGAGTGTAGGATAATTTTTATTTACCTGGACTTCTTTACATTGACCTCTGACTGCAACTATATTTCCTCTTGCTTTTTTCCTTCACCACACCTAAAAAGTAGCCCAGAGATGAACTAAATAATTATTGTGCACACTTCACTTTTACCCCATTTCCAACAAAATGTGGTACCTCTCCAGTGTCCAAATTTTCCCTGAAGAATGTGATCCAAAATACTTACAACTTAGCAAACATGAATGATATGTTATACATTCTGCCCAAATGAAAAGGTCTCTTCTCTGAGTGCCAATATATTCCATGCCTGAGGCACAGTATTTATACTGTATAAATTGAAAGCAAGCTGCTTCTTAGAGGTACGACAACACAGGTTTGAGAGAAACAGCTGCAGGTGTGAACAGAAAAATCCTATTGTCATTTGAATCACAGCATACAGACAAATATTCCAATTTTTGTCTGCATGTGAACTTGGTACTGTTTCACAGAACATAAATTTTGTCAATGAAAAATATCTCAAATTAACAATTAATTTGGACATGCATTTGGAGATTAATTTGCATAGATGTGTGTATATATATAAATGTATGTATGAAGAAAAAACCTTACATCAATCAGTACCTTTATGGAAAGGGAAATAGTGATGAACATGGTTTGCTGCCTTTAATCAGTTAAATTAAAATAAAATATCATTAAAATGCAAGAATTAATCTTCAGCTGACACCATAAAGCTAACCAATGTAGTGAATTGTCCATTACCTTAAAAAGGAAAATATAATCCATTTATACAAAGAAATATATATATGCTTATTAATGTACTTATTATTATTAATTTAAAATTCTTTAAATCCGCAACTAATTTTGGTTAAGTTTAGGGGAAAGGAAAGTTATATTAATTCTGTTTTTTCTCTAATATGAATTCAGTCAAAAGAAGTACTTACAAGGAGGATGACAATATTTCAAGCAACTATAAAATAAAAGTGGCAAAAGACACCTTTTGAACCTCTGGCTCTTAAAGGAGCTAGGTGCACCCAGTGTAAGATGGGAAACATCCATCATACTGGAAGATGAAAATTCTTACCTAAAGGAAAAACTGTGCTCAATAATTTATCAATGATGATAATATCTCACTCAGTATTGAGGACCTGTTCATTTCAAAGCAAAAGAAGCTGTCAAAACATCTCCTGTGTTATGAAATTACTCCAGTCTCCAACACCTCTTGAAAAAAAAAGTCAGTGTGTATAAAACTAGGTAGTACTATTCTATTAGACCAACTCTTTCTTACATAAGGTGACCTGCCATCGATATAAGTGCAACTAACTCACTGCAACTGCTAGTAGGTGAGCTCATAACATTATCTTTCTCTGTCAGCAGCTCAGTTTTGGAGCCTGGTGCATGACAGTCATGTTCGGTGTAAAACAATGTGCTTGAAATAAACAAGACTCTCTTCAAATACATTGCTTTCTCCTAAGAAAGCATGTCAGGTGAGATAAAAGGCTACTAGTGCATATACACTCTTACAACTGAAACGCAAAAGTAACTTCCTTCCATTTGTGGCGGATGTTGCAGTGGGGTTGGTGATGCCATACCACCACCTGAAGAGCTGGCAATGTAATGCTGTCCTGTTCGAGTTGATCATTGTTTAGTTAATTCAAGGAATTTCTTTAATGGCAGCGTAAGAGACTTCTCATAAAATATTCTTTTAGAAACAAAAATTAACTTTGGACCATCAACCTTGACGATGTTCCTTAATGCTTGAAAGCAAATGCAAAAGTGTCAAAAGATGTGCATTATGCAGATCCTGTGGTCACTATTAAAGATTAAATATGCATGAACTGGCAAGAGAGAGCTGCACTCCAAAGTATAACAGGCTTGAAAATGCCAATTTAAGCGAAACAAAGATTGTGTGAGCTCTTATTAATTCTGTGTGTTAAGGAAACATTTTCTAATAGGGAACATTTCTGTTAAGAAACTGAAAAGTAATGTATTATGTGATAAAAAAAAAATAGTCACTGAATATACAGAGAAGTGCAGCTTCTCAATTTGAGGTATACTTAGTGAGACTTACTCCATGAGAATATTTAAGTGAAAATAAGCCATTTTGAAAACCATTTCATAGCAAAAATAAGTTAATATCAGTTATAAACGATCTTGTTGATAGTTACTATAAGCTATAGTTTCACACTTAAGTAAGGAAAATCCTTAAAAATACCAAAACTCCTTAATGCAAATAGACCCACATCAAGAGTGGTCTGACCTCAAACATAGGCAGTCATCTCTACCAAAAATAAAGGTAAGCAAGCAAAGGGGTTCTGCTAGAACTGTTTTGTTACAGTGTAGTATCAGGGGTGGTGGGGGGAGGGAGCCAAAAATCACTGACCCTGCAAGAAGAGGAGGCAAGGAAATGCCAAAAAGAAAAGCCCACTTTTGAAATTTTATGCCTGGGAAAATGTAAAGAGAGGGTTGTGGGCTGAGGGTTGCCTATAAGGAGCTACTATCTGTGAATGAAGACATTATCCTTTGATACTTTTTGATTCCTCTTGTTTTCATCAAAATGTGACTTTGTACTTTTTTTGTTAATAAACAGGAGAGACTCAAAGAAGAAAACGTCTCTATTTTCAATTTATCTCCTAATGAAAGGAAAACACAACACCTTGAGAAATTTTGGATGGCCGCTCAAGATAAAAATAACATCAGGAAGATTATTAAAAATTAAATAATTGCTTTGTTTATTCATCTGAGATGAAGCATTAATTTGGAGAAGGCAAAGCAGATAGGGTGTGTCATCTTATAAAAGACAGTAATTCTTCTTTGAAAATGAGGCATTTTTAATAATTAGTTAGCCTTTTACATGGAATTGTAACTTCTCAGAGGTGTAAAAAAATGTATTTGATTTATAGGCACTTGGTGCAGTTCAAGGCATTCTATGACAGCATAATCTACTTGTGGCACCTTATCCTTATCAGGCATCTGTCTGTCTTGATTTCCATTCGCAGCATCTATCTATAGGGTAGACTGCTATAACCTTCCCCCCGACCCTTTTTTTTTTCTCCTTTATGTTCTGCTTTCCCTCTCTCTTCTCCTTGCTCCTTTTCCAATTCTGCATTTTTTTGAATGACACATTTGTCTCTTCTTACCCTGACTTGATTAGTTACATCAACGGATCCTATATCCTACAATTCCACTGACAACTGTGAATCAAGCAAGCATGTCCTCTAAATATGTCACCATTTGCAAATGTTTCTGTATGAACTAAGATACAAAATATCACATGACAATACCTATGTATTTTTCCCCACTTCAGAACCACAAATTGTAGCACTGAACTCTTTAGTGCATAGCTCCATTGCATTGTGAAGCATAAAGTATCTAAGATACAAGCAAATAATTTAATATAATTATCCGCTATAAAGATACAAGAAATGCCTTTATCAGCAACTCCACCTTTGGATTCTGGTGCTTACAAATGAAGGAATGATAACTAAGCTATCTTCTACCCACAGAACTGTTGAAGGTATACTTCAGAAATTATATGTAAGCAATTCAAAAAAAGTTTTAGAACTTCATTATTAGTGCATTAATATCATTAAGTAGCTAAGGATGTGCAGCAAACCCAGATATACTCACTCAATATGGGATGCAGAGCTTTGTAAGGTCAGTGTATGTCTCCTAAGGTGGCCGAAAAAAGGGGAAGGAGGAAATGAAACAGATTGGTGTTAAGAACAATATTAAAAAATAGTGTCATTCACCTTTTCTTCACAAAAACAACTGTTGCATGTTAAACAATGTGAAAGTCCCAATTGTAAAGCAAATAATCATAAAAATAACCATTAGAAAATATTTTGCTTGTTTTGTTTTGGTTATTTGCTTTTAATTTAAACCAGCCACTTGGCTTTCCAGTTTTTAATTCTGAAGTCCTTTTTGGTCTGCTCTCTCCTGTTGTATTTCTGTGAGCTTGGGTAAATGGTATAGTACTGATTAAGTTTACTAACTCTTAATAATGATATTAATAGGCATCACTTTCTTTTAAAAAAATCTACCTTGCTAATTACAACCTGAAAAACATAGACGCTATTTTATTAATGAAGAAATCCTATTCTACTGAAAACCATGGCTATTCTGATTTTGCCCAAAAGCTGCCAAGAAAACCAGAAACAAGGCCATTATTTGCATGTAACTCTTGTAGAAAGCAATAATCTAAATGGAATATACACTGTTTAATATATAAAAAGTTATTAAAATATTAAAATGTAGTTAAAATTAAAATATTTAAATGCACTCACTGGTTATTTATAACAGTTCAGAAATGTAATGTATGCAAATGACTGGCTTTTTATTTATTTATAAATATGTTAGCATAACCAATCTCATCTAAAAATACATTAAAAAACATAATTTAATCCTGATATGATAATTTTATCCATTGGCTCATCACAACTTTTAATCCATAGTACTAATAAAAGGCACTAGAAATAATCTATATATTGTTCACCTGTAAACAAGTATACTTAAATGAAGTGCATTCTTTTAACCCAGTTAATTAAACACATATTCCATTCTTACCTAAATAAAAATATTTATGCACACATGTGAACAGTAGGAAAAAATGTTTACTTCTTTATTCATTTTATTTATTTGAAATGGGTTTATGTGACACCTAAAACTAAGGATCTTAAAATGAGTAATACCGCAGTACTTCAGAGCACATGCAATATGATCACGTTAGACTGGCTGACCTCAGTGGAATAAAGTCTATCAACAAACAAGTGCTTTACTGAATCGTATTTCATTTAATAATACCTGTAAATGTGACTCTAGCAAAGCTCCAATATCTTGCACTCAACCAGAAATGTAAAGAGACATTTTCAAAAGCCAGGGCAAATGCTATGGATGACTTTCCCTGGCTTTCACCAGGCACTGCCATTAGAGTGCTTTAGCTTCCATTAAGTTGTCACTTCCCTGTGCTGCCAGCTTTCCAAGGGGGACAATTCGTTCTGACAGAACCATGGCCTGTCACATAGACTAACAGTTCAGTAGAAATGAACAGGAAAACCCTCAAAGCTGATGGACTTATTAGTGATTGGAGCTGGCATATATATTGCTTATATGTACAAAGCTAAGTAATTAATAAGCTCTAACCTATCCACCCCAAGTACCTCATATTTGTTTGCAGAATCTTAATTCATGGCATATAAATTTAAAACACACACAGATGTCCTTTCATTGGATTTTGAACTTTACAGTTGTTTAATTAGCCCTTATTAATTATGTCAGTTTTGTAACAACATCTAGTTCATACATATTTTTAATACATAAGAATTGCCATACTGACTAAGAGAAAAGGCTCATCTAGTCCAGAATCATGGTAGCAAACAGTTAGGGAACAAACATAAGAAATGTTATGTGGAGCACAGCACTTGTCCTCAGAATATAATCCTGCAGTCGGCAGCTTCTGAGTCTCCTGAGCTAGAACTTGTATACAGATCACTGTATATTCCAGCCATTACTCAATCTGTCTTGTTGGAGCCCAAATAACCTGTAAGTTCTGCAATTATGGTCCATGTGGAAAAAAAATAAAAAGTACTTTGTTTTGCTAATATTGAACTTGCTGACTGACAATATCACTGAGTACAATTCTTGTACTGTGAAAACATTCCAGCCCCTTTGACACACTGCTGATTGTATAGACCTTTCTTTTCACTTAGCTGTCATTATTCCAAGCTCAAGAATCCTAATCTATTTAAGCTTTCATCCAATAGAAGCTATTTTGTACTTCTTGTTATTCTTGTCATCTTCTGTCTCAGTATCTTCTCTGTTTCTACCTATTGGATGGCCGGAAATACACTTGCTATACAAGACATGAATGCATGAAGGATTTCAGCATTAAAGATCTCCACATCATTCCAGTTTTCTGTCACAGAAATTAGGATCATCAGTCTTTAACATGCTCATTGTACTTTAAGCTTTAGTGACAACAGTTAAGGAGTTATAAATTATATTTTATCCTCGGCCAGTTTCAACAAAAGAGCTTCGTACAACGTGAAGACAAACAAATTAATTGACTTAAGTAACAGTCTGTCTCTTTACATGAAGCATTACAGAGAGCAGAAGTCAAAGATACAAATTATAGATTGTAAAGATACAATTATAAATATGATCATCACAAAAATAAGCCAGTAAAGTATTTTCCTCTTATAAATCCTTAAAAGGTTTCTATCTCTCTCCTACTACATCCATGCTCATCTCCCCTGCTGGAACTCAGTGGTTGCTATTGTGGTTTATAAACCTGCTAGAAGTTATTCTACTGGGCTGCAGAAGGAGGCAGTAGGGCCCTGGAAAGAGTGGCAGAAACAGTGTACATTATGTCAAGAGAGAGGAATCGGAATATTCAGACACTGGGAAACGAGACACTGGTACACTAGTGGTAGCAAAAGCCAGACTGGAGACAGAGTTATGGCCAGCTGGCTGAGAAGGGAGGATGACAGCCATCAGATTAACTGAGAACAGCCAGGAGTCTTGAACACCACCACAACAGAGACTTGGCCCATCATTAAAGACAGCACAAAGTCCGTTAAATGTTTTGAAGGACATAAGCCGGACAATTGTTGAAGGGGAGAAAAATAAAGTAACAAAAATTTAGAGGGCAGAGGAGGTGAAGACATTTTACTAATTCATGGGAGGTTAAGATAAAATCTAGGTTAGAAAAAGATTAGATAAAGGTGTGTAAGGACAATATACAAGAATGACTAGAGGTAGGTATGTGAGAGGCTAAAGATAAAAACAAAACAAAAGATGCAGAGCTGAAGTATTAAAAGGATGGAAATAAGGCTGACTACTTAATGTGGAAATGAAACAAGTAAAAATTATTGGAAGAAAAAACTATTCAGAAATGCATCTTCCTCACTAGGCAAGCGATTAGGTAGTAGAAATTCAGTTTTCCAGCAGCTGACGACTCAAGATTTAGTGAAAACTCTTCATGGGGATGGAATAATATATTTTCATTACCTTTCTTATTCTCTAAAGATATAAATTTTGGAAGCTCAACATTATTTTTGAGTCTTACAATACTCTGACATTTATGTTTTATTATTATTATAATAATTATAATTATTATAATACATAATATTTATTATTATTACCTTGATTTTGGAAATAGATGTTAACTACTCAGCAATACATGTTTCTTAGCATATAGTAGGACTTCACCACAATCAAAATAAATTGCCTCCAGTTGTGTTTGCATATTAATATTTTTAGTTGTACAATTATTGGATGCCTGTGGTATCACCTTTAACATACCAAGTGAAGGGACATGTAATTCTCTGCTGTGGAGATTACTCTAACAACAGACATGACCATTTAGAAGGTCAATTGTTTAGCACGTCTAGGATAAATTTTATTGGCTTCTAATTATTACTCTTAGCTTTACCATGTTTTGCTTCCCTAATCACAAATTTGACATATTTAAAGATTTATTTAAGATGCCAAGGTGCAGACACTCATACATCACCAGTCTTGGTGATTTGCTTGCATACAACATGAAGTGATAAGCTGTATCTGACCTAATACAACACTTGGACTAAGATAAAACTGTACAAACTGATTATTGCCAAAATTCAAACTATATAGCATGGACAGAGAGTGACAGAGAGTGACAGAGATGCTTGATTTGCTTAAAAGAGATGGATTAAGTTAGCTGGTGCCACTGAATGCTCAAAATTACATTTCTGTTATTACATATACACTCTGACCCATTATTAACTAAATGAGGCAGGCTCTGAATCAGGCCCTCTAACTCCCAATGCCCATTCATTTTTTCCCCAATAAAGAGCCATTACAGGTTTGGATTTTTATGTTTTGCACAATCAATCTTACTAATAAGGTTTTTAGAACAATTCCATTTAACGAAGATATTTCTTGAAAAGAGTTTTAACCTGAACTGCTCAGAATTTTCTTCACATACGTCTCAAGGTAAATAGAATGCTTCACATAAATCACAGAGAAACTTCACCAGTTTACTTCCATGTTATTGTTAACATTAGGACTTCTGGGACAGTTGGAAAAAATCAAGGTTGAGCGACGTCTTACGTTGCCAGATGGTCGGGCTATTGAGAACCAGCATCAGAGAACAATTAATCAAGTTTTCATTATGAGTAAAACCTAAGTACGGGAATACTCAGTTGAAAAACTTAAATCTGACAAACTTGTTGGTCGAGTAGAAGCAGTAAACTGTTGTTTGGTTTGGTTTAGATTTTTTTATATACTTGTTCTAAAGTGCTTGTTACATTTTGTAATATGCCTAATAGCTGCATTGAAAATAAAATTTCCGTTCTTTGACAGGCTCCCCGCCCCCTCAAAAGCCAACTTCCAACTAAGCTCATCAATTACTCCTAACAGTCTAAATAGTTGGCAATGTTTACACAACATCCTTTCAGAGTTATTCAGCTCGATCTTGCAGCTCATTAAAAGGATCTCTATTTATTTGCTGTGTGTTACAGTTCTTAACTTTGGCACAACATGCAAAAAGGAAGCCAATTTTACTTTTCCCTGTGGTGTTAATTGGTAGAGCATGCTGCCTGCCTCTTCATTAATTATGTCAATGTGTATGAAACTTTCATTTTCATGGCAGTGTATTAACAAAGCTTTGCAATGAAGCTGACAAAAAGCCAGCAAACTCCAGTTTATAAAAAGCGGATAATGAAGGCTAGCAATGGTCAGAATATAATATTTATTTCATAAACCAGCTTTTTTCCTCCTTATCCCTTTCAGATACCATCTAAAGCAAGCACTTTCTGAAACAGACGAGATCAACTTTGCTGTTGAAATAAATCTTCATACAACACACAGATAATGGATCTGGAAACACTGTAACTTCACAGGACACAAAGAATGAGAGAAGCACTTCTAGTCCAACTGAAAGCGTTTTGCTCCTAAGACCATCTTCAGAAAATTTACTGATCTCAACCCAGCAAGTGTAAAGGAATCACTCACTGCTCGACAGCTCACTAAACACTGGGTTGTTTTTTTTTTTTTTGTCTAAAGACAAAACCAACACTACCACAACAAAACTAGACACTGTCCACATGAAATTCTTCTGGATGCCTTCAGCCTACTTCTGTTCACTAACTACAAACGTTGGTAAGAGGGACACCTAGCTTTTCTCCATTCTTCACCCCCCCCCCCCAAAAAAAAAAAAAAAAAAAAATCCCAGTCAGGTCTCAATGACTTCAGATACAGCACACAGAATTTAACTACACTGGGGAGCCTGCCTAGAGACAGAGACTTAAGTAACAATTAAGGTATACGATAACCCACTTCACTTCTTCCTGGAAATTCTGAAATGCTAAGCACAATTCCATATTTTAAGAGATGTAAAGCATTACAAACTATAAATTAAATACATTAAGAAGTTCCATCTTACATTCTTGGAATTACATCATAAGATCTTGGAAATTACAACTAGAGATGCTTTCAAGTTGCCACTGAGGCTGTAAATGCTACAGACAAAAGTCACAGATGCAGGTGCTTGTTTCTCACCCCAGACCTCTTCTGACTTAAGAGACACTCACATTGCTAATACCTATATTTGAAGGATTTAAAAAAGAAGAAACAAACCAAAATAAACCCCAACCAACCAAACAAACAAACAAAAAACCCAAACACAAACCCACAGACAACTGAATTTACATTCCAGTCTATGATTTAGCCCCTTTCCTTCCATACTTCACTCCATTAAAATTATTTGGGATATCCTTAAACTAGTTCTTTGCAGTAAGACCAAGTAATAAAAAGAGGCAAAACTCTCTTGAACTGAAACCCATTCCTGGCTTCAATTCTTCAAGTCAGTCTTCTCAGGATCCTCCTCCTTTTCTCACTTGGACTCAGGGCACCATTCTTAGACTCCCATTATTTGACAGATGCTTCACTGCAGGGCAGGTCTGTGTTCTCCTCTGTTCCAAACAACCTCGTCTCTAGGCTCTTCTTCCCTTCCTCTCTGGTTGTTAAGTCCCTCCTTTGTAAGTTCCAAAGTAATTTATAAACACCATGTTTCTTTGCTCCTACTGCCACAAAACCTACATCGAAGATTTATGTTTTTTCAACTCTTACCATCTCTTCCTTCCAGTCAGTTTGGAAAAGCTATGACAAGGATGCATCATTAAATGTTTTCTGCATTACTACTTCTTATCTTCCACAGGAAATAGCTTTGCAAAGACACACAGAAATTAAACTGGACCTATAAGAAACAACTGAACAGTCACATCTACTATTCTATAACTGAAACAAGACTTCGGAACAAAATAAATACTCCGGAAAGATTTGCACCCTAAATGCATTTGTTCTATAGAGCTGTGGTAGCTGGCTGCAGAAGTATAATTTTAGGAACAGGTTTTGAAAATAGGTTTTAAAATAAGGTACTTACTCCTATTCTCCCTAGAGGTAGATGACATATCAAGAGTGCATTGTACAGTGTTAGCTATTCCCTTTGAATTTCCTGTGCAGTTATTTGTTATTTCTGTATAAAATACTGACTTTACATTAAGAAATGGGGCTGTACAGTTTCTTGGAAATTTGACTGTTGATATTAATTAGAAACTGTAAAAAATACTACATGGGAATTTTACAAGAATTGCATACCTAATGGAAAGCATGTGTGAGGGAGAGCAGGGGAACTCTTTAAAAAATAGATTTATGGTCATTTTAGCCAGAATTCATCAAACCTGAAAGCTTATATACCAAAGGTAGTTGATGGATAATTTTTTCTCTTCCATATGGATAATTTTTCCTCTGTCACATAGATAAAATGTTCTTTGTCAGCAGCTACACTTTCCTGTCAGATTTTATACTTCAGTGAAGAATGTTTTATGTTCAGCAGCTGGCACGTAAGTATTCTCATGCAGTTACTGCATTTCTACACTTTATAATTCTACAAGGTTAGACTGTGTTTCCTTATGTTTCCATCCCAACCTAAACCAAACAAAAACAGCCTAAAAGAAAAAAGGAACTCAATACAGCCTACCTATTTCCACATACCACCAGCCTTATCAATTTTTTTTCAATGACATATAATTATGCTAAACATCCACAGCTGCGTACTCCAGAGCCTGTAAGGCCAAAATTATCGTTTTATTTCACATATAATACAAAATATAACATACTTCTGAATCAACTCTTGTTCAAAGTAGAATATTTGCTTTGGGAAAAACAAAACGCCAAAATTCTCAGAAAGGCAGAAGTAACTCTCCAGAAAGTTGCATCAATGCTTAAATTCTCTCAGTGCCAAAATCTTTTAACCTTAATTTGTCTAGTTTTGATTTCTGGATATTGGCTGTTGTTACACTTTTGTTGGTTCAATGGAAGAAACCTCTGTTATCACAGTTATGTTCCTTGGTAAGTATGTATCCATTGGGAACAGATCACTACTTACCAACTCTGGTCAAGTCAATCTAATAGCTTGCTTTTCTTTAAATCATATGATTTTCCTACATCTTTCACTATCAAGTGTATTTCCCAACCTACTAGTAATTTTCATGGAGTTTCTCTAACTTTGCATTTTATACACAGCTATAGAGAGGTTTCTAAGTTTTCCCGGGGCAACAGTTGGTATAACTAGATGTTTTGATCTTGCCCAAAGGCGTCCCAGTGGGGGGGAAGGAGGCTCAGCCCGTTGACTGGTCCCAGAAGTCAGAGTTAGGTACACGATGGTATCTCCACCAACACCCTCTTTCTCTTCACATATTTTATACTATTTTTTGTCTTTCAGGTGGAGCTTGAATGACTCTAGTCATACATACCTTTATTATGACTGGTGTAAAATTTCCTCGCTTTACTTTTAAAAGCATAGACTTTAGGAGTTAGACTTTAGCATATACTAAACTTTAGCATATAGCCATGGATTTAACAAATAAATAAATAAAAATCAACTGACATGTATATGCTACATCAAAAAAAAAAAAAAAAGGAAAAAAAACCAGGGAAGTTTTACCATCACTGAACCAGGCAAAAGAAAGCCTGTGATTTGACAGAATGGCATCAACACCTCCAAAGAACTTAAGTAATCTTTTATTTTACTATATTCTGAGTAATTGGAGACTAGTTTTATGAAGAAAGATTGAACCTGCAAAGGACTCCAAGAGAATGTATAGGCAAACTGGTATGCTGCACCAGAGCATATTGTCACTGAGATGAACAACATAAGATGCAGGAAAGGCAAGAAGACAAAAACTACAGCATGGTGCAACAAGTACTTACACATAGCTGAACATAAGGAAGCTTCCACACCACCACAGAAGTTGGCTGGACAGGTTGAGGGTCAGCTTTCACAGAAGGCAGAGCAGATGTACTTTGTATTCAGACAACAATTAGGCAAGACTACATCTGATTACATCAGATAAGAATAAAATTTCAGATTTTATTTGCTCTACAGAACAGTTTTTATACATTCTATCTGTAGATTAATGTTCCTGATACTTTGTGTTTTTCTTCCCCCCAGAGATCCTCAACTGTTACAGTAAAAACTGATTCTTACTTACATCTTGAACTGTTACGTACAGTGCTCTGGGCTAAATCAAGAGTTGTATTCCTTGTGGGTTTTTAAGACATTAAAAAGTCGAATGTATAAAAAGTAGTTAAAAATACCTTGTTGATATATTTTCATATGCTACATATGGAAATGTAATGTTCTATTATTATTCTGTTCCTTGTATTCTCTCTAACATCACATAACATTTCATGGTCACTCTAGATGATTATATTTTAAAAAATGCTATTTTGTCCCCACTTTGGGCAAAATTCCAATCCATACTGAGTCTACGGCTCACTTTGATACAATTAAAATTGTTTTCTAAAACTCAGAGTGCTTCTCCATAAATAACATTTTTAAAATGCAGAAACAAAAAGAAATTAATGCATTGTTGATGCTTCATTGAAAATATTAACTTCTATTGCTCAATAAAAGTATGCATTGCAATGTCCTTTTAAAATAAAGTTAATGTGAGATAAACACAAAGTACAGTTGCTCGAGTTGGGAAAGCCAGTGCTGCAAAATTCCAAATTCATATTGTTAACGGTAAAACAAAAAGAAAAAAAGAAGGCATTAATTATTATACACCTGTTACAGCTTAAGACAAATTCTGTACTTCCCTACCTGTGTAAAAATTGTCATTTTCTTTTTCTTATGTTATATATTTGTTTCCTGAGGATCCTCCACCTAACTGCAAGAAAGGTGATGTTGAAAGGTGTGGTTTAAACTAGGTTTCACTAATTTCTGAATGTCTTGCAACTTTTAGATCTGTGAGGTGGTCGCAGGGCAACCCCTCATGTATTAACCTTGTGCAGGGAAATAGTAGGGACAAAGCAGTTAAATCAGCAAAGAGTAACATGAGAAAACCAGCTGAGTGACCACGAAAAAGCAAAACTGCACACAGTTAAAAAACAGTTGGTGGGTATGTAGAAGACTGAGTTTAGTATGGCAAGGCTAAAGCACCTTTGGGTTTTATGTTATTGTTGTTTTTTGGGTTTTTTAGATAGATAGATAGATAGATAGATAGATAGATAGATAGATAGATAGATAGATAGATAGATAGATAAGAGGAAAAGGTAATGAAGAAGCTAGAGAGAAAAAGAAATTGTAAGCCTCTTGCTGATTAGTAGAAAATGCCATTAAGATTGATGGGGTCACCTAAGACATTGTTATCAGATGTGCTAAAGCACATACACATCTGCATGGTATTTCCATAAAGCCTCTGGAATCACGGGGATGAAGGATGAGGTTATGATGATCCACAAAGGGCTAAATTGGCTCCAAAAAGCCATCAAACCACATGAACTATCAACGAAGCTGTGCAATAGCAAGAAGAAATGAATTAGTATTACCCGTCAAGATGATTTCTCCAAACTGAATTTCCGTTTCTTTCTGATAAGTGTATTATTAAAGTTTATAAATCCTGGCTTGCAAAAACAGTTCTGCTTTTCACTCAGTGTACCCTGCTGTATTGAACTGTACTACTGAGAGTTTTCTAAGACATTTCCTTTCTGTCAGGAGTCTTGGAAATCAGTTATTGAAAAGCATACAGGAAATATAGTGGGTATGTGTTTGTCACTCTCAGCAAATCCTTGCTCTGTGGCAGACATGATTTGGAGATCACCTTTGAAAGCTTATCTACGTGAGGGATAAGACAGCATTCACCTTGCTTCATCTCAAATACAATGTGGCCAGTAACAAAGTATGTTAACATATGATTGAAAGAGAGATGTTCCATTTCCAGCTTCTTAGTTAAGCCATTTCTACCACTGCCCCCCCGCCCAAAATATAAGCTATTGTAAATGCATTTATTGTCAGTCACTCAAAACAAGAAAGGCCCCATGTCAAGACATTTAAGTTCAGCTTTAAATACAAACAAGTACTAAAATCATTATTTCACTAAATGCATAAAAAAGCTGAAGCAAATTTAACTTATACGCCATGCAGTATTTTGAAAGGATAAAGTGAAATTTCAACAATTACTATCTAAAGCATTATTAGCAAATTTATTTTTAGCAAGTTTGACTCTTAAGAATAGATTAACTCTTTTCCAGGAATACCATTCTACTAGCACAGAACTGTAAATACACAGCGTGGTGTATTATCTTGAAGGGAGGATGAATTAATATTTACTACAACCTACTAAATATTTTAAGTACAAAAGGTCCACCCACTTAAAAAAGTACATTACAATTTCAGAAAAATCTTCACTTAATAGAAAATGTTCTGATGTCAAGCCACAGCCACCACCATTTTAAAATGTTACCATGACAACCAGTAGCAACTTAGGGTAGTGTAATGCATAACTCGGATCCAATGCTTAGCTCTCTGCTCATCTACGTCAAAAAAATATTTTTCACAAACAGAAATCTGGAAGTCTGAGAATATTTCTAAGCAAGCCCCTCAAACTGAAGCTAATGCCTAAGAAATCTCAGAAATCGCTGTGCACTGACCTGCTACTTCAATCCATGGTATTTGGCTTTGTAGGCACACATTACACTATTAAATAGTCAGCAACTGGATCTGGATTTTGGAGTTCTTAAAAGGACATGCACTGTGTAATCTCTAACCAGGTTCAATTAATGTTAAGGAATATGCATATTTATTTCATTCAGTTTCATCCATGTATACATATTTTCTTCAAAGTGTGAAATCTCAGTTCAGATTCTGCTCTCAGATTACAATAGGCATCTTTGCTCTCATAGTTTGAATCCATGTTGATCTCTAAAGATAAGTGAATAGACTCAAGACTAATACAATAATATGTAACAGAGTAACTTGCTTGAGAATGTTTTGACTATGAAAAATAATGTTCAGCTTAAAAACTGTATCCTTCAGGGCAAAAATAAAAACAAAAAAAATGTTCTGATTAGAAAGAATTGTCCTTCACATTTAAGGGGAAACTGAATAACAACATGTAAATTTTGGATTTAGCTTAAAATCATTATGAATTCTGTTAACTGTACTACAAATACAAATGCATACCTTTTGGAAAATAATAGTGGTACAAGTAGAGAGAAGTACTTTATTGTTCAGAAAGGGTTATTCTGATTTTTTTCCTCGTAAAGCATAGCAATATATTACTTTTGAACAAAGCTTCTTTTGCAGTATTCTTACACTTAATTTCAGGGGGAGTGTTGAGGAGTTCTTGTAAAATAACTGATTTATGGGGAAGTCCTCCAAATAATTCATGGGACATCACCCTAATGGCTACAGTTTTCAAGAACATAAGCAAGTAAGGTGAAAATCTTTAAACCTTTATGCAAGTGCTGTAGAGAGCACCATCTTCCATTCTGAAATGGCATCCCTTACATACTGCACAATTTTTTGTCTATTGTTGAGACATGTCTCATATTATTTTTAACAAATTGCTATCAGATTCCTTAAATGACAGGAAAACCTTTAAATGCTCAATGAATCCTGAATTATTAAAGACAAAAGAGTACTTAGGTATATTTATTATCATATTGAAGGAAATCATCACCATTGACGTCTGGATTAAGCTCTTCTTTTTTTTAAATAGCCCCTTCGATGCTGAGGTAAACTTAAAGATGCATTGCTACAAAACTCCAGAAATTAGGCAGGTGGTTTTACTACTTTTTGATGCTATTAAGTGTAATTTCACTGTGCAGCACCTTTTCTTTAAATAAAAGCATGAAAAAAGTTGTATTTAAAAGAAAGATATATCATGTTAGATTCCACAGAAATATGATGTCTTATTTAAATGATTTTGTTTTAGAATTATCTTCTATTCCCTACAATTAAGTTATTCCTGCTGAAAGTACTAGGAAAAATAAGTACATTAAAACATACACTTACAATGGGGAGAAATTAACAAAATACTGATGATCGTTTTACAAAAAAAGAACCCTGGGACACAGTTCTTTATCCAGTGGTTACCCCTGTAGTTCCATCAACTTAAATGCCATTCCATTTAATTATCCTTGTGAGCAAGACATAATACAAATTATTCAATTCTTCAGTTACACGTCATAACTACGTGGCATATTTTGCTGACACCATACATTACCAATCTTCTATAATAAAAAAATGATCAACAAAAGATCAAAGATCACATAATCTACTGAAATGCACAGAATTAAATTCATTGTGATTTATATGCCTTAGTATGAACAGTAACTATGTACCTAATTTTTATATAACACTCATAAACTGCATGGCAAAGAAGTAATTCTTCTGATGCCTTTTCTGTGTTACCCTGTTAATTACTAAATCTTGTACTTCCTTGAAAGCTTATCAGCAAACTAATCCTTAGCCCTCTGCAGTCACCTTGTCTGTCTTCTAATGTGGCTATGAAGTCTGCTTTCATTATAGCTTAGTTTTCACAGTGTGGATAGCCGTATGTTTATATGCAAGGGCATTAAATAAATAGTAAATAACAATTAACTGAGGGAGATGGTTTAATTTAAGAAACACAGTTTCCCAGCCTTTGTCCCACACACTCACATTCAATGCAGTGATAGTACCTTTAACCCTTTTACCAACTTTATGGACAAGGCATCAAATACATATAAGTGTAGTAAAATAAGAGAAACAGCCAAGACAAGAGACTTAGCAGTTTTCTTAAGTTCTGTTAGACATTGTTCCTTTGTTATAAGGATTCAGTATATGTTGTTTCATCATCCCATTATTAAAGGCGGTCTTCATGGCTATGCAACAAATCAGAAGGGGCACCTGTTTTATGGCACTACAGTCCATATCCCCATGAACAAAACAGTGCTTCACCAGAACTGGTAGCTATGTTCTGTCTGCTTGTTCGGAACAGCTGCTGTCATCTGCCGTCTCTAGAAGCATGCCAGAGCCTGAGCAGCACTACTATTTGGCATAGGCCAAAAGCATGTTAAGAATTAAGCAACACACATGAATCTTTGGTCTGTCTCACTTTCATTTTTTCTTTTACTAGTATGGGTGCAATCCATCTGATTTGCCTTTCGTTAACCTATTGTACAAAGAACAGAAGGGGATTTTGGGTTGGTTTTATACAAAGCTACTACACAGCATTTTATACTTGAACCAGATTTTGTGTTTCAGCTTATTTTGCATGGCTTATAGGCAAAACAAATCCCTAGAGAAATATATAGGCAGAGGTTTGGATTTGGAATGATCTGTCAGGTCTACTAATTTGCCGATTAGGCCTATGAATGTAGATAGACCAGAAAGCCAAGAACTACATGCAACCCAAAGAACTACTCTATGAACAGGAACACAACATGAAACAATGTATTTAAGGTGAACGGGGGGGGGAAGAAACCACAAAAAAACCCACAAAACAAAACAAAAAAACACCCACAAAAAAAAAAAAAAAACAAAAAAACCCAACAACAAAAGAAAAGCCTCAAAATGTAATTTTAAAATTATATTCTTCAAAGACAGATTCTATCTAAGACAAGGTCTTCTGCTTAAGTTTTCCACTTTAGTGAAAGGACTTTGCAAAACAGGCATCAGGCATTTATTATTTTGATAAAAAGTGAAAAATGAAAAAGTCCACCAGGACTTCATAAAATTCAGGTTTTCATTAGGTTTCTCTCAGCTGCTTCTACATTCACCAAGATTCTGAGGTGGGCTCACAAGCAGATCACAGTGACAGCAGAGCTTCTCTACGTGATGTTGTGTAAAGTTTCTTCAGTGCTGAAAGCAAGCCAGGATTGAAGAAAGAAAGGCTGACATTTTTCACACTGCTAACAACATATTTTTTATGGATGGTAAGGCATTTAAATAGTTAGAAGGCTGTAAGAATCCACTTCCTTGGCAGCTACAAATTCTTTCCGTTGAGAAAGATGAGGCATCAGAAAATCTGCCTGGTAAATCATGCAGAGTTTCCAAATAAGCTTTCCCCTCCCGTGGATTTTTTTCTGCAGGAGATGATGATCGGGCCATATGTTACTATGACAGATTTGGTATTTCGTAACTGAAACACATATAGCTCCTACATTAATATTTCCTCAAAACAGGGAAATTTTTAATAATAAAAAAACCCGAAATCTATTTTAATGTCTACACCCTACAAAAATCATGACTGGGGCACTGTTCCTGAAAGCAGCTCTATATTAAATTACTTTTGTAAATACATCTGCTTTTATTATTTTCAGGTTTTAAAAGACAACTAAATACTGCATTTAATAGTAAGCATGTGCCCTACTGAAGGGAACACAAACTATAATGATACGCCTAGCTTAAAAGCAAATGTAATCTACTTGCTTATTAAATTTAAATGTGTTTAAGGCTGATATGGTTTGAAAATGGTATGTAAAATAACAGCTTCCATGGCTATAAATGTCAAGTCTAAAAATTATATGCAATAAAACATACAAAATAAATGCTGCTTCATCTTTACATTTCAATGTGATCAATTCATTAAATGAGGTATTACAAGCTATGAGAAAATTTTACAACTCCTGAGACATAATTCGTCACAGTGTATTACAATGCAGCAAGGAAATACTTCAGAGGTCTTGTCATCAATGGATTAAAATTCTTATTAGAGAGAAGGTGGGGGAAAGTAGCTTTCTGATGTACCATGACCAAAATTACTCATCATAGTATATATTAAACATCTATGTGATCCTTTTTCATGCCAGTCTCTGTATAAAACGCCTTTGTTTTTTCCTTTGGAAATAAAACAAGGAAAAGACAGGTAATATATTTTATTGGGCCAAGATGTAAAGTAAAGAATCTTTCAGGACACAAAGCTTACCCACCACACCAAACCCAAATATTCCTCAGTGGTCTGGGGTTTTGCTTGGTTTTTCTTTATTTTTTCCTTTTAACTGCAATTTAGGGATGGTCTTTTCCACTTGGTGTGTTTTCCAGAAATAACATGTGACAACAGTTTTCACACCACTAGTCAGAAAGAAGCTAGGAGACATGATGCCAAGAAATACATTATGTGTATCCCCCACTCCAAGTCCCCACCAAAAAGCCTCTGAACATTTTTACAGACAGTGTAGCAAAACTCTATTGCCTAGAAAGCTGTAAAACGTAGAAAACCATTCTGTATCTTGAATCTATGCAACTCACTATTCCAGAAAACATTCACCAAAGTTAACTTCAGGTTAGGGAGGCTGCTCATTTTAGCCATCTTGGTAATCAGTCGAGATACACAAAAATGATCCCACAGGATGTGACTCAGACCATGTAAATTAGACTCTGAATTGCCTCCTGAAGGCACATCTCTCTTCTTTACTGATTATAGAGGGAGTGTCAGGAGTCTATGTTTTATGAACAGTGCCGCTGTTTTCTCCGGTGTTCATCTTTCCAATAAGTCTGTTTCCAAATGAGAGACCACTTACAGATGCTTTGACTGCAATATTGTTAGCTACTAGCCCATCAGATTTATTTTCTTAGTCTAGTTGAAGTTTGATGAAGTTATAAAATTGTCATGATCTTAGAGATCACTGAAAAAATCCTGTCTCAACTGAAGTGATTGTTTCCTATGAGTAAATAAAAATAAGCTACACACTGATGGCTCTTAATTATTTCACCAAAGATTTGTATACAGTTTCCGCTCAAGTGTTCAAAAAGTCTTGACTGCAAAACAATATTATTAAGAGCTAGAATATACTCAGAGTTTGTTATTTATAATTAAGTCCTGTTTCAAAAAGCATCCTGGTTATGAACATTCAGGCTTAGAGTCTCTTAATAAGGCAGCAAGACAACATCAGTTTTCTTACATGAACCTTTACAGCAGCTAAAAAACTAAATGCTATTTATTTTGTTACTTCTCTGCAAAATAAGAATAATTAATATTCATGGTTATGACAAAAATAATTTTATTTTTAAATCCCATTAATATTTTTAAGCTATGTGCCTACCTCTTGCTTTATCATATTTCCAATCTGCCAAACATTTAATACATTTGTCTTTCTCTGACATATGATTTTGATATCAGAAAAATACACATCACCCCAGATGTTCTCAAGGTGCAATAAAATACGGTAATATTTTTGCAGGACAGTATCTAACCATGAATTTCTGCTCCCACAAAACCATCCATATTACCAGGGGAATTATTAGGTGGCTGTATCCTTCCAGGCACTCAGAGAAAGATAACCCTAATCTAGTCTTATCACTTGCACACAAAAGCATTGGATCCAATAGGCTTCCATGTAATCCATCTCTGTCAACTGCATTAAGGAAATTACCTGTCAGAAATATCATGGCCAAGATTCTGTGATTAAATGCAAACTTAGAAAATGCTCAAGGGTATAGTAAAAAAAGCTGCATAAAATTGCTTTCAGTTTAGTTTTCCTTATGTTAATGTGTCCACAAGCATTTCAACAACACAAAGAATCAAGTAATTTATCAACCAAGTATTGCATCGCCAAAGGAAGCAAAACAGATTTTTAAATTTGTCATAATTCCATGGAGTTGCCTTTTGTTTTTAAGACAGTAACACCTATAAAAGCAAACAAACAAAAAAACCCACCACAAACTTTCAAAATCTCTGAAGAACCAAAAAGCACTTTCAGTTCTTTTTTTAATTCTTTTTTTTTCCCAGGAGGCAAATTGCTATTGCTGAAATAGTATAGAAGGGCCTAAACCTTTATATTCACAATCCCAATACTAATTTTTTTGCTTTACAGTGTTTAATCTCTGCGAACTTTACTATTTAAGGATTACTTGTAACAAGTTTGCATGGTTAACAGCACAGTCCCATACCTCAGGTCAGTCAGGTCCAATTCCCTTCTCCATCAACAACTTAGATCTTTTCCTTAGGCTTCTTTCTATAAAATGGGCAGAGCAATCATACGTATGTGAGACTGGAACATAAATGCACTATTAACTGTGAATATCCTGGCTCTGTGTCAAAGGACGGAACATAAGAAAAGTTAAAAAACCCAGCTTGACCCAAAATTCTACAGCTAAACAGTTTTGAAGATATTAGCTGAAGAATCCTCTATTCTAAAATACCCAATGTACTCTAAAGAAAGCAAAGAGGAGAAAAATTGCATTATTAATATTTAATAATGTTGATTAATATACCCAGTACAAGAGTGACATGGGCATACTGGAGAGAGTCTAACAATGGGACACTAAGATTATTAAGGGAGTGGTGATCTCTCATATGAAGAAAGGCTGAGAGAGCTGGACCTTTTCAGCTTGGAGAAGAGAAGGTTCAGAGAGACCTGAAGGGAGGATGAAAACACAACAGACTACTTTCAGTGGTGCCCAGTGACAGGACCAGGGTCATTCAGCACAAACTGAAACACAGGAGGTTCCCCCTGAATATCAGGAAACACTTTTTCACATTGAGGGTGACTGACCGCTGGCACGGGTTGCCTGTGGAGGTTGTAGAGTCTCCCACCTTGGAGCTATTCAAAAGCCATCTGGACATGGTGCTGGGCAACTGCCCCTATGTGTCTCTGCTTGAGCAGTGCAGTTGGACCAGACAACCTCCAGAGGTCCCTTCCAACCGCAACCATTTTATCATTCTGTGAATCCACTTCTCCAACTTATCCAAGTCCCTCCAAAAAGCAGCCCTGTCTTCTACTATACATGCATACTGCTTCCTCCAGTTTGGTATCATCCACAAACTTCCTGACAGCGCACTTCACCCCACTCTCCATGTTGTTATTAAATAGTATTTCCCCAGGTATCAAACCCTGCGACACACCACCACTAAGGAGCCACACAGTGAACTCCGAACCACTCATCACAGCCCTTTAAATCCAGCAGACAAACCAGTTTTTGAGTTGACTTATCATCCATCCATTTATCCATTCCATATCTCACCAATATGGCTGTAAGAATACTAAGGTAGAATGTGTTAAAAGCCATGATAAAATAAAGGTATCAGGCATCCACTACTCTTCCCTTCTCTTCATAAGACAGGCTGATTATTTTCTTAAGGAAGCTTTTTTTGGGCTACAGTGTTCAAGAATGGTGTGTTTTGAAGCATGATTACCAAAGGAAAAAAATAACACCTTTAAGCCAGTGAGAATATTTAAAAATCTATTTAACATTACTGAATTCCAACTCCAAAATTGAAATCTAAATCACACAATGAAAATGTTCCTCTGTGGTGACAAACTGGTGGGAATTTGTTCTCTATAAGATAAGTAAATGGCAGTCAATAATGCAGTCCTCACACTTAGCTCTGTCACTGCAATCCTGCATGTATTCCCTAATTACTCATAGGGAGAGAAAAAAAAAAAAAAAGTACTGTAACGATTCTCTAAACCTGTTGCATCACTACAGATACCTGCTCACTAAGTATCTTGAATGGTGATTTAGGAAATGGAGATTTTTCTAAGCTGTAGTATTTATTCAGCTGGATGGAATTTTCCAAGCAGAAAGTCCTACACCCAGGCAGCAAAATTAAGGAGGACAAATGAGCAGGAAGCAAAAAGAGAAAACATTCAAAGTTCAAGAATCTCTCCTTGTAAAACTGGAAATGCACTTCCCCCTTCAGACGAAATTTTGCTGAAAAACTATTGAATCTATTTCACAACAAGTGATTCACCTAAATCCAGCCAGGTGTAATTGAGAAGACAACAGCAAGCAGTAGGTTAGAGCCTAGCAGAGTTCGTTCATTAAGACTCCCTACATTGCACCAAATATGTGATGAGTATTTATTGTGAAGCTAGAGATTTCTCTTTCATGTGGTGGTTCCATACCTATATGGCTGTGTCTGTACTACCAGAATTTCGAAACTACACAGTAGAAGGGTTCATACATGGGACATTTCCCGGGACAAGAAATGTAGCTTTACTTGATTTTGGAAGGGGACAGAAGTGATAGACTAACAGCCTCAGAAAACCAGTATTAACATGCTGATTATAATACAGATATCTTTTAATTAATATGAAAGGCTGAAACTCTACAAATGCAATCTGGGACGTACTCTGTCAACTATTTTCACTGGCACCATAAGGTATGATTTACAAGTTGAGGGCTGGGGGGAAAAGTTATAACACTTTAATGTGAAGCAATACCGCTACAAAGATTTCTTTCCATGACAGGAGATAGAATAAATGGGATGTACAAAATGGATATCCCTTTTCCCATCTTTATCCAAGGTCAACCTGGTGTTCCACTGAAGTTCTCAAACTAGCAAAAGAGCTGCAGTTGCTTCTGCTAAAGCAGGCAGACACTGGAAAAGCCAGCTTACAGCAGAAGACTGCAAGGTGCATCTCATCCTTTGTGAAAATAAGACTAAAAGGCCAACTAAAGAGCATGAACTTCTGAACAGCAAACGAAAGGAAAAAACATTAGTGAATTTGCTTGTTTAGAAGATCTACCATGGAATTTACAGATACTTTTAACCTCAGTTAAAAGAACTAGAAATAAGACCCAAAGAGTGAATAAAAAATTCTTTAAAAATGTTTTGACAACCTCATTTGCTGTTTTTGTAAAATGGTCATCGAACAAATGCAGCTGATTAAGTCAGGGAATCATGGTTTTCACACAACATTGACAGCTCAGAATATATCAGCAGAATCCAAAATCACAGACAAAACAATTTTGAACCTTTCACATTAATTATGTATCAGATAAAAGAAACAGTCATAAAAAAATAAAAGCAGACCTATGCTCCATGTGGTACTTTTATTAGTTAGTTTATCACCCTCCATATGTGCTGCCAAGGAAAATTATAATAGGCTACCACTGTTAACTACAAAAGAAGACTATGAATTATTATTTATAGCCTTATTAACCAAGTTAGTAAATTCAACATAACTGGGTCATGATCATAGGGAATGAAGCTCTGCGTTCAACAAGCATACTGTACAAAACAGAACAGAAACACACCAGTACCTTTAAAACAGGGATAAAATACAGCACATCTGCAAATTTAATCTTAAAAGCCCATATTGACTAATGGAGGTTATACCCAAAGTGAGCTGGATAACAATTGTTTCCTAGCAGACCATTTGTATAAAGCAAGATTCTTTCCTGGAATAACTCTTAGATTAATAAATTCAACATTGTTTCACTTTTATTGGAAAGCCAATTCCATTAAACATCCTGTATTACTTCAGTAACAGAACACATTTTTGCAAATGAATGCAAAGACTCTGTATTAGGTACCTTAAATTCTGGAATTCAAAACGGAAGCACTTTATAATCTCTGTTCCAGGTATCGTACTGATTCCGTAACAGTAGCCTAATAAAAGTCTTCAAGCTTATGCAGAGTTAGACTATTTTTAAATAAGTCCTTTAAGAAGAGAGGTTGACAAAAAGGCTGGTTTCTCATACAGATTTCATTCAAAGGTTATTCTGCTTAGTAATCCACACCCAGTTACTCTACCTGGTACATCCTTCTAGGCCTTCTGGATGAAGAACAAGAAATGTTCTGGCCTACCATAATCTAAAAATATAATTTTCTTTTCATTATTTTATTTATTTCTACTTTATGCTGTTTGCTATCATGGACTGAAACTGGTATTCCAGAATGAATCACACCACAAGGTTGATGTATGGACTTGCATACATACACAGACTAAATCAGGTAGTCTGTGTGTTAAAACAGTCTTTCACAGAACAGGGTCTTACCAAAAGATTAATGAGCCAGTACAGTAACAACGACTATTATTACCACCGATCATCATCACCACGTATTATAATCAACTTTATGGAAAGAAAAATGAATTAGAACTTGACTGACTCAACAAATGTAATAAAATTAAACAATTGAGCAGCAGAGGTAAAAACTCCAGTAGATCCTAATTCCCAGCTATACATACTCAGTCCTCCAGACAACATTATCTCTCTGTGCCTTCAGAGATGTATTACTACATCAGACAGAGATTAAGGCAAAGAGATGGGAGATAGGTTGAATAAAAAAAAAAAAAAGAAGAAGAAAGGAAAAGACAGAATATGTTTTTTGACTACTCTTCCAGCAATATAGCAAAACCACGGTCCTTTTTAGCCTATTTAAAAAAGGTGGACCTGAAGGGAGTTATGATGTGATGTTTTTTCCTAGATTAAAGCATAACAATTGCCAGTAGGAATGCTTCACAGGAGACATACTTTCTTTCACTTGCATTCAAAACTACAATAAACCACTAATTATATTTAATAGCTACATACTTGTATTTAAAGCCACTGACTCAACAATACTTATGTTAAAAACCTGTTCTTATTCTATTTTCACACCACACCCCCCATCTTAGTATCCAAGAACTGTCCGGTAAAGCATTAAACAGTAATGACAAACATCTGTCATCCTTGTTTTCCTATCCACTCTTCACCTTTGTCCTCAGTAAAAATTGAGCATATAAAGCAGTCAAACTTGGGCAGGCAGTGCAGAGAACCTCAGGGAAATATACTATCAGCAGAATCCTTCTGTAGACCTTGCATTGTGTAATACACATGAAAAATAATTGTATCACTAGAACTGTTAAATAACCATACTGGATTTGCAAAACAAGATGCATTTTCCCATCTCCCTGAGAGCCTGTAGGTTTTTGGAAATTAGCATACCCCTGCTTTAAGGTATTCTGCATAAAATATTACAAAATGTATTTGATATGAACAGATAATTCTTTCTTGTAAGGTATAAAGTCAAAATGGACTGCACTTTTTACGATCCAGTGAACAAGCTGGTATTCAGAGCTTATGGACTAACTAAGCACCACTTTCTTAGTCAATTCTGCCACCTAGCTCATCTTGGGAAAGCTAGCCCTACTACTGAAAAGCAATTTTAATCTTATTTAGAATTCAGATTCACTAATAACCCACCCAGAATACCTTAATCACTTCCTTAAACACAGGTAACACGGCATATTACAAAGAAGAGTCATTTACACCAGAGGCATTAAAAGAAAGTTGCTCTGCAAAGAAAACCTGTCACTTATAAATGAACTGTAATTCTGATTGATTCAACATACAGCAAACCATTTTGCTTCATTTAATCCCTTAACCACAGTTAATGTTTTAAAATATTCCAAGAGATTTTAATTTTCATCTGTGAAAGAAAAGAAAACGTCCTTTATCCACTCTAAACCAAAATATGTAATACTGGTTCTTGGATGATAATATTTTAATTTCTTAACCAAATATAAAACTATTTATTTTCTTGTCAGTGATTTTTAAAAGAATAAAATTTGTCGTGGGACAGACTTTCAAATCCAAGTACATCCCAGTATGCCATTTCATAAGCAAGTACTGTCGTATATGAAATACACACCTGCATTTTTAAACAAGCACATCCAAAGTATGCCATAGGAAACTTGTCATGATGATTTGAATAACTGCTCATTTTTAATATATTAAAAAACAAAACAAGCTGAAAATATGCAGGCTTGATTTTAAGTTCTCTGAGCAACTATGTTGAAAAATAAAGTTAACAAGTAAATCTGAAAACCATAAAGCAGCCAGCAGAAAGAGACAGACTGGTTTGTTTTTTTTAAAAAAGTAATTAATTTTGACATATATGAAGAATACAAACCTAAGTATCTTAAAGATGCCTGAATATCTCCAACACTCAGTAGTATTTTAATCAGGATATGCCAGATTACTGCTTAGGAAAAGTTTGTGATGAGATCTTACTAATATGTATATTTGACATGATCTGCAGAGTTGATCTTTCTATCTTCTGTGCTCTTGGATTTTTTTTAATTCTTGTGTGAACCATCTGATGCACAGCACTGCTGCTTGGTCTTATTTATCTGGCCCCAGTCACATGTTACGCATTAACATCACAAAAAGAGAAACAGCTGTCATTATCTTTGAAGCTTTTGTGTTGCAGCGAGTGTAATATGGTCTTTGCTTGCTGTTAGTAATGCTAAGTAATTTACTGGAAAATACTAGCCCTGGCACAGTACAGACATTTCCTTTATAATGCAGGTTAAACTTGGAGGTAAGTATTCTCAGGTTACCTTTCCAAGGAATTACAGTGGTGAATGTGCAGATTCCTGCTAGAGGGGAAAGAAAAATTAAAACATTGTAGCATAATTATTTTTCTTAGAACCTCAAAATACTTTATAAAACCTGCAAACTACACTACAAAGAAATCATCTTACTCAAAATGATAAGGGATCTAAAGAGTAAGGGACCTGTCTGAGACCTACAGCACAACTGAAAATATACTCCCTGATTTGATTCCAAACTTAGATTTTCACAAAGCACAGTATTAACTCCAAGTATATGGCAAACATATACCCCATATTAGCAAGGATCACTAATGTCAATACTTTCAAAAATACTGTTCTTTATTTTCAGAAGTAGTTAAAGAATAGTAAGAGTAAAACTGCACATACTAAGTAAAACACTATTCCTATAATCTCATTTTCCAATCTCCATCATTGAACTTCTAGAATTAATACAGAGAATGTTTATTATACAGAAGCAAAACTCCACAGAAGCTCCTTGGAGAATAGCAGAAATACGAAGTTTGACACATGAAGGTGAGGGAGAAGTAAGAATTTCCAAAAACCATTTTCTCCCTCATTAGAGAGGTAATGTCCCCCTCCTTTCTACATTCTCTTCACTTCCCAGTGTTCATTCAAAAGAGAAAGTTGGGACTAGAATCCAGGTGCAGCAGATACAGCTTTTGTGTATGCCTACAGAAGTGCTGCGTCATTTTCATTCATTCAGCAGGGAGATACAAGGAAAATTGTAACATTTCCCACTTCTTTTTCCAATGTACATTTCTGTACGATCTCCCTGTAGCATTTTCTGTCCTCCTGCAATATTTTCTATTCTTAAGTCTGACATACACTTTTTTGTATTGCTTTTATTCCCTCCCTGGTTTCATTCTTATCCTGTCTATCCTTTCCCCTTCACTTTCCAAGTGCCATATTACTGTTCTCCTTTAGTCTACACCTTTCTCTACTCATTCAATCTCTTCTTTATTCTCCTGTCATCCAGAGATGGATTATTTTAAATGCTCCCTCAACCTTTGCTGCGTTCCAGACAGGCTGACAAGAAATCTGGAGACTTATACCTAAACCTGCTTCATAGCTTTCTGAATATGATGCTGATAGGGATGGAACAGAAGGAGAGCTGAAAACATGTGACAGCACTGTTGTTGCCAGAGATCCTTAACAAATGGACATATGCGCCCAGGCTTCTGTAAGTTTCACAAATTCAGCAGTGCAGTATTTCGAAGCTGTGGCCGCTGCACAGCTTCCTTCTTTCAGCTCCAAACCCCTTTGCACCCGACCTCTGAGCTCTCAACTAATTGCTCCCAAATACATTAATCAAAGACCTGACTTGTTTTATTTTGAAATCAATCATGACACTCTTCTTTGCAGAACAGTAAAAAAAAGTTGCTTGGTTTTCAGAAAAATAAAGGACTTGTTATTTCTTACTTTATTCTCTTTTTCCTTTCTTGGCCAGTGAGGGAGAGGTGTTGGGTTTCATTTTAGAACCTGAAAGTAGCTCTGCTCAGAGAAACATCCAGTTTGTTAATGGGATAAACTGCAACAAGCAGCAGCATAACTATTATAATGATACAAAAGCATTTTTCTGCAGTAAGTCAAATGTTGCTGCTGATTCAATTTATGCAGCATGCTTACTCCTCTGCGATAACAGTAAAAACAAGTAAAACAGAATGTCTGGCAAGTCTTTGAATTTACAGTAGGGTAGGATAGGGTAGGATAATTTCAGTTGGAAGGGATCTACAACAATAATCAACTCAACTGACTGACCAACTCAGGACTGACCAGAAGTTACAGCATGATATTAAGGGCATTGTCTTAAATCCATAATGTAGCAGAAGCACCTTTAGATGCTGTTCTAGTTCTTATCTTTTAAACTAAATGCACAGTCCAAACACTCCCCTAAAACATCATTAAAGAGAAAACTGAAACTTTAACTTCATTTTAAAGGAATTTAATGGTGACATGGTCAAGGTTCTAAAATGAAGCGGAGTATAAAAGAGTAAAGAAAAAATCATTACATCACTGCTGAAATTACATAAGAAATTCCAAGTTTTCATAATAAAGCTTCTCTGTATCTTAATGTCAACGTTGCATTTTCTCTAAACATTAATGAATCTCACAATATCAAAACTCTAGGCAGAAGGAATTTGCAGTTTGTAGACACAAACTGAGTTTCTCTCCCCAATGCTTTTACAAATCATTCCCACGATTCTATTTCTGAAAGTACACAAAGAGGATATTATTACTACTGTTAACACCAATGTACAATGCTAACTTTACTGAGCTTTTTGTACATTACAGAAGAGAACTTGTTCATAACCACTAAAATGCAAAGATACCAGATACTGATGTATCCGATAAAGATACATAGTAGCAACATAAGAAAACACCTCCAATCATTAATAAATCTATGTATGCACACATGTGCCTAAATACACATTTTGTCTCACATTACATATACCCTGCCTGCCTACCTACTTCATGTAATAAACAAAGGGCAGTGCATTTTTTCTTATGGTTTTTAAAAGCTTAGCACATATAAAATTTTGTGTAAGTATGTACACATAGGAATTTGAGCATGGTTTTGTAAAACTTAGAATAAAACCTAGTTCCCATTTGCTGTGAGAGAACAGATCACACAGTCAATAGTCTGTGCATACAAAACAATCAGTTCCAGTTTTCATGTGGGCTTTGAAGAAAAACACATTTTCCCAGATAAAGTAGAAAAACTCTCAGGTATAAATTTTCTACATACACACACACACGCCCCTCTCTGTCTCTCATTAGATTTTACCTTCAGCCAAGCAAGTGTATATCCACAGTATCCCAAGCCTTCCAATCAAGCCTAGAGGGCTCATTTAGCCAAGCTGAACTCTCTGGTGAACAGAACACTGAGGTTGTAAGATAGATACACACATACAAGTTATAGTAAATGTCAGTGCCATTGGGAAAACCTGTCTAGCCTGCTATGCTGTTGAAACAAGTAAGCCTTTACAAGTTCACCACCCAAACAAATTCAGCTTTGGAAACCATGGGATCTATTAACCTACTTCAATAAAAAGTCATCTTCTTTCTTCCAAGGCAATATGTACATCACAGAACAGCAGCATAGCTTTAATATTGGAAAACCAAGACAATGATCTACCTACTCATATTGTCAGCAATGAAATTTCAACAGGGCTTATTCCTCAAACACCACTGCATTCGGCTTTGCTCAGGGAAGTACTCTGCGGAAGGTGCAGCTCGTGGCTTTTATTGTCCTGACAAATCAGAACAAATTTATACACTTAATTCGGGGCGGGGGGGGGGGGGGGGGGGAACCAAAACAAACCACGACCAAAACAGTTTGTGCATGTTATCTTTTAAACTGATTTTTCACAGGGAATAATGGGAGCATCTGTTTGATAAAATGGATGTTAAAAATTTAAGAGAGCATATAGCTCCTTGGATGTTGTAGGGTACTGCAACATCTTCCCTCAGCTTCTGGAAGAAACAGAAAAATGCTGTGCCTTTTAAGCACAGTACTATACAGACTGTGGACAATCAAGTATTTTCTAATTGCTGATGCAGTACTATAGGTAATTGATTTGTGTATGTAAGAGCATCCAACACCTATAGGGCAGAGTTAACTCATTCAATTGGCTGTCACAGGTACAAAATCCAAGGGAGGTTTTCCAGCATCTTATAATTGTCCATTACTACCCAGAACAGCTAGGCCAAGTTTTGCCCTTGCCACTATGAAATATTGAAACAGGTGGCTGAGATTTACTAACTTTTGCGAATTGCTTTGGAAAGAAAAAAAATTACAGAAAATGTCAGAACAGAATGCAAAGCACAGAAAAGCTTAGTTCCTAGAGTAATTCTGACGCATTGTTTTTTCTTCCACCTGGCATACATAGAGTATCATATTTCATATGATATCATATGATACATAGGGTATCATATTTCTAAAATATATAAACAAATATGTATCTACTGAGTTTTAATATGGGAGTTGTTCTTTTTAAGCCAATGAATCAGGCATGGGGATAACACAAAAAAGTAATTCATATGTATTGGTATAAACAAAGTACTTACTTGCAAAATTGAGACTTAAATTTTAGGATGTGGAAAACAACTTTCTTTTTAAAATAAATATCTGTAAATTCCTGCATCCATGAATGCCTAGAAGATAGTATTGTATTTAGAGGAAAAAGAAACTAAGGGAGCTTAAGATCCAGCTCTTACAACCAGCTGTAGCCAGTCTGTATTAACTTAGAGCTACAGCTGCAAGGAGTGTTCTGTGCAGTCCTGGGCTGCAACATACCCATTTGAGTAACATTTTTAGGAATTGAAGTGCAGAGTTGTACCAAAACTTTGGCAAATGTGCACAAATCCCAAATACTCATAAGGCCTACCATTTGACAAATGCACATCCTTTGATGCACTGTGACAAAAGCCAGCCTCTCTGACTTTCAGTATACTATTCCAAAGCATATGAAATAAGACTGCTTCCTAAAATGACTATGATGAATTTTTCTAGAGACAAAACAGTATTCTTCCTATACACCGTTTTGTAAGTGTTTCAGTTTTCATAGTTGCAGTTTTCAAGTGAGGAAAATATAAATGGGCCTCTAAGGCAGATGCCTAACATAATGTTTCAACATGAACAGTTAACATCAGACAATGTTCTAAGCAACCGAATCTAGCTGATCTTGTCAAAGAGCTGCTTTCAGATTCACCTAAAATAAGGACATCAGTTTCACCTCAAAGAACGGGATGGCACGACCAGAGGACAAGACTCCAAAACTCTTATTATTTCTAATGAGAATAAATGAGAATGGTACAATTTGAATTAGTTGATAGCTTTTTAGGAAACGCAACAGACAGTGATGGTCAGCAAAAACACCTACCAGCTGAGACTCCTTGCAAATATTATATGTAATATAAATTAATTAAAAATGGACTTCAGCCACAGTAACTACTACCTGCTATGAATTTAGGCACCTCCTCTAAACTGTTCCCCGTGAACAAATGTTTTACTTTCACCGCTATTTCCAACTATAAAGTATATAAAAATCTTTTTCTGCTAGACCACAAAATGGATATTCCCTATGTGTTCTTATAAAAGAAACAATAAAAATTCTTTACCATTCGAAACAATTAAAAAGACCCAAACCAGCTATGTGTAATCTTAAAAATGTTCTTAAACACAATATATTTTGAAGTTATTTCCAGTAAGACAGGAGGAAAGCTAGAGGCCTACTCTCTGGCTGTTGACAAAGCTAAGCAAGATGTGATCAAACTTTATCACAGGACAAAAAGACGTACCCTGAAATACTGCCACATTCACGAATTATTTCTGAAATTTACTCAATAAAAATTTTAGTTGTTTGACAGCTGGTTAATCTGTCCTGGCTCAAATTGCATTACAGAGGTAACAATTCTCTGGTGTTCTTTAGCTGAACAACAATAAAAAGCATTCCTGTAATGCGTCTATGTGTGTCAAACACTGAGATAGCTGGATTCTTAGATTTAGAATTCATACACCTAAATACAATGACTAGATTTAAAAAGAAGATTAATGCATGTCATGAAATGCAAACAATTAAAAAACCATCATTATTCAACACACAGATAGTAAAAAAACAGCCTTGGTAACATGTGTGTCGTGAAATAATTTAAACATCTCTATTAAGCTATATGATGCACTAATATTGAAATTTAAGTTCAATTAATTGTTAAGTCAAAATGAACAATTACGTCATTGTTCGCAATGAGCTATTGTCTTCTAAACATCCATATTTTTAAAAAGTAGAGTAACCTTTCTGACGGCTGAGGGAGCACTGAGGACCTTCAGCCAAACGCAGAGGAGTTGAGCCATTTTGCTTTCGCTATATTTGTCGCTTCCTGCCAGATTCCAATTGCGCTTCACAATCTACCTCTTCTTAGATTTAATATTATTGATTACATTGCAGTCAGACTTACATAAGAGTTCAAACACACCACTGTTACTGTGAGAATCCTGTCAGTTTATGGCTGATTAGTTTCATTCACAGCATACTTTGTGGATACTGTCAATTCTATTTCAAAGTTACGTTTATACACAGTCTGTGCACATACGTATTTGTGTATTTGTTTGTGTGTGTGAGGGAAGGAACAGGCAGACATTTACCTCTACCTGGATGTGGCTGTCAGGAGGGGCTGACCGCTGCAACAGAGCTGCCTGAGGGCAGCTGCCACAGAACATTCTAGAAGACTAGGCAAGGCATTCCCGCCAGGCGCAGTCACACGGGCAGTCACCCCTGCACCTCCCTTCAGGAGGGAGTGGGGCAAGCTGTGTCTCTGCTCGTGTCCCCACCCAAGTCAGGGACCCGCCACAGTGCAGCAGCTCTCAGGTAGATGGTAAATAATTTTTGCATTTCATCCATTTCACCACACAGTTGTGACTTTTCCATGTTTAAAGTGTTATCCCATTTTCATTTTAGCAAAGTATCAAAGAGGACTGAAGCCTTTGTATCAGTGGGTTTGCTCATCTTGTGAAAATACAAAGTCCCATTCAAGTCCTATCAGAGTTGCTTTACAAGATGAAGCAGTTAGGACTGAAATATTTCCTAATTGTGAGGTGAGGGTATAAAACATGAGACAATGTTATGTTACTTTCAGATATAGAGAACAAAGGAAATGGATCACACATCGTGCTGTCCCCTACTTGTATTGCATGGAAGCTTTGAAAATAAAGAGAAGTGTGAATGTTGTTGATTTGAATAATGGTGTAGGACATTTTAAATGCTACCAAATTTCACTTAAAATGTAGATTAAATTTAATCTCTTCCACTGGTATTTCACTGAGATAAGTGTGTTGAGGGAGCTTTTAGTTGAGTCTACCTTTCAGAGAACATAAACATCCATGTGTAAAAACCAAATGTGTTAAAAGAACAAAAAACATATTTAAGAAGGTTTAACACAGTGTATTGCTGAGTGTGAGTACGGATTCATTTACACGGGTATTTTTCCCAAGTAAAGGTTATTTCTAAAGATACACATCCTTAATGGAAAAACATATAGAGTAAACTTTTGTTCTTATTCTAGATCAGGTGCATGACATTAATGGTAAAATGTAGAATTCTTTTGATCCAACTCCCATAAATTTCCATCTGATCTTATTTTGGCACAAGCGCTGTGAATCCCTGCCATTTGGGTTCATTCACGTTCAGCACGGTTTTACCATCCCTAACAAAAATGCTCTGAACTTACTCTGAAAGAAAATACTGTCTAGTAGTTTCCATAAAATTTCTTTTGATTCGATAGCAACACCATATTATAACAACATTGTACATAGGATACAACCTTCTATTTACCCTAAACTAATTTTCAGATTCAAATGGTATCTTGTACAACACAGGTTTTCAGTGATAGAGTCTTTCCTATCAATGTATTTAATAACTAAGCATACGGTCCAGCTTCCCATTTCCAGAGCCCAGTCCTCTTCAGAGCAGACTGTCACATTGTGCATATGCATGAGAAAAAGCTTTTCAACATATAAGACTACTGCTGAAAAGATGATCAGATGAATTTCCTTCCATTAACCTACACTGATGAGAATAATACTGCCCATGTAATTTCAGTTATATATTCTTAATGACACTGAAGTCTCTGAATATTTACTGTATTATCAACTGTAATAATACTGAATGCAAAGACTTGCTTTGAATTCCTCTGTACTTAGAACAGTGTTGCAGCCAGGTATAAACAAGCGGTATCATTGTATGACCTAATGCACACATAGTTTGCCAGAATAACACGGTCTGCAGTTCTAGCATAAACACCGTTTGTGTTTTTGAACTATGAACTAAATGACAATACACCTAGGTTTCTCCACTGTCTCTAAAAGATCAACACATTTTGACTTTGATGAAAACATGCTTGTAAGATAAAACATGCTAATATGCATTTTATTTCAGGGGATTAGTGACTTTCATTGGAATGCTAGCAGGCTGTTTTAATTCTTGTACAGATTTGAATGAGAGAACATGTTCAGTATTCTAAGAAATCATTCTGAAAAACTGACTCCGTGTGTTTACGAATTTATATCACCTAGTTTTACATCATAGTATACATCATAGTATACATAGTATACATCATAGTATATATCATAGTTTACATCATTAGTATATCACCTAGTGTTTTACAGTATACATGTTTTTCTTGTTAAACATAACTGCTTGCTGTTCAAATTATTTTTCCACAACAGTGGTACTTAGTGTATTTAATAGCGTTCACCAGCATAGCTGGAATAAATACAGACTGAATTTCAGAACCATGAACCTGGTTCTTGAATCTTTTCTTAATTTATTACAAGTGAGTCAGATATGGTGGTGTATTTTATAAATGAACTAGTGTGAGATGTAAAAGCTCTGCATATCAGCAATACAAGATTTGATTCCTTTATCTTTCTGCCTTATCTCTTTTTTTGCAATACTTTTCTCTATAGCTTCATTGGTGTTTGGGGAAATCACCTACAGATAGTGCCAAGACAGAATCTGTTAGATTATGGGTTATAAAGTAGCAATGCTCTTCATGAGAAGTTCAGTGACTCACTGTTCAAGGTTAATGACTCCTGGTTTGTGACCAAATCAGATTCTCTCCCTCTCTGCCCTTAAGATTCTGGAAGGCAGATTATTTGAAACAGATTAAATGGGTTGATAGAGCAGGATGTGGAATCTATTTATGTTCGATGGCTTGTATTTTTAATGTTAAGCATAAAGCTGCACCACTACTTTCTATAAATCTTTCCCACTTTCCATAGGAGCATGACAATGTTCTTCAGTAATTCTGAAGATTATGATATTTTTGCTAGTAAGCGTCAATTTGCTTAGATTAAGAGAGATGGTGTAATTCTATAATGCAGTCGATTGGCTAGTAACTCATTCTTAATTTCAGGCTTATTAACTTGATGTTAAAAACTCGTGACAGTAGAGGTTTGATGATGAAATCCAAAAAGATACCACAGTGTCCCCCTTTTTGATCTGAGAGCTCCCTGTGTAGCAAGTTCATATTATCAGAAATAGGTAGCATTTCCCAGAGCTCCTGCAGTTTCCACATCTGGTCGGTGTGCTAGTAAAAGCTGATAGACGATACCTTTCAGAAACACACTGCCAAACATACAGGCATAACATATGAGCAGTTGTACTAGGTTGTACCAAAGGTCTGCCTGTCCCAAGATTCTGTCTCCAGAGTTGTCTGAAGGTTGGAAAGTTTGCCAAAAAAGAAATAAGGCACCCATATAATGGTACTTCCCTACTGCTCTTCTACCTCCACCAAACTGTGTCAAGCACTTCTGCTTAAATAATCCATTTTCCATTTTTTTCCATGTTCAACTAAATTTTGAACTATGTAAGATTTTGACATCCACAATGTTCTATGGTAGTGAATTAGACAGTTAAAGTATGCTGTGTACCTTTTTTAATTATATGAACTTTTTTACCGTAAGTTAAAAACCTTGTCTCCTACCTACAAAAGACAACCTATAGGCTATTCTGCATGACATATTAAAGAGGAAACATCTTAACACAACAGTGTAAACCAGATAGATACCATAAAGGTCTCTAGATTACTGTCTTGGAACCCAGTGCCTACGCCTTGAAAAGAACAAGCACTGCTCATAATTTTTAAAAACTAGATAAAGGCTTCAATCCTTAGGAACAGATCCTTAGCTCTGGGTTGACAGCAGACATTAAGCACTCTAAATTAATTTTTAAGCTGTTGGTGAAGAACTTGAGACACCCTTTATGTATACTGTTATTAAATACAGCTGATATTGTTCATCACACAAATTTTTGTGTGTTCAATGAATTGTAGGCACATAACTGGATTTTGCAGGTGAAAGCCAAGAATTTAAACATTTAAAAAATTGAAGATGTAGTCAAGTGAATAATCTTGCAGCTATTTCACCATTGCAGTGATGCCATCATTGAGTTCAACAACCCAATGCTAAGTTACTCAATCCAAATACAGCACAAGTCAGTAAGTCAAAAAAATTACTCCAATTATATAACTTCAGTTATACTGCCTGCAAGTACAACTTTTCCTCACATTGTTATATTGTGCATGCTGTAGCAACCTCAGACATATATTGATAAATAGGGTAATAGATAGGAAAGATGAAAATAAGATATGTTTCTAGAGCATTCCTACTTCAAAAGTCTTTTGCTCATCAATAGTTCATCTGTGAGCATTTAATAAGTTTGACATGTATTTCATTTCCCTTGTTAGTTAACCTTGTGATATTGTTATGCGTATTCATGCAGTGTTATCGTTAGCTTGGTTACTGACTTAAATGTGGTAAAGATTTTACTGGATTTTTTTCTCTGACATCATTATGAGGTTTTTTTTCTTTGTTTTTGTTTTGTTTTTACACAATGTTGTTTGCCTATTGCAGGGAAAAATCTAGAAATGGGAATAAATACAAAACTTGTGTTTCTTAGTCTTGATGACTTTGACTGAAACTTTTATAAAAGAACAAAAGATGCTGTCCAAAAGTAAAGACAAAATTCTTATACCTGAATTGGTTAGAAACCAAACTCAAAACCCAAACCAAACAACAAGAAAAAACCCCTACAGACACTAGACTCAAAACTCAGGAACTGCAGACCTTAATTTCTGTTCAAAACGTGAGTTACCATGTTAAGTGGGGGAAAAAGATAATTCTGTAAGGCAAACATACGAATTGAATACTGATATATTTTTCTAGCACAAACATATTAACAGAATGCTTTCTATATTCATACTCTTTTCTCCATTCCCATTTTTATGTATTTATCCACATTGCTAGTCAGTTGAAACAACTAATAACTGGTGATATGTTTTTAAACTAAATGCACCATTGTTTCATGCAAGGTAATAAACTGCTCCAGATATGCATATTAATTACTAGAGGGAAATTTAATAATCTTTATTCTGACATAATTAAATCTAGCTAGCAGTATGCATTTAATGAATAAACTATTCTTACTTCAAAGTTTGCTTGGTCTGTAGTCTAACAAGTAAGGAATCTCAGGAACATGAATGACGTGGAGTGGCTCCCACAGTCTAAAGGGACTGTAGACAGGCTCTGTTAAATTTAATAGTAGTCGTTATAGACACTTTTAACTTCAGTTTTTTGCCAAAGCCGTTACTGAAGTGTACCGCCCCTGCTGCGGGTTGGGGCAGAACTGAACACAACCCAGTCTCTGTTGGACCACACTAATGGCCTAGCATATTAAATGCAACAGCCATAATTTCTGTTCAAGCTGATATGCCAGACTGTGAACATTAGTAGCTAATGAGCCAGCCTCTGTCCTTTTTTGTCACCTTTAGTAGTAACCTCTTGCTCTGCGAAGGCAGGCAGCAGAAGCAATAATCTCTTTGGCCCAGGATATTAGCTTGTTGTATTACTAAACATCCAGCAAATGATACATCTGCTGCTGAAAATCTGAGTTTCACTTATGTGTCCTTTTGTCAGTGTAAGGCTGGATTTCTGAATTATTTCAAATGAAAAAACAAGCAGCAGCTTAACATAATACAGGATGCGTGAGTCATCTGTTAACCAGTATTTCCCCCAAATAGATGAAAACACAACTTTTTACTTTCTAATTAAAATTCAGTAGCCTGCACATCATCCAATAAATTGTTTGAGACCAAACCAGAGGTTACAGACATCTACTCTGTTATCCATAAGCGAGTTAAAAATTATGAATATTGCTTTAAAAGTGAATAACCACGCTGGCGCAAAGTATCCTAGAACTGCAAGGCTCACGCTACTACAAGCAACTTTTTAAAAATACTGACCCTGCTTTCTCATGGATATGTAATAGTGAGATAAACAATAATAATAATAGGTAGATTATGAAGTGATAAATCCTTAGTCTGAAGAAAGTAAGAACAAACGTTTATCATTTAAACTTTAAAAAATATCTGCATCATAATTACCACACTAACACTGGGTTATTTTATTATGAAACACAAGTTTAATGAAAAAATCTTCCCCATCTAGATCAAACATGAATGTAAGCCAAACACTCCAGGGGGCAAAACAGCTCCTTTTCTTCAGTCGGTATAGATTCTAAACTTTTGGAATAAATTGTACTAGTATCAAAACTTAACCATAGAAGTAGATTACATTCATCCTAGACTTCCACTATGAATATCTCTGCAGGTAATGAACTGTGAAAGATTTACATCTGAAGGATGTCAGGGCTAAGGATATACTCTTCACACAGAGTACATCCTGCTATATGCTCACGTGGATGTTCTGTATAAAGTACATCTAGAGAGGCCAGTAGCCAATGAAGCCCTGAATTTCTAAGGGTTTAACAACCCATAATTCAATTGAATATGACAGTCTCATGCTTATTTTTACTCCACAAGATAAACGTTACCACAAATAAACTTACCAAAGTCCAGGATGCTAAATGTGACTTTTGGTGCTGCAGAGAATGTTTCACCAGAAATAAAGTGATTAAAACTGAGGAAGCATACTGAGAAAAGTAGAGAACAACATCAGAGCCTTTTATCTCAAGGAATTACAGATTCAGTCATATACCTTGCTTTCTCTTTCCTCCTCTTTTTTAAGGTAGCCAAACAATTGAACAGTACAATTTTTTCACTCTTTTCCCTCAGCACACAATACATTACAGAGCATACAATAACTGATTTCTTTCGCTAGTAGTAGATTTCTCTGTAGAGTTTCTCAGAACAAATTAAACCAAATCTTAGAGGTTGCTTCTAAGATGAAAGTTCTCAGCAGTCCTCCCAGAGAAAGGCAGTTGCATTCGTGGTAGTATGACAGTCAGTAGGAAAGACTAGGTAATAGATTTTTGTACAGGTGTAAAACATATAAAAATGCAGTGGAGCTAAGGCTGTAGATCTTGGTGGAAGCTGCAGGCCAGTAGCAGCCCTCTGAGATGCCTCAGCTGCCCTGCTAATGAATGTATTCAGCATTACTCACATCACAGACCAGCTGGCTTCCCAAAAGCTGACAAAGGAAGATACTGCAATTAAATCTTCCTATGGGTTTTCATCGATAAATCTGAAACTATCCCCACCTATGTAACAAGTAAACAAACAAACAAAAAATCAGAAGTTACTCTCCTCTGAAGTATTTGTCCATGTGCACATCATCAGTGCTTAAACAATCTCTATTGCAGAACAATGATGGAAGCTCCTTTTTCATATCTCATTCTTCCTACCAACGATTTTAAATAATGAGCTGTATTTTGTCGTAGTTACTTCTGTAATACTGGCTAATTTTTAAATACAATAGCATTGCCTTGACTATGGTCACATACTAGTGTATCGCAGCTGTCAAAATCAGTGAAATGTTTGTTTGCCATCCTTTGCAGAAATAAAGAATTGGTTTTATTGAGAGAGAAAAAAAATCCTTTGCTAATTCCAAAGTTTAGTTAAAACTGTAAAGAAGATTGGTGATGAAAAGAAGAAAACATTCTGAAAAAGGTTTTGAAACTTCCAGCAGAGTTTTACTCCAGTGAGCATATTAGGAAGTGGTGCTCATCAGTGCTTCTCAGCAAGGGGACACACAGGTGATGATCCCCCAAAAAGTGACTAATGCAGAATGTAGGTGAAAGAAATCCAAAAAAGTTGGCATTTTGTGGTGTTAAAGAAAATGCATCCATCACAAAAGAAGGAAATGGGACAACATGATTGCTGTACAGGTGTTAATTGCCATCCTGATTTAAAGGTATTTCCCAAAATGCTAACAGTGCTAAGGCTGTGCTTCTCAACCAAACTTAGTGAACAGGCAGCTGACCTCAGAAAGCACAGCTGCAAGCAGAGGTACATGAACAACAGTGTCTAAGGCACTTCTTACATTTAACGTTAATATTACAAGATTCTTGCCTGCCTACTGGAAGGATGGACCCAGGGCAGAAATTTACAAAGACAGGTAGCGCCTGGAGTTGAAGTCAGTTCACCTGCTGATTATTTCATTGATAGTATTTTTCCTCTTGTACAAAATTTTAAACAATTCAGCCCTGACACATTTTTAAAAATGCAATAGTGCAGAGGACCATTGCTGTCTGTGGGCGTCCTTCCCTTGCCCACCTGTCATGATCATTAAATGACCATGAACCTCAAGAAACAATAAATATAAATCATAAGTTTAATTGTTGTGAAAGGAAAGTTTTTCTGACCCATAAATAGGTACTGCATTTCTGTCAGCTATTGACTTCAATCTCCTTTTTACAAAAATGAGGCTGATTTTTTGTTTGTTTGTTTCCAAAGACAAAAACCTGTATGTCTTTTAAGTGTGTGTTTATATAAACATATATGTATGTCTACACACATAAATGCATCTCCCTGATCATGTATCTACATATATGTATCATATTGGATTGTTTTTTCTAGTAAGATTTCTCCTGCTTCTGTAGCCCTGTATATCGTAGTTGATTTAGGTAGCTTTCAGAAAAGTCCTGCAACTTTATTACATGAAAGAGGCACTGATTAACTTCTTCCCTAATGCAATTTTGTTTGATGTGTAGCAGGAAGAGTTGTCGTTTTAAGTTGGTGCTTGGTGACATACTGACAACTGGAGATGTCCAGTCTTACAGTGTACTCATTATGGAGGGACGTGAAGTACTTTTTACCAATTATTTCCTTTTTCTTTGTTTATCTCCTTTTCTTAAGTTTCTTAAAATTAAGTCGGGGTAATTTCATGTTCAGAATAATTGGTCCTATATATTTACATATCTAGTTTGCAAAGGAACTATCAAACTGGACCAAGCCCATGATTTATCGGTTACCTGATACTACGTCCTATTTTCAGCAGCAATCTTTACTTGTTGTTCCTTAGAAACATGCGTGAAACCCTCTTCCTTACCTATGGGGAGAGGAAAAATCTTTTATCTCCTCAAAAGTGCACTCTTGAGTGTTTAGGAATAAGAGTATTAATGTATCATAATTCAGGTCATTTCACTTAAGGTCCTTTTAACACTGGTGGCCACAGCAAGTGTGTAAAAGTTCAGTTTGTTCTCAAATGTTACTACTTTGACTTCAGTAAATCTTTTTTGCCTTTCACAAAATGCCATGCCCACTGTGAGACAGCCCATAGCCACTAAGTAGAAGTGCCATCAAAAAGACAACCCAAATGGCCTGATTAATATTATGCTAATAAACTAGTGCATTTCTCACTAATCCATGTTTTTAAAGTAGCCAAGGCTAAAGCAACACCCATATAATCAGGATGTGTGAAAGACTCCAAGTGACGAGAAAATGTTCTGCGTTAGCTAGGAAATACTTGTTAGTTCAAACTACAATAATCAAAGTAATAGCACTGCCTTTCAAAGCAATTTAATTGTAAATATCCAGGAATCCTGAAGAAAATCTCAGTTTCTGAACAGGTAGGCACAATTCCATTCTATTTGAAATTTACTAACAAAGTCATCGTAATTCAGTTGGAAAATCATGCTTTATCCTTTGCCAAAAAGTAATTTACTGGACATTCTTCAGAAAGCCTGCAGCACTATGCAGATTCTTTAAGATAGTAGACCGCACGAAAATACCAAGTAACTGTCAAGTAACACTGAACTTTCTTCTGAAGTCTTCTAATGTTATCCAGAAACAAAAATAAAGAAAAAATTAGACCTCCCAGATTTTTGTAAGACAGAACCCTGACAAGTATATAGGCACCAGGAATATTCATTGTTATTGTGCATCTGCTGCACAATAACCCTCACAACAAGCTGAGTTTACAATGGCTATGAAATAAACCTGTGAACAGAGCGGCCCTTTTTACAGCCTGGTGGAAAAATCTGGAAAAGTGGCCAAATTCCTCTTTTACCAGTGAGACAAAATTACTATGCAGAAAAATATGTTATGTTTAGTAAAATTAGAAGATATGCCACAAAATGCACTTAATTACTGAAGTTGAAAACTAAATAGTGCCTTCTCGTATCTAAAAGCTGAAGTAACATTGATTTAAGATTGTTTGCTACCAAGCAGAAATTATTGCCGCTGTTCCAAAAACTGGATATGAAAATAGTGCTTTCTATAGCCACATTGTATCTCCCAATGTTAAAAACCTTTAATACTGATTAATGACATAACTGGCATGCAATAAAAAGGTAATATTCACTGAGTTTTCTAGCTTTGAAAATGGAGGCAACAACTAGCAGGCTCCTTACTGAAGTCTCTATAATATATTCTAGGTCTGCATTCATATACCTGTAAGCGCAGAATTACTCGGGCCTTAAACAGATGGACCTTCTTGTATCTAGTACCAGGTGACCCTTATAGAACTGCTGGCTGAAAAGCCCTGATGAAACCCAGACAGACATCTGGATGTAGAGATGCCCCAGTAGATCTCTACAGTGCTGACCTGACTGTAGGTCTCTCATTTAGATGCTGTCCAGCTAAGGATCTGTTCTTAGAAAATAATTCCATGCAATTTTAAGGCAGTCTCATATCAAGTATTTAAGTTATCACAGCCAAAATTTTAGCCTCTGATAAAGATACCTAAATCTATGTCATTATAATAAAAATTCTAATTGAAAACTGATCTTTAAAGGTCCTGCTGACCAAAAAGAGAAAGAGTAAGAAATATGGAATGTTTCAAGCACTAGACTTGGAAATGCTACTGTGTTCCTTTTAAAACTACAAATCAGAAAACTTCAGTTATCTCCTATGCTTCAGAAGAAAAACAGGTGGATTTTCTTAATATCTAGTTTTATTTTGTTTTCTCTTGATATATCATAAATTAATGATGCTTTTTCATTAAAAACTACTTGATTATCCATCAGACACAAAGGCAACCATGTACTATTTGCCCAGTGAAAGATACTAGGAAAGCACTTTGGTAAATACCAGGGTACATCAAAAAGGGACTGAATTTTTTATTGCATGTAGCTCTAAACCAAAATCTCTTACAAATGTAAATAATTTCATTGTCTTTTATTCTAAAAAAGAAACAATGCATTATGCATCAATATTTAGATGAAAAGCTATGCAGTCTAAGGCTCAATGAAATTGCTAGTTCTGTAAATCAGTATTCAGCCACAAAATTTAAGAAAATTTATTCAGATTGGCACAGTTAGATTGGATAAGAAGTACTTGTCTGTCCTTAAAGAGGGGCTAAAGAAAATGTTTAGCTAATCAGAACAAACTTTCAGGACACGCGTATAGAGATTATTAGGAACAAAAAGGAGTAAAAAATTAGTAAAAATAAGTAAAAGAGTCAAAAATCTCAATTCTGGTAATTTGGATGAACATAGGTGACCGATAGTACAGAACAAAAATATAGCCTTCCTTTTATTCAGTTTTGAAATACCTGCAAAGGGCAACATAAAACTGAAAAATGGAGTAAGTGCAATGAGGCCTTTAGAATAATTATGTGTTGTTAATTGAAGAATGTTAATCATGTCATATTAGGAGGAAGACAGGGTTAAATTGGTAAAATTTCAATTCACTTAGGCCTTATCTCTTGTTGGAATGAACCAGATGATTAATCCTTAATATTCTTCAGGGATACAGAGAACATCAGCAATTAAATTAACAACTACAAAGTTTATGCTCAGAGATTCAAAAATGAAAGACAGAAACACTTTAATTTTTCACAAGTTGTTACCTTAATTATCTTCTTATTGCTTCTGTCTCTTCTCCCTCATTACAAAAACACACCCCTTAGTATTCATGGATCCCTTTAATTTGCTGTAGCTCGGCAACTATGTAAGGAATGTCATCTGAGCTGCAAAAGTCATAAATCTTACTTTGTGAATGCTCATTGAAAACAAATTGTTCTGCTGTACCTAGTCCCTGTGTTCAAACTGCAAAGTGCTGGCAAATTTCTGTTTCCTTACAAACAGACAATAATGCCCATCAAATTTTGGTGGCAGATTAGGAAGGCTTGCCTGGAAAATAAAGTGAAGTAACCTTCTTTTATGAAAATAAACAAGAAATACACATATCTAAGTCAACCTAATTGTTATTATGCAAAGTGCTACTGCCAATAGGAAGATATGGGGATAAGATTCTTATGAAACATTCTAATTCTACAGTCATGAAAATAAGAATGTAGTTCTAGATCACTCATGAAAATTATATACCAGTAAGAAATTACAGACTTAGATTTAAGTGAATGTTCTTTGATTAGAGAAGAAAACAATAGAGAAAATGGAGGACTTAAGAACGTGTTTGGGATTCTTTCTTAAAGAGTTCATTAGAACTCTCACAGACCATGTGAAATCTTGTTATCAATACTGGACTGCATCATATATTGAATGATTTCAAATGTAATTGCGATGAAAGTAAATGCTCCCACAAGTTGAATGCAAAAATCCATGCTTGCGAAACACGGGGACTTGACATTGTTATCACTAGGCATGCTTTCAAAATTACCAAAGTTTTAAAGTAAAATGTCATATCCCTGAAGGGTGCCCCTACAACAAATTATTAACGAAGCTCTATTGATCTTCACCCAAACGGCAAACTCTCAATAAATCTCATCTGGACCTTTGCTGAAGCTAGAAAATGCATTACACCCCCCTACTGACCGCAATTTTTATTATCGCTATTGTGTTTGTAGGGCAGTCAATTTTATACAGCATAACAAACTGCCAAGTGCTAAAGTGATTTCCTCTATTACTGAGGTCCATGTATTAAATTTAGTGAGGCACAATATCAAACTTCAAATATTGCAGGGTTTAGAATTGAATGCAGCTGAGCCTAATGTTATCAACCTGACAAATACACTGACATATTAAGTAGCAGATCATTTATTCATATTTGGAACTGGTTTTGTTTTTCTATTCAGCTGTACAGTTTTAGATTAGCCACAATATTTCAAATGTGACTATTACTGTGAAGTCCAAAGGCACTGCAGAATATATATTTCATATCCTTATTATGCACTGTAGATCAGAGGAATATGCCTCAACAGCCTGTTATCACATATAAATACACGTAAATTAACAAATTACTTTGCATAATACAGGTTTAAGCTGCAAATACTTTAACCATTTTGAATGATTTCAGATACTTCATGTCATAGTCAAATAAAAAGCTCAATTTCTCAGATAAAGTTTCATTCTGTGCTCCTTTTTTCCCCTGATTATTCCTCTCTAGTCTAAAATATTCCAAAACAGAGACTTTCCGAATTTGCAGATACTATTTGAAATCTAGTTCCTACTGAAATATGCCTGGCTTTATGTACACCATATCCTCCTGGAAGAATTGATGTCTTCTGAATAATTAAATCAAAATTTTAAAATACTTGTCACTAATACTTAATGAAGTATTCTTAAGTAACTGATTGCTTACATCAATGCAAATAAAGCTTTCTATTATTTTTTTCTTCAATAAATAACAAATACTTCCCATAACAAACTGAGAGGAAACATCCAATATTTTCCTTACCTCAAATAATCCAAAAGATCCTCCCCTGTGGTAAAAGCTGAAGAAGCTACGAGGATTTGAGGAAAGAAAAATGCTGCATTGATATCTGTTATTTTAGGGAACGGCAGTTTCCTACCTTTTGGAAGTGGATCATGAGACCTTTTCTAAATGACTTTGCATCCTGACAGTTCTGCAGTTTTTTTACTTCTGTGGTCTAATTGTGTAACTATTAAACTGCAACAGTTGCCATTCAGAATAGCTCACAGTGGATTTCTAGACAGAGCTATCTATCCTCATGCAGAAACTCCAGGGAGGATTCCTGTAACTTTCTCTCCGGAAACCTCCATCTTTAATGTGCATTATACCCCCAGTTGGGAAGGCAGAAGGATAGTATTATCGATAGATTTGTGTAACATTTCAAATGTAAAGAAAAATCTCCAAATGAAAGGAAAGAATCCCCCCTCCTATTTTTTTTTTTCTTTGGTGGTTGTTTTTAAAGTATAAATCATGAAGTTTAGTTCAATTCTTTAGGAGGGCCTGATAGTCTGCAATCTTTGACTTTGGATATTTCATTGGTGTAGGTATTTTCACCCTAACAACCATGTTGGATACTGTACTGTCCAAATCAATCATTAAACAATTTAGCTAGATGCTTTCTATTGTCAAGGTGCTTGTACACCTGTCTCATAGGAGACAGCAGGTCAAAAATATTGCTACCTTGCACCTTGATTTGGAGTTAGAAAGCCAGCTTTCTACTAAAAGCTTAATTCAAGCCCTGATTTTTTGTGTCTGCTTTTTTTCCTCACATATTTTTTTCCTTCAATCCTTCTTAGAAACTTACTGCAACACCAGCTGGCTGTAAGCAAACAAATAAGCAAACAGAGTGAATGCTGAAAAACAAGCATTAACTATTTAAACTTGGAATTTTTGTGCTTTTGGACTTAGATTACTGGTGCTTGGGTTGCAAACCCTTTCCTTGAGAGATTTAACATAAACTGACACTCAAACATCTCACATAATCTCATACACTGCCAGAGTTCTTCCTTGTCACTGAAAAGAGATCAGATAATATTTTGCTAATTGCACTGAAAAATGCTCTTGGCATTCAGCGACTTCCCACATATACATCACCAACTACCTGGACCCTGAACTGACTTTATGGAAGTTTCTTTGTCTTCTGCAATGTCATCATAAATTGGACTCCTCTCATGGAAAACCAACAATTACCTGTTAATAAGCCTGCCCATTCAGTTCCATTGAGGAAATTCCACGAGGAGTGAGGAGCAACACTCTTCATAGTTCTTTGAGCAGAGCTAATGGCACTACTTCTTTCATTCCTGAAATGTTAATTAGCTCATAAGTCTGACACTTGGTAATGAAATATTTATTTCCATGATTTAAGAATTACAATAGTGAATCTAGATGTATTACTGAATATAAAAATTATTCTAAACCATGTTCTAATCTACAAGGGAAAACCACAATACATTAGTTCGAAGAATTCCCTTGTTCACAGGGCTGAGTACTATCCATTTAAAGCACTTTGCATTTTGAATTTTGGAATCTTGCTTGCAAGAGAGTCTTGTAAGAGTTCTTTGAAATAGATAAGAAATCCCACCAACTTTATGTGTCTTAATTCCAACCTTTAATTACATTACAATACATTTCATTTAGATTCATGAAGGGTATAACCAATTCAAAACGATTTTATTCCCATTGTGACCTGAGCTTCTCAGGTTTGGCATCCTGACAAAGAAACTGGATATGAATACCAAAAAAATAGAATCATCATGTTGACCTGGAAACACTGGGGATACCTCTGAGAACCTGAAAAGTATATGAATAATCACCTAGCATCATCTCAAAATCTGAAAATAAAATGACAAGAAGGGTGGAAGAATTGGTTTCCTAGCGAATAAGGTAAAGATTCTATCAGAGTAAAACAAAGAGACTCTGTGTTGTATTGATCTTAAACTTGATGGATTGATCCTTGCATCAGTTCATTCTTTTCCCAATTGTCAAGGAAGATTTTTTTCTTATTCTCCCATGACTCACCACAAGATTGCACAAGATTATGTTCTTTGATTCTCACTTTTTGAAGCAATACTTGGGTGATGGGATTTTGGATTCCCTTTCATCAGGATACTGATAGTATGCAGTTCTACAACCCAAGAGACTGTATATTCTAGGTTTTCTCTGTATCAGGGAGGACAGGAGAGAAACCTGCTTGTGAGGTGGAAACTATTCCAAGAATTCTTCAGTGACCACCATAATTTAAAGTGCTTTTTGCCAAAAGAGTTTTTGTGGCAAACGGACATTATTTGCCATTGTTCCTGAGTTCTCTAGAAGCCACTATAATAGCCTGTAATGATGTTTCTAAGTATTCAGACTTCCTGATGACTACATATGCCTTTCACCATCACCCTTCCAGTACTGCAACACTGAAGAACATGAACAGACTTTTGATGATTCACAATGAGCTTCCTGAACAGGATGGACAGCTATGAGAAGCAGCACAGTCACTGTGTTCAGTAATAGTTTTCAAACATTGTTCAGAGTGTTAAAAAGTCAGAATTGCTTAGAATTTTGTTAGCTGAGTGATGTCTGTGCCTCACCCAGCATTGAAAACCTGTAATAACAGTCCTAAGTAGTAATAGTATGTTACTTAAAACCCCAGGATTATTAGGTGTTTTAGTATCAGCTTTTACATTAAGTATTAGCACCATCCACTGCAAACTGAAGATTCGCAACCTAGAATAAAAAGAACACCCCTCTAGAAATTTACTGTTTTGAAGGGACAAGTTCATAACTGGTTTGTGTGTCTGGACGGGCCGTCCTGCTAGCCCAGTGATGCTGGTTGGGAACATTCTTGTTCCTAGTCCCTGGAATTATTTGGAAGAAACTGTAGCAGTATTAACTAGACTGATAATTTTTGCTTTACAAACTCATTTATCCTTCTCCAAGTTCAGAGAATTAAAGGATTAATTAACTTCTCACACAGAAAAAAATATTATCTTATTATCGTAAATCTAATTTAACTTGATTATATTTTTAGATTTCCTTTTTCTGCTTGCATCTCTTTCTAACAGCATTTCAAAACATGGCAAAATGTCTCTGGAAAACCACAGCCACCCATAAAAAATAAAAAAAACAAACATCAAAAACCAAACCAACAAACAAGTTTAAATCATCAACATTCTTTCATATTTAATAGCTTGAAATACTTGACAATAAAGGAAATCAGAACAAGGAAAAAGGTATTTTAGAACCCTTAATTTGGTGTTCCTTTTTGTGCTGTATAAATGGAAATTGAGGTAGAATGTGAGCAGATGATCACTGATCATATACCTAGTGTACTTTTTTTACACAAGAATTCAGAAAGCAACTCTCTGTTGTGTGAGTTGACCATTTTCCAGTGTAAGAAACCAAGAACAGAATGTCAACAATGGAATAGGAAACTATTTTTTAAAAATTGTCTCTTGAATCATTTATGGCATACATTTATTCAGACATGCATCACAGCATGAATTTAATCCCAGAGGCAGATTATATTAAAAGTATGTATGTTTTTTGCATAAGTAAGAGAGGACAGCTTACACAGGCAGCCAACAGTGGCAGCATTTGACACAGAGGGGCACAAAGTTGGGGTCCTCATCTGAGTTGAGTCCAGCCTAACGATTCTCAGAAATGCCATGACACAGGCCACACTCCCCAGAAGGTGTTGAAGCTGCTGTCCCTGCCAGGCCAGAGGCTTTGACCCAGAGAGTTTTGAATGGCAAAGCTCAGGATGCTGAGAAGAAAGAGCAGGGTGAAAAACATTGTGGCCTTCAGCAGAGCAGACTTCCAAAGAAGAAGGATTTGCTTGGAAGAGTCCCATGGGAATGGACCCTGGAGGGAGGAGGGGCCCAAGAAAGCTGGTTCAAGAATCACCTTTTCCAAAACCAAGAGCAGTCTGCCCCAATGTGCAGGAAGTAATGCAGAAATGCCAAGAGACTTTTATGGATGAGCAAGGAGCGCCTGGCAGAACTCAAACATAAAAAGGAAATATAGAGAAGGGGGAAGCAAAGACAAGTAACCTGGGAATACTAGAGAGACACTGTCCAGGCATGCAGAGATCTAGTTAGGAAAGGCAAAGCCCACCTGGAGTTGAATCTGGCAAGTGCTGTCAAAGGTGACAAGAAGGGCTCCTACAAGTACTTAAGTGGCAAAAGGAAGGCTAGGGGAAGTGCAGACCCACAGCTGAATGGGGCAGGGGCCCTGGTGACACAAATCATGGAGAAGGCTGAGGTACTGAATGCCGCCTTCGCTAGTAAAACCAATCTTCAGGAATTCTAGGCCCCAGAAGCTGCAGGAAAAGTCTGGAGCAAGGAAGACACACCCTTGGTGGAAGAGGATCAGGTTAGAGGATGCATAAGCAAGCTGGACATAGGTAATTCCATGAGCCCTGATGGGGTGCACTCATGCGTGCTGAGGGAGCTAGCCTTGATGATAGGAAGGCCATTCTCTATAATCCTGGAACAATTGTGGCAAGTGGGAGAGATGCCTGGAGACTGGAGGAAGGCAACCATGGCTCCTATCCTCAAAAAGGGCATGAAGAAGGACGCAGGGAACTACAGGCTCTGTCAGCCTCACCTTGATCCCTGGGAAAGTGATGGGGCAACTAATCATGGGAACCCTTTCCAGGCACAGTAGTCAGCAAGAGGATTCCCACTCATGCTTAGCTAACCTCCAGTCATGCTTTCAATAATGAAAGGTCTACCTTGGTAGATGAGGAAAGAGCAGTAAATATTGCTTACCTTGACTTCAGGAAGGTGTTCAACACTGTCTCCCATCAGATCCTCATAGGGAAGCAAATGCACTATGAGGTGGGTGATCAGACAGCCAAGTATATAGAAAAAAATGGCTGAGTGACTGGCCCCAGAATGTGGTGAACAGTGGTGTGATGTCTAGTTGGAAGCCAGTAACTCGCAGTGTACTCCAGCAGTGGTGCAAAGGTAATCACTCACCACCTCTCAGAAGTAGGCCAGCTAGTCTCCAACAATGGCTACTTACCCAAAAACCACCTCCCCTCCAGTTTTATTGCTGAGCATAAATATACCTTTGGTCAGCTCGGGTCAGGTGTGTCCAGGTTGTGTCCCCTCCCATCCTCTTGCCATCTCCAGCCTACTCACTGAGGTGGGACAGAGTGGGAAAAGAGAAAGCCTTGATGCTGTGCCAGCACTGATCAGCAGTACCCAAAATACAGTGTGTTATCTGCACTGTTCTAGCCTGAAATCTGAAACTTAGCACCATATGGCTTCAGTGAGGAAAATAAACTCCACCACAGCTAGACTCAGTACAGGGATTTAATTTTTTTTAGCTGAAATCAGTGACAAGCTTCCTCCAATGTGATTTCCAAATGGGGTGTCCAAGAGGCAGCTCCTCTTATGTCATGCAAGTATCTTTTGCCCAACACATTCTGTTTCTTTAGGGTAGTCACTTGTTTATTTTCCAAAAATCATAAATTCATAGTAAAAGATCAGTGGTGAAAGCAACATACTAAGTCATATTCTACTAGATCACGTGACTCTAAGAAATCATTCTCACTCAAGCCACTCCTTGGCTATTCATATGGTCCAGTAATTTTTCCAATACACAATCATAGTTCAGTGATAAACTATTGAGCAAAATAGCTCAAATTCCTATACTTGCCCCAATTAAATTCCCATAAACTTTATTGGTTAGAGACTATTCTGTCGAAGAGGAACTAATCTGATGAGTAATAGCATGATGGTGTTCACATGAAACAGTTCCAAATTACCTGGGCTATTAATATGTATAATAACTATACGATAGCAAAAGTCCCATGCAGCAAAACATATACAAAAAACTGATCAAGACAGAACCATACCATCTCTCCATGAATCATTTATGAACTCCCTCACTCCCTCCTTTTCTCCTTACTACTATTTTTGACGATGCATTTTCAGATACCATTCAAGCCACTCAATAATGAGCAATAACCCAGTCAATAATGTGGTACATAACCATTCTATAGACCTGTCTTGATGTGGGAAATGGTGTTGCTGAATTGAACTAAGTCAGTGCAACATGATTGAAAGGTCAGGTTACAATACATACTAGGATATGTGAAGCTGTGTATGCTGACTTTGTGTACACATACAGGGGAACCTGAGCTAAAATACTTAGCCAGCTAATTAATTTTCATTTTAGACAAGCAGAAACGAGACTGCATGGTCATATTTAGTTTATTTGACTGTGACAACTTTAATAAATTTGTTACCTAACAAGACGTATCTCCAGTGTAAATTGGAGTCACTTCACTTACAAGATGACTGAAGTAGTCTTATTACTTCAACAGTGTCATGAAAAAAAAAATCTTCAGTGTGTAAAAGGCTTCTGGAAAACATGAGTAAATATTCATTTCTCCATGTCCAACTGACTAAGATATGAACAGGCTTGCTCTTCAGCAGGAAAGATTCCAATTAGACATGTGGCTCACTTGCATGTGTTTTATAGCTAGGAGATAAATTTGACTTGTCTGTTTATAACTGCTTTTTATAAACCAGTTTAAATAAAGAACTTGTTCACAGGCTCTGTACATCCATATATTAACATAAAACAGGATTGTTACCTTAGGTTGCACTGTGTAGTTTTGCAGCAACAGTATATGATAACCTTCTAAAATACAAGAGTAACAAATGCTAAACACACAAAATTAATAGTAAATAATAAGTAACAGAAGTGCATGTGGAACTGTTATAACACCAATAACATGTCACCACATCATACCACAGGTATGTGTGAGTGGTAGAATGAAATGTTTCATGCTACCCTGGCTAGGTCTGTATGTATTATTAAATTATCTTCCTAGTCTTTACAGATCTTAATTCTATATTCCTCATTTGTCTCCATCATTATTTCCTATCGTGTTTGTAATTTTGTCTTCCTGTTAGATCAGCTTTCCTCTCCTGTTTGAGAGTAAACTCTTCTACTCTCCCTAGCTATCAGGAGGAATTATCCAATATACAAATAAAAAATTGCATCCCATTATTATTATTATTATTATTATTATTATTATTATTCTGTTGTTGCGCTAGAGTCGCCAAACACACTGCCAGACTACAGCTTATTGATGCCTTTTCTGACATAACACTTCTTTTTGATAATGCATGGTTATATCACTACCATGTGAGATTCTTTTCTGAGAATATTTAGCTCTAATATGAATATCCAAATGCTATAAACATTGAATGCTGTTAGAAAAGGATCCAACTTTGTCTATAGCATAAGGTACTGAAAGTTTTTATGAATAACACAATAGGCTCTGCCCTTTTTGACAAACATTAGTATGCAGTTGCCACCTATATTTCCTTTTTGCATTTTCAGAAGACAAGTCTGGAGTATCTAAATGTGTAACTAACAAAAGTGAACATAGGTAGAATAAAATAAGAGATTTGCTAAGGCATGCAGGCTATGGAGAGATGTGGAAGTCACACACTATGAAGTATTAGGCAGGCAAATTGGTACACATACCTCCAAAGAGTCTGAATACTTGTGAACTAACATAGCTGTTCTTATGCTTTGAAAACCAATTACCACATATTACTACAACTCTGCAGCAGAAAAAAAAATGCAACAAAAATACTCTGATTCTTAACCATCCAATTCAAAAAATTGCAGGTAAAGTCACACCAGGAGGGTAAATTAGACCCTTCTTTAAAGCAAATTTTTAATTGCCTTTCAGCCACAATCACCCTGAAAAACTAAAGGTTTTTTACAAACGCGCTCTGTTGGAATTAATTTCCCCTATTTGGGAGGGTGGTGCCTTAAAATCTACATGTGTCAACCAAAGAATTGCACAGTAAGAGCATAATTATTAGTGTAATTACCAACTTACTCTAGGTAGAAACAAACGCTCAAAGGTCTCAAGTTCCCATTATTACAGGTTTCATGCTCCCTCAGATGCTGTGGCAGTAAATACAGTTTGAAATATATGACGACAAAAAAAAAATAAAGTTCACCCTGTGAGTTGCTTTAAGAGTAGTGCCTTAGTGATGTCAGAAGGACACAATTTCTTCACATTTAACTCAAAAGGACATTGACTGTTCTGATCTTAAATATACTCCTTTCACCTCAGCCTCTCGACCTCTCCATTTTCCTTCCATTTCAGTGACATATCTTTTACCCTTCTTCCTACATTGTTCCTATTGTTCTTGGGATGTAGTATTCACTGGACACCACAACCAAGATTGGAGTATGCAGGTACAACTGGAAAAACAATCACCCTGTGACTGTTACTTCACAAAGGAAGTCACCTCAGTTTTCTCAACACCTCCACTCCATAATGAACATGAGAGGTATGTAAAACAATAGAACTGGGCTTTGCCTTGAAAATCAGGAGTTTGTCATGGCTATGTAGGTTGACATCAGAATCAAATACCTGAAAAGAAGAAAGTAATATTCTATGACAATTACAATTTAATTCAGAAGTATGTGATGTCTTGGGTATGTTCCCGCATGGTGCAATTTAACTGGGATTCTTCTAGAACCTAATACCATTAACCTGCATGTTTTCTCAAAACTTGCAAGCTAAAACAGCACAATTGCTGAAAACAATAAGGCACAATCAGTAACAGTCTTTTTTTCAGGTTAGGTATTTCAGTTATCTCACATGCGTGATGATAAAAAACAATTGCTTTTTAAAAAAATTGTAATTTTTTGCTTATGTCACAGTTTTAAAGTAGTTTTGTGAGCTTTATTCAGTATTCATGCCCTGGTAAAATCTATATAGGTTGCTAATTCTGAAACTAACAGTACAATTAGCACTGCCACCTCAATATTAGCAGTGGTACCACTGCAGTTAGTCTTTAAAGTGTTTGCATGTTACTCTTGAAACTGATTGTATGAGCACCAACATATTAAACGTTTCCATATTCAAATGCACACACTCACATATGCCCACCCTTGGGGGGGGGGGGGGAATCTCCACATAACATTTAACCATAAAGATTGTGAACAGTTTTAAAATTTGCTTTTTGAATAAAAGAATCATATGTATGTATTCAAAATACTGATTAAAACAATTATAATCTGCAAAAACATAGACCTTTGGATAAAGGTTAAATCTTGAATAGAAGTATTTGTAAATATTTGGTCTCATAGAATCTAAATTTGGCTTTAGCTTTTGAAAAGTCACTTTTCAAGGAAATTACATCTCACCAAACATAGCTCTGGTCTTCAATTCCTAATGCTTAACAATCGATGCTCTGCAAAAACTCCAGGCAAAGTACCTACAAATGTGACATTTCTTTTGACTGTTAGTTTGAAGAGTGTAGTTACACTTAAGTTTAGCTGCAGTGACCACTAGATATTTCACTGGAATTTCAATAGAAAAATTTTGTTTGCAATTTTGAAAGACCAACCAAACAAGATAAAGCATAGTGTTTCATTCATTACTACATTACTACAAACATTCTTAATAAAAGGAAGATCAAATTGTCATGACAATTAAACCACTCAAAACATGAAATGTACAGTATTTGATTCAAAGAATGACTAAAGTCAAAGCAGTTTATACTGATTTTCCAATTAACTGATACTGCCACGAATCAAATTCTCAGTGAGAAAGGGAGACAGACTTTCCAAAGAATACACACACCAGTTTTAAAAGCAGAGATTGGAATCTTGAAATTTTACCAAGTATGCTCATTACACTGTATCTCAAACACAGGCCTATTGAAAAACTAAAGTTTGTAATACACATGCATGTATCAATTGAAATAGATTCATTCTATAATTTGAAGAATCTTTTTGAAATTAGACTGTGTTTTCTGATCTCAAAACACTGCTGGTTGGGCAATTTTCAATTTTGTACAATGATAAGTGATGCTTCATTTTTAGGTAAATGTTAATGTGAAGTTCCCAATTTTATAAAATGTACTCCTCTTTAAAAGAAACCATTGCATGCTGGTGCCCAACATTAGAGAATAATGTTCACACACTCAAAAATGAATGGGTTTTGCATTTCAAGGTGACAAGTACAATGTCAGACACAATCAATCGATCACTGCATAATTATTATTGCAAATGATCCATATCCATGCTGCAAACCTTAAGGGGGATTTAATGAAGCAGTAAGCACATCAATAATAAGATCTACTTCAGTCTCTGTTAAATCTCGTGATTCATAAATATGTTGTCACATTTTATTCTTCCTTGAATTCCTGTAATTATATTTGAGGAGAAACTAACTGAAAAGTAAAATCCAAATATATACCAGCGCTTCCTTTCTAAAAGGAGTCCTCCACTGTATTATATATACCCCACAAAAATTAAATTTACAAAACACCATTATCAAATAAAAGGCCAAGATAGTCAACAAAGACAAACACAAAAGAATCTCTGAAGAAAACTTGAAATGTCAAAAATCAGATTAATCCTAACATGTTTAGCTGACTTAAAATCTGTATTGGGTATAGATGGCAAGGTTTTGGTAGTTAGGGGAGTGCCAGGGGGGCTTCTGTGGGAGGAGGACAAGGGCTGCCCCAAGCCAGACACAGCTGGTTCCAGATGACTTGGTAATGGACCCACCACAGGCTACAGCCAAGTCCATCAGTCAGTTTGTCGATGCAGCTGTGAAAACATACATTAAAAAGGGCAGAAACGTTGGAAGAAATAAAAAGAGAAACAGCAGAGGAAACGCTAAGGTTGGAGAAGGAGGAAGCGCTCCATGGCGGAGCAAGCACACACCTAATGGGACTGCAGCCCATGAAGGAACTCATGCTGGAGCATAGGAAAAGAGTGAGAAGGAAGGAGCTGCTGAGAGAAACTACTACATCCTGACTGCAATCCCTCCATGCCACCCATTGCCTCGCTGAAGGAAGTGAGTTTAACTTGTGGTGAAAACAAGAGCTGCTGGTTTTGTATCCCACTACCTGAATCAGAAATTAAACTGGCAAATTTAAGTGGCAGAAATTATAATTGGCAATAAATAACTCAATTTCCTCCAAACAAGTCTGTTTATTTGGGATAGTGATCAGTGAGTGATCTTTATGCTGACCATGGGCTTTCTCACTCCTGTTCTTCCCATTTTCTCCTCCCTCCCTGTCCCACTGAGGCAGGGAGTGAGCGAGCAGATGCGTGGGAGTTTGGCTGCTAGCTAGGGCCGACCCACAACACAATTATCATTCTGGAGAGGAAAGAATATATAGTATATTATATCCATATGTGGAAAGCAGTCCTTTCTGCAGATATCTAGGACTACAGTCTTCTGATTGCAGGAAGAACAGATGTATTTCCATACTACACTATTAGAAGGATCTAAGCACAGATTCATCTGTTTGGCAAGGAAGGAATATCAATGCAGGAGCAAAAGGGAAACCGGAAGCCAATATGGAAAGACAGAAAAAGAAGATCAAGATCTAATGAAGACGGGAACAGATACCTAGACTTCCATTACTAAACATCACTCGTTGTCGATTAAGCTGTGAGACTAGTTATACAAGGTAAATCAAGTCTAATGGCATTTGCACATGTGAGAAACCAGAAGCAAAATCTTGGCTTAGGGACTCACACAGTCTTGTTCAGCTTTTTGAAGAAGCATACTTCACTGGAATAAATATCCAAAAGCAACCAGTCAAGAAATTAATCTCAAGACATGAACAAGGTTTTTCCACTGCCCAGAAAAGCCTTCAGGACTTGCTCAACCTTCTGACTCACCAACCAAGACCATTCGAACAGTATCTATAAGTCTACAACTCCAGATTGTCACAAAAATAGTATTTAGAAAGGTTTTCCACTAAGAGATAATCGTAGATGGACAATAGAACTCTAGCCTGCTCATCTAGACACATTTCATGCAGTCTTTGTTCAATTCATCCCCAGTCTAATAAAAAGAAATCCACCCAGTTCATTCAAATTCATGATGGAAACTAATTCTGTTAAGAGGGAAAAGAGGAAGATAAGGTTAATTGGACAAATGTAACTTCTTGCTGAAGAAAGGGGTGGGGGGGAAATAGGTGCAGTAATTAAAGTATATACAGTATATAATGCAACTTCAGAAAAGGACAGTCTAAAGTTTATCATAGATTTTTACAGAAAATGCACGAATTCTGCTGAAAGAATTAATAGCAATACATACATTCTTAATATCCTACTTAAACTCAATTTCAGCACACATGAGCACTTACACATATGCATATATGTGTGTTTGTGTCTAAAGGGATACAAATTATTGTTACAAACCAAAACTGCCTTGCTTGCTTAAGTCACCATTATGCAACACTGGATATAGTGGAGCATAATACTGATTTTGTTCTTTTGTTCGTGTTGTTACCCTGTATAAATAATAGCATGTTGTTTTACAAAATACCGTAACAGGTCAAAAAAACCCCTTGAAGACTGAATGTATTGGATAAATAAATGTTGAGGTTAAATATTGTAAATTGAAATTACCTTTCTCTTCTATTTAGTTTCTCTTCTTCATACTAAAAAGGTGAATTTGCAGAATCTTTTTGTTTTGCATGTTATTGTGATTGTTAGCTTCTGTCATTCCAAAATGTATTACTATACATACAATTTTAAAACCAACTTATGTGCATATACCAGTAGATACAAAAAGATACCGTACTGACAATTGTCTTAGATTCTAGCTTAACTAATTGTAATCCTATTTTCATTCAACATCTCTATCAGACCTTTCATTTCAGCCATCAAGATTGCAGATTTATAAATTGTAATACTTCATTATTCAGGTTTATTGAGTCAGATACCCTTGAAGAGCCTTAATATTCATATCAGTATACTCTATTTTTCTGTGTTAATAGTAGAAGGTACATATTTATTCAACATCAGTGGTCAGGCAGTCAGATACAGAGTATGAAGCTACATGTTTTATTCAAGGTCTCAGTGGAAAGCAGCACGAGGATCATTTTGACTCTGAATGTACCTGCAGCTTTTCAGCTAATATGTTTGATTTTTCTAAACTAAAAGGATCTAAATATTTTGATTACTCAATAATTCTGTGCCACGAAATCTATACTGCTGAAGTGTTCCACTGGCAATTTTTTCAACATACTCATTTAGTCTTTCAATTCAGTTCATATTGTATCTCAATTGCCTGTAGCTCTATAAACAGTGAGTTGCCCATTTTTGTCCTAGCCTGTAATGTTATTGGGAAGCCCTCATTTAAGAGAGAAATACCTTGCTTAATGATGTCAATGCTGCAAAATACACAGTAAGTAAAGTTACTAAAAAAAATATGAGAAGAATTGTATTGCCCAAAGGGTATTCTAGCTCCTTATTCCAATTTTAAAAATGCTAAGATTTTGTTTCTTTATTTTGTCTTTTTAGTAATCTTCATATCTGTTTAGGGTTCTCATTTCCTTTAGACAGCTTCACTGTAGCACTTAGTACCCAACAGCACAGGCTAGGTTTGAAATGACACACTTCCAAATATATGCAGACAGATTTTGCCTTTCTCCTGAATTAGGGTAGTACATAAGAACCAGTAAGACTTTTGTTCAGCTGAATGGAATATCATCTGTCTTTGAGTATGTGAACTGACGCAGACTTCTGTGTGTGTATTAATACGTCTCTAAACAGGAACTTACTGACAAAAGCACCAGAAATGATACCATAAAGTAGTTTGAACTCCTAAATATTTATCCAGATTAAATTTCTGATACAGTCTATTACTCCCTGTTCCTCCAGTCTTCTCCCTGAATGTTCATCTGAGTTATGTTTTGCTACTGTAGGCAAGTACAACACACAGTTCTCTCTATTGGACCCAAGAGCTTTATTCTTCAGAGTTGTCAAAACAGTGTTGTATTACAAGAAGAAATTATCTTGTTGTTATTGCATATAATTTTTTTCAATTTGTTCCTCTTTGTCTACTCTAATTTTGGGCAAAAAAAAATTTCATTTGCCGATGTGCTTTCTACTTTATTCGATCAAGTATTGTGCTGAAGCTACTACTGAAAATCTCTGCTAAATACATGCCAAATTTCTGAAAACTCATTCCCTATTATTAAAAAGAACAGCAGACTGACAGGAATGAAGCACATCTCTGACTAAAGAGACATTAATTAGATGTTTATAAAATTTATAAAATTTTGTTATAGTTTATTTAAAGTAATTCTAGTTCAGCATTTTCACAGCATATTAAAAATATGGAAAAACAATAATTTGTATATTTTAAAATGTATTTACCGATTATTTTCTTCCAGTTTTTCTTATAACAATATTTAATTGCATATGACTAACTTTTTAATAATATGCAATAAATTTAAACTCTCATCCTCTGACTCAGAATATGTAAGTTGAACATGAGGCCTATGAGAACTCAAAACAGTCCAGTCTGAAGTACCAAATGGAAAACAAGCGATCATGAAACTGTTTGCTTGTGAAACAAGCAGTTGCTTGTGCTGTCAAATAGAAAAACTATGCTTATTTTTAAAAATATGAAAAGAAGTAGGAGTAAACTATACAGAAAAAGCAGGTTTGGAAAAGTGTGAATTCTATGAAAGATTCTGAGCAGTCTCAGCTTTCAACCGTCAGCATTCATTTCACCCAGTGATAGTTATGCTTCTATTTCCAAGGTTAGTGGAGGTCAGCAACATTACAGCCCTCTACCTGAAAAAATTTTTACTTACTTGCATCATTCTGGGAAAATTGCAACGTCTTTTTGGAGGCGAGTTGCACTACAAAACGTGAATGATAATCCGCAGTGATCAAGAACACATCATCACTGCAACAATCTTGTATCGGAGAGAAAGGTATATTACGCTGCAACAGGATCAGGATGTAACAGGGTCTCTACCCTTTAAAGTTAGAGAGGATATAGGTCCTTTTGACTTCAGGATTTAGCTGTAGTCCCTAAATCAGTAGTACTTGAAACTTGATATTGATGAACTTTTATAGCACAGGTGTCTGTACATAAAAGTACCAGACCAAAAAAAGTTCTCCTTCTTCTAGGGGAGGAGGAGATTATAAGCATCATTAAATTGCTTGGGCTGTCAACAAATATGGATTTCTTTTGACAGGGTTAATAGTACTAAAATCTTCCTTTACTTTCTGAAATCTTGAAATAAGTATTTAAAAACAACTACTCAAGACAGTTCCATTCAACCGAATGAATTACTGGCTGTACACTGCATTCTTGCAGAATGTTTTGATTTAGTTAGCTGAACTTGTTCACAGTTTGCTTGCCATAAAAGGAACTTAGCAGCAGCAGCAGAATTAAAAAAAAAAAACAAAACAAAACACAATCTAAAAAGAAAAACCAGAACAAACAAAAAACCACCCCCCAAAAAACCCCAAAACCAAACAACAAAACACCACAAAAGAGCCAAAACTAGAGCAAAACAAAACAAACCCTTGTTACAGGATACTAGTTAGTAAGACATTATAAAATGCACAGAAACTGCAATTTTCTTTTCTCTTTGTAAATATCGCAAAATATTTATTTCTACATTATACATGGAATAAACCAACAGGTAAGCACTGCCACATAAAGGAGTGGACTAGTATGAAAACGATCTTTATCAACGAAAAGAAATAGATTTATTTTACATCTTTTAAAACAGGAAAGGCTCCATTTTCACACAAGTTGGCTACTTTAAATTTTACTAATATTGCTGAGGAGCTTTTATATAATTTTATAAAACATTGATGTGGGGCCAGGAGAAAGCATTTTGCTGCTGTGAGTTTATACATTGCACCTGCATATGTTGAAAACCTCTTATTTACACACTGCGTCTTTTACATGCAGACATGCAGATACATACACATGTGCACTTAATGTACACAGACTTTAAAAATAATACAATTTCAGAAATGTTTTCTATGAATACAACTCATCTTTATTTCCAGAACAAATGAAATTAATAATGTTCTGCTACAATAAAAGTTCATTCTCTGCTTCTTCCTACTCATCTTGTTTTGAGATTTTATTCAAATCATTTAGACTAGAAAACTTAAATTAAAAATGGGAAGAATGCTTAATACCTAGGTGTAGTAGTGCCAAAAGAGAGACAGGCATTCTCCTGTTTAATGAATTCTGCTGATAATTAAAAAAAAAAAAAAAGGACACACCATAAAATGTCAGTAAAAAGGACAAAATAAAAATGGAAGCAATAGACTTTTAAATGTCAAATATTAGTTATGGGAAGCTTTGGAAAGCAAGTGGTACCATCAGAAAATGCTTATTACTGTATTTTTTTTCGCTTAAAGCATATATACATACATAAAAGGAATAACTAGAAAGAATCATAAATAAAGTAAAATAAAACACACTGAAGATAACAGAAATCTGCATAGCTGCCTGTAAGAAATGTACTTCATTAAGTTTTCCAAAAAAACAAAGATCCATGGAGGGGGGTCTGAGTCCCTAGCTTTTAAACTGTTTCAGCTAGTGCCACAAAGAAATAGAATAATACATGTCCTTTCACCTTATTGTGCATGTCAAAAAAAAAAAAAAGGAGTTATCCTCAAATATTTACTGTGTATCTCTTTTGGATGATGTTAACTACAACAGCAGAATACAGGAGTGTTGAGTGAAAAATAGACTACTATAATTAAGTGATCTGATTTATAAATCTAAAAATAGAATTAAATTAATCATTACATTACCAAAACTACAGCTTCAATACAGACCATGGTAAGGGTTAAAAATAAGCAGCAATTGGGTTGCTGTTAAATGCACAGATACTTGCTTGTGAAAATTAAAGTGACTTCTACTACAGAACATTGAGGGGGGAGGGGTGTGAGGGGGGAAACAAAAATCATAAGGCTCAGTGACTGGTGAGCCCCTGAAATGATAGCACAGGTCAAAGAACTGAAATAAGAAACTTAAAAGTCCGCATATAGTGCCTTTTGCACAGATGACAAAAGTTACTACATACATTGGAGGGTCAACAGAAATTAGAAGGAACCACAAAAGGGAGATTTACAGCATGAACTACAAGCAATTTAAAAGAGCAGTAGTGATTTACTGATAATATCTCTAAGACTTAAGTATTGTCATATGCAGCCTGTTTTGCAAAGGTGGCCCAGATTAACTGCAAGTCTGTCTATTTTTTACATACAATTTAAATAAATAAATAGATTGTCAAATGAAATTAGTTTAAAATATTTCCTCAGAAGATGTAGAGACCTTGAAGAGGAACACAGAAATGCTTTTTAAGTACGCATATTCATTCACTGATTTATTGGTGGTTCTCTTTGTTTGTTTTTTTTTTTTTCTTTAAGAAAAAATGCTTCATTTTTAAACCTGGATGAATTAACAGGTTAATAGTTTCACTAATTCACAACATACATATCACAGCACAACATCATTTTTAAGGTGAGCAGATTTTGCTGCAAGGAATCTGAACAATGCTGAACATAAAAATCACAGGAATATGCACATTTTATCCATTTCTTTATCTGCGGTCATCAATTGCAAGAAACTTCAAAAGCCAAGAAAGACTGTGACAACTAATATAAACACAGCTAGGTCAAGTAACACAAATTAGAAGTTTTAAGCACATTAAGATTGTTTCATTTCTTACAAAGAAAGCGAATTCTGAACAGCCACAAGTGATGCAGCATTCATTTTATGACTGAACCGCACAGTGAATCTTACGGATACAACCGTAGCATTTTCTAAGGCAATGAAAAGAAAGCAGTGCACTATGCCACATCCTGCAAACCCTGAAAATAAATTGCAGCTTGATGTTAATGAACCAGTTTGTTTAAACTCCCATTGGAAATGCAGGCACATGTACTGTACACTAGCTAGACTAAGCTATCCTGCAGTATACAGATCTTCACATATTAGAAAACATGCTGTAACTACAGGCTAAAATCTACAGACCCAAAGTCAATTTATTAAAAAAAGATTGACATGGAGAGAGACACTACCTACCCACAAATACATCATCATCTTGAAAGAAATCAAGGGCTCTGTCAGCAAACAGAAGTCTCCTTACTTCACCAAGTATGTCTGGAAGGAAAACTGAAAACAGTGGGTAGAAAAATCTTGCCTTTTTCTGTCAAGTCCTCACAGTTCTCTTCTTTTCTTATACAAGGTTTTTTTTTGTTTGTTTGTTTATGAGAAAAGCATTCGTTCAGTGGCTCTTTCTGCGTGTGAAGTGACTTGCTTCAGGCTGTCTTTTTTCTTCCCTTTTGCTCCCTAACTCAGTCTGTCCTTTCTTTACTGTCAAGCTTGCTTAGGTAACAATTCTTGGTGTATCTATTTAATGAGCAGGTCCGTGCACTAAAGGCAGCCAACTACATTGGAGAGAAGGCAAAAAAAGAAAAAATAGTAATAAATAAATAAATGGGAATATACCACTTCCTGGTTGTTACTATAGGATCTACAGACGCCCCCTCTGTAGGAATTTATAGAAGGATTTCTGAGACCTTTTTTTTGGCGGGGGGGCTGGGGGGTGGGGGGATCATCAGAGAATAGCAGGTGACTCCAGTGGCACTCAAGCCATTACCTCTCCTTGCTAAAGGACCCAGTTCACAAATCCAGCATTTGAGAAATTTTTAAACTCAAAGTAAAGCTCCTACAGAAAAGAAAGGAACATGTACTGCACCCTGCTTCTCCTTTATCTCTTTAAATGTACTTCAGATAAAAGCCGCATCCAGTCAGGTCAAGGCCTTTCCCAATCTTATTACTCTAACACAAGAGTGTTCAACATACTTTTCTACAGCCATCTACTGACTTCATGGTGTTATTGCTGCTGCTGTTAGCACTGCTAGAGATAAATGCCAATATGAGGAACAGGGAAATTCAAACCGTAAATCAGATTATAGTAAAAGTGTTTGTGCTACTTTAGTTCATTTTTGGTAGGGTTTGTTTTTTTTTTCTTGCCATAATACATACTTTAAAATCAAAATTAGAAAGAATTGTGATTTGTATACTAAACAAAGACTAATAAAGAGAACTGGATTTGTTAGGGGGTTTTTTTTGTTAAGTTAAAGGTACCTTATGCAAATGAATGGGTATTCAAGGGATTCAGGATTTTCGACTGCAGTTTAGACTTTTATCATTTACTACAAGGAAGCATTTTTAACTCATTTACCCTATCTCACTGTAACACCCAATATATTTAGTAAATAGATCAACAGCATCCTCTGGTGAGAAACAATTTTACAGTGTAAATGAGCCAAGCTTTGGTCACTTTTTAAGCTGTATTATTGGTCTTGAAAATCATCCCTGACCTTATGAACTAGCAGCATATCACGCTGTTACCATAATATGCTTTAGGTACTGATGCAGAAAGCTACAAACACAGTCTGTCTATTAAGTGTATCAACTACTATAGTATATACATAATGATTATAAATAATTGAATAAATAAAAAAAAGGAGGTATAAAAATGGCTGTGGGAATGAGATTAAACAGAACTTCTGTCTTATTTTTATGTTTGGTTACTTATTCATTATCTTTGGTCACTGACTCTACATTTCTTCAGACAAAATATTGTCGTCCTTTTTAACTAAAGACTCCAGTCAATTTACATATTCAGCCTAACCATACAAGGTAAAATGTCACCTAAATAATTAAAATGCATTAACTAAATTGCATAATCATTCACTGCACCAGGGCAGGTGGCAAATGGATAGGCACCTGCTGAAACAGCCTATAACAAGGAGACATAATAGCAAAGGAGGGTTGGGGGGAGCAAACTAAAATCCATACCATTAAGCAAATGGTAATCAGGAGAGCCTTAAAGACTCCCATCACTGGGGTGAATTCAAAATAAAAATAACTGCTATACCACTAACATTTCAAAGCTGATCTAACATAGAAAAAATGAAACAATGAATTTATGTGACACTTAATTCTACGATTCATAGAGAAGTTTATACAGATAAACAGATAAATATATACACACAGAGCTATTTAAGTTTGATCCACTAAATAATATATCCAGGTAAGAAAGAGGCTGTTGCCTATTTTAGCAGAAGCAGAAGAGAAAGATTTAATGTACCGATTACTAAAGTGATAACTTTTACAGTAATGTGCAAGGACAATATAATTTTAAATAAGTTTAGTGCAATTTCATAAAGTAAAGCCACTTACTTCACAAAGGTAGTTTTCAAAAGGAAAAGAATAGCCTTTTGTTTACAGTTTTGGGTTAAGTCATCTGCCAATTTAACCACCAACATTCAGCAATCTAACAGGCCTAACCTGGTCACCTTTAAGCTGTACACTTTCACTTCATTTTGTCTACCGTATAGTGCACTGTGCTCTTGTGTATTCAATTATACTATAATAAACTTGAAATATCACGTTAGAATGAATTAGATTATACAGGTTAAGCTGAAAATACATTTTCTGATAATGTATCTGCACATCTGCCAGCCAGCAGTTCTTTCTGGTCCGCGTGTCTGAACTGAACACACAAGGCTTTAGAATTTTCGAAGTCTGGTTAAAGATTTTATTAATATGATAAAGACTGTGCACAGCTATTGCCTATAAATCACTTTTATATCAAAACTCCCCTGTTTTTGAGCCTAGACAGCGTATAAAACTTCAGTGAATTGTATCCCAAGGCGCTCAACTAATCTGTCTGTATTCTAAATTCTCTTCATTATTAAATTGGTTACTCAATCAATTCTTCATATCTTATTCCTTCAAACAAGTGAAACAAATTCTAATGCTCCTACACAAAACCATTAATTTGAAGTGTTTTATTTTTAGTACAGCTATTATTAAATACTTTGTTCATTAGATCATCTCCAGTTTCTGCACAAGTAAAAAAACGTGGATAAAAAGAAGATTGAAAACAGGTATATAACTCTGTTCTTTGCACCTATGACTAAAGCTTAAACCAAACCCTCTTTGCTAAGGTTAGTTCTTACATGTTCTGGATTTGCAAAGAGTGTCAAAAAAAGTAAATAGAAGGTACTGACCACGAACATTCTAACAAAAGGCTGGTCCAAGAGAGCTGATATCGGGTTCAGGTCAAAGGTTATTGAAATCAACGGGAATACTGCTGGGTTTGTAAAGATTGGGGAATCAGAAACCATTCCAAACATGAGTGTATGCTATTTGTTGTGAAATGATGGCCCATTTTCTCTGACGCTACCAAAACATTCATATGAGGATTTTCTATAGCAGCACTGACAGGTATTTTAGCTTCAGAGCATGGCACTTCTGTACCAGCTTATAGCACAGCCTTAACTCTTACAATCAGAATATAAAATATTTTGCCTATGGAATCAGAAGGGATTGGTGAGATATTAAGGACAGATAAAAATGTTGATAACATTAAAAAAAAATTATGTTATCATAATTCATCAAAATTAGTTATATTTATGATCACCACATTCTTATTGGCACCTAAACAACTCGGATTTAAGAAAAAAAAATCAGGATCTAGATTATAGGAGTTCCATTACCTTATTAAAGGGACACAATTCATGGACATATCTTGGTATATTTATTAATGACACAGAAGATTGGAAATAGCATTGATATTGCTGCTTACTGCATTGGAAGATAAGAAAGTGCAAACTAAGTTTCTCATCTTGCAGGGTATGTAAGATTCTTAGGAACTGCAAGAATATTAAAGTAACCTCAGTGCTAACGGGTACAATCTCTACTTTGCTAGGTGCTATATAAATACATAGAAGGATACTGAAATCATATATTTGGTTCACAGATCACAAAGTCAAAACTTGTATTGACTTTAACTAGTCCATATTTTCAACTAAAGCCTGTACTTTAGAATTTAAAGGGGGGTGTAATATTTTTTTTAAATGTTGATAAAGAAGAGAGGAAATGTAAAGGCAGTGAGTATGCTGACTTTACTGGTGAACTGTTTTGTTTGGGTTTTTTTTTGGTTGGTTGGTTTTGTACATTTAGGCTTCTCCACCAAGAAAAGATACCAACCAGGCACATAATACATGAGCTACAACAACAGTAAAATCTCACATAATTTAAACAGAGTAACAAAAATAATTTGAAATATTTAGAGAACTAGAAATACTTGCATTTGTGCTTAATTTCCACACCTTACAGCCGCATTTATAATGGCTATTTATGAAATAAAAAACTGCGTCCGTTTAGGAGGTATGGTATAAAACAAGCCCTTAATCTGCTCTTAATTCACTGCAGTATTAAGGGGGTTGTTGCTGCTGTTGCTTTTTTGGCTTTTGCTTTTTGCATTACAGCACAACTGTAGAAAAGCAATCAAAGTGCAACTTTATGTATAGGTCAGTTGGTTTATAAACGATCCTGTGTTTTCACCACACATACTTTTTTCCATTTTCAAATAATTTCTATTACTTTTGCACTTCAGTCATTTCTGATGCAAGAAATTAGGGTTTTTTTGTTCATTTGCTGTATAGTGAGGTCAGAGTATTGTCCCAGGGAAGTCTGAGGAGCAATCATCCAACAATTTGGCCATTAGACATCACCATAATTTAAAATATTGAGTCAGGATTTCTGGCTGGCTGATGAATTGTGCTCAGCGTATAGTCCAAGGAGTGACAAGTACGATGGAGACAGATGGGAGCTTCCTCCAACCCTAGACTCTGACACACATGCATGGGATTTACACAGTCTGTAGTTTCCCTTAGAACTGGGAATATAAAACGTGCTTTACCTTCTCTTAGCATAGCAAGGTGATGGAAAAAATGTGAGGAGTCTGGCCCTTTGTCTGGTACGTACACTTCATTTGTGCTGTTTCTGTAACAAAGTGAGCTGCTTATTTCCCCCAACATTCAAAAGTTCTATCCTCACAAGTGTCTTAGGGTAACTAACAGACTATAATTAAGCCAAAACATTAGCGATCAGTGTTTGATTGGTACCAGTTCAATCCCTTGTCCATAATTCAAAAGACAGGTGCTATATCATTGCTGCTTCTCCACTGCTTTTAGTGACAATAGACTCAGCCAATAGTTGTGACAAGGAAAACCTGTTTTTAAGCTGTCATTACTGGGCTCCAGCTTCAGTCCTGATCAAGGAGGGTGTCACCATGGGATGATGATGGACTTGACTTTATTTAGAACAAGGTCTGTGAAAGGAAAATGAAGGGTTACAAAATCTTTCCCAGAGAATTGACACAAGGACTGTGGGAAAAGAATTTACTGGCTGTTAGAAAACATTGCTTTAAGTAAGTTTCATGAAATGTTAGTGTGTTTCTCCAATTTTCTTCTCCTAGATAATGCCCAGGTGTCTTTGCAAATCTTCATCTTGATTTAGAGATTATGCAGATAACGAAAAGAAACAAACCAGTTTCAGCATGTAATTCATTCATTCATTCACAGTTGGACAAAGCAAGCTGGATATCACATACTGAGTACTGGAAACAAGTCGCTCTCAATTTGTCTATTCCTTAGGAACTTCCATTGGTCAAATAAAATTGATTGAATGAATTAAATAACTCAGGATACTCTTGAGCAGAAAAAGAAACTAATGCCATCAGAAAAATCATCTCCAGGCAAATGTTTGCTTAGCTGTAGTCAACATCTTCTTGACACTGCCCATAAAATCTTTGATTCAACAGAAGACAGAGAAAACGTACAATCTTCTAACGCATTTTTTCTACATCTGGTACAGGGTATTTCTGTTTTCACAGTAGGACACAATTATATTCTCTTTAGGATAGGCTAAACCAAAACCAGCCTTTGCTAACTATTATCTCTTTACTGAAACACAGGAAGATTCTCTCTTTTTTCAAGACACTACACTCAAATTTGCTTTAGATAAAGATCTTTTACCCAGTAGCAGAGCCAACTGATACCATTCCTCAGCTAAGATCAGTCAACATAAATCAGCTCACATCAGTTGATATAGGGACCTGATGGGGTCGGGGTTAGCGATGACATCCAGAGAAATAACACTTGCCTCGTGAGCACAATAAATTAATCAAAAGTTATGTCCATGACCTCTTTATTTTTAAGTAATTACAGCTTTCCTAAGGTAAGATTTTGTTTTAAAAAGAGAAGTAGGGGTTAACATTTGATAATCATCACTAATATGATAAAAGGTTGTTATTACCAATGACTTAAGGACTACTTCCCTGTAATTTTCAGTTTATGAGTTTATAAATTGCTTTGTTATTTAGTGCAGGCTCCTTAAATCCTTAAGTCTTTATGCACTGGATGATAACAAATGGATCAGTTTTATCACTTATAATAGTTCAGTAAATCAAGAAACAGACTACCTTTTAGCAAAGCCATCATATAGAGCTTATCACAGCAAACCTATCAGTTGTTATTTCTGACTATGTATCTGACAAAACAAATTCATGTTCTGTCTCCTCATCACACTTGGATTAAAAGAAGGTGAGAACGGTGTCGTAACGGAGGGTTAATTATATCATTGTTTTGATTTGGTGAGGGGCATGCATATCTACAGGGCAGCATGTGCAAAGAGCATGCTGCCTCCTCCTCTGAGCTTGCCAACAGTGCCACTGCTGATACCAGCAGCACTGCTACAACAGCCATGGGACTTAGGCAAAGATCTGCTCCTCTGCCACCTGAAATCTTGTCTTCTTGGGAAGAACGCCAGAATTTGCCTTACCATTAGGCTGCCCAGGATCTCCACCATCTTCCTTACAGGGTCAGAAAGGCCTCTACAACAAAGTCCTGGTGAAGGCAGGCATATAAAGCGACAAACAAGGAGCCATAGAAGGGGTTATGTTAGGGAGGCACCGGGTGGGTGTTGGGGGGGTGGAAATGGAAAAGTACAAAACTAAAATACATGACATTCAGAGAGCAGATGTGAAAGAGGACAGAAGTTACATGAGAGAATTCAGATATCTACAGAGAGAGAAAAAAAAGATGATGCTACAGGGGCTAGTCACTCCCAGTATAGTACCAGTCCGCAAGAACAACACTGAGTTAGCTTAGTTAACAAAACAAATTAATATATCATTTTTAACTGGTGACTCATGATTTTTAAATTACCTGTCTCATTAAAGCTAGTTTTTGTATACTACGTTATGATTGAAAAGTTCAAAAACCTAGGTGAATATTTGCTAGGGTACTTTTTACACAAGTAGGCATTATGTTTAATAAGTAGGGAACTCATATGTGCAAGTCCCAGGCAGATACTTTACATGATGAATTCTCCAATCAGGTACATAGTCGAAGTCATGGTCTGGCAATGCCATAGGTCTGGGAAATAACTAGCTTCAGGTTCTTATTTTGGTGTTTTGTTTAAAATTCCTATTCCTCATTCTCAGGGAAATCGGAGACTACTTGAGGAACTTTAATGGCACCATCACATTGAGAAAAGGAAGTTGTGATGCTGCTCTTTAATAAATCAATGCCTCTTTGGCTGCCTTCCAGACCACAAAAACACTTTGGGCATCTTTGCCTGTCTTTCATTTTGTATCTTCTAGGGCTCTCTCCATCATCATTATGCCTGCATATATTCTCCATAGCCCTTTGGGTTTTTTTGGGGTTCTACCTTTAGACTTACTGAACATTCTCCTTTAATAGGTCTTAGACCACGTTCTTCCAGAAACCCTAGACATTTACCAGAACCATTTGTGCATTAAGGACAAATCATCAGTGAGACAATCTTTCAGGCTGCATCACTGTTTTCTTAATATTTGCAATATGGTAATACACACACATCTGCCCAAATGGCTCTGATTTTCAGAAGTGATATCAAATTATTTTGAGATCACTTCATATATATGGGGAAACTTTTGCCCATCAGTCCAAACTATGCGAGGGAACCCAGGGAATGTCAAGACAAGATGAGATGAAGAGCCTGTTGGGAGTCTGGTAGAGGGAATGTCTTCTTGTCATCTCAGAGAAGAACATATCTGCAAATGGATCTCCATGCAGTTATCTGTGGTCTCTTCTTGTTCACAATGAATGCTTAGAAGTACAAAGACTCATCTCTAGATTAAGAATATCTTTAAATAGGACATGGTTGTTTTTGAAGAACAGGTATTCCTAAAAGAAAGTTAAGTGCAACACACAACTACCTGTAAAGTAGTACTTGTATTTACAGTACAGGTAAGTACTGTACATGTACACAATACAGTACATGTATTTACAGCATAGGTAAGTAAATCCATACTGCAGGTAAATGCACACAACATTGCTCCAAGGAACACATTGAGACAACAGACTTCTGCATTGCTTCCCCCACAGTGCTAGCAGATGATAACTTGATCAATATACCCCCTTCCAACATCCCCATAGGAGGAATGATTTTCTTTCCTGGTCTTAAAAGTTTTGGGAGTATGCAGCTCATTGCAAAAAGTCAAATTTGAAATACTTTTGCCCATATGTATCAAGCATTACAAAACAAGTCAGTCCTCTGATTCTGTACCCATTTGCACAGCCACCAAAAGGCCAATAAACTAGCCAATAAGCAAACCAACCTGTGCATACTTCAGTCCACCCCATTGCCTTCTGGTACTATCAGAAATTCCTTCAGCAAAGTGAAGTTGGATTCCCTGACCATGCGTTCTCACAATCACAAAGTCCGCTTACCATACAATTGCCTTCTTTTGTCTGAAATCAAAATACTCATCATATTGTCTCCTTACATTAACCATCTCTTCTTTCGGTTATTAAATTGGCTGTACATTAGAGATGCCACGCTTACCTCAGACACTCTCCATTAGGATGGATCCAGCCTGTACACTAAATATTTAGTCTGTGTTCTAAGATGCTCTGATTCTATGTATTTTCTATTTTCCTAAGCGGTTCATGGTTCACATCAGGTGGATACTTCTTCCCCAGCAACAAAATGCAAAGTTAACTATTTCCAACAGCAAATGCACATGTACCAACACTGAAACAAAACAAAACAAATTACATCGCCTATTCTGAAGACAGTGAAAATCTGGAAATATAATCCACTCTCAAATCAAAATGTAGATTCCTCTGGTAGTACAGACTGGAGCTACTTACTTTTGAATACATGTGAAAACTGAAATTAACATTTTTCTTCAGGAGGGAAATTCTCCAGTAGCATCACAAGGGATGATTGTTCCTCACTTTACAGTTCCATCTTTCATCATAGACAAATCACTTATATAGTGGCAATATTTTGGTGGAGCCTGAGATTACTCCACAGATCCGAAGCACTCCCCATGACAAAGGATTGTTGATACTTTGAGTTGCACTAAGAGAGAGCATCAGCAAGCGGCACAGAAAATACCTGCTGCTTTTGTCTTCAAAGAAAACTATGCACATAAGAAAAAGGAGCAGTTTCTCCATGACCACAGCCTTAAGTAAATATATCACTGTCACTTCTTCTCTGGAACTACGTGAGTCTCAACTGGGTTCCACACACAGAGTAAATTGCAAAATGCTGATCAAAGGCATCGTAGTCTCTTAACACTTTTCACTGAGCAAGACCTTGTTAAACTACCGTGTCTTTGCAAAGTGATCATCTCAAATAAATACTAAAGCATTTCAAAAGATACTTTTATTTTTTGACATATGAAATATAACATGCCAATATGGAAAAACTGCAAAGAACATTCAGAAATGTGTACCCTGCTTCTATTGAGTTAACGTATCCAAAGTACATATTGCATATAGAGCCAAGTAGCAACTCGCAAGCTTGTTTTCCATTATGACCTGCACTTCAGACAAGGGAATTCTAAATGAGCAGAGCTCATTAATGCAATTCTTTACAGGCAGAGAGACTCCCAGACCACAGTATCAGATTGCGTAAAAGCCCATATGGCTGCTCAGTAGCGATACTTCACATTGTTCCCTCTGAGCATTAAACTCATATACTCACTATAGAGTGAGTCTCCACATCAACTAAATGTTCTGAATTAAGGTCTTCTATGATTATGGATATTCAAACATGCAAGTCAGAGAGCATGAACTCCTAATTAAACGTACTAAAATTTTCTTGACCTAAGATACACCTTTTAAGAATATTTCTCTGTTATGAGTTCCAATACTACTTACATTTTTTACACCACTTGGCAAATGAACAAACGTGCACTCCTTGCGCCTCCAGCACTAACCTACGCAGGCAAAAGGCCGAGCCACACAACTGGCTAAGTGCTCCATATAAAGCACTGTCGGAAGTGCGGAGCAATGCATCAATACTGTGCTTTAGTTTCAGCAAGAGAACAAAATAAACAATGCAGGAATATTGTGAGCATTTGTGTAGAATTTAGTGTAGAAAAACATGCAAGAACACAAATCTGCTTTTGCTGTTTACTGTAATAATGTCCAAACTGTTTGTTTCAACTCAGTTTTCTCCAAATTATATTGTCATAGTAAATGTAATAAGATTACAGTTGCATACCTAAAAATCTTTTTTCCATTTTTAGTAACTTCGGTGTTTTCCAATGCTTTCAAAATAAAGCTCGAATGATTCTGAATCAAATGTGGAAAAACCGTTTCATTAAACATTTTGAAAAATGAGTTTGACTTTTTTTCCTTATTTTTTCTTATTTCTTTCAACCTTTTCTAAAGTTTGGGCCAGATGATCTTTCGAGCTCCCTTCCAAGTTGGGCTGGTCTGAGGTTCTATGATTTTTCAGATTAGGAATGAGAACAGCTTGGGAAGTATCTGAGTAGTGTACAGAACAGAAATAAAGTTCTGTTTTCAGACCAGTTGTACTTACCGCAGTTCCAGCTGATGGTTCCTAGACAGCCTTCTGGGAGAATGATTAATAACAAAGAAGCTTCCTCCTCACAGCTGGCAATGTGGCTATATCCAGGTGAGATCTTTAACACCTCTGACTATATGCGCCATATATACTGGCTCTTCTGAATACTGGTATTCAGGAGAGTTGTGTGTGACCACTTAAGCTATAGTTTTTACAATGCTGTTTTCTAGGTATACATTTATTAACAATTTTTTAAAAGTCTGGAATATTTTTGTTAAGAATTTGGCTAACTATAACACATCAATGACATAACTTTTGAAATAAGTAATTACAGAAGTATTAATATGATTTCCAGATACTTATTTGCTTGTGCAATTGAAACCATTTATTATTGTATTTTATATGCATCTCAGTCTCCATTGCTGTTTTATTATGGTAGGTTACTGAGGTTTTGTTTGCAAGGGACCATAAAGAACTTTGTTGACTGATTTTATTACGGCTGTCAGATGCCTCTGTTATCATTGGCCTTTGGCTTTGGTGGAGGAGCTCCTTTTCATAGCAAGTTTCTCATTCCTCACAATTACTCCCCATGGAGGCCACGAAAAGCGATTTGTTTTCACTTCACCCTTTTCCAGAAAATTCCCACATGGTTCCATTTTTCTGACCCAGACCTTCAAGTGTGTAGCTGCTGAAGGAGACTCTTCAGTGCCATCAGGAGCACAAAGCAGTAGGTGGGAGGTAGCAAAGATCCAACTAATGCAATGAAGAACTTATTACAGGAGCATTTTTGTAGAATGCATTTATAATTATTTTTATCAGCCTTTCGACCTGACTGCTGTTCACTGATTCATGAACACTGTGGCCCTTTCATGTCACCTCTGGTTTCATCTACATAAATAATTTCTGGTCTATATAGTAATTTTCCATTATTCCTAGCTACGCTTCCTAGAGAGTAAAGTGGGAAATTAAAAAAAAACTCCAGGAACAACAGATAAGTTTGAAGTTTAAGATTTCAGAAGAAATGCGTGTGTGGGGTGTTTATTACATTGAGGCAAAGTGGATTATTTTTGGTGAGCTTTATAGGTTTTGCTTCTCCATCCTAAAAGGAGCACATATTTATTAATAAGAAAAAAATTTAAACCATCAGAAAACTTCTGTGGGTACAAATAAAAGCCAATGCTTTTCATATGATTATACAGTTCAAATCCTATAAGTCAGAGTCTTCTAGAAACGGTAAAAGTCTTTCTGATAGTTAAATGTATCCTAAATAATACATAACAGTATTAGGGTTAAGTCTCCAGTACCTTTTCAAAAAAAGAAATTACTGGAAAATACTTTTTAAAATTATTTTGGGTCAGTCAGAGGTATCACAATTTTAATGTACTGAATGGAGTGTGGAAACCATTATTTTTTTCACAGCCATTAAATCTGAAACCTGTATAGTAAGTACTGCTTATTATTTTCAAAAGAGAAAGAACTTCATGGCTTTGTCAGCACACCATGATTACTGTGTTCTGATGTCAGTATGTTAAAATATGATGAATGTTGGATACATTAGAATTTAGAAAAGTTTCATATTTTAGTCACTGATGAACATTCGAAATATTTTTCTTGTCTCTCCCTGTAAGAGAAATACTCTGCAGGCAAGATTATCCGAACTGTGGAGTCCTATACTGGACTCCACATTTCCATGTGAGCACATGACTAGGAAGACAACCAGCACCTGGGACATGGGCCTAGGATAAATTAACTTGGTAAGTGAGTTTATAGTCTTTCCTATATTTAAAGGTGAAGAAATACTAGTAAAAAATTACAGTAACATTCCTTTGCTGTATTTTGGATTGCTACTTTTCAGGCAAATATTGGAAAATATTTCTTATTATTTTCACATTAAATGGTAACTACAATTAGATTTTAAAAGTGCATTATAGTGGAAACAGGATTGTAGACCAGATATAAGATATCCTTGAGTTGGGAGCCTAGCAAAAGAGCCAAACAAAAAAAAATTAAACTACCTTTTCAAAGGCATCATTATAGAACATGCTGCTAGGTTTTGACTTGGGCACTGTGGCAATATCACATGAAAATTCCTGGGAGTTTTCATTACAAAAAAAGAAAATGCCGGTTACAGTATCAACAACAACAAAAGAAGGGTGTAGGGGGGATGGGAGAGAGAAATGGCCAAGAGTCTGTATTTCTTCCCAGCACCCGCAGCTTTTAGATGCAAATGTATATGCACAAAAATGCGTGCCTGGAATTATTAGTAAGCAGAACTGTTTACAATACCTTCATGCTAAGTAGCAAACAAATGATTAGTTACCTACATCACATAAATTCAGGCACACAGTTGTGATTGCCATCATTTGATCATGAAAAATTGTGGGAATGAAACATGAGATTAATGCAATCTACCTTTAAAATTCCCAGGCCATTTTGTTAAGTAAAAAAGGTACACCAGAAATCAAGGATGTATCTGAACCATAAACTATTTGGGGCAAAGAGAGTACCTGACTCTGTGCTTGTAAAGCGCCTGTAATTTATGGTGCTATATAAATGATTTTTAACAATGATGAAAACAGTTGTAGAAAGCAATAATTTATGGAATGGGGAAAAAAAAAAAGGGGAAATGGGCTGATATTATATGAAGTAATGTATGGTATGTAGGGAAAACCAAAAGAAATTACTAAATCAAGGTGATAAAACTATTATGTTCTCTTTGGAGGGCAGCTGCTATCAGGTAGGAAAGTGACCTTCAGATGAAGGCCACTTTTTAACTTTCAGTATTGTGCTCAAGAGATCTTATGAATCCAAAGGAAAAGGTGACTACTGTACGAAAGAGAAATGCTATAAATCGCCCCAGTGAACCTGTAAGCACAGAGTATATCTGTATTTTTGCCCATAGATGTGGGGGAAAAACACATTCATAAGTCAAGGTCAGCCTCTCCTGGGGTGAGAAATGACAAAGATGTTACAAATCAGTAATGCATTTTTACCTTTCTCGGTTTCCTGGTTTATAAAATGTATTCTCTACATATCATGCAACAAACAAAAATACCCACTTACTATTTTTTCCATCTCTCAATCAATTCGTCCCCCTGTCTGTATTGATATTGGTGATTTCCCCAACCCTGGTGCAGGACCTTGTACTTGGCCTTGTTGAACTTCATGGAGTTCACCTGGCCCCACTCCTCAAGCCTGTCAAGGTCCCTCTCGATGGCATCCCTTCCCTCCAGTGTATTAACAGCACTGCTCAGCTTGGTGTTGTCCACCAACTTGCTGAGGGTTATGCTCAATCCCACTATGTTGATTAAATATATTTTTTGTAAAAAAGCCATTTGCTCTTTATTTTTTGGGGAAATTATCAAGGTTTTATAAACAAGCAGTAGGACAGATTTTTTCCTCCAGGTACAACTAGCATGTATTTTTATGTATTTTCTTTCATATTTACCCTTTGTGAATTTTGTTACAGATTATAATAAGAGGTATTTTCTCTACTTATTATGTGGGTTTTTCTCAATTTCACTTAAATATTAAAAAGACATTTTACAGTATGAAGGTACTTAAAACTAATAATTTACCAACAATTTCTTAACATGCATATGTCTATTGGATTTCACAGAAGTATTTTCACCCCATTTAAATGAACAGGACAAATAAAAGGGTAAAGTAAATCCCAAATGTGTATAACGATGACAGATTATGGCCGCCTTTTTTTTTTTTTTTTTAAATAACTTTTCCCAAAGCTAGGTAGCTGTTTCTCAAGACTGCAAAGAGTTGGGATTATGAGGAATTCATACTCTGTTCTTGGAACAGCAGCACATTGTGGGAGGTTATTTCAGTCTAAAAAACCAGAAGATACAATTCAGGCTTTGATGTTTAAATATACCAGTTTCCAAACTGATGAGGCTCCTGCAGCGGTTATGCTGCCCGGGACTGCCCTTCATTAGGATACATTAGGAAAGCATCAAACCGCTATATGTAGCAGAGATGTTTGTTTGCTTCTCTCACTGTTCCAATAGCTTCTGCAAACATGGTGAAAAGTGTGAAACTGTTGGCTAATAGTTTTTTCTAAAGAAATTTTTGCTGCAAGGCTTTGTGAACACAAGAAAAAATAATAGAACTAAATGTATTTTTAAAATTCTGTACTAATCTGCATTTGTCTTCCAACAACAGAAGTAGCTCTGTGCTTGAGTCCACAACTTCAAGATGCCTCAAAATGAATGTCAGCTGATGAAACATGATTTTTGTTTGTTTAGCATAATTTATTTTTATTTCTCTCTCCTGCTTCCTGGAAATTATATACAGTTGCTTGGGATTCTGTACTAAGAAAACCATTTGTATTGAACACACAGAAAGACTCGGCTTTCAGTGCAACTTGGGATTTTGCTGCAGCATAGAACAGAACACAATTACAATTACCGTCCAGGTTCTCTTGAAAAAAGAAGAGACTAAGAACAAGTACACACTTCCTCTAAAATCCTGGCCTACCTGAAGCCAAGATTTCACCCTTTATATAAACAGTGTGGTGCATATGGTCTGTTGCATGTAACTACAAGTCTGTAGGACTGGATCCTTAAACTATATTCTATTTATAATATAAACATCTGTGTTAATATATATATACACACATATTAATATTGATGCACAAGTCTGCATTTTGTTTAGGATTAACTGATTCTTTCTTGTTATTTTGCTGCTTTGAAAAAACTTGGCAGCTACTTAAAAAAGCATAATTAAATGGTTTAGTAGAAAAGTAAACCTGACCAGTTTAAACAAGTAAGGTTTCAATAGATTTTACAGAACATAAAAATACCATTACCATCAATACCAGAATATGGTGTCCATATTGTTACCAATATTCCTCTCTACTTTAAACAATACTGGTTCAAGGAGTCAGTGTGCCCCAATGAATATACATCTTAATAACACTACATAATTTTGATTGTTGATGTAAATTATTCTTTTCAGTTATTTACAATACTCTTGATGCCTGTCTTATTCCCTTTAAAAATCGAGTTGCTCGGTCAGTTATTTGATGTATGAGTAAATGAGAGTAGAAATCCACCATGCAGAAGGACCAAAGGGGGTGTTAAAAATGCAGCCCATGTATGTGCAGCTGAAAAGCTTTTTTTTGTGTTTTTCACTGGACCCAAGTGAAAAAAAACTATAGATAGTAATACATATAGTATAAGCCAACACCACCACCTAACCAAAACCACACAACCCCCCACCCAGAGACAGAAAGGCCTTGTGGATTCACCTTGGGGAAAAAAAACAAAACCAACCAAACAAAAAGCTGCAAAACCCCAACCCAACCAAAACAAATTGTGCTAGAGAGTAAACTAGATAGTGTTTTCTGCTTGAATTAGGTGTGACATTAAAGATGACTACGATGTTTGGTAGTCAAATTAACTAAGCAACAGTAGAGGTTGAAATAAGAAGTCAGGGTAGTATGAGCACTGTTAAAAATGTGCACTTAAAGGTCTGGTTTCAAGATGATAAAAGAGAAATTATAAAAGCTATGTGAAAAAAGGGCTCCCTCTCAACAAATACAAAATAAGCAAGAAAATCTTTCTTCTTTTCTGGGACAGCGTCACTGAGCACAGTGAGTGTCCTGCAAAAGAAGCTGTATGAAGTCATTCCAGAAAATCTGTAGCAAAAGTGGCTGTTCTGAGTGCAAAAGCTGTTCCCAAATACAGTGGGAATCCAGTACTGTCTATTGCTAACATTTCTGTAGCAAGACAAAGAGAGTACCACTATATCGAATTAATGCTGGGGACTGGTTCAGTACCTTATACTATGTGAATCTATTCCCTTCTATCCCTTCCAAAGTCTGCTGCTTCCTGAACCTTGATTTAGTGAACTGCCTCATGAACCAAATCCCTATCCTTGACTGTTTGTATACAAACATGACTTCAAATATATGTCGAGTAGCTGCTGAATTCCATAGTGTGCTGCAGCTCTACACAGAATCTGTCTGACTCGCTAAATGGATGGGTAGTTACTGAAACCATTGCTTCAGCCTCACCACATATTACTGTAACTCTTCAGTTTCAGCAGTTACAGAGCACCATACTGAGAAAATACTTGACTGTACAAAAATCAAAGCTGAATTCAAAAGAAAGTGGCACTTGACCAACAGAATCCTCTGCCTACTGTTCTCAGAAAGAGATCAGGAAATCAGAGATCAGGAAATAAGATCAGGAAAGGAATGGAAGGTTTTCAGAAAGGCATTCCATCATCAGCAGAGATACGGGAAATACCTAAAGGCTTCTTTACTCTTTCTGAAAGAATTTGAAGAAACCTGAAGTGAGAGGCACCATCATATTCACAAAGGTAAGCGCTGCAAACATTCTTTCTTCTCTTGATCAAAGGACCATATTAGCAATTATCATTTTAAGAGGATAACAGCATCCTTGCTGTGAGAAGCTATGTCACTTCAAACATGAACCATAAATATTTTCATTACCCAGCCATTGTTACTTTTTAAAAGTAACCACGGTTAAACAACAAATTGAAGGCCAGTGTTATCTTAAAAAAGTTACTATGCTTAGGAAGGTGCCTAAAGTATACCAGAACTGCCAGCAGGACTGAAAGTGATTTTACCATGTTTCTTTGGTTGCCTCTTTTTTGCACACATTAATTTCAAGCTAGGTGAAAATTTTAATGAAATTACATCCCTACAATTAACCCCCCTTCCCAAAAAGTTTGGTGGACTATTTACAATCCTTTTATTCTTCTTTAGATCTTAGTTCCAATTTTTTTTTTTCTAGCTATGCTGTGAATTCTCTTTATGGAACCACTGGGAATGTAGTTTGTAAAATGGTGAGATTACGCCAATTTCATTCCACATCAATGTGTCATACAGACCAGGAACCAAAAATACAACGCCTTCTTATTAATCTCACCTACCTGTATCTTCACCATACACCTACATGGATGATGACATATACAGCTCACTGCAAGAATAACTACAGAAATTGAAGAAGGATCATTTTAAGCCACTTGTCTAGCATGTCAAATGCAGCATAACTTATGTGAATTCCTAAGAAACGGACAAGTAGTAAACATACATCAGATTGATCCAAGTCTACTAGTATCTCTTAGCTTTTCCTCTTCTAACCCTCTTTCTTTAAAAGAAGGATGTATAATACTGGGTAGTTCCAGATTGCTCTCCCAGGCAAAACGTACATCTGTTGTTTGTAAATGCATACCGAGAGCTTTTCCAGAAGGAAAGTTAAATTTTTATTAATGGCCAGAACTAGCTGCCCAGTTTTGCAGGAATGCTATGAATTACTGTGTTGCTTTCTGGTAACAAGATAAGACATCACTGATTCATGAAACAACCTGATATACCTTTCCTTTTCCCCAGTCAAGTGTGGGAAGAGGTAGAGATTGCAAGCAGAGGTTCTTTGGCCAGCCACCACATAAATTCTGCTATGCTGTCACCATAGTAAATTATTTCAGAAAATGCTAAAAAATAACATGTACTTCAGAAATCACTTCCACTCTGATTCTTTTCCTCTCTCCAGTTACTTTATTCCTCCTCCCTCTCCCCCCAACTCAAACTGATTAAAAAAGATTAGCATCTGCCACTAAATCAGTTTACCTCTTCAGTGCATGAGAAGAACATTGTACACAAAAGTTATTGGCGGATTATTCTTAGATCACTGCAGAAAACTAAATACCACAATGACAAGCTTAAAAATCTTTCTTTGAGAAGTTTCAGAAAACCCCTATCTATATAGCTAAGCACCTTACAACCTGATAGACTAATGCAACTAAGAAAGACACAAAGAAAACGAAATATTGCAGGATTATAGTAGCTTAAAAATTATGCTGGACATAAATGCATTTGCTTTCGTTTTCCCTCTACCTGGCATAACTTTAATACATTGTTGGCTGCATGTCACAGTTTATTTCATTTACCATATAAAAGACAAGACAAATAGAACAATATTGAATGCAGGACTTCCATTTGCAAATTACAGTACTGTAAAAAATATAAGTTGATATTAAATACAAGATGATAGTAAGACCCTGCCCTTGCCATATTTCAGACCAGAGAACCCTGGCTGCATATAATGCATCTTAATAATAAGTGCATGTGAAAGAAGCTGTTAATTAGAGCAACAACTGGGTCACTTGAAATTTCAGATCAAGGAAGTTAATCACACCATTTACCATTAGACCTCATTGGTATTCACAGGAACATTTATAAACCCTCCTAACATTAGAGTTTAAAATTGCACTATGCCCACCTTAGAGAGCTCAGCAAGTTTTGCTGCACAAGGACCAAAATCATTAGCTTATACAGCAAAACTCATGCATGTAAATACAGATACAGAAGTTCACTTTAAACAATTACCTTGAGTTGATAATGCAAAATAATAATTTCTGAGTTGAAAGGAAGGTTGAGTAAAGCTCAGTAAGGTTTAAGCTAGCCTAAGGACATTATGTAAACTTACAGGCTTATAAAAAAATAAACTTTAAACTCACAAAAAATAAAATCCCAGGTTAAAGTCAAAACAGTAAGGAAGCTTCAGTGGAAGCAGTAACACTTCTGAGGCTGTCACTACACTTTTTTACAGCTTTATGTTCTACAGCTTATTTCTACCCAGGGCTGGTATCCTGATTTTCCTCACATCCTTAAATAACCTGTATCATGCACGTTTCAAAGTCTGTTTTTCAGACCCAAATATGAGAAGAAAAGTGTTTTTAAATGATTTTGAGCAAGCTAGTTCTGTGTCTTTACAGGTCATTTATAATGCATCAGAATGACAATTACATTAAGCTCCACGCAGCACCCCATAAAGCAGCAAGTGACAGTAGGAAAGAGTCAGAGAAGATGATAGGGTGTATCTGTCCAAGAAGGGATTTATAAATCAGGATTGGAAACACAATGCAGAATAAGGAGGACTAAACAGTATCATTATTTTCTTTGAAGGAAATATTGATGAAGACCATTGCATGGATGGAGCTGGAGGGACCGATACTGATAAGTCAATTTCCCTTTAAAGATACCTTAGATTTTAGTACAAGTTGATTTAAATGAAGCCAGTTTAGAAAGCAAAAAGAAATTACAGAAATATGAAAAAAAATATTCAAGACAGTACATGGTAATGAAAATCATTTCCAGGAGAAAGGAAAACTTACAAAATGTCACTAACGCTTTGTTTAATTGGATGGAATTATACCAAAGTCAGCTTGTGTTATAAGGCCAAATAGGGGGGAAGAAAAAAACCCAAACAAAAAAACCCAACAAATAAACAAACAAAAAAAAACACCAAACAAAAAAACCCCAACAACCAACCACCAAAAAAACCCAAACAGTTCTGCTAGAGATAAAATTGCCCATAGCTTTCTGTATGAATTCTCACTTAAATAATTCAGGTATAAACATAAATGTCTAGCTGGGAGTTGTATCAGGCTGGCAAGGAGAATAAGTTACCAACTTGTAGTAACTGTCATTTTCAAAGCTTGAGCAGAAAAGGGTTAAAATATACACACTTCCTTAATTATTAGAATTATCTTTCATTTTAAATATAATGTATAATGACCAGAGGCCCCATAAGAATAAGTGTTTCATTAGTCTAAATGCTTTATTCCAGAACAGCGAGTCTCTGTTTTGCATTTAGAGTTTAAAAGCCAATGAAACAGATGAGAGGTGGGAAATGTCTGAATAAATGATTATAGTAGAACTTGGAGATTTCTTTCTATAGCCACACAATGTTTAATTATTTATTTGCACTATCATGCTTCAAACAAGCTTTTCTTAAAGTGCCTTTCTTTTGGAACTTCTTCAGGACTTTTAGACTAAAGAATGACCAAGGAATCAAAAAACGAGAGTGACAGATGCATTGTTACCTTAGACGTAAGGTGGGAGTTAATATGTCTTTTTTATTGTATTATTAGATGATCTAAGTATAATGTAGTTTTAACTCAGCGTAATAATCAGATGGATGTTGGCATTTTGTTGTTTTATTCCTGTTCCATTCTTTCAGTTGGGACAAAACAATATTTTGTTGTGAAGAGTCTGCCTCACACCCAAGTATTCATGATAGGTCACAAACGCCAAAAAAAAATCTTGCAGGCCTGAAAAATCTAACTCAGGCAATTAAACATTTCTTTACAGCACTGCTCAGTTATGGAGGCAACTAAAAGGGACAGAATGGTCAAGGTACACCCTGAGGGTGTTGAAGGTGCAGAACCTGGCAGCGGGGGGCTGTTCACAGCATGACTAAGGAGGGTCAAAGCTGCCAGCACTGAACTATGACCAAAACATCTCCACACAGTATAGTGAAATTTCACTGTGACCTCCTGTCACAGCAGATGAGCTGTTGCAAACTAGAATAGATTCTGGACAGTGGTAAAGGTTTGGGCATTTGAAGACCAAGCAGGGGAAAGGAACAGCACCACTGTGCTCGGCACTCTAATTGTTGCTCTTGCTGTATCTGTCTGTGTGAGACTCCTTTGTGGCTATAGTTCTTGTACTACAGCCACAAGCTCTAACTCTGCAGGGCGGTGCGCTGCATTCACTGCATCCCAGCCTCAGGAACAGAGTTTACACTAACTATATTTCTTGTAACAGAAACATCACAGCAGTAGTGGAAGGAGCTGTACCTAATCTTAGTAGACTACAGATGTGTTTTTTTTTTTTCCTAAGTTGTCATGAAAAGTTACATTTTGATATGACACAAAGGAATCAGAAGCACCAAGCTCATTGTTAGACGTAAATGTGTAATACTGGAATAGAAAGACATTTGAAAGTTCTACTGCATCACATCTTAGCCACTACTTAGAAAAATCACACATATTTACTTGAAGAAAGAGCTAGGGGCCTCCTCCCGTTATATTTCAAAACAATGTTTTTCTTCATTCAAAGGATAAATCTTAATTAAAGAAAAAATGAAACCAAATAAAAACTTCCTTTGTTCTCATGGCACTGCTACCTCTTAAAAAGATTGTCCTTCAGGTACTATTGCAATACTCCAACAGCTGCTCTGTTGAGACATTACTACTGAAAAAACAAAGCTTTGTCACTTCAGCTTGAGTACAACAGAAATGCAGTCACATATCAACAAGAAAAGAATCAAGGACAAAATGTGATTCACCATTCTTGTGTAACTTGTTTACCAAAAATCCCATTGCAAATATGGTGAATACCAGCTGAAGCATCTAGATATGTTGATGAAGTTAATCTAATGAATGGATGGATGTTTAAGAACACTGCACAACTTATTTTAAGGCTAGAGTAAATCCTTATACTTGCAAATCATGCAGGCACTGCTGATGCTTAGTAAACTGCAAATGAAAAAATGCTGCTTTTTCTATTGCCAATAATACTTTTGCTCACATAAGAACTTACACTTCCTTCAGGCCTGCCTCTCCCTACTTGCATACGGGATTTCAAGAAAATACCCATCGTGTGGCATCAATAAATGTAGGTCTATTAAGGAACACTTGGATGATGCAAAAGCTTTTTTTTTTTTTTAATTAATGAAAACTATTTTGCCTTTCCAAACAAATACTAGAATCAATCAGTTGAACAAGGGAATGTTTGTGATGAAAAAGCACCTGCAGAGATATGTAGCATACACAGCATTTACAGGGAGCAGGGACTACAGCCTGTTTAAAACACTATCACATTAACATAGGAAAAGGGGAAACAAATAAAGGTCAGCAACCCAGGTTCAGGAACTCCATCTTGTTTACAGATTGTATACAACCAATATACACACTAAAATACTTGGTCCTTTTCTGCCAGCACTGATTTCTTTCTGAAAGCACACATCCTATAAAAAAAATCCAAGTGTCTTGTTTGAAACAATCTGGTAGTGGAGTAAGTGTGAGGAACATAGTGACCTTTACCAGTACTAAATCTTCACATGGTACATAGGAAGAGCACACTGAGTGTAAAGCGACCTCCTGTAAAAAGGTATTTACTACCAGATCTCACTAAATTATGGAAAAAAAACCAAAACCCACCTTTAACTACTGTAACTGTTTTATACTGAGATATCTACAATATTTACCAACAAGCAACAAATGAGATAAATATGTTCCTCTTAAATAAAGTAACCCATCTGTCAATAGCACAAACTGGATTCTGTTTACATTTTAAACAAACAGAACATTTTGCATATCATTGCACTTACCCTTAGTTGTTCTCTTTCACAACTCATCTGTTGCTTTGTACTCTACAAGAGGAAAAAAGAAAAACAAAAAGAAAAAAAAAAAGAACAACTTTGAAAGCATAGCATTCTTGCCAAAACAAAGCTGCCAGGTCTACATATCTTACACAAATAAATATTGGTAACACAGCCATGAGTTTAAACACAATATTGTATTCTGGATCTAGATAGAATCATAACTGCAAAAAAAAGGCATTTTTTAACTTCTCTTAATTTTAAAAAGGTCCAAAGGAAATTAACAGCAGAACCCAAAACAAGTCTGAAGTACCTGTGCATTTTTAAGTTTTTTAAAGATCACATTGGCAGTTCAGTTCAGGAAGCAGCTTTCCCCTTTTTTTCTGTTTAATTGCAACCCTGTGTTATATTTCTGAATATCCCACTACTAAGGTACCATGATATATTCACAGCACACCTTAGAAATAAAGATACAGGAGCTTCAAGAAGTGATAAAATTAGTCCTGTGACAACTTCCAGTTCTGATCTGGTATAAAAAAAAATATCTGAAGACTTGATTCCAATGCGTATCTTTTTCCATACTGCTGTCTTTATGCTATGCCAGGTTTATGAGAAACACTCTTAGAGTTTAAGAGCTGGCTGCTGAGCAAGACCCCACTACCAAGTAACAGCAGATGTGAGTCATCTGTCAATAGCAGCACAATTTGTGAAGTCACCACCCTGCCAAAAAGAAAGGGGCTCCTCTAGAAAGAGCTCAAAAAACTGAACAGCAGCACTGAAACACCCAGTTCCTAGCTCGCTTCCTAGTTCCCTGGTTTCTAACTCAACCCTGCCACCAGGACCTCTTGTGCTAGGTTAAAAACTGGCTGGACAGCCGAGTCTAGAGATTGGTGGTGAATGGAGTCAAATCCAGTTGGCGGCTGGTCACGAGTGGTGTTCCCCAGGGCTCACACTGTTGGGGCTAGTCCTGTTCAAGGCCTTCACTGATGATTTGGATGAGGGGGCTGAGTGCACCCTCAGTAAGTTTGCAGATGACACCAAGCTGCGTGGAAGTGTCGATCTGCTGGAGGGCAGGAAGGCCCTAGAGAGGGCCTAGACAGGCTGGATCGTTGGGCCAGAGCCAACCGTAGGAGATTCAACAAAGCCAAGTGCTGGGTCCTGCACTTGGGTCACAACAACCCCATGCAACGCTACAGGCCTGGGGACAAATGGTTGGAAAACTGCCTGGAGGAAAAGGATCTGGGGGTGTTGGCTGACAGCCGCCTGAACATGAGCCAGCAGTGTGCTCAGGCAGCCAAGAAGCCAACAGCATCCTGGCTTGTATCAGGAATAGTGTGGCCAGCAGGAGCAGGGAGGTGATCGTGCCCCTGTGCTCAGCACTGGTGAGGCCGCACCTTGAGTCTTTTCCAACCTTAATGATTCTATGATTCTAACAAAACTTTGAAAGATTTGCTCAGGCACTCCAGAAGGCACTCAAGACATTGAATTGTCCAACCTGTGTCAAGAGGTTTTTTGTTTGTTGTTTTTGGCTTTGTTTTTAAAATAAAGTATGCTTAGAATACTTATAGAATCATTAGAGTATCATTAGCATTAAAGTGCAATCACTGCTATTTCTGTAATATACAAGGCAAACACAATTCACAAAACATGAAAAAGAAATCTGATGCAACATTTTCTAAAGATATTTTCAGAGGTTCAGAGTACACTTTTCACTAATTTACACTTACAAAAAGTTAAAGCATGAACCAATACCCTTTTGTATGAGATATTTTTACTCTGTTGTGATGATGAAAAGGGGAACTTCTCAGACAAAGTTAGGTTACTTACAGAAGAATAAAACTGCCAGCCCATTTTCAACACAGAAAAAATGAGTCCTAATAAGTTACAAGCTAAACCTTATATATCTATACACACACATATAAAATGCAAGTTTTCCAACATAGGCCCTGTACAAAACTACAAATCTAACAGCAAGATATGCTGATATGTTTCTTACAGTACTCTAGCAAGGAACAAAAGGTAAAGGAATTCAGCACAGGTCTATTTACAATCTTTCCCTAAAGAGTAAAATTAAGTAAAGCTAAAGTGACTATCTCTTGCAGACTAATAATTCCAATTTTCAAAGTTCATACCTTCACACCATTTATACATTACTTTAATGTTTTATCAATCTGCATTAGAAGTGTACTTACATAAGTCTCAAGAGTTAATTTTAGCTAAATCTGAGTCTGCTCTAGATGTATCATGTCAGTGTTCAAAAAAATATAAAATACAATAGCATATTTCAGTTGCAAGGGACCTACAATGATCATCCAGTCCAAGTCTGGAGTGAGTTCAGGGGTTTTGGTTTGGTGGGGTTTGGGGTTTTTTTGGGGGTTGTGGTTTGTTTGTTTGGGTTTCTTTTTGTTTGTTGTATTTTTTTTTCCTGGAGAGCAGGGGGTAGGAGGGGTTGGTTGTCTTTTTGTTTACTTTTGTTATTTAGGTTTTTCTGTGTGTAATCCTCCACACCAGAGATTTTTAACTCCAATTTTCAGGAAAAAAAAAAAGGTTAAAATGTGAATAGTTGTTCTAGACAATGGTCCTACAGATGTTATAACAGGTTTAAAATCATAACCATTTAAAGTTACCCATTCTGTTTGTAGGATGATTCTATAAACATAACAACACTACTACTACCTTATTCAGTTTTGTCCTGAGCAGTCATAACACACGAAAGATATCATTATGGTTTTTTGGTAGATAGAATTGTGCACAAAGAAATGAAGAAAGTCATTTGCCAAACTAACAGCACGTGAGCTCCTCTTAGCAAACTGAACATCATCCAGAATGATTGGTCTTTATAATATTTCACTGGTCAGCTTCTTTAGATAAGGCTGTCAGTCTTACATTCTATACCTTGTGTTCTAGATGTACCAGCTATTTTTCTAGAAGAAATGTTCAACCTCTACCATTAATTCCAGTATTTCTCAGGGTACTTTTCAGGCACTAAAAAAAAGACAATGAAAACTGAACAAACAACACGGTGATTAATTGAATGAAACAAAGGGAAAAAAGGAGAACATAACAGAACATGCAGTGCATTACAGAAAACTGGAATATTGTAATGGCTTGTTATTTAATTCAACATAATTTTCTCAAACTCTCTTTTGCATCTCTTGGCAAATTTGCCTGTTTTCTCCAGTCAGATGCCTTGAAAGCATAACTTTTGCAACAGGGGTATTTTTCATAATTTGCGTGATATACGTAGTAAAGCTGCAATGTTGGAAGGTATTAAGTATTACTAATACTTCAGTAGTAGTAGTAATACTTTTTAAAGCTTCAGAAGAAGCCAAAAAATGTAGTCATGTAGAAAAGGTGTTCAGCATAAAAGTCAACAGGAGATAAAAGGTTATGCAAAATGCTGCTATAATCAGATAATCCTTCCATCTCGTCTGTAACGTGTTTATGCTCTGATTTTCTTACCTTTGTACTGCACAGCCACACATGGCTCACAACTTTAGTCTCTTCGATAAAATACATCAACAAGGAGAGGTTAACAATTCTTCCCATTTCACCCACCCTATCATGTTGGTGGGCCTAGACATGCTGACTGCATGTTTAGGTAAACTATGAAGATACTTTGTTTACTCCACAGCAGCTGCAAACTATTCTATAGTATTAGTTTAAGCTCTTCTGAAATGATTGTGAAGATTCTTTTGAAAGACTTTCTGAAATCTATGTTTAATATTTTATTAGCATTTGAATACAGAGGGAAATATATTCAGATTGTACCTTTAACATCACCCTTCAAAAGAATATGTTGCCCTCTTCCCCATGGGATGAAACTTTTGGCTCTGACCTCACACTAGCTGCGAAGATTTGCAAGCATTCTGTCTTTGGAGAGAAAGGTGACAAAGGTGGTTAAAGAAAAGCAAATGTATCTAGACAGGAACAAGTAGGAAAAACAGAATACTTCAACCTGGAAAAGAGAAAGCTGGGCGTAGTTGTCTATGAAATCATAAATAACATGAAGATAGAAAAGCTAGATTGCTTTTTCTCTCTTCTGAACAACCAACTAGATGGCAACAAATTAAAATAATATAATAGAAGGGCAGTTCAACCCAAACTAAGCAAAAAGAGGATTCTTCATGCAGTGTGTAAATAATGGAGTAGGTGTTGTAGGGGAAGGAAAAAAAGAAAAAAAAGAGAAAAAACCATGAAGAAAAACTCATAAAGGATTATTAAATGCACAGACACCACCTTTGCCACACAAAGTCCCTAGATGTTGGAAGGAAATTCTGGAGGTGCTTGCTTTGCTCCCCTCTTCCACAGGTATTTATAAAGATGGTATCTGGGACTTACAGACCTTGGGTCTGACTCAGAACGTCTGGTTTCATGTACACTAATCATATAAACATGCAAGTGTCCAGTAACCCTGGGGATTTGGAAACCAAAGGTGGTGGTGGGGAGGGGGGAATTTTGGAATGGAAGAAATTTAAAAAACAAAACAAAACAGAAAAACAAACAAAAAACTCAAAACCCCAACAAAACAAAAACAAACAAAAAAGTGTATCAAATATTTCTGGAGTGAAGAAGGGGTTATAGTTATTGACTATTTAAGCAGATAATTAATTCTGTGTTTTAGTTAGTCATCTATAAGTCTATCTGCCACTGCCACTTTAAATATAAAATTGATAAATATATGACAACACAGGAACCAGAACAGGAATATTAATTAAGTTTGAAAAGAAGTATTTAGGAACAACGGGAAAATACAATAGAGAGGCAAAGAGAGACGAAGAACAAAGATGTACAAGTCAGGAGAGGGCGACCGTGTCTTAACATCTGACTGTTACACCACATCTGCCAGCAAAACAAACAGAACAACAACTTTCATTTGTTTTAAAACAAACATATTTCTTATGAATATGAGAGTTGTATTTTAAAAACTATTTTGACTCACTCTACCACCACGTCCATGGTGTTCTGACTACTAAATTTAAGAAATGGAGGAAGACAACCGGGGAGATACGCAGGACACACCAATAGCAGCAATTTCCTTTGTTCAAAGTTCAGCAAATGGTTTGATTCGAAACCGTATGCTTTAGCCATAACAAATTCCATTTCAGTGATGGCTTCCCTCAGAGAGTGAGCATCTGTGTAGACAGACCCCTCATTACCCTTCATACTACAAGTTTTCCAGAACAAAAGCAGCAAGGCTCAGTGATAATGCGTCATTAGGATGAGTTTAAAAAGAAATAAAAATGAAACAAACCAAACTTACCTTAATGAAAAAATATTTTTCATGGTTTAAAGAATGATGACATCTATCTGTCTCTATATATATTTATCAGTTCAAGTTTATTAAAATACATCTGATAAAGGCTCATTTGGGCAAAGTGGCTTTCTGTGCTGCTACCCAGTGCCAAATTTGCGGTCTCATTTTGTCTTTTTTGCTCTCTGTGCCAGCTTAAGAGAAACATCCTGGAAGTACTAAGCACTTAAGGGAAAACATAAATAATGCATTTACAATATGTAAACTTGTACAGATAAATGAGAAAAACTGAAAGCCACAACATATTTAATTAATGATCAAGAGACCTTAGAAGCAAACCTTGTTCACATACTGTAATTTAAAATACAGTGCTTCTCAACCCTAAATTTACTTCCTTATGTCTCTGGATTGAACTATCTGCAATGAACCATTTGTTTCTTTCAGTTCAAGACTGCATCAAGAACCTGGTCAATATGTTGACTGTCATTATGTCAAGCTCTCACATACTAGAGTTTAGTGGAAGAATGCCTAAAATATTGATTCTCCTTAAAGGATTTCATCAAGGGAAAATTTCTGAAGAACTTGAACAATAGTTCAAGACTAAAGGTCTTTTTATAAGACAACAGTCTTAAAAGACACTCATGCTGTCAGGCTCCATCATTTTAAACAAAAAGAGACCCTTTGGAAATACTGTGCAACCTGCTGGTGTCATGCTCTGGTGAGTTCATGAACGTGAATAGATCAGGGAAGTATGTTTTGTTTCCTTTAAATACCAGTAGCAGGTGGGAGATTTGCAATCTTTCAAGTATATTTATCAGTCACCCACTCTTCCTAAGGACTTGCAAGCCCTAGCTCTGAAGAAATTGAAACAAACAGAAAATAGCACCCATCTACAGATGTAATGGACAGACTGGGAGGGCAACAGTATTACTCAAGTTGATAAGGAATACTAACGGTCCACCAGGGGAGGGTTTTTTTTAATGCCAAGTTTTTAAGTGTCATTTTAAAGAAAGGATTTAGATTATGGGGCAGAGAGAACAATATGATGGTGACAAAGCTTTTACAGAAAGACTCTGCTTAAAATGTAAAAGAAAACCCATTTTTGTTACAGTACAACATTTCCAAGTATGTGTCTTGCACTTACAAATTCAAAATACTTTCAGGATTTAGAAGTGGAGCACAGTCCCAGTTTTTGAAAGATAGAGTGGACAGCTGAAGTCTTGTATACTCTCGGTATTTTACCATAAACAAACATTTGCGGTAAACTGACTTAGCCTCTGTTCTGAAAATTCTGAAAAAAGTGTATATGAAGCCATCCTGTTTCCAGCGAGCAGTCACACCAGTACTACTTATCCACGATGCAGCTTAAGACACCTACTCTAACAGTAGTTCCAGGAAAGGCCCTCCAACATTTTCGTCTTTCTTCTTCCACCTCAAAAAGGACAACACAAATATTATTATCTGAATTGTAACAATACTGGTAAATGCTTAGGATAGTTTACAGCCAATACCTACATACGAACTGTGGAGCATGAGTCAGATGAGAAAGACTTGGCACTGATTGCAGTTACAGTGCTTTTACTGGAATGTAACTTCACAGTTAGTAATTGCTTATTTAGCTGATTAAAGTCTCATAGTTCTTTTCTTTCATACATAGACTAAAAAGCTGATCTAAAACCAGAGATCACTCCAGCATGGCTACAATAGCTGTATTTCACTACATACTCTGAGACAGTCCATACCATTTCATACAATTTGCAAAATCCACGTATCAGTCCTTTATTAGATAATCATCTGACTGTAAAAGTCTTCTTTCAAAAATTAAATGCTTGGGTTTTTTCCTTGCCATGTTGCACAAACATGCTGTGCTACACAAGAAGGTACACCATACGCTGCTGCCTGGAGTATTTAATGTGGAAACAGTCACTTCCCTTGCATCATTTTATTACATATTAGTTTTCATTATCTCATTGCCCTACAGAATTCAGAAGAAATTACGTTTCAAGTTATTTAATATGGAGAGAGAGTATGGACTTGTACATAAATGTATAAATAATGCTGTGTATTAATTTAAAATGGCTTCTCAGTACTTCATGTGAAAACCCAAAACACAAATGAAGAAACAAAGTCCATCCCAAGAGCTCACAGTGCCACAAAGTAGAGCCTGAGTTGTTCAAACACAGAAGACTCATTAAAAATATTAGTAACTACATAAACATATAGGATGATTTGAACTGGAAGTGGGGTTTTCAGAGCCTTTGGTAGTGACTTACAGCATCATCAAGAGGCTTTTGAACACAAAATCAAGAATCTTCCTCAAGGAGTAACTGGCACGATCCTCCTCTTCTATGAGCAGCTTACATCTTTTTCTACATATGACTCCTGAAAGTTCCCAAATGTTGACGAGAGTCTAATGAGATGATACAGTGCTGAAAACCTATAGACTTTTTGTGTAACATTGTGTTACTAATATAAAGGAGTACAGAATGTTTATGTCTATGTATATACAAATTCTTCCAGAACAGAGAGCTTCAGGTTTCTCTTGGCTATGTGAGTGTGTTTGCATGCACAGAATTTTAATTTCATGGGGTTTTATTAGAACCATCAGTTATTGTGCTATAGCAGTAGCTAGAGGAACTGATTTATTCTCAAATGCCCTTGGCTTGGTATCGTATATCGACTAGCACTGCTGTCATAAATATATTTGGGTGAAGAACTGTCTACAATTCTGTGGGTAATACTAAACAGAGTTAAGGTTTCAAATGTCACATACAAGTGGGTTTATTTCTACTGGAAGAAACAGGCAATTATTATGGCTCATTGAGCTCAGATTAAGCATTTCCATCAAAAAAAAAAAGAAAGAGTCTAGTGCTACAATCCTTGTAAAACTATAAATGCTTTCATCTCGTCTTCCATAAAAGAAGTATCTATAGTTTTATAGGCATTTCTCCCTCTCCTTTTCTTCTTACCCTGAAATTAGCAAAATATTTCAAACAGGATAATTTTACTGAGGCAAAGAAATAGAAAGCCTCCAAAAATAAAATAGAAACACTGTAAAAACCCTGATATATTGACACAGTTTGTAGGCAACTATTTCCTTAGGTAGTATGGCTCTTTTACTCAGTTGAGAAACCCCAAACTCTGATTTTTACCTTTTCTTGGCTTCAGGCTAAGATATGTTTTTTCAGAAAGATTATCTATACTGCTTGAACAACATTGTTACCTGGCAAATACAGTTTTTTGGGGTTTAGGGTGGGGTTTTTTGGGGGTTTTTGTTTTGTTTTAAATAGCCTTACCGAGATGCCCAAAGCATGCTGCAGATCAAAGATACCTGTGTTACCGAATTTGCCTTTGGCTTCCTGAGTGTATGCAAGGAAAACTGCGGTGCTGCAGCATAGCCTGGAAGGTCTTCATTTTTTGACACCCCTTTAAGTATAAGGCCTGCAAGGTGGCAGAACACCAGCCAGGACTGCAGCTTTTCCCATGCTCCCACATGGTATCCTGTAACGTAAGTAGCCGCCTGTTTTTTCATAACAAGTTCAGGAACCATGGGTCTCTGCTTTGCCCTTGTGAAAAGCACCATGAAGACAAAAACTGGTTGATGTTTATTTTGCATCTACGCTATGTGACTAACCCTTGAACATTATGGCACTGGTGCATTCCTATTGGGAACTACTTTGCAGTACACTTTAATACAAACTAGGAAAAAGGTCTCAGAGAAAAATATTTTTTTGCAAGTATCATTCTAGAAAACCACTTGCGTGGTAAAGCCTCAAAATTAAATTCTGGAACAATCCCATGGGAAACTTTATCTATACTTCGTAGTCAAATATGAACTCCTTTGATATGTAAAAAGACTAGCTATAGTGCATTTTATTTAATTTCCCTGCATAACAGAGTAAGTATTATAAGGAATAATCAGAAGGCAAAGGCACTGTACTAAAAAGAATAAATGGACACTATGAAAAATGTAATTAAAAATACTGTGATGTTAAAGCAACAACCAGTATAGAATTAGAAGTATGTTATCTTAGAATGCAAACACTACCAGACCAAGCCTGGCATATCACATGTATTACACTGTTTGCTGCAGCATAAAGCATTTTTGTTTCATAAGCATATTGTTATTACAAGAATTTAGTCTTGTAAAATCTTGTAACTTTTTGAAAATTGATCTTAACTCTCTTTCCTTAAAGTCTTTACCCAGAAAAAAAAATTAATGCAGATAATGGTACGAATACCAATTAAGCGATAAACTCTGAAGCTAGTGTAAATATAGAATGAAGAAACTAGATATATTAATTAATATCTGAGTATCAGGTACTGCTACTAGCTTTTGAAGTGATTTCTAAGGGTCTGCATTACATAAAGATAACAGCAGCAAGAAAATCTGATATGCTGCACAGTAGATTTTTTTGAAGTAAAGATAACTGACAAAGACTAAAAAATACAGGCCAAGAATATATAATAAAATTCTGAGAAGGTTTAAGTAAAAATTTCAATTTTACATAAAATAGTTTCTTATAACTTGAACAGAAAATTAATACTAGTCTATTAAGGTGCCAGTTATACTAACTTTAGATAACAACTCAGACACTTCAAGGAAGAGAAGAGAATACAAGACTGACAATAAGGATATCATTGGAGACAGGCATGGATTTTCAGACAATTACCAAAGCTAGTTATGTTACAAATTGCTACTATAGACATTGCCTGCGTGTTATCAGTAAACATCTGGAAGGTTACTTGCTGTGCTTATGTGCTGATAAAAATAAGTCAAGTTCATTCAGTCACTGATGCTTGACAAATTAGAAAAACCCCTGAAACACAGCTTTTATCTGGCAGATCCACATTATTGGCTGAAGAGGCCGTTACAGAAGGAACTGGTCTGAGAAACAAGATATTGCCAGGTCAGCAAGAAGCCAATGAACTGACAGATGTCCAAACTCTGATTTGACCCCTTCCTCAGAGTTACTCTCTTTCTAATTAAAAAATTATTCTTTCGAGTATTATAAAGTAAAAGGATGGGTGGTGTATATATGTAACAGTTTAGTTTATAAGAAATGATCCAAAACATACTAAAATCACATTCTGCAGTATTATCCTAATAAATCAATCATCAGTAAATTTATCTGGAAAACTTACTTTATTCATCTGCAGATAAAATAGGAAATTCTTAGAATTTTTAACATTAACAGCAATATAAATTTTACAATTGTTTTTAACTGAGTTAATTAACACAGTCCTAATATAGTTTAATTTAGTTGGTTGGTCAAGCTATTAGTGTTCTTCCCCGTCCCATCCCCCCCCTTTTTTTTTTTTTTTGTTTTGTTTTGGGTTTTCCTTCTTTAACAGGTAAAAACTTTTTGCATAAGCAGGATTTGTGTGCAAATTTTAAGCCTTAATACTAAGAAGTAATCCATGCCTATACAATTACTTTATGTAGGTATTCTTGTCAGGAAAATTTGATTGCAAAAAAGAAAAGGTGAACACCATGAAGTAAATTCATTGAATGTGATATGCTGTTTTCATGTATCACTCTACCTAAAGCTTGAAAATTTGGTCGATAACTTAATTATTTATGAAACATATATGTGGTACTTATCTTTAGCTCTTGGGAGAGAATTGCAAGGACATAAATGCAAGATGCAAGTTAATAAATATAATCCACCCACATTTTCAATAGGAAGTAGGCATCTAAATGTCATTAATGTCTTAAATTATTCATTTTTGTTTTGTACAGGAAATGCAATGACAAGTTCTGTGCTTGCACACACACACACAAACCCCAAATCAAGACACAAGCTTTGCACTTTGTTGCACTTTGTTCTATAACAAAAATCTTTTGAGCAAGGCAGAGGTTGCCTTTACTGCATTAATTTATCAAACTGTGGACCCCTGAGGTGATATTATTTTGCTAAAGCATAGCAAAGACATGGAGGAATTACACCTTCATGAAGTTCAGAGAGAGACCTTCACCCCCTATGTGTGATACTTAGTAAATATACCCAAACCCAGAAGTATGTTTTCTTTGTTTTTGAATGAATGAATTAGTCACAGAGAGGAAAGAACATGAACATCCAGCGCTAGGGCTGTTCTTACTCTCATGGCATGAGCTTGACCTGCGCTCTGCATTAGGATTCACAGCCCATCTGCATTATGTAATTCTCCGGACTATTTCTGTAAGTGCAAGAAGCTTCAGTCAGAAGAAACCACAGGCAGATATTTAATAAGCTGTAAGACCAAACATGCCATAAGAAACTTCATTTCTTAGAAACCTCATTTCTCAGAAACCTCATTTTTTACAATTCCGATAATGTCACCCAGTAAAACTGTTATACAGGCAAGCAGAACTTTTGACTCTTAGAGCCACAAAACAATCACTTCTCAAAGCTGTTGATACTAGTACAACGTGTAAAAACCCTTTTTTGTTTCTGATTTGTAATGTAAGTCTTACATACCGAAGGCAGTACTCTGCTCTTTCTTACAGCAACAGAATTGCAGTGGAACTCTACTGAACCGAGTAATTTTAGATTTAGAGATGTAAAGAAGTGTAAAAGTCTTCTGGCAACCATCTGAAGAATAACTCCTGTTCCTTGCACTTTAAGAAAGATGATCATAGATTTGCTGTGGTTCAGAGCACTCTAGAGATGTGACAAGACAGGGCAAACACTTCTGCTTGCACCTAAAGATAATTATGTAATCACTTGCAACAATTTTCAAGTTGTCGTGATGTCAGTAACGACATCACAGATCTCAGTTTGGACTAGATGACCTTCAAAGGTCCCTTCCAACTCAAACTCTTCTATGATTCTAAATAATAATGTAAGCAAAATCAGTAATGTGTTTACTGTCTATTGTCTGCATTATTAAAATGAGTATCAATTGACAGTTGATTATCTTTCAACATTCATTTAAAAGAAAAAGATACCAAGGTAATTGCAGTGCCAAACACAGCAGTATTGAGAACAAAATACTCCAGTAAATGAGAACAAAGAGAGCATGAATTACCTCGTAATAACATTGGCTATGTTCAGCGTCAGATTATGCCACTAACAGATGGTTTGCCAGGTATCTTCTCAATGGGATAATACATACGTCTGCAGACTGCTCCAAATTAAACGGGCTTTTCTAGGAGTCCTAAAGTTCCACCTCTGAGATCTGCTCTGTGATTTGTGATCATTGCCTACCTGCTCCTCTGGAAAAATGGCAGCCTAGGAAAGTCTGCACCCATTGCCCCGTGTCAGTAACCCCTCTTGTCACTCTTTATCTCTTTTGGAAGAGGGTACAGTGTTACATAGCATAGCAATTACAGAGCTTCAGAGGAACCCTGGATCTGCAGTATATGTTGGGTTCACCCATCATATACAAAACCAGGAATCCCATTCACAGTGGAGGAGAGCAATGCTTCAAGAGCTTCCTCTCCCACCAGCATGGACCATGCACCTTGATAAATTAGAAACACGGATGCTGTTTTTCTAAAATGGTAATGTTGCACTGTAGCTGAACATGGCTAAATGTGTGCAAGTCTGTTAGTGATGAGAAGTGTCCCACAGGATGAAGTCTGTAGAGGTATGACTTGCAAATTCTGTATTTATATTCACTAACAGCTAAAGTAACTTTGAACACCATTGCTCAACTTAGGAACAGTCTCTTGAAAGAACTGTTTTCTGAATAGTCAAAACTGTTTTCCTTCATGGGGAGATGTACTTTTTAGGCCTTGGAAGTATTTAACTTACGTCCCAATTTGTACATGGCTAGCAAGTGAAAAAGTGAGGGACAAAGCCAAAGTTTCTTTGAGCCTTTGCAGCACTGGTATCCTGAGAGGAAAGTGTTTTATTTTGCACAATGCTCAAATCCAATAACTACATAGGGAAAGGAAGGGCATAGTACCTTAATCTCCTCTCCTAAACAGCTTAACTAACTACAGAAGATGCAGTGCTTCGCCTTCAATAACTGCTCAGTGCTTTTACTTGTTCCAAGAATGCATTACAAAGAATGTCAATAAACTTTAATTAGCAATATATTTTTAGTGGCAGTGCTACAGCTTGCTGCAATGAAACATTTCTCCCAAGAATTTCTAAAGCTTTCCTAGAGAAACCTTGACACTTAGTAATGAAAGACATTTACAGATTGTCATATAAGAGCATCCATTAGGGCAGTAGATTCTTCTCGCTCCGAAGTGGTAAGGTTACCTTGAACAAGTAAGTCTTATTAAAAATGTTCTTTGCTTTTCTGTTAAGAAAATGAACAATCACTGGCAAAAATGCAGCGCAGCTGACAAAGTTAAACATTTTCTTTCACCTTTTAATGAGCCCACAGCAATGGCTTTACTGTCCAAAAAAATAGAGTAGAAGGAAACATTTAAACTTGTGTGTGTGTGCATGTGTACACACACCCATGTTCATTTCACAAAATAAATGTCATGTTCTTCAATGACCTCCATGATAACAAGCTTGAAATTGTAGCTTCAAAATTCTATTGTATCTATAACTTTCAAAATAATTTTAATAATGTATTGCATATAATTGTTATGCTGCTCCCAACATCTCTAAAAATCTTTGTGACAAGCTACCCTGAGGTGAGGTAAACTGTGACCTGAAACTCTGTCAGAAGACACAGAAATCTTTTACTATTCATACATGAAAGATCTAAATATCATCTCTTTTTACAATAAATATAACCTCTTTTCTTCTTCATGTAGTTATACATATCTTCGCTTTTCTGCCTTATCTTAAGCCAGATTGAAAGTCATCAAGGACAAGGAGTTCCATCTACAAGTTTTCTTACCTATCTATCTATATAGCACTAAATACAAGGGAGATGGGGAGGGAGAGAAGGTGAAGCATCTCTCCTACCTTTATCTGTATCTATATGTTTTAATTGCTGCATGTTATAAATTAAAATACTATATTATCACGTAATAACATTATTAACATAATAATTAGCATGCACAATTCAATAGGTACATATCATCCTCATTTGCTCACAGGGTGGTGGTACAGCATGTGTATTCAACACAGTATAGTCATAGCCTCAAGTAAGTTATCATTTAACTCACTGTTTGTCATTTACTTTGCTTCCAATGTTTGTAAAACTCTTTGCTGCATTTACACCGTAACACATTTTTCAGAACTTACTTTGCTAAATTTTGCAATGTAATAAATATGCAAAATTACTCAGAGTCATTTTGGCCTGCACATAATTTCTTTTCTTCCTCCCTTTTACTTCCAGAAATGCTATTGGCATATACGATCAAGAAGCAAACTAAACCCAAAGCCTTGAGGCAAGTTCCACAATTGCAAGAGGATGCATATTACCAAAGAGGTATTGGGTCAAGCTGTTCAAGCTGAAAACCACTCCCTATTTAGCCAGTCTGCTATGATACTAGACAATTACTTTCACTTAAGCAGGAATAAATGAAGTATCACACAGAAATAATTTGGAGTTCCTCAAAGCTCTGATGTACGTGGCCCTTGTTGGGAAATGAGAACAGGAGAATTTAAAAGAGCAGGAACAGTGTTGTGATGTTTTGTGTGGTTAAATCAGATTAATCACCATCTAGTCCAGTGGAATCAAGATCCAAACAGGCTCATTATTTTTAAGCTAAGTAGTCTTCAGTTTTAGCAAAGTTGCAAGCCTGGGATTAGTTTATGAGATTAATCGATTTTTAGTGTTATGATGTAAAAGCCATTCTAGCCTGCTAACTACATGAAACGCTGAGATCAATTTTGAGAGTAAAACATCAATTACCTCACTTACTGAAACAGGATAAGCAGCAATTAAAAGGGTAGGGAATGCTTCGCTGCATTAGGTTACTTGTCTAGTTTTTCAGTATATCATAACAACTGTTTTGATTTCTAATTGTGTCTAGAGACTTGAATTCAGGCCTCTTATGTCTCTGTTATGCATATTCTAGGATAGGGCTGTCTCTTACTACTTAGATAAAAATTCCTAATGTGCCTCAAACATGCACATGCCATTAAAAATAATAATTAATTTACCATTGCAAAAAGCTACTTCTGTTTAAGAATTCTTACCGGGGCTCAATTACACTGTAATGTCAATCCTGGGCAAAAAAGTCTAAACTATGGCATTTCTGGTATTTAATGCCTGTCACTACATAAAGAAGTAAATCTTGCAGGAACTAAGCACCTCTAGTTAAAATACAGCCTTTGCCTTGCATCTGCTGCATGGCACCAACATCTCTGAATTTCCAAAGTTTAGGAAGACAGTGGGATAGTCCTGAAAGCCTAGAAACAACGAGGAAATGGAGAACACAGAAGGGAAACAGCATGCTGCTTCCTAATACCAAGCAGTACAGACAAAACTGGAAACAGGTGACATAAAAGAGCTTCAGTCAAAATCCACAAAGGTTCAGAGACAGCAAAAGTGTTACTGAAGTTACCAAATCAGCAACTACTTGTTGCATACCTAGAACTGGTTACAAACAGGGTGCTAAAGACATTTGTTTATTAGATTTGCCAGATCAACAACAATGGAAAATTCTGCATAAAGTGTTCAGCTTAATAATTCACTCACAGCTTTCTGTGAGCTCATTCCCCTCTCCTCCAGTTACTGACACGCTGATGTGATAGGGTTTTAGGGAGCTGAACCTTCCATGCAATCCAGGTACCTGACTAAGGCTTCCAGAACCTGCAGCTGCTGAGCACCATTGCCAACAGATGGTGTTAAAGCTGGAGACCACAAGCCACAAAGATTCTGTGGCTCTAGAGCAACCACAAGCTAAAGCTCATTTATTTTTTAAAGGTTTATTAAAAAAAAAATTCACTTTCATTCTAAATTAAGACAAAAATCTGTTATGAAAAATTTATCTCCCCCTCACCCTTCCCCAGTCTCAGCGCTCACTGTACCTCTGTCTGGTTTTTGAGGAAGATAAAGCCCTCTTGTTAAAAAAGGGAAACCTCCTCCTAGAATCTCACCTTTGCAAATGTGCGTAAATGTGACAAGTTACAGATGTAGACTGGCAAGAGAAACGTACTTCTTGCTTGGTGTACACTTTGCATTCTAGTAAGGTACAATAATTCGTTAAAATTACTCTGCAGCATTCTTCAGTAAATAAAGCCAGCCTCAAAATACATCATGGAGATGTCTGTGTTTTTCCAAAGCCTTTCACTTTATTCCTGAAATGCTGTAATTCATATGTGTACATTCAGGAGCTTGGAGAATTGTGACTGAGACCACTGCAAAGAAGGAAAACCACAACAAACCACCTTTTATCTGTCCAAGGCAGAGATCTATCAATAGGGAGAATTTTTTTTACTTGAAGGGAATAAAAAAATACCTTGATCTTACGAAAACAACAGTTTGCAGGCAGGTATTAAACAGATATTTTTTTAATTTCCAGTGTATTTTTAATATTCTTTCTCAGTTCTGTTTGATTCCTAGAGCTGAATCTACTGAGTAAGCAGTATTCTACCATATTTTATGGTGTGCATGTGTGCGTGGTTTGCATTCAAAGATTTGGTTCAACATTGATTTTATTTCCTCTTAGTACTTTATAGTTATTAGACTGCAATAAATTTTTCTTAAGTCAAGTCTGGATTTAAATATGCAAGCCAGGATGGAAAGGTACCAAATCTATAATGTGCCATAAATATAGTGATTTTTTAAATATTTTTTACTGTCACAGTTAGTGGGGAGATTACTCTTTGCTTAGTTTATGTACCAGCTCCTCTGAAAAACCAAGGGACATTTTCAACACTGGAAACAGACATGCACTGTTGGTCTACACTTGCCTTGCACCTTACCAGCTGTTTTTTATTTAGAGAGAACAGTGTTGCCACCATCTGTCTCCAGGAAAAAATAAAAATTTAAAAAAAAGAACGGGAAAAAAGTTTCTTAAAGCAAGTCAAAAGCATAAGCAAAACCGGTGTGAAGGGTGGAGAGCAGGAATCCAGGTCCATAAGCGTTATGATGGAAAATGGATTGAGTGGAAGATGAAATAAACTATGGAATGAGTTCTGCATTTTAAATGGTTTTGCTGTCGTGTTCTAAATATCCATCTCCATGGTAAGAAAGACAAATCTGACATTCCACAGGGGGCCAGTGAGAGCGGGGAAGAAGGATGAGAGTCACTTTTTGTTTTATTTGATAGTTCTGAACTGATTATATAAGAAATATATCTATGATCTCTTCTTTCTGAGAAGAAAATAAGTTCACAGTTATAAAGGTATTAGAAAAATTCTTAAAGATTCCATACATTCTTGTTGTACGTGTCCAGCTTCAGAAATGTGGAATGTCCGGGGCCCAAAGAACAGGAAAAGAACTATTCTTCATTTCTGGGTTATATAAATTATCTTCTCTGCTGTCTGGAATTATTTTCTAAAAATAAAATAAAAGAATACTGCAGTCCATTTTCACTCCATTTTACTCCTCATAGTGCCCGATAACCAAGTTGCAAAAACTATTTTTTCCCTGTTTAGTAGTAATGAGCAACATATGAATAGCACTTTGCCAGACATGCTAGAAATTCCCCTTCCCACTTAGCTTTCGTAGTCAGCTCTTACTAAGCTAGAAAACCTCAACTTTGATCGGGGTAACACAGATTATACCTAAGTAGCAAATGTCTTCCTGAATGAACCATTAGCGTCCCGTCACTTCTGACGAGAATTAAACTGATTTTATGTGGAATAGAAAATACTGTGTTCTAGTGAGGCTGGAATCATTTTAAGCTTAGTACTAGGTGCTTGAAGTTTGGTCTTTTCTCCATTAATGAGCACTCCCAGTTTGCACATTAAAAAGCAGTCTAGTCCATTCTCAGCACATTTAGAGTACTCATCATTGCTGATGCATACCAGTGAACTAAATTTATGGGCTTACATGCTAGCTCACCTACATGCTTCAGAAGTCCACATGTGGGTCATCTGAGAAATGCTACGTGCATGACTTCAATTAGATGGGAAAGAATACAGAACATTTAAAATATTAATGTATTATTATTGATGGTCTTGACAGGATTTCCCAGTGTTTACTGTACAAATTTCAAAAAGCTGAAAGTTTGTCCCCTGTGACCACAAGTAAAATGTAGTCACATATACGTTTAATAGAGTATTGTGATGTACAATATCAATGAAAAAAAGATACCTTAACCACCTATATTCAGTTCGAAAGACATCCCACCACAGGAATAAATAGCACAGAAACCCCATAAATATATAAGATAATGTGTTGAGATTAAGAATCAAAGCCTAAGTTTCGACATGAAAGCAATTCTGCTGTTCAAAAGCAAAAAATGTTGGGCCACTAGTCAACAATCCGTCCCAATGGTACCCAGATGTACATGTCATTTTGTCTAGACTGTAAAAGAAACAAGCAGGTTGTCAGTATAACTGAAAATCATTCTGATGACTTATTGCTCTGGAAATGTTTAAAAAAAAGAAGCACCACCTTTCTTTTTATGGCTTTTGAGAGTCTGTATTTAAGAGACAAATGTGGCAAATTATAGGAGGGGAAAAAAAGAGGAAATATTCTACTTTCCCTTTAATATCTAGATCATGTTAATTGATCCCAGTAGAATCCCTCACCACTAGACTATCTCAGTGAGTTCACCAATTTTTGTATTTGAATGATCTTGCCTCTGCTAATTACAGATTAAACAATACTTGGGGGGTGTGTGTGTGTAAAATTCCTCTGTTTTTTTTTCTGGGGAGAAACATTAACACCTTCTTTTCAAGTACTTACAAGTCTGTAAGACCTTCTATGGTCACCATCTGTGTTACAAGTTTTATTTCAAGAGCACAACATACAAATTACCAAAGGTAATACTGCTCTGTGTGGAAAGCAGAAGCAACAAGAAGCACCTTGTCAGTGCAGTTCCATGGAACAACCAGATTCCCATGGAAGAAGCAGTTTCCAAGCATGCTTCTTCACCTCCCCAGTCCTATTTGCTGTGCACTAAGTTTTAGTTATATGTGTTAAAAAAAACAAAACAAAACAAAAAAAACCCCAACCAACAACCAACCAAACACACACCACAAACAAACAACAACAACAAAAACCCCACAAAGCAAAAATGGCACACAGCACAGACATCAAGATGCTTCAAACCGGGGAACCACGAATAAGGCCATTCAATTATTAAGGAATGGTCTACAAAGATATACACACCTATTTAATTATATTAAGCTACTAACAGCAAATGTAAACATTTACATATATTCTTCTGTTACGAATGTACTGTGTTGTTAACTTTACCAATGATCAGTGGCATCTAGCAACTCCTTTGAGAGAGAAAATGCATGAACAAGAAATCATTGCTGTAGCCAGTTTGTTGGTTTAGGTTGACGCCTTTAGGCTATCCATTACTACTTCAGTTTTTAACAGAAAGTGTCTTCGTTTTCGTTAATGTTGAGGTGTTTTGACTTTTTGCGTCAAATACCTGCAGTAATCTAAAAGAGGGGGGAAATTATGTGAACTCTTTCACTTAGACTTTAAGAATTATTCATAGCAGCTTACATATCTCCTGTGATTACTCAAAACTTGAATAGAAAGCAAATATTTCTATTCTAATATTGCACATACAGCTTTCCAGCAATTACAAAACACACTGCTCGGACTTTCTTTAACATAGGCTAGCTTGAAATTAATTGTTCTGGAAAGAAACGAGGTCTAGTAGATCTCATTTACTGCTGGAACATAACTTGAATACAGTTTTCATGTATTAAAATAATTCCCTAGTGGCAAAAAGAAATGAACAAAGACTCGGGGAAGGCAAGGGTTTGTTCCACAGCAATTATTTACCATCACAGAATTTGAACTCTCCTTTTCTTTTATTATTACTTTTATGATGGGACGTGTAAAGATAACTGTTAACACTTCGTGCAATCAAAAATATATTTAGAAAATATACACCATACCATGCATTTCTCACAGAAACAGATGCTATTAAAATCTAGTATGGTAGTATTACATTCTCAACTTGGTAACCCTTTCTTATTTGTTGGTTATACTGCAGTATTATTAAAGGAAAAAATTCTGAAGATCATTAATTCTTGTTTCTTCTTACAGAGAAACAGGACATTACAGTCTTCGCTGTCAGCTCACTTAAGCAGCCTGAAACCAATTTCAGGACTTATTAACCACTTATTAATCTAGTCTTTAATTACATTTTTATACTGGAAGCAAACACCTTGGAATATTTAGAAGCTTTAGGATAAATTATGTCCTCAGTTTCATCCCTGCATTCCCACTGTAACCATGTGAGGAACCTTGTTTCTTTTGTCATTTTATTCCCCACAGGTGCAATCAACTTTAAAGAGAAAGAAGAAAAGCCCTGTGCAAATACTGGCTGATACAGTTTCTCAACAATACTGAGAAAATTACACTGCATTGAAAAGGAAGAAGATGATGTGAGCTGAAGTCTTAAAGTGTTGGCTTTTCTGCACCAGGGCACTAAACTGAGGAGTCTGGACAGCTACCGATCCCACACCTCCATCCTGCTTCTGGGGATGACTCCTCCAGAATCGAAGAGGCTTAAGCAGGATGTGTAGAGCTCCTAGTCTGGCACAGGAGTAGTAACCAGTATACTTTAACACATAGGATTGTGAATCTTTTTATTTGTTTGCCATTTGCTTAAATAATTGTCCCCAAGCTTCTTTGCCTCAGCAAATTCTTTACAGAAAAAAGCACAGCAAGAGTATCAGTTATTCTGTTCATGAAAAAGACCTCTACATTTGCATATTGAAATGATGTCAGGTTCTACTGAAGAATCTTAAGAACTATGTAGCGTCAAAACCTCAGTGCAATTTATACACAGGTGTTTGTATCTGAAAAGTGGTTATTTTATATAGTTGAGGTACAAAAATACCCACCCAGTACTAGAATTAAAGCTGTCAGTGATTTCCAGAAGGCAAAGCAGAATGATCTACAGATGGGTTTAGGTGCTTCCTCAGTGGTTAGGCAGCCATCCACTTCCCTTTCTGTAATTGCTCAAACCCACACATAAACAACAGTCCCTGTGCTCCCTGAATGCTGAGCAGGCTCTGAAACCAGCCATTTATCATCTCACCAAAAAAAAAAAAAAAAAAAAAAAAAATTAACAAAATTTGAGAAACACTGTTGACAAGGGATAAGGTGAACTAATCAGAGTCATGGCTCCAGTGTTGCCTAAATGTTCCCTTCCAGACAGGAGAAAGAACCAAGCTGAGCCGATCATTTGGCCCCAGGAAAGGGCAGGGCTGAAAAGCACGTGCTCCTTAGGCAGGAACCTCTGAGCTGCTCCTGCTTGGTCAGCACAGGTTTGTAGCATCCTCAGCATAAACCTGTGCCTTAAAACAAAAGGTCGAGCCAACGGTAAAGTTGGGTAAAATGACAACAGGTACACTTAATAAAAATTAAGTATCATTATTAAAGTATTCGTAGAAAACTCAATACTTTAGGGAACTAAAACTATTTCAGTTCTTGTTAATGCGACAAATGCTATATTTTGGAGAGGATTTTGGTTGGTTTTCTAATAGGTAGCTGACCACTGATCCTAACTTTAGCTGCAGGTCTGGTTGGACTTACATTACTATCTTCTAAAAAAAAACCAAAAGAAAAAAAATCTATTCTTCACCCAATCAACACGTAATACTGAGAAGACTAAAATTAGTGACATCGATAAACATTTACAGAAGGTAACTAAATTTGAATTCTCTAAGGGTCTGCTAAGTATAATATTTTTCCCATCAGGTCTTTAAGCCTGTATCAAGTCTAACTGATGTTCAGCATGGGAAACTGGTGGCTCTCAATTCAGCATACGGTTCTTTCTCCTTTTAGGCAGTGAGAGACCAGTTTATATTTTTATATACACACACATATATATATATATATAATGTATATATAAAGTGTTCAGTTACCTAGATATTTTGCATCTAATAATGTAGACATCTTAATATTCATGGTTTGCTTTGATTAAAATACAAAGTTTCACTTTAATTTAAGTATTATCCTTTATAATTCTGACAAGTTACACTGTTTGACTGCCACTTAACTTAGTGTTTAATCAGGAAAACTACTGTGGCACTGGCCGATTAGGCTGGCTCAACTGCTGCCTGCTCAATTTTTCCCCATAATTGCAGGATATACTTTATTGTGACAGGGGCCCGAACAGTGGAATTCCAATATGCTATACATCAGGTTCTCCATTATTGGATTAGCTAGATGTGGCATCATTACCGCTGCACTTTCATGCCTATCATTGATCGCATCGTTCTTTCTATTTCACAATTAATGCAAGTCAGCTGGATTGATCAATCCTCTGATGAGTTTAGGCCACAGTCAATATATTCTTATGGCTCTGTGCTACTATTTTATAGCTGTGCCTAAGGATTTGTCATCCTGGCTACAGATTTTCTTGGGTTTTTTTCAGATGCTTCTGCTCCTACCTTGCTCCCTAAACCACAAAGTGTTTATGAATTACTCATGTCACATGGAAAAAAAAGGGAGCAAGAAAGTCACTAAATTCATCATCGGAAAGATTTCTTTTTTTTTTTTTTTTTTTTGAAAATGCAGAGATTTCAGAAGACCACAGCTATTTTCATCGCTATTTTAGACATACCAGTACGTTCATGAAATGTGGAAATATGTTAATAACTTGATTGTTGATATTTTGCTAACACTGTATTACTTCTGATAATTTTTGAACACTTACTCTTCTTCCAAAGGGTAGTAAACTTTGCAGGAAAATCTCTCTCCACAATGGGAGGGAGAATAAATAATGGTACAGCGGGAAAAACAGTGAACCACAGTATTTGCCTAATACCACTCTACTGTTACCCTATGTCATGAGCATTATTACCCATATTTGAAAACCTTCTCTACAGAGAATAATATTGAGTTACTGTAATTTTCTAATAAAACATAACTTATATACAAAATTACAATGCTGTACAGCTTAGTGCTTTTGGTTTTGGTTTTTTTTTTTTTGTGTGTGGTTTTTGTTTTTGTTTGTTTTGGTTGGGTTTGGTTTGGTTTGGCTTTTAAATAAATATATTTTCTCTGGCTACTACAGAATGTACCCAGATCCATGCCTGTATTTTCTTTTAATGGCCACCAAAAAAAAATTTCTATATGTTTTTGAAAAAAAAAAACCAACCAACCAACACCAACAAAAACCCAAACAACCAAAACAAAACACCAAACAACCAAAGCTTGGAAGAAGCAACGTTAATACTAGTGCACTATTATAATTCCATTTTCATTCAACTACATCATAGCCTGATCTACATTATGAGAAGCCCCAGTTTACAAAAGATGCCAAATTTAAATACAAGACAATGAATGAACTGTAATTCTTTACCCTTTCTCCAGGTTTCAATCAACGCATTCAGAGTTTGGACCTTCTGGACGGGTTTGCACATTATGCAGAGAATGCCCTCATTAAATGAGGAATAATTGCCTTTTTTTTGCCCCCCAGTCACTCTGTCTCGTCTAGTTGCCAGTGCCAGTACTGGTGACAATTACAAGGTATTAGCAATGACACTGTGATTTTGTGGCAGTGATACCACATTTGAAAAATACCTCTTTTTTTCCTCGAAGAATCTAAATCTACAGTTAAAAGCCACTGATATAATTAAAATTTCTTCCAATTAGTAAAGCAAAACAGCTCCAAAACAGTTTTTTGGTAAGCCCTGAAAATACCACTGATAAAAGGAGAAAAAGAAACACAGTTTGACAGTCATAAATGGTCTGTTAAGCATAAAGTGTGTTTTATTCAAAACAAGTAATGTGTTTCCTTAAACATACTGGCTTTGAAGGGAGCAGGCATTTTAGATTATCCATACATAATTCAGTTCCACTGAAAGTGCTCTGCCTAAACAATTTTCCATTATGTTTCTAGTAAATTTGGAATATAAAAGATAGGGCTTGCGCCTTAAACAGGAATAATATAATACAACATTGAACTGTTATATAGCTTTCAAAAATATTTTTACAAACAAGGAACGATCCTTTCCTACTGAAGTGTGGGTGCTTTGTCATCGGTGCCAGTCAGACAAGGATCACTGCCACGGATCATTGTTTTTCTCCTTTAAGAATGAGTCGAGAAACATGCCCAATAATGTAAAGTCTATTTAAGTCTTAAATTAGTTCATGAATCTATATTTAGGCTACCTACATATGTGGCCTGGTTTTCAGAAATGCTAAGATTTGCTGTGCTCTGCAAGTCGCTGTACCTAAATGTGCTCACATCTTTCAGAAATCAGGCTGTTATATTTAGATGGTTAATTATGGGTGCAAGATTTGAATGAACTCAAAAAGCCTAGATGAGCATATATTACATTGTAGATATTTTGAAGTTGCTTTAAGATATGACACACTATGGTAGATAGCTCGTATTCAGGTAAAAGTGGAAAAAAAAAACCCTGATAATAATACATATATTATATTTTAATAAATTGGGTGCTTATGGAGCAAAAAATTCCTGTTTTATTTTCTGTTAAAAGGACTACAATATTTATATCTACAAAGGGGAACAGATTAACATTTTGTTTAATCTTATTGCCCAAACATTTACACCATACACAGAAAGTTGTGTTAATTTTCAGTTTCAGGAAACTGAGCAATGAGATGCCAAATAAATAAATTTAAAAAAAAAATCTAGTAATAATGATGGTCTGTTTGTAAACAAGGTTTTTTTCTTATCTCAGATGTCTTTGCTTTAATTTATATTGTATTTCACAGGAAATTGGACAGCAATCCCAAATTGTCAATGAAAAGATTAAAAATGAAATTTTTATGTTATATCAAAGTACATTGTTAGAGGAAAACATCTCTGCTATAAAAAAAAAGCTACCTTTTAAAATTGAGGTGCTTTCTCCAAGTTTCTTATCCTTTGTTTTTCATATTTTCAAGAGGGAATCAGATGTTTTATTTTTTTAGTTTATTCACCAATGACTTAGTCAAAGCTGGGCAAAATTTATACTAAAATCTTTTGGTTTTGACATTGGTGTAGCCTACTGTAGTCTTGTTAGCCTTTCAAACAGAATCTTCTGGATTTCTTAATTCCTTTTGAAAAAAACCCTGTGACCTACATATGCCTATTGGTACTGCATAAGTCTTTTTACATATACTCACATAGAGCAGCAAAACTTTATTAAAAGTCTCACTGAAAACAAGAGGCCAAGCTCTCTTTGTAATCCAGAAAGGAAAATCACTGGTTTTGAGGTGGTCTTTAAAAACAGATTGTGAATGCTAAAGCCTGTGTCTATCTCTCTTGCTCTACTATTGTGTATTGCTTATATAAATGTATTTATATGTATATTTTCAGGAATATAGCAGGAAAAAGCCCTAAATACTGTATTTTTAGCTTTGCTGTGGTTTATCATCTTCATCATATGCTTACCCATTTAAGATCATTGCAGTCTTTCAGAAATCAGTAGAACAGTGGAGTACATCAGGAACTGAGACGGGTGTGAATTCTAACAGTCATTTCCAAGAAAACATTGCAGTTACACAAACTGAAATTCTGTCCTCAACTACTGTATTTGTAAACAAAACTGCAATAAATGTTTCCTATAGCCATAAAATCTAATTTATCTTTTACAGTAGAATAAATTAACCATATATTTTTGCTTCCAAATTGCCTACAGAAGTCACAGGAAGACAAACCCTCCCGGCCTAATCTTGTGGGTTCTTTTTCAGTCCTTGCATAGGCAAAGTGAGTAGTCAGACAGTGGCATGCATGCAGCTTAGATAACAGGATACACAGTCTCACCTTGTGTTTCTACCTCCTGAAATAAATGTTTACTACTTTTTCAAAGGAAATGACAAGTAATTTATGAGGTAATACACATAAATGCTCCAAGCATGGGAGAACACAGCTTTCAAATAATGCAGAGAAACTTATCTGTCTTAGGGCTTTAAAGGTATTGCCAGGTTTCCTTCTGCAGAGGTATAGTATAAATACTATAAAAAACAGTAGAAAGCATTAAGTAATCTATACTTCCTTCTGAATTATAGATGCAATCAAAATGAGCAAATACACAACATTAGTCTTCACCATGCTTGTCTTCCTATAGAATTTAAGCTGAAGCTCCAGCTTTTGTGTTCCCTGGATTTTATGCTATCTCTATTGTTTACCTAAGAGATTCTGAGTTTCATAACATATCTAACACATCATAAAAAAGGCATAAACCTGGATGTTTCTCTCAAGACATATATCAAGTTTCTACCAATAGCAGCACCACAAACAGTTTTTGATTCCAGCTTAAATTTATATTTCATTGCTTAAATATCTAGTCTATTGTTTATGTTTCAACACAATTTTTAATATTTTCTTAACATCTTTCTAAAGACAGAGCCATTGTCATTAAATGAGAAAGCAGATTTCTGTTACAGAAATCTTAATCATTACAGCTTAACCTAAACCTGCAAATGTAGGCTTTTCTTTTGTCTAATTTTGCAGACAGAAGAGCCGTTTCCTGTGGCTCACTGATTCTGACAATACCCTTACACCAATTCCCATGATTCCCTCATCATGGGCAGATATCATTTCAACAGATGTCAAGAACAGCTAAGTGCACTTAGGCCTATTTGTTAAATTCCTAGGGGGAGGTAGATTGGCGAAATTCATCCTGTAATTAAACCGCATATTTCTTTCAAGCTGCCTCTTCCCTCTTCCCTTCATAATCCCTCTGCCTCGCATCAAATCATTTAGGCACTTATTGGCTACAATCAATACAATATGAGATACATTAATTTAGTCCCTAGGAGATGTGCTGGGAATAGGCGGTATTGCTCCACAAGCATTCTGAAATGTTCATGCAAGCGTGCTATCAACTGTAGCAAGATAGCACTTATAGTCAGCATAGGCAGATTTATGACAATTCCATACTGTGTGCCCACAGCTCTGTTCTGAAGCCAAACATACATAAATTGGATTGAAACGGGAAACACTAAATATATTACCTAATGCACACAAATGCTAAGCAGCGCAAATCACTGTGAAGAGTTGGAATGGTTGCACAGAATCTGAACAATTAAGCTCAAGCTTCCCATATGTTCAAATACCCCTTGTGCCTCGCTATGGAGAGTGAAATTAGGATTGGAAAGAAGCATTAATGAGGGTTCTCATTTATAGATATGGACTTCAAAGTAAGATCTTCCACTTATATTTATAATCTTGCCTTTTAGCTTGCACATCCTCCTGTTACTGAATTGCTGGGATTTGTTTTTGTCTTCAGAGAAGTAAGACAGGATAAAGCTATCCATTCTTTGTAGAAAAAGGATATAAAGAGATTTCTGAAATGAGGCTATGTTTCATTTGTAAGGATATACTATTGCATTTTTTTTATTTATAAGCAAATATATAAACCAAGTCCCTAACATGTAACTGTGAAATTGAAGACTTTGAAATGTCAACAAAAGAACATATTAAATGCTTCGTAAATCCTAAGTATGCAACGCTTTGGGAAGCTATCAATATATACACCAAACAATATGTCACTAACAATCAAAATTATATTTGCAACAGTAATGATAACTAAAATTGGTGCACACAGAGATTACTAATGTGGTAGGCTAAATTGGGAAGTGGGAATAAAAAAATACAACATCCAAGACTTAATTGGATTATTTTGCTGCAACTGCAAAAACATCACCTACAAGATAAACAAATGTTCTGTGTACTATTATGTGTATTTAATTTTTAAAGCAGTGAACTAATTAGAAAGCCTTTTTCTCGATTTAAAAATTAATATAATTTATAATTTTCTGATTAACAAATTCTAATTTAGATTGTGTTGTACTGTCGAAACGAGCTTGTTTCCTGTGAAAGCATGATGAAAACCGCTGTCTTCGGGGTGCAATTACAGTTTGTGCAGACACTGAGGAGGAGAGGAGTGCACATGAGCAACTGCAGGCACAAAGAGATGAAATAATGGATCTGTGGGAAAGACTGGACACACTCAGTGGCAGAGAGGTTTCAGATGGGCAGACTGTGCCATGGCCCTGTCTCTGGACGCTCTCATTAATTGGGACTCCCACAGATATATTTCACACATTTTGCACCCACTCCTAATATACTTGCATGGTTTCATGTGTTTAAAATTTGAAAGGGCCATTCCCTTCACTTCCTTTTTAAATTTCTATTTTACATTTTTTGTTTGTTTAGGGCTGAGAGTTATTGCTTTATTACCTAAATGGAGCGGGAAAGGCTGTTACACTTCACAGGTTCTCCAGTGACCTCTAATATGTTACAATTAAAACAGTCACAACGCAGACAAGAATCTTTGCCACTGTGGAAAAAAAAGTTACAGGTCCCAAGAGATCATCATTCTGTAACGCAGTGAAACCAGTAAACTCTACAAAAAATATTTAAAAATAACACGTCAAGCATTTTATAAGGGATTTGCATTCCTTTAAAACACTTTATTTCTCTTTGACTAAAGCTACTTTCCAGTTTAAATTGGTAACATCAATTACAGTTTCAGCACAACAACAACAACAAAAAGGAGAAAATGTAACCATTCATTTTATAACCAATAACCCTTCAAGGTTACAAGGTTAACTTGCACGGTTAACTCATCTTTCTAATTGGAGAAGTAAGTCTGAACCACTGCCATTTATACTGGTGACTACTTCACTAACTTAAAGCTATTTCCCAGAAACTAATTTTGGACTTTGTACCACTTCTTTTCAGGAACTGCTTAACCAGACGATATTTATCTTTCAGCTCCACAACTTCATAAAAGAGTCAGCCACCTTCTTGACTCACCTTGTGCCTGAGCTTTCTTAGAGTATACCCTGCTGCCAAAGGGGCAGCTGCTGATCCTTCCAACTGAAACTCCACTTCTTCCGTTTTTAGATTTTTCTTTTTTTTTTTTTTTTTTTTGACACTGTGTGAACAGCATGTTCTATTCCTCATTCATCTCTAAAACAAACAATTTCATGGACATTAGTCTCATAAATGCTCTCTATTGTCCCATCGGGATTGGGTCAGAGCACAGATTGTGTTCAGATGAATGAGAATGTTCAGAGCACTACAAAATAAAACAAGTGAATAGACTTCTCTGTTCTTTTCCCACTTCTGAGATGATTTTGGGGAAGAAAGAAGTAACCTTCTATTTAGGGGACCAATTAGTTGTTCCCTGGGTGAACTTGAAAAACTTTTGACTTGGGGACTTAACATTTCTTTCAGAACTAATTGAAACTGGAGTTATCTCAAAGCAGATTATCTGTCCTCATTCAGAGTGCTTGAATAAGTTCACTGACATGAATACAGCTGGTACGCCCCATATTAATGTATAAGCAGCCTTCTGATTTCTCAAAAATTTGGAGGGGAGAAAGAAAAAATATCTTACCTAAAAAACACGATGAAAAAGGAATACATTGCATACTTTGAACATGGAAATATACTACCTTAACCTCATGCCCATGAGATCTACAATTAAGCATTCTAGAAATCAAGAAATTAATAGGAAAAATATGTTATCATCCAGCAAATACTTTCATTATACTTTAGTTCATTAGAAATATTTTCAAACTCTCCCTGGGGGAAAAGTACAGTTTAAAATTGCTTACACCTTTTTCAAAAGCTGAAGTAAGCTTTTCTGTTTCTTCTTTTATAATTTTATTTTTAAAGTTTGCAAAAATTGCTGACTTTGCACTACAAATGGATAATTATTCCAAATGCCTTTTTTCTGGTATTTTTCTAGGTATACCTAATTGTTGTCTACCTTTTTTACATTTTACTTCTGGATGCCATGAAGTTTTTCAGACAGGAAAAAAAATCCAAAAGAAGACAACACACACCGTGTACACCTGCTTAATGACAGTAATTAGATTACTACTAATTCATATGGCTGTTACTGCAGGCTGGGTAGGTAAATGACTAAGGCAGGTAGCTTTAGATCAAAAATAATTAGTCCCAGTTTTTATAATATTACTTTTAGGACAACAGCTTAATTCCATCTGCTATTTTTTAACTTTTTCTCCCCCCCCCCGGGTAGTCATTTCATAATTACTAGAGTAGCAACTGAGATAGCTCTTCCATTTAAAAGACACTTCTCTTTGAACTGTTCCTAGCTTAGCTATCCTGATCTGTAGGAGGACAAAGGAGGAATAAGTATTCCCCTGAATGCTCTCTCAGTCTCCAATAGTTTGTGGTTTTGAAAATTCTTGGAACATTTTTGTGTTTAGTATCTCCTGATGGCTTTCTTTTCCATGAAAGCCTTGAATCTTCCCTTGGACCCAAGTAAACATTTGGCATTTGCAACAGCCTGTTGCAAGGATGTCTATATCTGTATATACACTGTAGGAAGTACCGCTGCCTTTTGTTCTTTCTGAACCTCACACCTACTAGCATCACTTGATGTTCTTTATTGGTAGAGGAAGGGCCAAACAAATAACCGCTAAAACCCTGCAATCAATCGTTGTCCATCTTTTCCTTATCACCCATGATCTTATAGACCTCTCTCATATCTCCCAGGATTTTTTTCTGTTTCAGGTTGTTTCTGTTTCTACTCAGCTCATGTTCATCATTTTATACTTGAAGTTTGATTTGCCTTTTTCTTGTGCTTCAATTTATATTGAGTTCCATCAGTTTCTTGGTCTCAAAGTCCTCATGCAATGTTTTAGTTTATCCTTATCTTGAATATTCTAAACAACTTAGTATCATCAGGAAACCTTGTCAATAATGACCTCTCTTTCCACAAATATGTTGAACTGCATGGGTCTCAGTAGATAACCTAACACCACTGTGGACAGAGACATCGATTATTTCCTTCTTTTCATCTTTAACTATTGATTTTGTCTTTGCAAGGACCTTCTACTTCGTCACAAGGCTGTATAGTTTCTTTAGACCCTTACATGAAGGACTTTACCAAATGTCTTTTGGAAACTCAGGCAGATTACATCAACATGGATCTTCCTTATTTACCATTTCACGCAGCAGTAATAGCTTTGGGAGTCACAACCTTCCTTTAAAAATGATCATTCTGATCCTTCACGTGTATGTCATATTTAACATTTTCACTAATTCTAGTCCTTACTACACTGTCTACTAAAAATCAGCAGCACAAAAAAGACTGATATGGCAAGTAGGAAAGGTAGAAGTATGTTTCTGAAAGTGGAAATATTTTGTTGAATGTGCTAACACTGAGCTTTTTTGTCTCTCACATTATGCCTGTCATCTTAATTTTCTCACCCTTCACCTTTTGTCTGGAATAAAAACTATTAGGCGAAGTAGGTATGTCACAAAAAGGACTAAATTATTTCTTGCTTCTATCAAAAGATGGCAAAGAGGCATGAGAAGACAGAGACAACAGGACTTATATTTGTATCTTCTGGGGAACCTGTCATTATTTTAGAATTAACCTGCTTTTGTCTCAATCCAGATCCTGTACCACAAGAGAACATTCTTCCTATCACTGTTCTGTACTCTTCATAGCTTGAGGTTTGCAATATAGCACCTGTAAGACACTTATTAAGGTGCTTTACACTAAAAAAGATATACAACACACAAACAAAGGCAACTAACAAAAACCATATGGATAGCCTGAATTCTAAGATACTTGCCTTACGAGTATTTTACTTAGGACCTTTGTTTTTATTTTAATATGTTACTGCTAGTGTGAAAGTTACTTATTATAAATAAGGACACTTATGCCCTAGAACTATATGAAAAAAGGCAAAAATAGTCATAACACATCAAGGACTTTCAGTGATTATTAGCTTTCAGTCATTATTATACATAACTGTATTTCCATAGGTTAGCATATAAGGAAAGAATAAATTTTGTCTCCAACTAAGGTAGGGGGGTCAGTAAATTTAATATTCAGAAAGTAAATTAATAAAAAAAATCATAAAACACTGAAACATGCAATCAAAAAAGCAAAAGTATAAGAAATACAAGAGTTTTCTATGAATTCTTGTTTTGTTTCAATTCTATTATATTCTCTCCCAACTATAATCAGGTATAACAATAACTTGCCTCTTAATAATAAATAAATACTGTGTGATTGGAATAGGCCGAAGGCTCAGATTCTGTTATACCTGCAGATTAAATTATTTTAGAACTATTATCAAAAGAAAATGAAGAAGAACTAGGGAAAGAAGATTAGCATTATATAAAGCAACACTGGTCTAGAATGCCTCATTAAGACAATTAACAGTTTCCTCTTTAAAAGAATAAAGTGAAGTTAAGAAAGATACATCTCAGACTACTAAAGGCAACAGGTTTTGTGCTACTGTATATTTTTATTCTAATGCTTCATTCCGTTATAAAAGTGAGAATATACTGTCTGTTTACTGTCTTTTTGTGAGAACTGCTCAGACCTTTTTTGTTTCTACTCACTAGTTAGAAATCTTGGCTCTTAAACAGTAAGTCGTTCTCAGCCTTACCTAGAAGGCTGTCTCATACACTCATAGCTACTATTCTTTCCCTTATAATCATACAAGCTAGATAATACGTCAACTTCATGTTTCGGAAAGCCTGAATTCAGTCAATTTCACCAAAATTCATTATTTAATATTTGAAGCTGCATACTTATTTTGTGTATTTATATAAGGCCTTCTTCCACAAAGAGAAAGTAGACATTTTCATCGTTGTTGATGTGGCACCTGTCGACACCGCACAGCACGAAGACAGACACAGAGTAGTTCTACAGTTTCTTGGTTGTCTTTGTAGTGCAATGCAGTTCAGAGATACTTATCAGGATTTTTAAATCATGGTTTTGTGCACAGGCAGTTAGCCTGGCTTAAAATGATCCTTGTTCCCCTTCTTTTGTTATTTCAAGAAAGCCTTTTCACTTCTTAAAAGACATAAGGCCTCCGTTGCCTCTTGCAAGATTACTCCCTCTTTTCACTTTTTGACATTAGTTTCTTTTCTTTATAATTCTCCATAATCACTCACCCGGCTCCTCTGTGGTTTCTCCCATCTTAAAGCAAAGATCTAACACAAAGATCAGAAACATTGCTTGCTGCATTCCAATGTTCCATAACCTCTTTAAATTTGTTGAATGCAGTGTTTACAATCATATAATGGAGTTTCCCTTCAACAGTTCCCATTCTGTTCTCCCATGCAGTCCATCTGTTTAAGGAAATGTGGCTGGCAAAGCCTTCTAATGAATGTTTTGTAAGCCAAGGCTAAAAGCTAGTACTTCATGTTCATACTCATCTAATCTGTAAACCACTTTCTATAACGTCAGCCTGACAGTTGATCATAATTCCTCATGTAATTACCCTTTCTCATTATCTGTGTCATCTTCTTGTCTACCATCAGCTTTTTTAAGGTGCTCTAAGAGGTGCCTGTCCTTGCTTTCCCACTCTTTTTCCTACACATCTTATATTTGGCCGTTTATCACCTACAAAGACATTTTTGTATGATTCATAGGGTCATCTCTCTAATTTCCATATTTGAGCTAAATCTTAACTTGTCTTTGTCAAATCTCCTTATGGGTATCTAACAATTGTTTCAAGTTCGAAACAAAACTTTATTTTTTAACTATTTCCTGTTGGCTTCCACGCCCTGCTTTTTCAACCCTCCATAAATTTATCAACTTGAACTCCTCGCAAAACTTCCAGATGTTTTCTGTGTAACATTTCTAAGATCTAGTACTTCATAACCATTCAGAGAACTTAAAGTTTCACCCAACTATTCACAAAATTTATATAAAAGTCACATTTTCTTCCACCTTGGCTGTTTATCTCTACTAACAACCTTTTAGATTGCTGCTGCAAACATAATTGTGTGAAATTGTTGTTTAGACCATTTCAGCCATCTTTTTACATCTTCCTTCTCTATCCTCTCAGTCCTACCTCTTTACATGTGTCTCATGAAGTATCAGCTTCCCACCCTCAAATGGCCGTTGCTTATTTCTAACATTTTCAGATATCTTTTTTGCTTTTCTTTCATGCTGCCCCTCACTTTTACTGAACTGTTTCATTTGCACCTCCTCAATTTCTCTTTGCTTCATTTTGCTATTGTTGCTACCCAAACTTGACAAACTGATACCCTGAATCAGTGTTAGGTAGTATGATGCTTTATTATTTCCTTGTATCCCCTTCTTCCAAGTGTCTTAAAAATAAGATTACTTAAGCAAAGATCTTATTTTAGTTTTGCACTTTTCAGCACATATTACAAGGGGTCTTTAACACATGGCTAGATATCCTTGGCTTTATAATCATAGAAATAAGCAATGAGCAGTAACAATAAACTAGCAAACAATAAGGAACATACACTCAAAAATAAAAAACCTAAAATTTAACATAATTAATATTCACTAAGGTACTTTTCAGTATTTGTGTAGGTTGTAAACTAAAATATCAGTTTTTCAAGAAATACAGACTGCAACATGCATCACTGAAGTCCTGACAAAAGGTTATTACATAGCCAGAGATGCCTAGTAAACCCTTTTTTACATATATATATATATATATATATATAAAATGAATTGGCTGTTTATCATGTATTTCTCTCTACTCCCACCTTTCCTGACGTTTGCATCTTTTCTCTTTTCCCTCTGTATTTCCTGTTCTTAAACTCTTGAAATGGTTTAGGCTCCCCTCCCCATAGCTGAAAAACCAATACCGATTATTTTGCTTGCAAGGCTGAAATTTTTGGGAAGATGGGGAGAAAAGTGGAAAGGTATTATACTCTAAAAGCTTTAAATGTTATAGTCAGGATCATTTGTATCATTTTGTTGTCATGCTGACTCTTATCCTTACTGTAATGTATTGTTTTGTCAGTTTCTAAATTATTGATTTTAGTCAATCACACCACACAGTCCTACAATCAATCAAAAGGTCCAAGAGAAAAAAGGTAGCTCTTAATCATTATTAGCTCTTTGTTCAAAAGAACTCTGGTTTAACTTTTGATCTATATACTTCAGACAATGAGAAATCTATTTGTTTAAGTTTAAGCCTAATCAGTGCTTTGTCTGGTAATTAGGCAAACAGGATGACAGCATCACCGGGTAAGTTATAATGTTTCCCACAAAAGAAGAGTAAAATCACCTCACTTAGGATGATGTAATGGATAGGGATCACTAATATCCAAATTATACTTAAAAAAGAGATCTTGGTGTGCTTATGTGACTGAGCCCAGCTGCTGGAGGGATCTGCCTTGTGCATATATATCTATACCTATGTATATCTATATATATTTTCACTAGTGAACTTACATACTGTGTATCCAGACTGGGGAGCAGGATGAGGCCATTGGTGCTGTCTATGTTCATTTGGGTGCTCCAAGTATCTGTCTGTGATCTGTGTGGCCGACTGTATATACGTGTACGCGTGTAGTGTGTGTGCGCACGCCTGTTGGAATAAATCTTTAGCCTTGCTACTGGTTGGACCTAGGGATATGGTGTGGCAACAGCCTCCCCTCTTCGGTTGTTGGCTCTGGCATGATATGTTTTCCTTTAAAAGTTAATATCACATTTTATTTTAAAAAAACAAAATACACCTTATAAATATATGCAAAACATGCATGTAACATCCTACCTTTACCCTCTTAAGATAAATATCTTTACTTGGAAAAAAAAAAATCCTTTTTATTGTTAATGTGCCTCCTACCTGAGCTGCCTAGTAACTTCTAATTTACGGAGCTAACAATACATCAAATTCAGCTCTTTATGTACAAACATTACCTGTTACCCTTGCTTAATAGAAGTGAAACTAAAGAACTGTGCATACACATAGTGCATGCCAGATTTATTAACAAGGAAAGGGTTCTCCAAAAAATGGAAGACTGACCCAGCTATGGAGAAACTCGGGTGTATCGTGCTGCTGCGATTTTTCTTGGCTGACACGTCTATTTCAAATCTCAGAAAAAAAAAAAAAACAACCACAAAAAAACAACCAACAAACCACCACCAAACAAAAACACCAAAAAAGCCTACAAACAAAAATACAAACTAAAACCAAAACCCAAACAAACAACAAAATCCCCCAGTCTGGGCAGCAGTGTGATCCTCTTCAACAAAAATGAAAAAGAGTTTGATTGTGTTGATTTGATTTTTGCATGATGTTAATGCTAAACCTATACCTTCCCTCATAAAAGCAAGGTCTGTGGGCTTTCCTGGGCTTAGACATTTTGTTACTCTTATTCAGGCTAGGACAGAAAGATTAAACAGTTTGTATCTAATCCACCAATTCCCAGTAAAACTGCTCTTCGTCACCGTTAAAAATTAACAACAGCATAGGGAATCTCTCCCTGAAGCTGATGTTAGATTTATGATAAAGGCTGGTTTGCTCTGAGCTCTTCCAGAACAACACAACTTTTTTTGTGAAGAAAACTTAAACCTGGGGGCAAATTTGAAGCCTAATAATGTTGTTGGTAGTTTCTGTTATTAACTTAAGCACATTAACAGCATTATATCCTAGGATTACATGATTAAAAGAGCCACTGTCAACTGTCTCCTGCTGCACACTTAGACTTTAACGACAGCTGTTTCCTGCAATGTCTTTGGGAACATAAACTCATTTTATGACTAACAAAGGCAGGATTTTTAAAAACATGATGGTATTATTGTAAAATCGTGCTAGTATCAGATAGTCATGAAAATGTAATTTTAAAGGCGTACTACCACTTTATCTTTTTTTCTGTCACTGTGTACTACTCAGTTATGTTTCGTATCTTAAGGTATAACAAAAGAAATGCTTGAAAACAGGGTTAAATACCTGCAGGATATAACTTTATAGCATTAGCTCTGATTGTAAACATAAAGGTAACTGATGCATTGTAATAGAATTTTCTTATGACCCAGGCTAAGACTGTAAAATGTAAAGCTTCATACTGTGCTCACTGTGTTCAGTTAAAAGCAGGAAAAAAGAAGTGTTGCATTTTCACTATCATCAGCAGAACTGCCATCCTTTCTCACAGGGTTTTCTAATCTGTTCTGGCACCTGAGGCATTTGAACAGTTGGTGGGAAGAACTGAAACTGTGACGAAGGGAGTCTCATTTCAGATTTACAGTCCAATCACTCACAAAATCTGCCAATTCATTTTATGGCGTGTACTGTGAAAATCCTTTATTTAATATGAGCCTAAAAAAAATCTACTGGTTTAGTACAGTACCTTGACTTTGAATTAGGAAAGAAGTAGTAATACAGTACGTGGCATCTTCAAGCTTGTAGCGAGGTAGCCCAGGATATACTTAAAATGTCCTTTGTATGTTTCGGTCAAGCATAACATTTGTTCAGCCAACAAGCGGTGTACTATTTCAATATGGTTTTTTGATGCATTTTCATGTGACTACTACGTGCAGATCTATGTACACATATATGTGTAAGCTGCTAAAAAGAACAGCAATGAATGACTAGCCTTAGGTTAGAAATGGTTTCCTTTTCAAATATTTTCAGCTCAAACTGTTAGTTATTTCAAAACTTTTCAAGTATCAGTTCTTCAGGTTCAGAAGATATAAATTAATTTTTAAAACCCAACACATTTTAATCCATGAGTTCTCAGCTAGTGAAATTCACAACCGCTCCAAAATGGGTTAACTCACTAAACACCTTTTTTTACTTTATAGCTAGATGTCTTAGAGTGGGGGTAAAAAACAAAAACAAAAACTACCCCACCCACAACAAAAAAACAACACCCCAAAAACCCACCACACCAAAAAAACCCCACACCCAAAACTCAAAAAACACCACACTACAGGTACTGCAGACCCCATAATCATGACCATGTTGCTTGATACTGATGCTAACTTACAGCTACTAACTCTTCACTCTCCTCCCCTCTATGGTTTGGTTAGCTCGCGCTCTAAAAAGCCACTTTCACTACTTTATAGACCTGTCACATGCTAAGACAATAACTGAGATAAAGTTAACTTACACTCAAAGGAAATATTGGGATGTCTCAAAGTATGTTTTCTACTTGTATCCAGCCCTGTTGACTCATGCTGCAGAATCAAAACTGCAACATGATTGTACCTCTGAAAAACACAATAAAGTGAGAAGGAGCTGGGCCATTCATCATGTAACAGCAAAAGAAACAGTTTTAGACCATCACCAAATCCACACCTTGATTTGCTGCTGATCCTCACAAAGCATAACCTCACCTGGGCTGGCTACACTCCTAAGCTGATTTGTGCTTCAGAGAACAGCGAAGTTTCAGTATAATTTTGCACTTTGGAAAAAGTCAAATGGTGTCAGTTATGTAGAGAGAGAAGTTGAATAATGACTGCATTTACAGCTGATGACTATGTTTTTAAAAAAAATTAAAGTGAAAGTTTATGTTACAAACTTATACACAATTCAAAAGTTTGCAATTATTTATCCTACTAACAAAATTATAACATGCAAGATAAACCTCAGACAGGCTTGTAAGTTTTGTAAGTTTTTTTTTTCTTTTTTTCCCCCTATGTAATGCATTCTCTTTAATTCCTTACTTTTTTTATAGCAGCAGTTTGATACACTAAACAACAGTTTGTAAAAGCCATTAAGTGTAAGCTTGCTAGTAGCAATCCTATTAAGTTACCTCATCAAGTGTGCTATAATGTTTTCACATCAACTTTCTTTAGCTTTTACATTGTAGCATTTATAAATGTCTTGGATTTCAAAAGTTTAAAAGTATCTTGTTGAAGTTATGGGCAACTATTTCTTAAGGGAGAAGAGAAAGGCAGAAACAATGTGAAAAACTAAGTTCAATTACAAAAGTATCTTTGAAAAAAAACCAGCCAATGCTAGCAATATCGTAACAACATTAATCAAGGAAGAGTTGGTGTTCCTAATATGGTGCAAAGGAATAAGTTTACAGTCTAGTGTGACATTCTTCTCGCAGCTGAGAGGGAAAATCCCTGATCTCAATTCATTGTGATAGCCTCCTCCACGGCCCCTCTGTGCAGAGAAGGGTTAGGGGAATGCTTCTCACTGGCAGTTACAAGCCCAAACTCAACATACTTCATTATGTTCACCACATTAACCGTAACTCTTAAAATGCTGAGAAGTAGTATTCATCCAAAAGCTGAATGCAAGATAAAAACAATATTTATGACACTTATCAGGCAACATCTTATTTTTTCAAAGTTCTTGTCGGTAAAAGTCATATAGCTACTGTACTTCTTACAGTAAACTAAGCCAGGATCCACTATGCTTAATAAAATGGTTGGCTTATTAAATTATGATATTGCTAATTACAATGAGTGTCAAATGATTAATAAATAATTGAATGGGAAATTTATCTTTTCTCAACCATCTTCTCAAAAACGCAAGACGCAATGCCCTTCAAATATTTCAGATTTCATAATTTTCATTCATATTACACACTAGCCTTCAGCCTATTAATACTTCTCTTTCAATATGTTTCAGGATATATATTCTTGCATTTTTCTTCTGCATAGTAAGTATCCAATACTTCAGATTAACTTCTACATGTTACTTTTGAAGAAAGCCCCATGCCTCCTTTTACTGCTATACCTAATTTGTATTAATTTTATCCTTGCACGTTTATCTTTCCCTTTCCAATGTAATCAGGGCTTTTAAACTGAAGTAATCAGATTGACTTTCCTGACTTAATACATCATGGCTGTATCCATGTGACTGTGCAGAGAAGACCCTATGAGTCAAAAATAGCAACAGAAGGAAAGAGGAGGTTGCAAGAGAATTCATGTTCTGTTTCTTTTTCCATTTACAATTATATCAGTTTTAAAATTCTACATGTCATCCTTCTCAGAACGAAAACTGACCTTTTACTTGGAGCAAGGCAACTTCCTTTTTGTTTTTTTCTTTTTAATTTTAATCTATTTATGGCTTATGTCTTCTATCATATTCTCATTGAAGAAGAATTGTTTAGTGATAACTCCACTAGTCAAACTGGAGACTTTAGTTCCCTTTGCAACCTTCAACAAGTCACTTATTTGCTGTACCTCATTTAATGAAAATGCAAATCAGAAGCAGCAAGGCTAAAGATACGGACTAGTTCTTATAAAAGGGAATACTGAACAGAAAATAATTGCTCTGCCTGAAAGAGATGAGAGAGGTAGGATAGAACTATTGAGAGGCAGGGAGAAAGTAAGATTACAATGACTGGTTCACTTTTTCCTCCCCATCATATTTAGTTGATCATGCTCTGTTACCCTCACTACGCTTCTCTGAATTCTCTCCAGTGGGCCCACACCTTTCTTGAGTATGGCATCCAAGCCTGGATACTAATCTATACAATAGCCTTATCTTTGCACAAGGTATCATGACCAAAGTTGACACTGCTTTTTTTGCACAATGAAAGAACAACATTAAGAGAATTTTACAAAAACTTTTTTTTTTTTAAATGAAATCCACAGTTGCCAATTTTAATCCAGGCTTCACTAATCCAGCTTATACCACAGCATTTTCTAATTGCAGATTCTTCTTTTCATTCCCTGCCTCCTCACCCACAGAAATAGTTTGAACTGATGACATACCTTAAGGGGTACAACATCTCCTGTTCTGGATGACTGGTAATTGAGCAGGGTTGGCTGAATCTTCAGAAACAGTTTGGTAATTGCTCTCTTTTCATGGTGTCTGTCTTGCAGCAGTTCAGCACTCAAGGAGAGTTGTTCGAGGCCAATGTTTGCCTTTATGCAGTCTTATTCCACCACCATGATTCTGATCGGGTGGCCATTGTACATCAAGGCATTGGTGTGCCACATAACAGTCCACCTGAATAGGCAGAGGCCTGTGCTGCGCTGGGCTGCATGTCCAGCGTGGCCCTCAGATGGTGCTGTGCTGCACAGAGCCCTGGGTGCAGGATAATCTCAGCCAGCTCACTGGCAGCAAGGAGCCTGTGGGCAGCTCCTGCGGGGAGTCACCTGCCTGGCCTTGCTTTTACTTAGCCGTGCAGCAAGAAGCTCTCATGCCAACACCGTTTATGAAAACAGTTGGGTTTTTGCAAGAAAATGATACAATAGCTTGCATGACAAAAAAAAGGAGGAAAATCTCTCCACAGACAGGATCTGTGCAACATGTTGTGAGATCCGCATCCAGGGTCCATCCAAAACTACACAAATGCGGTTCCCACCATGTGAAGGGATGTAAGGTTTACTCACTATCTCTATTCCTCTTTTTATTCTGTCTTATTAAAACAACCATTTTATTAAGCTGTTTGTTGTCAGGCCTTTCTTACTGAGATCCAGAAAGAACCCTGCACCATCCCTCTCCACCACCCCCACCCCACCACAGACCAGGACCCAACTGGACTGTAGATTAACACATACATCAAGCCCTGAGGGGATTTTATAGACACAGCAATGCACTGTTCTGCAGAACTGACACACGCTTTTCTACTTCAACACCTTCTCATTGTGTTTGTATTTAATTGGCTGGTGAAGTAATTACTTCCTCCAGAAAGAAATCAATTTGGTTTCCTATATTTCCTTACTTTCTTTTATTGCAGTCAGTGCAATACAGATGGCCAATGTTGTTTCCAACTCTTCCTATTCAGTTCTTCAGCTCTGCAGAAAAGACATTTCCCCATCCAAATTGCAGTCCCTGTTTCCCATGTTACATGCCCCTTCAGTTATTTGTGTTTCTGCTGTCTACTATTCCTTGTTATTGGAATAAGGAAACAACATTTTTCCCATATTGGTTCCTGTACAGTATTTATAGCCTATTTCAAAAGGAAACATTTATAAAGTCATAAAGCACTGCTCTTTCTAATCTTATCTTCTCACAAATACCACATAATTGTTAGCAATGTATGGTATTGGTTTTAATAAACATGTTTCTCTCTTTGCCCATCTCTAGCAAGCCTCGAAATCTTTTCAGTGTCCCTAGGCCAAGTAATACACAACATGAAACTGCTGCAAAATTCTTTTTTAACCCTAATGTTTTCACAAGGGCATACCTTACTATGTTTTATAAACCTACTTTATTTTATTACATGCATTTCATATAAAAACTATAAACCAGGTTTTACATCACTTTCAGCTTCTGACCATTCATCAGTTTTCCATGATAAAGCCACAGTGAAATCAATATCCTTGTAAAGCCAAGCTGTCAAAAGTTACTAGACTATTTCCAAAGGCAATTCCAACAAGACAGACTACCAGATGTTTTCAATATATTTTATACAAGATTGCATGATAATTTTAGTGGGACTGAAAAGAAACAATGAAACAGGTAGCATTTGGGGGTTTGACATTTTAAATAGCAAGCCCAATTGAATTTTACAAGACGCCCAAGACAAAAATGCCAATTCTGGAAAATTTACACCCAAACATTCATCCACATAACTTAAGAACAATTGTGTTGTCAAACAGCAAGAAAAGGAGAGCGCCTTTAGCAACAAAGTCAGTATAAAAATATTCACTATACCTATATGTGTGTATGAGTGTGTGTGTATTTACATACAAATCTGTGTATTTTACATATAGGTATATATATACACGTATAGAAACAGGCACTTTATTAGTTTTGACCGCTGCCGATTTGCAGGTTTTATTCTTATAGAAGACTACCAATTATGATTAAAATTCCCCTTATAATTAATTCAAAATTTTATTAAATCCAGCTTTTCTAACTTTAAATATAATAATACCAGCCAAGCCAGGGCAAAGAATATGTCTAGTCATTAATTTTACTTGTATAATTTCTCATCCCTCAAAAAAAATGGCAATAAAAGGATCCCTCCTTAGAAATCAGACTAGCCACAACCATACTCATCTCCATAATAGCACAATTTCCAATTCACGCCTCATTTTCATTAATGTTTCTAGCCATAAATTTTTAAGCATATGATAAAAAATTTCTGAAGCGGCATAAAACTAACATGAAGAGGGGGTTCATTAGCATGTGACCCTAATTAGAAATTCCATATTAACTTCCCATTTCTACTTGTGCATATCCAATAGCAGCAGGCCTAATATGCTATGTATCAGTCCTACAGTTGTTTTAAGAGCTCTTCCCCCACCTTACTCATTTTTATTTTCACACAATTTCTATGTTTCCCCTGCTATTGAGTAAGTCAGACAACTGTAACACAGTAGCACCTTTTGTGTCACAAATTATCCTGAAGAATTGTAAGAAGCTACCAGCCCAATGCTTTATTAATGATACCAAATCATAAAAAGAAAGGGGAAATTGCTGACTCCAACTCTTTTCTAATGTTGGGTGATAAAACTGCTACTTCAGGATCCAGAAGGTTAAGTTCTAATGTGTATTTTGAATAGAGTATGCTGAAATAATTGCCTCATAAAGCAATGCATTGACCAGCCTGCTAATGGCTGTATAGTGCAAAACTCAGCAAAGAGTGCCAAGCTTACTGGAAAAAATGCTGTGGTACCACTTTTGTAGCTTCCCATATTAAGTTAACTTCCCCCTTTTTCATAATTTTTTTTTCAGTCCTGCCAAAAGAATACCCCTCCATCCAACTACTGATTCATTTTGACTACTTTAAGAGCAAATTATTAATTAAAAAAAAAACAAACAAAACCAAGAAAATCTGAATGCAACAATACGAAACGACAATCACATGTCACTTGTATGAACCCAGTGACTAATATCTTCCTTTTTATTTTTCTGCTAGTTTCAGTTTAATATAAAGCAAGTGACCAAACTGAAACCAAAGGAATAATTACATTTTAGAATGGATTTCTAGCTTATAAAATTTTCATCAAGAAGCATCTGTTTGATAGAGAAAAGCCTTCTTTCCACCTGTGCACACTCTAGGCCTCAAAACAGCACAGCATTTCAGCTTTGGTTTAAGTCCATCCCTATTTATTAAAGTACCAAAGAACAATCAAATAGTCAAAAAAAGATGTCAATCTACATATAGAGTTACACAATACAGAATGCACCCAGAATTAAGAAAAAATTATCTTTAAAAAACCCTCAGGTACCACTGCAGTATCAGAACTAGGTTTAAAGGAGGGAAAGAAGGCTACCTATCCCCTGGTCCTAACCAGGATGTCACATAGCAGCTACCACATCCCTTTCCATCTCTTCGGTGTTGCTTCCAGATCTGGCCTCAGCTCTATCGCCCCTTGGCTCTCCCTCACAACAGGGCTTGGGGAAATAAGAGACAGTGACAAGAATGCAGATGCACAGAGGAAATGTCTACAACCATATTGCATCACCAAGTGTCAACCCGATATTTTACAGCTACCTGACTTCTTGTGGATTCTGTTTATAGACCTGGGTGTCTGGACAGTAGAGGGAAATGGCAGCAAAAAGGTATCAGAGTGCAGGAGAAACTAAAAGTTCATATTAGATAACTATCAGTTGTAATCAACTTCATTTCAGAGAACTAAGTTGCCTTTATTCCCAAGGTTTGAATGAATTTTTTAAAAATTACAGATCTGTTTGTATCCACACTCCTAGAATTGGTAATGTCTCTATCCAATACCAATTTTACCATCAGGGAAGCTTCAAGCACATACATGTCATGATTCAGCTCCAAACTTTCTTGCAGTCATTCCACGTTATAGCTTGAGAATGAATTGGGTTTAGTCACTGACTGGAGCACTTAATGTAATTCATGAAAAGCAGACAATGTTCAATGCATACCACAGCTTCACAACCATCCCGTTCACTTCCAATGACTTTAGAGTCACAGAACTCTAAACCAGAGCACTGACTTTATCTCTCAAGCTTTATTTTCAGAGAGGCCAACTGACATGCACGTGTGAAACGGACTGTTAATACCTCATAGGATACCCAAAGCTCCCAGACCTTACATTTTAATGCCAAGAAACTAGGCAGCCTTCAGAGGGGCTCTCAGTGTTAGAATTTACTACCACACACAGCTAATAAAACCAGAATGATAATTTTTGTATTGATTTGAAAAAAAAAAAAACAACCAAAAAAGCAAACCACAACCCACACATTTTTACTCTTTTTCCCTGAACTGTGTAGGTAGTGTCTAGAAGTACACGCAGATGTTTTGGCTTGGACTTTTTAATGTTTGGTTGATTGTTTTTAATGTACCTGAATTCAGTGATTTAGCAATAATTTTAATTTGAGAAGAGATAGATGAAAATTTAATATTACCAAGTTCCATGATAAAACTTTTTTTGGTTTCAAAGTTGTTTTGTATTAACACTCAGATGCAATCTTTTATGATAATTTCTGATATGCTGATAACCACTATAAAACTCTCAGAAATTACACTTCATACAAAATGTATTCTGCCTCAGAGGTAGGATGTGTTTGGGGTGGTGTATACCTGACTCTGTCATGTTCTGTTAAAATACCTGTATTTACTTACATGTATATAAAAAAATAAATTCTGTTGAAATGTTAAAATAAATAGAGAGTAGTAAAACAATCATCATAGCTGAATAAAAACCTGTTTAGTCTACATATTAGACAAAAAAATCCAAACCAAGAAAGTATAATTAAGAACTTCACAGAAAAATACTACACACCAACATCAGGGTAGAGTGATAATCCTACAGTCAAGGTATTAAGCTTTTGAAAATCCTTGGTTTTGTCTTGATTGACAGATGTGCAATTTAAAAATACAAATCATTCATAAAAACAACAGTGACATCTCTCTACATTATAAAAACTAATGGATCAGAACACTGATTACTAGAAGAATAAATCAGCTTTTGAGATCTTAAGATGTCATAAACTAAGCATCACACACTGTCGATATGAGACACATTACCAGAACCATTTGATTGATTTATTGTTAGTTTTGAAATCAGTCTTTTCGACCCTTTTTTTCAACCCATTATCACTTGTGGGCAAAAATATTAAAAGCCCTTTGAATGTAATATATATCAATAATTTCATCTATTCTTAAAAGATTTATCACAAGTAGCAATTAAAGGTTCAGCTTTATTCTTAAAAGTCCCCGTATATTTTCCTTTAACTAAACACAAACAGAATAAAAGCAAAACAGAATAAAAGCAAAACAGAATAAAAGCAAAACAGAATAAAAGCAAAACAGAATAAAAGCAAAACAGAATAAAAGCAAAACAGAATGGCCTTTCCACACTGCCGTCTTATATGAAAACTAACAGACAGATTTAAGATTCCTGAGTCATTCTAATACTAAAAATTGAAATTATTTTCAGTATTTCTATCCCTCGCCCCTCTACACATATACATACTTCCCCACACCCCCCCCTCAGGAAACAGTAAAAAAGAATTATTAGTTATTACTGTAAGAAGTAGTCAAAAGACAATTTTGATAAATTGCTATATGAATAAAAATGAGGCAGGCATTGTATTTATATGACAAGTATAGATGTGATATTATATGATATTAGGGGCCTTCAGATTTTTTTTTATTAGTTATGTTTGGATCAAGCATATTAAAATAAGACAAGCCAAAGTTAGCTCAGATTCATATAACCTAGCAACGATGTGACCCACTTGAAATTTCTTTTATAAGACTTGGCTGACTTAGCCAAAGTTAAGACACACATCTTAATATAATGGGCCAAAACATAAGTCACAATTTATTTTTAATCCTCCACAGCTATTCTGCATACTTTTAGAAACTTACTTAAATTTAGTTGCTCAAATCCATGTTTTCATTGAACTCTGCTGTTTTTACTAATTTCTACAGAACAATGAAAAAAGGATAAGCATGGGGAACTATGATACAAAAGGGCTATTATTTGGAAATAATATTTTCCTTTATTGTATCTATAATGCATGCCATCTACATTCAAACCTAACACTTTTTATGCATATATCTTTGAATATTCAATTATATCCTTCTGAGCAGAGCTCAAATAAAAAAATAAAATAGCAAGTCATAGCAATCAGACAGAAGGTGGATTTGTACTTGAACCTGGCACCACCTCTAGCTAAGTGCCCTAATCACCTCAGCTGCTCCGAGTACTCACTTAGCCCCACATTTGTACCCTTTCGCTTTCTATTAAAAACTTCAACAGTGTTTGAGGGAGAAAGCATTCAAGCCATACATAGATGGGCAAGAAACTAATCTGAGATATTAGAGCAAAGGTTTAACTCCAGGGAAAATTTCACTCTTTATTAAGTGTCCAAAAAGGGATTTAAAGAACTTCAGTCTACTCTACACAATGAGTAGGAACTCTCAGTTATTGCTTGCATTTTGGTCTTTAGAATGATATCATCACATAAGAACTCACATTGGAAGGAATCTCAAGAGGTTTCAAGCCCAAACTCATGATCAAAACACAGTCAGCTATGAGATCACAACATGGTTGCTCAGGGTTTGATCCAGATGCTCTTTGAAAACCTCCAAAAGTGCCGATCACACAGCTGCCTCTCTGAGCAACCTGTTCTAAAGCTTAACTGCTCACAATGAAAAAGTTTAGCCTATATCCACTTTCAGCCTACCTTGTTTGAACTGGTATCTCTCATCTTCTTGCCATGCACCTCTGTGGAGAGCCATGCTCAATCTTCTTCACTTCTTCGGAGGTACTTAGGGGCTGCTCTTAGGTTCCCCCAAAGCCTTATGCTCTCTAAGCTGAAGAAATCCTGTTCCCTCAGCGTCTCCTCACACAGTACACACTGCAGTCCTGACCATCTTGATTGCCAGGAGCAATATGGAGGCTATCAAAAGAGACTAGAGAGCTCTAGAGATAATGGTTAGGGTTTTTGGGGTCTAGATAGTGTTGTCCTCAATCCTGCTAGTCCTACTAGTGAGGGTAAGAGTGTAAGGAAGAGGGCTGCATGTTAACAATTGTTTGCAGAGCTGGTGTCAGCAACAGCAGAAGTGCTTTGGTCTCTATGATTTTCAGACCTAGTCTGAGGATCAACATCTGCTTGGGAGAGTGGGAGCCTCCCTTGCTAGTCCAGGCCAAGGTATCTTTGCCAGTAGAATGCCTGACCTGGTAAGAAAGATACTATACTAGGAAGAGGGGAGGTAGAGAGTTACCATCAGCCCTGTGAAGGAGTTATGGACAGGGCTGATGAGCAAAGGGCCTAGGGTGATGTGAACACAAGGGAACACAAAATCAACAAGACAGGGCTTAAACAGTCTCCTCAAGCATGCTCATGTGAAAGCAAGGAAGTACGTACAAAGCAAAATTATGGACAACCTAGTAGGGCGTAAGAAGTCCAGGAGGTTTCTGGAGGGCATTGATGACAAATTCCTGCTGATGCAGCCTGGATGAGGGGTAGAGTGCACCATCAGCAAGTCTGCTGATGACACAAAACTGGGGGGAGTGTCTGATATGCCACAGGGTCATGTTGCCATCCAGAGGGACCTTGATTTATTTACTGTGTGATTGACCACTGGAACAGGTTGTGAAATCTCCATCCTTGGAGATATTCAAAACTGCCTGGACATAGCCCTGAGCAGCCTGCTCTAGGATACCCCTGCTTGAGCAGGGGAGCTGGAGCAGGTGACATCCAGAGGTTCTTTCCAACCTCAGCCATTCTGTGATACTGGCTATGCTCATGATAATACTGCCCAGGACACTGCAGGCCCCCTTTGTTGTCAGAGGACATTGCTGGCTCATGTTAAACTTGCCATCTACAAAGATCTCTGGATCCTTTTTAAGCAGATCAACTCCCCAGCCAGTCAGTCTCTAGTATTGTGACCAGGGTCTTTGTATAAAAACAGAGAGATACAAGTTGCTTAGTGTCTACACATTGTTATCTCACAGAAGTTGCATTCAACACCAAATCTGAATTTTGGCCTAGAAATACTAGGTTTCTTTCTAATTTTCCACAATAATGCCACTTATAAAATGCAGCCATGCAACTGCTTTATTAACATAGTGTGTTCTAACCTGGACAAGTGTTTTTAAGTTGTTTTTGTTGTATGCAAAAGTTAAAATGGGGCAATGCAGATAAGATAGTTGGTAATGTCTATATTATTATTTTCTTGAAACTTTTTGCAGTATTTATTTGTCTATAGTCCTTGCATTACCTAAAATGTAGTGAGATTAACAGACCAAGATCACATACAATTGGTCCTCCCAGTACTGTGGATTACATTCCTGCTATCTCTTGACTGCATTCAAAATCTTGACTTTATCTCACTAGTGTGTAGTCCATTAACTTGGGTTCTGTACATATGAAAAAATACTGAAATCATGTAACTGTTCTGCTTTCCAGAATAACAGTCTCAAATATCATGATAGTCACATATGTAGAGAGGCCTGAGAAAATTATTTATGTTTTTCTTAATGGTTTTCAATTAATAACTATAAAGAATCTCATTTGCAATCCACTTCTACATACGGTGCCTAAATATTTTAGCAGTGTATGGGGAGAATAGCTAGATAAATACTCATAAGAGGAAACAGAAGACTCATTTCAAGCTAGTGCAACTTGAGAGAAAAGTTGAGGTCTCTTTCTGAAAAAGAATCATACTTATTGACTTGACTTCAGCAAAAAAACTTGACCTGATAAGAATCTGAACATTCCTAACTCCCAGTCATGCAAATAAATCATGGTTTTAACCTAACCTAAAGCTGAAATTTTCATTCTGTGTCAGGTTTGGGGTTTTTTTAGTTATTTATAGCTAAAAGAAAGACGCTCAGCTGGAAGCTATATTTAGGAAAAGCTGAAAATTTTAAAAATAGGACACAGACATGAATTTGCACTGCCATGAAACTGCTAGTTTAAAATGTCTTCATGACATATTGACAACTTTTTTTCTGGTTGGCTATTTTTCTCTAGCCTTCTCCTCCCCCCTCCCCCCTTTTTTTAACATACGTCTTTCTCTATTGCTTCCTCACTAGCACTGATAGCTCCAGCTAGTTCATAAATTCCATTGCTGCCTGCTGCCATGTGATGTGGTCATGCAGAAAATATTTCATAGGAAAAAGTGTTAGCTAGCTAGAGGCAGTATTGTCGATCATTACTTGGAACTGCAGCTACTGGTATGTGACTATGTATTCATTTCATGCATTATAACACCTAATGTACATGACAAAATGTTGAATATAAAGTTAATTCACAAACTGAGTAGCTGGTGTTGTTGAAGCTGTATAGAAAATACATATTATTATTCCTTCTCCTTTTTCAGTGCTTTCTAGCAATTTGAAAATGGGTCAGTTTCAACATTGCTTAATTTCACTATTTATTTTAGCTTGATTTAGTTCATTAATGTTTGAAAAATGCGTTGATGTCCTTTGCTGGGAGCTGTCATGCAATTTTACTACTGTTGTTTTATGCTCCAGCAACTGTAGAAATTCATGATGACCAAACCTGCCATTAACTAAGTTGTACATAGCAAAATTTTCAAATATTAGAAAGTAATTTAATTGACACTATTCAGAGACAACAAAAATGCAAATAATGTCTTTAAGCTATTTTTCAGTTTTAAGCAAGTGTGTGTGAAGGCTTCTTCAAAGTATATTTTGATTGCTAAGTTTCTGGTCATGACTTACACCCGCTTCTACCTAGAATTAGAACTTTTAGGAATTCAAAAAATGGACTGTACATGAGAGAAATATTTGAAAATGATCACCTAGGACTTACGTCAAAGAAGTTACTTTGAGGAAGACAAATGTTATTTCTCTACTGAAGCAGAAAAAGGCAACCTTTATGTCAAAGGGAGCAACTTGCATGTTAATGTGGTCAATAAAAATATTGTATGCAAATACACGTATTATATGCAGTTCACCAGAAAAAATATTTCATCTGCTTTTAACTGTACTGTGTAAGGGTACAGAATTTGTTGAATCATGTGAAGAAAGGATAAAGCATAATTAAAATGTCAATATTAACCACTAAAACCCAGCACTAAATCGATCTTCGTGTTGGTCAGTTCTTACCTATTTTTCACAGGAATTACAGGTATTCCCCTTATTTTATAGCTATTACATTCCTATTAACAATAAAACAAAAAGTTTCCTTAATTACAGTAAAGTTTCCTGCTAGCACCACATGAAAATAAGTGTTATCCTAAAACATTTGTTGTTTTAGTGGTATATCAGGAGGCAGTAGGTCTTGTATCAAAATAGGACATGAAATTCAGGGTACGTGACAAAAAGCAGGTAACTTTGAAAAATGAGGATGAAAAATTGACTTCATACATAAACACACATATTATTACTAAAAACACTGGGAACCAAGTGGATAAAAGCTAAGAAATATATGAGGCAGAGTATGCATCTGCTCAGCAAATTTCTATTCTGAGAATTTGAACATACCCACAAAAAAACGACCAAGCTAATGGCATAGTTGAAAGGGAAAAATATGGTGCTGAGCACACAGAGAAGTTACCTACCTCACAAGTATTCTTTTCTCAAGTTTCCTCATTCCAAATCAGGAACAAGTAAGTTAGCTTGGCTTTAGAGAAGTGTGCAGTAAGACTGAGGAAGAGTAATCTTCTACTAGAGGAAAGAAATTCTTTTATTCTACCATGGTTTCCACAAGAACACAGATGTTTCTCATAAGTAGTGAAGATATGTAACAAAGATCCTACACAACCATTTTCAGATCAAGCTATGGTCCCATTGTACCCCTAGAATGCAATCTTAATGCAGAAGATTATGAGTGTAATGATTATTTAAACCAGGTTTGCATGAAATATCAATTCAGCCAGGTCCTGTGCAGCCACAAGAATACCTAGATTAATTATTTCTTCTTCATTCCATATGAATTATGCCCATAGTACACAGAGAAATTGCATTAAAAACAAACAAAAACTGCTCCAAAGAAATGAACAGTTTCTGTGCAACTCCCTGTTTAGAGCAAGACTATTGCTAGGTGACAGCTGTTTAGCTTATGTGATATGCATTATGGATATGATGGGTGAAATTATATCAAAAGTTTTCCCCACTTAAACATTTTAATTCCATGATTAAATAACATCAGTTTCTCTTTGCTATTTGCCCCATTTATGTTCACCTTCAGTTAACATTCAAGTAATCCACTGATACAGACACAACGTCTGCAGACAATGGATATTGAAGTGAACCTGAAAATCTTGTAGTTCTTTCACAACTTTTCCATTCGGTCTCATCTGAACAACTTGACAAACACCATGAAACAGAACACCCAAGGATACTTTTGTTGAAAACATATAAAAATAAAGATGATAATTTTTAAGATATTCTGCACACGGTAAACAACATTTATAACAGCTAAGTTTTCATTGTTATGTATACATGTATCTGTATACGTTTAGATACAAAAAACTTGATACAAATAAGAGCCCAACTGCTTATTTATATAGTCACATTAGTACGATCAATACAATACTGAGCATACACTACTAACCTATAACATTGAGCAGTAATACATTCACATTTCATAAACAGTTTTCATTTAAGTTTGGATCTAGCAGATTTGCCAACTACATCTTAAATTATCTTTGAATTTACAAACCGTGTATATATATAGATAACAAATTTGAGATATTCCTGTTTCTTTAAATCTGTTTCCTGGAATGTTATTTTTCGTTCTTACTATGTCACCTGCTCTATAAAATATGAGTTTAAAATGTGTTATCCCAGTTGGACTCTAATCTACAGTTCATTTATGAGAATATAACAGCAGAGTATTTCTGAGTTTATGGTTCTTCTGTCTTGGCCAAAATAATTGCAGATTAATTTCAAAAGACAACGTTTCTTTGGACGGAATAAAATGAAGACAGAGAATCATCTATAAGAAATTTTCTATTGCTACAAGCAACCAGAAAAAAAAGCTTAAAATGGGACCTGGGACAAATAAGATTAACAAGGTATTAACAAATGATTACTACAGTAGGTTCTACCTGCATAATTAAAAAAAAATCCTTATCATGTAAATCAGAGATATCCATTATTTGTCAGATAATAATGAATTAGTAAGAAATGTAATTAAAAATATTCTAATAGGAATTGCCAAAATCAGAAGACAAGGCATAGTTATAAGCCTATACATTTATATCATAAATGCCATGTAAACTTTAAATTATGTAAGCTTTAATCATGACAAATCTAAGTTTTACTGCCTCATTTCAGCAAGACTTTTGATTAAATACTGCATTTAGGAAGTATAACTCATTAATAGCCAGTAAATTATTACACATCTTGATATTTATATCTTACAACCTTTCCATGAAGATTTCTTTGACTGCTTATGCTTTGTGTATTCTGAATTCTGGGAACATACAACTGTTGTTCTACTATTTTTGTTTTATTTTTCAAATTGTTAAAGTTTCAGAACAAGAGAGCTTTTACTGCACGTAGGAAATAGGAGATCTGTTCAACCAAATTAGCTAAGAAAAATGGCACATATTACTCAGTTGTGATGGATTCTTTGTGTATTAACACTATAAAAAAAATAAGACTGGGTGAAGAGGGGAAGGAGAGAAGGATAACTGCCAAACTTTCTGTGAAAAGTTCATATCGAGATTTTTCAGCTAAATCCAGAGGGATATTTACTACACAAAAGCTTGCAGATATGTAATCAATACTCCAGTACATTGCCTCCTTGTGATAAATTATTAATAGCTGAGGGAGAGATTGTCTTCTTAAATGTAAATGACTTTAATGATAAAAACATGGTTGAAACATTGATCATCCATGCTCCACTTCGAATTTCAACTGTGTGAAAAAAACTAATGTCTCTGTTAGGCCTCCAGGGTGAAGGATATTGTGCTGCCTGCAGTGGTGTTACCTACATCTGTCACTTGAATAAAAAAGTACTTCTGGGACAAACCAAAGGCTCTTCACAGAGATTATAGATACACTAAAGAGAAATGTCTAATTTATTTATATTAGAACAGACTGAAAAAAAAGTATATGCATATGACTTGGCACTTGACTCTGTTCCGAGTCTTAATTCTGTTCCCGAGAATACAACAAACCTGGTCACGATAACACATCCAACAGAACATCACTCAGAAGTTAAGCCCAGCCACCCCTAGCCAAGCAGAATTATCTGAGGTTGGTTAGAAAGCAAGGGGGCTCAACTTCTGCCCCCAGCAGTGGATCGTGACACTAGCCTGAGAACTTTTAAGACTACATGAACTCTGACAGAAAAGCATTACCATGTTGGGTTTTTTTCTGTTTGGTTGGTTTTGGGTTTTTTTTTGTTGTTGGGCTTTTTTTTTTTTTTTCATTTGTGGGGTTTTTTTTGGGGGGGTTTGGTTGGTAAGTTGGGGTTTTTTTCAAGATAAGATATTACAGCGTCATTGAAAACTGTAAAGTCACTGCTAGTCAGAAATGTGGAGCTTTGTATTACTATTCAGTTCTGCTTGCATGCAGATCTAAAACAGATATCCGAGTAACAGTTATATTTTATTTATCGTCCAAGTGTAAGAGGGACATGTTTTAAAATGCAATTCTTCTGGGAATACTCCTATGGAATTAACTGTAAGCATGATGATGATCCTATAAAGCAAGTGGTTAGAAACTTTGCAGAAGTCTACCTGTACCTGCAATGGAGAGGCAGAAGATCCAGGAAACAAGAACAGGAAATTAACCAGGTGAGTATAACATCTGTTTGTTCCAGCAGTGATGTAAGAGCATAGTTTTTACAGTCACAGATCAGACCTAGCATTAAATAGTTTCCATTTGTAGCATAAAGGATTCCTCTGCCAACCTCCACAGTAACGTCCCAATAAGAAACCATTTATCAGATCACTATTGTTATTGCATTGTTAATATTTCCAGAAGACAAGATCAATCCGTGGACATTCACAATCTACTCTTACAGCATACCAGTGAGTTCTACACAGTAACACTTGCAAACCTTCACAGGAGGTTTGGAAAACTATCCTAAGAACATGTCATAACTCTGATGGACTTACAAACAAACAGTAAATTATTTTCCCCATTGAACTTAGGATCTATTTTTTTCATAGCAGCAAGGAAACCCAGCAATGGCAAAATAAATAAATCAGCCACAGAAAATATTGGAAATTGGTTAGGAGTTCAAAATGATCCCACGTTCTTTAAGCAGAGTAAGGAAAACTTTCCCTAGACAAAAGCTAAAAGCTGAGCAGATGATACAAATGATGAGGAAACTGCTGTATCCACGGTAATTCTCTCTGCAGAAAGATAAAATCCTACATTGTAGTGAATCAATATGCTGGGGAGATTCAGTGAGTTCTATTTGTATCAAAATAGGAATCTCTCCATTGATCAGTTTACATCATTCAGAACTCAATATAATCTCACCTATATGAACAAAATGAGGATAAATTATTTCATTTGACAGAAGTAAAGAATTTTCATTTGAATGTCATGTTAAGGGTCTTGAACTTCGTTAAATTACTTAGGAGAAAGTAATTCTGTAGTCAATCAGAAGACAGAACACAATGGCTATGCATGTCATATATGGTCGTGTGCCATATATCTTCACACATAGAAAATAAAAATTATCTCTTCTCAGATACAGAGGACTAAGGCTGAACAGCTCTACTAGTAGCACACACTACCTCTGAGGAACAAGGTTGAGGGGGAGTGCTCTCCTCCTTTGTGTTGTACAGTGCAGTGTAGCAAGCTGAAGGTAACCCTGCTTTCTCTGCAGTGAAGAGTACATATATTTTCTCACCTTCCAATAGTGATTTCTCCCCTTGAAGGGCCCTTTGTAAACATGAAGTAAGCACCATAATAATTCTTTGTGATTTTGTCTTGCTTTTCAAAACTAAAATCCTGTGCATTGCAACAAGTTATGCCTTATGCCAATCCTCATGTCTTAATGCGTTATTCAAACTGCTTACAGAAAAGTATATGGCAGGCTGACATTTAATACATTACAGAGTGCCTGTTCAATAGCCCCATTAAAATGGCCCTTTTTCAACCAACAGTTTATCTATCTTGTTTTATTTTATGCTTATATAAGTAAAAGTAAATGAAGAATGGCTTGTCAGAAAGTTTAATAAAAATGAAGTATCAGTGGCAGTCATTATTAACAAATTTCATTGTATTTAATTGACTCTGTGAAATTTTGTGAGTTACAACAGCAACTTCATAGTTGCATAGTTTGATTCTCCCCAGAGAAAACCAATCTACTTAAAAAACTGATATACAAATTATGCATTGAGAAACATTTAATCCACCAGTGAAATAATGAGAGAAATAGGTGAGCATCACTACACATAATCTGAGAAAAGGAAGTGAAGATCATCTTTGAAATGTATCCTTTTGATACAATTGGAGACTTCTTACACATGATAATGGTCATATTGGTACAGCATGGAAATTAAAATGCAGGTTATCCCAAACGGCTGGGTTCAGTTCTTCCACTGCCATAGGACAGTAATAAAAAACGACAGCCACAGCCTCAATACAAAGCAGCATGCAAAGTTTAAAATAAGGATGGCTTGGTCAGCTTTAACCCCCTAAAAATATGACACTGTAACATGAACACACCATTTAAGGATCACAGTTTTGAGAACATTTAGGGAAGTGGACCTCCACAGATGTTGTTCATTTTAATAGAAAATACGGTTTGCTTCTCAGGGTAGGTCTTGATTTTAAAGGTATAGAAAGAAAATTGTTGTGACAGAATGTATGTGTGGTTTATAATTTATGTTACTTTAAAGAGTCATGGGATAAGGTGGAAGGCCCCACATTAGGGGGGGAGCAGCCACAAGGGTTGTCTGTTCACCACAGAGACTTCAAAGGGGCTAAAGGGAACATGGCAGCATTTGTTACAGCTTAGAAAGTCACCAGCTGAAACCAAGTCTGTAAGCAAGTACCTACCTCTAATGACACAGCAGGCAGGAGAAGAGCTGTATATAACCCCCTTTTATTTATTACTTTTTTGCTCTGAGTCTAGTGTTCAAAAACCTAAGTATTATTGTTTTAGGTCTTATAGAACCTGTCATTTAAAATATGTTAAAAGCCTCTTAGCTTTCTTTGGGGAGTGCTCTATAAAGAGAAGGTCTATTTATATCCACTTAGAAGATCCAGCTGACTCAGGGTCTCATTATGTAAGTGTATGATCATATTACTGACAGCCAACAACGAGCAAAATAGAACGGGAAAACCAATCCGCCTATCGTTATTTGTTGCAAAATTGAGGAAATACACGCAGTATCGGAACAGATTATTTAATTCTCAAGTAAGGAGGATAATTTTCAGTCTGATGTATAGATTGTATCTCCAAACACTAAAGTGAGAATCTTACTTTGCTGTTTCCAACAGAAACAAGCAAATTCCCTCAAGTTAGGTATCTGCAGGTCAGAAATCTGGTTTCAGAAGCGTGCAAGACAAACTACATTAACGTTCTGGAGATTATCATAACTCTTCTGACTATTTTTTTCATAGATAAAATAAAAAAGGCAGGGATCCCTTTTGGTATAGAAGAGGGAAACTTCGCCCTGCCCCGGGGTAAAAAACACATTGCAAAGGTCTGCTGCTAATGTAGTGTAAACCATATTAAAACGTCATTGAAAAAAGGTTGACTGTTAGATTTCTGGTATTGCTACAAGGCTGCAGAAAAAAAGATTCTTGCAACACAGCAATGATTTTGATGAAAGAGTTAATCTTTCTAACTTCATGACAGTTTTATATACTGGTCTATTTAAATCAGGACAGGAGTTTTCCAATTTTACATATATATTTCTTTCTGACAGTTGTCACCCCAAAATTAAATGTTTCCTTTCAACATGCACAAGAACTAGGTATTTTGTACTATGTTACATTTCAGTTAAATATAAGGCTAAGTTTATCCTTTGGATAAATACCTAATTCCTTACTAATTTAGGTTGTCTCCTGAAAGACGTATTTAACCCTGTTGAATCTGAATTTTGTCTGAACAGACTGGGATAAAAGTGCAACCTGAGCAGGTGTTATAGCTCATGTCACTTACAGATGCTACCAGTAGTTTCTCAGGCTCCATATTCGGGTGTAATGCAACTGCCATACCTGTCAGCTACTAAAGTTAACTCTCAGTATAATCAAGCTACCACCCCCCTGACAAACTCAGTTAATATTTTGTTCCTGCAGTTTCATAGCTGGCCCATTTTACTCTGGAGCATACTGCAGCTGGAAGCAAAAACTTTTATAGCCAGAGAAAATCTGTCCTGAGCAGCAAATTATGCCTCTGGCTTCGTATCTCTAAGAAGTCCCTAAATAATTTCGTGAAGGCAATTTTTTTTCCCTAGCTTCAGAAGATGGTGAGAAAAAGATAGTCTTGCTTGCTTACAAAATAGCTTTTAAGACCACAAATGGGATTTGAATTTCCAATTCATAGAGGAATTATTTTTAAGTTGAAACATGTAGCAGAACTTCTATTCGCTCCCAACTTGTCTTGTAGTTTATACTATGGCATAAAGGATATTTGCTATATAAATAATACTTGAAAACTAAACCCAGTTATAAAGTATAAAATTGTAAACTGTTCAAATAAGTTGAATTTTGTGCTTTATATGGAACAGTAGTAATTTTTGGACTCAGTATAGTGTCTTCTATTGAGAAATCCCAGAGCCAGAATGACACGTTTCCAGCACTTGGCAAGATAGTGGAGCAGGGACTCCCATACATAACTCTTCCCAGGGGATAGGAATTATCCTTTTTTTCTTAGTGGGCTGAAAAATATAGAATATGAAATGTGTCTTGAAACACTTATTTGAAAATATTGAAAAATAAATTGAAAAATTGCACATTTGCAAATACACATTTTAGGCCACAGAAGTGGCAAGTCTTTTCATGTGGAACACTTGTCCACGTAGAACAGTCTTTCTATGTGGAATGAAACAACTCTGAGAAGTCACTTAGGCTATCAAACGCAGACACCTATTCATGCAACCAGCACTTGCTAGATAAGTACGTTACAGAACATACACCAAACACGGCATATTTGGAGTACAGGGTTATCTGCTGCAACACAGTTCATGTGCATTCAAGCAACAACAAAGGTGAAATAAGAAAACACTGCCAACATAACAAAAGACTGGCACATATCATAAGCTAATATTAAATAGGGGACTATTTTCTACCAAAATGTTTTTTTGTATATATGTATATGCATATAAATACATGTAGTAACTTTTTTTAAAGTGTAGGTCAGGACAAGAGGAGCCTTAACCTTTCATATCAGAGTTAAACCAGTATGAGTAAATCCTTTGAACAAAATAGTATAGCTACAAGAAAACCCCTGAAACAACAATTTGTAACTAATCTTCTCTGGACTTCATAAATAATGAATCATTAAAAAGAAAAAACAACCACTAGTATCACTTTTTTTCATGCACTAGTTTTGCAAGCAGGCTACAAGATCCTCTAAATATGAGAAAAGTGTAAGTGGATAGCCCTTTGATTTTTAAGGAAAAATTAAATTATTTTGACACCTGCTGAGAAAACCTGCTAACATGGAGTACGGATAAGACACTAAAACACGAAAGAATAGCAGTGAGCTTTTGTAAATGAGGTCATTATTCACTGATCCATGACTAAACTTTGTTCTGGTTATCTTTTAATGCAAATATTAAAATTATGTGCAGACATAATTTTGAACTATATTTTGGGGTTTTTTTTCTTTTTTTGACAATGTAATTTCTTCAATATTTTAACTGTTTACATGCCTAGTTACAAAAAGGTGTAGCACTGGGAATTTTGAAAAAAAACATTGGCAAAAATAATAATCAATGAGACTAATAGCTTTGAATGCCCAGTTTTCTACAATTTCCCTTGTATACATCATAAAAATATTTTAAAATAAATTTTTGAAAACAGTACCCCTTAAATTAGTCTGTTGTAGTATGCAGTGCACAGTAAAGTTTAGGCAGGTGTAGGTACTGAGAATTTTTAGGAATAAGACAAACAAGAGTAGCCATGTCATATGGTATTTCCTTCCACATGATTCTTTTTTTTTTTTTTTTTTAATTTTACATTCTCACTGTCAAGGTTTATCCTACTTTCCAGCCTTTACTCTCCTAGCCTACTGCATTTTTCCTATACTCCCTTTACTGATTCTCACTTCACTTGCATGAATGTAACATCATTAACTCCACTTGACACAGCTCAGACTTATAACGAAACTTAAATAACTTTAGAATCAATCCCATTATCTCCATCATTCAGGAAATGGAGAAGGCAGGTGAAGTCTACACTAATGAATAACCTCAAGGTTAAACGGACTCATGTGATAAAAAGCATAATTTAAGTGTCAAAACAACAAATGCATCCAGTTTTGGGTTTAGGACTTATATTTCTTCAGCTGGCAATTTCTTATGCCAGATACCAAGAGAATCTGAACAATGGCTCTGCTTGCAACACTTATTGCCACAAAGTCCGTATCATCACCATCACACTTATAAAAAAACAGCAAGCACTTACCATGCATTCCTTTTAATGATGTAAAGCAACTATATCTTTTTATATTAGTTTTGTGTAGCTGTAGTATTACAAAACCATTATACAATTTGAAGTTGCTTTACATCTCAGAGGATGCATTGTCACAGTCACAGAATGGTTGTGGTTGAAAGGGACTTCTGGAGGTCATCTGGTCCAACCCACCTGCTCAAGCAGGGCCACCTAGAGCTGGTCACCCAGGACCATGTTCAGATGGCTTTGAGTATCTCCAAGGACGGAGACCCCACAACCTCCATAGGTAACCTGTCCCAGCACTCAGTCACCCTCACAGTGCAGAAGTGTTTCCTAATGTTCAGAGGGAACCTCCCATGTTTCAGTTTGTGCCCGTTGTCTCTGGTCCTGTCACTGCATACCACTGAAGAGAGCCTGGCTCCATCTCCTCCATAGCCTCGCTTCAGATTTTTGCACACATTGATGAGATTCTCCCTGAGCCTTCTGTTCCTCAGGCTAAGCAGTCCCAGCTCTCTCAGCCTTTCCTGATATGAGAGATATTAGAGAATCTTAATCATCCTTGTGGCTGTTCGCTTGACTCCCTCCAGTTGTATCACATCTCTCATACTGGGTACCCCAGAACTGGACATAGTACTCCAACTCAGTACTCCAGCCTCACTGTTGCTGAGCAGATAGGAGGGATCACCTCCCTTGACCTCCTGGCAACACTTGTCCTAACGCAGCAGCCCAGAATACCACTAGCCTTCTATGTGGCAAGGGCACGTTGCTAGCTCATCTTTCACTTGGTGTCCATCAGGACCCCCAGGACCTTTTCTGCAATGCTGCTTTCCAGCTGGAAGGACTCCAATGTGTCCTGGTGCCTGGAGTTCCTCCCTAGGTGTGGGACTTTGTCCTTCCTTTTGTTGAACTTCATGAGGTTCCTGTCAGTTCGTTTCTCCAGCCTGTCAAGGTCCTCCTGCGATGGCAACCCTCTGGTATATCAGCCACCCCTCCCAGTTTCATGTCATTAGCAAACTTCCTGAGGGTACAATTTGTCCCATCAACCTGATCATTAATGGAGATGTTAAACAGGATTGGGTGCAGTGTGAACCCCTTGGATACATCACTACTTATTGGCCTCCAACTAGACATCACACCACTGTTCACCACATTCTGGGGCCAGTCACTCAGCCTTTTTTTTTTTATATACTTGGCTGTCTGATCACCCACCTCATAGTGCATTTGCTTCCCTATGAGGATCTGATGGGAGACAGTGTTGAACACCTTCCTGAAGTCAAGGTAAGCAATATTTACTGCTCTTCCCTCATCTACCAAGGTAGACCTTTCATTATAGAAAGTCATCAGGTTGGTTAAGCATGACTGGAGTTTAGCTAAGCATGAGTGGGAATCCTCTTGCCAACTACTGTGCCTGGAAAGGGTTCCCATGATTAGTTGCCCCATCACTTTCCCAGGGATCAAGGTGAGGCTGACAGAGCCTGTAGTTCCCTGCGTCCTTCTTCATGCCCTTTTTGAGGATAGGAGCCATGGTTGCCTTCCTCCAGTCTCCAGGCATCTCTCCCACTTGCCACAATTGTTCCAGGATTATAGAGAATGGCCTTCCTATCATCAAGGCTAGCTCCCTCAGCACGCATGAGTGCACCCCATCAGGGCTCATGGAATTACCTATGTCCAGCTTGCTTATGCATCCTCTAACCTGATCCTCTTCCACCAAGGGTGTGTCTCCCTTGCTCCAGACTTTCCCTGCAGCCTGTGGGTATCTTGGAAGGAATAAGCAGTCCAGGAAGCTTTTCTGGGACTGTAAACTGCTGATATATATGTTCTCTATCTGTATTAATTGATACCTGCTAAAGTGCAAGATTATACTGCAAGCTTACCCTCATTACAGGGTAATTCTTAGCACTATGACCATGTGTTTCCTGAAATCTGCAGGACTTTGAACAGTGAAAGTTACTTGAAATATTTGAAATCTCCTGTTAGAATATGCACCCAGTCCAGAGGCACATCCACAGACATAGGTGAAATAGTAAATAATATGATTTCATAAGCTTTGTTTCCCCCTGAAGCTGTGCTGCATTCAGAACAAAACAAAACCATTAACACAAAGCCAAGCACAAAAGTTTAACTTCCACAGAATCACAGAACAGTAGGGGTTGGAAGGGACCTCTGGAGATCATCTTGTCCAACCCCACCCGCTTGAGCAGGGACACCTAGAGCAGGGGGCACAGGACCACATCCAGCAGGTTTTGAATATTTTCAGGGAAATATGAAAATAACAGAACATCAGGAAACAAATTATTTATCAAATGGAAGAGCTGGCTGCATGAGCATATAAAAAATTCCTGCAAAACAGACTAAATTTTGCCACTTTAGACAAACACCATCCAGTTGCATTTTTTAAAGATAATGATACTATCCCTGGAGAGAATAGTTCAAGGTTGACACTGATATATTAAATAACTCTGGAGTGTGTTAGAAGCTGCAGGGTGCAGAGACTCCTGCTGTCTTATAGCTACACAACTCTCATCACTGGGGTGGACAGCCTCTCATGCTTTCACCATGATTAATGAAGAAAAACTTGTCCCCTTGCATCTTTTACTAAGCATATGTCAATGGCCTAGTATGGAAGGGCACTGATTTATAGTCAAAAGCTGAAAAAAAAAAGTCGCTTGGCCTATTCAAGTAGAGGATCAGAAGAGTGAGTCAACATACATTTCAGTGAGGAAAAGGAGAAATAAGGAGAAATTACATGGTGGAATTTAAAATCTTTCCCTCCTTACAGAAGGCCGTCTTTTGATATTTCTACCGAAATCAGTCTTCAAGTTCAAACATCTCATGTGCCTCTCACAGTCAATGAAGCACCAACAAAACTGTATTGAATCTAATTTTGCTTTTATGCTGCAATTCAGACATACCGTGATTTGGCTTAGGTTCTTTCAGAATTATCTAATCTAATTAAAAACAGGTCTGTGAACAGAACTAATTCAAACATGGCAAAGTGATGGCTGCACCCTATTTTAATGGCATTCAAGGTTACAGTCATATGAATGTTTGGATCAAAGAGCCTAGAAAAAGCAGAAATCCTCTTGCCAAATCACTATTGAATTTCTAAGATGACAAGGGAGTTATTTTTCTGCAGAGAGATTGCATTACTTTTGCTCCATATATTCAACTATAAACAGCAATTGCTACATGTCAAAAGATAAACAGCTAGACAGAATGCTGATGCAATTTAAATTCCTACGTTCAAATGGAATTTTTTTTTTAAATGGTTGTTTATTTCTACTCTTCTAGTAAGGCTTCCATGAAATCCACTATGCACTGACAAAAAAATGGAAGAAAAGCTTGTGTTTCATACAAGGCATTTTCTCCTGTTTTACAAATTCTCACTTCAGATGATGCAGCTCACTTTAGACCCTGAAGACAAACAGAAACCTTAATTCCTTGTGATTTTAATAAATGCCATAGTTTAAACAGTGAAATTGGTAAATACTCAGTCCCTTGAGAGGGTTTTGGTAGTTAACTGAACATTACAAAGACAATGGCCCAGTAGGCCATTGTCAGGTAGGACAAAATTGTGTGCTTTCTTTTGGCAGATAGAAAGCCTAATCTCTTCTTCAGTCCTCTTAGATATAAGCAAGCACACATATGCACATATACAGAAGCAGACCATCATTCTTCTTGCCTAGGCCTAATTTGGAAAGTATTTCAGTTTTTAGGAAAAGTAAGAGGAATAAGATACAGTACAACTTAAAAAGCAATTATCACTGGGCATAAATTGCATAGTTTACCGCATTCATGCATAAGCATTAATTAACTTGTGTAAATTAATTAATTTACACAAGTGCCCAAGCAGTTAATGTTTGAGGAGTCCCCAGTTAGTTCACAGATGAGCACCACACTAGCTCTTGCATAAGTGCTTAATTAGCACACGCATGGGTGCCCAGCTAATTTATGCGTGGATGCCCAATTAGTTCATGCATGGGCACCCAATCAGTTAACATATGTGTTGGCCATACATTGCAGAGTTTAGGTAGCCAGTCGCAGGTGAGTCCAAACAGCTCTGACACCAGTGTAAGCAAGTCACCACGTGCCAGAAGTTCAGCTAGTCAGAGGAACACATGGTGCTTTGGCTCAGAGATATCTAGAAAGAGCATTAGCTGCTAGGGAAGGAGCCACATGAGAGGAAACATGCTGGGACACACTTACGAAGGCTCATGGCAGGAGAGACTGCTGAAGAAACATGCAGCTGGAGGTGGAGGAGCAGGACATCTTTACTAGGCTTACTCAGTTTTAAAAACTAATTACTTTAAATGAGGCAGAACAGCTGAGGGCTCTGGGTGTCCTACATCTTGGCTATTTTCTTAATCATCCTGCTCTAGTCTCTTTCTCACTAACTTGTTCTTTCTCATACTGATGCATCTTCTTGGTGAAAAATAAAAGTAAATATTTCAGTCTTACTTCTGGTATCTTCAGCTACCATTAACAGTCACCTGGTGGAATATGGACCAGGATAGATGAAAAAACTGATCAGACACTCTAGCTTTTAGTATGACAGTAAACTTTATGCTTTCTGGAAGACAAATACTGCAGATATAATGGTATAGATAAATCCTCGATAGGAATAAGTTAATACAAAATATTCTAGTAGAAAAATCATCTACTAGTATAAATTTGAAATTGGTTTGTTGCATCCTTACTTCCATACCAGCAAAATGTAAAATGTAATTCTAATAATTTCAGGTGTCAGGAAAAAACCTCAGAATTTTAGTCACACATCAAGTAAACGCACGCATATAAATATGTACCCACACTTGTTTAAATGCTTCCAGTCATTTTTGACAAGGCACACACAACTTAGTATCTACAGTAGTTAGTCAGCATAGTGTAATTTATTCAAAACTGCAATTCACAACCATTTAAGATGTCTTTGGAGTTTCCTTTATAAAGTTGCACTAACAAAAACTTCAGAGGACTAATAGCTCAGTGTTTCAGAAATGCAATTATGCCACATGCAGTGACTGCAAGCACGCCACAGTCTCAGATTTCAGTCACAATGGACTCTGCAATATGCTACCAGATACTTAACCACTGATTGCCCATGTACTTCCTATTTGGAGATCTCTCTAGTGTGCTAATTAGTTCAGAATGTAGCTGCCAAAATAAAATGACATAAAACAGACTAATGCATCATAAATATCCCACCTGAGTAAAATCAGAAAACATCTGTTAAAAAGCTTCAAACATTCATGTGCTTATTTTAGGGGAAAGAGTAATTAATAAAAAGGAAAAAGCAAAAAGATAAAAAAGCAGGAAATAAATGTCCATTCCTTCCTCTTTTCTAGAACTGGATTCATTCATTCTGCTAGATGGCTTTCTTTTTCTATGTAGCAGGTTCAAGTATGGGCTTATTTGCACACAGTAGCGGTACTTGGGTCTGGTCTTTTGGTGAAAGACATGGGAAAAAAGGATGGTATTTTTCCCCTGAGCTTCACCACCTGTGTTCATTATGGAGAGTGGAAAAAAATTTCTCACCTCAGCATATAAGGGTAAAAAAATCCCAGAAACCCAAAAGACGGCTCTCCTGGCTAAAACGTCAATAGTACAGATTTACAGCAGTGCTGACTCATCCAACCTGAGGAGGACAGATCCCCTGTACTATATTACAATTGTCTGAATTATCTACTTCACAGGGCACGAGTGGGACTATGGAATTTCCATGTAACAATTAGTAAAATAAACTGAGCAAAATTAGCAGGTTTGGCATAATAATTGGTAAAGCACTCAAAGATCCTGCTGGATGTCGGCATACAACACATTTCTGAGTAATTATAACACTTCTAATTTTCTAACAAGATTTATTTAAAATGAATGATAAGCAGCACTTTTGATCTCAAGTGTTTTGTAGCATTTTTGTTTATTATTGAATAGCTGGCTTCAGTGAGATAGCTGCTTTTTAAAGGTGGCTGAAAAGCCTCCTACTAGTAACAGTCTCAAATCTAGGAAAGAACATTGTATTAATGCAAAATAATAAAATATTACAATATAAGTCTTTCTAGATAAATGCTAAGCAAAAAAATGGCAAACAAATTTCTGGTGTCATATTAAATCTCTCTAACGTGGTCTATTCTGTCTTCCTGAAACACCCTCCTCTCATTCAAACACTGATTTGATTTAGTGTGAGCCATTCTATGAAAAAAATACCCAACATTAAAAATTTTGTGGCATTTTGTTACTCTGTCATCATGGACAGAGTACAAGTTGCAGGCAAAATAGTCCTGACTTGGGGAATTTTACTTAATTTATTGTCAATTAACACAAAATTCTAATCACTGATTTGGGTATTAAGAAAACGAAAACATGAACAATTAAGTGAACATGTAAGTAAATGCCTTTCCTCCCTCTTTCCCATGCTCAACTTCAGGCAAACCCTTCTCCTCCTTCTTCCTAGCATCAAATTCCCTTGTTTTGACCACATTACACTTAATCCCAATTGAGGTGATGTGTGGTGCAGGAGATAGGGGCTCTCTGTGTAACCGTTTCTTTCTGCTAGTCCTTGCTACTAACTTATTTTCTTCTGCTTTAGCGTGTTTTTTTCATCTGCTGCAGTTCCTTCAGGGGTCTCCCTGCCCTGATGTTGGTCAACTGCAGGCCACATTTCTTTAGGGGTGTCCTTGCCCTGATGTAGGTCCTGCAATGGTCACAGCCCCTCAGAAGTACCTCCCCTTGACATAGAACACCTCATTCCAAGAAGTCTTCAGCCATGTCTTCTTGCATACATCTCCTCCCGTAAGGACTGCCACAGTTTCTTAAATATGTCTGAACAGAGATGCTATATGTACCTCTCTGACGCTGGCTGTGACAAGACAGTTTCGTGGCCTCCTTCCACACACTCATTCCTGCAGCCCCCTGCTAGCAAAACTATGAAATTTATGCCCAATGAAGTATATGACATTAAAGATCCTCTTATTTTTTTCTTACTCAGGCATCATAGAAATAATATGCATAAACAGATGAACAACATATTTAAAGAAAAATGGGTAATTCAAAAAGTTCTATTTCTTATAGAGATGCTTATCTTACAATTAATCCTAACATTGATAAATCAATCTAGAAAAAAGTGGCATGAGGGACAAATCCAAAGGTGTGTCTATAAGTAATGAATTTGAAGTGCTTAAATATAAATTAAACCTATAAATACAGGTATTGTGTTTGTGTGGCAAGGTTTTGGTAGCAGGGGGCCACAGGAGTGGCTTCTGTGAGAAGCTGCTGAAGTTTCCCGTGTCCGACAGAGCCAATGCCAGTCAGCTCCACGGTGGACCCGCTGCTGGCCAAGGCCGAGCCCATCAGTGACGGTGGCAGCACCTCGGTGATAACAAATTTAAGGAGGAGGGAAAAAAAACATGCAATTGCAGCTGGAGAGAGGAGTGAGAATGTGTGAGAGCAACAACTCCGCAACACCAAGGTCAGTGAAGAAGGAAAGGAAGAGGTGTTCCAGGCACCAGAGCAGAGATTCCCCTGCAGTGGTGAAGACCATGGTGAGGCAGGCTCAGGGAGGTTAGCAGTGGAGCAGATTTCCACCTGCAGCCCCTGGAAGACCCCACACTGGAGCAGAAAGGAGGCCGTGACCCTGTGGGAAGTCTGTGCTAGAGTGGGCTCGTGGCAGGACCTGTGGCCCCATGGGGAGAGGAACCCACGCTGGAGCAGGTTTGCTAGCCAGGCTTGTGATCCTGCCAGGGGAGTCTCACGCTGGAGCAGTCTGTTCCTGAAGGACTGCACCCTGAGGAAGGGACCTGCACTGGAGCGGTTCGTGAAGAACTGCAGCCCATGGGAAGGCCCCACACCAAAGTTGTTCATCGAGGACTCTCTCCTGTGGGAGGAACCCCCCACTGGAGCAGGGGAAGAGTGTGAGGAGTCCTCCCCCAAGGAGGAAGGAGCGGCAGAGAGAATGTGTGATGAACTGACCACAACCCCCATTCCCCGTCCCCCTGTGCTGCTGGTGGGGAGGAGGCAGAGAAATTGAGTGAATTTAGCCTCGAAGGAATAGAGGGGCAGGGCAGGTGTTTTAATATTTTGTTTTTATTTTCTCATTATCTTGCTCTGATTTGATTCATAATAAATTAAACTAATTTCCCCAAGTCAAGTCTGTTTTTCCTGTGACAGTAATTGGTGAATGATCTCTCCCTGTCCTTGTCTCAACCCAGGAGCATTTCATTATATTTTCTCTCCCCTGTCCCACTGAGGTGTGGAGTGATAGAGCAGCTTTGGTGGGCACCTGGCATCCAGCCGAGGTCAACCCACCACAATATAAAATAAAATGCCAGCCCATTCCAGACTAGCTTAATGCATAAATATTACTACTTCTCAATTCATTAACAAGCCTAGAGAAGGTACTAAGTGGTTTTGGCACATACTCCAAACACATTTTATAAAAACATTTCTGATAAACTTCCATTGCATAGCATTTTCAGGCCAGTAAATTAATAATTTTCCCAAATGTCAACTGTATCTTTTTACACAAAACAAAAATCATCATTTCACCAGGATAATTGTGAAAATCAGAGAAAATAAAGTTAAAAAAATATATATACTATAGTTCTACTGTATACTAATTAAAAATTAAGAAACATTGGGGTCCTACCTGAAGTAATGCATCATATAGAATATTGACTCTGAGCTCCTAAGGATAAAAAGTAATATTGCACTAACTTATATGGTGCATACCATTCATAAAACTAGTCTGCTGTGTTTTGATTCTTTCTTTGGCTAGGCTTACATTTCGTTTTTAAACATTGTTATCTTTTAATTATTTCTTTTATCAATACTGGCATGTAGCCCAGATGATAGGCAGTGCTGCTATTTTCCCATTTTCTCCATGTACTTTAGGATGTTGACTAACAGAAGTCGGAAAACATTTCTCTTTATTTGCCAAAATTAATTGCTACTGTTTCAAAAGAGTTTGATGCATTCAAGTCACAGCAATGCAACACATACCTGACAATCTGATGGCATATTTTTTAACTTAATACTGGAAACATGACAATTAGCAGAATAATTTTAAAGTTATTAAGGATCAATGGATCCATTTACTGAGAGGAAATGAGAAAATAATTCCAGTACCTCTGATAAGGTTTTTAAAATAATCATACTCACATAGGAATGGATTAATTTACAGCAACAGTTTAGAAGCAGTGGGATTTCTGACAAATGCTGTGCACGGTTGAGTTTTGATTACTAATGGTGACAACTGCTTGGAAAGAAGTGCACACCACCTTCTCAGAGATAAGAAAGAGAAAATACGGCATGAAGGAAAAAGCAAGGGTTAATAATGCTCTTCCGTCAAAAGCAAAGTTATTGCTAGGAAGAGCTAATTACAAGATCGTCACGACACAGCTGGAGCCCCTTGGCTGACAAAGTTAAACAGAACAGTCCCAGAAGAAATAAAGGGAAGAATTTCCAACAAAGATATGCCTGCAGTGAACAAGTCTAAAAGGAATTAAAAACCTACAAGGAAAGATGCTTGAACAAAGGAGGCTACTTCTTTGTGTTTCAGAATGCCAGCCATCTCTGACAAAGGTGCTAAGCGAGGTATGTGCTGAGGCCAATGAGATTTCTCACATGTCTGAATACAGGCTGGTGCAAATTATCATAGTGAATCAAAGTCATAGCCACAATACAGCATCCCAAATGGGATCCAGCAAACTCAGGACCCCAGAGTGTTCTTGTTTAACTGGCAACAGAGTGTGAGAAATGTACTGGTGTTGTAGAGTCCCACTGTGAAAGGACTAATAACTTATATTTAGGAAGAGAGGGGGTAATTGAGATCTTTCTATCTAAAGAAAAAGTCAGCTCTTGTTGCATTTCTGAGTTTGTAAGGCTTGGGACAGTCATGAGGGATAACTATGCTTCACTACACAATCTGAAACCATTCTAGCTTTTGAGACCACCATCAACAGATGAAATTCACATTTATGAGTACCACAGACTTATGATGGCCTTTGGCATCTGTCTCAATAATTCTTCTAACAAACAGCAAAGTCTATGGACCAGACACTATTTTCCCATGTTTTCTCATGTATTGTTTATACTATATATTTTATAAGTTGCAATGTTATTAGAGGCCTCAACAATCTTTTGGTAGTGTCTACAACATAATTGAGTGCAGTTTCATTATCCCAGAGAGGAAGCAGGAATATTTAATTTTAGGTACCTTGTGACAGTAGGAATTGTTTCAGCGAATAAATCTCTCAGTTGTTCTATTTTTACAATACTTTTTGTTGAGACACAAGTGCTTCTACAAAACACTCTCACTGAAAAGAAAATACTTGGCAAGTCATTTTTATTTAAAATTTTGTCTTTTCTTTCCATATATATTAGCAACCAAAACTGTTGTGTGCATGTGTATTTTATCCTTCTACAATGAATCCAAGAAAATAGAGACTTAAATCAACCGAAGGAGAGTAGAAAAAGAAGAAGGAAAAAAAAAGCACAATGGAATAAATACATATCAGTTTAACCCTGTTCTTTCCAGGACTCATCTTCCTTACATTTCCCAGGCAACACTGAGCAAAAGTGTCACTGAAGAGGAAGCTTGTTCACCTTCTTTCTGGGGACAGAAAATTCATCTGTCCTATGAAACTGAGGTAACGTAGGTGTAGCTGATGGTTGTTAACAACAGGGATGTGGAGACAACATGTCACATTGGCGGATAGTCCCAGGATACTGAATTTGGGGGTGGAGGGCAGCAAACAACAAACACCTTCCCCCACCCCATGCTTTTATGAAACCTCCAGAAACACAGATAGTAAACCTCAATTCAGCTAGAGTTGCAGAATATTAACAGGGATTTTAATATGCTGAACACACTGTTATTTGTTGGTGCTTCAAGACAACAATAATTTGGTAGAAATTATTTTGTTATGCAAAGAAACAAAAAAACTACCATGAGGGATCCCGAGACTGTTTTTAACTGCAGCAAGAAAGCAACATCCAGTCTCAAGCGGGCATTTACCTTCACAGAGAAAGCAGTGACTTGAGAATAGGAGAGTTGGAATTTTGTTTTTAAGAAATTAAATATTTTGCACATAAAGAAAAGGAGGCTAGAGATTTTCCCCTCAATTTTTAAACACAAAAAACCCCACCATCTCAGATAAATGTTAGAGGATTCCTAATTTTAGTAAAAAAAAATAGGAGTAGTAGAAAGTTTCACAAAGTTGTATTAATTTAAGTCTGTATATTAACTGAAGAAATTCGCCAAGTCTTTTGATATGCTAACAACCAGATTTCCTGTGCCAGATGGGGGTATCCAGAGAGACTTAGTCCCTACTGTTATTGTTTATACAGCAAATTATTGTTCTGTCGTCCTAGGGAATATGAAAGTGGGAGTTCAAGGTAAAGCCTAATCTAGATGAAACTTCTCACAAAATTAACAGCTCTAATTTGTTTATGTTCAAACCCAACATGGAATCAGAATAAGCACTCTTATAATTCAACTCAAAGCTTCACAGCAGTACTTAGACTGTGCTTTTTGACTAATAGAAAAAGATCAGCTGTTTTGCCTGGTTTTTGTTTTCTGACTTTTTATGGTTTTTTTTTGTTGCTGTTGTTGTTTGGTTTGTTGGTTTTTAAATTTTCAGTCCAGTGAGCAAATGTAATGAATTTACTAGCCTCTTCTATGGAGAAACATGAAAGTATGATGGCCTGCAGAGAGACAAGACAAAATGGGGCAGGATGCTAAAAATCACTAATCACCATTAAAATAACCATGTTGTATCTTAGTATTCTCAGTTAAAACAAACCAAATAACAAATCTGCATCACTGGTACTTAAATATCTGAATAAGACTCCTAAGAAAAATGTTTTACTTCTTTTTCATTAAATTACTAGAAACACAGCATTACAGAAGAAAACCAGTCAAACTCAGAGCTGCAGACAGTATAAACTCTTCCCCACTATAACGGATGGCAGAACTGTTCTACCTGACACAATTACCTAGTGCTGAAATGTTCCCTACACTTCAGGGTATAACTTTATGCCCCAACTTATCCACAGTGGAGGTGGTAACAGGACATTTGAAGAACCTCAGTCTGAGGTGGTGTAGCATGAATCTGATTCAAATCAAAAGAATAAAACTTTGTTAATATAAAATTACTCTTTGGAAGTTTGTTTGACTTGGAAATAGTCTAGTTTCTGCTGCACCATGCTCTCTGGTATCACTAGTGGATTAATCTACGTCTACAGTGTTTTGCAAATGTGTTTTTATTAGTAGTCTCAACAGTCCCTCCAAAAAACAATGAATTTTAGGACTGCAGAACACATGCCTTCTTGAACAGATTAGCCTTTATGAGCTAAACAATATCAGATAGAGACTTTTACCTTTACACAGGCCATCTTTTAGTTCAGACAGAAAACTTCATTTCAAAACGCTGTCAACTTAACAACACTTTATGGACAATATGCACTCTATATTCACTCTGTGAAATAGAAAAAATAAGTTACAGACTACTTTTACTTTAGCGAAGGGAAAAAGAGCTCAGTAATAACTGTGTTATAACAATTATTAATGTAAGTATAAGAGAGTACCATGAAGACAAAGAAATCAGATTTCCATCTAATTTGTGCTCTGCTAAAGCTGCTATCACTTTGTTGAATTAAGTACAGAAACACCAATTTGTACCACCAGGAATTTGGCCAAAGCTGTTTTCATAGTTTCATAAAAACTAAATGGCAACATTCAATACTTTAGATGGCACTAGCAGCCACTTTGAAAGTTACTCTTTATACCACACATTTTTCTTATAAATAAATGGTCACTTTCTAAGAGCACACTAGTTAACTCTTTCACTGTTCCCAAGACAAGAAGCTGTAATAACGGCTGCATCAAAAGCAGCGTGACCAGCAGGTTGAGGGTGGTGATTCTGGCCCTTTGCTCTGCTCTTGTGAGAGCATCCCCTGCAGTGCTGTGTCCAGCTCTGGTGTCCTCACAGCATGGGAAAGACATGGATGTGTTGGAGCAGGTGCAGAGGAAGCCACAAAAATTATCAGAGGGCTGGAGCACCTCTTCTCTGAGGACAGGCTGACAGAGTTGGGGTTGTTCAGCCTGGAGAAGAGAAGGCTCCAGGAAGACCTCATTGCAGCCTTTCAGTACTTAAAGGGGGACTATAGGAAAGGTAGGGACAAGCTTTTAGCAGGGCCTGTTGTGACAGGACAAGGGGTAATGGCTCTAAAATAAAAGAGGGTAGATTTAGACTAGGTATAAGGAAGAAATCCTTTACGCTGAGGGTGGTGAAACCCTGGCCCAGATTACCCAGAGAGGTGGTGGATGCCCCAGCCCTGGGAACATTCAAGGCCAGGTTGGACAGGGCTCTGAGCAACCTGGTCTAGTTGAAGATGTCCCTGCTCACTGCAGGGGTGTTGGGCTAGATGACCTTTGAAAGTCCCTTCCAATCCAAACTATTCTATGATTCTATGAATAATCACAGGGAACTTTAAGCTCATGTTTGATCTTGGGATATCATAATGAAAAAGCTAATGTCAACAGGCTATAATAGCATTTAATGTGTCTCCTTCCCCACTCTTGTAATCCCTGGCACTTTATTAATCTCAGCAAGTATTTTAAAAACACATGAAAATAAGTCTTTGAAGGGAATTCTTTCTACTCGCTCCTATATTTACTAAAGGTTTTTCTCCTGAATGCTTAGCATTATTTTATGGAAAATTCAGACAGATTCGACACTTTAATGGCTTTTTCTTCCCATTCTCTCACTCCACGTTTTTATATCATAGAAACCTATAGGCACCATTTTTCCTTTTTCTTTTCAAATACTTGCTGATATTTAGAAAATTTCTCATTGCAAACAGTGACTTTGCTTCTGCAAAGTTATTCAAAAACCTTTCTAACTCTTACAGACAGTCCTGCACTCTCCTCCTTAAAGCCAAAAACTGTGGTAATGCATCTCAGTTTGTGCAGCACCTTTGCAGGGTCTTAGGCTTTTAGGTCTGAGGTCACGAACAGTGGCTAGGAGACTGAATCAAGAGGGGAAAAAAGAAAGTTAACTAATGTAATACAAACATACACTCATACACACAGTTCTGCTCAGTTGTTCTGAGCGTTGTTAAACTAACCTTTACAAACCTTAAATATTTTTCAAAGTGGAAATCCACCTGAAGAGAGTATTGAAATTTCCAGGCAATTTTGTTTTCAACCGAAAACTCTTTGTTCTTTTTCTGTTTCTTTCACTTGTTACTTTTTTTCCTTCACCTTGTCAAAATGAGCAATCTCACTTGTTACATCTGTTCTTCAGCATTTGGAATGGGCAGGGATAACAGACACCTGTAGCAAACATCTAAAGCTCAGGTCTTATCAACTGAATCAGATAAATCGAAATCACTTGACACACTTTCTCCACATGTGTGCTTAAGATAACTTTAAGAGAAGCATTAAAACTTTTGAATATATAACTGGAAGAAGTCGGTGAGCCTTCCGATGCTTACACATCACTGCTCCCAGGGTTGACTGAATCATATTTCACTCATTTGAGAGGCTCCCCTGTGATTCTTCCAAGAATGAAAAAAGTGTTGGGAGTCCAATGAGAAAGGTGATTGACAGCTTTCCCTTTTTAAAATATTCACCTTATTCCCACGTGCCAAGCTTCATTCATGGTTTGGGAAGTGGGAGAAAATTTCTCATCCTGATACATGCAACTGCCAAAAGTAGATTTCCCATGTATCGCTCCTTATCTTCCCTTATATAACTTTTTTTTTGGCTATATATCCCATTTGAACATACATTAGAAGGTTAAATTATTAGCACAAAAAGATCCTTTAATACAGGTGTAGAAATAGCTTAACCATGTACTTCAGTTTTCAGACATTTTCTGCATTCCAAGCCTAATCAACAAGATGCTCCGAGAGACAGGTTTGCTTTTGGAGGCTTTTGCAGCAAAAGGGTGAATGGCAATCCTTTCAGCAATAAGGAGCATGTACCAGGAAACAGAGGTGGAGTAGAATTAAGTACCTGGATGCCTCAGTAGATCATATAGGCACCTCCTAAATGTAAGTCCAATTTCATACAGCCTTGCTTCTCCTGTGTTCTCCATGACATTGATATTTTTAAGACACAACCAGTGAGATGTTGACATGCCCTTTCCCTATGCCAACATAGGTAAAATTAAAAAATAGCTTTTCCATTTGTCCAGGAATAAGATTAATTATACCTTAATCTCAGCAGATTTACAGCAACTCAGTGAGGAAAAACTGGATAAAAGCTCAGTAAGCAAGAAAGGATGACCACGAGCTCTTTGCTGTTCAGAGACACTTCTGAATATTTAGACATTGGTATGATGTCTTTTTTTTTCCTCCCCTAGAAGCATAACATCTACAGTGCCATTCTATTCAAGTCATGATACAAAACAATCTTCCATCTTTATAGATGTTTGCACGTGTATCATCATAAGTGGTAGTCACTTTAAAGTGTTAGTCCAAGGCAACTAGTTTTGAACTGAGTATGGTGTGAACAATGATACCACAAAAACTTCTCTCTTACGTATTTGTGTCTATTTCTTCCTGTAACAATTAGGATAAGACAAATAAGTAATTTGCTCATATTAGGTATTTACTAGAAAAAACAGTCCAGTGAGACCCAAATGACCAATATGTGTTAAAATTAATCAAGTTTAATTCTTAAGATAGTAATAGATATGAGTGATGAATGAACCGAATGAACCCCAAACCAACCTATGAGTCTCCTCAGCTAGTCAGAATCAAATGCTAGATGCATCGCTTCTTCCTTATCACTATCCCTTCCTAGCTTTGCAGCTAATTTCTGTCTGCTGCATATTCGAAACCTACAAACCAAGACACTACTGCTGAGTGGAACAAGTCAGTCACAGAAGTAACTAACTTTTACGAGTAAGAAATTAAAACAGCCACTAAAATTTGCTTTTCCAAAAGTGCCCTGGTCAAGTTACAATTTTCCACCTGTCCCTGAAGTTTCACAGAGCACTGTTGCACTTTAGGTAGTAACATTATAAAGAAAATGAAGCATTCTTTGAACATTACAGAAAGCATATTTAGTCAACAAGTGACATCCTCAATAATGAAATGATCTTTCACTAATTTAAGAACCTACTTCAGAAACTGTTCTTTAGCTGCAGATTTCTTCCTTATAACATTCAATACTCAAGAGATCAACATCTCAGTGATATTTTATCAAGCAACTAAAGTTTTGGTAACATAACAAAGTATTTTGTGGTCTTGATTTATGTATACTTTTTAGGGAACATTAGAAAGGCAGATTTTTATAACTTGAAAAAAGACTTTAAATCATCTTAGATGCAAACACAGAAGTATTATAAAAATCAAGATGCATCCAGGGAGTTCAATAAGCCGTACGCAGTCTGCTGGCACAAACATGACACTAATTTTTATTTTCAGGCTTTATGAAAACTTAAAGCTAAATTTAAAAATAGCTTTCATCCTATTAGTGCTTATTAAAAAAAAAAAACCAAACAAGAAAAACTAAACTAACATGTGTCCCCACCCCCCAAAACCAAAATAATCGAATATCTCAAAACAACTTCAAGAAATCTTTTACCCTCATTTCTCAACAGCTGAATACAACACATAATGCAAAGGATCAGTCTGATGCATACTTCAGCGTATCATCTAAAATCTAATAGTGTGAGACATTACTATCTATAAAATGTCCAGCAGCTTTGAGAATGGTAAACTTAGATGTAGGACCAGATTTTATATATAATGATTTAAATAAGGACATACTACATATTTCAAAAGCTCCCTAACTCACCGTTGCTTATATACTGGTCTGTAGCTCAAGAGAAACTCAATTAGTTTGAGAGGAAAAAAAAAAGTGGCAGTGCACTTAAAGTCTGTTACCAAGGTACTTTAACCAAAAGGATTTAGTCCAAATTCATTTCCTGCACACACCTTTTAGGCAGAACTTCACTGCATTACAAAGTAGAAACAGCATGTAAAAATTTTTTTAACACTAGGTTCACAATTCCTCGGGTCAGAAAATACTATTAGATAATCCAGTGTGATCTCTCATATATCAAAGACAAGCAGATAAGTTTACTTTTTTTTATTATTCATTTACTTTATTGTCAGATTTTCTCCAGCCTGTTTCTGCCTCCAGATTCTGCAAAGACTGGACTGCAACCGCAAGAAGATTTATGTTACGTTCTGTTACTGACTACGCTGTTTGCTTGATCAATTTCAGTACTGATACAAAGCTGGAGATAATGCTAAATATCCTGGTAGCTGCTCTTCATATGGTAGAGGGCTGTACCTAACACATTTTACAGCAAGCAACAAACTGTACAACATAATCAGAGTTTGCTTAATACGGCAAAAGATAAACTAAATGTGAATTTCATTCTAAAATATGGAAATTATTCAAAATTTGGCTTTGTCACCTCAGCTTTCATTCTGATGTACAAAAAAGTTAATTTCATTCTCCAAGTTACTGGCTTACTATCTCCATGATGCACACATTGTTAATTCAGTGGTGTGAAGACCCTACAACAACAACAATAATAATAGAGTGAAAATTTTTTTAAAAACAGCTCAGCAGGTTTGGAAGAAAGTCATCATTTTAGTGGAAACATCAGAATGCTAGCGAGAAAGTACTACTGAAGTAATCTAAACATTAAAAGAAAATTACAGACTACCAAGGAGAAGTTTTGCTATTGGAAAATGAACTTAAGTGTGATGGGAGGAAAAACAAAGGTAAAGAAAGAGTCAGAATTACTAAAGGCTCACATGAAGATGAACAGAACCTATCAGTATGTTCAAATTCTGAATATGCAAGTTTATCCTTCCTTCCTCTAAAATGTCATAAAATACTGTTAATTCTTGTTTCAAGAACATCCATGTAAAACTTTAATTTAGAAATTAATCAGATTATTTCACATGGTCCTCTTCAGCTGGTAGATGATGCAAGAGCACCATTCCAGTTCTATGCTTTAATATTGAAAAGGACACATCCCACCCCATACATAAGTATTAATTCCTAAGGGTCTTTCCAGTCTGATAGTGTGTTTTAGCTCTAAGAATTATTTTCTTAAAAAAAAAACCAATATATTTTTACACTATTGCAAAATAATGATTTGGACTATATTTGAACGCCTGCCTTTCTTTGTGAGTACTGCTTATAAGAACCAGAGGAGAGACTGCAAGATTTTTAAATAAGTGGTAAATGCAGACATTCCCAGTTAGTGCTGTAAATATTGTGAGGAAAAAAATGCACTTCAGAGAATTATTTATAGCAAAGTTTAGATATTGGCTACAAGCCATTTTCAGAAGCTGTTCTTGGTCTATATATCACACTTAGATGCTTGAATTCTTACAGCTAGATATTTATGAAGACAATTTAGAGAGTCTTGAATATTAACACTAAGTGAAGATTTTGCACAGATACAAGTACACCCTTTTACTAACTGCATTTGTCACAAGAATAACACAGTGATTTAACATAATCAGCTTTAAATTACAATGTTCCTACAGTATATGTAGAAAAAAGACTTTTAGTTCAGATTTTACAAAATACCAGACACTTGCATTTGATAAAAAAAGTCTAAAGATATTAAAATTGTTTCCCAATTTAGCAATATAAAACTACGCAGTTAAAAACACCTTTGCACAGATCTGAAATGAAGCTTTAATACAAACAGCAAAATCCCCATCTCTGCAGTAATGACTTATTTGATGCATATTGCATCTACTCATATCAGTTACATCATTAATGAGGTTTTCTATAAGCCTGTTCTGTTCGTTTAATAATACCAAGTAATATATTGGTGGCTTTCTTCCTTTAGCTGTTTATAATTTAGAAAACAAAATATATTACAAAAATCTTAAACAATAAATAGAAACAAACATTTATTTTGGATTTTCAAATGTCAGTCAACACAGGCCCAGTGTATCTAAGAAGTAATTAAAAAAACCAAACAAAACCCCCAATACCTATTTTTTCCATTTTCCTACTAATAAACTGAGAGCTATAGCTGTGACTCTCACTGACATGTTTGTGGAAATATTTTGGTTCCCAGAAATCACTGTGGATATTTTCTGCGTGTCCCAGAAAGATTTATTAGATAGCGTGCTAAGGAAGCAAGGCTGTGACAGCCTGTAAAGATGGTGCGTATTCTCCTACACGCCTGATCACCTGACAAAGTTCAATCATTCTTCAGAAGGCTAACCCTGAGGCTACCAAAAAGATCTCCTAGTCTTTTGTACTCCTCAGTATTTTGGAAAACACAAAATTAAACCGCTTCGATTTATCCTTTAGTCCTTAATATTACATTCATTTTTAGATAGGCAAGTAGCATTAGTATTTAGCAGCATTTGTTTTTATGTCAGTTAAAAATTCAAAGAAAAAAACCTCAGTCTATTCAATTAAGGAAATAATTAACTTGACTGTTACCATTCAGTTTTAAAATCATAAATAAGTTTACCCAAATGGCAAAGAGATTCCAGAAAACTTGCTGGACCGGCAGCTGCACATGGCAGCAATACTTCAATATACACAATAACTCTTCCAAAAATCTGAATGTTATATTCAAGGTTGCCAAGCGCAACTGAAGGAGAATTAGCTCAGCTACAGATCCTAAAAGTCATCCTAAAAGCACACAGAGACTGTGGGCTGAAGCAGCAGCATCTGCACAGGCAACTTTCTCCACTCAGGAAAATCCCAACACACTTGTAGGAAGGAGCACAAACAGTGGAAGGGCTTGGCAAGGAAAACAGTCTTGGGAAGACAGAGCAAAAAATACTGGGTTGTGGGATGCTTTGATAGGAAGTGGAAAATAAAAAAAAATCCCACTGAAGGGTCACTTTATGCATGCCAACAACTGGCCCACGCCCAGAAGGGAAGAGAGCTTTGTAGCAGCCAGCAAAAAGACAGAACAAAACACGTCACATACCTGGCACAGGTGGACAACTGCATTTCCAAGAACCATTTCTTTAACTGATATAGATTTCTTTCAAAATAAAAATATTCACTAATTTATGCTGCAATACCTAGGGTTTTCCCCAGCTACAGACTGAAAAACACAGTTTTTTAAAGTGCAGCCTGATGTAGAAAGGCCTTTGGGAGCTAGAGCTACTGAGATTGTTTCTATGGTCCTTGATCTAACTTCTAACTGTCCTCAATCATCTAGGGGATTAGTTGGGTTTTTTATGTATTCTGATTATGACCTTATTATGGCCACCTGGAAACCTAGAAACCTTAGAGTGGCTTAAAATAACAAACAGGTGTGGCTTGTCAGGTGATCAACAGCAGCTGCATAAAATCATTTATGTTAAAGCATTTTTATTTTGTTTGGATTTCTTCTAAGTTTACCTTCTTGGAGAAGAATGTGTATCATTCAGAGGGTATGAGAAAGACAGAAATATCCAGATACGCAACAAATCATTCACTTTTTTCTGTTATTTTGAAGTATGTACTCCTATAAATTTGTAGTCAGAAATTTAGTAATGCCCATTAACTTTGCTTTTATAGTATCACATCCTACTCTGTGTGTGTGTGTGTATATATATCTTGTATATATACCCTATCGAATATATAGATGCTTTCTTTTACCCTTCCTGAATTTTATTTTTTTATGTATTAAGGAATTACATGCTTAATTATTGAGAATACCCCAAGGTCTTTCTGCTTAAACATTTAATATTTTCAAACATTCCATTTGAACAGTGATATGCACTAAATTTGTGGAATATCTAAAATATTAAGATGCTTAGCTACGCTATTGGATATGTAGCTTTCTAATATCTCCAAACCATCAAAACATAGAAAAGATTTTTTTTTAGGTTTTTCAAAAGCTATCACTACGTAATGGCCCTGGGTTTTTCACCTTAACTGAAGTAATGTTGTTTGCTAAAAGACAGAGCAGTCAGTAGCTGGCCCCACAGTGACGAGAAACTCACAACATCCATATTTAATAAGACGCTATAACAGAAATATAGCATGTATTCTGTACTTCTATAGGAAAGCAATATTCATTATTCTACAGATTATTCCTTAATAAATATTTCAGAAACTTGAAGTGGAAAAAAAGATTAGAATAGCATATACTGTGCTCTTGATAGTTTAAAAGCACTTTTGCATTCTGACCTACAATGAATCCTTATGTTGTTTTCATTTCTGATGCATTTTAATGCCATTATGGGCTTGAAATTCATCTTTTGGTCAGTTTGAGGGGATGAAGATATTTTATGTTTTGTTAGTGAGCACAAACAAGTTAAAAGTCATCTTCCATTAGCATGTACAGAGAACTGACACTTTTTTATTATTATTGTTCCAGATACTTCAAATATCTCTGTGTAAATATGACAATTTACTGAATAATAGCAAGAACAAATTGCTGAGCATGCTCACAAATTCCCCCTTCTGAAAGTCAAGGAAACTGACTGCTGTCATTGTTCTTACTTGCATATGGTAATGTCAAAAGCAAAGAGCTATTTGAGAAACAAAAAAACCCCTGTTATCCCTCCAGTAGTGTGGTTTTTCAGTTGATTTGTGTAGCTGTGCAATTATCCTTAAATTAATCATAACAGATAGTGAGCTGAGTTAATGTAGCTGTTCTTTAATTTAGATGTAACTGCAAGTTAAGATACAAACTCTGCATGTGGGTGTGTGGGCAGGGATTCACATGTCCTCTTTGGGGTATATGGCTCAGGTACCATCCATGGATAGGACGGGAATGTGTCATCAGTGTATGCGAATTGGACAGCCAGAAACCAGTATAACTGAAAAGGAAACTCAACAATTATGAAGTTGGGTTAAAACAGCCATCTGCCATATCAACAGTAACCAAGGGATTAACAGAAAATTTTAGAGAAACACATGAGTCAACTTGAAAAGAAGTATGTAAGAAGGATGAAAGGGCTGCACTCCAGCTTCTGGGCTGACTGTGCAGAGCGCATCTGAGAGAGACCTCCATTGCAGGGGTGCATAGCTGAACTGGGGTGGCACTTTCACACTGCATAAGGGTCACTGGAGAGTAGGAAGCAGCATGGGGAGACATACAGCCAGAGTCCCACCACCTCCCTCAGGAGAGGAACCAGCACCCCAAGGGGATGCTTGTAACACGGTCAGCTGTGAGAGGCAGGGTGTGCAATGGTGAAGGTAGGCATGAGTAAGGGGTTTGTGAAATTTACTGACATTAGTTATAGAGGGGTGTTAAAAAATTTCTAAGTGCTTATTAATGTTTTGTGAGTGACTAGTTTCTGCTCTCTCTGTTGTATTACTGATATTGATCCTGAATGTATAGTACACTGTCAGTTAATGATATTGTTTGATCAATAAACAGCTTTGATTCTATTTGATTTAAAAATGTATGAATTGAATGATTTTTTAGTAAATTTGTGTGTTCATGGATGTACACATGTACAAAGGAGGCGTATGAAAGCATCTTTAAAGCATTGGTGGAATAGACAGCAGAAGATAAGTCCCCTATGGTTAAAGTTCTGTTCATTCCATATTGTGTTTCCATAAATTCTCTCTTTCAGTGTTACCAATCTTAGAAACTGAAGTAAGAATGGGACACAGTAGTTCAGGTGTGGCCTCACCACTGCTGAGTAGACAGAAAGGATCACCTCCCTTGATCTGCTGGCAACTCTTGCCCTAATACAGCCCATGATACTACTAGTCTTCTATGTGACAAGGACACGTTTCTGGGTCAAGTTCAACTTGGTGTCCACCAGGACGTCCAGGGCCTTTTCTGCAAAGCTGCTTTCCACTTATCACCATCCTCCAGGTCTGGCTGTTCAGGCAGTTTTCAATCCACACAATAAAGTACAACAAAGATCTTAGTCTGTTATACATTTGAAGATACTACCATAGGAGATATTCTCCCAAAGGCAAAGGAAATAGAAAAATGGAATCACTGAGAACTGATGAATATCTTAAAAGACCTAATACTAAACTAGGGAGTTTTAAATTTTAATTTTTTTTTAAGTGAAGCATAATAAGGGAGATGATTTTGGGATTTGAAAGGGACTAAAGGTCACAATATTAGTGCAGTTTTGCTAAGAAGAGCATAACTAAATGTCTGGTGAAAACTGCAGACAAAATTGCAGAGGTGGACAGAAAGTACTGGAAAAGAGCAAAAGTGCCAGGGTTACTATTTCCATTTTTTAAATTACAAAAAGGTTGCTGTTGAAGTAGTCAGAAATTTGAATCTAGATCCCTTCTAAAGGATGAAATGATTAATTACATAAATAAAGTTAGACCTGAAGCCAGAAATAGATCCTGGGTCTCCAAAAGGAGCATTCAGTGTCTTAGGGAAGAAACACATTAGAGCGCAAAAGCCAGACCTAGTCTCTGGGGAAGTATTCTGGAATACAAACTATTTCAGGACATTAAAGAACAAAACGAAACCAAACCCCGCCATGGGGTTTTACTCCAAACCACTTTTACATGAGATGACAAAAATGTTTCGGAACCGCACCACTGTCTGCCTTAACAGGTGAATGAGTCGACAGAGTTGTTAGCCAGTAGTGGGAGAGAGGACAGAGAATGAAGATATTGAATATGTGCTCTCATTTTAATGAGTTGTTAATTCATATCTCCTAGCCAGGGCCTTTTATTAGAGACTGTAAATCTCAGACAGACAAGGAGTCATGAGATTTTGAAATTGCCTTGTAAATTAGTTACTGGTAATGAAACCATTTAGTTTTTGAAGGGATGGGATTGTGAGGGCTTTCCACGTTGAAATAATTATTGAGCATTACTGAACCAAATAATTAAACTGTGCTGTAGAAAAGCTCTCATAATAATATTCAGACAATTTCCTTTTCTTCTTTTTAAAATTCTACATTATGAGACTTGTTTTTGATATGTGAAGGTAAAAATATGACTGCCACAGCCAACATTACATTCCTTGTTTCAAGTTATATAAAAGATGTAGTACATGAGATATATGATTCAAGAGCAATTCATCTTTGTCACATAATCTACCAGGACTTTTAGATTTCAGAGGCTTTAAAAATATACCCAGATAAAGATATATTTTAAAAACCTTAAGACAGTCATTGATTTTTAAATTAAACTTTGAACGGGTGAAATAATAAAATTTCAAAGTCGTGTTGGATGCTTTATCAGTGCCATCTCAAATTAGACTTCAGGTTCCGAATAATATTTTCCTTATCAGTGCTGATGAAGGGGGACTATAGACATACAGCTTAATGTGGAAAAAATATTCCTCAGCTATTCTATCCTCATTCAGGTTTCTTTACTGCTTTTTGGAAAAAAAGGAGGCAGGGAGGGGTGCTTTGGATTATACCGAAATAGATTTTGTTCTTTCTGATGATGTTTATTCTTTAAAAAATAGTAATATGATTTGCCTATAAAGGAACTCCCATTCTGATCTCAAAATATATATATGTGTGTATATATATATACCACAAGAAAGACATAACTGGAATTAGCAGCATTTCCTTAATGTGAACCTTAGTTCCAACTCTATTGTTGATACCTGTTTGCTGCTATGCTATGGGAGAACACTGTCAGGAACTGAACTATGCCCAGTTCAGTTTTCCTGGAGACTTAAATTTCTATACCGAAAAATCTAAAGAGTATCTGATGTTATATAAATGCTCACAGTTCACAGTATTTTAAGTCTCTAAGCTCAAATGATTCAAAAGATCCTAGCGCTGAATATGAAAAACCTCATTTTTTTATGCTCACTGCTTAAATACATAAATTAGATACAAAACCCCATTTCCCATCCCCCTGCGCTACTTGGGGTGGGGGAGGAGGTAGAAGTGGGGAATGAAGTTGAGCCTGGGAAGAAAGGGGGCTGGGTTGAGGTATTCTTATTTTTGCCTTTGTTTCTCACCATCCAACTCCATTTTTAATTGGCAATAAATGTAATTAATTTTCCCCAAGTGGTGCCTGCTTTGCCCTAGATGGTAACTGATAGGTGATCTCCCTGTCTTTATCATGACCCATGAGCTTTTTTATCTTATTTTCTCCCCCTGTTCTGATGAGGACAGGGAGCGAAAGAGCAGCTGGGTGGGTCTCTGGCAGCCAGCAAAGGTCAACCCACCATAACTTGACAATTAATAATTCCATACCTGCATCCTAAATGAATTCCGTTTCATGTATTCAATTCTCTTATGTATGAACATTTACTTTGCATGTAATATAAGACTCTTAAAACTAACAATGATAAAAGAAACTAAACTAGCTTCAAATGATCTGAGAAAGATCATTTATTCCTAAAATGCTCGCTTTTTGAGTGGGGAGAAAACAATCAGCATTGAAAAAATCTCATTTTAGATAATTTTGCTCTAACTCTCCTGCAGAAAAAATATCTTGTCTGTCTGTACACAAATCCACTTCTTCACTGTAAAAGCATAATGAAAGTAGCTATCCTAACACAAAGAAAATGTTCTCATCCTGTGAAATCCCAAACAAAAATAATCCTCCCCACTAATATTCAAAGATATATTTTTGAGTATTTAACAATACTCTAGTGAATTACTGACATAGAAGTATGGCAAGGATTTCCCCATCTGTTAGTATGAGATAAGTTCTGATTGGAGGTGATAAGAGACTTTCTCATGTTCATAAAACAGACGTTAGTACTGTGTTCACAGCTTGAAACACAATTTCTAGATGTGAATTACCAGGAATATTATTGACCTGTTTTCAGAACGTCTGAGCTAGAAGTTGACATTTATATATGGAAAGATTACAACAAACACATATGGAATAACTGCAATAAATAAATTGTTTCTACAGGTTACAAAAATAATGCTGAAGGAGATTAAGTAATATGTAATTCTAGTTAAGGAACACTAAAAATAGCTTTTGTCATTCCATCCATTTATTTTTCCAGAAATGTCTTAATGAAGCTTTATGGTGAGTCTCTGTTGCAGAGTGTTTTACTCAACTGAGTATAAGTATTTGAAGTTAATCTGATCTCCCACCTACATATAGCTTATGTCCTGCAGGATCTTGATGCAAGAACTCAGGTATTTGATCTAACAGCAGATCTGAGATTACTGATGTCTAACATATTCCTTTTTACCTGAATCTTTCCCCTACTTACTCTGTTAAGAGGAAGAATAAATTAAAATAATCCTCTCTTTAGTTGTTTAATACAACTCTCATCAAAATCCAGCAAAAATACTGGAGTGATGATTGCTCCTATTGCTATCTGGGTAGGTTATTCTTCTCAATAATACTAAAGAAACTTAATCTTGAACAACTTATTCAATATTTTCAAGTACTTTCACTATGAAAATAAAACAATTATTTACTAACAGATTTAATGTTCTTATTTTATTATCATTTACTGGGTATGTAAATCTAATATATCAAAAGTTATTTGTAATGACTGCAAATTCCAAGATGATTTAAAATTATATATGTTCATCCTTATTATACTGGTTGTGTTTAGACTTTTCAAAAGCAGGATGTGAAGATATGAAGATCTAGAGTTTTATATTAGTAAAATTAAATGTATGAGTTCATAATCTTGTAATATAATCCCATTTTTTAGAAACTGTAAATCTGAAACGCTCAAAGTAGCACAATTGGTCTTTGCTCAAAGGTTAGAAAATCTAAGAAAGGAATAAATAGGTTGAATAGCATATTTTCCTTAAATTATTAATTTCAGGCCATGACCAAAAAGGCATGATTCCAACAAAAACATAGAAAAAGGTTTGTTGAAGAACCTTTGACACCTTTGCTTTATAGTCACAATAAAATCTGAGAAATGAAGCTGTTCTCATGACAAAAGTAACTTTTAACCGTATCACTGACTACAAACGCAAGCTTAATATTTACTTTATTTCTCTTCAAATACCAGCTTTGTCAATAGCATAAGCAGCCAGCATCCACTAACACAGAGAAGGGAGCTGTCAGGTGTGATTTCATCATTGTTTGGATAAGCTCAGGAAGACCGCAGTCTCTTAACAGAATCGATAGGCAGCTAATGAGCACTTCAAGGCATGAAGGGCTTGAGCCAGATAAAGAAACCCACTGAGGAAGGTATTTCAGCAGTTAAGTAAAACTCTGAAACACATGCTTAAGTCTTATTTATCTTATGGGGACACAAATATGGGTTTAAAGCTGCATGATTTTATGCATAAGCAACGCTTAAATATAATTCTATATTTTGGAATACAAGCTCCTTACTGGGCTTACCTTAGATGATGTTTAGAGTAGGGTATCTTATTTGAAATTGGAAAATCCTGCTGAAGTTCTGGCCACCTCCAACTATCACAGAAAACTGATGGAAGCAAAAGGATCCTCTTACTAAATGAGAATTTAAAATGACAATTCGTATCTCAAAATTATTTCACACCGGATCATATTATAAATTGGTTCAATTCAAAGGATGAGTCTGTAAAATCAGAATCATACCCCTGGTATCCAGGGGTATAATATTTATCTTCCCTCAAAGATTTCTTTACCAAAAGTCTTTGCAAGGTGAAAGTTAGGGGTTTTTTTGAACTTCAAGCTCAGTCTCAACTTGGGATTTGAAAGTCAAATTGGATTCTTCTCCTTTTTGCCCATCACTGATTGCAGAACAGATTTTTTTCCTAAGCTGGATTTGATCCCTGGTGCAGCCTCATTTCTTCAACTAAACTCTCAGATAAACTAGTAGAGTTACCTCCTCTAATGGGCTTGCTCTAATGCAATTAACTAGACCACAAAAAGAATCCGTGAGCCAGAGAAAATAAGAATCTAGCAATATGAACTATTAAGTATTGAACTAAGCCTTAAAGAAAAATGGTGTATTATCTGCTTTTGATATTTTCAAATAAAAGTGTAATGCCCTTCTGGAATGTTTGTGCTACACAAGCTAAGATTATTGCAGCATATATGGCGGTAACAAAACCAAGCAAGATGATTATTTTTTCTTTTAAATTACACCTATGTATCAAACTAACACAATTTCTTTTTTAAAAACTTTGGGTCTAACTGAGTCCCTTCTTTAGAGATTGTGTCTTTTCTGTTCCCTCATTTACAAGGCAGGCGGGCAGTCTTGTGTCTTGAAACACAGAAGGTAACAGTTTCTTTGATTGTTCTCTAAGTCAATTCCTGCCCTGCCAACACCTTATGCCAGTAAAGTGTCTTATCCTTTCTCTTTTTTTTTTTTTACTCTGAGCATAATCTTATGTCTGTGTAGTTATCTTTGCCGTGTTTCGTCATCATTTCATCTTTTCTATTTTTGCTATTTCTCTCCCACATACTTTAACAAGTGTAAAAACCAATCTACCCGCAGATTCTAAGGCTGTGGTTTGGCAGTAGTGTATCTACGATAAGGTTTCCTTGTACCAGATCTGTTCCTCAATGACCACAAGATGAGAAGTACTGATTTTGTATAAACCTGTTCTGCTTCAGATTTGTTCAAAGAAACTTTGCACTGATGGCTTATATACCATCTGAGGTATTGTCTATCCATACCATTCTACATTTATGCTTTGTCATGTACTCTCTGTCTAATGTGAGCTTAAAGCTGAAATAAGAGCATAAAGCTGGAATGAATCAATATCAAGGTTCCTAGTTAACTTGGTGAAAATGTAGTTGTTTCATTGGGTCTGATTCAGATCAAAACCATAATTCCCAGTCATCCAGCCATGTACACTATTATTGATCAGGGACTCACATCACAAGAGGGTCACTGTCTTTATTAAACAATTTTTTCCCCAATTATTTAAAATAAATTACTTTGTTAACAAAGAGATAATGTATAAGCCTGAATATATCTATGCATGTGATGAAGAAAGGCCGAAAAAAAACACAAAAAACAAACCCCAAACCTGTAAAAGCATAATGGAATAAGAAAGTAGAGTTTGATATAAATACTATTCAGAAGAGAAGTGCACTGTAATTGCAAGATACAGAAATCAAGAGGTATTGCCATGACTGCTTTCTCTAGAATATCTCCAGTCTTCCCAGTATTGTTCTGGATAATCAAGAGTTGAGTGCAGTAAACTGGCATAGTTGAAACAGGCAATGAAAATCTGCTCATCATGTAATAACAGGAAAAAAGTGTCCCGACCTTTCTCATTTTTAAACTGTTATAAACAACAGATCACAGAGAAGCACAAGGTAACCTCAGTGGCATGAGCTTATAATGTTCATCTTACACAGAAACTGATCGGACGCTATTTTCTCACTGTTCACACTATCAGAGGTATGATTTCTTCTACATCTACTTGCTTTTTGCTTACATTTGTGCAGAAGACTCTTTTCCACTCTGAAATAAGGAAGTGGCCATGTCCCAGCTTTCAAGCAAAGGCAAGCTTTCATCCTTGTGAAATAAGAGGAAACTGCAAAATGTGCCAAAGTAACTCTAATGGCTTAAAATTTATTAGGCTTTACCAGCAAGTCTGTCATCAGTAGCATTCATTTATCATAATGAACACTAATCTTATCTATCAACTGTATTATGAAAAACATAAACCCTGCTGGAAAAGAAAGGTGTTCAAATTGCACTCGACATTCCTTTATTTTTAAAGGCCTACCAAAGTGTATATTTCATTTGATTAGATTAGCGAGAGGCAAATATTTACCCTACTTTATTTTGTGGGCTCCAGAGAGCTATCGGGAGAAGCTTAAAGAACTTTCCTTCTAAGTTCTCTTCAATAGACTGTATTTTCACATATCAAGACCTATGAGATGACTGCTCATATCAGGGACTGCAGCTCCATTAATATCGGATGCATGCTGCAGCAAGCTAGAAAGCAGCTGAGCCATGCTGCGGGTCACTCCTCTGCCAGAAGTTTGTCAGCCCGAATAGCAACTTGCACAAGGCCAATGAGTAACAAGAATAGCAACAGTTGTCAATTATGTTCAGAGACAGAGCTTTGACGGCTCAGTAACAAACTTCAGAGACCATTGATTCAATACTAAATATTTCAGAAAAGGACTGTTTTTTAACGAAGTTGAGAGACAAAGCAGTTTTAGGTTTGCAAGTGAGCCAGAATGCTGGTGTTACTAAGTCTTCCTGGTAACTGTGTGTTTTCTGAGTGTATACAGAATAACAGTTCAATTTGTAAGTGGCAGTCCCCAACCACAGAACCTCCTCAGCATTTCTTTCTTCAAAAATTTTCAGTATTTCTTCCCTTCCAATTTGCAAGTAAAATTGGTAAAGACAGATGAATGATTAAACAAAGCAATGTCAGGAAACACGGTTAAAAATGACAACTTTACAATTTGTGATTACCTCTTAATGAAAAACAAGTATTATCTACGAGACAATTAGATGCAGCACTTCAGTTGGGGTTTCACTCTTAAAAGATTGAAAGAATCTGAAGATTCATATATTGTTAAAATGTGTCAACCTCTAATACAATTTAGTGACTTATTTACATTTCTTTGTAGCCAACAATCAAGCAGCATTTCTCAAAATATTAAATAAATTATATCTATATATCTCTTCTGGTAAATATTTTTTACCTTTTTTTTTTTTTTTTGTAGTTCAAAACTACTGAAGTCTTGAAAGACAATGCAAGTTATTCATATAATGTATTTTGGGAATCTGAAATGTAATGTGCAAAATTACACCCAACTCTTTTGATGGTCTGTTCAGAGAAAGTGGTGGTTCACTTAAGCTAAGCTTGGAGGCAAGAACATGGAGATGTCACTGTGAATTTCTCTGATCTTAGGCAAATTGTAGATTGGAGCCTTCGACTGCTGTGGGTGAAAAAAGTGATTCCCTAACTTACACAAGAACTATATCAGAACTGGAAAATAACCTCAGATCTCCTGAGATCAGCATCTGAATAACATGATCTCATTTCCTTTTCCCTCCTGTTACTTTCTTTTTGGAGCTTTTCCCTGCAGTGAAGCTTTGGGATTTTTTTATTATTTTAAGAATTTCATCAAATCCCAAGTACAGAAACCATATTTATATATATACATCTTTAAACTCACAACAAATGCCAATTTATCAGTTCTCCAGCAAATGCAGGTACTGAGCACACACTGTCATGCATCAGCCTCTAATCTGAATCTCAATATTTACAAAGAAATCCATGATTACTGCTCAGATGTAGAGCACACAGTTTTACTTATTTATGATTCTCTTTGCAAACACTCTACCAACTGTAAACATAGTAATTTCTGCTGGTAGTAAATACTTACCTCGTTATTTGTGTACCGTTAACCTTTATCTTGATGATTCTCAGAGACTTATTAGCTCTTGGGAAGTTAGAAAACATCACTATGTTAACTGGGACGGTACCGTCAGGATGAGAAGTAAATGACCTGAGTGCTAAAAAAAAGCCCCACAAAAATCCCCCAAAACAAAAAAACAAAAGAACTCCCCTAAAACATATATGGCCAAAATGTAACAGAGGATGCTAGAGCCAGTTTTATAAAAAATATGGGTAATCCCTTCCAAAGTTATTAGAATAATATAAGTGTAGAAAACTAGAAAACTCTTCCACATTGCTAGGTATGTATTTTAAAATCTAGATATTAGGGCAGAAGGAAGAAAACATTAAAAAGTAAATACATAAAATATTCCTAAATTCAGAAAGTATACATGCATTAAAGTCTTGTTCTTGAAAAAATTAATAAGACTCTTTAGACACATATACAATTAATTTTCAAGTTATTAAACAGAAGAAGGAGACTTCAATATATTATTCCAGGACTACTCTCAAATATTGTCCTTATGGTTTTACCAACACAAAAATCTCACAGCTTAGGCTTCAAGAACGTGTTGATGAAAAAAACCCAAGTTAAACTCTTTGAAAAAAAACTTCTAGTTGCTTCACAGGGAACTGCTTGTGTACCTCTCAGAAGAAAATTTTGCAAACTAGGTGGTCCACATATGTTCACAATGTATGTAACAGTGAAACAATATTGTATTTAATTATTCTACCAATACAGATTTATGTGGGCGTCATACTTAGAATGCATACTTTCCATACACTGAAGGAGAAATAGAAAACGAATTGAGACACCTGTAAGAAAACATTGTCAAAAGCATTTGATCAGTAACAAAACAAGGCATGATAACATAAATTCCATACCTTAAGAGATTAACAATATCTTTCACCTCAGATTTTGACCAACGAAATGGAAGTCTAGCCGTGAACCTGTTCAGCCTATGAATCAGTCAACAGCAAAAGCAAGGCAATTTTGTTTGTCTAAATTCTAAGGCTTAGGCTTTCCACTAAAGTAAAAGTGGCCATCCCTAAATCACGCTCCAAATGCAATTTTTTGAAACAGTTCCGTATCATTGCCCTTGTTTTCAGGTACACTCTTCATTTCTCCAAACCAGCAAACATTCCTTTCCCAGTTTATGTGTTTAATCTAGAAGAAATTGAATCAAAGCGTTTTTGGCTTTTACTCTTTCTTTGCCTTTCATATTTGAATCCGAGCATCTCCTGAAGCTGAACTGCCTTTCTCATTTGTCCAACCTCCACTGCCAAATTGCCTATACTAAAATATTTCATGTGATAACAGACAGGATATATTTAAGACAAGTTTAACACCTTTTGCCAGTATTAATTTGCTCTCAAGAAAAATTTGAATTCAGCCCAAGGAAATGTAGATAGATGATTTTTGGCAGGCATAAATTAAAAGAAAAAACAAAACATAAAGCAAATCTTGATGGTCAGTAAGGTCACTTGTTGTTAATAATGTGGCTCTTCACAACAGATATTTGCAATATATTGACAGAGGATATTTTTAGCAAAAATTTAATTTGTGTTTACAATACATTCAATACCTACTGCCTTTCCATTCTATGCTCCTATAAGTCACTTCATTTGTGGAAAAAGAAAACCTTCAGTGTTATTAACAAAAAATGGGGGGGAAAAAGAACAAGTGAAGTGAAGTTAAATCTGGAGAAGTACATCAGAATATGGCATCACTGACATCCTTGAAGTCCATCATATATATCACCAAATCGGCCAATATATTTCTTGCAGAAAATAAGACATTTCCACTTTCTCAATTACAACATTACAGCTACATTCACAACTTAAAGCAAATGCTAACATGTCAGACTTGGATCATACAGGAATTAATTCTTATGTTAATTTGTAATGATGATACATAAACTGGTATACTCACGTGTTCGTATATACCTGCATATTTGTACACTGCCGTAAGTTACTGTCAGTGTACGCACATTATCTGTTATAATACTTTTACAACATATTGACTTATTATACACATGGCAATGGTCTTCCTCTGTGCAAGGTTGAACAGTTTAGAAAGCAAATCAATCAGATTTTCTCATTGAAAATGTTGGTGAGCAACCATGAAGTTTTCAATAAACTGTATAGCTGTATATGTGACAGATGCCATCCACACATACTAGATATGTGTATATATATATCTGCAGAAACTATACACGTTAATGGGAAAGAAAACACTAATATATGCAACGTCATATATTCATACACTTATTTTCTCATAACCATCCTGAACTTTATCTTGAACTCAATACAACAACAAAACGTACAGGAAAATTATCTTTTAAAACATTAGAACAGTAAAAGTCTTGTTACTGTGTAGGCAATTTTGAACAATTGCTCTTATATTTAGTGAATAAAATAGAATATTTATATGGGGGAGGGGATGTTAAAGATTATAGGTTCTTCCAGAAATAAACAGAAATTAATAGATTTTAAAATATTTTCATCTGAATATTTTTGTTGTTAAACACTAATTTTTCAACATTATGGGAACCATATTCTGAGACATTTTAAAATCTAATTCCATTAAAAATGAATTTAATACTTGACTTTTAGAATGTAAAATGTTAAAATTTATACCAAAGTTCATTGCTAATTTCCACAAATAAAAGACACTATAATTAAGCAATTACAGTTATAAATAAGCATTTCACACCTGCAATGCAATCAACTAAAAAGAGAACTCCTCATTTGGGAATAGGAGGTGGAGAATAATAAGATGAAATTCACAAAATACACTCATAAAAATCTCTGATACTTTAAACCAAATGAATTTGCTAGGAGACAAGGCAATATAAAACTTCACGGAAAGGTTGTATCATGTGTTTCTGAAATGGCCTTTTCTTCCATGTTAACTGTCTCATGGTAGTTTCTTAACTTCATTTGAACCAAAAAGGGGGAAAAAGAAATAGTATCCCAACAGTTAAAGTTAAGTAAGCATATCAAAATACATGCAATGGGCTTATTAGTTGAGTTTTGACAGGTTGCTAAATGGTAACTCAGAGTAAAGAGCTGAAAACATTCCACAATTAATTACCTTGATATGCACTGCGTGAGCTAGAGCCTGCAAAAGAACTGCTGACAGTACGAAATTCGCATTCCAGTGCTCCTCCCGCCTCTCCCAATTTACAGGAGAATAGGAAATCATGAACAATTGATACACTCTGTTAGCTCCTATCATGGAGGGTGAGCTCACATGTAGCCTTAGGGGTATCTTATACAGTTTAATGCTGAAAATAAAAGGTAATGTTCTTGGCAGAGAGCTGGGGGGATTAAATTTGGAAGGCTTGAAGCAGCTTTGAATTGTAGTCAATAAAAAAGAACCAAATAGTAATTTTGTAATTTAACTGTGCTGGTTATGCCCAATGATTCAGACACTTGTGAAATAAACCGTGTAAATAGAAAAATGGTTTAACTCTTTCTGCAATTGCAGTATATTTTCTCCCTTCTTTTTCCTTCCTTCTCTTGTTGTTTCTTTGTTTCAGTAATACTATACAGTTACTTCCTCCAGCTTACTGTCTTGGGACAACTCATCATTCAAAGAGAAACTATGGCTTTTTGAAATAGCTTTTTTTAATTTGTTCTGTGCTGTGGACAACGACAACCCTGCCAATGGAGCTTGTAAAGGTAAATGCCTAACAACTGTTCCAAGAAAATTAAACGGGTGGCTCAGTACACCTTCAAGGTGACTCCCCTGCGAACAGAGTATCTCCCCTATACCATGACCTAAGCTGATGTGTGCAGCCTTATATCAAACAGAAAAGTAAGATTTTGCATAATGCGATGCTCACCTTCCCTTGTTTCTGTACAGACGCCAAATGGACAATGCCCCCTACCAATTATTCCAACTCTTTGGCAACTCTGCTGCCAAACTACACAGCTATTGCACTCCAGAAACAGAATCACATTGATGAGAAACAGGTTAAGAAAGATTCTCTTCTGAAGTCCAAAAGCACCTTGTGTCTGCAGTTATCGGTAAGTGAACAAAGAAAGGTAGAAAAAGAGACCACTGAGTTTAGCCAGTATGGCTATTTCAGCATCGAATTAGGCACGTATTCCAGTATCCTGCAATAATAATAACAAAAAGGCCTTCTTGCCAGGAAGCAAGGCAGCGCCACAATCTGATTACATGATTAATCACTACATGATTAATTTGCCTGCCACTACTTAAATTTAACATTTTTGCAATTAAAGCAGGAATTACTTTCATTTCCATAATACAACTAAACAAGGTATACATTATTAACCACTTTCTTAATTGTAGTAAGTTTTATGATTTCTCAAATTACTGAACCATCAAATGTAATCTAAATTTTGAGAAGGGGTAAAACTAAATTATTTTTTCAAAAACGTATTCTTATAATTACCTCACAGTAATAAATTATTGAGATTATCATTGTACTGATTTAATAAGATCATAACCACATCCAGCCTCACGTAGAAAATTACAGAACACTACAAAAACTAGGTTATTCTCCACTGTTTCACTGGTGACAACACTGACTTTACGTCCACGCTCCAGATTTTTGGCAGGTTATTAGGAGTAGTTCGATTTTGGTGAAAAAATAATTAAAGTCTATTTCAAAAGAGAAGGAATCTGTTAATACAAGGTAACATAAAAAAAAGCAGCCAAACAAAAAAAAAAAAACAACAGACATAAAATCACAGGTAATTAGATATGTTTTTGCTGGTGAAATTATTAAAAATCAGCAGCTGTCTGGACTTCTTTTTTTATTTTAATCATTGGCTTTAGAGGGAACATGAGTTCAACTAATGCTGAAAATCCTACTTGAATTATCTCAAATGCTTGCTGTTGTTAGTATCTACTGAGAGTCTAATTTTACATTTCAAATCACTACTCCCTCTCCTTAAGAAGATGTATTTAAAAAAAGACTAAGAGATTTTTCCTACAATATACCAAACTATGCATACAGTCAAGAACTTCTGCTTCTTCTCTTCTGGCTCTGGAGTCCACAGGAGCTGCAGAATAACAGGACCAGGCAAGTAGAGCTCTGTTTTACACATTTAGAAAATGTGTTTGAATCTGCACATGTTGAAAAATAAATTAATGCTGGGCAATTACTCGCATGGTTGTGTTATTACACATAAGAGAAGCCCCACCAAAATTACTTCCTCTTGTGGTGGTTTTTTAGAGGAAAACTTGCAGAACTACTGTGCTGCATGTGGAGCACAGCCAGTAGATATGCTCAGTGACCACCCACTGGACCTTGGAGGCACACTTGAGAGTCCCAGTGAAGCTTCGGCAGAAAATGCATGGAGTTGCTCAGCTGTCCAAGGTGCTATCAGGATACCAGGAGGTTTTTATTTTGGAAATGCAGCACCTAATTTGATCAACTTTAGGCCATCACATCTTTTATCACCACTCTCAAGATATAGTTTTTGAAAAGTGTTTTTAAAAACCCTGATTTTCTGATCCTTAAGGTAATAATATTGAAGACTGCTAGATCTCAAAATATTGTATTAACTAATCACTTTAACCTCCAGAAAAACAAAGCTGAAAGTTTTCATAGTGCTTGGAAGGAAAAAAAGGAAGAGTGAATGTAGTTTTACATACAAAATAAGTGGTACTTGTTATGAACTTTCTCCGGGGAGGGGAGGGGAGGGGAGACGAGGGGAGACGAGGGGAGAGGAGAGGAGAGGAGAGGAGAGGAGAGGAGAGGAGAGGAGAGGAGAGGAGAGGAGAGGAGAGGAGAGGAGAGGAGAGGAGAGGAGAGGAGAGGAGAGGAGAGGAGAGGAGAGGAGAGGAGAGGAGAGGAGAGGAGAGGAGAGGAGAGGAGAGGAGAGGAGAGGAGAGGAGAGGAGAGGAGAGGAGAGGAGAGGAGAGGAGAGGAGAGGAGAGGAGAGGAGAGGAGAGGAGAGGAGGCAGGCAGGCAGATGTTTTCAATGTCATTAAATTAAAAACAAGTTCTGTCATTAAATTATCTTTGAATAAAGCAACAGTTAGAATAGCTAATGTCATAATCCAGGATCTGGCCAAATGGTAAACAGTTTCCTTGACGTTAAGCTACTAGGTAACACAAAATGAGATATACTAAAGAAAAAGTGTAAGATCTAATAATGGGTCTCCATAAAGACAAAAGGCCTGCTTTTTTGCAGATGAATACATAATATATTCATATATATTCATATATACTAATATCTATATGGAGAAAGTCTACTGTATGAAACAAAGTATTGTAAATGAAAATGTTAAAGTACTTTGGTTCAAAATAAAAAAGAGCTTTCTAAGAGGAGGGGGCGTTTCTCTAAGCCAAACTAATGTACATTATTAGGAAACCACATCATCTTGTAGATGGCAGACTGCTAATTCAGAATATAGGTATATTAACTACTTAGAATCCTGTTTATAATCACCCTACAAAATATATTTATTCACGCAAGTAAACACAATTGCTTACTTCCAAGAATAAAATCTTGAAACTTCTCCATTTTGGGAGGAAACAGCTAAGATTTCAGAATAAATAATTCTCAGAAATTTCAGTAGGTGCATCCTCAAATCTTCATAAAATAAATTAATTCAGGCAGTCATGACAGTGAAATAATTCCACCATCATCAGTGCTCTCAGTCTAGAGATATTAAACAGTAAGATTTATCCATTCTAAATATGTCATGTCCATAGGAAAGTCAACATTTTATGCTGTTTAGCAGAGGACTTTGTCGATTTGAGGAAGGTACCCTCAATGGGAAATTGACATCTCTGGTGCTGGAATCTAAGAAGTACATTTAATTCTGAATATCTGTTCATTATACTACATTTATAAAATGGTGTATACATTCAAAGAGACCAACAGAGTTCCTTATAAAAGAGCAGTAATTTCTTTCCAGTTGATTTTACTAAGTATTATTCTATTGCACTTAAAAATAAAACCAGATTAATTATTTACTTGGTTGCTAGAAAAGATTGCATAATATCTTTGATAAGATTTGCCATTGCCATTTTGTTTTGTCTTCATTTAGTAGTTTTGATGGTACCATTATACATTCTACTCTTTGGTTGTGCTTCTTTTTCCCTAGTCCTGTTACTAGAATTTTCCGTGCTTCAAGTGGAAAATAGGTATCTGAACATGATGGTCTTAATCTACTCCATCCATTTTAAATTTTTTGCCCTTTCATTGAACTGACTGACCCTCTAGCTCCCTTCAGTTTTGAACTAGCAGCAAATGTCATTACCTTTCAATAAATCCTTTTCCCCATAGGTCACTTCTATTTGAAAGGAAAAGAATCTGTCCCTGGTATAAATTCTTGTCATATTTGCCTAGTCTCTGATTCAAAGACAGACATAAGGCAGAAATATATCAAGTTCCACTCTATGTACCAAGAAATTCAGATAAAATAAGGAAAAAGAAAATAAGGGTAATATGCAAGGGGAATGAACGGTAATATGGGAGAACTGTGTGGTGTGAAGGAAAGCAGCATGGTGTAACACAAAAGGAAGAAATAGCAGATTATAAGAGACAGAATTGTTTGGTATGATGTGGAAATTTTTAAAGACCTTTGCCCTTATGAATCATGTATAGAAGAACCAGTTGAGACTCCATGGACTGACAACTAGCAAATAAAATTTCATGGATGGTAATGTTTTCAGAGACCAAGGACAGTAAGGCTGACCTCACTATAGAGTTTGCTATCATAATTAGCTTGTTAGTTTTTGGAAGAGACGCTTGAAATATTTTTCATTTTCGTTGGCTGGCATACAGTGCCTCTGGAGTATACTTACATCAAATGCTCGATTACCATTTTGACAAAGCACTTCCCAGCATCATTTCAGAGGCCCCTCATGAAATCTCACAGATAGGTTTTTTGGGAATAAAAAGTAAAGCAAACAAAAAAAGTCACTTGGCTAACCTTAATAAAGCTTTATTTTTATTCAGTATTCTAAATATTAATTGTGCTTAAAGGATTTCCTTGCACACTTCTCTATATCCCTACCCACTCTAAGTGTTTGAATTAGCTCCACTTGTGCAATGGCAATCACATATGGGAGCTAAGGCTTAAAAGGACAATCCTACAAAGCTATACAATAGGTTAATTCAACCATTCTTGTGTGAAAATCATTAGAGAAAGAGTAATCTGCATTTTGCTGGTTGAACGATAGTCTTCCCCAAGTTATCATTCAGGTCAACGGCACAAAACTTTCTGGTGTGGCTTAACCCAGCGTTTGAACAAAATGAGTTATTTCTTGCCAAAGGACAATCCTAACTCATACAACTGTATCACTATTAGGGCTTTGTGCTGGCACAGGTATTTTAGTTAAGAGGCTGTAATTTGGGAGGGTTTTTTTTTACTCCTATTCCTAACCAATACAGGCTATGAGCAGAAATTAGATGCAACCAAGGCCTTGAAAACACTGTTGTCCTTACCCACAAACTTTATATAGGTTCTTTTTGTGAATAGAGGAAGAAGAGGCATTTGAGCTGAAAAGTATAAAAGATTCCAGACTGAAGAATAGATGAACAAATACTTTGCGGTAAATCTTGGAGGCACTGTTGGTTTGTAAAGAACTGAATTTGCCACAGCAAAGATTTTTGCAACATTCTCGTGTGTATGCAGAAAAAGTTGCACGATTTGAGAAGTATCAGATCTACTAAGAAAATCTTACAGGTTGCAAGCACTCATATTTCTTTTGAGAAATCTTAGACAGAAATAGTGCAACCCTCCCTTGGGTACTACATGATGATTTAAACTTCTCTGTACCTGAATTACTTGAGCCATAAATAATATTTGCTTGGTCCTTGGAGGAGTGCTGCCTCATTAAATAAGAGCATTATAATTATTGTGATCAGTTATTTGAAGACATGATCAAAGAATTACCAGCAACCAATATATCCTTCTAGTCTGGAAATTCAGAAAGACTTGCACTGTGACACTAGGAAATTACTGACATAGTTTAAGAAAGAAAAACAGAGGACTTGACTCAACCACACAGAATGCGTGGATCTGGCACCCGAAAATCTTATCTCCCTCTTCTACAAAGGAGTCAGAATGGCTTTGGAGCTACGGATGTATTTTCCTAGAATCTACAGAAGCTTTATACCTCTCAAAGTTCCTCTTTCCATTAAAAAAAAAAAGTTGGATAATAATTATTGCTTGCCCTGAGTGTATCTGTGGGCTGAAGGGTATAACCTAAGGTCCCTATGGCAGCCATAATTATTACAATTCCTCTTTTACAACAGATTCTAAAATAATGTCATTACTCATTACGATGATTATTATAATGTCATTATATCAGTTTTGGTAGAGGGTGAGAAGGTTCATTTATAGTTTATACATGTACTTCTAAGTATATATCCCTTAGAAACAACATTATTTCTGAAGTTGACCTCTCACTGCTCATCATTCACTAATTATTACCACAAACTCATGATATTACTTTCTTGCTCCCACATCAGACTATATTTTTCCCCTTCCTTCAAATTAACTGTTTTCAGCACAATCTCTTGTGAACAAGATCATTTATTTCTCTTGCCTGAGAAGCAGTCTTATTTTCATTTCACATTGTCTAAGGACATGAAATTAAGACTAGCACTACTAGTACACTGGAGAAAATAATGTTCCTTGGATGTTCAGTAGCAAAGCATGCACGTTGTCCTCTTCTACCTCTACTGCCATACACCATCCTTTTCCAACTGATAACTCTATACAATATAAAATGAAGTTTTAACTAAGATTGAAAAGGCCAGATTTTGCTAACTAAAGCCTCCGATCTGTTAAAGGCAAATGAATCTTAAGGATTTTTTCTAACATCTTAAATTATTATTTTAGTGTCATGGGTCCAGTTTCAAAGAAACTTCCCAGCACAAAATGGGTTTCAAAGGGGAAAAAAATCTTAATTAAATACGCAAAAGAGAAAGTATTTCATTTTGAAAAAGGTGGTTCTTCCACAATTAGTTTGTCCTCTGCACTTCTCCAGAATATATGACCTCAAACTAAGACCATTACTGTGGCACCATTTTATATCAACTTTTGCTAATACTTAGTTATTTCTTCAGTAACAAAAAAAAAAGGTCAATAGCATAAATTTCTTCTCCAGAATAGGTTTGGTTTTCTGAAGTTTATTTTAGCAACTAAAATGAAAGAAAAAAAATTGAGTCCCCAAAAACCAAAACAAAACAAAAAAAGAAGCTTTTGTGAGAAATTGATCCATCTTCCATAATAAATTCTCAATGCCAAAATGTAGTCAGGGAGTCATAAATAGAATCAATTTGATTCAAGCACCAGCAATATATGTCAAAGTCTATTTAACTCTGCTTCAGAAAAAACGCATGTTACTCTGCAGCTTTTAAGAAGAGCATGCAACATGAGTAGAATGATTCTGTCTGTAATCAATGGCACAGGCATGCTGAATAACATGCCCATGATTTGTTTTATAATGTGTGATTTATGTGTATTTGTCTTTTTGAAATATTTGATTTATTCACAAATATTAAAGTATCTTCCTACACAAATATCAGGGAGCTACCACCGAGTAAGAGGGGGGAAAAAGGAAGAAACACCCCATACAGTCCTCATAATAAAGCTTGCAATTTAAAATCCACTTTCTTAAGATCAGATTACTTACACAATTCACATGATACAAAAGGTACCTATCTCTAAATCCATACCTGATCCAGGACTTTCATATCATTTCATGGTAAAAGAGCAATTGTCCCAAACACACTGGAGAATCATCAAAAAGGTGAGTTTGTACACCTCACTCAGCTGGCAGGACCAAAATATACATAGAGATTTGTCTATGTATATACCAGCATAACAGTAAGTCTGAGCTCTTTGAAACATGACAGACACATGCAAGATCCTTTCTCTTATTAAGGGCTTCTACATAAGAAGAGTACATGGTATTTTACATCTAACTGCCATATTTAAAGAGAAAGCAATAACCACAACAACAAAACAGAGGGAATAGAAATTCACATTCGTATACTACATTAAATTCATGTTGTGTCTAAAAACAAAGCATAGATTATGTCTTTGATAGTTGGAGAGATTATTCATGTGAGTGTAAAAGACAAATAAGTGTGTAATACAACAGCAAACTAAGCTGAATTTAAACAAGAAGAAAAACTTCAATAAAACCATAGACAAAAGCTAATCAAAATAGTTATGCGGGTGCAACGTAGACAAATCCAATACTGTCAAAATACCATAAGGTCTGGCATTTCAGTATTCTCAGGCAGCTTTTTATGTTTGATTAGAATTTCACTTAGTCTTTCTGTCCATATTAAAAGGAAGCTATTTGTGCCCAGCGCTGCTCAATAGGAAGCAACAGCATCTTACACTTCAGCCTGCTTATTGAGTCTGTCAGCGTTTCCATGCTGGAGTGTTTCAGAAAGGCAGTTTCAGCTATTGTGCAGTGACTGAGTCAATGGTGTTAATGGCGACAATGCATATAACAACTTTGTGGCAGCAAAGGATGTGTTTAAAACACTTGAGTTAGTCTCATCCCATCTCTGTTCCTTTCTTTTAAAAAAAGGATACTTGTAATAGGCTCAGAAGATATGCAAATAAGTTAATGTGTGAAGAACAAGCTCTGCCTCTCCCACCACTTGCAGTCTACCTTTTCCAAGGTAGACCATTTATTATGAGGAAACTGTGCCTATTCTGGGGCTAACAAGAGCTTCACTCCCAGACAATTTTATTCTTTCCCCTTAAAACTATTCACCTCAAATTATTTTCATTCACTTAAAGCCCTATTGTTTTTTTTACAGGTCTCCTGAATACCCGAAGTTCAAAATAGAGTCAATGACATTTCCAGGACTTACGGAGCAGGTCATTATTTCTAGTGTTCAAAGGTGGATTTGGGACCACAGTGTTAGATGTCCAGACAAGAAAGCTGTAACCTTTAAACTGGAACATCTTCAAGAGAGGAAGGCTGCCATTTCTAAAACCTAGGATTCGACCACCAAAAGAAAGGAATGCTATAGAAACAGACCCCTAATCTTCACCTGAGATACTGAACATCTGTGATTACAGACACAAAATTAAAAGTTCTATAATTTGTGTGCTGCACCTTCATCTCCTTATTAAAAAAATAAATAAGCCATTCTACAGCTGCTGACTGCACCATATGAACACTGCCTCACTCCAACTCACCAAGTATTTACCTGCACCTTCCTTTAGTCGTGGGTGTAAACACTTCTTATTGTACTAGTATAAAGCACTCCACAAGAAGTGGTGAATTGTACAAGCTAGTATCAGAAAAAATCTGAAAAAAGCTGGGAAATACTCATCCAGAGCCAGGAGGTACTAATAATTTGAACCCTAGCCATCAAATCAATGAAACATACAGACCCTGTCACCATCTGACCTTTGGGTCTCCGCTTTACTGTAACAGTTCTGAATTTCCATGCATAAACCAAGTCTCAATACTTCACTGTATCCTACCTGAAATGCCTAGACTCGGTTTTTAACTTGTTTTCCAATAAATTGCATGACATTAAAAAAAAAAAAAAAGTAAAAATTACATTGTAGACTCTCTCCTACGTCAGTTTTTGTGGACTATCAAGTCAAGGGCTGCAAACCTTTTCTCCCAGGTAAAAGTTGTCCTTGTCTTAAGATACTAGGACATATCTGAAGCTCCAGGATTACAGCAGAGGTTAACGATGCCAGTCGTCCTAAGCATGAAGGCAAATCACATCTGTTTAGGGACTGGGAGACAATTAGAGATGGGGGAACAAACCACCACAAACGAAACCATAGCTTCTTTCAATAGCTAAATTTATTTAGTTGCCTGCTCCAATAAAAGCAAATAATGCTTGAAATAAAGTCCTTTGACACTTCCCTTCTTCTGCTCTAAAAAGGCAAAACCTATTACCACAATAAAATATTACACTGCCCACACAATATCTTACTTGGGAAGAGTATGTGTGAAATGTCTTGCAATAACTACATATTTCTTAGCTTAAAAATTATATTACAATAACTGATAGGTATAAAAACTTCAGAAAGTTTCAGGGATAAAACCCAGAAAGTTTGAGGGGCATCTTAGTACGTTACTTTCTGGGGAAGAATGAACTAAGTGAAAGAAAATATCACCTATTGTTAATAATTGTAATCTTGGAGAAGAATTGAACTAAGCTTCCAAAGCAAAATCCAGTCTAACCAAGTAGGGAACGTTACCTATTGCACCCTGGAGGGAACAAGTAACATAATAGCCATCTGATTCAGAGGAGAGAGAGAGGAAGAAGGAAGCAAAATGCATTTTCTAAGTTTTGACCAGTGAATGTGCATTAGATTAGACTATACCAGAACTACAAAAAGCAAGGCTGAAAAAAAACTGCACTAAGACACTGTAAACTGTGCTTCACATAATGACCACAGATTTTGTCCTCAGACGAACAACTACTGAGACCTGTGTAGAAATGAACAGCAGAGAAATGCACCTATTCAACTGCTCTCCAGCAGTACAGCCAGGACAGAAACTCAGAAGGCAGGCAGCAGACACAGAACCATCTGCTCTCTTTCATACTGCATACTCCTTGACTATAATGGGATTACTGAGCACAAAAGACAGCAGGTGTAATTTATAACTCACCATATGATCTGTGACAAATATGCCATCCCTCTTAGACCTGCAGACCTATTCAGTACGTCTCCTTACGCTACAACATGATCCATCACTAGTCCCATGAAAATGAATAGGAAACAGTTTGTCAGTTAAGATACTGCAAATGGGAACGAGCAAATTCCAATTTAGTACCATGTTATTCCCTATTTTTAGGCCACTGTGTGCCTCAGTCCATGGCTTATACACAGCAGCCTCTCAACCTCCTCGGCAAGTAACACAGGCCATTCAGTGGTTATATTGAGGATAAGAATAAAGATAAAAATGAATGTTAAAAGTTTGCTTAGCTTTAAACATTTATGCAAGTATTAAGTGTTAGGAAATTATGACTTGATGAAAACCTTACCTGTCATTTTCTAAGTTTTATTACTACCATACACTTTTGCTTACTGATCAGAGAAAATACACAACATTTTAATAAATAATAGATGTTTCATTTTTAATAATTTCTGAGAAACCAAAGCATGGGTGAAAGATAGGTCTATTAGGTTACAATTTCAGTACTGTTAATTTAAGTAGAGGGTACTGAAGGAACAACATCAAATAGAATTTGAATATCAAATTAGTGAATTACAAAATGTGGTTCAATAGATTTGTACAAAAATTTTCAGAGCTGTAATGATTGCAGTTCTTGTTCTATTGCTACATTATACCCATATACCCAGTTCTCACTAGATCTGGACATTTAAATGTATTTAAACCAGATTTATTCATAGTTGAAAAATTTGAATTATTTTTAAAAGAACTCTGTTGTTCCCTTTAAAAAGCCTGAAAAGAAGTTGATCAAATTAATACTACACAATGGTGTATTGGTTCGTGAATGCAACATTGACAACGTTGCTCTAAACGGCATCTATTATTCCAACCTGAATGAGAAGAGGAAGGAAATGAATAAATTTTATATGCAACCTATCTGCTAGACAAAATAGGTCTCAGTAAGAACTTTAAAGGGTAAGACAGACAATGTATGATATTCCAGGGCTAACTTATGTATGCTACAGACCACAGAGTTCCTCTAGTAATTCAAGCACTGAAAAGAGTACCTCTTTCCTACTAAGTAAGTTAACATAACAACCCAATAAAACGTGCCTGAAACTAGAGCATCTTTTTGCTTCATTTACTTTTTCATTTCATGTACAGGCACTGCTGATGGTCTCAGTACAGCTTGTGAAGTAGGTCTAATTAACATCCTTTTAGTCTTAATAGTGAACTGAGTAGAAAATGGAATAAAATTATTGCAGGTTTTTAAGGTTTTGAGCAGTCAGGCAAAAGTAGAGTGAGAAACATACACAATAAGGGCTTCTCCGTTGCATGTTAAAAATGTATATGATAAAACAGTATCTGGGGTTTAAATTTTCCATGTTTTTCCATCAGAATTTCTCACTGCATCTTAAGGATATCTTATTGACACCAACTCCTGATACTACAAAGGAGGAAATTATGAAAGTCACATTGATATCCAATGACAAAAGCTGAAAATTAGAAATGTAACAAGCCAGAGCTCAATCCACAGCTGCCTCATTTAGACCACTTCTCTTGAATACTTCTGCTATATAGGATATAACCTATAAATAAACCTACATATTACACTGGTTGTTATGACTGAACTGAAGATAAGCATAATAACCACAGTGATTTTGCAACAGATTTGGCGTCAGCCCTATTTAAATGTTAATTTTAAACATGATTTTGATATCTTCACATTCGCATCCTCACTGAAATGTTTGGTAATCCTTAATGAATTTTCTCTCTACATTTCTCCATTTTAATTACTCTGTGCAATGGTTTCATTTGCACAGAAGAAATATTATTTTTGTATCTGCCTTACTCAGCTTTTTCAAAACGTAGTATCAGCCCTTCAGAACTGTGCCTCAGTAAAATGTGTGTAGTAAGAAAGCCAAAGCAGAAAGAGTTAACACTCAACTATTTTGATCAGTTCATGTAAGACCCATGTTCTCAACTGTTTTCTGCTTCAGACTTAAAACATCTTTTTGGAGTTCTAAGTCATTTTATATTAAAATACCCCTAAATGAAAAATAAAGGAAACTCCCAAAGACCTGTTTATCCAAAAGGGTGTTTGACAGCGCTGTGATTTAACAGCTACCCAGAGTCTTCCTGTCTGTTCTTCAAGCATAACCTAAGATACACTTCTGCAAGCTTATCGAGAGGGAGAATTGCACTCTGTAGTCTTTCCACAGAGAAGGACCTTTTTTTACTGTCTTCTTTCAAGAATTATTCCTCATATTTCACACAAGTGAACTCATATAAACACCAGACTTGATTTTAAAATCTTGGTACTCCCACATGCCATGCTGCTACAATTTATGCAAAAAACAAGTGTTATGAGTTTGACAGCTGAACATATCTGCTTTGTGCTCAGTATGACTGAGACAGATTTCAAAACTGAATCACGCTCCCTGGTTACTGGTTTTTCATTTTACTATCGCTGTCTCTGATTCTGCAGGTGTTCACGTAGCTTCAAAATAGTGTAGAAACAAAATAAAACATGAGACATATAACTCTTCAGCAGAATTTCTTGAATGAAAAAAAGCTGTTTTCACCCTGAAAGCTGTAAAGCATTGCTTTGGAGAACTGTATTCTCCAAAGAAGTCTTTTTAACTATGCTGGAATACTTCTTTATACCTATGCAATCTTTTAACAGCCCCTTAAATGAAACAATAAAGAGAAGCTATAATTAAAAGTAAACTTTTTCTTATGCACTACAAAGTCAGTTTTGTGTTGATTATAGCCTTTGTGCTAATATTTCAAATTTTTAAAATATTTATCTCAGTACAATTATGACATTTTTAAAGTCCATAAAAAATCATGTGTCCAATTATCTATTGAGGATGAAAACTAGAACTGTCTGTTGTTTTTTATAATTTTAGTCATTTAGAGTGATAGCAACTTTAGTCCTAGAAAAAAGGTGTTGGTAGCATCACACCTCTCACCTCAATCTCTGCAATACTGAGGCTTTTAATCCAGGGTGCTTAACATGAGTAGGCAGTTTGCTGAGGAGGGAGAGACATATCTCAGGGCTTCAGCTGTGTGGAATATTTAGAGGAATTATTTAAAATCCTTTCATTTAAAGTACTTCACATTCTCTTTCTAACGAACAAAACTATTTTCTTAGAGAATAGAGAAGCCTTTGTGATTACAGTTTCCTAGACAAAGCCTAAATCAAAGAATATCCAAGAGATTTCTTAAATAAAAACCACATATTTTATGTGCAACTGCATTAAAACATGTAAATAGATATTACATAGTACTAAAAAATATTCCGAAAACTTTTAGCAAACTTTTTGTTACTGTCATTGGGCATGGCTCTGCACCAAATACAGACATGCGAATAAACACTACTTCAGCCTGCATCTTTGATTAGATAATACCACATAAATTTAAACTAAGAATTAGCTTTGAGCTGTTCTACAAATAATAAAACATTCAAACCAATATGGTAGCCATAATAGATTGCATCAAGACTATTATTAGAGCTTAACTAGACATCATTAAGGCATTATTTCATTATTCAGTCTAAATCTATGTGCTTGAGCAAAACAGCTGCTTTCCTTTCAACTGGCCCATCTTCCATCCCCTGACATAAAAAGCACCATTTATATGTTACAGTGATAGTCCAACTGAGAGCAAAAGCGTATCAGTGTATACTTTTCAGGAGGAGTAAAACTCACGAAAAGTTTTTATTATCATAAGTGGCTGTTAATGGTGACATAACTAAATGATGAAGCTTTTAGCTTACAACTACACTAAATGTACAGTGGCTCAGCTCTGTGAAATGATGTGCTGGTTTTGGCTGAGAAGGGGTTAATTCTCTTCAGTGTAGTGCCTCTGGTGGTCAGGGACCTTTCCAGCTTCCGGCGCTCTGCCATGTGGGCAGGAGGCTGGGAGGGGCGGGGCCATGGCCGGGGCAGCTGACCCCGGCTGGCCAATGGGATGCTCATTCCATACCATGTGACGCCACGGCCAGTATATTAAGGGGGGCAGTCGGTGCATGGGGGGGCAGCTGTGGCTCAGGGGAGGTGTTGGGTTGATGAGCGGCTGCATCATGTGCAGTTTGTTTCGGTGGTTCATTCCTTCCTCCCTCCCCCCCGGGTTTCATGCCTCTGTTTTCCTTTCCATTGCATTTTTTTGTGTTGTTTTATTTTAATTATTAAACTGTTCTTATCTCAATGCATGAGTTTTACCCTCCTGATTCTCTCCCCTGTCCCACCGGTGGGGGAGTGAGCGAGTGGCTGTGTGGGGCTAAGTTGCCGGCTAAACCACAACAAATGAAAATCAAACTCCTCAGAGGTGTGTCCCCTTTTATGACAAACCAAGCTCATTACTTCATTAAAGGGGTATACTGATGAACGTAGACCTCTCATTATTGAGAGGGATACAGTGTTAGTTAGGGAAACAATGCAAGTTTCTAGTTCTTTGAGGTTTATTTTTCAGCCAACAAAATAAACAAGGATTGAGAATACTGTGCATTAATGATGCAAATTAATTATGCAAAGACTAAGCAGAAACCTCCCACTGTGAACTTGAAATACAGATTAACTATATTTTTGTGGAAAACTGAGGGAAAGTACAGATTCCTTCCAGAGAAAAATGCAATTGAGGTTTTACAGTTATTCTCACAGGTGCAGGTAGTGTGTGAAGACGTAGAAGGAGATGAACTTTGCTTTGCACAGCTCCATGCACACATTGCACTGATGGCTTGCCTATCTGGTGCTGTCTAGTCAGAACTATTTTCAAAAGTTCCATCTACAGAGAAGCAGATAGTTCTCCATTTGGTTTTATATCCAACAATCACAGCACTCTGTTTCTGGATTAACACAGAATTGGTGAGCATTTACTCCCTGAATATTACAGTTGTCACTATTAATATTGATATGTGTTATCTAACTGCCTTAGGCTTTGGCTTCATACAACAGAACAGACATGAACTATATTGCTTCCAGCAAAGTACTGTCCCCTATTATCTTTGGCACAAAGTAGTCTGCTGTTGTTTTGAATGTGAATTCCAAGATCTCTAGCCCTGAGACATACTATTATACTGTGTTAATACTTTTCCTCAGAAAGAAATAAATACAGTAAGTTCAATTAGTATTCCCTTGCATACTTCGCATTTTGGGACACAGTATTTAATAGATATGAACGTTAACAGCGTGAAGCTTACAAAAACTGTACTGGGTAAACCACCGCATCTTTTGGCCATGAAAAGAAGTAACAGAATGATATTACAGGAATGAGCCAACCAGCTGTGCAACTGTACAGATTAATTGTATCAAGTCAACAAAAAATGTGTAAAATTTGAATAGCAATTAATATCTGCTCCAAGTTCCAGTCTTGTTCTAATATGTGGAAGATAAAGTCCAAATTGTTTGTTTCCCTGAGATGAGTATTTTTAGACTAAAATTTCAATTTTTTTCCAAAATACTTAATATAGAATCATTCACGTTGGAAAAGACCTCTAGGATCACCAGATCCAACCGTCAACCCAACACCACCATGCTTCCTAAACCATGCCCTGAAGTGCCATGTCTACACGTCTTTTAAATACCTTCAGGGATGGTGATTCCACCACCTCTCTGGGCAGCCTGTCCCAATGTCTGACCACTCTTTCAGAGAAGAAATTTTTCCTAATATCGAATCTAAACCTCCTCTGATGCAGCTTGAAGCCGTTTCCTGTTGTTATATTGCTAGTGACCTGGGAGAAGAGACCAACACCCGACTCGCCACAAACTCCTTTCAGGTTGCTGTAGAGAGCAAGAAGGTCTCCCCTCAGCCTCCTCTTCTCCAGACTAAACAACCCCAGTTCCCTCAGCTGCTCCTCATAAGACTTGCTCTCTAGACCCTTCACCAGCTTCGTTGCCCTTCTCTGGACACACTCCAGCACCTCGATGTCCTTCTTGTAGTGAGAGGTCCAAAACTGAAAACAATATTCAAGATGTGGCCTCACCAGTGCCGAGTACAGGGGCACAATCACTGCCCTACTCCTGCTGGCCACACTATTCCTGATACAAGCCAGGATGCTGTTGGCCCTCTTGGCCACCCAGGCACACTGTTGGCTCATGTTCAGCCAGCTGTCATCCAAAACCCCCAGGTCCTTCTCCACCGGGCAGCTCTACAGCCATTTGTCCTCAAGCCTGTAGCATTGCACAGGGTTGTTGTGACCCAAGTGCAGAACCCAGAACTTGGCCTTGTTAAGCCTCATACACTTGGCCTCGGCCTATTGATCCAGCCTGTCCAGATCCCTCTGTAGAGCCTTCCTCTACAGCAGATCAACACTCCCAGCAGATCAACACTCCCACCCAACTTGGTGTCATCTGCAGACTTACTGAGGGTGCACTCAACCCCCTCACCCAGATCACTGATAAAGATATTAAACAGAACTGGCCCCAACACTGAGCCCTGGGGAACACTGCTTGTGACCAGCCACCAGCTGGATTTAGCTCCATTCACCACAATTCTCTGGGCTCAGCCCTCAGCCAGTTTTTTACCCAGCAAAGAGTACACCTGTCCAAGCCATGAGCCTCCATCTTCTCTAGGAGGATGCTGTGGGAGATAGAGACAGTGTCAAAGGCTTTACTAAAGTCCAGGTAGGCAACATCTACAGCCTTTCCCTCAGGCACTAGGTGGGTCACCCCGTCATAGAAGGAGATCAGGTTGGTCAGGCAGGACCTGCCTTTCATGAAGCCATGTTGGCTGGGCCTGATCCCCTGGTTGTCCTGCACATGCCTGGTGAGCTTAATCAAGATGAGCCACTCCATAACCTTCCCTGATATCAAGGTGAGGCTGACAAGCCTGTAGTTCCCCAGATCCTCCTTCTGGCCCTTCTTGTAGATGGGCGTCACATCGGCAAGCCTCCTGCCATCTGGCACCTCCCCTATTAACCAGGACTGCTGATAAATGATGGACAGTGGCTTGGCGAGGTCCTCTGCCAGCTCCCTCAATACTCTTGGGTGGGTCCCATCCAGCCCTATAGACTTGTGAGCATCCAGGTGGCACAGCAGGTTGTAAACTGCTTCCTCTTGGATTAGGCGGGGTTTATTCTGCTCCTAGTCCCTGCCTTCCAGCTCAGGGGGCTGAATACCCTGGGGATAACTGGTCTGACAAAGACTGAGGCAAAGAAGGCATTTGGTACATCTCAGCCTTTTCCTCATCCTCAGTGGCAATGTTCCCCTCCACGTCCAATAGAGGACGGACATTCTCTTTGGTTCCCTTTTTGTTGTTAATATATTTGTAAAAACATTTTTTATTATACCTTGCAGTAGTGGCCAGGCTGAGTTCTAGCTGGGCTTTTGCTTGTCTAATTTTGTCTCTGCAAGACCTAACAAGGTCTCTGTACTCTTCTTGTGTTACCTGCCCCTTCCAAAAGGGGTAGACTCTCCTTTTTCCACTGAGTGTCAGCAGAAGCTCCCTGTTCAGCCAGCCCAGTCGTCTTCCCTGCCAGTTTGTCTTGCGGCACTTGGGGACAGCCTGCTCATGGACCTGCAAGACTTCCTTCTTGAAGAAAGCCCAGCCTTCCTGGACTCTTTTGCCCTTCAGGACTTTCTCCCTATGGACTCTCCCAACCAGTGCCCTGGCAGGCCAAAGTCTGCCCTCCAGAAGTCCATGGTAGTGGTTCTGCTGACCCCCCCTTCTTACTTCACCAAGGATTGAGAACTCAATCATATCACAGTCGCTAGGCCCAGGACAGCCTCTGACCACCCCATCTCCCACCAGTCCTTCTCTGTTTGTGAACAGGAGGTCAAGTGAGGCAAACCCCCTGGCAGGCTCACTTACCAGCTCTGTGAGGAAGTTCTCTTCCACACACTCCAGGAACCTCCTAGGCTGTTTCTTCTCTGTTGTGTTGTATTTCCAGCAGACATCTGGTAAATTGAAGCCCCCCCCAAGAACAAGGGCAACCAATTGTCATACTTCCTCCAGCTGCTTGTAGAACACTTCATCTACCTCTTCATCCTGGTTGGGTGGTCTATAACAGACTCCTAGCAGGATACTTGCCTTGTTGGCCTTCCCCCTCATCCTTGCCCATAAGCACTTGACCTTATCATCACAATCACTAAGCTCTACGCAATCGAAGCACTCCCTAACATATAGAGCCACCCCCACCACCTCTTCTTCCTTGCCTATCCCTTCTGAAGAGCTTATAGCCATCCACTGCAGCACTCCAGTCGTAAGAGTCAGCCCACCATGATCCTGTGATGGCAAATAAGTCAGAGCTATTCTACTGCACAATGCCTTCCAGCTCCTCTTTTTTGTTGCCCATGCTGAGTGTGTTGGTGTAGATGCACTTGTGTCAGGGCTATTGGTTTCACCTCCAACCCTGGCAAGCCACCCCTAGGCTCCTCTCTGGTGGGCATGGCTACATCCCCTTCCCCTGTTGAACTTAGTGTAAAGCCCTCTCGATGAGCTCCGCCAACTCATGTGCAAGAATCCTTTTTCCCCTTTGAGATAGGTGAATGCCATCTGCTGCCAGCAGGCCCGGTGTCATATAAACCTCCCCATGATAAAAAAAAAAAAAAAAAAAAATTCCACCGATGGCACCAGCCTCTGAGCCCTGTGTTAATCAGATGAGTTTTCCTGTTCTTTTCAGTATTATGCTTCCCTGCCACTGACGGGATTGAGGAAAACACTACCTGCACTCCTAATCCTTCAACCAGTCGCCCTGGTGCCCTGAAGTCCCTTTTAATTGATCTTCGGCTTCTCTCCGCAACTTCATCACTGCCCGCAGGCGCAACGAACAGTGGGTAGTATGATATCTGAAGCTGCTAAATAATATCCAAATTTTCCAGATGGGAATAGTAAGGCATAAGGCACATAAGTGATTTTTCTGAGACTTGCTAACTATCAGAGTCAGATTTAGAACACCTGTACTTCAGAGCTTTCACAAAAATCAAAGACAGAAGGGACCAAATCACCCAGTATGCAGGCCGTTAAATCGGTCCCAATGCACCTTAGAGAGGACAGGAGAAGAGCTGGAGGAAAGTTAAAAGGCAAAGACCAGAGCAGAGCCAATAACAAACACCATTCTCAAAATGGCAGGGAGTTGATTATATGATACACATGCAGCTGGTACCAGAGGAGAAACTATTTTCTTTGCTGCAGACAAGGCCCAATGAAAAAATAAAGGTCCCAAATGATCTGAGAAAAAAAAATACATTCCTGTCCTGTATTTGGTCAACTGTTATTAACACTGGCATATGAAAAAGACATAGCAGCTAGACACCTGAGGTACTTTCACGCTTATGTATTTCTACCTGGGTCTATTCTTTGATGCTTCAGCGAGAATAAAAACCATCAAGCCCCCTTGCCCTTACTGGAAAAAAGCAATGAAGAAACACATTCTGTATTAAAAGAGCTGGAGATATATTCTTCGTGTACACTTTGAAAATGTTGTCTTAATGCAAAGCTTCAAGCATTCTCAGGAAGTTGAGAGCAATGCAACACTCCCCAGAGCCATTGAAAGCAAGGACTAAAGGCAGGGAGTCAGATCCAGAGATTTGAGGCCAGTCAAGTCTATCACAACCAGCTACTCTAACCTGTAAGGTCAGGACGCAACAGAAGTCATCTTCTCCTGAACACGTCCTATATGTCAGGTAATGACATCATGCAAGCTCTGTCAGACCAAACCCTGTATCTAGCTAAACCCCTACTGAAGAGCAAGGTTTTCCCACTTGTTCACCTGTAATCTGATACAGCAAAAGTACTTTTTGATTTAGGGAAAACATAATATAACCAGTGACGTTCTTTCTTTCCCCAGGAGGTTGAAGAACAACATTAGACTATCCAGGGGACAAAACAACACCCTTAAAAACAGTGAATTTTTCCTACATGGAAATGGAAGGAATATAATCATTTCAGTGGGGTTTTACATAGAACAATGGAATGTAGCTTTTATTCCCTAATAACTGATCTCAAAAATCTATGAGATATAAATAATGATAACAAAAATTTTAATTACGTGATCATTTCTGCATTTGCCCTAACTATTACAAAAAGACTTTCCTTCTGTTTTTCAGAATGTCATTTGTATTTTCATACAGGTTTTATCCTAGAAAAAATTTGTTTCCAAATCCTGCATTCTTGCCTTAGCATGAACTAGATAAATGTTATTATTGATCTTGAATTCCTCCTATGTATTAAAAATGATCATATGAAATCACCCCAGACACCTTTACTGATATTCATCTTTTGTATTAATTGCATAACACCTCAGAGATTCCCCAGTATCATGCCTTTTTTGTACAGTTACTATTTTATTGTATTGCAGAAATATGAACTGCAGAAGTAATTTCTGAAAAGTAGAAATTTGCCCTTAATACAACAAAACAAATAACTTATTTGTATAAGTGGCTGAATTCAGGCAGCAATGTCTCAAAAAGACTGACCTACAAAAGATATAAAGGTTCATTGGAAATTATGCTGAGCACTATAATATAGCTGTTTAGTCTTCTAAGGTAAAGGAAATAATAACAATTAAAAATCCTCATCAGTAATTTTCTCTTTGAACAACACAGCCACGAGATCAACATTAAGATATGTACTACTCAGGGATCAATGAAACTCAGAAGGTGTAACAGTTCAGTTTATTCTGAATACATATTTAAGATCTTGTTTTTAATCAGCTACCATATATAGATTCTACCAATTAATCCTAGTTATTTCTGAGTCAACCATGTTGACCCAAAAAGACTTAAGTGATCCCTCTGAATTCAAAGACCATAAGCATTATTTACAGAATCTGGGGTTTTTATATACCTTATTTAGATTTATGAAGCATTGCAGGTAAGGTAGAAATCATGATATCTGCCAGACAGGATACAAGGCAGGAACAATTTCTTCCATTGCTCATCTCCCTATTTGTAATACAACATTTCAATACTTTAGTTCTATTCCTTGCTTTTTAAAGTGGGTGTACAGAACTACTTCTTGAGGTCCATTCCCAAGGCATTTCTATGTAAAAGGTAGCCTTTGCTACTTAAACTTACATTTTCAATAGGCAAAAAGAAGGTACTTTCGTCTGCATTTTGTGAGCAGGGAATAGAAGCGCAGCCTAACAGAAGTCTATTCTAAGTTTGGCATAGTAGGAATTCAACATAGCTCTGAATTGAAACTCATTCTTCTGCTCTTCAGTCCAGCACCTTCAAACAACAAAACTATTTTCTTTCACAGTAATGTAATATTTTTGCTTCATCTCATGGGATCTGGCAGAAGCAAATTCTAAATACAATGAAAGAAATACAACACGATTTTTTGTCAAATTTGTGCAAATTTCAGGTTGTTTCTAGTTTCATTGTTCTACAAAAATGGTCTATCCATACCCTACAACAAATTTAAGAAAAGATTATCTTAAGTAAGGCTAACTTCTGCTCTATAAAAATATAAGAAATTTCACAATTTAAAGTCTTCCTAAAAGTACTTTAGTAAATCTGTTTAAAAATATTAATTGATTTTGTTTAAAAGTAATTCACACCGCTTTAATTTATAAGAGTGGCCAACACATCAGTTGTCGTACAGCAAAAGTACACTAGTTCCAAATGGGTCATTCCCACATGTCCATTTCTCTACGAGTACAAAAGGAAGTTTCCATTCATGACAATTCAGACCCTAACCCTTTTACAACCATGCCATTATAAAAGATTAAGCAGATAAAGGAAATAAACAAAACCTGACAGAAAGCTGAAAGACCATAGCATTTGGTAATGATAAACAGTCAGAAACAGGGAAACCTACTTCGGTCTGCAAAGTCATTACAATAATTCGTTTAGAAAGCACTGAAGAAAAAAAGCAGCAAATAGTTTGGAAACTGCTGGATCAATTTGCAAGTGCTGAAAGCACACCAGCCTCAGAGACTCAGGGACATTTGTATTAAGCAAGAGACATACAATTAAGCCGCATCTCAAGCTAAAGCCCTGAGGGCTCCACATTTCATTCCAGTCAACTACGGCTGTTTTTTGGCACTATTTTCATTGCAAATATGAGTAATGTGGGCCCTTTAGTCACTATTAAGCAGTAATCTGGGGAAATCATCCACTTCCAATAATCTTATACTCTAATTTAGGGCACTCTGAAACCACATAATGAATAATACTGTCGCCAGTTTTCTCCTATAATGACACATGACATATGCCTGCTATTGCTCTTTTCAAATCAAATCCAACTGTGTTGCTTTTTTTTCCCCAGAAATTCCTGTTTATTGTATTCATTTGAGTTTCTTTCTTCACTCGTTAGATGAAGAAGTAAATTTCTGCTTCATAAGCAAGATATTCGTTGATAACTTGACATTCAGAAAGCAGTGGATTCCTTTGCAATCAAAACAAAATTATTTTTTCAAGTGAATAACACCATGTTAGGTTACAAATCACTCATGACTAATAAACAATGCAATTTCACCATAAATTGGAAGTTAATAAAGGCAGCATCCACTGTTCTTGCCCTCCTGGATGGATTTTACCTGTTACTAATGTCTGCCACTGCAGAATTCGCAAGAATGATTTCCCTGTTGAGAAAAGCTTTTATAGCTAAGGAAGTTGAATGCCTGAATGAAATCAAGCCATCTACCCATTTTTATGTCTTATGATCCTTTTTTTTTTTTCACAACCACTGGAAAATGCTGGTCAATAACATACACCAGAGCAATGTTCTAAGGAATACAGAAAATTTAAATCTATGCTGTTTATAGAAAAAAGCAACCACCTGCAACAAATAAAAAAGTCTTAAAGTTACGCAAAGATTTCAAGAAGAAAATAGTCTCAGAGATGAAGGTAGAAAATTTTTGATACTTCAGCTTCTAATAAATTGAAAATTCAACCTTTACCTTACCTATAAAAGATGGTTTAAAGATATACTTTACCAAAACATTGCTTTTCTGTTTCTCAAGTAATCTGAGGCTATGTGAAATACACTGCACTTTATCAGAAATATTCCTAAATTATTCTCCAACTCGCTCAGAAGCAGCATATCTAAGTTTTAGATAAGTGTGGATAATTCCTTATTCATCCCAGGCAAACACAATCAATTGCATTCTAGAAATTCAATTTTAAAGTAATTTATCTTACATTAATATTCCAAATTCACAAGATTTCACATAATGTTATTCTTGTAGCATGGTAAATTTCTGATAGACATTGTTATTAAAATAATAACGATCCTGAGCAAAATAAATTGCAAGCTGTGTGATATAGTCTCTGTCTTTGCAGTATTTACTCTGTGTGTGGTAGTAGGGAAATCTACGTGAAATTTGTCAGAAGTATAATTTAAAGCTGAATTTTAAATAAGCTAGTATACAAAATCTACATAAAATGACAACTTTGCAGGTGGCTTTTTCAAGAAGCTTTCATCGTCTAAACAGACATGCTGACTTATTAGTGAACACATAGTTCTTCACAGTACTAAGTGGTGACTTTCCTGTGGTAGGTAGACAATATTTTGCAAGGAGTGATTGCATGGTGCTTGTGTATTGTGCTGCTTATTTATTTCTCCTTTCTCATACTTTATAACCATTCAAGAGGTAGGTTTATTTACCATGATTAAGAAAAGTGCAATATGGAGGTACCTGGAACTAACAATAATGAAACAAAATAGAAAACTGATTTGTTAGTGATCTCACATTTCTTGACACTTTAATCAGGCTGCTATATTTATCCAAGAAGGGGGCAATGGAATTAGAGATCTTAGTCTCTTATCTATAGGTAAGCTTTATCACAATAAAAAACCAAAAAAAAACCCACACTGAGATTAAATTGTTAATATACTTACTATAATGAGTGATTGGGCTAGCACAAAAAATGGTTCTCCAAATATTACCTACAGAGCACCTAACTAGTGGTAGATAAAATAACATTAATTGATCTATCCATAAAATAAAAAAGGGAAAACTGAACACAATCATACCTAAATAACACCCATAACACCAGGTTAAAATACACCTTGGGACACACATTCTCATTCAAAAATAAAAACTGTTGAATATTTTCAGTGTTTGAAAACATAATGTCCACTATATTTGTTTCCCGTTGCTTACCGTCTTTGGCTTAAACTGATGCTCTTTCTGATACACCCTAAACAATTATACCAGAAATCAACTCATAACTTGTCTTGTCACAACTGTTCATGATATTAAGTTTAGGCTAGCTTTTCTGCATGTGATAGCACACATGACTTCTAGTGCAAATTACATTCTATGGACAGAAAAGGAGTGGTCTTCTCCCTTCAGGACACTGAAGGCTTATGGATTAGGTGACGTGTACAAACACATGGTAGAGCAAGAAAAATGAAAATTTGAGATCCATGTGCACTGCTGTTTCAACAGATATTCAGAGTTGAAACACTCCTGTAGGAGCAAAAGTTTCAAGGATTACTCTAAACAGAGAATACTGAAAAACATGATAAAAAGCAAGCTTTTACAGTACAAAACCCTATGTTCTAATATTTCATCATATTTTCAGAAAAAAAAAGTGCATTGATTGCAAAAACGTTTATATAACAGTGTTTTTTTGCTGTTGTCCATTAAAGCTACATGAGCAAAATAGTATTAGAAAGAAAATGAGAGAAGTAGAAAAGTAGATAAGAGTAATGATAAACAGAGCATACGCAGTGTAGAATAAAACCCACAACATTCAATTGAAGTGCTTCTATATGGCTATAGCACTCTATATTTCTCATCTCTCAGGTTGAAAATAGAGTTTAAACATCAATTCCCCAAGCTGCAGCATGTTTTCCAGCTCATGCAAAACTAATAAAACTTCTTTCAGTCCAAAATCAGCTTTTATTATATCAGTCCAAAACTAGGGCTTTCTCTGCCATCTTCCTTTTTTTTGTTTGTTTTTATCTGCTGCCTAAATTTACACTAGTAGTAACACCACTTGCTCAGCATACAGGGAGTGGTGAATTTAGAACACACACATAAAAAATATCATTTCATGCAAATAGATGACCTTTACTTTTAAAAGAATTAAAGTTATGTACTTATTTCTCTCTTACTGCTATATACCTAGGAGAAATTAATTTCCATGACGATACTAAACAACCATGCCAAATTGTGTAAAACCTAATTATCTGAACTCCTTTATATTTTTTACTGTAAATACACTGGGTATTCCCTCAATGACCAAATTAAGGTATGGTCACACCCACACTCAGAAACTGTAGGATAGATTGATAATTTTCTGAATGCCTGATGCACTTTCACAATTGCGGTATTGTGAAGTTAATTAGAAGGATATCAGATAATGACAACATGGTGCAAACTGAAGAGGGAACAGGACATAACTGTTACCATATTTACAGTAATTAGTCTCATGCAAATGAAGGCAAAACAGACAAGATGTTGTTTCGTCGTTACATTTACTTGTGAAACCCAGACTGACCACAAGACTCAAAAGGAATGAATCATACTCCGATTGGATCACTCATTTTTAAGGTCAACAGTGTGTTAGAGTTTGCTGTAGCTGTAGTGTTAGCAAAACCACAATTATATTTATACATACAGACATAATGCCTTTTAAGAAAAACTCTGGCAGTGCAGAAACATGACCATTCACATGACTCATTCATGCATAAGTTGAAGTTTATAGAATTTTTTAAATGTTGCAGTGTTTTAGCAAATTAGAAAGAAGGCCAGATTAAAACTAGTTGAAAGATTGTACAACTCTCACTGCTCAGAGCAGCAGTTACCTGTTGGTTATCATACAGAGAAATCTCTTGATTTAATGATAATTGCATCAGAGTTTCAGAAAAATATTAGATGGATGAGTCAGAAGATTTAATTTGAAATACGTTTAACCAAATGACAAACAAATATCATTACTGATCATCATGATAGATGACCTATAAACTTAGACTTGAAAATCAGACTAATTTTCTGTCTAAAAACCAGGCACCTGAGAAATCACTAAAAACTACTTAAACATTTAAAAGCCACAAAGTTCTTAATTTTTGAAAGTTTTACGTGCACCTGTAAAAGACTGGGTTTGCTACCAGTAAACAGGATGAACTTATCACCTCGACAAAGACACTGCAAATCATAAACTGAAGTTTGTTATGAAAATTCCATCTTCTTGTAAGTTTTTTAAAAGTGAAAATACATCAGTATGTTTCACATTTCATGTTAGGTAAACATAATTAAATTCATTCAGGTAGCACAACCTCAGAGTTAGCATGGTTGTACATTTTGAGAGATTCATGTTTAGCTAAAGCAATATACACTGGATTTTGTTCTTCACTTCCCTGCCTAATAATCAGCAGTAGTATTAACCATTTATATATTTACAAAAGAAATCTAGGCCTTACACGTATATAAACTTGTATGTTAAAATCAGGGCTCAAGCTTGTTATAAGCCCATACAAATGACCAGTCAATGGCATCAATGGGGTTGAATCCAGATGCAGAAATTTGTCCCCAAAACACATATTGAAGGAATGGGGCTTTGAACAATACTGAATTTTTTTTCTCTATATTCCCCTGAATCATAACTGTGTCCTTTTCCCTTTAAGTTTCCAGTTTTGTGAGACAGAGAGAAGAGAACTTGAAGGCAAGCACTGTGGGTTATTTGCCCCGTATGGACTCAAATTAGAGAAGCATACAAAAAATAAACCAGATAACAATAGGAATCTAATCTCAAATAGGTTTTGCATATTGCTCATAGTTAATTTGTACACTTATTTGCTGAATTAAGCATTTGTGCAGATATATTTAACCAGCTTTTTGTACACGATTATTAATAACTTTTGTCACTATTAACATTTCACCAAAATTTTATCTATATGCTCATCAGCCAAACATTGTTCTGTTATTCTGGTCTCTGACCCTGTAGCTCTAATTATTTGATAACATTTTCTGGTTCGCTACAGGTAAAATTCCCTACTGCTTGTAGGACATAACACTTGTGGACCTTTGAGGAAATTGAGTCACTTTATCACATCCTTACAGACACAGATCAAAATTAAACCTTCTGTTTCACCAGGGTGAAACCTTGAGTGGAATGTTAATTGCCTAGGTGGTAAATGGTCTCTGCTCCCACACTGAGGTAAGTTTCATTCCAAAAGCACGGCACCAAAGTGTCCATGTAGCATTTCTTACCACCTTCATTACAGCTACAAAACATTCTGGTCTCTGTTTGCGAAGACAGGGAAACTTTTGAAATAAGTAATGTTATTTCAGAAAGATCACAAATTTCCTGTTAACCTAATGTTTTTCCAAATGCCTAGTATTGGGAGAAATACTCAGAACTTTTGACTTCTTATTAGATATCTCTGTTTTTTAACTCATAAAAATTTCTAAGATGTCTTGGACCTTGCTGCATACTTCTTCTCAAACGTAATCTTGTGTGCAGATAATAAAAACAAACCATTACACCATACATATGCCAAGTTTTTGCTATGGGGATAGCTCAATCAAAACTGAAAGTTTGGAAGTCAGGTTGCTCCACCATAAACATACTGTACAATATTAGCTAAACCTATCATAATATCTATTTGCATAGAAGCAGCATTACTAATAACTAAAATTCACATTTCGATTTTTCCCCAAAAGATCAACCTCATAGCTGTTTTATGGATTAACTGTGATGTAAGTATGAAAGTATACTGTAACTCTGCACAGTCTGCCACAGCCAGACTGCGTAAATATTAATTGAATTTGGGTACAAATAGAAAAAAAAAAAAAGTCAAAAAACCAAACCCAACCAGTACAGTGTAATTGTGTACTCTTATTTGTTCTGGTACTGTCACAGTGCTTTCAGAATATCTGGGAAGCTTCCAGGAGAGCACTGAGAAAGATGTCTAGCACTTAACTTCAGATCGGTTGTGCTGCTCGTACACTAATGACAATAAGGTATCCACCTGTAGCTGAAATGATCACTCTGAACCACTAAAGAAAAACAGAAAAGATTTTGGGCATATTTTAATTTCACCATAAATCCCAGCATAGGGTCAGCCACAAGATAGCTCCAACAAAACTAATGTGTCTTCATGATGTAACACAGGACCATGAAGAGACAGTGGTCAGTGTCTTAAATACAGAATTTTTCAGTTAACATGAGACTGCACCTGAACTAAGTAGCCCTACCTCTCCATACAGCTTAGTATCTCAGGCACAGTGCTGCCCTGATGCACCTGTGCTCCAGGAACAGCTCTGTTCCTGCAGGTCAGGAATCTCTTGCATCATATTCTGTTGTGCTAGGTAGACAAGCCCATAGGCTCAAACACATTTAAGGAATTTGTTTTTCAAAGTAGGATTGGACAACAGCTCTGGACCATTAGAATTTGCATTAAGAGAGAAAGTTCGCTTGATGTTAAAGACACTTTTTAAAATTCACATGAAACAACGTATGCATGCTGCTCAAAATGCCATATGTAGAACTATGGAATAATTTAGATTAGAAGGAGTTCTGCAGATCACTGAGTCCAACACCCTCCCTCTCCCCCAAATCAAAGCAGGGTCAGCATCAAAGTCAAATTTCTCTGTGGTTATATACTCACAGAACATTTTCAGAATCATTTTTTGGTCTTGGGATGCAACGTAATACTTTTCAGCTGCTTGAGGACTATCAGGCAGATCAACTGTAACTCGCATTCTACGACTATTATCAGTCAGGACACATAATACCACCTATATCACATTGTAGACCACGTGGCTGCACTGTTATATGAGCAGCTGGACAATTAAGGCCTCAGGTGCAAGGGAACCAGCAGAAGTTTCTAAGGAGTGTGTTGTCTGAACACACTCAGCCCATTCCCATCATGCAACAAGTGTGGTTCAGACTCTGTGGGAACTGCTATCCTCTCTCATCTCTATGAGTTATGAAGCATGTCCTGTCACCCTAATGGATGACAGGTTTAGCATGTAGTTAGATCAGGAAGTTCAGCAATCTCTGTGCTCAAGGATGAACATCTAGGTTTAGAATCAGCTCCTGCCATCCCTCCTCTTTAGCCCCACTATCACAGAATGGAGCAGAGCAGTCCTTCCTGAGACACTGAAAGATAAGTAAACTTCTACTCTGGAAAACTAACATTTGCTAATACAAAGTTGTCATCCAGAGCCTCTATTTTGGGAAACTGTTAGGATATAAAATAATTCTGAAATCATTCCCTTTTCATTTTTCTGGGCTTTTAGAGAGGAACTGAATCTATTAGGATCTATCCAGAAGGATTATGACTTTGTCTTGGGACTTTAGAGCAGAATTTTGTTTCATTTATTACTATTTTCTATCTTACTTGATAGCTGCATTATCCATGTTTCCTGAGTGCTACATTTTCATCCTGTAAGGAAAAAAAACAAAACACTTCTGTAGAGAGCTGGGCTAGTGTCTCTTAAACACAGCATTTAATGCAACTGCATTTAACTAAATGCATTTTTCCTTTGTTTTATTTTCTTCTCCTACCTCCACAACAGTTAAAAAATTGTGAAGAACCTTTTAAATAATGCTCTTCACTAAGTTATGTCCAAACGCCATGTAAGCACATGGCTAAATGAGCAAAACGTGCTCTGCTCCTATTAAGAGACACTTTGTTTACATTTAACACAAAAAAATGAAGGCAATGGCCTGCAAATACAGGCATATAACATCAATAAACATTAATACCATGCCCACAACTATTCAGCAGCAATATTAACAGAGCAGAAGTGTATATAAAGTGAAAATAAATGACATACAAAAGGTTCTACACGGGCATACGTTCCAAATCACTGTTTCAGTACGTGAACATATTGTACAACCAGCAGGTCAGGCTGTACAATCACATGAGCTTATTTCTTATGAAACTAGACTAAAACAGAAGGAAGAAATATAAGTAAGCAATTAATGAAGATGACTGTTGGGTTCTGATTACTTCTAAGACTCTCTCTTACCTCTTCCTTACATTCAAACATGAATCCCAAAGATGAAAATGTATTCTGACTCCACAATATTTTTCTATTCATGAATGTAAGTATATAAATATTTAAGTATGACAGAAGATATTACATTTGTAGCTAGCTCTGCCATAATTTTGTCTTGATTTACCCAGGATACGTATAATCGCTACAGATACGTAATGGGAAAAATCTCAGAAGTAACTACAGTTTCAGAAGCAGCTGAAAAATCTAATTTTATTTTGTGAAGATTTGGGTAAGGGCTGCCATTCTCTATTAGACAGAGCCATTCTAACTGAACATTGGTCAAGATTACTTCAATCTGTTGTGAGGAAGTCCCTTTGCTTCTCCCAAAGTCTTAAAATCAACCATCGATTTCTAAACATTTCTATTTAACAGTAATTGCCTGCTTCCCCATAATTTAAGACTGAAATTATTTGCATTTGAAAGTACTTGGTATTTTATATGTGGAATACATTTTATAGGCACTTTACTGTGCATCACTTCAAAGCTGATTTTTTCCTGTAAAACGGAAAAACAACAAAAGAAAAGGCCCTGCATGAGGATCTTTTCCTTTTATTTGCTATTCTATTAATTTCTATTAATATGGACATTCATGGACATGGACATTCAATCACAATTTTATTATTTGTACTGTATGCTTTTTTGAGTCAACTTTCAACTTTTTAAACAAAGCAGGGATAACTTTAATGGTAAACTGTAGTATCCCTACTCAGTATTATACTTCAGTTATTATTAAAGCGATTGCTTGAAAGAGAGGTAATCATTTATATCAACTAATTTTTCCTTACAGCTGTGGAGACCCATCAGTGTGGAGATCAAACTATTGGGATTAGAATGAATTTTCATTTCAGTTAAATTTACCTTTAAACATCTCTTTGGAATATTAAAGATCAAGTATGATTTGTATTTCTTTATTTCACAGTAAAAGCTTAGGAAGCTACAACCACTCGTACTACTTGTATGTCAAAAGAGGTTTTCTGGCACCTGTAACGCCAAAAGTTCATTTCAATAGTGGTACTACAAGATTGTAGTACCATGTCTTAGAATGGTTAATCATTCAGATTACAGAAACTTCACATCCTATTCTGTGTTACTTACCTCCAGTAAGAGAAATGCAATTAAGAGAATTCACTTGGTTTCAGCAGCTCTTATGTTTCTATAAATCCCACATAATTTTTAGAGGGTCTTTTTCCTTCCCAACTTGTTTTTCCTCATTTTCCCCACACATAAGTGATGGGAAGAGAGCCCCACTCCATCCTATTAGTCATAAGCCACTGACAGGGCTAAACTGTTTTCTAGTGGTTAGGATTTCACAAAATGAGGGTTGGTATCCAGGAAATGCTGAGTCATGGCATGCAAGGCTATTATAAATTTGGCATTTATCAACTAAACATGCAGTCTAATGAAATGGATGTACAATTAACAACACCAAAAGAGTACCATGTTTTTATTTGCAAATGGATGTATTTTAGGGCTGAATTTACACATCATTCTTTATGCCATGGAGACTGAACTGTTGAAACATGCAAAATGAGTGGGTTTCTCAAATACATTAAATCCACTATGTCTCTGCTGATCCAAATGCCCTGGAGACTGCAGTGTAAATTAAAGATACCTAACTTAACTATAAATGATTTATCTTCAGGATGAAATACAATTCCACCATTATGGCACCTAATGCAGACAAATATACGTTCTTTAAATAGAGATCAACACCACATGCACAGTTCTTTTTCCTGTTATGATGATCATCCTACTTATCTCCTAGTTCAGCTTCTCACCACAGAGGGTTCAGAGAAGACCAAAGGGGAAAAACACTCTTTACGGACAGAACAGGGGTAAAGATGGGAAGAACAGTTCTGAAGCAAACTAGGAAATTTCTTTGCTTTCATAATGTCTGCAACTTTTTAACTTTGGATATCCATTCCTATTTTTCTCCAGAGCCAAAGGCTGAGGTTCACTGCAGATGACACATTAGCCTGGGAAATTAACAGCTGCTCTACCACTGTGAAAACACAGGAAAACTTTCAGGAGAGAAACTTTAAGCGCTCTTTCTTGCAGAGAGATCTCTGGTCCAAGACACCTGGATAACCACAGCCACACTCAAAGATTTTGATAAGAAAGTATTATATCAAGCTGCAGTCCAAGCCTTTCTTTTGTTAAGAGCAGCACTTACCACATGAAAACTACAATATTTTCTACCAACTCATTTACACAGAAAAGCTTGGTACAATTTTACACTCTGATTTAATTAGCGCAAGTGAAAAGTACAGTAAGATAGAGTTAGTTTTCCTGCCCAGTTTAAAAGCAGTCCCCTCACTCAGCCAGTATTTTTCATTCCAAAGGAAGTTTAAACTGAAATTACATGTACCTAGGCTTTTCTTCTTGCTTTATTATGCTGTTTTCCATGATGTAATTACATTATGGCATTGAAAGCAGTTCAGTTTTGCACAGGTATTACCATTTTTATTAACCAAAGTAACAATGGGTATATATCATTTACAATTAGTCCCCGTAAGTGTTTAACTAAATACCTCAGAAATTTCGGAAGTTAAACCAGTAACGAACAACTATTATTTACTGACATGTTTTAATAAGGTTAGAGCCCTCTGTGTTTTATCTTCTGAAATTATTTTACTGTAGCCACTTTGACTGGTGTGAAGTTCTTGACTAAGACACATAGCCTTATTTTCACTGTGAGCGGTGGCTTTTCATCTTATGATTAATGGGCAGCTCCATTCATTGGGCAATCTAAAAATGCAGAAACTTAGCAAGCAAATTAATGGACTTCAGAAATCTCAGCCAAATTGCACAATTACAGATTTAGCAGGAATGAAGTTATACTGTAAACAAAATGGCACAAATGTTAGAATAAGTTTAACAAATGTATTCACCATTTGTACTAGGAAATTAATTTATAAATATATCAGCAATATTAGTTTTCTATAGATTTTACTCTTGAAACTTGTCTTCTGATACTTATTTTCTCTGCTGGTTTTGAAATCACTATTATTCCACCATAACTGTTTTTCAAATATTTTCTAAAATACTGGTTGCAGGCTACTACAACAATTACTACAGGCCACATATATTCCCTTGTCATATAACAGACAGATTTGGATATATAGGAACATACAACCAGCAAACTGTAAAATCAGTATTGAAAACCAAGAAATCCCCCTAGACAAATTCTTACAAGTATTAAGAACTTCAGAGTAGAAGTTCCTAAATTGTATCTATTGTTACACCACTTATGGACTGATTATTTCACGAATCCCCAAATGACAGAAGGAACGCAATCAAATTAAATCTGTGCCAGGGTTACAATCTCACTTATATTTGCTATAATCTAGTAAAGTTTTATAATCCTCGTTATGGAAAGAACTGATGAAGGAGAATGTTTTCCAAAGTTCTAAGTTTACTTAAGCTTCTTTTACTTATGTACATGCAGCCTCTCCAGCAAAAGCTTCAGCAAATTTTGTGTTTCCATTTTTTAATATCTCTATTTATGATCATAAATACAATTAGCAAAAAGGGGAATTGAAATTACACAGTAATGAGAAAATAGTCCCTCTTCTATATTTGAAAGAATAAAATTGAATTGCAAGAAAGCAGTTTAATATTCATAGATGTTTATGTTACAACAAAAAAAACCCAATTTTTGAAATCTATCCCATGAGCCATATGCAATTTGTATTTTACTTTCATAAAGTTGTTACCTTTTTAAGATGATTTATAAGTAGTTGAATTAAGTATTTTAATTTATCTATCTGTAAGTATCTATCCAGACTACTGGCTACAGGGAAGACAAGAGAGCAGCTTTTTTATGCTTTATAGAAACAAAATACACAGAAAATGTAATCTATTGAATTATTCCTTAGTCACTGCACTTTCAGCTATTGATAGAGTTCAGCTATAAAGGGCTCTGTATATAAACAGTCTGATATAAACACACTTTTAAATGAGCAAATATAACAATGCAGCCCACACACACTCAACTATTTATAATGTATACTAAAAAGCTTTTAGAATGTGTACAACACAAATATTCTAACACCAATAAAGTATTTGTTACTTCCAAAGTTTTTAACATACCTATATGCTCTACGGTATTGCATGGTGGGCTGATCATATTTTCCCTGACCTGGTGTTCTTTTTCATCTTAGTATGCAGCTGCCACATCAAGAGCCAAACACAAGATATTTTATGCAGGGTTGGGCCTAAGAATATGTTAAAAACTTGTACTGTAAACAAAAATTATATGCTTCAGATCGCTTGCATGAGACTGATCAGTAGAAAAAGAACAGCCAAGGCACAGAATCACATTTAACTGTTTACTGCATTTTTTTTCATCATTGTTTTAAAGGTATGGTCACCAAGGTATGGAGCTGAACTGAGGTATTTGTATGTGAAATGGCAACAGAAAAGTGTCAGTGGAAATGCATACCATTTTATCTGCCCGAGTAAATTCATGTTCTTGAGAAACACCATCCTATAACTCACTTTCTGAACCGACAAAGGAATAATCTGTCAAAACTTCCTTTTAGGATGCACGTATTATGTTATATGGGAAATATTTCCTCAAATTCTCCAAGTCAAGCATCTCTGAACCATAGAATCTCTTTATTACCTGTTCAAAAATGGGTGTGATATTCCCTTTTCTCCGGTCACCGGGGACTTTGCCTGACTGCCATGACTTTTCAAACATGACGGAGAGTGGCTTAGCAACTACATCTGCCAATTCCCTCAGGACTCTATGATGTATTTCTTCAGGTCCCATGGATTTGTGTAGGTTCAGTTTCCTCAAGTGGTCTCAAACTTCATCTCTTACAACAGGAGGGACTTGGTTTGCCTAATCTCTGCCTTGAGGTTCACGGGCATGAGAGCTGTGGCAAGAGTGTTTGCCAGTGAAAACTGATGCAAAGAAATGGTTGAGCACCTCAGCCTTCTCCATGTCAGTTGTCACCACATTCCCTGTTCTATTTATCAGGGGGATTAAATTTTCTTTAATCATCCTTTTCTGACCAATGTACCTGTAGAAGCCCTTCTTACTGTTCTTCAAGCTCCTTGCCTAACTGCAAACTCCAGCAGTGACTTAGATTTCCTGATCCCACCCCTACACATGCTAGTAACAGCCCTATATTCTTCCCAGGATACATGTCCCTGGTTGCACTGCTGGTTCATTTCCTTCTTACACTTTAGTTTGACCAGGGGGTCCTTACTCAGCCATGAGGGTCTCCTGCCTTCCCTGCCTGATTTCTTACACATGGGAATCAAGAGCTCTTCTGCTGTAAGGAAAATATCTTTAAAGAGCTGCTGAGTGTTTTCTGCTCCTTTAACCCGAGGCAGTTTCCCAGGGGATCTCATCCCAATCTTGAGATTAAAAAAAAAAACAAACAACAAACCAAACGCAAAACAGTCTGTGCAGTCAAGAATCCAGATGCAGCCAGCCAGTGTCATCTTTAAGAGTTCTGCTGAACTACAGCTAAAGCCAAAGTGCTTTGGTTCATTACTTTCCAATGTAATACACCATACTGAAGCATGTAATCCATTTCATGAACTGAAGTTTATAGATGCATTTGTCCAGACCTGGTAATGCTTATTCTCACATTAAAGAACAGAAATAGTCACACTGAAGGGAAAGTCTGACTGAAACCCTAATCTACGGCTTAACCAGCACTTGCCATGCACATAAACTAGGATTTATTATGTACCCTTCTCACCAACCTTTCATTCCACTGAATTGCCTGCATTTTCATCTTGTATAGTACTCCTTGGTTATAGCTTTCCTTCTACTCAGCATACGTAGGAACATGTTAAGTGAGTTATGACTGGTTCAATCTCTATGACGTTCCATAGAGTGCAAGAGCCTGGTGACGAAGCTGTTCTATTTCTATAGAGCTGATTTCAGTTTAATGCAACTAACTGGATCACTTTTATTTATTACATCTAAGCACATTGAAATTAAAAAGTTTATCAATGTATAACATACCTAAGGAAAAATAACGAGTAACCAACTTCAAGTCTCTATTTATATCTCAGAGATTAAGGGTTTTTTTTAAATAAGGTATTAACATAGTCAAGAATTAATGATTTCAGGTAAATAAAATGGCTGTAAAGTTTTAGCTGTTCATGTTCAAACATAATTTAAAATGTCAGAACAAAATCACCAGAAACCCTCAATACCAACATCGCTGTATCACACAGGTTCTGTGGCTTAGTCTTTTAAAGCTTCAAGAAATCAATCAAATTCCAGTTATTAAAACCAACATTGCAAACCTGCTACAGAAGGAATTTACTTTCACTGTTTTAAAAAAGCTACAAAAAGAAACGTGTGTGTGGTTTGTTCTTTTATTTACTGAATTGTTTTTACTATGTATATCTTTAAAAGACGGAAATATGACAAATAGAGCTCACTTAATTAACCTTAAATCCTTCTATTTAACTGATCTTCAAACATTTTGGATAGATAATTGTTTGCAACTTGGGCCCGGTTTTTGCCAAACACTACTATTTTGATTCCTAGGTGTGTTTTGAACACTTTACTAGGAATCATTATTATTTATTTATTGTATTCCTGTACAAATGGCTACCACTTAAATAACAACCTCATAAATGACACATACTTAAATGCAAAGCCAAAAATTTATCAGAAGATTGATATACAAAAAGTAGTCCTGAAAGTGGTAAATACGATGTTATATTTATTGCTGAGTGCCCAAATTAAAACATAAGATAACTCTACAATATAGCATGACTTTGCTACCAAAGTAAAAATATGTTTATAAATAATAACAGTTGCTTTTGTTACTAAGAAAAAAACCAAATTAACATTTATCATAGCCTGGAGTATCAAATGATACAGAGCGCAGTTTAACTTGTAGCCAGCCCAGCAGACAGCGTTACTACATATGAATAGGTACAACATGGGACTCTGATCCTATAGAGATTTATGCCCTGCCTACATATATTCAGAGTCTTAACTTTTGATGGTATTAATGATATAAGATAGGTGTTTAGGTGACAAAGCACCAAACTCAGACCAGTAGAATTACTTACATTAAATACTTTCTGACAAGAACATTATTTTTAATTGAGAGTCAAATAATTGACTTAAGTGGAGGCTTTTTGCTTTCATTACTTGCAAATCTGATTTTGCTTGATAAAAGAAGGGTTGGGCAGGAAGATTCGCTCTGGTCTTTCCCAGATTTCATAACAAATCACCGTCCCTTGGCAATTATTTACCTGAGTCAAGTTAGTATTCTCTAAGTCAGCTGTGCTTTCTAGCCTTTCATAACATAAAATTAAAAACAATAGAAATTATTGATTAATGACAAGAATATATATGGCCAGCTCCATCATTTAATAAAGAAAAAAAATCCATACCATTAAAAAAATGGATTTGGTTCAGCATCCATAAACGTAAAAATGTGTATGCTCTCAGGAATTTCTGTTTAACCTTCTAGTGTATATTGTAGTCAGCATTTTTGATTGAAGTTCTATCATGGTTTGTGTGTTAAACAGAAATGTCATTATTCAAGAAGATGAAAAGTCATAAAGCATAATGCAATTCTGTAGTGTTACAAAAGGGGCAATAACCAATAGTGTGAATTCAGGCAAATGACTTGCTGGTAAAATATAATTTCCTTAAAGTGAAACAGATCAAAAAAAAGAAATTCCCTTATAAAACATCTCATAATTCATGAGTTGAAAGGACTGACCAGATTAGCCAAGTTACACAGATAATGACAGAAAATACTGCAATCAGAGCTTAACTTTACAAAGATCATAATATTGCTATAAATGCTCACGGGTCTGGCATTAGAAGGAGCTGAATTACATTCTTTCCACAAAACAGAGTGATCTTTCACACAAATAGAGATTTCAGTAGGTGAAATGAAAAGTAGCACCCACAAGAAGCAATGCAATATTAACAATGCAATATGTACACAATAACCTCAATAATTATTGAGTAAACTACAGGCAAGTTTTACTCATGATTTTCAGTCTATAAATATAATTTTACCCTAAAACAAACTCAGAGATTGATTTGTTGATTAAGGAAAAAATTGACCTGGCTTTTGTGATTCTGTTCCACTATTATCAACCTGAGCAAAACCTGATAACAAACATTGCTATATGACTGAATAATTATATCCCATCTGAGGCAGTGCCTTTCAGGTATGGAACTGCATCAGTCCCTGCATCCTCAATAAACACAAATATGTTCGCATGCTGGGTCTGGCTGGGGTGGAGTTAATTTATCGTTACTGTGCCGCTGTGTTTTAGATTAGCAACCAGTACAGTGCTTTAGCGATCGCGGAAGAGTGCTAGCACAGGATCCAGGCTTTCTCTGTTTCACTCTGCCCCCGCAGTGAGCAGAGCAGGTGAGGACAAGAGGCTGGGAGGGAACACAGCCGGGACAGCTGACCCAAACTGACACAAGGGATGTTCCATGCCTTATAACATCATGCTCAGCAATAAAAGCTGAGGAGAGGGGGAAGGTTTCTGAAGTAGCCATTGCTCAGGGACTGGCTGGTGGTCTGCTGGTGGGCGGGCAGCGACTGCCTTTGCACCACTCTTTTTCCTTCTTTTCCTTCACTTACCATACTGTCTTTGTCTCGACCCATGACAACTTCTCACTTTTGCCTTTGCAATTCTTTCCCAATCCCACTGGGGTGGAGTGAGCGAGTGGCTGGTGGGTGCTTACTTGCTGACCAGGGTCAGTCCACCATAGTTTAAAATGAAGGCTTTTTAGGTGAAAGACCAGTTAGATCACCCTGTGAAGTACAAGCATGAAAGGGCCTCTGAAAAGAAAGGGATTCTTAAGGCTGTTTAATTACCTAGGTTACAGATACATGATAATTACAGTTCTGTGATTCAGTTATTTGTAGAAGTTAAAACCAGGACTAAAAGTATATCCAAAATCTAATGGGAATAAACACACATGAAAGGACTTAACGAAATATTTAAACACTTGAAAATGAAAATAAGCCAAATAATTCTGGGACATTAATGGACTCACTGTTAAAAATCTTTAAATGTAATAAATATTTACATATATGCAGTTATGTAAGTAATATACAATATTAGTTTCAATCTATATATTTCAAAGTGATTAGTCACATAAAGCCACTCCATAATGAAATGTGATTGAGAAGAGCCCTTATTCCACACAAAGTCCAGATGGCTCTGGGAAGCATCAATAAATATAACTCCTATTCTGGCATGGGAAGTCATTTCACTAACACTTGCCTTGTGTACTCGGAAAGTTATAGGTGAAATTAGTTGTGAGAACCAATAGTCTTTCTTTGACTACAGTGGCAATCAATACTTTGTTTTGAACACAGGCAAACAAGTTAAATCCCAAGATTTAAAATACATCTCCCTAGAGTATCTGTATGAAAAACACCTATTTTTCTGGACATTTTCCAAAGTGCTGTCCCTATAAGAGCAAATCATGAAAGAATATTTCTTAATAAAGGATATCTAAAAACATTAAGACCATTCCCAAACCAGATACCACGGCTCTGATGAGAAGTCTAAAAATTTGTCTCAACCAGTATATTTGCCAGTGTTCTCCATAAAAAGTGCTTCACTTCCTTACAGTTGCCTCCTGATTAAAGTTCCCTTCATGGGAATGCAGACCAGTATCTTTATTCAAGCTGAGATGAGTTTTTGCATCCTTTCCAGACTGTTTTGAATTTCTGCCAACACAGCAATATTTAGCCAACTAATTTAGTATTACTGATTAATGCAAAAAGCCTATAGCTCTAAATCCTTTTCATGTATCTAGTGTTAACACTTGACAGGAATACCAGAAGCAGTAGAGCTGGTATAAAAAGGTAATGTATATGGGTAGATATTTTCAAGTTTTCCCATGAGTAACTGGTCTTTTAGATCAGCTGTTTAGCTACTATTCTCTCAGAAAGTGACAGAATAGAACCATACCCCGTTAGGTTCTCCTCCAGTGTAAAAGGGATGTTACAAAACTGAAGAAGGTCCATCAGATGGCTACCATGGTGATAAGGGGACTAAAGCACATAATCTCTGGGGAGAGGTGGAGGGGAAAGGCTTGCACAGTCTGGCAAAGAAGAGGCTAAGAGGCAATCTAATGGTAGCCTACAATTATTTGGAGAGTAGTTGCAAGATGACAAAGCCAATCTCTTCTCAGCAGTCTAAGATAACAAACTTCAGTTTGGCAGGCTGAGTCTGGACACTAAGAAAAAGCTTTTCACAAGGTGGGTAGTGCATCATAGAGATTATATGAATTTCATCTTTGGAGGTTTTCAAGACTTTGATAGACGAATCCATGACTGACCTGATTAGCGCTGGCATTAGCGCCACTTTGGAAGATTAGACATGACCGCCTCCAGAGGTTCCGCTGACTCAATTCATTCATGACTATGTGATAGCACATAAGAACTGGATTCATGTAGACATACTAACACATCCATTCTAAAACTGAAAAGGACTTGCTGTAGAAGCCTCTTCTAAAAAGGCCCAATTTTAGGGATGGGGACACAATTTTAATACATACTTGGAATTCTAAGAACCAGAAGAGTGTTTTAAAACACTGCAAGTGAGTACAGATTGAATTATACTCCCTGAAGTGCCATAGGGAATACAATCTAATCTCACCAGGTCAATAACATATTGTGCTAGTAAATCTAGTTTATTTTTTACTATACTCTTACCATTCTCTATTGATTATTTTCATCATTTTATCCATATAAATATGCTAGGTCACCCAGAAAACCTGATTACTGTAGTTAAAATTATCTAATGAAAAACAAAGTATTTATGCTTGCAGAGGAAGAAAACCATCAATTTTCACAGAAACTTTCAATAGTCTGTCCTGTAAAAGCTTGTCAAGAAAATTACCTAAATAAATCAGACGCATTAATTTGTAACCCTGAATGAAATGTATTTGGAGGATTATTTTTTTCTCATTTGAGTTTGCACGATAGTAGAAGAGCATTCTGAACTTTGCTTTGGTTTCAAAATAACTAAGCGATGTCACTTCTGCAGTAATTGCTGGAATATGTGCCCTGGTATCCCGAACACTTAGAAGGAAGACACTAATATTGGTAGAGAGAGGGCTCTTGAAGATTCCTGCTCCCTAATAATTTCTTTCAGAGACTTCCTTATGGATATAGAATAGGGAAAGGCAAAAAGAGAATGAGTGAGTCATGTGGTTTGAGAAGTGCTAAGATTAATTTCCTTCATCAGACACAAGTATTGTAAAAAAGCTCATGGTGATCACTGCAAAATCAGATTTTTATTCTGGTAAATTCTTATGCTTATCACTGCTTTTTGCAGCCAGGAAGACTTTCCCACCATTCTTCTGTCTGTTCATTCTGTTAAACCTCTTTAAAATGGCCGGCAGTAGAGTCTTTCTAGCCACAAAGCAACTGAGAACTGCTAGCTCCTCATGAGTCAAAAGAATGTTATAGATGGATAGCTGCCAGATTAGTTAAATACAGCCTAGTCGAGCCTACGTCTTTTTTCATCTCTTTTTCCTTTATGTCCATGACGGGATAATCTGAGGAATTCAAAAGCCTAATATACTTACTACTGAAGACATCTCACTCATTACACATGGACTCTGTGGTGTTATGGCATCAAAGCAGAATATGGATTTACATATTTTCTCCAGCACTGATAAGCAGCAAAACATTCAATGTATTCTCAAATTGGATTAGGTCAAATGTCTGCTTTCTGATCTTCTAGCTGTCATTTATAGCTACCAAATCTTTACTATACACTTAATCACCAGTTTAGATTAAAAATGGAAAAAACCCAAAACTTAGTACTGAAATTATGATTGCAAAAAGTAGTCTCAAACAACCCATGGCAAAATTTAGCAAAATTAGTAGTTTGGTACTTGGCTATAAGCCATATTAAAAATAGGTATATTTTTAAAATCTAATGACATGTTTATGCATTACCTGTTTAAAATAATTAACAACTGAAACAATGACCATATGTAGCCATTAGGATAATGGTATTAAATGGATATGCAAATTTCCTTGCAAAAAACCCTGAGTATCTGTGAGGAAAGCAAGGTAATTATGACACATGAAATGAACTGAATTGCACCATTAAGAATTTAAACCAGAAATATTTCAAGTAAGAAAATAGGAATAATTCTGGTTTTGTAAGTTTTGGAATAGCATAAATTTATTTTAAAAAGTATTGTCTCAGAAATAGAAATGTCATCTTTTTTTTGGGTGAAGTCTGTGTTCATGTATTTGTAACAAATGGTATCTCAGATCCCTCGCAGACAGCCTAACCAATGTAACGCGTGCAGCAGCAATTGCAAAACCTGATATTTAGAGAGAACAGAAACTAATGTACTTGATCCTTCCCTTTTTTTCAAAGGTATTTACAGTCCCTCCTTCCTGGACTTTAACCCTGTTGTTGTAAATGTTAGCTGGCGATTTGCTGACTTATGTCAGCATTGAGATTTGGCACCATGCTTCATTAGCTAGCCAACAAAGCAATTCAGGAGTGTTATTGAATCATATACCATTCTTAGTGTTCTTTGTATTTCACTGTATGATTTTTTTTTACCATCTTATTTCTCCAGAAAGAGAAAAATGCTTTGCATTCTATTTTTAAAACTATCCCCAGTAGCAATACCAATACTAGTATTTTTACAGTCCATCTTCTCCCACCCTCAAATTCTAATAATACCCAATAGAAACTACTTTAAATTTTATGCTTAATGTAATGTCTTAAATTAACAGTATTGCTAAAAGAGAGATATTTTTTCTATTTCTGTGTAATTCTTTTCAGTTCACATCTATGTAGGTTTTCCCTTGTGTTGAATGCTATTTCCTGTTCTGTTCAGTATACTATCTTACCACGTATCTTCCCATCAGCAACTGAATTGATCAGAACTAGACAGCAGTACAGTACTGTCTCTCAGAATTATAGATTTACTTCCAATGAAGCCGATAGGAGCTTGTCATCAACATAATATTCAAATTGCCATATCGAAAATAACTCGGTCTTTAACACAGTTACTCAAAAGCACTCAAAAGAGTCAGCTGATATCAGAAAAAGGAGATTTTAAAGAATGAAATCACTTACTCGAAAGTTGGTATTTAGCTATTTTTATTGGAAGGTAAGATTTGTCTTTCCTAGTCTTTGTTAAAATTTTAATTGTCTGAAGTGTAGTAATATTATATTGAAAAACTATGTCACATTTCTCTTAAATTGGATCACTGAGAAATATCCAGAATCAGAATGCTCACATACATTGCAATAAACATAAATGAGAACAAAGCTGAGTCAAATATGTAGTTTAATACATTAAGTCTTACTGAAAATCACCAGCTAATTGTAACTGGACTTTACCAATAAGGAGAAGTTGCTACCAGCAGTGCAAAGTATCTTGTCCAGAACACAAGTTTGCTAACAGGAAAGGAGACTTATTTCCTCATTGCTCCATGAGGAACAAGAATAACATAATATTCTTGACAGATGATGTGACAGCCTACCTGGCAAAATGAAATTCCAGAAGTCAGTATTAATATGGCTTGCATTTCATATTTAGGGCCATTGTTCATCCAAGAACACACAGCATTAAAAAATGCTGACTGTGCCTTTGAATGAGAAAGGAAGCTTTCATGCATAAGTTCCTTAAGGAACATAAATATTTACAGACTAATTTGCTACAATACCTTATGATAAATTTTCTGTCTTCATCAAGCCATGCTAAAATCTTGATATTTTGCATGTCCAAGAAGTTGTCTGAAGGACTGCAACACTGCTCTTCAAAAAGGCACTTCAGAAGGCCAAAAAATAGCAGTTGTCTTTATGACACTTTAGTAGTCCCTTATAGGAATATTTTTATTGTCAATAGCAATGAAATAACTGAATTATTTGTGAGCCGCCAATGCAAATATTTCTGACTTTCAAATTTACAGAAGTTTAGCATATGTACATATTGCTTTACAAAACTTTCTCACGTTCCTTCCTTTAAGTATATTTGGATTTTAATGGATTAAATGGAACTAAAGGTAGAAGGAAAACATTAATCACATGCTTCCATCAATTAAAACAAACTAGTAGGTCTCCAAGTCATGTGGGTCTTTGGGTACTATGATTTGTTTAAACACAACCACTAAAGTAACTGAACATGGGGGATCAGAGTTTTAAAATGTGATTTGGACTCGAGTTTGGTTCACCACCCCTACATTACTATCTGATAGCTACAGAAATAAAACATTTTTTTGGCAAAACTTGGAGAGAAAGGTTAATTTTTAAGAGAAGAAAATCGAGTAAGAATGGATTTAAAAAATACAAAACACAAACCACAAAACAACAGAAAACACAAACTGTTACTGGATAAGGATCTTCTAAAAAATCTGAAGAAATAAAACCCCAAAGCCATTGAGAAACACCTCGTTAAAACTATATCACGATTCTGCAGAAGTAGAATCTGAAGCACCAAAAAAGCAGTATTGTCTCGTCAAAGACAAAGCAGGGCCAGAAAGGGATATCAAGTGTCCATAACCATAGCCTATGAAGCTAATAGGCCACATTTATTACCATGCGTATATATAAAATCACATGCAATCTGTAGCCACCAAAGACAGGGTAGTGCTTTTTTCATCTCTGACACAACACACAAAATATGTAGCTGTTAACATTTAGTTAAGACAGAGTAGTACCACTAATGTGATTCTACTGAAGTAACTTTGGTTATATTACAGTAACAAGTTCACACCTAACATCTGAGAACTCTGAATAGCATTGTTAGGGCCCAGCAGAATGTATGTATTAACACCCAAACATTAAAGTCCAGGGGACAAGCTTAAATTGCTACCTAGGAAATATTACTTTACCTGAGAATAAATTCTACTGATACTGTGAATTAATTTTAGTATGCTTAAATGTTACAAAAAATATTGCAAGGATTGATGAGACAGCAAGGTAAATATATATGTATGTGCACCACTTACTTTGTGTGTTTTTGAAAGAACTATATATTTCATCCATCACAACCATACATCACTTCGATCAGCATTGCAACATAAAATACCCTTCTGCTTCTGTTCAATAGTTCAAAATCTAAAGGAAATCTTTATCAGTTATACCCATTAAGTTCAAGGAAGTATTATATACCATCACATCTTGAACTTCCAAAGAGACAGTAACATTAAATGCCCAGGAGCAAATCTCAAGGAAGGAAATATATGCTTTCTGAATTACTTTCATTTGATCTGGATGTGAAGGGAGAGTCAAGACACAACAAAAATTTGCACCTCATCATTAGGGTTTTATTTTTTTGCTTGGTTTGCTTTCTGTTTGTTTCTTTGTTGCGTTTTTGTTTGTTTTTTTAACACACAAAACATTTCTCTGAGATGAGTGAGAACTTCCACATCCATTAAAGTTTCTGCATATGCCTCAGAACACTTTATTAACATATCCATTACAGAAAGTATCATCTCCATTCTACAAATGAGATCCTGAAACAGATCTATTTATTTGAAACTATCTCTACAAGAGACGTTCCATTTAAAACAAGAACAAAACAACAACAACAAAAAGACCAGGTTGCCAACTTAAATTTACGTTGTGCAGATAGAAGGGACCCAAAACATTTTGAAGATGCTACAGAAGCAGGTGAATCCTTAACGACAGCATGTTTTTTACAAAGCTGTGTTTTTACATTCACAATTTATTCTCATTCAAGAGTTTCCAATAGAATAAATACCCATGTATTCTTTTTTCAATGGTTTACCAAGTCTTGATTTAGCCTAGTGGACAAGGTTTGGGTCAACGCCTTGTCATGGGCACACATGCATGAATACTTTGCCAGAAGTTACTAGTTTTGGGTCACATCCCACAGAAAAGAATTGTTAACTCTCTGTCACTGAGCCAAACCTGAATTCTTTAAAACATAATATTTTCACTACAAATTGTGCATGCCTGATACGCCAGACAATGGTCCCTGAAGTAACTGAAGCAACAAAATGTGTAATGACAGCATACAACAGCAGCTATAACAATATGGACCCCAAAAATATTTGCACTTTCTTTAAAAAAAAGTCTACATCCTTAATTTTTAGTCAGGCTCTTTTCTTTTAATTTCGTGTGTAGGAGCAGAATTATAATGAATAGGAATCAAGAATTTTAAAAAAGACATCATCTCCTTTTAAAAATTTGTCATTCATTTGCAATTATATCTTACTAGATAGTAATATGTTTTAATATTAGATGGAAATATATTTTAAATAATAATAAGTGAAAATAAACAGATGGTAAACAGCAGGAACTCCCAAATAACATAGACAACATCTTAAAACGCTTATGAAATCCTTCCTTCAACATACAGTTTCTTCAAGAATAGCTCACACAAAAAAGTAATCGGAAATCGTGTATGCTTTAGCTCTTTTAAACCATAATATTTCCATGCACCAGCTGTCTTCATAAGCATTTGTAAAGACATGCAACATGTTACCACATCGAAACAGCATGAGTTTCCTGGCACAGGTCTTTTATAGGGACTCAAGCTGCTAAAAATAGCATGACAGTATTTAAATTAAACTCCCCTCACAAACTGTGAAAAACCAACCAGGAGGAACATTCCACTAATATTAGTGATATTCTTAATAATGAAAAAATATGGCAGCAACATAATTCAACTGGTCATTCAGATCCATTTATATAAAGCCGTGTAAACATTTGATTATTACAATGAGTGAATTGAATTCAGTGTCATTACACATAGCATCCGAATTCTATATACACACTATGTACAAGATATTATTAGACCAGAGGTGGCTATTCTGCTTCTTCCTCCTCCTTCTCTCTCATTAATGCAGTAAATCCAATGTGTGTTTTCACTACTATCTCTATCTCCTGAGCAATTAACTTATGTCATCACTCTACAGTCTCTAGTTCTAATTTATACTTAATGAAAAGAAAGTGTTAGAACCCATGTGCACATCTGATTAAATAATGACATGTAGCACACTCTTAATTGTGATACTTGTGTGACAGTTTTAATATATATCTATTAAAAAGTTGAAATAGGCTTACGCAACAAAAAATTGTTAAAATCGCACAAAGACAACTAATAGATTCACTTCAAAAACAACTTGGGAACTCCAATCTTATATTAATGTAATTTTTTGAATTACAAATAAAGTACTTATAATACTACAAATTAAAATGAATTTAATTGTGTTTCCAAGTTGGTATCTCAGTTTAATTTTTTATTGGCCTTCTCTTTTAAGCGATTTTATGAGATCTTCTTTCCAGAACTCAACTAGGACATGCATATATTTAAACTATATACCTATCCTGATATATTTCTAATTTTACTTTTGTGGAAATTAAAAGATTTATCCCATAGGTTTGAGTAAAAACTTATATTTATATTTGTTTTAAATGGATCTCTTCTGAATCTCAAGCACTGATACTGTTGACTTTACTAAAATTCGGGTTTTGGAAAGCTAAGTCTGCAGCTTTTTTTTGTTGTTGTTGTTTTTTTTTTTTAATGGATTAAAGCAGCCTTGGGGCAAAATGTGATCCAGACAGTCTTCCTCCAAGGAACGTTCTTGGTGCAAAAACTGAAAATTAAACCTGAAGGCTTGAGTACAAGGTGCGAAATGCAAAGCTCCCCTTGTGTTTTCTCATCATCTTCAACTTCCTTGTTAAAAATTTATCAAACCTACCAGTTATGAATATCAAGCACTATCAAAATGCATGAGATTAAAACATCAAGGTTCATTGCTTTAAGAAACTGTCAGCCCGAGAAGCTGGATTTCTTTTTCCTGAATAACATGTGAATTTTCCATTATGCTACACTAGTTTTTTTCTAAGAAGAATACAAAACAGATGTTCAAGGTCTACAGCCCATACCAGATCATGTATCACAAAATAGCCCACAGAGGCTTCTATAACAAAATTCTAGGCTTCTTTTTTATTTCTTTCCTACACTAATTGTGCACACTTTTAGGCGCCTGTAGCTGTTACCTTTTCTACCAGGCTGAAGGCTTTTTCCTTGAGACACTAGTTGAAAGACATTTTTAATTCACATACCCTACTGCTAGTCTCATTAAAGGAAAGCAATGCCCTCAGTGACATACAGAGCTAGTTCTATCTTAAAGCTTGCATGCAAGGGAAAATTTCTAATGTAAAAATTTTTTATATTTATATATATGTATATATTAAGTGTGAGATACCATGTATATTTATATATTATATACCTCTAATGTGTACCTATCTATATTATATATTGTGTATAGACACTTAATGCCTTTTTTTAAGAAAATTCTAAAAGGCATTTAAGGCATTGTTTCATACACAATTATGACACATCTAATTTTAATCTCAGTTTCAACAGCGACATAACCTTAGTTTCCTTTGAAAATAAACAGTACATTTAGATAACATGCTGGAGCTAAAATATCAAATCTAGCCAGTATTTGTTTGGATATACCACAGATACTTTCAAAGATGCTTTCTTAGATACTGGAGAGCAATGTAGCTGTGTTAGCTCTACTGTTGTACTGACAAAGCTATTCTGAAAACCTATCCTGAAAACAGTTTGTTCAATGCAATTGCAAAGAGCTCCGCACGTTATACTTTGCAAACCAAATGGATCTCAAATCAGTTTTTGAAAGTGAAATTAAAGCTGTCTGAATCATTTAGGCCTTACCCTTTCAAGTGGAGAAATACCACAATACCTTGAAATGTACAGACTGAAGCCCTAACTTCCATTAGGAACCAACTTCTCCAGCAGACATGAAATTCAAATATGCAGCCATTAAAGGAATAAAGGTTGCGGTGTTACAAAGGGCGTTACACAATATAACAACAACAGTAAAGTAAATGACAAAATAACACTTTCATGTAATTTCTAACTTCTGTAAAAGCTCAGGAATTCATGGATTAATTTTTTCTTCCCACCAGTGCAAATAGGTAACAGCTCAAAACTGCCAGCAATTATTTAAAATTCAGAGGAAGGAGGTCTCCCTTTCACTAAAAGGAGCAGAAAGTGGCCTTACAAGTTAAATAATGTTAATGTAATCATAAGCATATTAAACTGTAGTAGATTAAAGCTAATTTTTGGTACAACTTTGCATTTTATGAATTAAATAACCTTGCCACGAATCCAGTTGAAATGGGAATAGATTTTTTCGCATTAATTTAGAAGTCTTTGCAGAAACGTTAGACAAACTTTTTGATTTTCAGATCACATCATTAGAACAATCACAAGCAAACAGTTCAAGAAACATGACCAAAGTTAAGAGAAAAACAACAAAACCAAACCCCCAGAAATGAAGTTTTGCTTATATTTGTCAACAATAAGAACAGTAGGTGATGTTAGGGCATCTGGCTTCTGTCAATATTTAAGCATTATAGCATTAGGTCTGCTTGGATCACTTCAGCTCTGTGGTGACGGAATTAAATGATGGTAGCAGCTAACATTCTGTAGCTACTTCTGTAAGGCTGCTGCAAACACCAGTAACAGCAGCAGTAAAAGGACTCTACAGTTCTCAAGGAACAGCCTAGAGCTAGTGACTACAGTGCGTCTTGTACAATAAATTCTCTAATATTTTTCAAATCATGACCCACATAAACCACACTTTACTCTTGTCTTTAAATTATACATTTTTCAGTTATACAATATTACAAGCAGAATTGCTTTGAACTTCTAGGAAAGTGGATTTTTTTTAATTTTTGTTTTTAGGAAATAAATTCAAGTGGCACAAAGAAGTCCTAAAACCAACCCCTTCTTCCCCTCCTATGCCAAACTCCTCTAGATTTCAGTCTAATGAGTTTTTAAAATCTATTACAATTAAATCTTCAAGGCACTTATTATATGATATGTAATCGTAGTCTCACTTTCAGGAAGATGCATGCTTCAAATTCCCATTCATTTTTAAAAACTAAAATACAAGCATTTAAATTACCTTGGGACTCACCCTTTTTTCCCTAAACATGTTTTTAACAATTTATTTATTTTTAAAAATATTATTTTAAGCTTTCCACCAGTCTGAAAATGTCAATGAGATATAAACTAATTGTGTGAAACTAATAATAAGAAACCCAATAAACCACATTAAAAAAAAAATCTTCAGGACACCTTAATCTATATGAGCCTTGCAGTCAGTATAAGCTTCAAACTCAATCTTAGATTTTTATGACAAATGCCAGCCATGTTTATGTTCCTGGTATTTCTGTGAGGTGCCCAGATGATGACCTTTGATCAGATTTATTTCTGAAGTATGACAAATTGCATGGCTAAAAGTTTACAGTATTAAGCAATTACTACTAGCTACCTCAGATTTTTTTATTTTGGATATTGCCAAACACACATACAACTTCCTGGAATATTCATTGGAATATTGCATGGCAATAGGCTCACATTTCCATAATTCCATAATCATGTCTGATAACACCAGTAGTATGAGTATGTATGACACACAAAATTGTATTTTATCCCAGTACTTGCAATAGAGAATTCATAAGTGGTTTCCTTTGCCAAAAAAAGCTGGAGTGTTTAAACCCTCACCCCCACAATGAACACAGGCTTCTACTCTCCAACTTTGAAATAATGACTGAAATTTAATGGAGGGTTCTTAAACACATCTAAAGTATAAGAAATCCACATATGTATAACAGATCATTCAGGTAGCTGGTTGGTTGAACACAACAGTTCTTCCTTACTAGGATCAGCTACTCTCTACTCCAGGCCTGGTCTGCCTCACTGCTGAATATTAAGATAAGACATAAAATAAATTTTCCAACCAGCCTGCTTCTTCTCTAGGAGAACTTTATTCCATCAATGACATTAATAGATAATAAAGTTAATAATACTTTAAAGTTTAAAGCGCAGATATGAAGTCTCGTCCTCAGGAAAACAGAAGCCTATGTCACTGAAGGCATGGGATATCTTACAATTTTTCTAGTGTGTACTTAGGGGGTTTCATTGACAAGCTCTGGCAGCAGGCAGACATATTTCTCTTTAAACACCTGCAGTTAACCCTCTACAGGCTATATTCATTGTTCAGATTAGTTCTAGCACATCTGTTCAAAGCCAAAGTAAACCTAAACACCATATCCACTGTAGCTGTAAAGTAGTTTGTAACTGATGTGAGGTATAAGGTAAGTATTGTATACTGACAAATGCTCTCATATCACACAAATTGGTAACAGAATTGGTCTGAGGCTTAATTTCACCCATCATTCCTTTCTCATGTTAAACATAAATGATGTGGATGAGAAAGAACTGTGGCATTGCCGCAAGGTCAAATCATCATCACTATTAGAGACACTGTCCAAAGCTTTGTGCAGAAAACTTTGCATAGAAAAGACAGTTTTGTTGTCCACTCTTATAATACTAATACAATGATTGCCAAGTGAAGTTTGTAAAGAAAGCATCAATGATAATGGATTTTATCATTTTAGGTTGATATTACCAGCAATGCTCGAGTTACTTTCAGCAGAGAAACACTAAAACCCCACCATGCCTCCAGACTCTTCAGTTTCCTTATTTTGACATAGAACATCCCACAAATTACAGCGTATGCAATGAGGTGTCTGCATGCCACATCACGTACCAGAATAACATGTCATACACAGTGGTGCCAGCATGTGATCTCTTTCGGTGCGGGGACAGACTGGCAGGAATAGATTCCTGTGGCACAGCACACCACCAGGGCCTCTCCCCCACCAGGTATGTTATGCATCTAGGATCAGATGCAGCACTACCAACTCATGAAATGCAGGACCTGGAGTGGACTAATTTAAAGCTATGGGGCTGCTGCAAAGCAAGTCCTGCCCTAGAAAGGATTATATTTGTCAACCTTGTGTTTCAGAGAGGTAAAAATACCTTTTCAAAAAGAAGCAATTTCTCGTGTGGTCACTTGGAACAGCTTCTGCTGTTCAACATGGGTGAGAACAAGAAAAACAAATGACTGTACGTGACTATTATTTAACATCACAAAAACTGGCAACTGGCAAGGAGATTTTTCAGTGGCTGTTAAGCAACTTCCCAGCTTTCAGTTGACATCTAACATTTTTATCTCTGAAAATCTCTTCATAATGTGTGCATAATCTAATATTCTGGTGAGCAAAGCAGTTTTAAATAGCACATTCTTTAAAAGCCTGATCAGCTGCTAAAAAGTTCTAAAGGAAAAATTCTCTTATTCTGATTCACTCAAAGATAATTCTCCCTTAAGACAGTCTAGTTTCCTTAAGGTTCCATTTAGACAAAAGGAAGATTTATTAGGATGTACCTGAGCATCTTGCTTGCTAGTACATCTCTCAAACAAAACCAGAGACAATGTATTTCTTGGATTACTTAAATAAGTTTATAATATACATTAAAACAAAGAACATTCTTGGAATTCAGCCTTATATGTAGAAGCTGCTGTTCAAACTTTTCAGATTCAACAGTATAATGCACATTTTGACTTTATAAGCAATTTACTCACATATATACTTTTGCAGTTTATGTCCCACCTATATCTCTTTCATGAATGCCAGTGGGCTTTAAATATCTACCACATCCCCTTCAGTTCCCTTCCTTTCCTTCATTAAATACTTCACACTTTTTAGGACCTATATTGCTCTCACATAAAGAGGATTTATGAATAAACATGTGAGATGAGCTCTCACTTCCCCAGCCTAACATCGAAATGCAGCAGCAGCTCATATATTTAGTTTCAAAGTCAGGTAAGAATTCCCTATGGAATATGCATTGTGTAATATTTGACATAAACCTAACATTCCTTTTTGATTTACAAATGTATTCTCTGAAGAGTACAAGATAAAAATACAGAATCTTTCAATATAACTTCATGAAATGTTGGAATTAGCATCAGCGTGTTCCTGTGCCCTATGAGCTGCGTCAGCTGCTTGGCTGTTCACAAATACCAAGCAATCACAGCTATGTACATTTGTATTAAATTTGTTTATCAACCCTGTTGCTCTTCTGCTTTATTCAAAACCCATTTCTATGTGACCAGAGTAGGCTCTCACTAAGCCTATTTTTTTTTTCCATCTGTAAAATCCGTAATGAACAGATTAAGTCATTTTTAATTACAAACTAATAACAAACTAATGGTATAATTTATGTGGTAATCTAATTTGTCATTTGAACGCTGTAGAAAATAACAGTAGCTGCCAAGCAAGACATCCTACAAAATTGTTGTAATACATATTCAGATAACAGAAACCTCATCATACCATTCCAAATTAAGAATTTATAAGGGATACAGAGCAAATGACAACAGCACAGTAGCCGCAGTAGCATACAACTTAGTGAAAGTAAATTGCAGAACCGTTTTGGTAAGAATATTTTAAGAGTCAATTAACTTTCCTCTACTTTTCCAACATGTATCTTTCTCACATATTTTAAATCACTCTCAGGCTTTATGTTCCAAGCTGTGAGAGATACATAGAGCTAGTGGTAAACTGCATAGCAGTGAGAGACACTTCCCATCCTGCCAAGACTCAATATGACGGGAGATAAAGCACCAGCCATGTGAGAAATCTTAAATTTATGTAGGGTTAATTTCTTTAGCATATATAACATTTTCTATAGCCTCAGTATTTAGATTCAGTATTTAGATGTAAATTATGTATAACAATAAAAGTGACGTAACTGCTCCTTTGTGTGGGTTAGAGGTATGTTTGGGCATAAATTTGGACTGAGATGAGACGTATGTGGAGTTGTGAAGGTAAAAGCACAAAAAGCAGCACTTCTAAGTCCAAAATAAAGTCTGAAAATGCCTTTTTATGACACCACATAAAAATGAACTCATGGTATTTCTGGCAAATATTAGAAAGTTGTGCATTCTAGCGCAGAAAGCTGCAACAATTTGTCCAACTGAATGTGTGGTTCATCAGTACAAAAGCACTGGAATCCTTTCCATAAGACAGCATTCTGACACCGCCTCCTAAGCTCAGAATATTTGTATTTTCCAAGACTTTTATTTAATCACTTCCAAGAATAAATGTATTCTCCGTCTTCTACAAAATGGTCAGTCTTTATTTAAAATATTATTCTGAGTCATTTTTAACCACTGGTCTTTACTTTGTTTTGTGAATCTTGTAATGTATTGATATTACATCTACACAGCTACTCTGAACTCATAAAAAGTATGAAATATGACACAGGAAAGGATTTCAATATGGTCTCAGTGAAACAAATCTCTCCAAATGTGCCATACTGACTGAGAACCAAAGAAAAATTTAACCGTCCTCTAAAGACCTGGACAGGTAGTCATTTCACTGCTGTGTATTTGCTTAAGTTTAATACGTCATGAATTGGCCTGATGACTTTGATCTCATGCAGGCCATACAGATACGTTTATTACATATTGCTGAAATTGAAACATTTGACACCTAAAGAATTTTTAAGGCAATTTCTAGAGCTATGCCCAACTTAGCAAGCCTCCATCTGTTGGAGAAGAAACTATGTAGGTACTGCTCAGCTTACTTGGCAAAATAATGTAAGCTTCTCAGCTTCCATGGAAATTTGTCTTGGCTTTCTTTCATGGACTGATTTTTCCATGAGAAGAACTGTATATGAAATCACACTCTGAGATTGCTCCTTTAAGCCCCGCATTCACACACACTTCCAGAAAAAAAACTTATCCTACAATTGAAGAGGTGTCATAGAAGTAGTCCAAATATATTTTAAAATTCTTGGATCCAAGAGCATTCTACACTACATCTCCACTGTCATCATTAATCTGCACGTTGTTCCAATCTTTTTCTAAATTCACCTACCACTGCAATGGAAAACTACAACATTCTACATACAATCCCTTTCCAGCTCCAGGTGACATTCAACTACTGCCCAAATCAAGAAGTTGAAGAGATGTAGCAATGCAACAGGTACCAGCAACTCAAACCCAAATATGCTGCTGTAAAAACAAAAATACTGCTGAAAGAATGGGCAAGCTTACAGCTGTTTGTTCATACTCCTATTCAACAATTTATCCTTGCATAAAATGAAAGATAAGTACAGGATCTCCAACAGGTAGGGTAGAAAATTCTGCCACCTTCCCTCACTGGGTTAATCTGTGGCAGATAGTGAACGATGTTTCCTTATTGCTGTTGCTTTTCAGACTACAGCTGCCAAATATATCTTAAGCATCTGAAATGATCGCATTTGAAATTAAAGTGCATCTTTGAGAAAGGAATGTTCTGTTGCCCTGAAGGGTAAACCCCTGAAGCACACCTGAAAGACGAAAACTGATCCATTTAAATTTAATACATATCTATGTTAAGTATAATTGTTACAAACATCACATGCTATACAATTTTGAGCAGCTTTCTGAATTCTTACATTTATAACTACACTGGAATGGAAAAGGAGTTCTACAAGATTTAGGGTTACAAGCAACAGGAAACTATAAAATATTTCAGTTCCTTATCCCGAAATTTTAACAAGCAAAAGACTTAAAAGAAAAATATTTACGTGGCTTTTAACGTATGCATGCATTTGATCATGGGAATTAAGATACATATTATGTACTCTTTATCTCCATTAATATAAGACAAAACCTCAAAGACACACCAAGAACAAAGCGTATCTTTTTTAGGAAGTTTGACTACTTATTTCACTCTGCATTGATGCAGGAAAAACTGATCAATGACATTGCTGAGTATCACAAAGTACTGGGTGTACTTGCCTGGTTCAGTGTTCAGTCAAGTAAGTAGAAATCAAAGAATGTTGTTAAGATGTTAATCAGACCTTTAGCCTTCACATTCAATACCACAACTTTGTTCTGTAAATTCCTGGAAAATCGGAAGCTTTTGTTTTAGAGAAAAAACCTAAAACTTTCATGCCGGTTACTGATGATGATATTTTAAAAAATGTATTCAAGTACATCACCAAAATATATTTTAAGAAATATGCCTGGCCCATGGAACTCAAAAAGCTTCTGCAGAGTGTAAAATTCAGTCTCCTTCATCTTTAAATTATTAGCAGGGGGCCTTTCAGTATAAAAGACTACTATTTCTAGGGAAAAAGAAGAAAAAGAAAGGGGTAAAAAATAAACATTACTGGAATATTCAATGAGCTACAAGGAAAAAAGTGTGCTTTTGTTTACGCTTCTCAATAAATATAGAAACATTTTTTAACAACCTTTGTTATGTCAACAGATTCATGTTGTGCCTTTTTGCTACAACCTTTGTCATGAGAAGGAGGTATGAGAATTATCATTCTTGATATTTCTGACCTTTTCAGTATTCAGTTATATTTAGATTCATTGTCAGTTCCACCTCTTCTTCACAGGTTACTAAGGCTGTAACCAAAGAAAAATGCAAATTGCCAGCAAGTCAAATTACAGAACATTAATAAGGTCGAAGCAGTACAGTTTATTATCATCTTTCACAGAATACATGAAACATTAACACTGTGTTACTTCATTCTCATGACAATAATTGCGAAGAGACCTTCCTGTGCAACTTATTCTCATTACAACTTTAAAATTACATTGTGATTTGTAATCCTGTAGTCCTCTTAGAATTTGTCTCTCTCTAAATATCTCGATTATTTCAAAATGCATTGAGCTGCACATGAAATATTTTCTGATAACATGCCTTATTTGTACTTCAGAGTTTTATTTAAACTAATGGAAAGCAGAGAAGAGTACATTAGCAGGAAGACTGTAAGACAGCATGCCGTTTCACATGCATACGCATGAAAACAGTGCATGAACTCAATGGTTGAGCGAGAGATTGGGCTAAAGACCTCCTTTCATCCTACTCAATTTCAATTATTCTCTGATTATATCATTTTGAAGATCAAAATACAAGCACTGTCTGAGAATGCCTACGTAAGGTGTAGTGTATTGTACAGGCAGAGGTTGTTAAATAGTCAATAAAAAATGCTCCTGGAGATGCAAGAATAGGCAAACAAGAATCCTTTAAACTCAGTTAAGATAATAAAATTGTTTTGTAGTCACATTCGGTCTAGCTGGAGACACTATGACAAGTACACTTGCAATGCAGATTCTATTTGCCACCTAGGCAGTAACTGACCATTCTCTGTTCCAATTCCCCACAAGAAAATTACCCTATGTAAACCAGCACTCTCTACATAAATATATGTATAAAATACAAGTATTTTTAACTCACACTTGGTCCATCAATATATATGCCACAAAAAGTTTTCTTATGGAAAGGGAGGAAAGGAGGATGATTTCCTAAATGGAGATAACAATCAGAAATCAACAAAAAGGAAAATGGTAAGAGATAGTAAACCAACCAGAAACAAGGAGCAGAATTATCTTCCAACATGTAGAGAAAAAAGCAAAATCTCTAATTAAAAGGAAAGAAAGCTATAGAAAACCAGCTTCAGTAACTGTCTAGAACTGTCTAGGTGAGATTGTTCTTTGGTAAACAGCAGCATACATGACATTTTTGTCTTTCAGCTTCATTGCACATTGGATATGGAATGACCACCCATTTACACATTAAAAGTCAAATTTTGAATTAAAACACTGCAAATATTAATCTCTCAGCTTCTAAATTAAACTTCTGTGATCACAGTTCTCTATAATTTCTCTAAAATGTGCACAGTACCACAAAAAAACCTAGTTTCATAACGTTACCAGTTCATTCAGAACTTAGTAGTATGGAAATTCTCATTAGATTAACTTAGGTATTCTTACATGAGTATTTTTTTAAAAAAAAATATTAATTCCAGATCTGGATAAGTTTCAGCATTTTGAGACAGGTTTGGGGCAATGACAGACATTGACAACAGAGGCACTGCTTTCATTACTCTAAGAAAACGGATACCACCGTCAGATATTTATTGTATCTTGCTCCTCATGCAAAAAGTGCATGAACAATTTCAAAATATGTTAAATGCCCTGTGCCAAAATAATAAATGACCTAATTTGTAATATTAGACAAGCACGAGAATTACACTCACTGTTGTGAATAGCCCTGTGGCAAGACTTCTCATTGAAAAGCTTTCAGCATTACTGCAATAGGAGACAAAGTTTTCTCTCTTATCCCGCACTGCAACATATACCAGCCCAAATGGTACAATTCTCATAATACATTATTCCAAAAGCTAGTTGGCCTCAAGTTTACCTAACCTGACCTTTTAGATAGTACGGGATAGATTTTCAGCTCAGTGCTAGGAAATGACATCCCATTAGCACCAACAGAAGTTGCACACTGACCTCCCCATGCAATAGGGTGAACATTAACCTTAATTTGCTCAGAAACCATTCATAGAAGCTTCTAAGTTCTACATTACATATGGAATACTTTTCCCTGAACAACAAAAATATCCTTGTTTTTTATTCAGAGCATCAGTGTTCGGTAAATATGGCGAAGCTGACTTGAAAGTAGAAGTAATTATAATTGAAAGCCATTTATTTCTTATAAACTGAAATAAGTAGACAATGCTTAAGTGTTGGTACAGATTCAATTTATGACAAAGCGGAGCAATTAGTTAAGGCAGTATCAATAGGAAAGGGAAAAATTCAAGGAGAGTACAGAAAGTTAGATGACACTGATGAAAACAGAATGGGCTGTCCATCTCAAAAGAGCTGCTACTTCAGAGTTTTAGCTGAATGTAACACAGAAAGCATGTTTCTCATTTTTAAGTACAAATAAGGAAAAAGAAATTCAGATCAACATAAATTAACTTACAGTTCTTTTTAAGGCAGGTCACTAACAAGTGAAATTACAAACTCTCAACTAGTTAAGCCAACCCAAATAAGGATTGGACAAACAAGCAACAGAAGGCCAGAATTTTGCAAAGCAGTTCTGCTATTGAAATAACCAATATATCATGCAACCACAAGCCAAGGCTCTGTACATTTAAACAATTAAACATAAATAGGAACTGAGAACTATCAGTGTCACCCTGTGGCAATGAAAACCAATGAGGATTAATATGTTTTGGGCTTTTGGGAAACACTAGATAAAAAGTTCATGAGTACTTTCTGCACATTAAGCTATACTAGCTCTGTCCTTCTGAATTCGGTCATCCAGCTGCCATTTAAAACAGCGATCAGCTGAAGAGCTGAGAGTGGGCTGTCAAAGAAAAGCTATTTTATAAAGCTACAGTAGTAACATTATGAAATACTGGTAAATCATAAAAATACTCACAAAGCTGCACGATAGGACTAATTTTGTAATTAAATTTGGATAATCTAAGTTACTTTGGGAGTGGTACACCTGTCTCGGAAGCCTGCATGCTAACACAGGTCACATATGCAGTCTGAGCATATCCAGTTATGAAACACAGGTCGCTCAATTCTGAATATAATTGATGGATATGGATAGACTCTGAGCAGAAGGTTTGGAATGGGAAGTTATCTTTCATGACAACTGGCCAGAAGTTTAGCTAGGTCATAATTTTATTATGGACATATAAAATAATTCTTTTAGCACATTAGAAGTAAACTACTCACCTGGGAATGCTCAAAATAATTTTTTTGGTGTGTAACTATTGGTTTTTGTTATTTTTGTTCTTAGGTTTAAAGCATGTGATGTAGTAAGAGCATCTGAATCAAAGATCTATCCAAAACTCTGTCATAGCATTAATACATTCTGTATTAGATCAACTTATATAAAATTGTTTGAAATAATGTCAGACTAGGTTAGACTGTTTTCATGTCAATTATTCAGTGCCAGTATGCTAACTCTACTATACACTCTATTTATTAGTAATTTGATAAATGTAGCTTCTATTGTCATAGCATGTAAAAACACATTTTGCAATGTTTCTTAAACATTGTAGTGTCATGCTACTTGATAGTCATACCACAGTTTGCAAAGCCTTTTGACCTTGTTTTCCCCCAAATTACAAAAACATCCTTTAGTTCTCTGCACTGTAACTTGTAACGTGGAACTTTTTTTCATTATATGAGTCAGTTGCTTTTGTGAAAACAAATTGGTTGAAGCCCTTCTCTAACAAACATGATACATGGTTGGTGACTTTTACAATAGAAACCCATGTAGAATATTTAAAGCCAGTTTATGTGAGCGCAAGCAAGTTGAGTAGACATTAACAAAAAGATCCCCATATTCTATTTCTTGCATTTGCCCTTGCAGTACTACTATAATGTTTTACATTGGAAAGAAAATGTTTACATTCCAAACTGTCCCTAACACATAGAGTAAACAATGCCTAGGTAGGGAAACCCTGATCAAAGGTTGATGTGACTGGAGAAGTATCTGTGATTCCTAGGCTTAGCTAACAGCTTGAAGCTGCCAGTAAATTGTCCCTTTCCTGTCTTGGAGTACAGGAACTTTCTGCTTGAAAAAGCGCATAGGCTGCAGTTTCCAGCAACGCAGTCTCAAAAAGTCAATTTCACCTTTTGGCAGCCCTGAAGGAACCCAGATCATGTTAAGCATGAGAACTTAAAATAGGGGCAAGAGATTAAAAAAAAAGGTCTTTTGGTAAAATAAAAGAAAACTACAATAGTTAATAGTGCAATTTCCTGTTTACAGTAAAGATGTCACATTTTTTTCAAAGAGGTCTTTTAGAGTGAATCTAAATGGGTTACATTACAGCACAATATAAAATAGAAATAGCACAAAGCCCTGCTGATTCAAAGATAAATGAAATGTCAAAATGGCAGCAAATTTTTAAGGTTACACTGACAAATTACCTTAGCATTAAAAGAGAAATTTTCTGGTTTTATCCATCTTTCTGATAAAATACATATACACACACTCAAAACAGACTTACACCTGAAAAGATAAATACTTTTAAAGAGATATGGAGAAGCACAGTGCAAGAGAAAATAAGATATAAATATATAAAAATTCTAATACCAAACCAAAACCAAATTTATGCTTTTCCATCCAACTGCTCTTCTCAAGAAGCAACTGAGCAGGAAGGAACAATGTGAGTAGTACAAAAATAATAATCTGTGGCTTTTCTTTTAAAAAAAAAATAGTCTAAAAATAAAATTACCCCCATCCCCCCAAGATTTTAACTATTTAAAAAAAGAAAAAAGGTATTACATTTGCAATTCTATGAGTATTTTCAATGATTTTCTTTTGGCCATAAACAAGTTAAAACAACTTATTTCAGCTTGTTTCTATATTTTTCATAGATGAAAAAGAATTGTTAAATCCTTTTAAGAGCTTTTGTCATTGATGTCAGATAATCTCTAAAGAATGCTATGTGCAGATGACCATTAGAAATAAAAGGAAATTAATCCAAATTTGAAATATGCATTAGGAGCATTAAATTATGACTCTTACATCATATGTTATGATTAAAAATTCCCAAGTATTGGTAGTCATTTCAAAAATAAAACAGATGTTTATGGGTAAAATCCTTACAAAAAGAAAACAGAAGCATCAACTATTTCCTGCTTCTACATGAATATTCAGCAAAAATGAAAGCTTATGTTATTCCCTGCTACTGCAGTAATTAAGTATTCAGGCTACTAAACAGCTCAGTTGGAATGATTTTATGACAAATGACCAAAAACATATCAACCATAAAAACCCAGCCCTTCAAAAATCCCTCAAGCCCAGGAAGCTCAATCAATGTGAAATAGATGGCAACTTCAGTGATGGCAGCATTCACTCACTCTCAAGTCTGCACAAATCTGATGACAGGCAGTTTTCCTTCATTAACTTCTACACACACACACACACACACACACACACACACAAACACCCAAAGAAAGGAAGGATAGTTTTAGAAGCCTAATAGACAAGAAGATTGAGCATTTTTATTTTTTTTAAAAAAAAGCCAACGCAGAATCCAAGCCTGCTAGTTCAATGGCTATTAGATTTATTGGGGGGGGGGGGGGGGGGGGGGAAAGTCAAATAGATTAATAAAGACTAAAATCAATGAATCAGACACAAGCCTGTATACAGAACACACACATGCTAATTGAAAATACCTAGTTTTCTGAAGTTTCCATATTACAAGAGGTGTTAGAATGTGTATGTGCTGAAATGCAGAAGCTGAGGATCACAGATTTAGTATAACACCACCACTAAGGTTAAGATAAATGTTTTGAGTTCCCTTGCTTCCAACTTCACCTGATTAAAAGAAGCTTTGTTGTAACCAAGTGCACTGCAGGATGTAAATCATAACCAATACAGAACTGATATATATAATCTCCTATGCATTCATATGCACTACATGCTAATATGCATGACATGTAAATAGGTTCATAACGAGATAATGTTGAATTGGAGGAAGAAAAAAAAAACAAGATGGAGGAGAGAGAAAGCAAAGTGATGCTTTCTCTGTATCAGGAATATTTAATATATTAAATATTTAAATATTTAAATATATTAAATATATTAAATATTTAAGGTAGCATATTTTAACAATTATAAACCTCAGCAGTCTTCAGTATTAAACTCTTATTTTTTACCAACTCTCAGGTATTATTTAATGTGAGCTTTTCACACGGAACTGGCATATTAATTAGAATGAGATCATCTAGTTTCATCCAATAATGCCAATGTTATCTGAGGGCTGGACAGCATCCAAATTTCATTTCAATATATCACTTTGGTATTATAAATGATAAATCAATATTTCTAATAGTTTTCCATTCTAATGTATTACAATGGAAATAAGCCAGCATAGCCTGCAAGAAATATGCAGATTAAAAAGGTTATACTTTGAGCATAATGAAATGCAATTATATTTTTTGTTAAATGAAACTTGGAGGCAACTGGTCATTGAAACCAGGGAAAATTCAAGAGGAATTTGAAAAATTAACATCATTTTGAAGTTAAAACGAGAAGTAACAGATCAATGAGTCAACCTAGTTGAAAAAAATGTTCATTAGCTTTGAGCAAGGTAAAAGAACTGGAATGAACTCCAAGAATTCAAAAGGCATAACTAAAATGTATATGCTTAAATATAGTTTATCATCGCCATTTTCAAGAGAATGTCATATACGCACTAGCTGAACAGTGGCATTTGCATAACATGGTAATAAACACATCCAGTATTTAACTGCAGAGAATAATTTATATATTCTCCTCACCTAGCCTACATACACTTAGCTCAGTTAAAGTTATTGTATGCTGAAGAGGGAAGGTCTTTTCTTTGGTCTTCAAGAACGTAGCAGTAAAACACACTCTCACAAGACATGAAACAGGAGGAAAATATTCTGCCTTATTTAAGTGGTCAAATAAAGATAGTTAAGCAGAATGCTGCAACATGCATTTGGGTGTATTTCAGACATAATATCAGTAAGTATATAACACAAAAATTAAAAAAAAACTGAAAAATAATTAATATTTTAATATTAGAATAAAAATTTATAACATTCAATTTCTAAGTGTGTTATCTGGCATTCTAAATGCATAATAGCAGCTTCAAAACACTCTTCCAAGAACTGTAGTTCTCAATATTTATTAAAAAATAAATGCAATTTAAACCAAGAGTTCTTATGAATTTGTATTCATTTTTTTAACTTCAAAAAAATCAATTCAAATCTGATTTAACATAATGTAAAAATAGCCAATTCCATTAAAATTGGTGCTGTAAATCTTGCATATGATGAGAACTAATTTGCATTGATTTCACTGAAGTTACCTAGCATATTCACTTAATTAGCAAGCAAAATCAAATGTATACATCTTGAGTCAGCTTAAGAAACAATGTCAATCCCACAGGAAATTTCAGTCCTCAGATCTGAAAATCTTAATAGTTTGAACTGAAATTCAAGACTTACAGTTTTTGGAACATAAGCTTCTAACTTGCATACACTGAAAGACCAAATCATGGCCATGAATCAGTTCTTTTCAGAGCACACATGACATCTAGGGAAATTATCTCAATTTCTAAGAGATATTCATACTCTGTAGAACAGCAACAAAAAATTTGGTTGTTGGTGTTATTTTAATTTCTTTTTTTATTAAAAATTGTAAACTCTATGTGCTATTATTCTGAAGAAATTAATAGATAACATCAAGCCAAAACAAGGTCTAAACTACCAGTGTCATTTTGACTGAAAATCTCTGACTGAGAATAATCATCAACTTCACAGAGTGGATACAGGCCTGATGAACACAGAACTTAAAATGTTTCCTGACCTTGTGCCTTGGGTATAGAAAGTATCCTTCCTTTTTTTTAATCATCTCAGTGGGAGCTTTTATTTTTTCTTAAAGTACATTAAATTTCCTGTGAAGAATAAAAATAATACAGCTGCTTTATGGCTTTCCTTAGATAACATAAAAGTTTAATTTTATTACAGTCTATTGTTATGAAAATTTATACTTATTTAAAGCAGTATGTATTGGAGTATTTGATGTAATTTCCATTTTTGGAGTCACTCCCCAGTTATGAAACACTGCTGCAAAGGTGTAGGCAGATCCAAGACATCTATTGGTTACAAAGGCAGCAACTTAGACAGTATATTGAGAGAGAAAAGAGAGACAGAGAGACAAATAGAGAATTCTGTAACCGTAACAATACAAGAGGCGCAGCTTGGCAGCTATGAGGCTCAAGGCAATTGTTAGTCCCTTTACATAACAGCAGCAGCCAAGACTGAATGGGCAGCTCCAAGAGGAAACTGCAAAGCAGTATTTGTTTTCCTGCAAAGACTGAAACTGATGGAATTTTCTTCTTCGTAAAGTACACACTGTCTTCACTCCAGAGCAGGCCTGCTGGCAGAACTGTACATGAATTTGCATGAATAAGGCCCAAGCTATCCCTCTTTTGTCTTCTTTTTTCTTGTTCAACACATTAATTGCATTCATTTAGCATGCCTCAAAGTACAGGGATCAAAAAATATTGTCCTTCTTAAAACACACTGGTGTACCGATTACCCAAGATTCTAAACTCTTAGCTTCTTGTCTCTTAGTTTCATGCACATTAATGAACTGCCCATATGAGGAGAGACAGTATTTTTGCTCTGTCCTTGCATCTTGTTGGGGGTGGGGTGGAGGTGTGTGAGAAAGAGAGCACTCAGCAGAGGTGGACAGAGACCAACAGTGACACACATGCACGCACACACACTGTTCTTGTCTGGAAACTGAGGTACTTTAAGTCTTTTACATTACCAAGTCATTTTCTCATTCTGATTCTCTGAGAGATCACCTTACATTTTCAACTTCCAAATAAGTAACCTATAATGTTAAGAGATGACATGTATCCATTCTCCTGATAAGAGCTAGATACTTTAAGGCATTTTCATTCAAACTTCCCTCACATTAAATCATAACACTTGCTAAGCATGTGACGTTACATGAGAATATTTTTGCGAGAGGTAACGTGTTTATGAAGCAAGTTCTGGTAAAACACATTGCAGTGCACAATAAAGATCTGTATGACTATGCAGCGATTAGGTTATTTCAAAGGAAAGAAAATAATCCTCTTAGGCCTCCTCTCTTCTGAAGATTATTGATTTTAAAAATACAAAAGTAGAACGCAGTTCTTAGGTCCAACAATTTGCAGTCTGGGGTAATTGTTTCTGAGGAAATGGTGGTAGGCACACATCTGAAGACACATTTGGCGAATCTCTCAAAAATCCATGCCTGGCATTCCAATCTTTCCTGTCCATTGGTTTGAATGGTGTATGAATTAGATTAACTGTCCTGATTATTCAAAGAAATTTAGCTTAATGACCTGCAATTACTTTAATGGCTTTGAAATTCAGAAGGTAAGAAGGCACTATGTTTCTTTAAATGAACATTAAATATAAAATGTCTCTGATTGACTGTCATGAAAACCTAATTTTATTGCCATTTAAATTATTCAGAATCAATATTAGACATTAGCTATAGTTAGGAAGCCTATGAAGACAGAAACATCTAGAATCTACTTTTAAAATATTGAATAATTGCATATTGTTTTGAAAATAACAGGCTATTTGCTATGTATCACTGTTTCAGACAGCAGTATCTTTATTTCTTTTTAACACTAAGCTATAAAAAAGAAAAATGGACTGAAGTTCATCTTTGATGAGTTTGTGCTTAAGCTCATTTCCCCACTTTGATTATTGAATTTTCTAAGTTGTGATGAATGCCATTTATATTCTAGTACCATCATGTACCTCTAGACAGAGGTAGTAAAACAGTACTAGCGATTTCACATACAAAATGTAGTAGGAAACGTTTCAGGTCAAGTACGGTTCAGTGTAGAACAAAGAATTTTAAAAAGTCTTGAAAAGATTAAATTAATGAAAAATGCATAATATTGGTATGTAACAATTCTCAGTAGTGATTTTAAAATTGCTTCAGCAGTGTTGCTGCTTAAGGATAAAACATTTCTAAAAAGTAAAGAAAAAGCATAGGGGATAGTAAAGCTATAAAATCCATAATCTATAAAGCAAATGCATTCATTTTTCTCGCCTGTTCAGGATAGTTAAAATACAAGGTGGTATGGGCAGATCATTAGATCCCTCAGTCTGGATTCCGGGTAGCAACAAGAACAGGGAGGATGGTCCTTATTCTTTCTGCTTATAGGCTAGCGGAACATGGTAGAACCTGCTTTTGTATCAACTGATTTTGAGGCTATAATGATATTATAGACCCCCTTGAATTTTGTTATGTCTCTGAGGAGTACCACATTGGTTGTTAGTCATCCATGTTGGGGGTCATCTGAGCAAGAGATAGCAACCAGAGATATAATCTTTACTTTACAGTTGATGCATTTGACCAGCTTTTTCTTTGTGTGCAACACTGTGATCAAGTAATGGCTCTCAGAATTGTTATTGTCTCTTGATGTTTACCTTGGTAACACTTAGCACACACTAAATGTCTGTGGACAGCAAAAGAGAAAACTGTATTCATCAAAATGTTTTCTCCTTCTGCAAAGGTTTAATAAATCAGTAAACACAAACACAGAGTAGTCAAAAGCTCTTCACTAGTCATACAAATAGGATTGTTCAAAGGAATATGCTTAGCTACTGAATTGGAGCACCTCCCAAGACAACTTAAGTTTAAATAACTGTGTTGTGGGATGCCTATAAATAGTTAGCTAAAAACCATCTCTGAGACTCCAGAGTTTTTCCTTCTCTTTTGAGAAAACACAGGCAAGAAATATTTTATTCATTATATATTCTATATAAAATAATTACTCTATAGATTATATTATATTATTATTATTATTATTATATAACATATATTATTTTTTCCTAAGTTAAATAGGAATTTATTTGTCTTTCTTAAGGCAAATAAAGTCATCAAGTGCTTGGGATCACAGGAAGAAATAACTTGTGGGTATGTTCCTTAACCTTAAAAAAAAAAAGGGGGGGTGGGATGAATGTCACTGAAGTCTCACATTGTGGAAAGGCGAAAAAGTCACCATAGGACAACCCTATTTTTGCATTAAACTCTGGTTTTACTTTCAGCAATTAATGCTATTACATAAGACCCATCATACCTTGGGCCAGACTGCTAAAATCTTCTGGGAAATGTTAAAACATCTACAAGCAATCTGTTTTTAATAGCTGTGAAGCATAAACAATTTGCATCCATTCCCATCACCACTCGTGGTTGACTCACACTCTGGAAATCAAATAACTTACATTTAGGCATGCAACTTTAGACATCCAATTTTGGTAACTTTGGTCCAAGAGTTTTAGCTCTACACAGAGCTATTGTATTCAATATAGTTGGCACTTACTCAAAATCCATACTGCATTTATTAATTCAAGTCACTTCATTACAAAATTTCTCCCACATTCTTCCAGCCCACTCTTATTCTAAATTTCGAGGCTAGAATTTATTTCAGAGACATTTCCATATGAAATATTTTTTTTCCCATCTAATCCTCTAACTCAAGAAATAGCATTAAGAAGATACAAGCTGTGATATTTTTTCACAAAATAATCATTATAGTGCATAATAATGATAGTAATAACAGCATTGAAATGCAAACAGCACTTAATAAATTTGGCAACAGCAGTTTGTCCTTGAGAAGGAATAAACCGTTACTGTTTGTGGTGTACCATGCATCATGAACCAGCAACCACATACATTTTAAACTGAGAAATTACACGGCTTTAAAGAAAAAAAAGTTGTTTTGGGAAACATTTCAGCAGACTCATCCACCAAATAAACAGCAAGTATTTCTGTGGGACACTTTCTGTGCCAGATGTAGGACTGTTTTGTGTTCCCAGGGTATGCTAAACAACTTCCAAATAACAGCACAAATCATTCACTATGATAGCACTGAATGGAACATTTCAGTTGCTCAGGTGTAAGGGAACACTGTAGCCAGGGCCTTGCAAAGCTCCTGGCTAATTTCTGAGTAATGTAGGCCTAAAATAATATTAATAACAACAATAAAACACCTTAAGAGACCTTATAAAAAATATCCCGTTTGAGCAGGATCAAGGGAAAAAGTCTATTTCTACTCCCTCTGGGATGACCTTTTGGACCAACTATGATTATAATCATTTTTATGTTTTGTGGGATTTTTTTACTTCAAACTTTTGATAATTACACCAATTATAAACAGTGAAAACTTTCAAGTAGGTTATGTGGAATCACGAGGATGCTTTAATTGTACCTGAAATTTCAAGCTAATAACCTTGCCCAACAGCAAAAACAAAACTCCGAAGAATCAACTGACTGTAAAAGCTTACTGTCCTCCTACAATGAATGTCATATACACCAGATTTGTACTTCTGTCTTCTCTTTCTCATAGCCAGTAATCGCTCCCATTCTACCTCCAAGCCACGCAAGAGTAATAACTTGGCATAATAAAAACTGTAAAAAAAATTATGTCCATTTATACAAACTATATTTTTTGCCACTAGTCATTTGATTTTCACTGTAATACACTGAGAATTGCAAAATACAATATATTTAAAATCAACTTGATTCCTCTGTATACATATGTACATGAATATTGGGATTAGAAGTGAGACGAAAACATGATGAATTAAGCACAGAGGGAAATTCTGCTCTATTTCATAAGTGCTTTTTGAAAAAAAACTGTTTTCAATAAAATTGACAAAAGAGTGGACTAAATCACCGATGAAATTTTAATAGTTAAAATGCCTATTCCATTACAGATTATTTTGACTATACTGAAGATCAAAGATACAAATGACATTTTGAAAGTTCTTATAATTTTCTATTTTAAAAAAAAAAGACTGACAGGAAAGGATAGTTAAAAACAGAAAGTAATAAGAAATCATGGAGAAAAGATTTTAGTTCCTTAATTAAAAAAAGCTACTTTTAAGAGCAGAGCCTTTCATGGGAAGAACGTGTTGGACTTGCTTCCAATAACAATAAAAAGAAATTTACTGCCCCCTCCTGGGCTAATACAACAAAGTTACGCTTTCTCTAAACAGTCACAAAATTGCACAGATGATGGTCTTTCATTAGTTAAAACAGAGACTCCATCCATATATAAAGTTGGTAGAATGGGTAATGACTATGGGTGACTGCTGGAAGTTAGAAGCCAAGTTCAACACAGGTTTGGTGGTGTTTGTTTGTTTGATTGGTTTTTATTTTGTCTGTTTGTTTGGTTTGGTTTTTTTACAGGGTGTGTGTGGGGTGTCCAATTCTTCTTTTGCCTATGATCCATTAATTTTCAAGATTTTAAATAAACACTGATTATTGATAAAAATTTAAAAATGCCAACTGAGCCTGCCAATGGAAACTATGTATTATTTCATTTTCAAAACTAGAAAGCCAAATATGCAGCAAGGAGTCTTTTTAAAACATCAGATGTTCAATCTAAGCCAGTCCCATGGCAGGATGCCTTGTACAACTGGTACATAAGTGGCCTAGAGCTTCACCTTGCTAAGTTGACACCTGACTTTGTCAGTGTTATGGGTGAATTTCTACCAGGATGAAATATGCTTCAATAACTTCCCAAACTATTTGGCACAAACATCCTTCTGACAACATCAAAACTGCCTATTTTCTGCATTCTGCTTGATATTTATTGCCACTGATTTATAGGCAATGCAAAGAAATCCTGCCTTCCTCTTCAGTTTGAGAACCTTTATACCCTTCCTGGAGCATCACAAAGGGATATAATTCATTATCACGTTCAAAACCCTATTAAATTTTGTTCATAATGTCCTTTAGGACTAATGCTACAGTTGTAGAAGCAGTATCTACTGGTCACTGCACAGAGTTTTGCCCTTTGGGATGAAAATTAACTTTATGCTAGCAGATGAAGTTCTGAGGCACTTGCCCTATAACCTCTATCTGTGCTTTTTCAAAACCACTCTGAAATGACAGTTGATTTTAAGCCATAAGAACGTGCAGCATCAGATCATCAAGTAAACAGTTACTTCTCACATTCTGCCATGCAATCAACAGATACCGATCCATTCTGCACCAAGTGAAGCTACCTCTTCCTTTACAAATGAAGTACAAAAAGATCATAATCTCTTTCCAAGAGAAAAAGCTAGGCCATTCACTGCAGTTTGGAAATAATCAAACATGTATGCTCAAGCCTCACGCAGGTGTCAGAATGCCTTGAGATTCCTTGCTGATGAATACGGTAAATGAAAACACCCATCTGGACACACAAAACCGACGCACAAACGAAACCCTGGCCAAATAATTAACTCTGTATTGATGACTGTGGCCTTTAATTTAGATTGCTCATGAAACTCATGTAATTGTAGACTATCAAAACAAAGTACAAAAATAATAAGCATTTTATTATTCTGAGAAAAATACATAAAAATCATTATAAGCCTCTAAAGTTATCACCACAGACACTGCTTCGGGCTTCACAAGGCAAAGCACTTTATAATTATCTGCTTTGATAGGATGCTTAGTGTATTATTAAGTTTAATCAACTGTTATATGAAACAAGGAGGTCTTCTAAGTACCTCATAGAACATTCCTTACTGATAATACATCAGAAGGTGTAGATAGTCCTCAGAAAAATTCTCCAGACTATCACCCACATAACATAAATTATGATTTCAGAGGTACGCAACTTTGCTTCTTTTCATTAGCAAAAAGGATGTGCTTTGGAAGGTGTTATGCAGATCTTTTTCAGCTGTAGAAAGAATATTTAGTTAGAATATTGAAAAAATACAAAGTTCAACAAAAGTCAGTCTTAAAAAGGGGACTTATCACAACATAACAAAAAAAAAAACCACCCAACCTGACTGATAAGAATCTGACACCAAATAAAAACCCAACCCCAAACCAATAAAATTGTTGTAGATTTCAAAATAAAGACATGGGAGAAATTATAATACAAATACCAGCCCTGGTAGTTCTTCCGCAGCTTACGCAAACAGCAGACTTCTATGTCAATACTTTTCCTTTGCCTGTTACAAAATGCATAACATTCTCCTCTAAATTCCTCCGGAAAGTCTTTATAGGTATGAGGTATCTGCCATCAGATATCATGGGGGTTAGAAAGGGAGGAAGGTATTCAGGGGAGAAACACGTGCACAGAGAGGCACTGTAAATCTCCTTTGATTCTTCCATCATCTAGATGCATGCTTACATGTTTTGTTCTACCTGTGGAAATTGTCCATAAAAAGTAAATCTGACAGTTTTGGAAGCTAATTCCCCTTAATTTGAAATAAATCTTACATTACAGATAGCATTAAATGGATTTGTCTATGCAGTGGCATGGTTTAGCTGTGTAACTGCTACTGCATATTTCTAACTGCTGTTAGAAAATCCTAACATTAATTCTATTTTTCTGCATAATGAAGAGTGGAAAAATGATCTGCTATTTCAAATCCAGTTTGGGATGACAGGCACTGATTTGCCCTCATCAAGGTGATGTTAAGTGGTGTTCGAGTGTTAAAGTGATGAGTTTTCTCCTAAATGTGCATTTCCGTATTTTAATTTTTTTTTTTTTTAAACCTTGTCTCTGTCTTTTCTAGGCATGTTTTGGGAACATTTGCACTTCTACTTGTTTTAACTTCAAGTATTGACTATATTCTTACCTGTTATAATTTATACTATTTATTTTACACTATAAAGATAGTTCACATTATCAGACAGAATGAAGGTGGAGTAAAAACTGAAATTTGAAGGTATTTGTATAGGTAATAATGAAATCAAGTTAGTGCATTGTGCCTTCTGTGAGTGGAAATAGGTACACTCCTGATCAAGGTTCAGGATAATCCAGAGATCAGTTTCAAAATCTGCCACAAGTTTACAGTGAGGCTTTGGACCAATCACCTCATCTTTCACTTCCTTATGCTGACTGTATGTCCTTAGACTGCATTCCCTTTGAGGCATGGAGAGACACTGGCCTTATAATGAACATTAGATTTCCAGTATCTACCAGTTACAAATTTGCTCCATCTGACAATGGTAAGGTGCCAGAGGAAGGTCAATGCACGGGCAAAGCAGCTAGCCAGAAAGCCAGTTTTCCATGTTTGTCATACCCAAGCAAGGGTGCCAAAATTCTTTGGGCTGTTGAATTAAAGTTTGTGTATACTGGAGGTTGGTTTTGTATTTCGAAACAGTTGCAAAAAGAATACTTCTGGCATGTAACACACTCATCAACAACTGATAAGGTACTTCTGAAAATGTGAAGTGGGAATCAAACTGTTCTCCTCCAGATTCAGAGGCATGAGACACATTTTGGAAGAGAAGGTCTGTTACACAGTGTTGGTCAAAAAAACCCTGGCAATTTTAAAAAATAAAATGTTATAATACTATTTTTAACTAGACTGCTGAATAACTTAAGAAAACCCCACACACATTGCATTGGACTTGATAAGCCAGAAAAGAAACAAAGGTAAATCTTAAAGGAGAGTCCTGAAGAGGACCTTGTGACGACAAGTAAAGTGGAGTTTTATATCCATGTTTCAACTGGTGAAGAGGATTCTGTTGAGACTGTGAACCTCTCCCCAGGCAACTAAAAGCTGCACTGTTGTTTATGATGATTAATTTCCTAGGCTGTTAGGTTTCAAGGTAATGCATTATTTACATTGAACTTCAGTAAAAGCTAAATGCATTCAGTCTTGGGAAGATATTTTGAAGGTGTGGAAAGGATTAGGATGAGGGGAACTAAAATAAAATGGCTACATGAAGAATCTTGTCAGCTTCAGAGGGTAAAAATCGTAAAAGTAAATGTAATGATTGGCTGTAAAATATGTATGGATGAAGTGAAATTTTGAAAAAATGTTTTTGATTCAAAGTTTTCAGGACTGAAGCAAGTGAATCTTAAGGTAGGAAAGGCAAGGAAGTGTACCTGGTGATGTTACTGTATTGTAATGCCATGCATTCCACAGATGCTCAAACTACATCTTATAGCAAGATTTCTGGATTATATTCAATCACAGTTATGCAGGTGCAATAAGACTGTATACATCATATGCTAAGCCACTACTAGACATGTAAATAAAAAAAGATGAAAGGTCCTGTTAGAAAACATTAGGTAGAATATCCAGAAACCAATGTAGCCTAATTGTTAAATAAATCTTCCTGTTTTCTACACACTAAGAAATTTCTGTCAGCGATGGTAGTAAGCCCCATACCACGGGGAGCCAAGAAGTATTAATCCAGAGAAGATTCTTTCTTACTCAGTGCTCTAACAGATTGAAAGGGTTAGAGAACCCATGTGCTGATGCACTCTATCAATATTTTTTTTAAGAGATGAGAAAGGAGCTTGACAAATGTTTAACTAATTAAAATAATGTCCAATTAGTGTATCTTTCTGTAATCTCCCTTTTTTTTTTTCCAAGCAGATTCTTTGATGCCTTTTCCCTTTAGGTTAAAGAACTTCCCCTTAGTACTACACAAAGTGTACTCGGTAAAAAGAAAATGAAGTATAAACAGAATATGGAACAGGTTGCCAGGGGAAAGCTAACCTATTTTACTATCTGGATGGATCATGGCATCTTCAGTTAATTTTAAAAAACATTTACCTATTTGTATTAAGGGATTAAAGTATTATGAACCTCCTCCAATTCGTAACTCAAAGATAAAATACAGGCAAGTTGTAACCAGTAAATCTATTTTTGAAGCAACAGAACCTACGCTGCAAGATTTAAATGTCTACACTGTCATAAAGAGCTTCATATTTAAAATATTACAGAGACTGAGATTACATGTCCTGGTTTGTTTACTCTGAGTCTAACAACGAAGACTTACATTAAGTATGATTTAAAGCTTATGACAAGAGCCTAGGAATCAGTAGATACCAATACTGAGTAATCCCTCTTGTACCGTGAGCCTGCTGTAGATCCTGAGGCAATTCACCCAGTTTCAGGTTTCTCTTCCATACAGAGGGAACAGATAACAATACATACCTATCTACCACAGGTGTTTCAAAGTTAAGTTTTTCAATTCGTGGAGAGTTGACTCAGATTTCTTAGTCAGATGCTAAAAATAACTACACTGATATTTTGAAGCCGTGTTAGTGGATTTCTACTTGTGCAATCTTTTAAAAACAAGGATCTAAAATGTTAGTTTGTTGAACCAATGTACTCGCTTTCAGTAAAGCACGTTTAGGATACTTTTGGTTGCACTTATATGACATAGGCTATACTATTTTAATAATCTGTGCTTGAGATATATGGTGATGAGGGAATTATTGCATACCTGGGGGGTAGTGTAATTAGAAAAGTGGCAAAGTAGGAGGATAAAAATTATTTTAAGGTCTTCAGAAATTAACCAGTCACTATTCCACTGACATTTGTTTTAAGTTGCTATAGGAGCATCCAAGTGAGAAGCATGAACAGAAAATCAAAAGAATTTGTGGTATTATAAATAATTAAAATTTCTGCCCTATCATTTCTCAAGGCTCATAAGAAGCAAGGACGTGCAACCAACTGGGTCAGACAAATGAATCCATTCACACAGCTGGTAAAAGAGTCTGCCTGAGCATAGCTAATGTGTTGGGGTAGGAATATTTGAGCAGGTATAATTATACTAATGATTTATTGAATGTTTGATTAATTGGAAATTAAGTGAATGCACAGTGGCAGAATTGTCATAGCAAACTGTTCAGCTGTTTGGTTAAAAGGTGCTCAATCTCCCTTCAGTAAAGCAATTAAGAACATCTTAAATCATGGAAATGAATTATCTGTGCAGAATTATCTGATGTAACGATACTCTTACACACAAACTAAAACCAACAAACTACCCTAACAAGAAGTGAATTCATGAACATGTGAACTTAAAACACAAGTACCTTACATTGTTCGTGAAAACAAAGGATTAAATGGCCCTCCTGGCTTCCTGCAGTATAATGTGGGAGAGATATGTGGAATTAGCTGAATAAAGTCTAAATACCCAGTCTAGAAGGCAGCCTAGAAACCTCTAGAATAGGCTCACACTGCAATTGACTAATCGATTAATTGTTAACAAAGCTATTTCCCAGGTAAGTCTTTGATTTTATATTTTGAATGAGCATTGCTTTAGAGTAACTTAATAAAGAAGCTCTACTATTGCCTTATTCAAGTTTTTCAAGCAATGGTTACAGAATCTGCCTAAATAGTGTTCTGACAATTCTTTTTCATTCTGAATTCACTGATTAAAAGTCAACTCCAATCCAAAATTACTTTAGGTGCTACAGTTGCAGTCTCAGCTTGGGATATGAAACCTAGTTGTTCCCTGGCATATTTTGACCAGTCATCACCACTTGGATCCAGAAATTGTCTTGCAATAGGTTTTTTATAATGTAGTTAACAAAATAAAGCAAAGTCCCTTCATATCTGGGATATTATCAAAAGACTAAGATTATATAATGCAAAGCTAGAATTGGAACACGCAAATGAGTAGTCAGACTGCAGCAGGTAATTATCAGATAATAGGTGTACTATTCTTAACATTTGAAGTCTTTGGTAAGGCACTTAAAATTTTAGAAGAGAACAGCAAGCCCACAGCTAGTTCCTGGAACATAATATTTCTTTAGGCGTTCTATAAAAAACAAACATAGACTTTACTATTAATCTTGATCAATTTAAGTAAGTCTGTCAGGACACAGATCAGGAGACTACAGGCACACTGCAAAGCCAAACTAAAATCAGGGCCAGTAATTTATTTTGTACTTCTGTGGAAGGAATAGGTTTATATGAGTGGGACAGTGGTGTCAGCCTTGAAAAGGCACATTACCGGGGACACTATTCTGTTAGAAAGTTTCTGCTTAAGTTGATGCATATTTATGTGACAGCTAAATCACAGTTACCTAAACAAGCTGTTTTCTTTATAAAATTGGATTTTGCTTTTAAATAGCCTATGTATAGAAAAAAATCTTTTATTTGTATAAAGCGAACAGCTCTGTTTAATTACTAATCATAGCCATGACTTAAGAGGACCTTGCAGCTACCGAAGATTTGAATATTTTCATGTCAAATCATGGTGACTCTTTTCCCACAAGGCACTAATTATGTCATGATGCACACCATATAATGTCTTTAGTTTAAGCACAGAGTCCCAATGATCAAAATTAAAAACAATTTGTGTTTTCTGCACTTACCCTCTAAACAGGACTCTTGTTCTAGCTACTGACTTTTTTCTCCTTATGAGAGGAAAGAGTGGTAGCCCCGCGAGCTTGCTGAAACTTAAAAAAGCAAAAGGACTAAAGAGAGATCAAGTGAGCTATATCCTATTACATTTTATGCTCACTTTCAATTTGAATAGCCCCTTCAGTAATACTTGAAAACACTTCATACTACAAACACAGTAAAATGGATGCCACTTGACAAAGCCAAGCATGGAGCAAGACTATAACATCATACTGCTCCTCCTTTCCCACTTAGTGGCAGAATACTCTGATCCTGATTAACAGAAAAGCTTAATTAAAATAAAATTAGCACTCTGCTTTCCCTGCTGTCCTCCCTGCTGTGAAAATCTACTGGTACACCAACTTGTAATTACCAAATTGACTTATTTAAAAATGTGTTCTTTGCATTTCCATTTATCATATTTTGTTCTCCAGCCAATCTGGCTTTTTGCCACTTCAACAAAAACAAACACTACCCTTCCACCCTTATAGAAGATGCCAATATAAAGACCATTGCTAAGCTCCAAATTGTCTATCAAGCAGTTGAACTATTACTTATGGTTTCACATAACCCTACAATCTTAAAAAACACATGCATAATTGATATTAACATGCCAAAACGTAATAAATGGCAAATACACCTAGTAAGCTATTCATAGAGAAAACTCACAGGGTTAGAAACACTAGAGGCACCTTCAGAGGGGGAACCTAGCAAAACAATGAGCAACTGATTCACCACATTGCTTCTAATTTGGTTACTGACAACAAACAAAACAGGAAAGATGACTGAAAACAGGTTGACAGAAAACAAGTAACAGCCAGGGCATCACCAAGTGTTAATTCCTATATAACACACCATCCCTGAAAGAAAAAGTGTGTGCTAGTTAAACCCCCAATTTTTGCAATTAAAGTGAGGCCCTAAACAAGATCAACTACAATCAGAGTTGAGCGATTTACATTACTTGCAAGATAACTCAGTTACAGTACGTAAGTTAAACATGTATATATTATTATTAAAATGTAAAGTAAGGTGGAGAACTAAAATTATATTTAACCTTTACAGAGATGTCAACTTCATGCTGAGGGCCACAGCAGATGAATATTGCACTAGCGGAATGGATGCGTTTGTGTGCCCTTCTGCCACTTTCTTGTATTGACACTTCACCTGTTTCTAGGTCTAGTGAATGGGCTATTCATTAAGCCATTTAGGCAAAAATTCCCTACCCCTAAAGTATGGTCTACACCGACTTATACATCACCTCCAAATCCATACAGATGCTGAGAGATAATCAGTGTAAAGAGAAAAAAAAAAATAAAAAAAAAATAAAGGAGGTATGCCTAAGAAGATTTAAAAACTAATAGCAGTCAGTAGTAGCTCTATACATACATTAAGTCTGTGTTCAACTCAGAGTAAATCCAGGTATTCAAAGGTGAGCAACCTTTCAGCCATTTGCATGCAAACATGCAAGTTGTTCTACTAGAAAGGAACTATGAGCACAAATTTCACAGAATCACACAACACTTGAGGTTGAAAGGGGCCTCTTGAGGTCTCCAGCCCAACCCCTCTGCTCAAAGTAGGATCCACTACAGCAGCCTGGTTAGAACTTTGTCGAGTCAGGTTTTTAGTATCTCCAATGAGGGAGACTCCAGAACCTCGGTGGGCAAGCTGTTCTACTGTTTCATCACCCTTACAATAAAAAAAGGAGGAAAAAAAAGAAATTCTTATATTTAAATGGAATTTCCTGTATTTCTGTTCGTGCCCACTGCTTTCTTTTACTGGCACTGGGCACTAGTGAGGAGAGTTTGACTGTGTTCTTTATTCCCAGGTTTCAGGTATTTCAGAGAGAGGTATCTGGAATTTGACGTCTTCTCCAGGTTAAACAATTCCTCTTCTCTCAGCCTCTCCTCATTCATCATCTTTGTGGCCCTTTGCTGGGCTCACTCCAGTATATTGACATTTCTTTTGTACTGGAGGAGCCCAGGACTAGACACAGCAGTCTAGATGTGGCCTCACCAGTGCTTAATGCATGGGGGTAATCACCTCCCTCTACCTGCTAGTGATGCTCCTCCTAATGCAGCCCTGGGTACTGCAGGTCATCCTTGCCACAAGGGCACATTGCTGACTCGTGTTCAAGCCGTAGTCTACTGAGATTCCGAAATTCCCATGTCCTTTTCTGCCAAGACGCTTTCCAGCTAGTTTGCCCCAGCCTGTACTGGTACATAGAGCTATTTACCCCCAGGTGCAGGACTCTGCACTTCCCTTTGTTGAACCTCATGAGACTCCTGTCTGCCCATTTCTCCAGCCCATCAAGGTTCTTCTGAAAGGCAGCACAACCGTCTTGTGCATTGAACACTCATCTACAAACCTGCTGAAGGTGCATTCTGTCCCATCATCCAGGCCAAATTTCAAATACAATAATGAAAGTGGAATCATTAATTAGCAAGTTTTGTCCCTCATTTTCAAAGCAGAAACCTGTCTTGTCTTTGTCAAGAATCAATTGCTTTCCTTCTCTGAACTGTAGATGCAACTATCATATCTCAGGTTTATCTTAAGATATAACTCAACATACTGCAGATAGGTATTTGTACTAATGTCTTCCTAAAAATATCCTGAGGCATTGACACATACCTAAATGTTACTGCTGGCATTTACACGTTAACTGAACTGATGTGTTAGCAGTATTAAAAGAAGTATAAGTAGGTAGGATTCAGGAAGTATAAAAATCTTGCCTACCAATATACCAGAAATGGGAATCCACTTTTTCATTCCTACTTAATGATAATATGCTAAAGGAAGCTTGACTGTAATTCAGTAGATTAGGGTTTGTTTGGTTTTTTAAACAGAAATTACAATAAGCCCGTGAAACAAAGATATTTAAAAACAGACAAGGTCAAAACCTACCCATTATTTAAGAGAAATATGCCAATAATGAGAATAGCCAGCTAGGGTAGCTGCTTAGAACTGTAATCCGTAATCTGTAATTGACTGTAATCACTTCAGCCAGAAGTGATTACAGTCATCCTGTTTAAATTAAAAAAAAAAGAAAATAACAAAGACTGAAGATATTCTAGGTTACTTCCAACAATTATCACTCATATCTTGTGCTGCTGTATATTGTAGGACTTGATATATTTTATCTATAGACAAACAAGAAGCATGTTACTTTATTGGTACTGATGTAACAAAATTTGAAAAAATAAATTTGAGTGACTATGAAACTACTTTCCTCATCTAGCAGCAGGAAGAAAGACTCTTGCCAAATATAAAGTCTCTACCTAACACTTTCCATCACCAATAATGGGACAAGATGTTTCTATACCAACAAGAAAGCAAAACAGGTGATGGAACATACGTAAAACACAGAAAATGTGGTCTGACCAGATTTAAAAGAAATAACTCTTAATCATTCAGGTGATTTTACAGATATTGTATGCTAAGTACAAAAAGCCGCAGAGGAAATAAAGAGTTTCAGATAGTTTTTCATACACATGTATGATTAATTCTGCTTCTATTTGGGTAACAACAACAGATTTGAATAGGTGTTGACATTGGAATCACCTACCATATAGTAAGCCTGCACCCATAAACCGTTTTTTCAATGTAGGATCAAAAGATATTTTCCTTTGCTAAAAGAGTACTGAAAAATTAAGAAAGAATTATATTATTTGATGACCTTACTGCAGGGACTTTGATTATATCAACCAGCTAAAAGAAGGAACAGAGAATAGGTCATCTAAGAAAATAAGAGAACATCATCAGCCAGTTCAGTATTTAATGAAATTCTCAGGTTTGTCAGTAGTATAGAGGTACGAGTCCTGTATGAATTGAGGAACAAAAATAACACACTGGATATGTAGGACTGAAAATAACCTTTGAAAAATCTAGCACTGCAATAAAGAGAGATTACCATTTGCTAGAAGGAAGGAATGAAGTGTAGGGTTCTAGCTTTAGAGGGACTTATGATATTGCTCTTTTTTTTTTTTCTTTGAGATCACAAAAAAGAGGAACGCAACAGTTTTGCTGAAAGTATCAAGAACCTTCAACAAAACACTCTTGCATGGAAAAAACTCTAAATAAGGGAAGGGACAACTCAGTGAACGGTGCATGAGGAAACCAAGAAAACAATCTGTATGGAGATAGGGAGATGTCAGCAACGTAAGAGATTTCTGATTTAGAAACCCAGCATCTTTTGCTTTGAAAACAACAAACATTCTTCAACTTTGTTAAAAATCTTTCTGAAAGCTAACTGCAAACCTGCCAATTTCCTCCTAAACCTGTGTATATACTCCTGGAAATATAATTCAGGATACTCCAGGAAATCTTCAGTAAAAAAAGAGCACTGTTAAGTCATTCAAAAGTCTTTCAACTGCTTTCACTGTTTTAACCATCAATGAGGAACAGATGCCCATGTATCCTTTTAACTCCTAGCGACTGGCCAAGCCGCAGTGCCCAAAAAACCTAAATCTGTTTGTAGGCAGAGTTGTGGATAGCAATTTCCATGTCTCTCTGCATTTATTGGGCAAAAATTTAATAAATAACTGAAAGTCTACAAATATCCTTTTTCCTTCCTAAAGAAATAATGTAATTCCATTTTTAAAATATGTATGCGCACACCCACATACACGTACATTTAGCTAAAGGTGGTGAAATTTCTCCCATGAACTCCCACACATGGAGAACATATGCCAATGAGCCACTTGTTATCAAGCCCACCGAGACACACCTTCTCTTGTCCTCAGCAGTTTCCTGGGGGACCCTTTGTTAGAGCAAACAGACGTCGTAACTCTACCCAAACAAGTCAAGGCAAACATCTAGGTCCTTTCCAGAAAAACACTCAGACTCGCGACAGGCAGAAGAGATATCTCCAGTTGATGCTTCGACTATGAAACTGAAAATAGCATAGGACCTCCACCCTGCCTTGACCAGCACTGTTTTGTGCAAATACTGCAGAAAGTCTATATGACAAATGTATTTACTAGAAAGCAAATGTTGTAAGGAGTGACCATTCTTCATTTGTTTATTGATTAGAAGGCCTGAATTCATTATCTGCCTTGTAAAAAAAGTGAATGCATAGACATATCTCTGAGCTATTCAAGATTTTCAGGAGAAATATTAATTTCATCATTAGGGACATAGTTCTCAATGTAAGTACTTTCAATTTTACAACAGAAAACAATATTTTTCATGAGCTATTAACTGTCCTGTTTTGGGAGCTTCCAAACTTTATTTTTTACTTTTCAGTTCAGTTTCTTGATATTCTTATACCATAACGTAAGCTGCATACCACTGCAACAGTGACAGCACAGACTGCATGTCTGAAATCATAAAAGCAAACTAAAATCTCCCTTTAATATGCAACATATAACACATATATGTTATTTATATGACCCAATGAATAAATAAACTATGGTAGAGAATGAATAGTACTCAGAACTCATGCAACCTTGTGTGGTTTTTTTTAATATATGGACAGTAGATGGTAAATCTCCATGGTACAGACAGTTAAGACTATGGTGGTAGTGGTGGGACAGATGCTATAGCAACTTCATTGCTTTGTGGTTCAGCTTAAGCCAGGTGCCTAGGAGACTTTAAGTAAATTCGGAATCAGTGATGGAATGTGGTACACAGTTCTTGAGATATTACTGCTCAAAGCATCCTGGTGCCAATTGTTGTAGTGATGAGGGCCTGCTGCTTGCCACCAGGCAGAAAGGTTTCATTAACCAACCCCTAGGATTTAATCTTTACGATGTTTTTGACATTTACACAACATTTTTCATTTTTCATTACCCCAAGGAAAAACAAGGGGGGAAAAGAATAAAGGATCTCTTGTTTGCCAGACCATCATTTAAAAAGACTGAGCTGGCTTTATGAAAGTTTTTTTTATGCAGTCATTTTTTATTTAGTACAGTATTATAATCATCAAAGAATTAAATGCATTTTTAGACTTTGTAGTTCAGATAGGGAACATTAGAAAACAACTGTCGCCATATTTTATGTTTTATTAACAGATGCAAAAAAATGAACATACTCTCATCCCCTCTTACCTCAGTCTTGGTGCTTATTTCCATCCAACATCTAGAGGGCTAAAATCTTTGTCAGTGTAAATATATTTTTTACTACACATGTACATTAACATCATTTGAAAGTGTGATAAGAAAACTCTATATAATATGTATCAAAATAAGTTTGTGTAGATATTTTTCATTTCTTCCTAAAAATGAATCAGTATTTTCCTAGTAAGCAAAAAATTTTAAAACTTATGAAGCTTTTTTTGCCTCCCCCCTCCCCTGCCCCCACCTGATGCTTTATACCATACCAACTTGGTGCTTTATAAGAGGAAAAACTGAGGATGAAAATATAGTTTTCTTTCTTCCACACACTTAAGTATTTTTGCATGCTTTATCTGGCACTATGCTTGTCTCATCAATTTAGCAACAGAGAGGGTGAAAACTCACTCACAGGAAAACTTCATTTAGAGCAAAATGTTAATTACACTATTTTTAAAGGCTTTTAAAAAACTATATATATGAAATTCAGTCTTTGTTTGCTAAAATGCACAGGAAATAAATTTACCACTAAGAAAAAAATTGCCTACTCATCTACTGATCATAAATACATTTCTTTTCCTCTACCAGCTCCTATAACCCCACACTGAAATAGGTAATTTTCAGAGAACACTGAAGCTCAGCAGTTCTAAGCTTTTGTTTTCTCTTTTATTTTCTTTTTTATAATGTGAAAGTATTTCAGAGTTGAGAATAGTTTACTTGGTGACATCCAGCCCTCTGCACAAATAGCATGATAAAAGGAGAACCCTGTCTATAATGCAGTCATACAAAACCTGAAAGCCAGTCGTAACAATGTTTCACATAAAAGCAAAATACAAGCAAGATTTAAGAGCCCAAATCTCCTTAGGAATGCCCCTCACATTTCTTCCTTTGCATTTGCAACAGATGAATACTACCTCGTGATCTTCAGGGTTCGCATATGAATAATCTACACTAATCAGTGGGCTGATAAATACTTTTCCATACTAAGCATCTGCATATTCCCACGCAGGAAAAATAACATAAGGAGGCATCCATAATGCCCCCATGATTTAAAAGAAGTGTGGTTCTACATGAGCACCTTAAAAGAGAAGTAAATTATTGGAATGTACATATGGTTGTCCAATTGTCAAGGCCAAATGAATATTCTTCACCACACTGCAATGGTCTTTTTGCAACTACAATTGAAATTAAAACCAAGACTCTGTAGTATCCAGTATTGTAACTGATTTCTTAACTAGGCTACATTAAGGCAAAATGAGAAGAAAGGTTTTTCCTAATGTTCCCAAAAGATGCTGGTATCTGCATGAAGTTTCAACTGCCTTCGATTATCAACAGCTTCCCTATCAGATAGAATTGCCATGGGACTGGCTTATTTGGGATTAAAAATATCATGAAAAAGCATTACGTAGACCAGATAGCTTTCTATGGAACTTTATAGACTGTTAGAGGAAATTCTAAGATCAGAACTCTTAGAGTCATTGGGCACTTTGAATAAACCTCAAGGTAGAGGTTTATCATTAGTCCTTTTTTTCCCTACTTCCACTTGAAGATCAGTCAGCATTATATGTCTGGAATAATGTGCTTGGGAAAACATTCAAAAATCGTATTATTCATTTTAAAAATCCACTATATTGTATAAAACACTGAAGGTGTGCAACCTTTCCCTCATAAGAACACCATTTACACTAAAAATTAGATTCCATTTTACAGAATCTGAACATTAAAAAAATTATTAAAAAATCACTGGTACTCCTACTGTGTAAAATAAACCAGTACAGTGTTATAGTTGCCACAGATATTATTTCCAGCAGCCGGGTAAACCTCTGCACCTTAAAGGTGGCCAAAAAGGATCCAGTACACTGTTAAAATATTTTGTTATCGATACTATAGCAGTCTACATCTAAGCTCCTTCACACTCACCCATGCAACCCCTTCATGAAAATATTTGTTCCACATCTTTAAGAACACTTGAAATCTACCAATAATGCAAATAAGAAGGAACTAAATATACAAACAGCAACACCGTTCAACAGCACGCACTGAAGAAAGCTTAACCTGAACTCCTCGTCAGGGATCAGAACAGATGACAAAACCAGATCATTTATTTCCAAGGAAATCAGGAGAAATAGTAAACGTTCAGAACTGCTAGTCACTAGATAATAGTCCTCTTGCACTGAGTATTTCATTTTCTAGCCAAGCAATTGACTACCTGTGAAAGCAAGGACAAGTGTCTATCATGATGACCAAATAGCTCCCTGCTGCCAAAATGTAAGTTAGCAGGAGGGGCACTACGGTGAAATGGACGTCAGTATAAATCAAGTCTGTGGAAAAGGGAGGGACCAAGAGCCCTCCATTTTTCTCTCTGTGTGATGGTTTGGGAAACTAATGTTCACATTTAATACTAAGCCAGTAACTCTCCAAATCATAAAAACTGAAACAATAGGGGACATTTTTGAACCCCCTTTTGCATTTCATTGCATTTATTACTGCTTGCATTATATTTTCAAGTTTTTCACCAACACTATATAGAAATTGAGATTGTTTTGTTACCATTTGCCAACTATTAAGTATGGGAGACTTAAATTAAGACTGACACAAGAAGAAATTTCAAGAAGGAGACTTTTAAAGAAATAATCTAGAAAACTCCATATTTAAGAATTAGGGAGAATTTTTATGGCAGCTGAACATTTCTATGAATGCATGCATATATATGTCTAAGTAAAACCAAATCTTTAAAGAACAGGTATAGGGAATTTGGAAATTATAGGATCACTGAATATCAGCAGCTTTTTCATGTGCTTCCTAAAAAGAATCTGGAATATCTAATTAAATGTCAGCATTGATTGCTTTTTGCATTTTTAAGTTTGAATTTAGTGGATCTGCTTTTCAAAAACTTCTAATACCAAAATAAAAACAGAGATAAATAAGAAAAAGACAAATTAAATACTGTTTTGTCAGAAAAGTTATGAATTACTTGAAGAGCTGGTATATTAATCATTTTATTAAGACTGATTTACTATTACAGGATTCTGATGAAGACAGCTGATATATTCTGTATAATTAATCTATGTCAACTCAAAGAGATTTTTATCTCCTAAAAGAAATTGGTAAAGATAAGGAGAATCGATTTCCTGCCCCTCCCATCTCTCAGATGAACCCATGTTTGAAGAACAGCTTTACCAGTTTGTTATTTACTGTAAAACAAAATCTCACCAATATATTTAGCAAACTTATAAGGATGAAAGTCTAGCCTCACATTATCATCACAGACAGAAAACAGTAAACTTAAACTAACAAGGAATTACAGAAGGTTTTGTTTGAATAGAGTAGTGGTCAATCTACAGAATTTCACGTCACCTCAACAATATCACAATATTGTCTGCTGCAAATAAAAAAAATAATCACATGAAGTATTCTAAAATAGTTTTGTATGTGCCTGAAAAATTAGGGCAGTTCAAAATAACCAATTTTATGTCACTTTACAACTGGCTGTTTCTAGAATAATCAAAACTGTTCTGTGACCTAATAAACAGTTCCACCTGTCCTGAGGCTTTGCAACAATAACCTTACTTTGAAAAGTTATATAGGAAGAGGAACAAGACAAGTCATACAGGAAAATCCACAAAGAAAAATACAAGTAAATATTAGCCTGACATTTTGGCTTTAGAGACTTTTCTGAAAATAAATAATTCTCAAAATCTTTGTACAAATGCATCACTTCCTTTATTGACAGGTAATACTTATATGCCTTAATCATACAGTATCAGCATCCTTTTCTGCTGGTTTTTTTTTCTCACAACCTGATCTTTGAAAAAGCCAAGATCATGTAGAAGACAGTATTTCTGAGAGACTTCCTTTCAAAGGATACTATTAGCTATATTGCTGAATACACAAAGTTCTGTTGCTTAAGTTCATTTACCAAATGAAGCTATCATGAAAGTTACTGGGTTTTTTACAGATTTACATGATGGAAATTGGGATAAAAATAACTGTGGTGACTGTAGTCTTTGTCTGTATCTATAGGGCAACAGTCTGCATTTAGTATTATAATGGAATGTCTGTATAGAGCTGAGTACTTAGCCTTCGCTCAACTCACATTTTCTGCTAAATGTACGGCTCCTTGAAATATAATTAGCTGTCAGCATAAACATAACTTCAAGCAACTGTTTCCAGTGTCTAAGGGACTTCAAGAATCTGTGTCTACAATTCAGCCAAGGTAGCCACACATATTCAGGAATTATAAAGAGAAGTTTGTGATTAAAATTTACCTCTCAACAAAAGAGCATATGTTGTGTTGCCACACAGCTTTGGAAAAATCAGACAAACAGCTTAGCCAAGTTGTTATGAATATTTTGTTACTGACACTTACCATCACAGGGTCACTCCTAAAAGCAACAACAACCACCCACTCACAACAAAGAACAGACAAGATTAGCTGAATGACCGTTTCAAAACAAATTAAAATATCAAGTAACATGTGGGAGGATTGTAACATCTGAAACTGATCATTTCAGAGTAGCCTATGTATAGGCAATCGGAATCAGAGACTTAATGAAGAATAAAAGAAAGACTTCTCTATGGAACCAAGCTTTGGAAGCCAATAGTAGACTCCAACCATTTGCCATAAGTAAAACAGAATAGGAGTTCTTCCCCAAACAGCCAGGTTCTCCATCCAATTCAATAACCAGGTAATTTGTTCCCTTCAGGCAATATCCAGCCCTTGCACTGTACAATAATTTCAGCATATTCAAAAGGAATTAAACTGATTTAATTATTAAAAAAAGACAGTGGTCAGATATTTTAGGAATCTCTTTTCACAGATTAGTACTTAGCATGAAATATTAAGTTAGAAGATAAGATATAGTATGTTACAGCTTCATTTTTATTTCTACAAGATAAAGTCCCTGATATAACACTGAATCTCTGTCAGCTTGTTTATTTTTTTAACTTCCTCTTTCATGATAGGTTAATGTTTAATACCACTGGATGACTTTTTTTCATTGTCAAAGATCTTTCAGGATTCTTAAGTACTTGCTATACTAGTAGAAATGCAATTAAGAATAATTTAGTTTAAAAGTATGAAACATAACTGCACAGTGTACACCTCCACTCCTAGCTGTATGGACTCACTTCTGAGACACATTCAAAATATAACATCCATACAGCAAAGTTTCTTATGCACTAAATCTAAATTAAAATGGCATTGGCAGTTGATTTAAACTTCATTAAACCTTAAATAGTTTACTGAATAATTAGAAAATACCATAAATGTACATTTTATGTCTTCAAAGAGCACTGTTACAAAAGGGATAACACATACTAAACTTACTCTAACTTTTAAATGTGTTCTTATCATTAAGCACAAAGAAAAATATCAGCCTGATGAGACAAAAGCAACAGGTATAAACTGTGACTGAACAACCAAACTGTACCAAAGATGTTATATTATCTACTGAAAAAAAATAAAGACAACAAGAGAAAGAAAAACTAGTATTAAAAAAAAAAAAAAAAAGCCCACAACCCAGGCAAACTTCATTATAGAAATTGCAAATTCTATGCCTTGTTGCACAAACTTATAGATTTCATAGGACAGAACCACAGATCCATTTGTGTTAATCAGGCAGGCGATCATAGCTAGCCTAGCAAGCTTTAAAACTACACAAAGACTACCATTGACACAGCATCAGCCAAACCAAGTAAATTCTGAACTTTCAATTTCTCTAAGAACTTATTATTCAGTTGTGTACAGAATCAAGTTGCATACCATTAAGGTGCCTATCAACTAGAATTTCCCTTTCCATAGATTATGAACATCTGTATGTATATAATCTAAACACCATACTTGAAAATTCTGATAAAAATTTTACATTAAGTAATGGCAACTGAACTTAAATTTAGAACTATTTCTTGTGCCTCATTTTATACTTTCGAGTACTATTTAATGTAAGAGATCAAATACACTGTGAGACAACATACATTATCTTATCAGCAGTTCATCACCAATGGCAGAAAGAATATATAGAATAATATAGGTTATGCAATTTCTCATTTGTTATTTACACAACTGCTTTACTATAACACATCCAAGAAAGAAGTTTTCTCTACAAACAGCTATTAAGCTTACCAGGCCAAAAATCACATTCAGCCACACAATATTCCTTCAACTAAACACCTGCCTAAGTAGCCAGGTCTTGCGATGTGCCCTGCAGGCCACAGAAGTCAGACTTTAATCGACTGGCTAGAAAAGGCAAGTTAATAGTTGTGGGTCTCTGGTTTATCCCCACGAGTCTTACAGTCAAAGAATCCACTGCTAATTTCACCCTCCCTTATAGAAATGTCAACCATTGTATCAGCCTATCACTTAAGGACACATTTGCAAATGTTTTGGTGAAACAAATATTGTAACAGCAACCTTGTTATGAAAGCCCAAGTTATTTGGCAATCACACACACATCAATATGTAAAAATAAATAGATAAATACATACATAAAAACAGTATTATAGGTAATAAAACTGCTTAGATAAATATGCTTAAGCATAGCAATCATTACAGAGTAAAGCAGATAGCAAAATAAAATGCTTTATAAATGGTGCATTCTGTGGTATACTTTTTAGATTAGTAATGTCTTCACTTGCATTTTGAACAAATTAATAGAATTTCTTTTCTGAAGAGTTTCAATCAGGACTTTTACAAAAATAAATAAATTAAACTCTATTTTCAAAAGCCTCATCCCCCCCAAAATCACCTATTTATCACCAAATCCTTCAAACTTGTTTTGTATTTCATCATTCGTATGCTGACTTAATGAATTGGCTATCACATCTTCTCTTTGCTCATTCTGAACAGAAATAAATAAATAAAAAGGAGATCCTTATCAGGATACATCATTCCTGCCCTAATCCTCTACCTCAAATAAAATAATCTAATACAAATAATGCCTAAATGACATCAAGAGTTTGGGGAGAAAGGGAGGTGAAAGAGTGAAAAGAAAGCACTGAGGTTTCTGTCACATTAAAGTCACTTGGATACTAAAAGCGCTCACATTTTAGGCTGAAGCATACAAAACATAATGTTTAGGAAAGTTTCCAGGTGCCAGTCTGAAAAGTGAACTGCATTTCATATTGCCTTAAATTAATTTCATCTCTTCATTGCTTTGTTCTTGTGTGATGCAGAGAGAAAGAACAGCTGTGACATACATGGATTTTATGCAACCTGTAAACATGAAAATACAGTTCTAAATGTTTTAATGTAGTACAGTGATCTGGCCATTGGAATGCTTAAATTATTGCTATATTCAACAAACAGCAGTGCAGAAAAGTAAAAAGTGAAAAAGTGGCTTGAGAGAAGCCTTTTTTTAAAAGTTCAGAGTTTTGTTATACATAATGCTAATGAAAACAGATATAGTGGAGTGAGAGTTCACCAAATTCAAAAAATCATACAGACAGTTAGTAGAAAAAATCATTTTGGAGTTGTACTAGATCTAAAACAAGGCAAGAAGGATAAACATACTGATGAGCTGTACTGAGAGTACAATACTAGAGAATCCTAACCATTGCTTCTGTTGAAGATGAGTAAGCCTTAAAATAATTTAGAAGTTATTATGAAATGAAGTCGTTGGGGGGAGGAATAAAAAAAACCTAAACCATAACCCATTTGTAAAGGAGAAAGGTTTTACTCCCAGAACACGTTTTTTTAGCCTACACTGCCATCTTCTGGGTATGTAAGCTATATCCTCATGATATGTCAAAACTCAAGTTAAATATTTAAATCTAAAAAAGAACAAGCCTTAACAGTATGCACATTCACATTAATAGATGATACTGAGGAGATCTGCAGCATTTATTTGGAAAAGCATTGAATAAATAAATGAAAAAAATATTCTGAAGTAAAGACAGAACACAATGACAGCACAGCATTCAAATCAACTGACTAAAGCTATGGCTAAAAATTCCCTGTAATCTGTAACCATGCTTGCCTTGTGGGTTTCTTGGGTTTGTTGTTGGTTGTTTGTTTTTTTTTTTAATAATTAGTTTGGGGATTTTTTTTGAGTTAAATTATGTAATTTGAAAAAGACTGCCAAATAATTTAGGATTAAGGACCTTAAAAGGAAAATGTACAAGTGATATTTCATTAATTAACAGACTAAAACTAACAATATCTTTTCAAGTACCTGCATCTTGTAACATTTAACTACATACATATAATAGAGTCTCTGTTTCACTATGCCAGAAAAAAAGGTCATTTTGTTTCCTAAAGTGATTATTACAGCATCCTTCTCTAGTTTGTGAAACGACGACTTACCAACTTTTAGGGTTACCAAAAAGAACTTGAGTGATGCTTTAGATCACGCTCAAATAAAAAAAGTAACAAAGTGACATTTTTGATAACTAAGGACTAGCCGCTGTTTGGATCATCAGTCTGGCCTTAAAATTCAGTCCGATAGGATAAAAAAATACATGATATAAGTGGCCCTGAGAAAACTTAAAATAAACTTGGATAGGCTCCAAATACGCAGGAAAGTAAAACACATGGTAAGAACAGTTTGTGACATTTACAAGAATAACTTCTTTTGAAATGAGTATGAAGTTTCAGAGCTTTTAAAATTATTTTTGAAAAAGGGAAGCATTCGATGTAAAAGAGCAACTACAAGGACTATTTTGAAAGATAATAACAAGTTCATTAGCATGCAGAATGACCTGGTCTAGGTTCTGATCTGACTCGATTCTTAGACTCCTGTGGAAGATCACAGCATATCAGAGTACAGTACATTATTGTTCTTTAGATGCAGAAAGCAAATAAGAAAAGCTTCCAAAGGAGATAATCCTACAGGATGTATTGTGTTTGTGTGGCAAGGTTTTGGTAGCAGGGGGCCACAGGAGTGGCTTCTGTGAGAAGCTGCTGAAGTTTCCCCTATGTCTGACAGAGCCAATGCCAGTCAGCTCCACGGTGGACCCGCTGCTGGCCAAGGCCGAGCCCATCAGTGACGGTGGCAGCACCTCGGTGATAACAAGTTTAAGGAGGAGGGAAAAAAAACATGCAATTGCAGCTGGAGAGAGGAGTGAGAATGTGTGAGAGCAACAACTCCGCAACACCAAGGTCAGTGAAGAAGGAAAGGAAGAGGTGTTCCAGGCACCAGAGCAGAGATTCCCCTGCAGTGGTGAAGACCATGGTGAGGCAGGCTCAGGGAGGTTAGCAGTGGAGCAGATTTCCACCTGCAGCCCCTGGAAGACCCCACACTGGAGCAGAAAGGAGGCCATGACCCTGTGGGAAGTCTGTGCTAGAGTGGGCTCGTGGCAGGACCTGTGGCCCCATGGGGAGAGGAACCCACGCTGGAGCAGGTTTGCTAGCCAGGCTTGTGATCCTGCCAGGGGAGTCCCACGCTGGAGCAGTCTGTTCCTGAAGGACTGCACCCTGAGGAAGGGACCTGCACTGGAGTGGTTCGTGAAGAACTGCAGCCCATGGGAAGGCCCCACACCAAAGTTGTTCATCGAGGACTCTCTCCTGTGGGAGGAACCCCCCACTGGAGCAGGGGAAGAGTGTGAGGAGTCCTCCCCCAAGGAGGAAGGAGCGGCAGAGAGAATGTGTGATGAACTGACCACAACCCCCATTCCCCGTCCCCCTGTGCTGCTGGTGGGGAGGAGGCAGAGGAATCAGGAGTGAAGTTTAGACTGGGAAGAAGGGAGGGGTTGGGGGAAGGTCTTTTAAGATTTAGTTTTATTGCTTATCATCCTACTTTTATGTGATTGGTAATAAATTAAATTAATTATCCCGAAGTCAAATCCGTTTTGCCCATGATGGTAATTGCTCAGTGATCTCTCCCTGTCCTTATTTTGACCAATAAGCCGTCTGTTATATTTTCTCTCCCATGTCCCATTGAGCAGTGGAGCGATAGACCAGCTTTGGTGGGCAACTGGTGTCCAGCCACGGTCAACCCACCACACAGGGCCACTAAAATAAATACAGCCATTCTTTGACAGACTTAGTACATACTATTCTTAAAAAGTGAGCAGAACTTCTAAAAATGACAACAGTTTTCTTCAAGGACTTGACTTAGGAACACATACTAAAAGTTTTGGAACCAAATAATCTTCAAAGCTAATAGCAACAGCTTACACATGCTTCTAGTTCAGTTGGGACTATAAGAATCGCAAGTGAGCCAACATAGGGCTCTATGCCTTCTTTTCCTAAGGTGTAATTGGATGCTTTTTACTCTATGTGATAAGATGCAGTCTCACTGGAATCATAGCTGTTCCCAAAGCAGTCATGTAAATAGAGGAACCTCACCCAGTTGTCCTTAATTATCTTAATGGCCATGGCAAGTACTGAGGGAATATAAAGAATTACAGTTTTTGCAGGTTCTTCACAGGAATTCCAATCATACAGCTATATTCCATTTAAATAATTTTGAAAATGCTGGTGACTGTAAATAAGGTTACCTGGGATGATCTGAAGAATGAATTGGAATGTCCTTTGAAAGCATTTGCTTCTCACTGCAAACAAAAAATGGCCAGAAATCCAGCACCTAGCATGTGTACAGTTAATCTGCACAGCATAGGGAATTTGTGATGGGGTACAGCTCTTTTGAAGAAAGCAGCATACAATTAACATACAATAGACTTTCTGGGACAGAGTTTGGGGGATAAATGCATCTGCAAAACATAAGAATGTGCTAATTTGTACTCAGATCAAAACTAGATATGGTGGACATTGACAAATTATGCATTTGATGAAAAGAGAAGACAGATACAGCTGTAAAGCATCCCAGAGCAAGGTTAGTACAGTGTAAAGGCAGATTCAGTAAGGTATGCTAGCTGTAGCAAAAGAATAAAAATAGGTACTGTGTAATATATTTAAGGTTATCATCAACAGGATGATAACTCAGTAACTACATGGAAACAGAAAAGCAGAAAAACAAGTTTGCACATTTAAATATCTCCCTAGAATGAGTTGCAGACAAATTTTATTTCTAACACATTATCTTTGCTTATATGAAATAGCTTAATCTTTTATAATAAACTACATAGAGAAATTAACATGTCAAAATTGTAGACTAAAATATCAAGAAAAAATGCACTAAATACCAAGACTGTAGTATGGCTGGTAGAAGACAAGATGATTTAACATACTTTGATAGAAAACCCTGTCACTCTAAAGTAGTGCTTAAGATCCAAACCTGTTTTAAAACTTCTAAAGTTATTTTAATGTCTTTAAAAGAAACCAGCGCATACATTTAGTGCCTTGAGAAGGCTTACTTAATCATGACCCTCAGTATATTTCAGTTGGAGGAATGACTAAATCAGGGAGCAAAATTGAAATAGGCAAGATGCAGGAAGTTTTGAGTGGTTTTGTTGTTGTTGCTGTCGTTTAGGGGGAGTTGTAAGAAAAAAAATATGTACTTGCAGGCATTTTTCCAGGCTGGTCCTTTCACGTAGTCCTCCAAAATAAAACTTTGGAATCCCAGATAAACTTCTAAGGAGAACCATTGATCTATAATGTAGCAATCTTCCATAGGAACAAAACTGACATTATTTTATAAACAAGCCCTTTGATTTTGTATGTAAGTTCCATTTAGGGCCTTAAGCATGCCAGTTTCTGGCTCTGGTCTGACAGTCAGTGCTCAATGACATGAATAAACTGAATGGAAAACAAAGTTCATGCTGAATTCAGTGGTGGTATGTTAGAACTCAAATACATGAAAAATAAGAAAGAATTTTTTTCCCCTCTATTTCCTGAGTTCAATTCCATGTTGATATTTGGTTTAAAGGACCAAAAGGAAAGTCCAAACAATTCCATACAGGTATCTGCATAGGACTCACAACATTACTAATAAATCACACACCAATCAACTGCACCGGGTTCCTAGCCCATACAATTGCAAGCTATAACTAATTTTCACTAAGAGCAATCTCTGAGACAGTGTTTTTGTATGACAGTACTGAATCTTAAATTATCACCACCACAATTAAACATGAGCTGCTCAGCTGTTTAAATATTAAGCCCTGACCAGACACAACACACTTCATAGATGCTATTCGATTCACTGAAGTTTCTTTCCTCAAACATTTTCACTTGGAAGGATACCTTGAATTTATCAAGCATATTATTCCTCTGGATAACAATTACTTTTGGGAAGGAAGCTTTGTTTGCAATAAGACTCATTAAATGGAGGAAAAAGAATACAAGGTTTGCAATCTTGTTCTCTTGTGTAATTAATACGTCTCTAATGCTGAAGTCATTTATCACAGTAAGAGAAGACAAACAATAAGGAGCATCTGAATCTATTTAAATATCTCAAAAAAAGGTTAACTATTCTATGATCAATTTACCCAAAACTTGAATTATATAATCCATAGTATTCTTAAAGGCAGGTAATATCATACACTTCTTAAAGAAAAAAAAAGGAAGGCTTCCTCCTTCACATAATTGAAAACAGTGAAATCCAGCTTCATGTAGCTGGAATTTGTTCCTTAATCAGAGGGATACTTTTAAGGAGATTTTGACTTTGATACAAATAAAGCTATAATGAATAGATGGAGTATTACTTTTACGCATACTATTGAATTTTAATATTCTCTTTGATTTGCTGCAGTACTGTATTCTAAATGTTTCTAAACAGAAAAGAATGGTGAAGATATTGACTTGCCGAGGTCAAAAAAGCCAGTGGCAAAGCCAAGAAATGTGCTCTTGACTAGTCTTTACCTACCACACCTGTCATCTGAAAGGTAAAAGGCATAGCTTGATTCAGAGTATCACTATGAACCAAATAAATACTGGAATCTGATCAGCAAAAATAAAATAAAACATGCATAAGTGAGGAAAATAGGACAAAAGAAAATACAGGCCAGCAATATGATAAAATTAATAAGAATTTGGTTGTAAAGGCAAAAATTTTCAGGAGGTTGCAATAACAGTGTTGCAACTGTGGTGATCTAAGGCACAAAGAACATTTTCCAAGAAAATAAACTATCTAACAAACTGGTGTAACGTGATATCAGTTAGTGCAGTAAGATTTTATCTCCCCCTGCAAATCTTATGTCATTCGATAACCATTTAGCGTTGATGGTTAATGAATAACCATTTATCTGTTCAGGAAAAGACCACAGTGAAACAAAGTTGTATGAAATGAACACACGAAACATTTGCTGAAATAGATGTTCCTTACTGGATTTCAGACAATTCCCAAATGTAAAAACAACCTACCCTGTTCCCTGGTCTTCAACCTTTATCCAGGCTTGAAAAATGAAAGACAGTAACAGAGATCAGAATATTTTTTAAAACGGCATTGCTTTCCATTAAAAGCAAAAGGTTTGCTATTTGCATAGTATGCATATTATCAGTGTCCAGAAAAAAAATTAAAATTAACTTTCTTTTGAACATTAGTCTGCTGGCAGAGAGGGGAAGAAAAAAAATATTTTAATTTTAGACTTTGAACATCAACATTCTTCTTTTAATACTTATACTGTATTTTTCAGAAATAAACCCAGATTTTTTAAAGAAGTTGTTGCCCCGCAAGTATGCCATAGTAAGACATTACTCTACACTAGTTCTTTTACTATTGCCTTGAGTGCCCTATTTCAGTACTCAAGCAGCTGAGATAAATAGCAGAATCCCTGGATTTTTCTGACCTTGATCAAAAAGAAGACATTTTCAGTTGAATGGTGCAAAACTGCTATGATTATGTAGATCAAATCTGGAAAGCACATGGTTTATATACAAACCATAAACTCTCTGTATCACCCATCAAACTGAAAGACAAAAACCCATACCTGTCTAAGAAAAAAGAGGAAAAAAAAATCCATTAACCCTTACTTTACTCCTTACATAGTAAGGAATATCCAGGTAACTATAGGCCCATCAGCCTTACTTCAATCCCTGCGAAAGTTATGGAACGAATCCTCCTGGGGGCCATCACAAGTCAAATGAAGCATGTGATTGGGAAAAGCCAACATGGCTTCACTAAAGGCAGATTGTGCTTGACAAACCTGGTGGCCTTCTATGACAAAGTGACTTGCCTGGTTGACATGGGGCAGGTGGCGGACATTGTCTACCTGGACTTCTCCAAGGCCTTTGATACGGTCCCCCACAGCCGCCTCCTGGAGAAATTAATGCGTTGTGGCCTAGACAAGTGCTCTGTGCAGTGGGTGGGGAACTGGCTGACAGGCCGCACCCAAAGGGTGGTGGTAAATAGCTCCTTTTCCAAGTGGCAACCTGTCACTAGTGGAGTCCCCCTGGGATCGATATTGGGCCCAATGTTATTCAGCATCTTTATAAGTGATCTGGATAACGGCATCAGGTGTAGCCTGATGAAGTTCGCTAATGACACCAAGCTGAGTGGCGAAGTAGACACTCCAGAAGGGAGAGCTGCTCTGCAGGGAGATCTGGATAGGCTGGAAGAGTGGGCCAGCAAGAACCTTATGAAGTTCAACAAGGACAAGTGTATGGTCATGCACCTGGGAAAACATAATCCAGGAGTGCAGCACAGACCGGGATCCACCTGGCTGGAGAGCAGCTCTCTGGAAAGGGACCTGGGGGTTCTGGTGGACAGAAAGCCCAACAGGAGCGAACAGTGTGCTGCTGCGGCCAAGGAGGCCAACAGGATGCTGGGTTGCATCAAAAAGGGCATCATCAGCAGACATAAAGAAGTCATCATCCCGCTCTACTCAGCGCTTGTCAGGCCACACCTGGAGTACTGGGTACGGTTCTGGTCCCTGCTGTAGAAAAAGGATGTGGACAGGCTGGAAGGGGTCCAGAGAAGGGCCACCAAGATGATCAGAGGACTGGGAAGCTGCCATATGAGGACAGGCTGGGAGAACTGGGTTTGTTCAGCCTTGAGAAAAGGAGGCGCAGAGGGGATCTCATCACCATGTAACAGTACTTAAGGGGTAGCTACAAAGAAGATGGAGGTTCCCTTTTTACACGGAGTCACATGGAAAGGACAAGGGGGAATGGACACAAGTTGCTCTTGGGGAGATTCTGACCGTACATGAGAGGAAAGTTTTTCACAGTGAGGACAGTCACCATTGGAATAATCTCCCCAGGGAAGTAGTTGATTTGGCCATGTTGGACACCTTCAAGAGTTGTCTGGACAGGGTGCTGGGCCATCTTGTCTAGACTGTGCTCTTCCTAGAAAGGTTGGACTACATGACCCCTGAGCTCCCTTCCAACCTGTGATTCTGTGATAAGAATCATCAATGATGTTTCAAAGACAACAGAAACATGCATACATATTCCAAAACCAAAATATAGATATAACTTTAAGCATAATTGCTCTTTTAATAGCTGGCTTCATTATAGGAAAAGACATTCTTCATCACTGTTGAAGAAGTCAGTTCTGAAATAACTGAATTAGGAAGTTTTTGTCAAACTGCCCAGTACCAGATGTCCAGGCAGCTGTAAAAAGCAATCTGTTGCTACAGAGAAAAGGGTTATCTGGCAAGAGATGCAATACCACATAAAAAGATGAACTGGAATCAATGAGAAATAAATTGGATTACTGGATAGAAGCATATTCTTGCATGTGATCAAGCTACTGGGAAAGTAAGAGAGCCAGCAGGTATAAAAAAAGGCCTTCCAAATATCTGCTTACCCTTTCATGATCCTATCATAGCCATCCTGTTAATCAGGCTACATTACATCCCAGATATTAATTAGGCAAACAAAACAATGGTCTGATTCAGTCAGTCCCCTTCAAATATGCTGAAAACATTCTGCCACTGATAATCTTGCCATGTGTGTACTCCTGGAAATCCATCTGATCAACTTATGCCTCGACAATAGCAGTAGCCTAAACTCAAGTACAAATGATATAAGGCTTTCCCTATTCATTAATAGCCTGTAAACTCATCCTCTGCTTCCTAAGGATGTGCTGAAATATTGGCAGCGCAGAAAGATAGTTCAAAGAGTATGGACTCCTTTCAACTATAAATAAATAAATACTATACATATGAACTAAAGATTACCGTTTTATAAGCAGTATATAGTATATACGAAAAGTATAGCTTTCTCGCTGCCACAGGAATCCTGTTCTGCTGTTGTGAGTTTATGTTGTACAACGGTTTCAGCAAACCTGAGCCTTCCTGATAGTTTATCCCTAAAACAGTGTTGATAACACAGCCATATTTTGGTTATGCTAAATAGTGCTTGGACAGCTTTGAGGACTTCTCGTTTGCTCATGCTGACACCCTCCAGACTCCCTCCCACCAGTGAGCAGGCTGGTGGCAGGCCAGAGATGGGGAGAGGACACAGCTGGCACAGCTGAATCAAACTGGCCATAGGAATATTCCATACCATGTAACATCACACTCAGCAATAAAACTGGGGTAGCAGAAGAAGGCAGGGGGTGGTGTCGATGGAGGGGGGAGGGTGTATGTCTTCCAAGGTGGTCATTTCTAAGACTTGCTTGGCATCAGTCTGCTTGTGAGAGGTGGCGAGTGAGTGCCTCTGACTTACTTGTGGTTTGGGGTTTTTTTTTTGGTGGGTTGTGCATTGTGGGTCCCCCCCCCCACCCTGTGCCTGTCCCCCGTCCCCGTCCCCCCCCAATAAACTGTCTTTATCTCAACCCATGAGTTTTCTTACCTTTGTTTTTTCCTATTTTTGCTCCAATCCCATCGGACAGGTGGGAGTGAGCAAGTGGCTGCGGGGGTACCCCACCACAACATATTAAGTCCTTTGGTTATACATTCTTTCCCTTCTCCATTGCTGTAGTCTCGCTGTTAAGCATAAGCAATACTTTGTTCTGGATCACTGTTTTCAGACAGCCTCAATTCCTGAAAAGAATCCCTATAGCAAGCCAAATCCTGTACGACTCCTGGGTACCAACAGTAGAGATTAATAGATAGGAAGAATCACAGAGCTCCATCCTCTGGAGCTGAATGCTCATGGTGTAAAATTCAAAGACTGAGTATCTGAAAGATTCAGATATTGCTGTAGGCATACTATCCTTTAGCCCATATGCATATAGAACCAATATACCACCTATTTTCTTGTCCATAATCATGTTGATGACACAGAGAGTAGAAGAAAAATGCACCTGCATATTAGAGTGAATGTTTAATAATACCTAATATTCCTATACAATAGGCAGTTCAATTCCTAAAAGGATTTCAAATTTCAGTATTAAAATCTAAATTTTCCATAGAGATACAGTTTTTGATACAGAGGAAAGCTATTTATCTCCATTTTATGATTTAGAATAGTAAAGCACTTCCCTGCACCAAGTTCTTCCCACAAAATTTCAAATACCATTACCAAGTTTCATATGCATTAGTTTCAGTACAGACTATACCAGACTATGCAACCTTAACACTATAGAGAAGCAGCCTGAAATCGGGCTATCTGTGAGTCTGTGAGGTATACTAATTAAATAAAGAGAAAGCAACTGCGGCCTCCTATATAGCAACATGTTTGTGTGTATATTTTAACATGAGCTCTACTACAAGGACTCTCATTCCTAATTTTTTTTTCCTGGAGATGTACATAATCTCTAGACTTCTACCTCACCAATAAGGCTCTTTAAAGGGTAATTCATGAAAATGGAACACCTATTTCAAACACCTGAGAAGTCAATAGCGGTGGTTTTTCTTACTACAAGGAAAATTAAAATGTAGGAACAGAACATTGATATGGCTAAGCGCAGATGGACATGTTTTCAGCCAGAAAAAAAAAAAAAAAGAAAAAGGTTTTAATACTTTTAGACATACCCTTCCTTCTGAAGTACATGTACTTCCAAGAATTGGGATTTCTATATGGAAAAAAATCATTTCCAAGTCCAATGTAGTTCACACAATACATCCCATTTACTATCTAGACACACAGAGTCATCAAGAAAAAATATTTTATTTATTTTATGGCTCAACAATCCCTGTATTTTCTCTTTTAGGAAGGTTTGTCATTTTCTAAAACTTCAAATTAACCACAGAAGTTGTGTATATTTATAAATTACAACATGTATACTTGTTTATTTCACCTTTTGGAGAACTGAAAAAGACAAGTTAGCAAGTGTTGTATTAATGCTGTTCTGGTAAATTTAATCAGCCAATGTGCAATATGTGTATCACTTAATATATGAAATGCTGACCTACAGTTCTAAGAAAAGAAAAATCAGAATGCAGTGACTAAAACTTGGGAATAGAAAATTAATGGAAAAAAGTCTCTGGACCTCAGTTTAATGAAACAACATCTGGGAGATTACTTGTCTAATAAAAAGTAAACCAACCAGCTTGATACATAAGTAAAAAAAGTATATATTTTCTAAATGTTACCATCTGGGAGCTTTATGCAAGAATAAATACTCTTATCGGCTGGATAAATTCTCTGATTCTCGGTGAGTGCAGAACGCTAAGTGGCTTCCCACAGTGGCCTCATTATATAAAGTTCTCTTAGGAGTTATTCTGCTGTGTATTTCTGCTCCATATCCCGGCAAACATTGACCTACTCCACTTATTGTCATCATGGCTAGATTTCAGCTAGCTCAATGAACTGATTGTACTTTTTTCCAAACACAGAAAGCATGTTTTGAGCAAGAACAAGTGCAGGCAATAATGACAGCTTATCGTAGAATCATAGAATCATTAAGGTTGGAAAAGACCTCTAGGATCATCAGGTACAACCGTTAACCATTAACTTGTAGCAAAGATTTAAGTTGAATGGCTAGCACTTTAAAACTCAGGCTAATTATTTAACTATGTAAAATCAGAGGTAAGAGGGATTCTACATACCTTTTTCCCTTCCCCTTTGCCTTCTCCCAAAACTGAACTTCACATTAAAATTCCTAAATAGTTCATCTACTTAAAATGTTAAACAATGATATCAAAGATTACTAACATCCTGTGAGACAGAGATTATATTTTTATGTCATAAAAAAAGTGAAATTCCAGATTACTAAAGTAGGTAGTGATTAGGAACATGTGGCTCAGCTTAAACAAATGAAAAGGTTTTTTAATCATTAAAGTCTAAAATTTTAATTTCCCCATTCTTGAAATTCCAAACTTCATTCCATAAGGAAACTTCAACATGAGAGTTTAAAAGAAGTCAAAATGGCTACTTGTTGCAGGCAAAGCTCTGCTCAGCTTCTATGCTGGGAAGCATTTGTCTACAAAAATAGCCCTGGCTCCTAGGAAGAGGCTGAAAGTAAGTTCATGTTATAGCAACTTTATCACATTGCAAGGCAAAACCTCTCACTGCTTGTGTGACAAGATGACAGCATGAGATGGTGTACATCCCCAGATGCATGGTCACACGAGCACATGTACAAGCTGGAAAGAAAGTGAAGAATAGTCTAAGTTGTCTTCAGCCTCTGCTATCTGCTGGACAGACTTTTAAAACCATTGTGTAGCAGATAATTTCTAGTTAATTTGTATAAAACATATGTATTTCTTATTTTAAATAAGGGTCTCTAATGTCCAGATATGTTTTTTGGTCAGTGTGCCTTTGAATTCTTACCAAGTGGCAAAAGCAGTAAAAAAGCATTAAAATGAAACATAAAGGGGGGGGGGGGGGGGGGGTGTGTGTGTGTGTGTGTGTCATAAAAAGCAAAGCCATTAAAAGCATTGCGGCTTTGACACCCTTCATTAGTAGGGACCACCGCTGCTTCTGTAGTTACTTGATGGATGCGTAGTTCAACTTCCTATATGATAACAAATGACCTACCTGCAGCCTCCATACTACAACATGCCGGCTTTCTGTAATTCCAACCACCTCAGTGCGTGCCCTTTAACATTTTAAGTACTGTTTATAAAATTATTTTTGTTTGCTTTCCTGCTTTGCACGCAGGACTGCGAGGGCGGGTGCCAGGTGGGACGTGCCTGGTTTGCCGAGGGGGCACCGCGACGCCCTGCGTGGGCGGGAAGCAGCGACCGCTGCCGGCCGGTCAGGACCGGTTCTGGCCGGCTCTGCGCCCCTGCGAAGCACAGCCGCAGAGCCCCACGGCGGGCTCAGCCACGGCCGCCCTGCTCCAAAATGTCGTCCTGGCATAGAAGCGCATGGTGCCCTCACGCAGGCCACCCCAACCACCCGTGTTGCCCCTCGCCTCCCCAGTGGAACTGGGACGAACCCAATTCCCAGTCTGTATATTCTTCTTTGCCTCAGGGATTGAAAGTTTGTGGTGGCTGGCAGTAAATTAAACAAAAGAAAAGTCCCTGACTTGAGACTGTTTTGCCTAATGCAGGGAGGGAATTTTGTTCACATCAGTTTAAGACTTCCCTCCACCTTCATTGCTCCTTAGATCAGGTCCAAAAAAAGAAAAAAAAAACACACCTCAAAAAACTAAGAGGCTGTCCCAGGCTCATAGCAGCAAACGTAACGAAGGGTCACAGTCTGAAAGTGCTGCCAAAGCCCTGGCAACTTTATTATGGGCACTTCTAGAAACTGTGGGAGACGAAGTGACCCGGGCACTTAATAGAAACCCAGTGCTTCTTGTTACTCAGCCCCTCCAGCCACTGGGGTTAGCAAGCATAACCGACAGTACACATAGAAGTATCTGTAAATAAAGTAATTCACCTGTACGTATTTTTAACTCTATCCTTCTTTATGAAGACTCCCACGTCCTTACTGAAAAGTGAGAAAAAAGATAGGGAAGGAAATGTCAACTTGAAACTTACTTTTCTCAAAAGCAACAATGACCATTAAACACTGCTGTATGTACACAATATAAAAATACACACTGAGATATAGCTAATATATTTAAATCCACATCATTTGGCCTTGGTATCTGGCATGTTGCAAAGAATCTGGTAGGCCAGATTAATAACTGAGAATTATGTTGGTAACATAACTGCTAGGGTAAACTATACCTTTCTAATGCATTAGAGTATGGGCCATGAAAAGCTTACACTACCAAAAATCAGACACCCTCTAAAAGTAAATGTATCACTACACAGTAGAAAGAGTTGCACTGCCCTACTGCTGCAAAGTTTTATTCATTCACAAATACAGAGAAGATCCAAGACATGTTCCCATTCACAGCATGCCAGTTTTAATAGATCTTTATTTTTTCCCCCTTTTCTGTAGAACTTCAAAAGCCAATTCCCCTCTGTGTTTTTACACCTATTGAAAACTTAATGGCCAGATGTAGTCAAAAGTTCAACAAGGCTTTAGTCTCTCATGCATTATTTTTCAGTTAATTTTGACAGATAAGTAGCATCAAATCAGACTTAAGTTCTCCCTCTCCACTTGATTTCATTTTTGCCCTAATTCTGAATATTTCATTTTTACATGTAGCTGAATATTAAAGCCAAAAAGTTTTTTTCTTCTGTCCCCTTCCTTGTCCCCGGGTGAAATATACTTCATTGTATGCAGTGCAGGTACAGTACATATGAATATATTCCAAAGTAACTTCTGCATACATTTACTTCAGTGAAAATAAAAATCACTATTAATTTATATAAAAGTATTAAATATTTCAGAATACTCTTTCTAGCTTAGTGAGCTTTTTAGGAGTTATTAGAAGGAAGTTATCATATACCTAATGCAATTTATTTCAAAGCAGAGGAAGTTCAAAAATAATTGTGATTGCTTTCCAGTTTTTAAATTCACATAAAGCAAACATAAGGGCTGAATGTAGTAGTATGTAAAGGCATATTTTAATGTCAAAGAGTTAAATAAAAAGGCTAGAAAGAATACCAGCTGGAAGGCATGACTACTAGTCACAGGAAAGGGCAAAAATTAGCACTAGTTTTCAAAAAAAAAAGAAGAGCCTTTTTTTTTCGTTTGTAACATGTAATAGTAACAGAGACCTGTTTATTGTATATAGAGAATAATATAGCTCATAGTGCTTATGGATCCTTTTTAGAAGCTTTTAAATTGGATTTAGACGAAACAGACTTTAGACAAAAATATTTTGAGGATTTCTTAAACTCCAGTCTACCTCAAAGAAAAGCTGACATTTCAAAGGTACCAACTACTCAAACTGCTCACTGGCAAGTCACTCATTCCAGAAGGTTCTTCTAAAATGAAATTGAAATTATCAGTATATAACTACTGCAGAAAATACATTTTTATATTCTGTATGTTGCATACACTGTAATTAGGACTTGGCACTTTGCTGACTGATATCCTCAATAAAACTTGTTTACAATACAGGCTAATCTGTAACAGGGATTAAATGTATATTCTGTATAAATGGGAACTAGGTATTTCACCAGTATTAAAGGATTTTGGAAAAAAGAAACAGTGCACCTTTTACATGGGTTTTTCTACATTCTTTGACACTTTCCCCCTAGACTTTTAATATGAAAAAGTTGTCTTTAAAAGTAAAGGATAGTCTCTTCAATAACTCATTTGCTACAGAGGCACAGAATTATAATTTCAAGATTTAGCCAAATATCTTCAAAATTAAGATTTAAAAGAAGTCTTGTCCTAATAAAATTAATTTATGTGCAATAGCAACTATGCTTATACAGAGTAGTATAGCCATAGAAAATGTAATGCTTCAAGATGGAACACATTGGCAAAAAGACACAGTGTAGCAATACCTTCTTTTAGCAATCAGCCTTGACAGGTATTCTGGCATAATAAATATACTATCTGTGTCCCTTATGTGTATTCAGCATGAGTAAAAGTTATGCAGCTGAACACATTGACACTTCAGTGGGAGGTCAAATTATTGTTTTGGCACTTCTGTCTTGCCTGTCATTTCAATTCCACTTTATCAAATTACAGATTTTTAGATACAGTTGGATTAAGGGGAAAGATAGACACACGCACCCGCAGAGGAGCAATTGTCATCACTTCAGTTGTGAAATTCCATAATTGCATGTCAGTGACAGAAAGAACAAGAGAGCAGTAATAGGACTGACATTATGATCATTCAAATACTATGAAACTTTCCAGCAAGACTTTGCACTGTGTCAATCTACATGCCAGGAAATGGACTGGATTTCTGAGTATTTCCTCACATTAGTATTGTCAATATTTATTAGGCTGACTAATGCTGTGTGTTAAATTCTAGGGCAAATTTCAGCTACCTATTTTTTCATAAGTAGTGCTTTTAGTTGAAAAGAACATAAACCAAGAAAAGGAGAAGAAAAATCCTTTTATTTAAAAAACAAATCACTAAAAGTAATATGAATAATAATAATGATTCAACTTAGTTTCTAAGTTTTAGGTTATCTAGAGTGCAACGTATCTTGAATTAAAATCATTGTGGGGGAGGCAGTCATTAATTTAAAGTATCTTTTCTGGTAATAAACAAACAACCAACAAAACCCCCTCCCCCACTCCTTAGATAATTTTACCTTTTTGTGGGAGTTTTGAAAACTTCCAGCTCTGTACTGAGGAAGACTCAAGAAGCATCATATAAAACTGACTTACATGAGCTGAGATATCAGTGGAAACCTCTGGCATATTGTGACAGGTGGATACTATTCTTGGAACAGTTCATTATTCTCACTTCTAGGTTACTCCCCCTTGTTTCTGAATTCTATGGACAATCCTCTATATTCTATGTGGTCCTGTCATATGATGGTTCAATAGTACTCCATACTACTTGTACAACAGCTAAAGAGGCAGAAGAAATAGGAATCGTTTGTTCACTCTAGCAGACACCAGAAGGCTCATTAATGTTCAAAGCATCTTTAGATTCCTATGAATCTGCATTCAAACACAATTTATATTCTTCCCTACCAATCCATTGGACTCAGTGATCTTCCCTCATCAAAAAATTAATTTCTTTTAATGTGAGGAAAAACGTATCTCAAAAATGCTACAATGCAATGCAGATTGCATGATGTCTTCACAAGGGAACAGAAATGACACTTTCTCATATTCACTGATAGGAAGCTCCTAAACAGCAGAAAAAGGGATTTCAATTAATATCTCCGCTCATGTAATTAATAGAAACAGTATATAAATACATCCACATCTTAGTAGTTGAGTTAGTCTTTCCATGATGGTTCTTATCAGCTCTTCACTGTTTGATACCCTCATTAATTCCCTCCCACAGTAACCTGAAGAACAACATTAAAGAAATTGGATAAATTTTCTTCCTACTAATAAGACTAATTTTTCCCTTCAACTTTCATGGAAAATATTTTATATGATCATTATAAATGACAAAAAAAAAAATAATTGCAAGAAGCCATAGAATAAGCAAAGCAAAATATATTTGCAATGCTGTTTCTTTTTCTCCCCATTTAGTCTCAGACTCACTTTGTAACCTTGCCTGTCTCCCCTTCACACTTCTATTTCCCCATATGTAACTTGAGCAATATAAATGTAAGTACTTTTCTCTTAGGTGTTTTTAATTTGTGTGTAAAGTACTCTGAGATCCTCTGACAGAAGGTACTAAAAAAAAAAAATTATAAAACATTTTCCACGGCAGGCATAGAAAAGGAAAGGCATTACTGCCTATACCATATCCTACAGAAGGTAATAGGGAGTTATGAAACATTATGTCACTATAGGGAAATTTTCTAACTTACTGACCTATCATGTTATTGGCCTAATGCATACCCATAAAGTCTATTGCTCTCATAAAGCCTCTGCACTCTGAGCTCGAAAGTGGTAAATTTTAAAGTCAAGATGCATCTCAGAAGTGTTCTCTCCATGAGCTACTTTCCTTCTCGAGAACAGAAAAAGAAGCAACATATCCTGAGTGACCTTGAGCCACCAAGCTAATAACACTTAGCTGCTAGTTAACAGTCAGCATTATGTTGCCTGCAAGGAATACTGAAGAGAACGTCATTGCACATTACAGAAAAAGTGAGTCAAGTACTAAAAAGACTAAGGTGAAATAAAACAAAAATTAAGAAGCCAAAGCTGAAGAATAAAACATTCCTAGCGTAGTAAAAAACAGCTGAAACAAAAGTTATCTGGCACAGAAAGGTCCTTGTAAGTTAACTTTCCAGTCAGTTTTCCATATCAGATGGAAATGTAACAAGATGGAGGAGGGGAGTAAGAGGAAGATAACTTCATATCAAAGTTTTGGCTTCACATCATTGCCATTAATTAATTTGATGACACGACAAATGCAATTGCAGAGTAAAACAACGTATTCCCTTTGTGCTCTGTTCAGACATCAATGACAGGGAGAAATCTTATATCCAGTTTCTTTTTGTTCTTTTTTTTTTTTTTTGTATTTTTGAAGATTCCTGTTCTATGCAAGTCCCACATAAACATTTGGGGGAAACAAAAAATGAGAATTATTAAGAGCAAATAAAGATCTGAACTGCAATTAAATAAAAGATGAGGAAGATTTGTTAGGGGCAGGCTTTTCAAATAATGGGAAGTGATGCAGCTGGTGTAAGAGCAAGAACAGCAACAAACAAAAAGCAAAGATTTACATACTAGCTGTTTTCTTAAAAGTGGAGACTGAGACTAGAGTTTGGTTATACCCAATGGAAGAGAAGATAGTAAAGGAATGCACGTGGTTTGCCTTGGCAAAACAGCCAATATCCTTGTTAACTCCCTTCAGCTGAAACCATTTATTTTGCCCCAACACACACAGCTGGGGTAGAACACATGGGTAGAAAAAAAACCCCAACTGTCTTCACCCTTTCAAGAGCAAAACCTCACACTGAAAAACATCACAGCCTTTGGAATTATGACTTAAATTCCAAAACATCATGCAACTAGCTTCAGAAATCAATGCATTTAAAAAAAAAAAAAAAGAAAAAAATCACACTTTGTATATTTTTAACAGGTTTCATTCTGTGAAAATGTAAGGGTCATGTTTCTACATGTGTTTCTTTGCAAAGCCAAGCTGAGACATTTCCATGGTCATATGATTCATTAAACTTCAAATATTATGATGTTCAGAATGAAGGTATGAGATGAAAACAAACCAGAGTTGGGTATGACAAACACAGAAAAGAATACCGATTAGGTAGGAAATGAGTCGTACGTAAACTTATGGGTCCACTGCTGGCAATGGTAAATGCAATTTAGCAATGCATAATAATACAGGCCAGTTACACCAGACTCTTGATTACTTGTCACTTGTTATTCTCAAAGCTGAGGGCTTTTATCCTTGCAGAAATTATTGGCAGAATCTTACATAAAAAGGTCAGTTAAACAATGGAAGGAGAGACAAATCAAAGTGATAAAGTGGTTAGGATAATTAAATGCTATTTTGTCACTTTTAGAATAATAGATTTCAAAATAATAATTACAGTTATTAAATTTGAGTTTGCCTTCAGGCAATGCTTTAGCCAGGGTTTCTTAAATTGCTACTTAAGAAGTTAGAGATGAAGAAACTTCAGGGAAAAAAGATTGCAAGAAAAGGCACCTTGCAGTTTCATATTTTGTTGTTAACTGGGAAAATTTTTCATTAATTACAAATTATATAGTTCATTAGTAGTATACTTCATTACAGAAGTGTAAATTATTAGATACTAATGGTGCATGTCCTAATTGCAGTAGTTTGTCTTGATTTCAACATAGATGGCATAAAATATTTATTCACAATGTTTCAGGTTCTATGAATTACATTAAGTTCCTAATTTACACTTTCAATAAAGATGAAACAATGCAAGATTAAGGTATCTCTATTTGGTGATCATTGCATAGGTCATTGGTAATTGATATCCCTGGACTGTAAAGTAAATCTGCCACTTAAGCTCAGTGGAACCTTCAGTTTTGGGACCAAACACAGAAAAAAGATGAAACAGATCATGTAATCACAATAGGTATTTATTATATTTCATTCTTTCAAAATTCTTCAACAAACTAACTACATGAAGAAGAAAAATTTAGGGGTTTGCTAGAGAATTCTTTATGTAAATTGTAGTTTCTGCATTTGAAAGCTGGAGCACTTAACAGATTGTCATTGTTGTTGGATAAAAATTGTACCTTTAGCGAACCAAAAACCAAACCATAACCCAAAACGTAGCACCTCGTGTCTGTTGTTATTACTCCAATAATCAGTGATGAAAGATCAGAGTCTGTAGACCTGAAGGCGTGTGTCTGTATATATCAGTAGTTATACTGAAAAGGATGAGAAATTCATAGCGCTCAGTACTGCAATGCTGACAACCTCCAGATCTCCAGCTCTTCAACCTTAATGTATCATTAGGAGAGAGACAGACAAGAGACACTCTCCAGGTTCAGAGAGACACTCTCCAGGTTTCACAGTATGTTTGAAGACCCCCTGACTGCCACCTCACCTTCATGCCACTGCTTCTAAGAGTGAGAAGAAAGAGGGAAGTGAGTACAAGAGGCCAGTGAAGTAATAAAGCATAGGATAACATGGGAATCTCATGCTCTTTCATTTCACTTCACTTGCTCAGTTTGAGGGCCCAGGTTGTCTCAGAAAGAGCCAGATCACATATTCTGCATTGGATGAGGTGCCCCTGCCTGGGGTCAGACAGCTGGATTAGTCTTGACAGCCCGAGTCCCTGAAGAAAGATAGCTCCTTAAGAAACCACTTACACTCAGAGCAATCACCGAGGCCACGAAAAGGTATCAGATACACAACTCCTGTAATTTATACTGACACAGAAATCATCCTATCTTAAAACACTGAAAAAATCAAAAACAACCAACCCAAAACAGTTTACTGGCAACAGACTGGTATATCTGCTAAATAAAAGGAAAGTTGCAATAAAAGGAAAAAGAAATACAAGACACACGTTAATAAGAGTGCAGTGCAAAGCTTATCAGGCTCTTGACAACTTTTCCCATTATTGAAGCAATAAAAAGAACCTTTTGGCTGTGCGGTTTTAGTAGCTGCTGCCCACACCAAAACTCAGATCTTGTTTAGAAATAAGGTCCCAAACTGCATTTTAGCATAGTATAAAACAACACACACCTAAATTTAAACACCAAGATAGCTTCATAAAAGCTAATGCTCAGAACCTGGAGCCTAATGGCCTGAGTTTCACATTAATGAGTACCGGCCGATGTTAGACATTTTGAATTATGTCATGTGCTCGCCACTTTCAGAAACTCAGTTACTACTTGACACATAGAGATACACTACACATTTAGTAATCTAGAAGTGGATTCTAGCTCCAAATTGTAAAATTTCAGTAGAAATAAATTTTTTAAAAGTCCAGCTCAGTCTATTCATTGGGAAAATACTTTAAAACTGGATTGATATTTATTTCTGACAATTTAAAATTATTAAATCGAATATGTGAAGCCTTTGTTTCTTGGTTAGTTTTGACCATCAACATTAACCAGGTTAATTTTGATTCAGCTCACGATGTGTCAGCAAAATGCTTGAGAATAAAAATGGAAGGAACAGCAAAAGAAATGAGGAGGCATAATTTCTCACTATTTCAAACTTAATGCAGCCTAGAAAAGGAAGCAGAAACAGAAAGCAGGATAATTTGGAAATTTTACAAAAAATTAAAATAGACGATATTAACATCGGAGAATAGGGTTTATGGAAGGCATAAAGTCAGCAACAGAAAATAAAGCAGCAAAGCAGGAATGCTTTGGTTTGTTAAAATGCTTTTAAAAGCAACAACAACAAAACCCCTAAACCTCCCAGAGAACTGAAAAAGCATTAGGAGTGTAAATAACAAGGATAATTTATTGAATTCAATGCACAGAAATGTAAATGGTTATATTTCAACTCTCTAAATAAAACAGCAAAGTTACTGTTCCTACTGACATAAATTTTGTAGTCCTTTACTAACATAAAGCATTGTTAAACATAACGTTACAGTATTTGAGCCCTGTGTTAAAGCTGACACACTTTCTAAATTTAAGAAAAATTCTGCTATATTTGCATACTGCCCTTGTAATTGTCCTACAATAAACTAGTTCTATTATACTGATGCATAGAGTAGCACAATCAGTGGTGACTTAATTTAAATGCAAGAAATTCACCCTGTCTTAGTACAGAGGACTTCAATAATCTGAGAGTAGTAACAGCTGCTTGGTGTCTAAAATATGGAGTACTTTCTCTTCTAGTTACATTCACTGTTTAGTATCTTAATTGAATTCTCAAAATGTTTCTGTATAGCTCAAAATAATTCCCTCACCTCATTCCTGAAAATGTTGAAAATCACTGAAATTCTGAAGAACCTTTATCACATATCTCAACAAAGCAAATTAACTGTGCTTTCCTTCACTAATTTCAACAGCATTTTACGTCGAACGTGTATGCCATTGTTTTGTAAAATTTGAGTTATCATGAACACCTAAAGTGATTTTGGGATAATGCTATTTAATAAAACCTCCTGAATGCTCATAGGACAATGCAAAAGAAGTTAAAAACCAATGACAACAAAACTTTTTGAAAAGTTGAGTAATAGAACATTGGTATCACACTTCATAGCACAATTAAACTGATGCTAAATTAAGCATAAAGACCTACTGTTTCAAAACACAAATTGACTGCATGATACTGTTAGTGCCAGAGGACAGCTTTCTGCATTGCTCATTTCAGAGTGGAAATTGATAGTACTTCAATTTCAGAATTCCTTCTACAAATGTAACTTTATTCAAGTATATTCAAACATACATGCCGTGATGTACTGTTAAAAAAAAAAAAACACCAGACCAAACTAACAAGGTGAAGAAGGTGGAGAACACAACTGAAAACATATGTTATATTTAGAGAAAATAAAACTGCAAATAATACAAGATAAACTTTTTTAAACATCAACCATTTAGAAGGAAAAAAAAATCTGTATCAAAGATACTGCTTATAAAGCAAGAAAAAGCAGTCCTTATCTTGCTATTTTACAAATATTTAACATGGTATGCCAACATTATCATGAAAGCCATGGAAGTTAAGAACAGGACATGCAATTGCCTTTTAAACTGTTCATAGTTTAATGAAATTAAGATTATAATTCCCTTCTGAACACGCTGTTATTCAAATGTCTAACAGAAGTATAATCAATAGAGTAAGACTATTTTGTCCCCATTTAGGTTAAAATACAACATTAGAAAAGTTATTGCTAGAAAACTTTATAAAAACATACACACTTAAAACACCATAAAATAATTTCACATGGTTTAATTAAAAAAAGAAATAAACTAAACAACCCCCCACTTACTAGAGCTACCTGACAAATTACATTAAAACAATCCACTTACTTTTCTGTCCTCAGATTCTACACAGGAACTGCACTCTGCTTTAGTGTCCTGAAAAGACAAACAGAGACCGCTATTGTCATATGGCATATTGACCAGGGTTGTGGAAACACCTCAGAATGAAGAAAGGGAAAAGTCTGAAAAGTGGGTTTCTCAACCTATTACACTTTATTGAACTGTTATTTTTTTATGTGTATTATATCTAAATGTACAATGTTTAGTATTGTGGCTTTAACTAAGGTTTAATCAAGTTTATTACAAGCATAACCTTAAAGACAGGACTGAAACATTGTACAAAAGCAAACCTATTTCAATACAGTGTAGCCAGCTCATAAGACAAAAACATGATCTCTGCTTTACCGTATATACTTTTCTACTTGCATCTTGAGGAAAAAGTAATTGCTTGCTTGCTCTTTTTTTTTTTTTTTTTAATTAGTAATGGTAGCTTAGAAAATATACAGGTAAGCTTAAGAGGAAATAATTGCTCAAACTCCTGTCTGCTGTCAAGAGTGCTAACTAGGACTTGGTATGTTGAAGATATTTGTGTCTGAATGTCAGACATGCATTCTTGCAACATGCAAGAATAATCAAGCATCTTTTTAATATAAAAATGTGTGTGTGTGTGTGTACATACATACACACACACATATTGGACTTATGTTTTCTTCAGCAGTCAAACAAATAATCTTAAATGTAATGTCACCCAACACATGTTCCTTTTATTCATAAGGTATTTTGACTCTCATTGAGCCTTTGGAATTTTGCCAGTAGACACGAAGGCATGAAGAGATAATAATTATCACAAAAATTATAGTCTGGAGGTCATTTATTTCATCATATTATCCCTTTGTACAACAAGTAACCATTGGAAACAGAGTAAGCCAAATGTAGTTCAAGTCATTAAGCTGCAGACAAGTGACCTATTATGATTTTTCTTCTGTTTCAACTTTACTTTTCTAGTGACGGTCTCCTTGGAAGCTAATTTTGTTTACATACTGCAACTTGAGAGACTTCTATTGGGGAAAAAGTGTCATACAGATGAGGGGCAATTTTTTATTAAAAGTAAGTCTTTCCCCAGCCTCTCATTGAAGCTAGAACTACTCTCATCAGCTTTTAGATTAATGGGTAGAGTTACTTGCTAAATAAATCCCAAATCACAAATTTAAGGGTGAGAGCTAATAGCAGCTCCTATTAAAAATTAAAACAAATATTAAATTAAAAAGTTATGTTTCTTCAACACCATGCCTATTCATCTTAAATGAAGGACTGATATTATTGCAATTCCAAAGTCTTCCTACACAAGCCATACACACATAAAAGTTAAAAAAAGATTAGATCATTCAATCAAGTAGGATGAATCAAGATTTCCTGAAAAAAATACTTTCATTCATAGCAAGATATATTAATGATTATTATTAGGTATATCAAGGTCTCTGTCACTTCTTAAGCAGCATATTTCCAACAACAAAAATCCCTGTTATTCTAGTTGGTTTCATAAATGAATCAAATACTCAAATATACAAAAAACCTCAAATACTTTTTATATTCAAACTACTTTCCATGGGAACCAGACTGTAGTTTGCGGAATGTAACACTCAGAAATTTTCTTTCAAGTGTGACATACTGGCAGCCAGTGTCTCACCATGTCTCTCCTCCCATTTGGTGCACAAGGAAACACTACCTCTGCCTACAGGCTGGCTTCCTGAGCTTGTTTGTATATTTATATTCATGTTTTTTTGGTGAGTGATTGAGGAGGAAAAGCTCAGCTTTTAAAAATCTTTCTAACTCAGAGGAATGAATTCAAACTCCATTAACACCAGTACTCTTTACCTGCTAGCTATGCCCTAAGTCACTTTTTGGAAATAATGGAATGTTCTTTAACATATTTATTGGTTAATCAAAAATGAATCATATCTGTTCATATTACCAAGGACAAGGGTGACTCTATATCACATATTACATATTGACCTAAATTAACTGAATGCAGAATAAAGTATCTCCTATCAGATTCTAGTCATAGCGATTACAAACTCTCAGTATGATGAATATACCTTCTTCAAGACATAACAGTACTCTGATCCCTTCCACTGTCTATAGAAGACTGTAGTTTGCTATTTTGACAGTCATTTCCCATTAAAAGCAATTTTTAAGAAACCTACGTTCTAAGCATTCATGACTCAATGTGAATTAAAAATGCAGTTTTACCTGGATAAAACAAAAACCATCTTCCTCCCAGCACAGTTTACCTTACATGGTTGTCTATGACCACTAAGGCAAAAGCTACAAATTAAGCATGCAGCCCACCTGAAAATGGTGGAGGCCAACCCAGCTGAGACTCTCAGTGCTGCAGTCGGGAATTAAAGAGACAAGGTGCCTGGAAGTTAACTGATACCAGCCAGAAGGAAAAGATGCAGGCTGAAAATCAAATTACATAATTTCTATTCTGTGTTTTACCCTTAAACATTAAACAATCATTTAATTTCATAGTGTTTCATTCTCTATCTAAAGGTATGGAAAGTGAATCTTACAAATTAACCACTGCACCACTTGTAATGAAAACCACATATATATGGTTTCAATATTACAGGATATTGAAGCCAGGAAGAAAGAGTGGTATTGGCTTATCTTTGAAATATTGTGAAGTCAGATTTGGGTAAAGCTGTAGCTGTATGTCTTCAAGAGTAGAGGCCTGAATTTGGACTTCTGAAAAAAAAAATATATATATAATCAGGGTCTACTCTTATTTTATTGTTTCTGGTATTCCAAACACCAATTTTAAAATATTGCCTAAGTTATTTTTCACAAACTTGCTTTGAGTACATTATCAGATAACAACCTGGACTGTAAGGGGCAAGGGAATCTTTGGCAGAAGGCTGGCAAACTTGGTGAGGAGGGCTTTAAACTGAGGAACACAGGGGGGAGGGGACAAACTGGAAATGCTAATGCCATCACACACAATGGGGGAATAAGACAGGACAACCTGAGCAGTGATAACAGTGCCATAGCAGCCTCATGAGATGGCTACCAGGAGACCATCCACCAGTGGGTCCTCGTACACCCCTCTGGGGAAACGTGTGTGCTCAAGCACCTTTCTGAAATGCCATACACCAACGCACACAGCATGGAGAAAAAAACAGGAGGAACTAGAGGTCTGTGTGCGGTCACAGGGCCATGATCTCATGGCAATCACAGAGACATGGTGGGATGGCTCGCATGACTGGAATGTGGTCATGGATGGCTACAGGCTTTTCAGGAAAGACAGACCAGCAAGGCAAGGTGGGGGAGTTGCTCTTTATGTGAGGCAGCAAATGAAATACATCAAGCAATGCCTCAGAGTGAAAGGAGAACAAGCTGAGAGCTTGTGGGTAAAAATTAAGGGACAGCCAAATATGGGTGACACTGTTGTGGGTGTTTGTTTCAGGCCACCTGATCAAGAAGAGGAAGTTGGCGAAGCCTTCTACAGACAGCTGGAAGTAGCCTCGCAATCGCAGGCCCTGGTCCTCATGGGGGACTTCAACCACCTGATATTTGATGAAAAAGCAACACGGCAAGCCATGCACAATCCAGAAGGTTCCTGCAGAGCATCGAGGACAACTTTTTGATGCAGGTGGTGGGGGAGCCAATGAGGCGAGATGTGCTGCTTGACCTTATCCTAACAAACAAGGAAGGGCTGGCTGAGGATGTGAGAGTTAGGGGTAGCCTTGGCTGCAGTGACCATGAGATGGTCAAGTTTAGGATACTGCGAGGTAGAAGCAGGGCTACGAGTCGGATTACAACCTTGGACTTCAAGAGAGCCAACTTCGGCCTCTTCAAAGACCTGCTAGGAGGAATCCCATGGGCTAGGCCTCTGGAAGGCAGGGGGACTCCAAGAGAACTGGACAGTATTCAAGAACCCTTCCTCTGACCTCAAGATCAGTGCATCCCCAGGAGGAAGAAGTCAGGCAGAGGAGCCAGGAGAACTGCATGGGTGAGCAAAAAGCTTCTAGAGAAACTCAAATGGAGAGGAAAGTTCACAGTATGAGGGGAGAGGGACTGGCCACTTGGGAGGAATATAGGAATGTTGTCAGGGCGTGCAGAGATGTGATGAGCTTCCTCATTCCAAGCCAAGGCCCGCTTGGAACTAAATCTGGCAAGGGATGTCAAGGATAACAAGAAGGGCTTCTTTAAATACATCAGCAGTAAAAGGAAGACTGGGGATACAGTGGGCCCACTGCTGAACAAGGAAGGGGCCCTGGTGACGCAGGACACAGAGAAGGCAGAGTTACTGAATGCCTTCTTTGCCTCGGTGTTTACTACTAAGGCTGGCCCTCAGGCACCTCAGCCCCCAGAGGTGAGACAGAAAAATCTGGAGGAAGGAAGACTTACCATCGGTTGAGAAGGATTGAGTCAGAGATCACCTATGCAAACTCGCAAATCCATGGGCCCCGATGGGATGCACCCATGAGTGCTGAGGGAGCTGGCAGACGTTCTTGCGAAGCCACTCTCCATCATCTTTGAAAAGTCATGGAGGACAGGAGAGGTGCCCGAGGACTGGAGGAAAGCAAACATGACTCCAATCTTCAAAAAGGGCAAGAAGGAGGACTGGGGAACTACAGGCCAGTCAGCCTCACCTCCATCCCCGGAAAGGTGATGGAGCAGTTCATCCTGGAGGTCATCTCCAGGCATATAGAGAAAAAAAAGGTTATCAGAAGTAGTCAACATGGTTTCACCAAGGGGAGATGATGCTTGACCATCCTGATAGCCTTCTATGATGGAGTGACTGGCTGGGTAGATCAAGGGAGGGCAGTGGATGTGGTCTATTTTGACTTCAGTAAGACATTTGACACTGTCTCCCATAGCATCCTCACAGGCAAGCTAAGGAAGTATGGGTTGGATGAGTAGACAGTGAGGTGGAAAGAGAACTGGCTCAAAACCAGAATTTAGAGGGTTGTGATCAATGGATCAGAGTCTGGATGGAGGCCCGTAACTAGCGGTGTTCCCCCGGGGTCTGTGCTGGGTCCAGTCCTGTTCAACATATTCATCAATGACCTGGATGATGGGACAGAGTGTAACCTCAGCAAGTTCGCTGATAGTACCAATCTGGGAGGAGTGGCTGATACACCAGAAGGCTGTGCTGCCATCCAGTGAGTCCTGGAGAAGCTGGAGAGCTGGGACAAGGGGAACCTAATGAAATTCAACAAAAGCAAGTATAAAGTCCTGCACCTGGGGAGGAACAACCTCATATACCAGTACAGGCTGGGGGCTGAACTACTGGAAAGCAGCTCTGTTGAGAAGGACCTGGGAATGCTGGTGCAAGCTGACCCTGAGCCAGCACTGTGCCCTTGTGGCCAAGAAGGCCAACGGTATCCTGGGCTACATTAAAAGGAATGTGGCCAGCTGGTCAAGGGCACTTCTCCTCCCCCTCTACTCTGCCCTAGTAAAAGACCACATTGGGAGTACTGTATCCAGTTTTGGGCCCCCCAGTTCAAGAAGGACAGGGAACTCCTTGAGCAAGTCCAGCGGAAGGCTCCGAACATGATCAGGGGACTGGAGCATTTCCTGTATGAGGAAAGGCTGAGAGCCTTGGGTTTGTTCAGCCTGGAGAAGACTGAGGGGGGATCTCATCAATACTTGTGAATATTTAAAGAGTGGGTGTCAGGATGACAGGACTAGGCTCTTTTCAATAGTACCCAAGGACAAGGGGCAATGGGCACAAGTTGGAACACGGGCCGTTACACCTGAACATGAGAAAAATCATCTTTCCTGTGAGGCTGCCAGAGCAGTGGCACAGGCTGCCCAGGGGGGTTGTGGAGTCTCCTTCCCTGGAGACATTCAAAACCCTCCTGGATGCGTTCCTGTGCCCCCTGCTCTGGGTGTGCCTGCTCAAGCAGGGGGGTTGGACAAGATGATCTCCAGAGGTCCCTTCCAACCCCTACCATTCTGTCATTCTGTGATTCTGTAACAACCATTTAATATCTAACAAAGCCTGACTTCCTGAACAGGATTTTTCTTTAACGATGGGTGAAATCCTCACAAATGCATATACTCTAATAAAGCATAACTAAGGATACTGACAGGTTACCTAAAGAAGGACTAAAGTAGAATTCAAGGATGCTCAGTCCAAAGAAGTTAAACCAGTTGGAAGGTGTTAAAAATGTGAACAGTAAAACTTTGTGCAGTGGGTGAAGAAGAAATAGTAAGAGACAATGCATATGTCTCTTCTAAAATCAGTAATTTGCAAATTTATTAGTGGAATAATAAACTGTAATTTGCAACAGGTGGATATTTAAAAAGAATAGTAATAGTTTGTCACTTCTGCAGAAACCGTTACATGAGTTGCTTGTTGTGCATCTGATGACTCTAGAAAGTCCATGAAGCAGTCTTTTTGGAAGAAAAGTAGTCAACTACTTTGTTACCAACTGTAACTGACCTCAGGCAGAATTTGTCCTTGAGTGACAAGAGTATTTCACGTTAGGGACATGAATGCATCTCTTAACCTTTAATTGCCCAAGCAAAACAAACCGTTTTTTCTGACACAGTTAGTGGCCTAATTCTTTCAACCACTGAAGTTACTGGCTTAATCAAATATATGTTTACATATAAATATTTGAGTATACATCATCTATATCTGAGATATACCTCCTTTAAAGGAAAAATGTACACAGAAACTCAGCTTTAAAAAAAAATATCTAAATGAATCATCTGTCAAGCTCAGAGAAAGAAGGGAAGAAATCATATGTTCCTCTTCTTTTTGTAAGTGCATAATGACAAAGCCCACTCATTTTGGTATGTATACTACAAGTTTCCCAACTTTATGAATTATTTGAGATTAAGAAGTACCATTTCTGTAAAGCAAGTGTTAAATCCCAGGGATTTGAACAATACATCAGACACTTTCTTTAATGTTGTGACATTTAAAAAATGAAGTTAGAACCAAGCAAAATCTGTTCCTCCTGAAGAATTAGTATTTTAGACAAATTATGTAATGATAGAATACTTCATAGGATGCTTCATGGGATGGAAAAACAGAATTATAGACGTACGCTGGCACTAAGGTAGAAACCCTCTTATCTGTTTCAGTTTAAAACCAACATCATTCCTTTTTTTCTCAGGGTGTCACAGCATAAAAGCCAATTAAATTATATTACTATAAACACATTAAGATCATTATTTTTTATGTGATGGCACAAAATAAAATTGCCTTTTTTGTCTGTTATGTTGGGTAGCAGCAACAAGCAAACAATGCAAGGTTTTATGCAGAACATCAGGAGCAACAGAGAACAAAAATAACTTTTAAAAGTTGAACAAAGTGCTGTAAGTGACACTACCACATATATTTAATACTAGAATTGCAGTAATTGAGATGGTGAAACTATGCTCATCTCTGTGCTTGCAAGCATACAGTTCTGAAGGATAGCCTTTAAATGTTCCTAGTGGAACTCACTCACCTTAGTGACCAACTGGTATTAAATTTATGGTTGTATTGAGGACTGTGGCTTATCAGATAGAAAAGTGAGCCCAAGAGGTACAATTCTTTAAGCACTAGTTTGGAGACAACATAATTATGAATCTACCACCTTCATCCATTATTAGTGTTATTCTAATGCTACAAATCAACAAAAGTAGAAGTAATAATTGGTGGTAGCATGATGCTGCATGGCATTTTGGCTTTAGGATGCAGTAAAAACCTCCATACAATTTGTTTTAGCTTCTACAATTCTACATTTAATTTTACTTCTTGAATTGCAAATAGTGAAATCAATATCCTCAAGTAGCCATTAGTCATGCGAACATAACCAACACCTGTACATGGCTGTGTACTTATCATACATTTTTCAGTTTGTTATCTCCCTGCTATCCAAAGCCTGTTTCCCTTACCTCCCTATCATCTTAAAACAGAATACCAGAAAAAAAAAACAAAACCAAACCAAGCAATCAAACAAAAAACCCCAAGAAATAAGCAAACTCTACAGGCTAAGAAACTTTAGAAAATTTATCTCCATTTCTAACATCAGGTGTTTTTTTTTTTTCATGTGAAAATAATGAAAGATAAAAGGTAAACAGAATTCATATGTAGACCCACTACTCCCATGGCCTGTATCAGCAGGAGGAAAGAGGAGACTGTAAGTTACTGAAGTATTCCGACCGGTTTTGTCTGTAATATCAAGAATGGTCAGCAGGTGGAAGCAAATAACCTTGTAAAATCTTGTTCAACTTCCCTATGAAAGATAAATCTACTGCACTGACCAAGTTGGTCAGGCGTTTTACACGTGCCCTTGGCATCCCAAAAAGTACTAAAACAAATTATGTCTTTTCATCACAACACTGGTTTTCAATTTCATAAATAGGTTGTAGGTTGAGAAATAAAAGGGGGGGGTTTTCAGGTTTAGAATTTTTAAAAGTGAAATGGATTCCTTTTAACTAAAGCATATATAAAGGTAGGCTGATGTTAAACAAAACAAGAATATATGTATTTAAAATTTTAAAATACCCAGTCAAATTCTAGGTTATTGATTTTTCTGGATATTTTTATTAAGTGCTTAAATACATCAAAGCCCTGAAGTACTGAGGAAAATACTTAATCTTTTTCACTATCCATTAGCCATCATATTTCATTATTGCTGTTAACAAACAGGCTGCCAGCAGAAGAACTGATTTGAATTTCATATTAGTTCTATTTTATCCATCTCAGAGAACAAATTAAACACACAGTAATACTTACTGAAGAAGAAAATAAATGAAAAATGAATCCTTAGAATGTGACATTCAAGTCTTTACTAAGTTTGCCCCCAGCAACTGAAGGACTCATGCAGAAGTGTCACTGAAATAAGTCAAGAAACCAGTTCCAGGTTATTAATGGCTTCAACAGTTGCAATGTCAAAGATGCAAGAAAAGAGCTTTATTTATGAAAGCAATAGCTTCATCTCTATTTACTAACAGTTCTGGACCAACAAAGGCTTGTGTGTACAAGCTACAAGCACAAACCAGAAGATTGGGTCATCTGCATCTTTTCCTGTTGCCTCAGGGCAGCCTCAGGACTGTTTCTCTAGAGTCAGAAAGGAAATCCATCTGATGAGGGATTTAAAATCAAGTTTCTCAAGACTCTGGAGAGCTTACTCATCTTGTTTCTAGCTAAAAGTAGACTTTAAGAGGAAGGTTTACAAGACTCTTGGAAACTGAACTGACAAATTTTATAATAAAAAATTACTGCTTGTAAAAATACTGCTGTATTTTTAATGTAGATTTGAAGGGACTCTTGTGTGTGCCCTCCCACACATCCACCCACCATCCAGCTGTGTAAGTGGATACCCAATCTCTTCTCTTCTCTGATTCTAGTGTTTTGATTATGTTCATTTACAATTTTCAAGGCTATCAAGAGCTGAAAACATTTTTTCCAAATAAAAAGCTTGACTTTTTTTCATTAATAAAGACCTGTTTGAGGGAACAGGCATTGCTTGCTGATAAAGCTTTATGGACTGGAGTATATGAAACTTTCCCACTTCTCCTCTTCATTCTCTCACCTTTATGAGTTACTTGTCCTTTTCTTAAATACACTCAAAACGCTTAGAGATGCAAGGACAGACCTCTCGACAGCAAAGAAAGCAAGCCTTTCTGTGCCTCACAACTCATGTAATTTCTCCAAACATATGTTTTCATTAGTCCAATTAAGAAAAATTACCTGAGTGTAAAACTTCTGCGTATGTCCTTAGATCATCACAACTGCACAAAACAACATAAAAATATGTAGCATTTTCATAAAAGACTCTATCATGTAGAAGTATCTAGCTATATCTATAAGAATTTGCTGTTGAAGCCTAGAAAAATGTCAGGTTAAGACTTCATTTGGGGGGCTAGTAAATATTTAATTTTCAAACATGGCAATACAAATTTACATTAGATAAAGTTATTGGTTTAAACAGCATGAAAATATTTAAGTTCCCTAAATATAACATCGTTTTGATCTACAGGTCAAATCTGAAACTCCTTTTCTATATGACCCTCTATTTTCAAAGCTGAAAGCTGCCATGCTCAATTCAAAGAGTAACACCATTGCCTCTGAATCCATCTTTACTTTCAGATGCAAAGTGGGAAAATATATGCAATTTCCATTTTCTAGGTTGTGTGCAGTTTTCTAAATAATCTTTTGAAAGCCTAATTGTACTTAATTTTTAACTAATTTAGGAAAAAAGTGGCACTTCAGGAGCAAAATCAGGCTAACCACCACCATAAGAATTTTCAAAACTGTAAATTTTAAGAGTTTTAAACTGCTAAAACTAAATTTAAGAATGGTAAATGTTATTTATCTAATAATATCCCCTTAGGTGTCAAATAGATCAACAGCCACGTAAATGTTAGTATACCTTAAGTCGCTGAAATCTAGGTGATCAATATATATTCCTGACAAATCCGAGGTACGATTTGTCGATAAAGTTGCCCATGTGGTCTGAACACAGAGTACAGGCTAGGTAAGCTGGGTTAAGATGACAACTGGTAATACATACCCAAAGTGCAGATGCAACTTTCATAAAAAGCAATCTAATTTGACAGTTTGTGTTTTTACATTGACATTGGCATAAGGGCACAACTGGATTCCTGGAGAAATTTATCTTTTTTAGCCTGGTTTCCTAAAGGAACAAGCACACAAAATTACATTGTAACTCAAGCACCTCAACACCTTTAGAATATAATTATTAAGTTCAGCCACATCTGACAGGGAAACAGAAGCCCCAAGAGCTATTATGTTCCTGCATTTTTCATAAATTAGTGTCTGAGTAAAAGGAAAAGACCAAACATTACTTGCAAAACCAGCCACTACACCAGATGTTAAAAGACCTCAAAGAGACCTGAGGATGCTGAGATGAGGAGGACTCATGTGAAGCCAAGATAGAATGGATGGAGCCCATGTTTTTCAGGTGGGGACTTTGAGGACACGGGGCACCAATCTCTAATAAAACTGTTTCAGTTAAGTCCACTGTTCACAAAAATAACTTACTTTAAGACTGAAGACAATTTTTGTTGAAGTTTTGAACAGAGTTCAGTCATTTTACAGCTACTTATCGATAAAAACTAAACAAATTTTAAGTGAGACAGCAAATTTTTAGGCTTACAGAACGGCAGAAAAAAAATTTCGTAATGAAAGAAGGTGTATGATGACTGCAGTACTAAGAAAGCAGGTTCCCATGAATATCAAGGCTTTGTGAAAAGGTATTTTTTAATTGTGATATTACACTAAACTTCTGCTTCACTCACAATAGGATGAGTTTTATGCTTTTAATATATATTCATAAAATACATCTAGTTCCAAGGAGTAAAAACAGCTACATTAATAATAAACCGATCATGTGTTCACTATGCTTTTGGGAACAAAAACGCAATACTAAACTTCATATGGGAATCAAGGCTTCACTGCATAAACAATTGCCTTGTATCTGAGAATTAACAAAAAATATCTAGATTCAATACAGTGTACTGGTTCAAATCAGTGTACTGGTTTTGTCTGGGACAATGGTTTTCTTCATAGTAGCTGGTATGTTGCTGTGTTTTGGATTAGTGACCAAAACACTGCTGATAACACACCAATATTTCATTTCTTGCCAAACAGTGCATACACAGCCTCATGGCCTTTTCTGCTTCTCACCCCACACCACCAGTGGGCTGGAGATATACAAGAAGCTGAGAGGAAACACAGCCGGGACAGCTGGCCCAACTGACCAAAGGGTTATTCCAGACCATTTGATGTTCTGCTCAGTCATAAAAAGCTGGGGAAAGAAGGAGAAAGGGAAGACATTGGCAGATATGGCATTTGTCTTCCCGAGTAAATACTACATGTGATGGAGCCCTGCTTTCCAGGAAATGGTGAAACACCTGCCTGCCCACGGGAAGTAGTGAATGAATTCCTTACTTTGCTTTGCTTGCGTTTTCAGATTTTGCTTTCCCTATTAAACTGTCTATATCTTAACTCATGAGTTTTCTCACTTCTACCCTCCAGTTCCCTTCACCATCCCTACCATGGGAAGTGAGCAAGTGGCTGGGTGGGGCTTAGTTCCCTACTGGGGTTAACCCACAACAATCAGAAATTGATCATTTTTCAGCTTCTACCTATTCACAAGTGTGACAAGTAGTCAGCTTACATTTAGCTGGTGTTTCATATACAGAAACTTTATTTCAACATCCTGGCATACCTCTGCATCACTACATTAATAAGAGCATGGTAGCAGAGGCATCAGTGAAGACTGTATCCAAAGGACTATTGTTATCATGAGCAAATTAAAAAGAAGCTCTGATGACTACAGCTATTGCTTTAACATCCAAGAGAAATAAAGAATTTAACTAGAGACTCAGACCACAAGATTGTATGACTTAGAATGGCCACAGCTTTGCGTTATTTTCTTAGCAACTAACAGTTTCACTCTTTTGTTACTGTTGGTAACAAGAATGTGACTGAGACGTGATCTATTTTCTTTCTTCTATGCCCAGTGTAGGGTATAGAAGACCATGTTCCACTGAAATATCTGCCAAGCTATACTGTGTGGAAGATATCAGAACCCATTTCATTTCCAAATCTTTTTAGGAACTTCATAGCTAAAAAGATACTGGCCTAAATAGGAGCCCTGAAAGGCTGCTGAGTAACACTCATTCACCTTGCACATACAAAGAAGCTAAGACAGAACATAAATGAAGCCTCCTAAAGAAAATGAGCAGAGACAAATGTCAGTGGCATGGATGTGTTACTGCTCAAAAATGATCAGCACCCAATATCCCCAGTATGTACTCTTCTCCTGAATGAGTGTGCTGGAATTCAAAATGTTTACTTTTCATATAAGTGTCTCAGTACTAACACACACGCACTTTTGAAGTAAGTACACAGATGATATATTGTTCCTCCTACTTTTTCTTGGTTTTTTTTCCCCAAAACAGATGCTTCAGCCTATATCAACACTGAAGTGCCAAGAACAGGTTCAATAAGAACAAGTGTCCCTGGCATCTTTTTGCAGAAGGATGACTCTGTGTCAGTATTGGTCAAGAGGCACAGCACACAGTAGCAAAAGAAAAGAAAAGGAAAAAACAAACAAACAAACAAAAAACAAAACACTAAAACAAACAACCAAAAAAAGCCTGGAAGGCCCTTTCACCCCCACAAAACCCCTCTCTTCAATTGTGACCACAGATTTTGTGGTTTTGTCTACAGATTAATGTGCACTGAGGAATTAACCTTCTTTTTAAACACAAATATTGATACTTAGTTGAAGTAAATAGTTTTTAATGTCTAATAATTCAATGTTCAGGTTTTTTTTAAAATTGGAGTGTAGATAATGTCTCCGCATAATACGGTATAGTATGTGAAGGTATTCTATATGCAACTGAGATATATCTACTGCAATTGTTTTAAAACAGATTTCACCATGCATACAGACTAGCAAATTCCCCATCACCACCACAGATGTGTATGACAGATGAATGCATAGAATGAGCTACGGCATTCGGAAGAGAGAACAAAAAAAAGAAAAAAACCTCAAGGTGAAAGATGAGTGCAACAAGAAGTTAATTTATAAATGGATTTGCATCCATCAAAAAAAAAAAGAAAATCAGTTTCTTCCTCCTTTTCTTAAACTAGTAGAGTAATGAAAGGAACCTAGCCATCTAAATGCAATTTTTCTAAGGTTATCATCTTTATTAGTCTCATAATCTGCAATTTCTCACTCACTAGGCAGATTAAGTCATCTATTCAATAGAGAAAATCCAGCAGGAACGAAGCACCAAGCATCATACTCTGAATTTTAGGAGCTGTGCAGGAATTAAACCTCAAGTGAACCTCTATAGCTCTCATTTTCCCTCATGTCTAAACACAAAGCTTTTCTACTTAAACACACCAACTGAGCTTTCAGCTTTAAGCTGCAGGCTCTCTGCCATGCTGGATAAAATAAGAAGTTCATCTACCTTAAAACCATGCCTCTGGAGCACCTATACTGTCTCTGGGGCACTGATTCCTATGACTGTTTGTTTTTTGACTTCTGAAGGACTGAATCAGAGCCCTAGGAATGGAGTAATAAAGAGAGAGTCAGAAAGCAGTTTGTAGCAAAAGCTTAGGGAAGGTGTACAATGTCCTGCATGCAAACTACTTTGTATGCACAACGCATGTATACACGTCAGTACTGTTCTATCTCAGAACCCTGTGTATCAAGCCTGATGTATGGAAACTAGGTTCTAAAAACCAGCAGCTGAGGTACATTCTGAGCTAGAAGCTCTTTTCAGGCCATTTAATAACTGTGAGATTTTTATCTTACGAACTCATCCATTCTGGTTTTGAAACTCCTCATACTTTTGGCCTCTGAAATATCCCATCGCAAGTCCACAGTTTAAGGCTATATTATACGGAAAAACACACCCTTTTGTTTGGTTTTAATTTGCTAATAAGAATTTGATTGTATGTCAACAGTTTGTCTTTTGACCAGTGAAAGACTGAATAATTACACCAGTGTTTAAAATGCCTCTGAGAGGTATCTCTCTCAAAGAATTCATACCAACATGTATCGCTCAACCCTTAGGAGAATCCTCCAGCTTTTTGGTGCTAACCTTCAACTATCTGACACTTGATAAAATATGTATGCTCCAGTTTAATTAATGAAGTAGGAGATGTGTTGACCCAGGAAAAAAAGAGCGCTGTATTTATTTCAAACTCTTTCTGATGGTATTATTGTTTTAAAAAAATCTGCAGAAAATAGGGGATTGCGTATTCCAAAATGCCAACTCAGCCTGGCCAAAGGAATCTGAGGGACAAAAAGTACATCAGGGCTTTGATCACCCACTTCCTAACTTCACATTATATTTTCTATATGTTCTTTCTACATTATATGCTAAATATGCAACCCTGTGATTTTTTAAAAGTTTTACTTCCAGTTCAATGAAGTTACCCAAGTATGAATACTGAATACTATCTAAGCTGCACAACTTTAAACAAAGTAAAATAGAACCAGTAGATCAGCTAAAACATTGATTACATCAAAAGCAATTTTTGATGGAGCGCAAACGTCACTGTTCCTGAATTCAAAACATTTCCTAGATGAATTATTTTCAACCGCTGGTAAGTACAGCTGCACACATTTCATGTAAACTAAAAAGTTGTTAGAATCGCGTTATAGCAGAAAATATATTTTTCCCTCTTTCTGTATAAACCAGGTTAATACACTCTTATTTGATCTGGTAGATTTTTAAAATTACTTTCTGGCAAGACCAGTTTAAAATTTATCATCCTGATATAACTGAAACTTTTATTTAAAGACTGAACACAAATTCTGGACCTTAGAGAAAAAAAACCCACACCTTCTCCCTGGATCCTTAGTTTTAACAGCTTCTGCTGATCAATCCTACTATAATGTAACCCAAGATGGGTGTACAGAACATAGGCTGACAGGTTTTATACGCTTCCTATTTTGGTGTTCATATAACCATTAACAGTAACTACAATAAACACATTAATGATAAAGACCAGATAATCATTGAACTGTAAAAATCCAACTCTCTTTACCAAGGTGGGGTGGGGGATGAAGGGTGGTGGAATCTATTAAGAAATTTGCACCTCAACTAATAGTGCTATATATAGTATGTCAACTTGGCAAGCGATGTGCCCATAGGTGTTTCTTTTTTCTTTATCAATGCAAGGATCTTATTAGGGGCAGCTCTAATTATAATAATAACTACTTATTAAAATGAGTAAAAAGAATCACTGTTTTAATATAAGTAGGCTGAAACTTTTCTATCTAACAAACAGTGCTTTCTAAAAAAGTGAAAAAAATATTTACAATCTGAATCAGAGAACATGTTTTTTCAGTTGGTTTTCCACCAATTAACAAGCTTCTGATTTTGTTTATACAAGGGTATCAAATTACAAACAAACTCTCATAACAGCTGCACATTCATCAAACTTGCATTTCTCTTCGCTTTTAAAGCAAATTTCAGGGCTGAATACTGTATCTTAAATGATAATCAAAGTTCCAAATCAAATTGTATCATTACTATATTCAAACAAGAAATGAGAGATCTCGTGGTACTGGTGAGCTGTTTTATCAAAGTGATCACCATAATGTACCTCTGTACTTTAATGTGCTTATCCAAAACAGAAGGAATTAACATGAATGCATTTCATACACTTAGCAGATTAAGGTCCAGTTTCTTTCTTACAATAAAACCAAATGTCTAAATTCCCTCATCCAATGTAAATGACAGTATTTTTATACGTATTTTAACCCTGCTTCATAAAATAGAGAGTGATATTTCAACAATAATTCCATAACATCAGCACTAAGCCCTCTGGGTCTCATTCGTTATAGCTATTATTTTACCAGGTAAAAACAGGACTACAAGAACACTAATACATCCTCTGGAAGAAAATGATTATATATAATCTTCTAAACCAGAACGTTAAATACTGTTATGTCTTGTCATAGCCAAACGCAAACAGAAGGATTATAGTAGTATCTCCACTAGAACAGAGCTGACGTTTTTTAAATCATGTGTACGTAAACACACACATAATTAACGGCTTTTCAATACTCACTGAAGACTGAAAGGGTCCTAAATTGGCTTTAAGTGGTTAGAAGAAAATATATTTTTATCAAAATAGACTATATTAAATGCTTTTATAAGATAACTTATTTTGGTGCAAATTCTGATTTTTAGAAGAATTACAGGTGCATTACTATAAAATTAGGAAAAGAGGGCTTTTTTGGTCACTGCTTTTATATAGTCTTTCAGGGTTTTTGTATAAACGTATGACAATTTTTTTATATAAATGTTACCCTGAAAAACATTTGAGTCATACAAACACTCCCTTGCATGATCTATTGTCTCAATAAAGTGTTATAAATCCCAAAGTAAAAATAATGTCATTATTAAAGCAAAACAGAAGGATGTTAAGATCACCAATGTTAACAGAAAAAATCCTGATAAAGACAATTATTTCCCTCTGGAATTCTTGGAATGCTGTGGAATTGCCATCATAACTGGTATATACTTTTAAAGACACTTAGTAAAACTGATCAGCAATGAAGAATTTTCAAGTAAAATAATCTAAGATCTACTACCTTTTGTTTCCTTGTTTCTGTAGCTTTATATTTCCACCAAATATAAAGTATTTCTTTTTCCCTGCTTGTGAATTTTTGACTGCTTAAACTGATTAAATATGCAATTTGATTGTTGTTTTTAATATGCTCAAAATGACATCTAAAACCGTGCGTAATTTTACAATACAAATACTGAAAATCATCATCACCATTTACATTGTAATTGCTCTTACTGAGCCTAATGATTATTAATGATGCAGCCAGAAAAATACATTCTATAAAATTATGTGATGATAATCAAGTGATAATATTTTGTAAATTATACCAGATATTTGGTGACTCCTAATATATTGTTCACTACATCAGGCTGGAAAAATCACTTTCTTAACGTGGTATAATGACACAGTAAAGCCAACATCAAGTTGACGTTCAAGATATCGAAATAAGCTTCTGAAAAGCAGATCCAGTACAAGGTTTTCTACCAAATACCAGATAAACACTGAGATTCTGTATCAGAGCTACTCCACAAAATATTGTCTGTAGTGGCCAATTCAGAATGCTAATTTTTAATAGTTAATTAATGAACAAAGGTTCAAAAGACCAACTCAGCCCATACCAACATTATCAAAGACTCTAGCAGACAATGATCAAACAACAGATGAAGTATATGTGATCTCCTCCTTTTGTCCTCAAACCTCCTGCAATGCTGAAAAAAATGAAACAACAATAACAAAAAAGCACTTGCAAAATTAGCTACCCACATGCGCATGTCTTTTGAAGGCTTCAGTTAACTAAACTCTACATAATTCCCATCTGGTATCCTCAAAAGCAAAAATAATGGTATTCTCAGTTGTCACGCATGACAACTACTTTATCAGCAACTGTCTGCTACTTTTAAAGAATTTCAAAGTGCAATGGGAACTCCATAAAAAAAAGAAAAGTACAGAGGGAGCTTTTGATCAGCAGGTTGATTTCTTCTCATGCGAGCCTAGCAAAGATCATGAAACATTTTTCAGAGTCGAAATTTGACTAGAAAACTATCATGGATAATTCATTCACAATTCTCTAACTTATTCTAATACATAGGATATCTAAGCCCAATATTTAAATAACAGCTCAGGGTAGAAGGAGTCAGTAATGACAGTAAAAGTGACCGTCTTGTGACTGTGAGCCGAAAGCACAGACTGAGATAGCCACCAGGACAGAATGAGGAGGACAGAAGGCTGAGGCTTCAATAGCCCAACATCTAGAAACACCTCTCCCAGTCTAACTTGTTATTGCTCCAAGTTCATAAAGTATGTTCCATATTGCTGAACTGGCAGAGAAGACCCTCAAAATTAGAGTCAATGACAATATACAACAGTCAAAAGGAGTATTTTTTATACCTGCTTTAGTCTATACCATATGTTTATATCCTGCACTGAAACATTAGCAATCACGAGGCTGTGGTGATGCCTTAGCTAACTGCTGTTGTATTTTCACAACTATCCACTTGGAGAAAGAAATTATTTCTTTATTTGAAACTATGAAAAATATTTCCAACTCCGCATCTAGCAATACCAGATATGTTCAAGCCTAAAGAGATCAAGTAGACTTGAATGAAAGTTATTCAGAAAATGGTACTTTGGCTGATTGAGAAAATCTGTACCTGGTAATTAAGGACATTACAAGCTATTGATAACAACACCACAACATCATTAGCTGAGATGCAGGAGATTAGGGCATGTTTGTCCATTAGAAGAGTTCTCACACATGCAGACAGACTTTGGTCTAGACAGGATGTAGGCAAACAAATGCATACACAGTCAACATTATAGAAATAACAGTGGAGTTTCAAAGCAATGCTTTAATGCAATAGAGTAAAAGGAGAGAAAAGCAGATAGTATGGTTTGTATTTGGATAGGAAAACTGTCAGTAAGAAAAGGACGTAACAGAATGGCCTGTAGAGAAATTATATAAACTGGGATCCTTAAATGCCGAAGATAGGATAGCAGAGATGGGAGAACAGGCCTTCTGGCTCAAGAGTAATCTAGACTGCCCCATAAAAACGTAAAAATATAGCTGAAATGTTTCCATATTCTTAAAAAGAAAAGTACCATAACACGCTTGTTAACAAGAAAGAAATTCTAGAAGTGCTATTACTTTCAGCTTTACCTGCTGTCATGGTTGCATCATAAACAGAGAACAAGAGTCATTCCAAGTCCACACACCAAAGGGTTACCTTTCAAATATTGCCCTGAAAAACTAAAAAGACAAACAAAAGGAAAGAAAATGAACTCACCAAATTCACCACCATAAAAAAAAATAAAGTTCCCTTTCTTGGGAGTTCTTTGGGTTAGGTGACGTTTTTCCAGAGTCCTTGCTTAGCCTATGAGTTCTCATTTAGCCCTGCCAGGTAACTTAGTGAAGGGCAAAGCTTACAGCAGGGGAGACAAAAAAGACACACATTTTCTGGGGGAGAACAAAATTAGCACCCACTTCCGCAGCACACATTCCCAGCTGCGCAACTCGGAGTTGGATCAGGGCCGCAGCTATCGTTATGCAAACGCAAGCCGTACAGAATCCTTTCAATTACATAGAGTATGTCATATCCCAACCATTCAGAAACTATGTTGAGAACCTGCAATCAAAAAATCTCAGATGCTTAAATATCTGAACAGTTATGTGGCATCATCAATTCTAGAAATCCCTCAGATAAGCAAAGAACATGCCAGAGGTCTCTTTGTTAGGTAATGCTGGAAGGCTGCTACTTTAGTCAATTGATAGTAGAGCAAGAAAACAGATTTAAACAATCCTCTCTGAAATTCTAGAGAAACCCCCTGCTACTGCTAACATGCAACATAACCACCGTAACAGAAAACTTATAATGAGACAGGCTTTTGTTCAAAGAAGCAAAAAAAAGGTCACAAAGACATTCAAGGATCTGTTAGTATAACTTTAAGCGTGACATGCACTACAGCTCTACAGCAGCATGGGACCAAAAAGATTGCCTTTCTAGTACTATAGAACTCACATGGCGTAACTTCATAAAGAACTTTGTGTAACTGGAAACACTCCAGCTATTTCTGAGATCTCCCAGAAATACAGGGTTGCTTCTCAATGTTGTAGGCAAGCACATCAGCAAAAACTTATCTCCACTGGTCTCAGCATGACTGGCTGGTCTGTTCTGTCTGGAAGGGACAATGTTCTTCCTTAAACAGCTTCTTTGAGGGCTATTCATCAGAACTGAAGGCATTAATTTCCTCCTTTGCTAAAATGCATTGCCCAAGCAAGAAAGTCTCCCCCCATCAGTAAAAGGTGTATATAATCTGTATCTAATATAATTCAGCATATGGTGCCTTGCTGCAATCGGGCTTACTTCAAGACTGAGACATACATTCAATGTAAATGTTCTAGAGGACAAACACGTCAGTAAGAAAATAACTTACAGCAGCTTTGTGACTAAAATTACCCTTTACGTACTGAAAACAGACAAACTGTAGAAAACTAAATTAGTTGTAATTTGAAATATTATTAGAATAACACATTTAAGGTCTTTTATTTCAAGAAGAAACATTTCAGAAAATTTTAGTATCCACAGTTTCAACAAACCTCAATATGGTGTATTAAAAAGGCACAGTGAAAACTAAAAAAAACAGTACATTCAGAACAGCACACTACTTGAATTTGGGAGTATATGTCCCCAGCAAGGCACAGCAAAGGTATGCTTACAGCAAACTGTCTCTGTTTTTTAAAGTTACTGATGCAAATATTCACTATTTCTTTTCATTTATGCATTAACATTTTGCAGCAAAAGCAACAGCTGCTTCTGATTACTCATATGAGAAGTAGTTTCCTAAAATTAATGATACTTAATCCCAAAGGACATAACTGCTTCATTAATATAACTTGTGTTTAAAGTCATTAAAATTTAAAGTGTGAGCACAGAATTCCAAGAAAAGAACATAAAATTGAACAAGAAATTGAAGCATCATGCACTTCAAAAATATTAATAATGTTAGATTTGTAAGAGCAATGAAAATCAAGAGGAAGCATTAGCAAAAACTGGATAATTACCTACTCTTCTGTTTACAGTTACTGTGAATCATCACGTCCCCAAACAGGCAGTAAAAAGTTGTGTTCATTGTACCCCACTGATCCCTCCCTCTGTAAGCCGTTAACTGATATAATGTGATACTGGCATGAGTGCATCTTGCTACTTGTAGACTGAAGAAAAGGACAAAGACTTCAAGATTTAGATTAGCAGATTTCTCTCAGACATATTTTCTAGCTGTAGACACATTTGTGTGGAAAAAAAATGTCTTGAAAGGTACTTGGATGTAAAAAGAACATTAAAAGATATGAAAAGAAGTTGTACCTAGCAAAGAGCTTGGGTGGAACACATCATGTGAAAGAGATTAGCATTGCTCCTACCATGGAGGGGGGGACACTTTTGAAATATTATTGTGAAATTTTAGAGCATTTAATACAAATAAATCACTTCACATTTAACTTCAGGTGAGAAATATTTAAAGTTCTATAATAAGCCATTTCACCATTGAAAATGAATTAAAACCATTTCTGTTCGTGAAGTACATATTATGACAATTTTCAAGTCTTTGTTCAAATTTCACGGCTAAAAACAATTTGATAAGCTCGTTTATTTCCCTATCCAGGATAATTAATATATTGTCTTATATAAATAGTGAAGTGAAAGAAAAAGTTACATTTCATGATTTTTTAAATTCAAATTAACAAAATCACTGCATAACAGAGCAGTGCAATTCAGCATTGTATTATATACATAAGTCATAAGCCCTAAGACAATCATATGTAAAAAAAGAATCTGATTAACTTCTTAAATTCTCTACAAACCTACGTTTTTTACATTAAATTATCCCTAACACTTAGCTAAGTTTAGATATGTTTTAACAAATTTTTCTCATTACAATAAAGCAGTAAAAAATATTGCTAGCTGGTAAGATTGAGCATTTCTCTAGGAAAGCAAGGAAACAGCATAGATTCCAAATCAAATTTAAAACAAGAAAATAACTGAATACTAATTTAGTTTGCTGATACAAGTATAAATATTATCAACCCTTGTTGGTATGATAAGACAGTTAACATTTTTCTCTGTTTCAAACTATTGAAAGACTGATAGTCTAATTTTTTCTACTTCAGGTCTCATTAAGGACAATGTCCTCAATCTTTTAGTAGCTTAATAAAATATTTACATATCTTCTCATTAGCAAGGAGATGAGTCTAAAAAGGTACCTGTCAGAATACTAATCTAAAGACATCTTATTCCAATTACTTATTTTTCCTTGCAGGGAACTATAACCTTTCTGACAAACAAAACTCTATCTCCAAAAGCAAGGCCAAAGACTATCCCAAAGGTCTCGTTTCCTACCAAAAGTTAGCCTTTTCCCTTGGCATAGCAAGACCCAAAAGAGTATATCTGCTCAGAGCAAAAATAGATTAAGGTAAATAGACAAAATGCACTCTTATTCCAGAATAAAAATATCACATATATGCTTAATCAACAAAATTGATTGGTCTTCATTTTTTTACCCTAAATTTAGAGTTTATGTATGTTCTAAAAGCTCTTGAATTTTCTTTTAGGAACTATCCTGTTCTTTAAAATGAAATGCACAAACAGCATTCATTAGACAAAGACAGAAGCTGCAACAGTTTGCTTTCTGTTTTGCCATGAAACTGTTCAAAATGTAGTTCACACTTCTTAATCACCACAAAACTGTACCACTTTTATTGTTCTGTAGAAAACATTGATCATTGAAAACCAGAGAGAAGAATTTTCTAGTTATTCTTTTTGCACTGTGATTCACTCAAACTATTTCACTTGAATACATATATTGTAAGAACCATTCTAGAGACAAAAGTTTCAGGTGTTCTGTGGAAGACTTGATTAGGACATTTCCAGTGGCTTTTTGGTGGAAGATACCAGTTTCGCTATCAAAACACCTCACCAGAAATTATCAGCTTTCACTGGACTATGGCCAAGACTCTCTTCTCAGAGCCAGATAGGCATTTCTGACCAAAGCTGAAAGGACAACCCAGACCAGGGAGGAGGAGAGGGAGACACGTGCATCGCAACAATAAACAATGGATTGACCAGAAAACTTTTCTGGGATTCTAGAGAAAGAGACTCAAGCCCTTACTGTACCTGATTCAGACACTAGAGAACTTCACTCTTCTGTGTCAAATATCAATATCATACTCTTAGGCTAGATTCCTCTAGTGACATATTTTTGTATTAATTTCTATTTAGAAAAATATCTTTTAAAAGAATTGCTTTAACCAATATGATAAATATACATAGATTTTAAGTGGATGAGAATATTGTCATGTTTAATTCAGGACGCTTAATGTAAATATTAAAGAAACAATATTCTGAAGCAGAAAGGAAATTAATTTAATTGTAGTAACACTTCTCTTTTAATACAAGACTAGCCACAAACACAGTCAAAATCAGAGAAACAGGAACGCAACTGAACAACCTAGAGCCAAACACTGGATTTTGCTCATTTGCAGAGCACTCCTGTTTATCTTTGTAATCCAAGAAAAAGAAATAAATTATTCAAAAATTGCCAAAAGCACTGGAAAGTAAAACATGGTGGTAACAGAGCCAAAATGAGGGACAAAGCCAAGTTTCATAAATAGCTAAAGCCCATCTAGACTGGACACATGATGATACAATAACCTGCAGGGCAACAGCTGAAGAGGGAAACAAAAATATAACTAAAACTAAAGCACCTCTTTCATGCTACAGATGTCCTGAAACAATGAACAGGTCACTATCTGGTTAGCTGAGGAATGATCGCTTTAAAGCAACCCTAATCCTCATACTTTTACCAGCAGCCAAGCACTTGCTAAAATGACAGAATGTGATTCATATATCGCCAACTTCATTAGCTCATTCTTATTTTAGTCCATCATGTCAGAGCAACAATCCTTTCACTAATCCCATCAAGGGGATTTTTTTTTTTTAAATTCCATCTCTCACCGACTCAGATAGGGGAAGCAAATACTGAATTATACATTCAATGAGTTACTTAATTAGCTGGGTGAAGGTGAAACTGAAACAGCTGAGTCAAATAATGAGATGTCAAGCACACCAGCTTAGACCAAGGAGGGATTTGAAAGCATTCTTCCTAATAGAAAGAAAAGCATAGTGTTTTTCAAACACAGAATATTAACGGATTTAATCTTTCCATGTCAGTCCCTCCAAAAATATCAGTTGGGTGAAGAATGGCAAAAGTGAACTGACAAGAACAAGGAGCAGAAATCATTCACTGTAAAGCAAGCAACTTTAAATAAGTCATAGTCAACTACCAAGTTACCACTGGTTTAAACCAAAGAAAGCAAAGCACAAAAAAAAACACAAACAAAATATTTTCTAGAAAAGAAGAGAATGCAAAACCATTGTAGAGTGATGATTAACTAAGTAGAGATTTATCCTCATTTAAGGAGAGATTTTATCCTGCAATTTATCAAATGGCTAACCAAAATTTTCACTGTCCTCTTAATTAAGGCGATTTAATTCCCAGCTTGCTATCCATAGTCACAGCATATCTGCTTTTCTACCCTTAGCATTAGTTGCGGACTCTTGTAATCAGGCACTATTTCTTACAGTCAGAACTATTTAATGAATCGTTGCTTTATTTCTCTATTTGGACAAATGGCTTGATTCATCCCTGCCCTGCAGGCTCTAAATGATGACTTTGCCAGTATAAAGGAGAGTAACGTTACATTTTGGCCCATGGGAATTTTTCCAGGGACGCTGCTTAAGGGACTCTGTTAGAGACCCTGGGTAATGGCAGATATCCAAAACTCTTATGTCCGAAGGAGCCAAACAGTACAGACTGTACTTATTTAGAAAAATAATAATCGTTTAAAAGTGTCAAATGTTACAAAAACATGAGTTGCAACTCAGAACAAACACGTGGTTAGTCCTCAAACCCCAGATGGATACCTGTAAGACAGAGAAGGTTGTCTTCTGACTTTAACTCCTCCTCATAAAAAAACAAGCTATGAATTCATTATATTATTTTTAATTTTCACATAGTAAGTAATAAGAAGCAATAATCCTCTGGGTTTTCAGGTCACTAAACTTAACAGATGTGAGAATATGATCATTCTCTGCAATGACAAATTAATAAATTCAATCTTTCTGGCAATTCAGTCTGATTCTCCCACTCTGCGTCCACACGCAGAGCTCAGTTTCAAACATATACTAAATCTGTCATGTTTATTTTTTTAAGGACCTGCTGCCATTAAGCATATCAGAAGAAATAAAATATTAACTTACAAATAAAATGGCTATTTTTAATCATGTCAGAAATTTAGCAATTATTTTAAGGTCTTCATTTAATCTTTTGCACATATATGCAGACAGACATTAGGTTATTTTCCTGCCATGTTATGTATTCTTAAGATACAAATACTAGGCCATTCCATATTACAGTAGTTTTCTATATTAACTACAACAACAGTTAATCTTTGAGAAAATCTAGACTTATTGCTATGTGAACTGGCCAGTTCTGGCACAAAACACAGTCTGTGGTGGCTTCGTATCTTGAAAGACCTCTTGACACCACAGTATTTCCCACGGCTACCCCCGGCTCTAACTAAGCAATTCATCATGCTTTAAGCCTGTACATCAAATCACAACACATAGCTGCCATTGAAAAACTGAAATACAAAGACACATGCATAAAAAAATGAACATTAAGTAAATGACCAGCATTCATGTGTGCAAGTCAAAAAAGCCGGCTGACTCAGATGTCCCTCGTAATTCACCAATGTCTAATTTGAGATTTATTTTTATTATTATTAATACTTGGATTTAGTCTGGTGTTCGTCTTGAAAAAGCTTAGTGTATCTATTCCATTACAAGATAGTCCATCATCTCTCCATATCACAAGACTAACAGAAGGGGACTATGGGACCAGAAGTCATCCAGTGGTTTAAAGTAAAATGATCCTCTTCAATAGACCATGGGACTCTTTTTCTAGTGGCAAGTATTTTCAGAAAAAGAAACCACTTAAAAATGTACACAATATACATGCATTATTTATCTTGCAGCCATGGCAGTTCATAAAATGATTCATCTCATATAAATAGTAAATATAAATGTAAATCTCATTTTTTTAACTTCCAACACATAGGAATAGAAGAGTTCTCAAAATTCAGTAAAATTTTAATTGCATTTTTATTTGGCTTTCTAATTTACAGGCTATTTCTGCTATCATTTTTTAATACTTTTTCCATTTACTATTTACTAATGACTATCTTAAAACTTCAGCCATTTTGCACTGAGCTACCAAGATGATCAAGGGACTGGAACATCATCACTCTTATGAGGAAAGGCTGAGAGCCTTGGGTTTCTTCAGCCCGGACAAGAGAAGACTGAGGAGGGATCTCATCAATACTTATAAATATCTGAGGGGTGGGTGTCAAGAGGATGGGACCGGACTCTATTCAGTGGTGCCCAAGGACAAGGGGCAATGGGCACAAGTTGGAACACGGGCCGTTACACCTGAACATGAGAAAAAGCTTTCCTGTGAGGCTGCCAGAGCAGGGGCACAGGCTGCCCAGGGGGGTTGTGGAGTCTCTTTCCCTGGAGACACTCAAACCCCACCTGGACACGTTCCTGTACCCCCTGCTCTGGGTGTGCCTGCTCAAGCAGAGGGGCTGGACAAGGTGATCTCCAGGGGTCCCTTCCAACACCTACCATTCTGTGATTTCACAGCTGGATCTCTGGTTCTCTCACCTTAATACTGGATACCTATAAATGTCTAACAATCAAAAGTGTTGCCTTAACCGATCTGCCTTTCATGAGCTAAGCAACTGATGTATGTTTCAGTATATAGCTGCACATGTAATGTAGAATTGCTTTGGAGAGTCTCAGTAGTGATATCCTTAGGATTTTCAGATGCTAGAGCAAATGCCATACATCTTGAAATTTCAGACATTTTCCTTGAGGAAAAAACTGTAGAGTTACAAAAAACTATAAAAATAGTAGTTACAGCCAAAAGCAGTAACATTGTCAGGCACTGTATTAGAAGATGAGTACTAGAATGCAGGTTTTAGCATCTCCCTAAATGACCATATAACTTCATTAATAAAAGTAAAGAGCATTTTATATGAAAGACTACGTAATGGTGAATTTTGGGGTTTGCTTACTTTGCTCTTTTCCTTCTCTTTAAAAGCAAGAACATTCCTCAGCTATACTGTTTAACTGTCTAGAACACAGTGGTGCAATGGCATGCTCATTTGCCTCTTCAGTTACAATAAGAATATAGAGTTTTGTTTCTTAATTAAATTAATGATGTAAAGCTGTGTAAAAACATTACCACATACACAAACTCAAAAGATATGATAATGATGAAGTGAATATAGTAAAAGTATTCCATACTGTAGCCATTTGACTTCCAGTAAATGATTTCAGATTAGACTCATAAATTACCAAACATGTACCTCCACTAGTTGTCAGGAGTTATCAGATAGCATAAACTTTACATGGAATTGGAACTAATTTCTGCATAGTACTACTGCAGTAAAGGCTTGCAACAACAGTGGCAGACATATCATTCAATGGGCAAATGCAGAAACATAATTAAATTAACTGATAATCATCTCTCTTCTTCTATCCAGACTCTAAATTAATGCACTTGCAAATGTAATGAGGTTCAGAATTTAAAAATACTGTGGAAATAACAGAAACAAGATTAAATTAATTGCAAGACATACTGATAAGAAAGCTTGATTCAAATTATGTGAAGCACATTCCTAAAAGCCTTTAAAAGGCTAGTCACATATCATGCACCTTGATGACAAAGAATACATTTGAAATTATTTTTTCACCAACTGGAATATCCTCTGTGTTTCATACAACCATATGCTAATTGGTTAGTGTTCTCCCATCCTCGGGTAAATAAACATGTGAAAAATGCTTGGGCAGTAAAAAATGAGATCTGGCCAACATCCAAAATTATTTCCACTCCAATCATTTCCATGAAATTTCACATTATAAAATTTAAGATTAAGATGTACTAAATGCATTTATACCTTGCAGCCTCTCAGCTGAAAAATTATGTTTTTTCCCTTAGAAACCAGAATTTAATATCTGCAAACAGAAATAAAGCATTCATTTTTAAATATTAAATAACCAACTCTTAGTTTTGTCTGGAAGTCTTCTAGACAATCCAAAATCTCTGAAGCAAGATCAAACATTCATCAACCATCTTAAAAGGTTTTTACTGATTTTTTTTCTTAAAAAACCTGAATTGACAGGAATTCCACCACCTCTCTAGGTACCCTGTCCAAATACTTAACTGTATTTGATGCTTTAAGAAACAAGGAAATCATTATACAGAAATACACTAAATATTTTAGATAATTTATTTGAAAGGAAGCGTTGTCTAGTATGTACCAGTAGACTAAAATTTCAAACGCTGGTGGGAGCTACAAGACATCCAATGTCAAGTATTTTAGCAGAATCACATAAAGTAATTCCAATTTTATATTTCCTTGTACCAAGATTAACAACAAAGGATTTGCATTAGCGTATAATGACAGGCCGCTTAAGCTTACATTCCCCTGACACTTCTGACAGCATTGTATTCCAAAGGGCAAACAGAGGGCTTTAATAAGGTTTTCTTGTTTTAACATTGAAAAGCAGACAATGATAACTTTAACTTGTGATTTCTGAGCAGCAAAATGCTGCAGTGCCAAGAGTTATACAAAACCATAGCTAGCTGAGACCATCTCTGAGCTAGAGAGTAAAGAAGCAGTAGGAGAAATGTAAAGAAATAGAGTATTTAAATCACAGGGCATAATCCTTTATCATCCAGGGCATTGTGGTCCTAAACCAACAAAAGTTCAAGCAGACACTTTGAAGAAGGTGAGAACTCCACTAGTATCAGATTAGTTGATGAAATGGAAGCTAAACAACGAAAAGACTCAAAAGACAGAAAATTCTGATGATGCCAAACTTCTTTCATGACCTTGTTCTTTCAAAGGCCTTTGTAGAAAATTATCCAAATGACGGTAAGTCATTTTTGTTACGGGCCGGATGCATCTCACCTGGCTTTTAACTGTCTACAAGTTCTCTCTGCCATCTAAACTAGTCATCTTCTATTGTTAACAGAGACAGATCTCTACTGAGAAGTATCCTCCTTTGTTGACACCACGAAGAAAGGAGCTAGAATAGTTAGTGAAGACCACATGCGTAGTATGTTTGAACTTAAATCTCATCCTGTTTGTACTGTAATTACCCCTTCCTTTTTTGTGTCTTTTAGATATTCTATTAAGTATTTCTATAGAATTCTATCTCATTTTTCTAGTTTCTGTATTCCTATAAACACCAAATTAGTTATGAACTTTAATAAATATCACTCTCGGGACTTACTATAGTAAAATTGGTCATTATTCATTAAATATTCCATTCCTAGGGAAGAGAAAGCTAATTGTGAAATGAAAGGTGTATGGAGATAATTGGAGAGAATTACAGGAGAGTTTATGTAGTTATGAATAATGTTTCAAAAGGGAAACTCACTGTTTATGCTGTATATATGTCTTGATACTTATAAAAAGCAAGCATTATGCTGGTAACAGATGGTTTCTCAAGGTGGTCATATACAACTTTATTTTCTATTTTCAACATGCCTTCAGTATAACTTTAGTTCCAAAAGTGTCTGGTCCTAAGATCCATTAAAGACTGGCAGTAGAGTAGGAATTGGTGTTAATTAGTCTGGGCTTTCTCCCAATTCTCTACCAATTAAACAACAAGTGTTTAGTGCTATTAAGCTTGCATGTTATAAATCTTTATCTGCATAACACTATTAGAAAATGGAAGAGGAGGGAAACAGTAGGGTAGGGAAAAAGTAAAAAACAATGAATACAGCTGAAATTTTAAAAAAGAAAAGAAAAAGACAAATCAGCTGCTTTCTTTTCTTCCCCTCTAAGCTTATCAGCATAGGTAGGCATTTCAAAACTCATAAATCTGAGATGAATATTATGGTTTTTGTAGGGCAATAGCCAGGGATCGGCAACCCCTAATTTTAGGATTAAAAATAAATTTTAAATGTCACTTAAGAGGGCAGACAGAACTGAATTCTCAAAGGGTGATCTCCCCACACCCTCTTATATATTAACTGTACCATTTATAGCACAAGATAGTGAATTGGGGGGGGGGGAAAGAAAGAAAAAAATTATATGTTTTCTAATATTATTCAATATGAAAATAAATTTTGGAAACATGTATGAGAGATAGAAAGCCTAATGGAGAGCACTGACATGAAATATTAAACACAGCACAGTTTTATGTTCAGCTAGTCAGTTGTATTAACAAAGCATATGCTTTAAAGTGTTGGCTCAGATTAGTGGTGCATCCAGTTCAGTATCTCACCTCTCTCTGTGGTCACACCAGATGCTTCAAAGAAAGATAGAAACAAACAGCCTCTGTTTCCCATACCTATTTCATGTCTCCAAATCAGTTATGAATAACCTACTACTGAGGTAAAATATTTATTTACATGTACTTAAATATCTATACAACTGTGTACAGGAAAAAGTCAATCATAATACATAATAATAAGCAAAAGCAAAAAATGCAATTTTTTAAAATATTCCCAACTCTGTCAATATATCCAAGAACAGTGATACCACAGCCTCTCTCAGCCCTTGCTCCAGTGTTTGTGTAACCTCTCTGTCAACACTTTTTTCCTAATATCTGAGAAGAATTTCATGTGTTGCAGGCTGGGTCTATTACCTCTCATCTTTTCACTGTACACTTCCATGGAGTCTGGCTCCATCTTTTGTATACTATTAGCTAGCTAATAAAATACCATCTTACTCTTCTAACTAAACAAACTCAGTTCTACCTGCCTCTCCCCATCCGTCATGTGCTTTAACCTTCTAATTGGCTTCTTGTTCCTCTACTCACCTTTTTCAATACAACAATAATGCTCTTCTACAAAATTTAATTTATATAAGCTGATATTTTTGATAACATATGTCATCCCATACATTTTTATTTAGAAATTCTCCCCAAAAAGTAAGGGTAATTTTTCTGAGATTAATGTAATGGTTTGCCCAACTCTTAAAAAATTCCTTTGAGAAACTCCAGTGTTTCCACACTGATTGTTCTTAGTACACAGGAAGTTAATGAACACTTGCAGTAGCTCTGTCTATTTCTAACCACATCATAGCGACTTATTTTAAAAAAAGGATTTCAGATTTAGCAATTCATTTATGTGTTAAATGGTGATTATTATTCTCTGAAACAATAAAAGACACTGATTTTTTTTTTAATTTAGAGAGCACAAAAACAGTGTTGAGAAAGGTATGGTGGGTCTGGCTGGGATAGCAGCCCATATAGGCTGTGCTCAGCACTTGCAGCTAGAACGGTGTTGATAGCACACCAGTGTTCTGGATATTGATGAGCAGTGCTTGCACCGCAGCAAAGTCGTCTCTCCAACTGCCCCTCCAAAGGCCAGTAGGCCAGGAGTTGGCAAGAGATTGGGAGGTGACACTGCCAGACAGCTGACCTCAACTGACCCAAGGGACATCCCACACCATATGATGTCATGCTTAACAGTAAAAACTAAGAGAGAGGAGAGGGGAACATTTGTTCTTACCACACTTGTCTTCCGAAGCAACCACTACATGTACTGAGGCCCTGCTTCCCAGAAAGTGTCTGGTCATCACCTGCTGGTGCGAAGTAGGGAATAAATCATCTCTTTTTTTTGGCCTTTCTTCCACACATGGACTTTGGTTTTTTTCCCATTAAACTGCCATTTTCTCAGCCCATGGCTTTTTCACCTTATTTTCTCCCCCTGTCCCGCTGAGGAAGGAAGTGAGAGAGCAGCTTGGTGGGCACATGGCTACCAGCCAAGGTCAATCCACCATAAAAAGAAACAAATCTGTGCTCACCAAAATGTAGGTTGCTTAAGGTTCCACTCTTATGAATGGGTTATTTCCTGAGCTGGAACTACTGCCTTCCTGTATGCTAATAGCAGTTGCAACTGCTGCATTTTGCCAGAGCGAGCCTTCTTTCACAACATAATCTGCCATTCTTAAGGAACGGGTCTAGAGTTGGAATATAAAGATCAGTACAAGAAAGCAGGAATTCAAATGAAGTCAATGAATGTATACCTCTGTGGGACTCCAGGAAAAAAAGAGAAGGGGAGAAAATAACAGCAAGGGATTTTATGCCTCGAGTGACTTCTCGGTCGTGAGCAAGTGCAGAAAGAGATGTAGTATTAAGCCCCCAGCCAAATCTCTGGCAAGTTCAAGCACTGTACAAGAAGAATGTAAAACCAGGTGATGCCCCTCTTCCACTCTGGGACAGCCATGGGGTCTGATTCCGGAATCTGAGTATTTCTTCATTTTGCAGGATGTGTAAATCAGTTACACATAGGAAGCTTTAACAAAGATGACAGATGTATTTCAGAAAAAGGTAAGCAGTGGCAAAGGCAGCAGGCATAGAAGGCAATAAATTGCATTACAGCAACAGAGGCTCTCACAAGCTTTGATTAGTCTTCACTGGCTTCCCTGCCAGATATATCATGGCCAGAACTGGTCAGAGGACAATTTTTTATGAGAACAAGAAATAATTGCCTAACAATAAAAACATAATGGTCACCTCAGTTTTTAAAGATGATGAAACATCCCTATCCAGCTGGAGGGAAGACAATTTTTGGCTAACATTCAGGAAGCAAATGTTGGTTGTGCTGGACCAACGGAGAAAGGATGAACAGCCAATCTAATCACTGGCAGCTCTTTTACTCAGACATTCAATAAAGGGGCATTTTGCACATGACATTTTTTTGATAAACCAGAGCTGAAAATGTAAGACAGGGATTTACTAAAGTAGCAGAAAAAAGTGAATTTTGCATTTTCACTTTTAGTAAGTGATAAAAATACGTCCTCTATCAAAGCTCTTGTTTCTATGCAGGAAGACAGGAGGATCTAAACATGAGATGGGAGCAAGCCGGCAGCTGATCCCCAAACAGACCAAGAGAAATGGAGAAGAGGTGACAATAGAAGCATTGCAAGTTATACCAAGACAGTTTCAAATAATGTCAATTACTTAACCTGCAGCCCAATAAAATCATGCTCCTCACATTTTTTTTTTTAATTACATCTTAGAGACACCAATATGCTTATTCCTGAAATATGCCTATAAATAAAACATGGACTGTAGGAATTTTGTGTCTTCCTGAAGAAAACATAACCTGTAGTCTGCTTGAAAAACTACTGCTATTCATCACCTCATATCTGCAATAAATATGTGTGCGCATGTACATGCACATATGTAAAGCATGTTTTTTAAACAAATAGTGAGACAGCTAACTACTGGAATTTCTGTATATGATGATAGCTTTAACTCCTAAACAGAGATCCTATAGAAAAATAATATTTGTGAAAATATAAATTATTGAGCTTGACATATGGTTATTTGGGCAACATTTAATTATTTTTAAGCTCAGAAAGTAATATTGGAGGTCTAATTGTTCCTCTGAATTTCAAATTTTCAATCTACAGAATTTACATAGACCTGCTGAATTTGTGAAGCTACAAAATAAAAATAGTGGCAATGATGAAAGTATTCTTTTGACACATCCGTCTTCCTTCACCAAATCAACTGACTTACAACCAAGAATTAAAAAAATTGCAGAGATGAACACATAGTGAATGAACACTGCAGTACATATGCTCTCATATTGTAGCCCAAAAAATCACCTTCAGATACAGTTGTAGAGATGACTTTAAACAATATGTATCTGGAAATAGGAATGGGGGTTTCACTCCATCCATAATGACACAAAGAGTCTGATTAAATTAAAAAAGCAAACGTTAAACTGAAAACACCACTCTATAAAAAGAAGACAAGAAGGCAAGCAAAGATATATAAACCAGTGAGAATTTAGTAGGTTTTTGTCTTTTCTATACTGATTTCCTTGCAGAACTTGCTGGTATCTTGGTATAATTAATTTTAAAAGTGCGTAAAGTGCTGGGTGTTTTGAAGGGGCAGGATAAAAAAACCTGGTTTTGCTGTCTTAACTTTATGAACTGTGCACATTGCCTTTTTTTTGTTTGAGTTCATATTTTTTGGTTGAGCTTTTAAATACAAAAGTACCATGTTTTTCAGAGAATCCCTGAACCATGAATCTCTAAATTTGCCAGAATATGGTAGTTGGGACAGAATTCTGAGGAAATTTCACTCCATGTGACCTGTTCTACTCTTCTGCATCCACCCATATGGGTGAGCAAATGGGGAGAAGCATTTAAAATGACAAATACATTAATGCAACCAAAACGCTACATTCATTTGAATCAATGTGAAAAATGTTTTGGGAATTGAAAGGATAAACTCAAAAAACCTTTAATAGGAAACTAAAAATCAGAAGTGCTCTCTTCTGAGATAATCTTCACATTTTGGGTTTGTTCAGATTGAGAGAATATATTCAGTATTGCTTTCAAGAATGGCCCAGAGTAGCAGCTGCTGTTACCTGCTTTGGGATCTCTGGTCTTTTAGAAGTCAGACAACCATCTTACTTTCAAGTCAGGGAGTCTATCGTACAGCTTAACGGATAAGCAGAAAGGCAAGGACAGCTGAAAAGGTCAGTTAAGTGCTCACTGCAGTAATTAAAACTCACACCTCATGAATTACAGATACACTTTCCTTGGCTATTTCTTGAAATTATGTGCACCTTTTGGTTTGAATAGTACCAAAACTATTGAAAGGAACTTCAGCTCAAAATCCCATGCAGATTCAGAGAAGTCAACATAGCTACACGTTGACAGTGGAGCTACACTGCTCTAGCATAGGTCCTTTCCAGGGGTGGCAGTCCTTCAAGAACTGCTCCAGTATGGGCTCTCTACAAGCCACAGCTCCTTGAGGGCACTGCCCCAGTGTGGAGTCCTGCAGGGGCTCCCAAGGGTGCATCTGCTCCACCATGGCCTCCCCAGGGGCTGCAGGGGAGCCTCCGCTCTGGCGCCTGCAGCCCCTCCCGCCCTCCTCCCGCCCTCCCCCGGGCGCTCCCAGGGCTGGCTCGCACACTTCTTCCTCACAGCCGGGCAGGGCTTTGCCCTTCCATAAACGTGCCTTCCCCGAGGCGCCGCCAGCCTGGCCGAGGGGCTGAGCCCTGCCCTGCGCTGGGGCGGCTGGAACCGGCTGGAACCGGCTGTGTCCGGATGGGGCAGCCCCGGCCTCGCCTCACACAGGCCCCTGCAGCCAGCACAGACACCAAGTGCAACTGGCCAGCCCCAAGAATTTGCCTTCATTTATACTCATAAAATGTGTTAGGAGACAACAGAAGCCTACATTGCCTTTAATATACAGCCATACATGTCCAAAAAACAAAACCACCAAACCAATAAAAACCCTTAAGAAAATGCCTGCAAGGATCTTTTAGAGTATTTATAGATATTTATAGATCTTATAGAGTATCCTTATAAGTAGCCAGAGCTCCTAGAACACAAATTTTGAAGTTAAATTTCTTTTTTAAACTAGTAAAATTTTAAAGAATAAATAATGTCCTTATTTTAGTATGATCTGTCAAAAAGGAACATCATTAAAGTGTTTTTTGGTTGTTTTATTGCTTGGACTATCCAGTACAGTTTAACTACTATGTGCTAGTCCTCCAAGATTAAGTTTGTTCTCAACTTTCACAAAACACCACCTAATTACAAATTTTATTCAAAACTACATACATAATACACAGAAAAAAGACACATGAGGAGAGATGTGAAGAACCTGATGTGGAAACTTGTTAATATATCCTACAATAAATCTATTGCTTACGTATCATAAACCAGGCACAATTAGGAGTTTTAATGAGGAATTGCAGCTGCAAGATTATTTGTGCTCAGTATTGTTATAATTAATTTAGCCTTCAACGGAATTTCAATCAAAGTTTACAATTTATTGAATAGAGACAAGCAAGCAGCGCTGGATGCACGGGGGATCCTTCCGCCTAACGTGCATACCGTCATACAAAATTACAGGGTTTATATTCAGTTACTTAATTAATAAGAATTAGTAAAAACACGCCTAAGTTTACACTCATTGGTCAGTGATAAGCATCCCACTTGCCGTTGGTCAGCCGTAGTTAAATTAGTCAGGCTTGCCATGTAGATTAGCCCGCATGCTCTTAACGGGTGTGGGGGGCAAGTCTTTTTGGTCACTCCCCTTTGCAGCAGGGTGCCTCCACTGTTAGTCCCTGAAGGTCAACTGAATTGTATCTTTTTTAGGAGGACGCCCTCCCGACTGGCCCAAGCACCATCTCAGGCGCCAGCCCCCCAGTTATCTGATCAATTTTGGGTCACGCTTTTGTCTTCACCATCAACCCAAATCGCCAATCAACATTCCAACCATTAAGACAGTTAACAAGGCAATTGAACGGCCCTCGGTTACACAAGCACAAACAGAATGGTTAAATGCTAGAAGGTCACACTTCACCGTGTGACTCTAGCATTGTTCCATATTGACACGAATCAGATGAACACATTTTACAGTATTTATTAGAGGATGGTATCATGCTCATAAAATACTAGGGGTATGAGAGCAACACCGTAAATATTTTTTTGCCATCATTTCTTCAACATAGAATGACAAAAATTCAGCTTATGTAAATATCAAGATCTATTCTAAATAAAATAGCTCTATTTTTATAGAGAATTGTTTTTAAATGTCTCTTACCCCTCTGTTCTGTCAACTTAACATGGGATTTACTGGAATTTTAATTTATGGAGATGTTTTCACTCAGTGTGTTTGAAGGTATGCATGCAAATGCCTTTTTGTCATACTAAATCCTAGTTGCTAAGCTCAAAAGTGAATTTAGGAAAATATTAACATACTACCACTATATTTCTCAACTGATTTTCAAAATCAGATTACGTTTTTTAGTAAGGGTAGAGAATACTCCTAGAGGCTACTGAGGGCAACAAACTCTGCTGGGTTGTTTCAAAACTTCAGTCTTATGAAGCATGTATTCTTTTTTTTTCATTTGTTTTATTCAACAACAAAAGGAAGAAATGGTATGTCACTTCATATAAGAAACATGTTTGGGGCCCTAATCTCAACCCTATAGGGAAAGTTCAGGAAAGAGGTTCTTTACACTAACTGCAGTTAAACTGGCTCAGCAATAGCGTTCCAGCCTCAGAATGAGCAAACTAGGAATGGTACCCTTTTTATTTCCCTTTTTATTTCTTCTTCTGTGCCTACTATAAATAATTCTAACTATTGGGAAGACTTACGTTCATTTGCATTGATGTGTCTTAAGTTAAGAATGATAACACAGTAACCAAATTTCCACAAAGCATGTCCCGAGAAGGAATCGCCATTCATCAACCGGCACTGATATACCTGAGGAACTAATCCAGATCCCCAGTACGTTTTAAAAAAACGCATCCTTTGGACAGATAATAACATGTGCCCCTGTAGAAGATGCAGATAGAGAACTGGTATCACAGCTACCAAAACAGAAAGAAAAATCTTTGTCAGCAGTGGAAACCATCATAGATGTCTGTCGTGAAAGTACTGAAGAGCATACTGAAACCCAAAGATCCTCTGGGAGTTATTCAACAAGTCTGAATGGTCAAGATACTATTACGTATTTGTAAAGTACTCATTGTTGCACCTGCCAACCAAAGGAATATGGTTTGTAATATTTTTTCTTCTAGGCATGTTATCAGTTAATCTCACAGTGCCGGTGAGGTTCTTTGTCTTCTCTTATCTTGAAAGAAAAACAAAGCCTACCTAAATTAAACTCTTCCAACTTTGTATAATATTCCTGTAGATTGTTATGGAAAAGAGGTAAGTTCTGAAAGAGAGATGAACAAACATAGTGTAATCACACTAGGACAATGGGTATACTGAGTTTAGATATCTGTGTTAGACTTGTGGTTACCAATACATTTAAGAATGCACTTTAACTGCAAGTCTATGTAACGCATCTAGTTATATATTTAAGTTCTCTCCTTGATTAAGTTAAAAAGGAGCGCTACTCTGTGACTGGTTTCTCTATGTGCAACTTCAATTTAAATAAAATCTGCTAGTTTATAGCTTACTTTGTTCTCTTTCTTTTGCAATATAATGTATATCTTAAAAAAAAAAAAATTTAGGGTTTCAAGTTCCACCTTAAAAAAAAAATACATTTTGACAAGCAATAAAAATGCTAGCAATCAGAAGCTGACTAGGACACATGAAGCATGTAAATCATAGTCAATCACGGCTCATAAGTTTTTCCAGCATTTATTCAGTATTCATAAGCAGGCAATTATTGTCACAAACTTATCTGTATCCAAAATAGATCTTTTCTAAAATGCATTTTTCTTGTTACTTCATTGTGAGATTTTCTGTGTATGCGGCACCTCAGTTGTGTTCCTGAATTATTATTAATCAAACAAATCATGTCTCTCCATGAACAAAAAATACATTTCCTCTGATGGAGATTGTTGTTTCATTAGTTTGGCTTTCTTTTATACAATGAGTAATCATCCATGTTCTCTCAATGTATGACCCACTGTCAAATGGCGAATTTAAACCTTGTACTTGTATTGGATTTTAGAAGAAGGTCTGCTTAAGATATTCAGATTTGTCCTATTAGTCCCACTGGTACTGATTTTCCAAGACTAGACGACATTTGTAAGCAATATTAACTGTCCTTCACATTAAATTACACTGCATAGTTGCTACTGATCTCTTAACATCTATCATACCTATCAACTATCAAAGGATAGAAATTAACTTATCTATCGAATTTAGCGTGTATCTAAATTAAGACAATGAAGGGTTTTGAGAGAATGCTATCTAATTCTTTCAGAAAATATGAATGTATTGCACTGAGGGGCAAGTAAACTAAGTAGTCTATGAGAGACAAACGAAAAACTCTAACAGCTTCACAAAGCACTACAGAAAACATGAAGAATAAAAAATACCAGCTATTATTTTTGGGAAAAAGAAACTCCTTATCAGGTTTGGATTACTTTTAAAACTCGTTCGACTGATGCCTTCAACACACTTGCTGATACAGCCTTAGCAGCTGTGTGATACATCACAACAAGCAGCCTACAGCTGAACAGAGATGGAGTGTTGGGATGTGGAGCCCTTGCCCCCAGTACTTACAGGAAGCTAAAGAAAATAATGAAAAGCCACATATCACCACTGCTGCGGTCACCTGTGCGTTCTTTCCTGAAATCATTTACTGGATTCTGTTAGGTGTCTTGTTCTGTCAAGAAGGTCAAGGTTGGAAGTGCTGCTGACTGAGGCAGATCCTGTCATCACCCCTTAGAAAACCAATCATATTGTTGATGCTTTACATAAGTCAAAGGACAAATGAGCCCTCCTTTCTGCAGACACAGTTGCAGTCCTGTCAGTGACTTCTGAGAGCTCTCCAGATAAAAAAACATTGCAGGTTGTTTACAGTAGTGATGATGGGAAGGAGGCCGAACTGCATTTACAATTGGTTTTCTCTTACATGAGTTGTGTTTGATTTTCTAGTGCCTGGAGGTGCATGTAAAGGCCACATGTGTGAAAGTGTTAAAATAAAGTCATTGTATGTTTTTTAAACCTGATATTCACAACCTGAACTCAGCTATTTTAATTTTAAAGCTGAAATAAATGCAAATATGAATTTTTAAAGGATTTAAGGATCAACAAATTATCAAAAAGATTAAAACAAGAAATGTAGGGGTTTGCCTTGTTTCATTAAATTATCCTTAAATAAGCATGGGTGGATTCATGACATCTTGTAACATATCCCACATATTTAGGCTAGACTTTTACTATGGTAATATTCTCCTTTATAAATAGAATTCAATTGTATGTTACTTTCAGTGGGAACAGGCCAGGTTCTAGTCAGCACGTGCAGGGGATTCTTCTCTACAGAGATTGATGAGAGATATACATACAAAATATATTGTAAAAGATATTTGAGACATGGGAATCTTCTGAAGCACCTGTTAAGGTCAGGAATTCAAATCTGCTCTCTGTGATTGAGGGAGCAATTTAGTCTTTCTGCAACTTTGGAACAATGCTTTCTAAGAAATTAATGTTTTCTCTGAAATGTCTGAAAATGAAAATAATATGCAGTAACAAAGCAGATACCGATTTTCTACTTCTAATCTCATCAGGAGCACCCTCAAAACCTAATTTAACCACAGCTAGGCTAGTAATGAAGTATACAGGCACTCATGAAGTATACTTCATTAGCAAAAATTTTGTCTTTTGCAAACCCCACCATGATTTCTAAATTATCTCCTTCCCCCCCCAAATTTATGAATATCCTGGTAGATCATAATTTATTGCCTTAAATATTATTCATATTGCTTTAAACTGATTACCTGGAATAACACATACAATTGTCCTGGGATTAAACAGCCAAATGCGTAGTGCTTTTATTGCTGTTGGAATAAAAGCCTTTCTAAAGTGGAATAAACCAACTCAAAAGAAAAAATTAGCTAGCCGCTACATGCCTTCTAGCCATTTATTATACGAGTAAAAGAATACTTCTACCTCTCATTTACAACTACTTCAACTTCAAGGATTCTTTAAAAAAACCAACCACCCAAAAAAACCAAAACAAAAGAAAACCAAACCAAACCAAAACAAAACAACAACAAAAAAAACCCAAACCAAAAAACCCAACCCCAAACACAAAACCCCAAAACAACCTTTCATTTGCACAGGAACAAACCAAATGCAAAATACAGTGACAGATTTCTGTCTGTGAAACAAAAGAAAAAAGAAATTGCCCAAGTTATGACTGTTAGTGTTCCCTCAAAGATCTTTTCTCTGCTTCCTATCACAAAACATTGCAAAAATCTTTTTGTGGCATCCTCTCTTTTGCCTCATGCTAGAGGTTCTCCTGCAATTCGTTGTTCTGTAGACTGAACACCATGCCCAGCAGCAATTAGCTGCCTGATGATACATGTAGGCAACAAGGGATGTCAGAAGAATGGTCAGGTTGAGGTTTTCAGTTTCTCTCACAAACATCAGGGGTCAAAATGCCACTGCCCCAGTAATCAACAATGGTTTGTCCTTTTACCTTTAATTAGTCACCATCACACTGGTGTGTTATTCAAGATTCTACATAAGCTTCTGTTGTACTATTGTGGGGTTGGACCATCACAAGGTGGTAGTCATCTGCATGTATTATTAGTGTACACTAAGGAAGCAAAAGTAACCTAATACAAGCGCTTCACAGCTGAAGTCTGTAAAACAATGACACATTAACAAAAATATTGAAAGGAGATAAAAATGAATGGGCTATTGATTAGCTTGTACAAATTTTGTAATTCAAAGATATTGAGAGTTATACCTGTCAAATCCTGTAATAGAAAAGAATGAAGAAAAAGTGCGTCAGAGAATCATTATGCAGTTTTTTATAATTCACAGTTGTACCACAGTCTGATGCTGTGAAAGCTGGCATGAAAAGTGAAAAGTAAAGTGTTGGTAACAAATCTGTGAGCTGAGACTATTTTGGTAAAGTTTGGGTTTTTTTTCTAATATTTTTGCTGAAACCCTTAAATACTTAGAACAGCTATTTAACACAAATGACAAAACCACGTTTAGTAATTAGGGTGTTTATATTGTGCTTGCAGGGAAGGAATAACATTTTACAATAATTTCCTTGTGCGAGGGTAATTTTTCATGCTGCAATTCCAGCTGCATCATAAATTTAATGGATATGCTTGTAATCGTTAAAAACAAAACTTTTACTAATAGTGAATTTACCACTGAAATATAGAAAGCTGAAACAGCAGATGTTTACATAGATGAAATGTGTAAGTTAGAAGGTGAAATCTGCTATAGGTATTCCCTACTCTGGACTGGTACTAGGGGCTGTAACAGCCTTCCTTACTCCCAGTGGTTTTTTTATCATATACATGGCTTGCAAAGGTGTTAGGACACAAAATCTTTTACAAAAACATGAAGTTAATTGTCACAGTTCCAGGGCTTTTCTGATTCCTTAGTAGGGCCCGAGAGGCAGCCCACTCAAATTTCAAGCCTCCAGCCATAACCTTTCTTTAACTCTCTCCCACCAGACAGAGGATTTGGATTACAATTCACTTTTACTGCTACAGCAAAACTGACACTAGTTCAGCGTTTGTGATTCTTGACTGTGTAAGAGACAGCACTGTTGACTGGTAATAATAACTCAATTGACTTTCCCAGAATAGAGGACCATCTGTTTAGGACAAGCCCAGGACAGAGAAAACATATAAACCAATCTACATGTTCTCCAACACTTACACAGTATTACCCATTGGCTGTTTATAATTCTGTCAGGCCTAGAAAAAACAGCAAACACCACACTCTGTTCCCATCAGCACATTTTCATTACATGTCATTTCTTGGTTTAACAGACTATTTTATGCAATGCTTCGTTCTTAATTTCAAGGCTTTCTTTATCTGGTTCACACCAGGTAGCATCAGGGGTAGAGTCCCTCTAGGGTTTATCAGTTCGGGATTTCAATTAGTTACATCCATCATCTTCTCCACACAATGATTTTACTGTTGTTGCAAGTGCTCAGCCAGAGGAAACAGAATACACTCCCTGGTCCATCCAAACCAGACACAGTAGACTCGAAGTTATAATCATCCCTATTACATTGATACAAATGTTTTTAATGGAATCTTCACATACAAGTTCACTTGTTTCTAGAATGTCTCTTCCATTATTCTCTGCTTGGATGCTAAGTGCTAAGCCACCCCGGAAATGGGTAGGTTTTGATCTTCTTTTAAAAAATAATAAGCTGCATGCACAAGTCCAGATTTAAAATGTTGGTTTTACTGGGGAGAAGCCCACTCCTACTCCACAAACAAACAGAATAGATTTCTTTCAAGTAAATTTAAATAATTTTTTTGTTCACATACTCTTACTCTTCAACACAGTTTGAAAACAACTAGGGTAGTATCAAGATGAGGTGGGGCAGAGGAGGGGAGAAGGGAGGGTGGGTAAGTTGGGGGAAGAAAGGAGGGCAGAAGAAAGAGGGAGGGAAAGAAACAGAGAATCCCCAATTCCTGTAAAATAAATAGACATCTGATACTTTATAGTAAACACACACAAGAAAAACTGTCCATAATAGTGGAAGAAAGAAGCCGGCTTTGGAGTTTATATTAATTGGCATGGCAATTAATAAGACATATAACACATGGTAAAATCAGTTCTGCCATCTGTGTCCGCTGTCCCCACGTGGAAAGAGTGCATGTTTGCCATGTTCATGAGCATTAAGATGGCTACTCCACGCCAAGTCTTATTTTACTAGCTCCCATTAGTTCCAATGCTAAAAATCTACCAGCATTCCTATTTAGAACTTCGTATAACAATACCAAAAACTCCAAATCAAAATAATGAAAACACAGAGTGCTGGAATTTTTGCCTAACTTTACTGTCTTCAGGACAATTAATATCCCATGTTGTGTTTGTAAATACGTTTTCATAATTATTTACAAATGATTACGTTTGTTAAAAATGCTGCATATACTGTATATATGAGTGACAGAAATACAGAGTGGCTGCTCTGAATCGTATTTAAGATCTGAGACAGGAAAAAGTATAATACACTCCAATTTAAGATGAACATCAGGATCATGAGAGACAAAAAAATCTTATTTCTCTTTTAAATTTCTAAATAATTGCAGGAGTTTTTTATATAAGCTTCTTTCCTCTGCATCTTCAAATATGGCCTCCAGCCATAGGGAGCAGTTATATCCAGTAGAATCAGTCACACTATTTTATAAACAGCAGTCTGAATTATTTCCAATCACCAAGATCAAACCATTTGGCTTGAAATTCACATCTGCTCTCTCCTTGCTTGATGGTGAGCCACAGGAAAATGGCTGGTGTCCACCTTCAAGGAAGTCGAGAGTTCTCTCGACAGCTGCAGGACAGAACATCGTTTCGCAGGTCGCACAGCAATGTCCTGGCATCACTACAAACTGCTCCTCTTCCACATCCTCCGCTTATAGCATTAGTGTGCATATATACATAGGGATGGGTATATGTTCTTTTGTAAATCCATGTCTGTCTTTTCCGTTATAGTTATCTCAGTAATACTAGTTATTTGGAGACAGATTTATTAAGATTGTCATGGTAGCCTCTGTATCTCAGGAACGATGAGGCAACTAATTTTCCTATTGCATTTATTAGTGTGATAGGAAGAGCTTCACCACTCCCTCACGCTGTGAGCAAAACAAACCTCTGAGAAAGCACAAGAGAGATGATTTACTTTCATGAGTGAAAAGCTACTTTGTGGGAGTTCCTGCAGAACTTCCCACTTAATGAGTCACACAGCAGTCACAGGGACTTGTCATAAAACTTAGTTCTACAAATACCAAAGGACAACTCTCTCTAAATAAGACATATTAAATACACTACATCTTCTCTTCAAAAGCAGTTATGTTCTGTAACACCTACACATCCAGAATAAATTAGCTTTCTTATTCAGTGGTGTCAACAATGGTAAGCCCCAGAGAAAAAAAGTGAGAAAAATTAATGCTAGCCTCTGCCAAAATACACTTTCTTACAGATGCTTCCCTTGTTGAAAGGCTGTTTGGTGCCATACAAAATAAGGAGTAACATAGTCTCTAATAAGGTATTTATGCCACTGAGCAATAATTTGGAAATTGCCCTTAATTTGGACTTACCCGTTGAAGTAATGTTCAACAATACTAAATAAAGGAAGAAAACATATTATCTGTTAAATTTTTCCCTGCACAAAGCCTACCGCTGAACACCTTAGAAGACTCTAATCTAAGGTCAAAAAGGTGACTCTGCTATTATGTATTTAACTGCTGACCACACCATTAAGACTGTCAATAAAAGTATATAATAGTGTCAGCTGTGACACTGTTTTTGTGTAACAGGCATCTGCCCATTACCAGCCAGATAGGAAACCTCAACTCATTTCATACACGCAGCTGAAGAGCTGTCATCTGGTAACAAATTTTTATTACTACCAGGAGTGTACTTGAATTCAAAGTAATGACCTGGAAGTACAAAATTCCATATTCTGTAATCCCACAAGCCGTGCAATTCTCCCTCTTAAATTACTATTGAATATCTATATAGCTTTCTCTGCTGTTCCTGTTTTAATATAATGCTATAAACAAACCTCTTTAGCAAACAGGGTCATGGGAAGATTTACAGTTCTTCTTCACAGGACTGCAGGTGAATTTATTTTACCCAATATATCCATTTAGATCTATTTTCCTCAGAACATTATTCTTAAAGGACAACTTAGCAAATCCTTCAGCATCAGATAGAAGTCACACTAAGTGGTGCAAAGATGACAAGGTGTCCTGCATGACCTTAATCAGCAGTTTAAGCTCAGGATAAAAGTGAGAACTGAACCAAGAGCCACTATCACAACTGCCTTTTTTAAATGTCAAGGAGACAAATGTTGCTGGTAAGGCATGGTTCTTCACCAGACTCTTCTGGATTTCATTCAGTGAGAAAGAGGGTTGGAGCGATGTACTGAAACAAAGCAGTGTTACTCACCAAAACCTCAATGTACTATCTGAGAAGGCTCTAGCGACCCTATAAAGACAATGGACAATGCCATTAATGTGAACAGTATATGAATTTTTGTAGACAGGTATAGTGCATAGTGTGTTACTGAATATAGGGTACATTCATCCTAAACCAAGGCATCATGGTCAAGGGCACTAGCTTTCACATACCCTTACCTTTCTGTCTGTATAAAAACAAACCAAATCTGCTTTTTCTCTCATGCGTGGTATCTCATGTACACATGCACAGTTCTATCACAAATCTCACTAACTAGAATTTCCAAACTATATACCCCATCTCAAATCCCTTTATACTAGCTGTGAGTTAATAAAGTAAGCTGCTTTTATAAAGCATTTCTTCTGAATACTTGGCCTCTGGCTTTAGTTATAGACAAAACATCTAGTAAGGCAACTCTTCTTTCCACCTACATTCAAGCACAACTGAACTGATTAGCTTTCAACATAATATAATCAAATTGATGGAAATTCCAAATGCTTACTTTGCAAATAAAAGGAAGCTGCAGAAGGAGAACATTAATTTTGGCATCTGTGCTGGTTATGGCTGGGGTAGCATTAATCTTCTTCACAGTAGCCAGTATCGGGCTGTCCTGCATTTGTGCTGGAAACAGCATTGATAATGCAGTGTGTGCTTACACAGAGCCTTTTCTGCTTCTCAGCCCACGAGTGGGCTGAGGGGGCACAAGAAGCTGGGAGGGGACACAGCCAGGACAGCTGACCCCAAACGACCCCAGGGATATCCCACACCATATGACATCATGCTCAGTGGATAGAGCTGGAGGAAGAAGGAGGAAGGGGGGGCATTCAGAGCGATGGCATTTGTCTTCCCAAGTCACCACTACTCGTGATGGAGCCCTGCTTTCCTGGAGATGGCTGAACACCTGCCTGCCCATGGGAAGTGGTGAATGGGTTCCTTGTTTTGCTTTGCTTCCGTGCGCAGTTTCTGCTTTACCTGTTAAACTGTCTTTATGTCAACCCACAAGTTTTCTCACTATTACCCTTCCAGTTCTCTCCCCTATCCCACCAGGGTGGAGTGAGTGAGTGGCTGGGTGGGGCTCAGTTGCCAGCTGGGGTTAAACAATGACATACCATATGAACCTGATTAAACCTCCATTTCGTTAGAGCACAGAAAGCAGTCAAAAATCATCTAATTGAACTCTATCAAAATTGGACTTATTTTTCTGTGGTGGTGAGAACGACATTAAAATGGTTTTAAAATATCTGGATAACTAAGCAATATTAAAAAGCATAACTTTATAACCTAGGCAGAGATAATGAGGAAACACAGAAACACCGGACTTGAAGAGTACTCTTACTCTGTGGTTATGTGGAGGCACTAATTGAAAGAATGGAGGATATCGTTGACCGGCAGTCAGTTTCAAGAATTGCAGAAGGTAAAGAAGAACTCTTCAGGCAGCCACAAACACCACATTAATGAAGAGAGATGCAGGACCCTTCAGCCTCTGTGATGATAAGCCAGTGGATAGAACTGTAAACTCTCACTGACTTCTAAACTTCTAGAGGACTTTAACATGGATGGAGAATCGTCCCTCTGGAACGTAACAGCAAACCACAAATTGTATAAGTATTCACAAAGTTAATCCAATTTTTGGAGCTGCTGGTAATTGAAACAAAAAGAAAAGAATCGTGAAAGCAAGGAATACACATGGGTGAAATAAAACTGACTTATCTGACGGTTTTACCATTGTCCAGAAGCTAGGAATCAAAACCGTCCATGACCCTCAACAGATACACCAGTATGCTAATATTTGTCAAAGAGTAGTTTTCTTGGGGAATGCAAGAAGGCAGCAAATAGGTAAGAGAAGACAAAGGGAGGCTGCTGAAACTTCAGGGGACAAAATAAGACTGTTCCCGAATAAAACACTATTTGGGAGGTAAACAGAGGTTTTTCTTAAAAAAATATTAGCTGAATGTTCTTAACTAAATCTACCAGCAGAAGCAATACAAACTGTGACACAATTCTGTTCTGAGTGAAAAATTAATATTTTAGATGAACGGTTGTCTATTCAACATTACTATAAAAGCCTTCATAATGGAATCCTTTTTTATTTGTAACAACAGATGATCACCTGCAAAAGAGGTTTAAACTTTTTCACTTCACTTTGGTAATATAAGGACCTGAAATGTACTGCAACAACCTTCTTTTATATATATAAAATATGTGTGTGTATATATATGTATATGTATGATTTATTCTATTATGTATATAAAAATACTTACATATATACATGCATATGTAGGAAATACGTATGTTAAGCAGTAAGTATGATTCTGTAGTAACTGAAAAACTAACAGGAAAGTAGATAAACAAGAGAAAAGAGAAGTTAAACTGAACAATGCAAAGGCCAGATGAGATACCTGCTCTGACTGTTTTGAGCAATATCTTTTTGTTGGCATATTTAATAAGAATAATTGAACATTTTGGGAACCAGTGCCTTGTTAAAGATTCATCACCCCCAGCCCTTTCACTAATGTGCAAGAGTAACAGTGTTAATCTCTCAAGAACACTCCCTAGCAATATGTCAGAATTGATATTCCTGATGTTCATGAATTTATATAAAACAAAGTGGGAAAAAGGAAACAGAAACACTTAGTAAAGCTACCCAAATAAAAGAGAAGCCTTTCTCTAGTTGATAAATGCATTCAGTAGCAGATTTCTTTATGTAATTCCTCTTCAGAGAGTAAAGGAAAGCCACTGCAAAAGATTTTTTTCAACAGATGAAACATGAATCATTTTATCTTTAAATTACATAATGCAAATTAATCATTATCCTTAGACAACTGTAAAGTTGACAAAGTGGCTCTTAAAGTCAGAAGATATCAAAACTGTTAAGCAGTTCTTTGTTACACTGGCTGTAACCATTAATATTTCTCAAAACCAACATGAAAAAAGCTGTAGACATTTATATCCATTAAACAAAAAAGCCACAGCAGAGATTTGAGAGTACATTGGTTACACTGTAATCAATAGGTTACTTGTTCAATAGAGGGCATACATTACTTTTACTCTAAGACAAATACACTGGAAGTCATGTTTTGCCTCTGTCATTGAACAGCTCTTTCTGATCCATGCTTCTGTTAGTCTTCCCTTCCACAGAGTAATGAAACTAGGACATTTTGATGACTAAGGAGAGCCTTTGTTTTTCAGAAAAATGACTGTCCCCCATCCGACATAAAACACTACTTAAGGATGAAGCAATCATAGAATCATAGAATGTCCTGAGCTGGAAGGGACCCACATGGTCCTGGTATGAAAGGTGCAATGGAAGCAAAATGCAAGGGAAAAAAACATACAGTGTAGTCCCTGTTTCTTTAAGGAGTAAACCATTTAACTTTGTTTCTTGACAGACTAGGAAAAATTGTGCAGGTAAACAGGGTTCAGAGAAAACGAGTGCAGGTAGCTAAAAAAGGCCCAGAAGCTAGGTGGCAGTGGCAGTACAGACAAAAAGAACAGTTTTAAGCTAGAGGAAAATGAGTAAGAGACTCTCTCTTACTTCTAACAGCACTCCCATTCCTTTCCTGCTTCTCCCCCTCCTCCCAGAAGGAAAACATGCATCTAAGCTCTTCATAACAACATCAGAAAATTTGTGTGGTTTTCTGTCTAAGTACAGAATCTGGTTTTGGCACACAGGATCTTTGATGAGGGCTGAAACAGTGACATGAGTATAAAAGGTTTACACAACACCATCTACTAACATAGCTGAAACTAGAAAGCAAAAGAGAGAAGGGGAAAGATAAAGCCCAAAAGAAAATGGAGGGGAAGGCGGGGGCAGGAGGGAAAGGGAAGAAAAAAAATCAGTCAATGGACTGAGGAAGGTTTACTTCAGTCAGTAATAAGCCTTGAAGCACAGTCAGAGCACCCAGCAGGACAAGAATTCAAATCAGCAACTACTACAACAAGCAGTAATAGCATCATCATAGGTAGACCACAGAGAGCATATCAATTAAGCAAGACTGAACTGTGCCCTACCCTTAAGCGCACAAGAAGGACAAGGTAGAGAAGCAGAATGCAACACAGTATTTTCGCTCCCATCTGAAAAGACAGAAGAATAATACTATGCAGATCTACTCACTAGAGAACTGCTGGCTCCCTACTAAGTATTTACTTTGAGCAGAGCTCCCTAAGTGTTTCTGAATGCACAGACATTGGAAAGCTGCAAACACATAGGATTACAAAAATATTGAGTGTATGAAATTTGTGTGCTTTCTTGAACAAATTAAAATAGAGCTCAGGTTTCCCCAAGGCTCAAGGAGTCTGTAACATTATCATGAACGTTTTAGGCTTACATTAAAAAAAAAAAAAAAAAAAAAAAGCAGCAGTAACTGATACCACAAAAGGAAAAGTGGTAAATCAACAGAGAAGTGCCTAGAGGTACAACTGGCTTGTGCCACTTTTGATTGAATCACAATATGCTAAAAAGAGTGTATTCACAACAAATGGTACCAATTCCTTAGAATGAATGTGTGAGCAAAAAGAGCTAACACCTACATTTATTATAGTTCTTCCAAATAAAAAGATCAGATGGGCTAGAGAAGAGGGAAAAGCTGCGTACAGGAAAGGTGGAAGAAGAGCAATGGTTAGGAAAGAGATACACCTGAGCCCATCATTGAAAAACAGCCTATTATTTTCTCTTGGAATGTATGATCACGGTAATGGTTACCTGACATTAATGAACATCTCTACTGCACAGGAAAGTGATGCCTGGCAATCTACTCAAACATTACAGTCAGCCTTTTCTTCAGGCTCTTCTAATGCCTTATCCATTTTTGAACTTTTGACTCTGCATGCTTCAGGATAGCCCCTGTGAGAGTTAAAGTCATTTCTATAGGCCAGGAACACCATGGTTCAAAAGTGCAGTGGCGACCCTCTCCTGTTTAGCAGCACTAGAACATCCCTGTTCAATGACTGGTGTAATCAGAAGGACTTCCAAGTCCTTTATTACAGTCATCCATGACCAGCAGCAAGGATATTTCATGAAAAAAAGCATAGGTTACCTTTCCTTTACCAGCATCCCAACCACTGCATCCTATCAGTTTACCACCATACCAACTCCTACCATTGCAGATATGACAGTTCAAAGCTGGAACCACAAATCAGTTTTACAATATTAAAAAAAAAAAAAAATCAGTTGATGGAAAATTCCATCATTATCATCACTTTACATTAGTATTTGGAATTATGACCAGCATCTGTAGCGCAGTACACAGTCTCTTTAAACACCTGCAATTTAAAAGTAGAAACTGAATGTACAGATTTATTAAAAAATAAGAGCAACTGTGAACCATTGGGAAGCAACATTCACAAACTGACATCCACCACTTGCCAAGAGACACAGTTTGTACCCATTCCTCAGATTACTACTGCCCGCACAACATACTAACTCATTCTCAGGTGGATGAAAATTACTACTGTATCAATCCTGTCACATTAATTATAGTTCTATCTATTAGTATTCACTGATATCCCATACTATCAAATATATCTTTTTATCTTTTATAAGTGCAGAATGTTATGGTCATGAAAAATAACCCCAAAATTACAGAGAATATTGGGAAGACCAAAAACCCTAAAATAAAGAGATTTAAACAAATGTGGAACATGCTGCCCTAATTATATACTGCAACATATTTTGAAAACAAAAATTTTAAGCTGAAAAGCCAGATGGCAAGTACATAGGAACCAAGTCATTGCCTGAGCGGAAATAAAAACTTATCTCTTAGCCTGAAGTAAATAAATACATTTGATAAATGTGTTTTACTGCCACAAAATGTGTGTCTCCAAGACAGGGTGCAATACTTCAAAAGCAAGCTGACTAGAGAGTACCTTACCAAATTAAGACATAGGAGGAAAAAACCAAACATACTTCTGATATATTTTATTGTACTCTATAATCAGGAAGACTTTGAAAGACATGTATTACAAAATATCCCGCTGAGAGCCAGCGGATGTCTCTGCATGTTCACTGTGAATGAAGAGGTAGGTCTGCACACAAGAATTACCACCAGTATAACCTACCATTGGGATAAAACACACAAAATATTTCTGTGAATTAATACACTTACTTCAATATATTACCTTCTGCAGTACTAATAAAAGCATGTGCTGTTCTAGTTCATAAACACCTCTTGCAAAGAGCTGCTGTACGGGGACTGCTACCTGCTGCTTCTTGGGGGTACGGAGGGCTTGTCTCATTTAGGTCTAACCACAATGCAACATATCACCAGAAGGGCTTGTAAAATACTGCACAGAATTGCCCCAGCATTTAGGAAACCCATGCAAACTCTGTCTCCAGGTGCGACTCAGGAGCCTGGAACCTTGGACATCTTGAACAGTCTTACTCTCCCATGAAACAAAAAAGAGACTATTCAGTCCAAAAGTAAAAGCTCATTATAGTATTACTTTTGCTTCTTAAAGTAACAAATATAAACATACAAATATCTACGTCTAGACATGGGCATCAGAATATTGTGCTTACCCATGAATCAGAGACGTTCCCAGAGCTTTTTTCCATTTGTCTTAGTTATAATTATCTAGGAATAAATTCTAGAGGTAAAGTATCTTTCAGAAGTCCTTTTGACCAGGAGAACAATACTGAAAATGTTATTTTTCTGTCACTTAGATGATGTTTTAGTATCATTTTAGTACTTTTAAACAGTAGATTCTGTTGATTGCGCGGTTCGTTACAAGTGATATTTAATTTCATGCTGGATGACCCAGTGCTATACAAGCAAGCTGGTTTGCACTTCATGTCTCTCTGACACTTCAAATATTTTTCTCCCTTTGCTGCTACATAAGACTTATGACCAGACTATTAGTTCAGTATCAGCGGTTAAAGGGTTAGTTCATTTTGTGCAGAATGTGAATATTAAACTACAACTGCTGCCTTCTTATGGGCATTAACAAGAGCTGCAAGCAAACATAGTGATGTATTACTTTTGTTGGAAGCAACCTAACGCAAAAGCCAAGCATTGGCTCTCAAAAAAACCTGGTTTTGAAATACATAGGATGATGCCCCATAGTGAACAGTGAATGCAGTAAAAATCCTCTCGGTACCTGAATGTCCTTTCAACATTATTTTACTTATATTTATTCTTGCTTTCTGTTTTACTGACTTCTTTGATTTCCTTCCTTCTGTCATTTCTGACTGGAACTCTCTAATTCTCTATTGTATCTTGAACCAATGCTTTGTTGTTGATCGCTCATTGTTTACTGCATTACTGACCTGCATGTCTTCCTATTGCAAAATCAATACAGTATTCGGATTTAAAATAAAAAGTGAGTGCTAACAGTGCTTTATTCTGTACCTAATAACAGTACCATATTATTACTTTTTATGCCCAATAAAAAATAAGAAACTGAAAACTATGACAGCCAAGGCAAAACTGCAGTATGATTCTCAGACATAAACCTTAAAAGCCAAAAGTGCTATGCATGTTAAGCACCCCATGACTGACCTTCCTATCCATGATACTGAGTTTTATCTACACATCATGCTTGCTAATGTTACAAATTAGGTTTGAACACACTGTACATCACCTCATGTGTTACCAGTATGTCTACAGAAGGGCAGAGCAGAAAAAGCAGCTTGAACCCAAAAATATTCTCATGAGCCATACCAGAGAAACTGTATGGAACAAAAATTTAAAGAGCAAGGAAGTAGGGAGAATAACATAATACTCCACTGTACATGTAGAACCCTGTTGCCAAAACACAAGAAAAACGGGATTGGTCTTGCATAACACAATTGGGCAAAAATAGAACAAGCCAGCTAGAAAGGCTGAGAAGGTGGATCACTACTTGGGCACAAGAGCTGGGGAGGAGGAAAGAGCAGCTGGTTTAGACAACAGAAGTGGAAGAGGCACACTCGAGAGTGAGAGATGATAGTTCAATTTAGGAGAAAAAGAAAGAAAAGCTGAGATGCTGAAGCAATCAAGGAAGATCTTCGCTGATAAACAGAAGCTTTAACACCTTTTGGTGTTTGTTTGGGGCTGTGTGAATGTTAAATTACTTAAAATATAGCCTTATGTAAAATGTGTAAGAGTAATACACTTGAGAGAACTGATGTCTATGAGCAGCAGCTCAAGAGCATTTATAGGTCCAGCAAAGTAATTACTAAAACATTTGGCCATACACATATATCTGTGTATGTATGAATATATACATACAAACACATACACGTGTATGTAAGTTTGTGTATGTACTATACATGCTTGTATAGAGATCTTATGAAGCTTAATTAACCACTAATGGGTCATAATTATAACATTATAAAACAGTGAAATTATCCAACTCTAATTATCCAGTGGAGATCTTGTTTCACTAGTGTCTTCCACCACTGGTGTGAAGGTAAGGCTGCCTATATTCCCATTTTTGGGGTTTATTCAAGCAAATGCATGCTTAACTGACTTTGCTTATATTTGTCATCTGTACCTCAAGTTGCTAATTCAATACACGGAGTCAGTTTAGCAACTCTCAGTGCTGTATTTTCATCTTACTTCAAAAAAAAACACTTGAAGAGAGAGATACAAATTAAGTAACTAGCCCTATTTTCTTTATCCAGAAGTATAGTCAGCACTGAATAAAGTATTTTTTACTCTGACTGTGTATTTTCAATGTGGTGATTTATAACTCTTAGGCTGTTAAAGCAAAATATTTGACCTGCAAAAAAATAAACGTTGAGCTGCTGTGTTCTCAGTACAAGATTTGGCAGAAATAGTTTAGAGTAGTTAATTCAATGCAGACTGAGTCCTTAGAGTAAAATGGTGTTAATAATTACAGGAAAAATTAGATATAGTTGCATTTAAACAAATGCCACATGAAACACATTCGACCATCTGCTATAACTGTCTTAGGGTAGGATGTTGGCAGATATTGCATAATCATCTGCATATGACAGATAATTTTAGCCAAATCTAAATAAAAAACATGATCAGATACTTCTGAAGGAAAAAAAAATTAAAATGGTTTTCAAGCTTACCAAATATCTGAAGTGCTATTTAGTATTAATACTGGCTGAATTCCAAAACAGCTATTGTGTTATAAACAGAAAAAAGAAGAAAGGAAAACACAGTAGTCTTTTTTACTGTTCTCTATGTATTTTGAAACATAAATTCCTTTGCCCAGAATTTCTCATGTATTTTATTCCCTTAAACCTTTCAAAAGCAGTGGCTTAGAAAGCCAATTAACTCCTAAAACACTGTTCTACTCTTCCAACCCCTCTACAGTACAAGGACTATTTGCTTGTAGAGCTTAATACTCTGGGAAGTAAGAAATTCAGAATACCTCTGGAAAGGCTTTTTGAAACAGAAAAATACCCACAATTGGTAAAAGTTGTCCTTGTAGAACACGTGGCAAGTTTCCCAATTTATACAGATATTTGTGCAGTAATATCCCATTTAACTAGTTGATTTACAGCTCATTATTTGAAAGTAAAGTGCACTACAAGGAAACACTATCAGTACTGAAGATCAGACTCTAAATAATACAGCGAAAGAAACGTTTCCTAAAGCTGCCTCTCCTTTCAAAGGAAACTGGGTTGGCATTTGTCTTCTGAGACGTACAGTCTCCAAAATTGGCCTGAATATTCACTTCCTCAAAGAAATCACATAATAATTAAAATATTTGCCTATTCTCTATTTTTTTAGCATCCAGGAAGACGGCCATAGGCTAGTTGTGATGAACCACAGATGTACTTTGCAGGTACCCATTAAGAATCAGATATATCATGAGTTTATTCCTGACTTTCCCAGATCGCATTGTGATTGTTATTGTCTGCCTAAAAGGTAACATGAAAATGAAGGCTCTAACTGATTCCAAAGAATGTCTACAATGAATGTGTTGGCAAAGAGCATTGCAAATCTTTCTGATAAAATTATAATTTTGTTGTAAAGAATTTTAAATTGAAATATACATTAAATAAATTGAAAAGGAAACACACAGACGAAACATGAATGAAGGGAGGACAGATTCAGGGAGGAAAAGAAAGCAGAGAGAAGATTACAATTGATGTAATACTGGCAGCTTAAGTGGACCAAATGCCAACGCTGTCTAGTGTTCAACAGGCTTTAAACAGCGTGCAGAGTGCTAAAAACAAGACTCAGGTGAGACTGCTATAGTAAGGTGTAGTATTTTGCTACGATATACACAAGATGGCTTAGAAAAAGAAAAAAAAAAGTTTGGGGAAAAATGTGATAAAGAAACTTGCAAAAGAGTTGAGGATCATGTCTCCAGACATGTAAACCCCAGCAGCAAAGATTGCTATTAGTGAAAATGAGTGACTAAAGAAATTTTAAGTGCAGCATCACTGGAAGAGTGTAATGAAACTGAATCTGTAGAAAGGCAAATAACTCCAAGCCACAGCTTTGGTATTGCAATTTTCCTTTGGATAACTTCACTGCAAAGAACAACTTAAATCCTACTCATAATGGCTACTCATTAGACCAATAGCTATTACTACTGTCACCTGTGAAAACTTTGCTGTGCCAGACAAAACTCCAAAAGTATTCCTTACAAACAACAGTATCACTTCTTTCTAAATATGATAAAAGGAGGAGTATCCATCCATTTGTGAACTAAAAAAAGTTAAGACAACTTTCAGCCACATTCAGTCAACTGCCTTCCACACTTGTATTATATATGGAGAATCAAGACAATCCAATCGGACACATATCAGCAGTCAATTATGAGCCGTAAGATCTAACACCAGTATTTCAGTCACCCTCACTATAACTGGCATGTATGTAATCTCTTCAAGTTCATTATTAATATTAATTATTGCTAGGCAGTACAGTACCATCAGCTGCACCACTAGACAGGATCATCCACAGGTACCAGGTACCGTTCGTTTCTCACACCTGCACCTATCAGTGCTTCAAAGGTTCAGATGCCTCTTCAGTGTGACAGCTCATTCCTTATGAAAGAGCTATTTGGCTAGGAAGAAGACAATGAGACGACTGCAATCCATTTCTTCCTCCATTGGCCTAATAAACTCTCTGAAGAAAGTGCATCTTTAAGGTACAAACAATAAGGCACCACAAGGCGATAATACCACAAAGAGATAAAAGGAAGACTGAGCAGTGAGTTACTTATTAAACCAAAAGCAGTATTTTCTCCTCTTCTCTGATTTCCTCTTTCCTCCATCATACTTTCAATCAACTCAAAAATAGCATCTGAGGTATGTGAAAAGTTAAAAATAAAAAAATTTCCACATTTGTAGTAGTTTTAGAAGCAGATGACTGACACCAGATGAAAGCTCCACTTTGTGTTAATCGAGCATGCTCCCTTCACATCCATGAAACTGCATCTGCTTATAACCTGTAGCTTAGTTTAGGTACAATATTGCTCTGAATAAACAGATACATATAAAATCATGCCTTAACTGACAATTTAGAATATTCTTTAGATAATGAGAATCAATAAAAGGGAAAATGTTGCTGTAATGAATGCATCACTTAGCAGTGAATGCATCTAAAAAGGTCTTCCCCAAGACCTATGGAAAAAAATAATAAAACTGAAACCAGAAGTCCCAGCACAACACATTTTGACCCCATATTATCTTTCTACTCAAGTATACTCCAGGCATTTTGCAAAGAGTGTTCAAATTTGTTGAAGTGGTTGCTTTCCATTCAATCAGCTTAACAGTGCACAGGGTATTGTTTTTCACATGCAGATTGCTGAAGACATTCCACTTTTGAAATATATCATGATTAAATGATGTATAAGCTTGTTCTAATAGTGATTCATAGCTTTTTAATTTTCTACTCTACTAATGTCACAAACTCGAGATTAAAAGTCCTACAAGCTCTCTTATTTTCAGCACTTTCAAGGTTAGCTCCTGCAATGTTGGATCTTAAAGCAGTTTTCCTGTGTCTGTTCCTCTGATTTAGCAAAGTAGGTCACTGTCACCTCAATGCCTTCCTTTGATTCCACCATCTTGTCTTTTATTTAATGACTATATAGTGGAATGATTCTCAGTGTTTTCAGTGCAGATTAACTCATACTAGACTGTCTGCAGTAAAATGAATCTGAATTAGCACTTTCAGTGGGAACAGAAATCCCTATTTTACACTTGGTATCCCCCTCCTCAGCAAACATACTGAGGCTCGTGTGGTACATCTTTATATCATGTTTGCATGTCGGTTATATTTGGGATGAAATATCATCTTTAAATGAAGCATTTTTCCTAATAAGAAGATAATCAGCTACAAGACCATATAAATTTTATTTGCTAGAGCAAATACATAATTATAAAGATCAGCATAAAGGTGTTGAAAAGCCATTTTTTTGTTCACTGCACTCAAACTATTTTTGTACTATAGTTACAGTATTCCAAACATATTAGTTCTTTCCAAAACACTGCATTGATTGGTGCGAATCTTCTATAAACAAAGCTTTTTTTTAAAGGATTATTTGACTGTGGCTCAAAATGCACAAATGTTTAAATGTAGTTGCTATTCGTTTCATTATGACATCAGACCACCGACTACAATATAACGCTTCTATTACTGTCACTAGTACATCTAATACATTGAAATATATCTCTGCTAGAAAGCTTGAGACTATGCTTACTGAATACCTAGTTAGAGCACTCTGGAAAATAGGAAGATGTATGTCACCTGAATACTGGTCCTGCATTGTAAAGCAACTCTAATCCACGACTGGGTGCCAAGAGAGTATTTTCATTCTACTTGTTTGGGGAACCACACGGCACCCAAAGGTACTGGCTCAACTCTTCTAAAGTCACCTCCGCTCTCAGCAGCTTTCAAGGTTCAGAGTAACTTTCAGATCTCTTTCCTTTGCTGCTTGTTCAGAACTCAAACAAGACTGTATAGTCTCATATGACTCCTCTGCTTCTTTTCACCTCTCCCTTTCACCACCTTCTTTCTTCCTTTTGTCCGCATCCCCAGTTACTTAGAATATTACTGCTTTAAGTTTATCTAAATATGATGTAGTACGTCACAAACTGGTTCAACAGCACAGTTGACCCATATGACCTTAACCTTAAATATCTTTCTGGGAAATTTCTATCAACCTGCCTCATTAAAATAAAAATATTAGTTAGGGTTATCCTAACAAAATGCATTACACTTGAGATACAGAAAATGACTAAAATTGATGTTGTGCTTTCCAGAGCAGGGATGCCTTTATCTGGGAATACCTTATTTGTATAAGCTTATGACAGTCCTGCCAACTGGTATTGTAGAATAGGTACACGCTGCACTGACTATGTTTCCCATACCTGAGTTAGATGAATTATAGTGAATGGTGAGAAGGTAGCTTGGCTCCTTGGCCCATTTTTATCTCAGTCTTCATTTGAGAATAACAGTGGTGATAATTGTGTAAAACACAAGTTACTTTTGCATGTAGGTGTTTTTGAAGTGGTGACCCAGAAAGCAACATTTGCAATTGCCCAATCCTACCTAAAAAGCTATATTACACTTTCACGAACATTAAAATATTTCAGATTACTGAAAATTATTCAGAAAAACTATATCCTCCCTAAGTAAAGTAACATTTCTACCTGTTTTTTGCCTATAGCTACTGGAAACAAAAGTTAATTCTAAAAAGAAAGAAATACATGAAATACAGAAGATCAAAATAATTTAATAGGGTATCATCTCAGGGGAAACTAAAAATCAGCTATGAAACAGATTCACCATTAATTTATATGATTTGACTGTATAACATAATGTTTGAATCTGGGACATAACTTAAACTGGGACAAGGAATCATTCTTTAACCTAGATTCTGTAAATTCACCTTAGACATTTAATTTTTTTTGTTACAGCAAATATTCAATGACTTGCCACAAGATACAGAAGAAAAATATTTTGAAAAGTATAGTATCTTCTGCTTTCCATATCAAGTAGTGCCACAAAGGCTGTCATAGAAGAAAACTGAATGGGACAGCAATATCTAGAAAGGGCTTACCTAGTTAACAGACACAGAAAGACTTAGATATTAAAAATTAAGAAGCACAAAAAGAAAGGCTTTGCTCTCAATACCTTACTGGAAATAGAAAGCAATATTTAAAATAAACTTGCAATCAACTAAAGAGTTTACAGAAAAAAATCCTCTGCCAGTGTAAGAGCACAGGCTGCAGCACCACAGCTAAAAAAGGATTTTGATGATGACGATAATAATAATTGAACCCAATTCTTACAGAGGACCACAGATGAAATCCTAGTTCACATGCACTTAAGGAGAACATGACCAGGATTTGGCCATATTGTCTCAGGTGGTTTCATGTGCAGGATCAGAATCTCAGAATATGTGACAGGGATACCTAAACAGAAATGTGCAGTTACGTATACATAAACTACCACTCTTATATAAAAACTGACAACTGCTTCAGCAAGAATGGTTCAACAAAAATGTTTAACATTATATATAGTTCTAATTATTATAAATTGCCTTGGAAAGTTTAGTGTCAGCAACAGTCACCAATCAACGGTGTAGGGTTTGGAGTTTTTTGAAACAAATTCTTTTCTGTGTTTTCCCAGTGTGGTTTACTAGCAAAAAACCCCAAACTTTTATAGTCCCTGAACACTGCATGAAGCAGCTGGATATTTTGCATAATTTTTTGTGAGACAGCCAAACACGAAGCTCTTAAATTTTCTTACAAGATAAAAACGCCAGTTAGAACAGAGCTTTTGTGTGCTGTTGACCGGCTCTGCAGTGCAGATGGCCTTCTCTGTCACCCGTGGTGGGTTCTTATTTCACTCCTACTGTAGTTCCCCTTCCCCTTTAACAGACAGCACTTATGACCTTGCAGTCATTGTGGATTCTGAGATCTCTCCTGAAGTACCCATCAATCATGTAATTAAAGTCTTTTACTTCCACTTTAGGACTCTAGCCAGGTTGAGACATATGTTACTCAGGCATTTTATTGAAACATTACTTCAGTGCAGACTTTTGTTTATCTCATCATAATTACTTAATTTTTTTGTCTTCCAGCTATTGCATTTTAACACTTACTGAGCGTATAGAATTTAACAGATAGAGCCTTTGACACCAAAGTCTTCCTGTTACAGTTCCCTCACATTAATTAAAGGTACAGTTTTGTCAGTTGGTTTAAAAAAATCTAGATGCTGTATCACTGTTCCAATTCACATCTTTTTCGATTATGCCCTTGCCAATCAGTTCATAATTAATGTCTGTAGTGACTACCATCAGCTGTCCTGTACAACAGAGGGCAAAAGGGGTAGGAAAGCTTATAGGAAGAAGAGGTCAGCTGCTCTATGGCCACATCTTGCACTGGCCACATATGTTCTGTGACCAGATTACACGGCACACGTAACTAATTGAGGAAAGATCATGGGCATCACCTAGCAAAAGATCAGAAGACCGTGATATATGCATGCATAGCTTTCAAAGTGCCTGTTGTCTTTACAAAAGCAGAATTAAGTGATGACAAATCAATGCTTGGAACTACAGTGATAGTCAGACTAGAAATTATGGCCAGAGGTTATATTACCGGATTTACATAGAGCCAAATGTCATAGATGTCATACCTGACAATGTACGGCAATAGAGATTACAGGGTGCTGCCTCCAGAACCCACAGACAAGACTACTGTATACTACATATATGTAAAAATACAGAAAAAGAAAAAACAAAACAAAAACTAAAACAAAAAAGCCCCTCTACTAGATCATGACCCCCTGAAATTTGCTCTTTATTACACTAAACTGACCAATAATGAGCTGCAAACATGAGAAAGTTTCCACAACCATTTAACAAGCAAGAGGGAAGTGCTGCTTAAAACACGTCCTCACACAACACAGGTATTTCAAGTCATGAGAGGGAGAATTATCATCTAAGCCTTCTGCAGTTTTTTAAATGTAATGAAACAATGTTTATTTAAAACAAACCTGTAATCAAATTATTATAATAAATATATAGTTTTTAAAATTGTGTTTCCTTGACCACTTCTAAACATGAACTGCTACTAATCCAGCATATAGGGAAATAACTTCTAATTCTGCAGCAGGTGAGCACTACATTCCATTTTCCTATCTGTGTCTTGAAATAAGTTAATAAGCCAACACCATGGAACAAAGCACCAGAGGAAACTCATCTTTAAAATACTCTGGTATATTGTGTTTACAATTTCTTTTTTCCTAAAATGACCACTTTTTAAAGTTAGAGTGAAAAAAAAGAAGGGAAAGCTACTACATTTACAATGAGGAAGTTGACATATAAAATGGCATTTCATGGCTTTTAAAACAAAACAATTCAGAGTGACCTTACCAAAGGGTGCCTATGACAAGGACAAAAAGGCTTGCTGGGAATCCAGTTCACACTGACAGAAATCAATAACAGAGGCATTGATGGTACACAAACGCAATACTCTGCAATGGAAAACATTCTGACAAAGACAGGGATCTATAAAGAATTTATGTTTTATACCTAAAAGTTAGCATGCCTTAAGGTTTTCTCTACAGCAATGCCCTTCCTGGCTCTTTACGGTCTGCACATTTCTCTCACTTTCTGACCTTAAACTTTAAAAGCAGCATCTAATGCAGGAATAAATGGCAAGATCCATTAAAGTTACAGTTTTGAGATGAGGATGAAATTCACATTTGCTGTATAACTGTGGATTAGCTAGGTGTCAGGGCTGTGCACTCCCTCTGTCTCCCCCCAGCCACCTGGATTATAGGAACTCAGCAAAACAATCCAGGAGGGGGTCTCACCCAATCCATCTGAAGATGCTGTCACCAGGCCACTTGCAGAGGAGACTCACCTACTGGACACAGAGTTGCCATCCTGGTCGGATTCCCCAGATGAGCGTTAACATGTGCAAGGGTCCCAATAAATTAGTGGGGTGCACTTGGGGTTTTATCTCATGAAAATGTTAACATGATAGCTTTTTCCCATCTTACTTTTCACAGGTAATGCAAGTAACTCTGTATCTCTTTCAGTAGTTTGCTGCTGAAAAGATGAATTCCAGTCTAAAATGGCCTACAAGAGTTCTTGCATGAATTTATCAAGCGCTAACAACTCAACTGCAATGCTATGTTAAAATAATCTCCCATTTATAATAAAATATGCACTCAACCTCATACTGTACTTGATGGAAAATACTGCTGAAAACAGCCTAAAACTCTAGATTTTATGACAGATTAATATTAAAACTGAATGAAGCCCAAGAACAATTTCACATAAACACATTAAATCACAATCCTCCCCAGCTAACCTGGGTGCAGTCATTTTCCTGTTGGTTTATTCATTCTATTTTTCTAAGGACATGCCTTCCATGAACAAATTCCAATGGGATGTGATGGGAATACCACATGCTGAGTTACTGCAGAATCACTTCATCAGAAGACAGAAATTTGTGTAGTGTCCTTGGAACCAAGCAATATATGAGAAACAAAAACTAACTGAATTCTTTAGTTCTATATAAAAAAAAAGTCTCTACTATTTTTCTGTTTCAATAAAATACACAACTGCAGTAATCACTTAATAAATCCTACAACATAGTGTAAGTATTTAAATGCACATTAACCAGCTCTCTCCATAGATCAATCTAGAAGACAATCTGTTAAATGATGAAGCAGTCTGAAAATGTAACTTGCAGTGAATGACAGGCATATTTCCTTTTCATTGCACAAGTTCCTTTAACATTTTCTTGAATTTCTTTTGACAAATTAGTGCTCTGGTGTGATGTGTTTTCATTTTCTCACATTTATTTAAATTGATTGAGAACTCCTTGATTTTTATTCAGCACTTTTCACCTCTCACCATCATCATCAGAGAATGAGGCAGATCATACAGTTCAAAAAACATCTGCTCATTCTGAAAAGATACCGTCACTTGAACAACAAATAGACTTTACTTAATATATTTTTACTTTCAGTGACAAAGATATTTTTTAATTTTTTTTGTATGCATACAGGAACTGTGATACCCACCTGAAGAAATGATGATAAAAAATAGTGCAGTACTACAAACAAAGGAAATAATTACCTTAAATTATTAAAGAAGAGTAGCATTTATTGCTAGTCCTGTGTTAAATATAATAATGTAAGCACTCTGAATTCAGTAAAATTAGAGATTTAAGTGATAACTTCTATAAAGAGATGTTTCAATTCTCAGAAATATGTCACTTAATTATGAACTATGAGACTTTGTAGAAAATACATTTGATTTCAGTCTACTGTGGGTTTGGGCTTTTTTAATATGTGTGTGGCTCAGTTGTTTAAATAAATTAAGATACACCAAAGATGTCTCAAAAAGCTCAAAAAAACCCATTATTGATATATAGCTATATAGCCCCTGCAGTGCCTGGGCTGAGTTCTACCCTACTTCATCATATCTCCTATTATTCCTGATTTACTTTTATTTGAAAATACTGAAGCTAGGTCTTCAGTCTGTACTGCCTTATAACGACTTTTTCTGTTTCTGCATGTTATTGTTTAGGGTTTTTTTTTTTGTTTTGGTTTGATTTTGGGGTTCTTTTTTGCTTCTTTTTTTGTTTTGTTTTGTTTTGTTTTGCTTTTTACAACTGTAGCAAACAATTTCCAGGTCTTCCAGAATCAGAGCTCATACTCTTCATATTCTGTTTAAAACAATATTTGGTGCCATCTCCAAATTCTTCATACATAGCTAGAGCTAACTTTCTAGGACATGGAGATCCAATTCCATAAAAAAGAAGTAGCATTATGAAAAAGGCTTTCTCCATCATAAAATTAATCATGCCTAATCATATATACTTAGAGCTTAATACATATTCCACGATCTGGGCACAGTAAACAAACTGGTACCTTTCAATGTAGTCTAGAAAACAACCCTATTGATCACCTTATCAGTTTGCAAGCATTCTTCTAACAAGTAGCATAGCAACAGCTACTGTTTTGGAAGAAACAAGCAAAAATTATAAATTAAACTTATTAATTGGTAGAAAATATTTAATGTTAAAATTAGCTAAGACAACATTTAATCACTAAGAGTCAACTTTAAAACACAGCAAAACACAACATAAAGGAAGAACTGGGAAAATAAATGTTCCTTGCTTGTATTACCTAATCGACTTGAAACATGTATGATTTTTTTTTGGTTCCTGATATATAATAATCATAAAAAATTCTTCAAACTACCCATGATAAACTGCAGAGGGGAAATATCAAGCTAGAGAGGTATTGTAATCTCTCCATAGAAGATGCACAAGATGCAAAGGAATAAATCATATATGGCAGTCAGTTGCCTTTTATATGTTAGTATATATTAATTTTGTATGCCTGTAAAGTCAGTGTGATAGCTGGTTGTACACACAGATCTAAATCATAGAACATTAGTGAAAATAATTGTCATGGCTTGGGTATGTGATGATTTTAACTCCTTAACAACCTTCTGGTAAGAACAAATACTGAGCAGTTATATGAGGGCTTCTCTTGGAAGTCGTTCTCCTTTCTTACTTTTGCTTACCCATGTTTAATTTCTTTTTTTTTTTAGTTAATAGCCATCATCATTGTATTTAAAGAACATGCACATAAAACACAAAGGGCACTGAAGTCTCTACTGGATTCCCAGAAGCCCCTGCATTTTCCCCCAGCCCTGCCCTCAACTGCAGTTTCTCTTAAATCATGTAACATGTGCCACAGTGAGATACTTGACCTTTTTTGCTTTCAAGTGCACAGTTGTACAGCAAAAGAATAAACTGCTCTTAGTACAAAGCATGTTTCAAAAGCAGGTGCAAGCAGACCTGAACCTTTTTGTGGATTCAAACTTCCCAGATCGTTACACAAATGCAGTACTTGGCCCAATGTAATCCATTTTGCTGAGACTGGAAATTATTTTAGCAAATTTACTGTGAAGTAGCTTTCTGTCTGTGAAAGTAAAAATTGACATGGATATAAAATTTTCAGTTCTTAAGCATCAACAACTATACACATCTCTCTGCAGAGATTATGCATCTCTTTGGTGATGCATCATAAACTGGAAAAAAAAACATTTGGAGATTTTTCATGAGCATGTACAGTGAAGTCTTTTTCACCCAAATATGGGCACAATTTTGAGGTGGATACATGTATATGTGTCTCTGTGTGTGCGTGTTTCTTCTTTCATGTTATTCTAGGAAAGGGTATCAGAGAGGACCAGTAAGGACCCCTGCTTTCTTGAAAAACTGTGAATGGATTAATTTCTTTTCCTTATGGGCAGCTATCTCTGAAATATTATAAACATATCAAATCTTGAATATTTCTGAAAATATCATGGTAAAAAAGATTTCTTATTTCCCACCATCATTTACTCTGCTTTTACAAAGCTGCTGCTCTGTTTGGCTTCTGGCGAGCCTGCTTGATCATCCAAGAAAGGGCCCTTGACACTATCTACAATTAACGTGGGTTTATCTAATTACTAGAGAATATGGCATCATTGCACAATAGTCCCTGACAAACTGATCATTATCAATAGTTAACGACTGCTTTGTTAACTAATTGTCCTGGGGTAAAAGGGTGCCTGGGGAGAGAAACACTTTGTAAGGGAAAGTAATAGCTATTAACAGCCATAAGGTTTGGTTTGGGAGGTGCTATTGCCATTATAAATCCCCCAGACTACTATTACTAATGATTCTTGAAGAAGAAAGGCACTGTGGTTGGGCAGACTCCACTTTCTGATTTAGGAATGCATTGTATTGAAAACAATTATCTGCCGTTAAGAATGCACATGCTTCACCAATTAGAATGAAGAATGCAGACCATTACATTTATAGTATTTAGTATATGTGATAGCTTTCCTAAGGCTCCAGGAAAAACAATCACAATATATGCGCTATGGAGTCTTGAGAAAAAGCAAGACTTAAGCCAAATCTGCAGTGCATAACTGATGAATACATTCACTTAAAACGTTTTGTGAGCTTCCAATAAAGCCCATTTTAATGCCAGTACTCCATGCATGGATTTCAGCTTACCATCTACTGAAAACTCTTTCAGGGATGCCATCAGGCTACTCGCACTCTTTTAACATCACTTGCTTCTAGTGGAGAAATAAACACGCTCATCACAAGCATCGAACAGGAAGCAGTAAGTGGACTGTAGGACAAAAGCTTGAATTCCAAACTTCAGCTGGCATATTCAGGCTGGGTGAAACTCACCCAGCCAAGACTGGTGCCTACTGGAACTTCCCCTCTCGGGGTTCCTGAGAATCCTCCGGATGCATAAAAATTGTAGCCCGATTACAAAACATAAGACTATACTTAAAGTCCATTTTTTTCCTTTAAGTGGACATATCTGCCTTCACCACATCTAATCATTACCGATGCACTTCTTGCCTCTGTTCACAGCCTCATTATTCTTAAATAGACACTACAACCTTCAGTTTGCCCACCCATGGTTTCTCTGTTCCTTTCAAATGAAAGGGTAATTTTGAAGAATGCCAGAACTACTGAGCTGCCTTTCTTTTGTGGGTTTTCAAATGTTCAAACACCCCTGCTTCAAAAAGTACAAAGTTTGGTGGTTTGATTGTTCTGTACTACACTGCAAAAAGATAGCAACTTGAAGAAAGAGCTAGCATGTAAGAGAGGAAGACAAAGAGATGGAATTTGCTTGTGTGGAAGGAGTATAAAAACAGACTACCAAGAAAAAGGATGAAAAGTGTAAAAACATGAAGACGGGCAAGAAGAGACAGCAAGAGTAATATAAGAGACGAAGAATACAATTGTGAGAGAGCTTTCACAGGGTAATAAATATACAATAAAAGATCATATATAAAATGTAGGTTAATATATGTATTTAGAGAGGATTTTTTAAAAAAAAAAATCCATGGAAGTTGGTGTTGCAACAAAAAGGAGGTTGGAGGTATCTACATTACATTTTGTGCCTAGGTCATTATTACTGTTGGGATTCTTATTATTCCATGGAAGGGGAAGTCATAACAGCATAACTGTATTGCTCTCAAGGCAGACAGGCACCTGAATGACAGTGTATATGTAAATACCTGCAGGAAAATGAAATGAAAGCTACTTAAAATAATTTCATAGGTTTAAAATGAGATTGCAAGTCACTCTATCCACTACCAGCTGTAAGTGGGTTTATATGGTTAAAAGTCTTACTGTTTACCCTTCTACTCAATATCACATGGAAAGGGTCACAATAACTGATTACTAGGTATAGCCTGCTCCAGAAGTGGATCTTTTGTTTTCCTCAGAGATTCACTCTTGCCCCTAGAGGGGGAAGCCTGAAGAGAGAGACGGGTGCTGTCAAAATAATTTGTTCTTCAACTGCAGGGAGGACATTGAGATCTAATCCCTGGTGGAAGGGGAAAAGGGAGGAGGAGAAGTCACCAGCTGCAGAATTCCCATGGCCAAAGGGAAGACCAACTCATGTTTAAACTATCAGATCAAGCGCTCTCTATAGATTTTAACATAGAGCTGCAGAACTGCGCCATATGGTATCCAGGACAGCTCTGGTTCCAAACCAACATGGGTCAAGGAGGACAACAGCAAAAGGGCTGATGTTTGGCTCCTTTGGGTCACTATTGGTCTTCTGATCAAATACTCAGTTTCTGTTGAGATCTACATGGGAAGATTATCTCCCACTATGTCTAGCATGTATCTGAACCATCCAAAACACAAAGAACTAGTAATTACTCACTGAAATACCACGTTGGATTCAGAGCTATGCAGAGATGGTAACGAACTATCAGAGAGGGACTTTTTGCCCTCTGAAAATGTGGCAGATGGACAACGGGGAAAAAAAAAAAAACACCCTAGCCAAGTGAATTGATAATGTCTCACTGTGTGGATGTGGCAGCTCACTAGTCCAGGCACTGTGTCTGTAAGGAACCCTGATAAACCTGAAGTGAATGTCATAGAACTACGTGCCTAAAGCAGATGGAGAACAGAACAGGGCATTTACAGTCTGGGTGGGAAGTCAACCTCATTTCCTCAGTCTCTTAGCCATCATCTATGGGGAAAGTGGTGAGACCCTATTCGGAAAGGAGTTGAGAACCAGGGCAATGGGTTAAATCCAACTAAAACATTTGAATAATAGTATCTTTTGAATAATATCTTCCACACCCAAAACACAACTGCACAATGCAAACTCCTACTTTCAGTGTCATTTCTTGATTTTGCAGATGATTCTGAAATATCTAATCTTATCAAATTATCAACATAAAAATTTATCAGTCATCTTGGAAATCCTGAATGAATGGCAAGTTTTGACATTATCAACTGTCTTTCTCAGTTATTAAATATAATTAAATTTATAACATTTAAAGCAAAAATAAATTTAAAAAATTATCTCCCGAGCCCCACACTGTCCTTTGATGTCAATGTCAACATAACATGCAATATATCATCAAAGCAACATTACACTGATGATACAGAATTTATGAGGGATATCCTGTATCTTATTAAACAGGATGCTGAAAGCAACAGGGTAGAACAGAGGAGCACAATAACAATGTCTTCACATTTCTAAAGACTGAGAAAATAGGGTCTTTATTTTTTTAAGGAGGGGAAAAAAAAAGAGATAATATGAATGTAGATGAAATAACATTTCCTCCTAAAGGCCTGCTAAACCAAAAGTAGATAAAGTTAATTACAGACTTCTTTGCTACATAATGCACCTTCATGAAATGTGAAACTCTTATTTATGTAGAAAAAAACAACACCAAAGACACTTTACTCTTTTTCTTCATGCAAAAAGAGTTTTTCTAGCTTTCCTTTTAGTTGCCTCCAAAATAAATGAAAGGTGTTATAGAATGCAAAGGACTCTTCTAGACTTATTTGGGAAGGACTTGTAATATGTGGAAGCAGTATCTTATATTGTCAGTGCGTGTTCAATCCTGAAAGGTCGGAGCAGCTAGATTAGAAATTACCTGAAAAATAAAAAGGCATGATATCTTCCAACATGAGGCAATTTATAAGAGATTATAAATTGATAAAAGTCATAACAGTGGAAAGTACGTGGGCAAAGTCATCCACATTGGGAAATAACTCAGAATTTTCTAATTGCAGAAACCTTACCGCTTGGATAATGCAGTCTTACCCAGTAACTTGTATATCTATCCCCAAGCTTCCATCAGAAGTTCAAGATACAACTTTTGAAAGATATTCAGTACTTATAATCAAGCCTTAAAGTGGCAACATAATCTAAGACATCTCAATTCCATTTCTAGTGGCTGTTGAAATACTGTAGGTTTGTGTTGCTAACTATTTACTCCTGGTTTTAATCTGCTCAATTTACCTGTCATACAGAAACTGAGATGGGAAGTTTTGCAGGCCTTGGAAAGGAAGATACAACTGTTTAACTAGGACCTGGTTGGTTAGATTTGTGTCTTTCACACATTTAATATCACAGCTGTTAATGTGTGCATCCCCTGAAATAAACTGCTTTTTCAGCAGTGATTTTTATACGTGAATTCTATCACTACAAATAGTATCATGAAAACATATTAGCTTTTGCCTTCATGTTTTCTGTTAGGTGAATTCTGGCCAAAATGACATATTTTCAGTTGTATCTATTTAGTCCATTCCTGTAGCTAGCCATATGTTTCTACGTATCAAACAAGTGAATCAGAGGTGACACTCAACGACAGTAATGTTTTTAATCCAAGGTTCCTGCTTACCATAGTATTTTAAAGGCATCCCATGTTCATTAGAACAGTGCCAAAAGAACAAGTACCTGCTGAGGCAGAGTGGGAAGTGCCATGTCAAATATTTAAGCACCTGCTCCATTTCTTTTGAAATATAATTGCCTGGAAATTTTGAGACAAAAGACACCTCACATACCTGGTGCTAGAGAGGAAAAGAAATAAACTACAGAGCCATTGCTCTAGTTCTTGTTTGCCCCAGATTGCACACCTGAATCCTCTCAAATTAGACCATTGTTTCCAACTAACACTTCAGTATTACTAGGATGCTTTCTGCAAGTGATTCAAACAAGTAACCCACATGTTTGTTCAAAGTGTTACAAATGCCTTCGGTGCGTAACCATGTAATTTATTACAGTGGTGCCTGTTTTCCAGGTCAGGCTTTCTCTTAAAATTATTGTTGCCCAGTTTCTTGCATCTTGAGATGCATAATTGACACTGTAAGCACTAAGGAAAGAAGACCATATAGGCGTCCCTGAGTGAAAACCTTCAACGAGAACAGCATTTCACTCCTGGAGATGTAAAATACCTCTTAAAGTGCAACAGAGTTCAAACCCTGTGAATTCTGTTGAAAATATACCACATCCAAACCTCACCAAAAAATAACTATTTCTTCATGCAGAGCAGGTGATGTTTCAGGGCTCCAAAATTACAAATTGGATGTCAATATTAAAATTTACTTATATTAACTCCAGGAGGTGATGGGAACGTTGGGTGGAAGAGAAAGAAGGAGGTGTTTCTTCTGACATTAAGTGCATGAGAGAGAATTAAGTTGTGCAGGAGCAGGAAAAGTTAATTCAGAGTTCAGTCAACAGGAAGGCTTACAGTGTGACCGAAAGAATTTTAAGATTAACTAATGACAGGCAACCAGGATTTGGGATGCAACAAGAAGAAATTAAAATAACTTTTTCTCATCTCAGAGACAGCTCTGCATTTGCTGTAGATATCTGGCCAGTAAAGAAGATAGATCAGGATGGAGCATATTATGGCAACACAACTGTAATATTAAAAAGGTGAACCTCAAGTTTAGATTAGTACTCATATTGAGTACGTGGGATTGTCAAGATGAGAAGCCCTGTTCGTGGTCATTCCGGTTCTGCAGCACTACTCTGTAGTTCTCTGCCTGTCAAAAGACATGCACCTCCAGGCTACCTGCCTTTTACTTCTCTGCCAATTTGCTGAAATGCTCAAAATGAGCATTAACCCCCACCACAGAATTCTGGCATTCTCTTTTCTAGGAAAATCTAGATGCCAGTATGAACCTGGTTTCAAGGAAACCTGTCAGAAAGGAAAATTTCAGTTCCCACCCTGAAATATACACCCCTCTGCTAAACTTTGTAATGTTTGCAGATTCCACTTTTACTGAACACAGTTACTGTATACAAACCACTATTTCATTATTTATTCTAATATCACAACTCAGAGAAAGAGGAGAATAACAAAACACACATAAAAGTCACTTCATTAATGTACTTCAACTGCTTATTAACTAGAAGAGTTTAAGAGTTCAGGAGTGGGCAGAAAAAAACATCCAAACAAGCAGTACCCATGGATCAATCTTCTCAACAGGAGATACACCTATAAGTACCTTTCTGAGTACCCCACAGCAGTACCTGTGTGGGCCTGTAGGATTATCTGTGCATCTCCATCTGTTTCACTTGATTTGACTTAAAAATCTCCAAAATGAACCAACAGAAAGAAAGTAGCTCAGAATAGCACCAGGTCATATACTAATAGGCAAAGGAACCGAACTTGGCTGGAAGTCAGTGTATGGTTTCTCACAAGTGTCAGGTCACATCATGATCTTGAGTCATGAGCTCAGTTCCTTGGCGAGAAGGGTTCCTAACCTCCTCTGCTGCATAGTGGCTTGGTGGGCTACAGGCTACTGTAGTAACAAACAGTACTTGTTCAGTATGAAATTAAAATCAACATGGAATCAGACTTGAAACTATTCAACAAGTCTATGCTGACTGACAGAGCATAATCAGACATCTTTCTAATATCTGCTTAACTGCAGGAGCTCAAAATTGCATGTATTTCTTTACTGGCACATGCCTCATTAATTTACCAAGATTTTATACAATAAAAAGTAGCAATTTTACTGTGTGTATCCCTTGATCAACATTACTTTGTGCTGAAAATCGCTCAATTATATTTACTATTTAATATCATCTAAGAACACAATATTAAAGTTTAAAGCCTTCAATATTTTCTTCAGGCTTTGGTATCCAATGGCGAAATTATCTCAATCCATTTTTTTTTCAGATGCAAACTTTTCCTCAGTAATAGGCAAAGGAGATATCATTTATGATTTCAAATTGTATCAATTGTACCAGTAAAGAATCAATATATGTCAAACATAATTGGTACGTACATAGACTATCTTGGTGTAAAGGTTGGTGATTCTTAGTTAAGAAATATCATACATGTGAACTTTGTCTGTCAAAAATCCCAAGTGTTGGTTGCCCCAAGAAAAAACCAAACACCTTCCATCATCAAGTCAGTGCTGTGACTGCTTATGACCTTCCCATTCATTTCACAACAATTTATAAAAACAAAAAAGCTGTATAGATAAGAGCTGTAATAACAAAGGTGAGATGCCACAAAGCCATGCAAAAGCAAGACAACGTAAGGAAAGTGTTTTCGGTTAGTGGTACACAAAATGTGACTCAGTATACTGACACCCAGTTCTATAACCTTGCTTACACAACTCTTCTGCTACGTGGATTTTACTGTTTTCCATTCCAGTATCTTCACACTCTTAATGTTATTTCTTAATATACTTTCACTGCTAAAAATACTTAATTTGGCTTTTTTTTCCCTACTGTGACTGACGTTATGTATGACCTTGAATTGAATGCCATTGTAGCAAGCTGCCTCTCACCACAGGAGTCCTCTTTTTTTGCAGTGCTTGAGCACAGTAGCTTTGATTTGGAAAAGCAGCGCTTGAACAGCTTATGCAGCACTCAGTCATTTTCTGCAGCCACAGAGGTTTATAGTTTGTCCAAGCTTCAGCAGGAACAGCAGTATTTTACACACACATGATATCCTTTTAAGAGAGCACTTTTGAAAGTGCTTTGAAAACACTGAGCTTTACAACACTCCAAAAGGTGTCTAAGAAACATACAAGTATTGCTGCAGCTACCTGTAGTGGCATGACCAGCAGGTGTTTAATAGTGCACAGTGAAAACAATACATCCAGCTGGAATTCTAGTGAGTCTCCGAGGTAAAAAACAAAACAAAACAAAACACACACTAAAAAAAAACCAACCACACTTTTTTTGTTCCCCCTTATTGAGCCCCTTAACACTATACTTGGACAGCTCACTAGAAACAATACCAACACTCATTGGTCCAATATATGAGTCTCCATTTTCCTCATCAAATTACAGCAAAGAATGACAAAATCCTAGCAGAAGGTGCTCTTACTAGCTGCCTTCCATAACTCAGTAGAAATACATGCACCTCAAAATATCATCCCAGTGACATTTGCATCTCAGTGGAATTTTCAAATAAAAGGAAATATATTAATTTAATGAAACTGTCCAGAATTTTGCTGAACCGTGCCACACCTTTTATTTGAATACCCTAATCAAATTAAGATGAAGTCCGCTTTGCGACGGAATATGAAATAATCACACACCTTGTATCAAAACCAGCTAACAGGATACCAAGTAATAATGGCAGTGTACATATAACTGAAATGACTGATTAAAAAGAATTTATTTTTTCTGTTTTCTGTTATGCAGTGGTTACAATTCAGAAATGCAGTGGCTGCTTAGGTCTGTGTTCAGCCTTACATTACCACCACACTTGGCAATCTGTCAGCTGTCTGTGCTCTCAGATGCCAAGCATCAGGGACAACAGGGGTAGAACAACTCTGTCAGACAATTGTCTTTCTGCAGCAATTGCCATTTCTATTACTTATCTGTGGGTTTTGCTTCCTACCTAGCACGTTACAGGCAAGTATGGTGCCTGATTAAGGGTTAGGCTTTAGATAGTTCAATTAGGTCTTATCAATTTTGTAAACTCCATTATTAGTTGAAAAGCACTGTTCCTCAACCAGTCTTGTGATAGCCGTCAGTGCCTACCAAAGCCAAAAGCTTATCCTCACGTGACTTAAGCCAGTCCACAAGGTTACGCTGTACAGAGTTTATGCAATACTTCTTATACTTGGTGCCTACTCCTCAGTATGTGACTGCCAGGTGGGAAAAAGCAGAGGGGGATCTCTGTAGCAATGCAACATTTGCCTCTATTTTCCAAAAGTATTCAGAAGGAGCTAAACTAACCAACTCTGATATTTTGTACACTCCAGAAACCTCTGGATGAGTGTGCTGTGTGCATTCAGTGAAGGGAAAAAAAATAAAATGCCAGACTCCAAAGGATTTTTCTTTAAACATTAAAAATTATACTGAGGATGAGGAAATTTTTCAAAAAATAACAGCAAGGAAGAGAACATTCTTGCAATTTTTCCATGTATTTATGACATTCTATTTTTAAATAAGCATTTCAAGGGATATATGAGCAGCTTAGATGAGATACTTTAAAACAGTCCTGGCCTCCAGAATGTGGGACACTTACAATGTAAAATGAATTATACATCACAGGATGTACAGTAGAGAAATTAATTTTCACAGGTTATCTACCTTCCAGCAGCTCCACAGATTTTCATGGCCTGTGCAACACTTGAAAGGTTTGCTACAGCCCACCTTCTCCCTTGTCTCCCTTCTGTGCATTATGCCAGATTATTCTGTTATATAGGTCAAATTCTCATGCAGAAAAGACCCATATCTTTTTGCGATATGTAAGGCCATAGATGTTAACTTTTTAAAGCTGTACCAATCCCATGACAATTATTTTAATTTCATGGAAAAGTCTTTAAATAGATCAGCTTCGTAAATGATTATGAGACACTTTCATATTTAAAAAAATCTATTTCCACAGTGAACTAGGACTACTAATACTGATTTTTAGGAAGCATCTGAAATCTGTGCAGAATTTTGTACTGTAGTCAAGCATGCCTATTTCTTAGTATTTGGGAAGCACACACACGAATTTGTACATGCACCAGGTTCCCAGATGTCATCAACCTTTCCTTAGAGAGACCGAATAATAATAACCTACTGACTAATAAGAATAGTGCCTACAAATTACTAATTTTGCAAGTGAGATTTTTAAAAAGTGTTAACATTTTTGTAGTGTGCCCCCAGATTACATGGTCATAGCTTAAGAAAAAATGAGTTTCAGAGACTATAATTAAAATTGAAGGCTTGGGGGAGAAAACAGAAGACACAATAAAAAGAAGATTCTTCAGAATTATTAACTTTCTAATCCCCCCAATAAAATAATAAGCATTTGTTAATCTAACTGCAAAATTGCTATTACACAACTATGAAAATTACTTAGAAAATTTCTGACCTTGAATCTGGGACATCAGTTTTTCCCATTTGGTTTCCAATTCTGAATTTTCTCATATTTCTATTAGATTTGGTGGTCAACATGGGTCTTATTGTTTCATACAACTTTTAAAAACTGTCTAATTTCAGATTTATTTATTTTAAGGCTCACATGCATTTATATGCTGCCTGATATTTTCTCAATAGGTAAGCTGTGAGCTCTCAACTGTTAAGGTGAAAGTTCTACTGAAAGAAGTATTTCAGAAGGAGGAAAATATTAAATCCATTATGTATACCGGAAAAATACTGCCCAGTCATCACTTCTTCAAGAAACATAAAATATACAGATGGTCTGCTTCCTCCTATTTTGTGCATTTCCAGATGCCGGCTATTTTGTGCTTAATTGACAACGTGCTAACAAGCTTTAGCATTCAGACTGAATCTGAAAAGTGATGTCCAGATGCAGAAATGCATGTGTTTCTGCTGCAGGCCTTCAGGGATTACAATTTTGCAGCGATTAAGTGTTCGTGAGAGTCATTAAATAATACCCCCCAAAACACAAGAATTAACACTCTGGGGTGGACCAGATACCCATTTATCCTTTCTCTAGGTGGAGCCAAAGGTGTCTGGCTCGGGAAGGGTGTAAGCGCAAAGCAACCAGACAGTGAATGACTCCTACAGCAATGAGTAGCTCAAGCATCTAAGATAGAACTGACATCCTTGAAGGAGTCATAAATGTGGTGATCTTGAGCTCCATTTCAAGTTATACGATAATACTAAATTTATCTCAGAAACCCTGCATTTCTCTTATTCAGCAGTGCATTCATTGTATAGGCTTTTTCATTGCTTCAAGTTAAATGTAGGAAACTATTGCAAAATGTACTTGTCATGCAGTTTTATAATGGCCAAGGAACTACTAATACAGACTGGAAAGAAAAAAGTTGAAGAAGTATATTTTCCAGAACACTACATTCTTACTCTGTAATAATTACTGTTTATACCATGTGTAGTGGGGGTTTTGGTTTGGTTTGGTTCATTTGGGGTTTTTTTTCTATTAAATAGGTAAGAATACAATAATAGTCCCCCAAAACATATCAATGCCTCTTGGAGATAAAACTCTGTTTAATAAAAATGAAGAAATAAACTTAAATTGGTATCACTTTGTGAAATTTTAGATATTTGGCTTCAAGATTGTTGCATTAAGCTCTGACTAGCAGCTGAGGATGTGAGGTGTACATGTCAATGCGCTGAAAGTCCCGAGAAGTTTTGGTTGTGCTAAGCTACCTCAGTTTTATTTGAGACGTTTTAAATATAGCGGTAAGTATCATATTGCTCAGGATGAACTGATACAGACTACATTGTTATCACTCACAGCACTTGGATCATGTAAAGAAACATCAAAATTAGGAGGGGTGGAAGAGGAGAACTGCGAAATTAACAATGCTGCTTTACCTGTTATGCATTAAAGCCACAATAAGTTTATTAAAACAATTCGTTTCCTGTTCATGATACTAAATTTGGACAGATAGAGAGAAGATAACAGAATCATAAATAGACACAGATAACCTGAAGACAGAATGGTACAGTAAGTAATTACAACTACAAAATTTAAGATCCAAAACTTCTAGGCATACAGGGGAATATAAATTACGACAGTGCTAAGCAATAAACCCATTTGTCTAGTTGATAGGGAATGAAAATTTAAATAAAAGTGTTACCAGGTCTGCTTAGCCATAACAATGGTCTTTTGTTTGTATTCTTTGTAATTTAGCTCCTTGACAACTTCATTCAACCTTCGGTAGCAAACACAGGTATTGATTATCTCTGAACATCCTAATGACTGGAGACTGGGACACAAACCATAAAAGTAGAGTTTCTGGTTGCAAGTGAAATTATAGTTTGCCCTACAAGACTGCACAATAAATCAGAGAACAAATCAGCCAACACAGGGCTCTGGGGTCACTGAAGTGATGTTGACACATTACAATAATGAGAACTTGAAACACCTCATGCCCTATTGATTTTTAAGCTGAATCATTGCCACTGCAGGAGATTACAAGACTGTATACTGGAATCATGACCCACATGGGAGAAGCTGATGAAAAATACAAACAACTGCACAAAAATAGTTCTTTACCTGTATTTATTATAACCCAATACCCCTCCCTTGTCCCTCCTCCCCACCCCGCAAGGTCTCAGACTACAATTCAATGAACGTTTAACTGCTTAACTATCTCACTTAAAACAACTTTCCCTTTCTATTTGCTTCATCTACATTAATTATGTTGATACATAATGTAGGCTTGAAGCAACACTTTAAAACATCTCATCAAAACTGGATAATAGATAAATCAGCCTGCAAGAAATGCTTTTTAATGTTCCACGTAGCTTTCATGTTCCACTCGATAACAAATTATTCTATGATATAAAAATAATTCCAATAATCACCAACTTATTTTCTACATTCAATAGCGAATACAATATGTAAACGTCAAAAGCCTTTGCAACAGCTAAAGAAAAAACCCTGCTCCTCTTTTTCTTCTTTTACTTCCACTTGACAGCACTGAGAACCAATAAGCTGTTAGAGAGGTGACCAGTGACACAAGATGATTACAGTCCTGTTGTGACAAAAAGAGCAGTTATAATTTGCACTGCAGCGAATTACTTTAGGAACACATCATTTTGCTTAGGGGGAGAAAATGATACCTCTGTTATCACTACCAGCCAAGAGATCTCACGCTATGCCGTAGAGGTGCAAGTAAAGTGAGAAACTATTTCACTGGTACACCAACAGTAAATAAACTTTGAAATTTTGTTTCATCCTTAGCAATAAGTACTTTATAAGTACTACAGTCGTGTTCTTAATAAAGCATGTTTGTCAACTTTCAAGACAGAAGAAAGAAAGGGCTAACCTGGAGTAAGTAAAACGGTAACTGTGAAGAACTAGGTAACCTATGGCAAATAGAAGAAACTTTTACCTCTCAACACACTTACCAGTGAAAGGGATTAGAATTTAGTTACATATATATATCCTAAGGATTAGCTCCTGTTAGGCTCCTCAGAGATATGTTTTTAATCAGTAGCTCTGCACTTGGCATTTATTCCTTTAGGGAGGGGGGAAATTTTTCAAATTATTTCTCTTCTTCCATCCGAAATTCAGGGCCATCAGCAAGACTCCAACAGAACGACGACAGGAGGACAATGCATCACAATTTATGTTAGAGGCCCAGTCTTACAAGTTCCTCACAATTTTTAAGGTGCTGATCCTGAACCCACCTCTCTGAGATACAGGCCTGATTCATAACCTTACTTACAATGTAAAATTGAGACAAAAGGGAGCCATGTTTTTAAAGGAATACAGGTTTTTGTGCTGTGATCTGGGCATAAGACAGATGTGTTAGGTAGGATGCAGTTTGGAATACACATATCCCTCCCAATCTCTATGCCACCACCAAAGCACCTACGGTTATTTGTTTATTCCTTCCCTCTTCCCTTTTCCCACCAGAGCAGCTTAACGTACCTCAATTTTTCTTTCTGTCTATACCCAAACTGCTGCTACTTTATCTCATACCTAAGCCTGGTAAGTACACTTAAACTAGTTGATCCTCTCCCTGATCTTCCCTGAGAGGCACACTCAAACAAATTAGTACATATCAACTGTGCTAAGTGCCCCAAAACAACCACTCTAATCATTATTAATGGGGGAAAAGCACTTCACAGTAGTATCTGCTGTCGAATAGTTGGGGGCCTACTAGCAATTTTAATTACCAACAGGCAACACAATAACTGCAGTATATGACAAGCTGCCATAAAACCAGCCTTTTCTACGAAGAAAATTTAATCTCTCTCCCCTAAAGATTTAATAAATTTTTGACAGTTGGGAAATATTATTAATAGAAAATCAAATAAAGATGATGCTCAATGTTAGACCGAAAGAACAAACAGCAATAAGTAAAACAACAAACATTACTGTCTGGAAGATAAGTGGCAGGTCTTCATAACATTTTGAAAGAGACAGTGCACATACACATGGACAGGAGAAACCCCACATTAATAACCACTTTGCCTCTTGGTCCTGCTCACAACCTGTTAACAGCAGATGTGATAGCAACGTGCCCCGGGATGCGGATCTGCTTTGGGCCAACCCTTGCTCTAAGGGCACTATGAACTTCCGCATGAAAGAGAAGCAAACCCGACCCAGATTATTGCTACAGTCTGTTAGGACTGTGCATGTTTCTCATTTCTTACTGATTGTTCTACTTTCTGAGAACCACTTTACTTAGATGAAACATTATATTCAGCATTCTCCTTGTGGTTCTGTAACTTCTACAGAAACCAGTATCAGTAAATGTAACGTATCCTTAAGTTTGTTTTGCTAATACCAATCTTAATTAATGGCATGGTAGTATTAATTAGACAATAATTTTCACAATCATTTGATGCTGGGCCACATTGGAATATAATCATATCACCATTTACCATTTTTCATCAAAATAAAAGTCAATTAATTTGAGGGGATAGTCTATTGAGCAAGAAAAGCCAACTAATTAATAAAAAAATAAAAAAGCTTTAAAATTTTATCATGTAGATAGCACATAAATATTTGGACATTTAAAATTCCTTTAGATGCATTATTTACATTCATATTTTGGAAGCAACAAAATGGGAAAGAGACTGTATTTCAATGAAGAAACTATGGTAGCACAAAAAATACTGCCACTTTTTCTGTTGTTAACAGTAAGGGAAAGTCTCAGCAGCATCACAAATACTTTGTAAATCTTATTTACAACAGGTCAGAGCCTCTTGGCAGAGTAAAACAATTAATGGTATGTGATTTCCTACTAGGAAATTTTCCTATAATTTGCAAAAAGACACATCCGTTTCAGTTACACAAAGGCTAGTCAGTCTGTAAAAGTAAGAGGGTCCAAGAGAATATCAGTGGTAATGACAGAAGATTAAACTGGTTAAAAGACCCCAAAATCTCATATGAAAAGAGATGAACAACAAAAAGGCTGCTTATTTTTTAAAGGAATTAAAAAGGAGAGTCAAAAAAAATTTCAAAAGAAGGCACAGAGAACTAGAAAGTTCAGTTCTCAGAAAAAAAGGACAGAGAAATGTGCAATGAAAATTAACAGAAAAGCAGGAGGACATCTCCCCTCCCACCAAACCAACCTGTTAGGATTTTTCTAAACAAAACAGGTACACATAACGGTGAGATTCACTGTCAGAGTGTGTTGCCAAAGCTGAACACTCAAGGAAATTTAAGGAGCGTTCAAAGGAGAAGTAAATCTTTATACCCTGATGTCTAAAACCCGTTGCCTTAAGGATCAAACTCATCCCTTCAACATTAAACATCAAGATAAACCTTTATAAGGACTAACAGCAGATTTGCTTCTGGGGCAGTTCCATACACTTTCATCTGAGGCATCTGATACACAGTACCCTGCTCTGCCAAAGCTAAAACAGACCTTAAATTAGCTCAAGACTGAACAAGGAGTTGTACTTCTCTCTACCTGGTTCTTTGTCTTCATTTAGAGAGTAACACTGAAGGTCTTGGAAATGGTTACTTTCATAATGTGATTTGACTGTCTTGATAAAATGGCGGGTTTTTTAACTATTCACTTCTCAGCATTGAAGCAGAGATGGGATTAGCCACAAGATGTCACTGCTGTTAAGTACAAATCTGAAAACTTGCATATTTCTCGGAAGTCAAATAAAAGTTCAGACATTGTTACTCTCGCGTTTTGCTTGCTCCTTTAAGGATATCATGAGACAACTTAATATAGCTGAAAGATGCCACAGTGAAATACATTCAGAACTTCCAGACTATGTGACTGAAAATGAAACGTTATGAACATTACCAGCTAAGGCAGATTGACAACACTGTCAATACTAGAATATCTCAGGGTGATGTTGCAGTATAAATGTGTATTCCCACCTCTTCATTCCACTGGCTTAAGTTTTTGAGGGCTGATGAAAATTAATCCCCAGTATGTTTATAAATCTCATTAAGAGATTTTTAGAGTAAAACCTAGAACTCTCATCAAAAAATAATCAGGTATGCCCTTTGCCACATCAGTGTGTAATGCTGCCAATTCAAATTGGGTAACTGGCCCACCAAGCTGTGTCCTGCTCAGAGACCAGGATTTTCACCTGAACGGGGGAGGGAATTATACCTTAACCTGTTCCACAACCCTTCAGCACACATCTTTTTTGGACCTATCATTTTAAAACATAAAATACACTTCCTAGAAAATTCAGTGTTGCTAAGGCACAATCTAATTCAATCGTTTCTCCCAGTCACCCAAACCTGTAGAGAATGGAGACCTGAAGATAACAGAATAACTGTAAAATATACCCTTTATACCTTATAACTAAAAATCCAACTGTATAGATTCTTTAGAACTAGATTTTTCTTGTTGCAATACCATTGACAAAAGATTCAAAGTAACTTTTCTTGAACACTTGCTTTCTTTTTGATGTCTCAGTACCATATTTTTCCCCTATAATCTCTTTGTATTTCTTACTAGCCCACACTGTGTCCCATATTTGGGGTATGGCAGGTTAAAAGTCACACTATATCAACCTGTAACTTCAAACACTATAATGTGATTCATTCTTTTCTGCAGTCATGAACAAAATCTGTCCCAAATGGGGGATGGGAAGAAGGTACTAGTAAAGTTCAGCTCCTGTGATTTTCTGAAGCTGTTTAATTTGCACTGAAAAGTCCAGATGTATGAAACACTGCATAAGGTATAACATATACTAACATCTACAGACATAAGCTTAAAACTGTAAGAAAAGAGATCAGAAACATGACAAACTCAAAAGGTGGATGTAAACAGTATTTTACTCATATTCCTGTCTCCCTCATCACCTGTATTGACAGACTTTTATTATTTAACACTTCTACACAAAAAGAAAGTAGAAATCATGACTGTAAATAGTGAAGATGATTGCCATGTCTTTTCAAATCCCTTGCCCATTTGTCACAAGACACTGCTGTGTATCTTGTGTCTTTCTTGTTAACATTTCATGGAGCACTTCCATAAACATACGTTTGTTCTTGTTCTCAACACTTTGTTCTGTCACTGCAACAGATGGCTTTATACTGAAGCATATGAAAATATTAAATTGTTCATAAACCCATTGAAGTTTGGAATGCCTGCAAGTACTAAGTATCTTGGCAGCTATTTCTTTAATACAAATATTACAGAATGATATTTAGTGTTTCCATATCAGTTTCCTATTTGCTACAGTCTATTCTAAAACTACAGTTTTCTTTGAACTTAATTAATAGTAGCATTGTTTCATTCAAAGTCATGTCATTTCTAAGCTGAATGGTATGTTTTGCTATATGTCTGTCCAGAGCAAGGTAAAAGCTAATTAGAAAAATCATGGGTAGACACAACAGTGGCTTGTGTCATACCACAAAGGAGTCTGGATGCTTCTCACAACGCTTACGCTGAATCAAGCAACTTCAATTTCAATTTGTAAAGTAAAATTCCTGTGACAAGAACCAATCATGTGCATTGACTGGGCAGAAACATGTCCTTTTCATTTCTCTTGTTTCCTCATCCAAAGCTTTCTTTGACAGAGGCTGTTGATTCCTGTAGAAAATGTGTAGACTACATAGGAAATAACACAACATAGCATCTCTGGCCCCAAGGCGCTCTTACACTTAAGTAGTAAAAATAAGTCTCAAGTGCTCTAATATGTTCTTTGTAATCAGCTTTTTATTCATAAACCTTAATGTTATATCATTAATAGAAGATGGGAAAGTCTGTACAGTTGTCACAATAAAAAATTACTTTCTATAAATAAAGCAAAAATATATTCAAAATAGCTTAGTTCAAAATATATGTTTATACTTTAAATTCTAAAGTCAATACTAAAGGAATAAGGGAAGACCTCGTATGTAATATAAAGGTTCTATAGAACCAATTCTTTAAATGCATCTGATTCTAAGTGTATTTTACCTGCCTTGACCCTTACTGAGAAGGTTATTCAGTGCTTCCATAAATATAGACCAAGAATCAAGAATTTCTCCAGAACTAAGTGGTAAACTACATAAAAGATTCCCTAGCAATTGCACTGTTGTAAGATGAAACACTGGAGAGGGGAGTTGAAAGCAGGGATTGGAGAGGTGCACACCTCTTAGTGCACTGTACCTAAAAAAAAAAAAAGGTCCAAAGGAAGATCCAAGATTTTACCAGAAACTTTACAGAAATCCAGTATTTTCCAAACTCTCTTTCTTGAGAAAATGTTTACAGTATTGATTTAGTGCCTTACCTCACAGAAGTGTAAAAATATCAAGAGGTCAGACTCAGATCAAATTCAGAACTTTGTGAACAAAACAATCTTGGTAGAGACATAAGAGTGGTGCACCTGTTGAATGGGAAATAAACTGGGATTTGGGAAAGATTTTCTATTTTAGTGAAAGGAATACACAGAAATGAGAACAAGTTTTGCTGGTTATAAATGAATGCTATAGTACGTCTTCACATACAAAGGCGTACAGCTGCATTTCTCTGACATTTCCTTTCCAAACCTTTCCTAAAATCTTCCAGTTGATAGAAATACCATAATCTTCCTAACTCATCTAATTAAATATTAAATATTCTTACTACCAGGAAACCTTTTTAATGCCTGATCTAAGTCTTCCTTTGTATAATTTAAGCCCACAGCTTCACATCCTACTGACTACAGACATGGAGAAGAACACCTCAGTGCTGTTACCTCCAACTGCAGGTTAGAATTTGTTCCTTGAAGCAAAAACGCAATCTACTGTCTGCAATGTTGAAAGATCAGATTAAACATTTGTTAATAACTCAAGTTATACCCAAGTATTCTGGCAGTTCTACATCATGCAGGAAAACAAAAATGAAATCTCTCAGGAAAAAAAGGATAGTTCCTTTTAAAATGACAAAATGAAACATGTCAAAGTTGTAATGATCTCTCTGTCTTCTTTTCTTCCATGTTTCCAGTTTTCTTAAAATATTGATAACATTTCTTAATTTGTTAAAATAACTAAAAAGGCTTTTTAGTTACCTAACCCTTCTCTCCACCCCCAGTGAAATAACTGCCTGAAAGAAATTGCTTGGGTTCAGTTGAAATTTCACAATCTTTATGCTTCACAGATATAAAGATTTGGGGAATAAACATATGCATCCTGCATGCCATTTTTAAAGATAATTCCCCATAAGAATCTCAGCTTCTACATCCATCTTTGTCTTCTGTTATCTTAATGGGCACAATACCCTTGGCTCCTCTGTAGTGCCAAAACTTGAAGAAAATAAGAACAGCCTTATCCACCTCCCTTCTATGAATGTACGAGATAGTGTACCCGAGTCATGGCTTCACAGTGTGCGAGTAGTTGAAATTTGCATCCTCTACTTTTCTTGTTCTACTGCATAGCCAAAGTCAAGCTATACACTAGCCAATGACTCAGACGCAATTATTTTATAATATTAGTCATTTAGCTGTTCATTACCTAACTCATTTCCTAGAGTTAACTACAAATTTCTGGAATAAGTTTGCATCATTTTCCGTAAGTACATATCTTCCAAAATTGTAGAAGCATTTTCCATTTTATCACTGTTGGGCTTGTACTGAGTCGCTGAAATAACCCATAGCTTGCCAGGTCCGCCCAGCTGATAACATAGGGTCATGGGATAATACAGGCTGGAGGGAGGTTATCCAAGAACAGTCCTTCAGATCTTCTTGGATAAACCACCTCTTACTGCAGAGGTGTAAAACTGTTCAAGTAGAATATGACGCCAGCATCATCTCACAGCCCTTCTTCCAAAAGACTTGTCTTCTAAATCCTTGTCTTGCATTTCTTCTCTCCCCACATTTGCCCTGAGAGGTTATATTGACAGGATAAATGTACCTAGTAATAATTATTCTGAGAAATTATGTGAACCGAGACCAGGCACAGCTAATCAGCTCTTGAATGTATCAGCAAAAGTGTTTAATTTTTATCTTTTTATGAGACGGATGCTGACACACACACATATATCTACATATACACATTTCTATAAATTTAGCGTAATAGGTTCTGAATAAAACTTTCTAGTGGCTTCAGCAAAATAATAAACCTCATAACCTCTACCTCATAAAGAAGTCCAATAGGCAGCTTACAGACCTCAAGTCAGCTGTGAGAAGCACAGTCTCAAATGTCTAACAATGCCCTACAATAATCATTATATAATACTAATTATATTGTAAACCATGGCCAATATTTGGCTCCCGATCATCAGTTAAACTATTTGAATTCAATGTTTTCCTATAAATGCAAGATGTTCAGAAAAGCATACCTTAGATTAAAAGCAAAACCTCCCAAACTAGATAATAATAACTAGAAACGGTGGAACCAAAATACAGAAATTAGAATGTATTTTAATACAGCTCATAAGCCTGAGGTCAGAATCAGAAACTCTGTCATAAAAGACTGCTGCAGGGAGAAGGGGAACCTTCTTTTCTTCAGAGTCCACTGAAAATATGAAACTTTAAGGTGATCTGCAGCATGTGAGATTTTCATTTGTCTAGCAAAAAATACTTTTCAAGACTGTAAAGATAGTTAAGTGCTGGAACAGGTAGTCTAAGGAGTTTACAGAATTTCTCTTATTGACAATTTTTAAAGATTAACTGGGTGTCTATCACAAATGACACTTGCAAAGATGATCCTTTCAGGGAGTAGGGCAGGACCCGATGACATGGAAGAGTGGCCCTCTCCATCACTATTTTTCCACCATCGCCAAATACCTCATTTTAACATCAGGATGGAATTCTGTTCAGTATTTGCTCATCTATGCATAGGTGAAAATGAAGCAAAGCAGAATTACCGCACTGCCTGCCCTTTTCAGAACGCCTTGCCCCAGGTCTGAATCATAATAATAAATTAGAAGAAACACTAACACACAAACATACTACTTCTATTAATTAGGAGAAATATGAACATACAAGCAGGCTTAAGCTCCAGTCTATTTTTCATTGTTCAGCAGTTAACAGCTGCTACAGGAAGAGCGTGTGAGAATGTAACAGCCATACAACGTGGTTGGTGTTTATTATTTGCAGTTACTCATTTAAGAAGATTGCCTCTTCTCAGTTATGCCATGACTTATGTCCTCCTATAGGACAGGTAAGGATTGCATAGGAGCTCAGTCCACTGTACCTACTGCCTCTCCAAAAGATGATCAGCACACTCTGGGTAAAGTTTCATTTCACTGACAATTCATAGACTGTAAGATGTCTCAAGACTGAGCTCTTCTCAAACCCCAGTTTTCTAGCTCTAAAGACCATCCTCAAGTCACAGTATTGAGAAGGGGTGTAATCAGTGAACCACAGCTTCCACAGAGAGTTGCTAAAATGCTCTGTTATTAAGAGCCTAAAATCTGGGCAAACAGAAGGTCTGCTAAGCTTTTACATGGCTGTCCTGAATTTACCTATTCTCATAATTATAGATACTTGTTGGAGAGATGGAGACATCTTGGAAATACAATTTAAAGTAAAGAAAATGCATTAAAATACCTTATGCCATTCTTAACATCTTCCTTTTGTAAATATTGCTTCCTGTTGTGGCTCAAAGAACAAACTAGCATGAAGGAAAAAGCTCATACTTTCAAATATGATAGTCGACATGGAATTATGTTGATTCCCATGACTTCTCTTGGTAGAAAGTTCAGTCTGCCATGGCTGGATTTTTGCCTCTGCTGACACTGGGAAAGCCTCTCAACTGGAATGAAGTGCCACTTTAAATGAGATCTGGTTCTTAGATGATTTCCTGGTAACTGTCAAGATTAGTGCAGGACTACAGCCTCATAAGGTGCTGGTTTAACTGGTAAAGTGGAAAAATGGGACAACATGCCACTGCTCATGATACAGACCTGATTAACAAATACATGTTTTAAAAATATCAAAATTCTTCCAACGAAAACATTAGATTATATTTCTTTAAAATCTAGTTCTGCAAAATATTCTAACAAAAAATATGCTCTGAGGTTCCTCTATATCACAACCAAATATCAAACTTCCCCTGCATACACAGCTGACAGCAGATATATTCTTCTGGAAAATGAATCTCTTCCTGTTACACACACCACTTGTTGATATCATACGTTAAAAGGCTGGATCACAAAAAATCAAAGGCCAGAGCTGAACTGCAGTCCCCAGGATTACAGTATCACTGGGCACATTGTGTTAGAAGGGTAGAGTAATTTTAAAGCGGTGAACACGTGATGCTACGTGAAAACATACAAGTCACGCAAAACAGTGCGAAAGGACAGCGCCATTAGGGCTTGATCTAAATGTCATGTTATTGAAAGACTTGCTCCAGTGTGACAGTAGTTGTTCAATAATACCGAGTCTCATCCTAAATGACATTATTCACTGTGATGATGCTATTTTTGTTAAAGCGTCATGTAATCATGCAAGTTCTCAGCAGCAGACAAATAACTCTCCAAATAAGCAGCAGTGATGTGCCACATATGCCTATCACTTCACTTTGCTGTAATACATTTGTACAGTTGAAGTAGAGAGCCATTAGTTTCAGGCTAATTAGTAGTTAGAAACAAGTCTGCCTATAAGCTACAATTTGCTTACCTGAAAAAAAGCATCAAGCCTCATTCCTGGATTACTATCCTTCATGTAATCAGAAAGTTCAACTTCAACAAGGAAAACCCTGAAGTTAAAAAACCATAAACAACTGTCCAGAAAGCACCACAGCACAAGCAGCCAGAACAATTTCCATTTGCAAAGGGTGGGAGGTGATTGTTCGCATTTTACATCACACTCCAAGATACAAGCGGTGAACTGATAATCTTTGCTAAAGCCCTATTCAAGTTCAGGTTGGTCCATTAGTCATCAGTACCGAGAGTTACATCTGGTTGCACCCCTCCCCTTTTCTAGCCAGTTAAATGTCCAAAAATTACTTGATAGGAAACCTGCTTAAAATTACTGAAAATCAAATACATAAAAATAAAAAGTACAAAAAAATGGGTCCTCTGGTCTTCCACATGAACATTTTCGTTGCGTTTCTAATCACCTTTAGGAAAATCTTATTTTTAATATGTATTAGTATAATAATTAAAACAGAATCTTTTGTAATTCCTAAACAGTCAGTCTGATTTTAATTATTTCTACCAAAATGAATGTAAATAAACGAGTATCTGCTGAACTCCATGTGTACTAAACTGAAGACAGTATTAGTGTTTGGTTCTCCTGAGAATAAAAATATTTAAATAAAAATTGAAGGTGTAAACACAAAGCAAGAGGATTTTCAAGAGTTTCTGTGCTTTAGAGGTGTACTTTTTTTGTGAACACCTGACAGAAAATAACATACTGAAGTTTTTATGTATTCAAAAAAAATACTAGAAGCATATTAAGTCAAGGCAGTAAAACTGGTCTTTTTGTCATGTTTAATTGCTTGAATTCATAACCTAGTTTTGCTGAATGTGGATGTTACTGCTGACTCAAGCAGTTTCTCCATTTTAGTACTTAAAAAAAGTTTGTGTGTGTCTCTGCATGTGTGAAAGGCAACTAAAAACCTCTGTGATTCTCCAGTGTTTTTTTAAATATTCCTGACCATCAGCAAAATATCACTCTCCAGAAGCCTTATTGCTGTGCATGAAATCTGTAATTAACTGTAGAACAAAAATAGTCTCTGATTGCAACCTGGTGGAAGAAGCCATATTGTGCTTTATTTTCAGTGACAATGAAGGGAAATCGCAGCCCAGGCAATTTAACATGGTTAACTGAAATCAAATGCAGAACAGGCATGATGAAGACAAATACAAAGCAGAAATGCTTACATTCTATTCCAATCCCCCAAAGCAAACGCATTCTCACACTGTCCACACTGAAGTTCAAATAAAATAAAAGTAGTGAGTGTACAATAACACTGAAGACAGGAACTTTGCTACATTCCTTACCATCTCCATTTGATACCTTCAAAATAAAAAAGAAAAAAAAAAAAGGAAAATACTTCTTCCTACAGGTACAGAATTCCACTGCTGACAAGAGATCTCAGACTATAAAATTAAACTTTATTCACAGACAAATTTAGAAAGAAAGGATACCAGAAATAAGTCTATCCCTTACACATTTATTTCTTTTAGCTAACCTAAGTGTCCAGTATCTCGCCCAAATGCAATCCCACAGCATTTGAATTTTAGAGAAAACATATTTACGATGCACCTTTTTAAATGAGAAGCCTGCACTTTTCTTCCATCCGGTGACTATGTACTTACGGTTTGTCTGGTGTCCAAAAAGGTGTACCTGTGAAAATCGATCACCTACGTGTCAGTGTATTCTACTGACCTTGTTATTTCCTGACAACTCTGTTTCTGAGAACTATTCCTTTGTAACATATTCCAAACCAAAATTAAAGACAGATAACTTTCTAAACTGATTTTTACATGGATTGAAAATATTACATTTATGGCAGAATAATAGTCGTGAAAAGTAAACTTTATTCCTACATAAAGTTAATATATTTCAAAAGTTATGCTTAGTTCCTAGATGTTGTAAATTATATCCCAGTCTTAAAATACATATGGAAAAGCCCAAAACACTGAAAAATCATCTCAAGTAATCAAGGGCTTCTGTAGTCTCTGTTCCCATCTCTAAATTCTAAAAATATACTATCTTGTGACATAATCGTAAGAAAAACTCCAAAATCCATATCACTGAAGGCGACTAAAAGCTTTACTTTAGCAGGCTTGAGCTATCTTTAAAAACTCCTTCTTAGCATGCTATTTACTTAAATTAAAACACGAAGTAAAATTTAGACAAGATATTTTCTATGGTTAAAATTGCCTACACGTTTTTTCCTGCTTTACTTTTTATAGTATTCTTTTCACAGTATTCTTTTCACAATTACTGCCACAATAACATAAAAGCAAGAACTAATCATATTTATTTCCCTTCTCCTTCGCAGTTTGATGTTTCTTTTGCCATTTCTAACATATTTGGCTTTACAAAATTTATTAACATTTAATAGTAATATTTTTCATGAGAAAGGAAAAAGTACAAACTTCCAATATTATACTTAATGACATTTTTCTAGACCTTTTACAGCATCTAGAATACCACAAGGCTTATCACTGAATAAATCAATTTGTTACTTGTTCCTGGAAAAGTTGTGTGTTTTATGACCAAAACTAAGACCCACTGTGAAAATAAAAAGAAAAAATTTGAACAATTCCGTGAAAAAGATACTACTGAAGTAACCGGTTTGAAGTTAGAAGGACTGAACTAACACCTTGCTAGACAATAATATTAATAATAAAGTTGTTTCATCCATCTATTGTGATGTTGTTCTGATTTCAAATATGTATTTATGTCACAATAGGTAAAAGCATTAAGGTCAATCTTTCTAAGACGATGCTTGGAAAGGGGTATAATTAATTCTACTTACACTTGCTGAGGTACCAGTGTATTGGATTCTGAGATGGTACTAACTAAATATAACTTCTTGCCCACGTATTAAAGGAAAGGCAATGGGAATGTGAGATATTGTATGTTTACAACATCTAAAATAGAAAGAAATTTGGTACTGCTTTACGAAGAAAAACTCTGAAACAGACAATCAAACCCCTAATAGATACATGGGTTTAAAGGAAGTAAACCCGCTGATTGACAGAGACACCGCATGTGCACTCACAGAGAAGCACCTATAAATGATCAAAACCAAAAGTCCCACTCGTTTCCATGAAATGATTCAAATATGAAACAGTGATAACATATTCCACTACTGCTCTTCCTGCAGACAAGGCAACGCTGTTTACTTAATAGCAGTTTTGCTCACTTTTCAGAAGTCAGCCTCATTTGCACATTCAAAACCCAGATCAACGTGCATACAAAACACGTAACAGCTATAATTTATGAAGACAATATCAGACATTCAAACATTACATGTCTATTGCTTCATTTTAGAAATACATACGAAACCAACATACTGTACCTAAGCCAAATTTTTAAAGTATTTCATACACAAAAATAATTGCAAACTTTCTGTTAAATACGTATAGAAAACCTAATCACATCTGTATCAAGACCAAATTCCTTATCACTACAGAACTAACAAATACAAAGACTGTTTTGGATCTTACTAAATTCCTGAGTGTCTACGTAAATAAAATACCTGAGGTGGAATTTAATGTACACTCCTGAAAGCAATGTGAATTTATGGAGCCTGAGCTGCAAACCGAACCCAGGCTGTCCGAAACGCACAGAGCCCAGCATCCCACTGCTACCCTCTGCCACAGTCTCCTACGTGTGACAGCAAGTCTTGTAAAGAACACGGTACTCCTATCAGAGGACGGAAGAGACTCCTTTCTCAAAAGCCAGAAAAACCCACTTTCCCTGCTCCTCTCAACATTTTTTCCACGCTTCAAAGTGAGCGATTTTTTTTAAAGAAAGAAAATTGCTAAAGTAATTCAAGATATTTCAATTACTCTGCATGTATATCTGGCTGGCAACTGGTATGCATTTTTAAATCCCAGTCTTTTATGCTCTATTTCTGCTTCTTAAAATCTATATACATATTAATGGACTGTTAGCCAAATTTATGTTTAAACGGTATTTATTTAAAAAAGTTGTTGTGGTTTTGTCCCGCATATTTTAACAGTAATAAAACTTTAAAATCCTCATACAAATTGTGTTTCCTAACAGCGGGATATGATACTGTTAACATACAGGACCCCTAAAGTTAATAAGCGGCCAGTTTGGTCAGGAATCCGGTAAACTACCTACTAAAAGGCAGTAATTCATCTGACAAAACCATTTCTAATGAGATTCCTGCCATATTTCATGTAAATGCTAATATATATCCCTTCAAAAGTTAAACAGCTCTTTGAAGACCAAGTTCACATAAACTTCAGCCAGTCACAGAGGAAGGACAAATAACCCCACCACAGCTTATCTGCCGCAGGCACACCCACGCCACGCCACGCCACGCCACGCCACGCCCACGCACGGGTGAAGACACGGCGAGCTCGGAGCGCAGCCCCGCAGCCAGCCCTGCGCGTTCACCTGCGACACGCCGCTGCTCGTGACGAGCCGGCAGCACGCCCCGCCGCCGCGCCGGGGGCGCGTGCCACCGCCGCTCCCCGCGCGCGGATCCCGCCGCGAGCACTCGGCCGGGAGCCCCGCGCGCACACTAACCTCGCCGCATCCCCGCTGGGAGCCGCTGGCGGCTGTGCTACAGCACCAACCGCGTCAACTGACCCCCGGCCCCCTCCCCAGGGCTCGGGGTCCCTCTCCCGCGGTGCCACACACTGGCTCCCCCCGCACCGTCGCTTAAATTCCTCCAAGCCTGCCTCCGCCTTACCTGAAGGGCATCTCCCACGCCTGCAATTAGCTGCCAGGATTTCATCGTCGGCTGCGGAGCGCGCCCCGCTCCCGCGGCGGGCGGAGCCGGGCGGAGCCGGGCGGAGCGGCGGGGAGCAGCACCCCGCGGCCCGCGGCGCCCGCCGAGCCGCCCGCCCGCTCCTCGGCCGGGGCGCGCACACCTGCGGCTGCCGCCCGCGGGCAGCACCCGCCGCCCGCACACGCGCCCCCCCGCACCCCGCGCACCCCCGCGCCGGCGGCACAAAGGCTGCGCACGGGGCGGCGGCGCCGGGCGAACCGGCCGGGCTTCAAGGTCGGCTCTGCCGGGGGTGCTTCGCGCCCCCCGCGCCCCCTCCCCGCCAGCGCCGGCCCCGCACGGCCCACGCCCGGGCCCCGGGCAGCCCCGCCGGTTCCCGCCGCTCCACGTGTCCCCTCCTCGTTCCTTCAGGCATTAAATATGGACCACATGACAGAGTAGGGCACCTTGCACAGTCCTCCCAGTCCACACTTGACAAGCAATTTTAACTCTGTCTGAAGGCAGAATGTAAGCGCTGCCAATTACTTACGCTGCACCTACATTATTCACAACGTCTGCGGGACAGTATTTACGACTTTCAATATGCTGCGCTCTATATACTGCTACGAGACGTTAAAGCCCTTCTGTATCTTTTTTTCCCCCCTCGCTGTATCCCTGGTAGGCTTTGCAGCGTATGCATTCAGTGAAGTCATTTTGTTTTATTTGTAGATAAGAGCAGTTCCACGGTAGCTTAGCTGAAAACCACAGCCTTGCGGGAAGGGAAGGTGGGCAAGGGGAGAACGGATCACATTCAGTCGTCCGTTTATGGAATGTCTTAATGCATGTATTAAATATTAGATACTTATTAAAATATTAGACGTCGTGCTGAAGTTTGTAGCGCTTCACTATTTTGATTGATCCCATGTAAACAAAATGGTTAATGTTTTGTTATATAAAATATTTAACCAAAACATTTAACCGAAATACATAACCAAAATGGTTAACATCTTGATTAAATAATGATTACTTTCTTGTGGAATTCTGAATTTGTTTAAAAATAACAATATTGCAGACTAAGTAATTTTTCAGTCAAAGACTGGCTGGAGCTGAAGCAAGTGGAAGCCTCTTCCACCAGAGATGGTAGCAACTAACCCATCTGTGGAGCAGAGAAAAAAAAAATCTGTTTCAGATAGACACTAAAAACTGATGCCGTTCGCTATGCAGAAGCATTGCTTATCCCTGACCAACTAAGCTGTCATTTCAAAGTGCATCTATTTATGCACCAGGAATTGTAAATGGTAAACAAATAAACACACTAAAGTGAAAAATTGTCAGGATACTGCTCAGAGGACTTCTCTAGTTCTATAAAATGTATTTTCATACCACACATACACTATTTCTCAAAAATAATGAAAAGTTCAGAAAAATACCTTTCAATATTTATCATTACTCTGCAATCAGAAAGGAGACCGACAAACTGATCTCTAAGAAAACTATTTCTATTAATCGTCCCCTTTTTGCATATACAAGTCAAAGAACTTGCCCCCACTTTTGGCACAACAGGAGAGACAAAGTTTAATTATGTTCTATGAAAACTGAAAATATACAAAATAATATTAGACTCAGATTCTAGTTGCAAAAGGTTTTCCGTGTTTTGAAGGCTTTTCTCTTGTGGTCTTGCTCACCTTATCACCCAAAGGGAAAAGACAGCTATCAGCCCAGACAGGCTATGGGATGACTAAGGCATCATGATAATAATAAGGCATAAGTATAATTTAAAAAGTAGAATGTTGCAGGGACTGGCCTGACCACTGGGCCAATAGCGAAAACAAATCTCTGAGCTCATGTCGGCTTTCTGTGTGGCCTTGAGCAAATTATTCATCTCCTCAGTTTTCCCACTTGTAAAATTAGAATAATAATACTTGCAAGTGCCTATCTCCTATCTCTTACTTCTCAGGAGGGCTCTGAGGATTAATGACCCTACAGTGCTCTGAAAACAAATAACCACTAACTGCTAAACCAGCGTTAATATGTTTCAGAACATTAAAGCATTGAAACACTAGAAATTCCAATTAAACCACCTTGTGTGTCTAAACATGGATGAACTAAAACACAGGGATTGCTAAAGCACCATTTCCTATCATTTACAATCAACAAAATACTATGGGTTGGCTTACGGTTCTGTTTCTTAAATCTGAGTTTGATCTCTGCCCATTCTTAGTGTTAAATTTAGTATTACATTAAAATGGCACCAGCAACAATTGCCACTGCTATTTTACAAAAATATCCTGTTCAGGGCAAGGTCACTCAGACTTAAAGCGGTCAATAAACACCACCATTACCTCTGGCCTGTTGTTTGTAGCCTTTGCAGCACATATGGTCATTCAATCAGAGGACCAGCAATTCTGGCAGGTGCTACCTGTGGTACTTAGTGCTCTTCTTCAGAGATTGCAATTCTTTATGCAAGCAATGAAATATAGTCTAAAGTTAGTATTTATCTCATTAGCCATAACTATGGGGCAGGGGAAACACTGGGAAAGAACATACTGCTGCAGAACAAGCTGCGTCATTCACGAAGTTGTGACAATGATCAGACAATCAGCCAAAATAATAGTTCGAATTACTAAATCCAACTTAAAAAAAGGGAATAGTAAAGTCCCACTTCAGTCTTTAGAGTCAATTAACTTGATAAAAAACTGTGTACATTTATACATTCATTTTCACCACTCTCTAAATGGTGGATAATTTTGGTCTTCTGATTGTTTCTTCCATCTTACATATGAAGAAGAGAAAAAATTATTTAAATGCATTATGGTCAAATGATGCCACCGCTTGTCCTTGAATCACTGTACAGGGGTTTGCAGAACCTCATCTGGGATGCCATCCCCTTGTTTGACAGCGTGGATACTTCAGCAGCATTGCGTGGAACAATACCCATTGCAGCAACAAGGTTTACGGAGCAACACCAAGACCAAGAGTTCAATTCCCCTGTGAAGTGATCTGCTGAATAAGCAAAAGCTTGAGTTAGAGACTGCCACAGGGAAGAACAGGTTCTTGCTACGGTTCAGCTACTAGAGATCCTTGTCATGACTTTCTTACACACATACGTACGATCACAAGGAAGGCATCTCTCTAATCTTTGTTCTTTCCACTACATTTGCAGGGACAAACAGTAATTAACTGAAATATTATTGTGATGGCAGTGCTATTGAAGTTTCTGTAATTCCTGATTTCTATATTCTTTACTTGAGAATTTCAGAGAAATATTTTTGAAGAATTTATTGAGTAGTACGGAAGAGTGTCATCACAGTATGTCTCATGTTACATCAGAAGTTCTAATAAATCTAGTTGTTTATTATCTAAGCCCTTACATCCTTTTCTCCTTAAAAGGGGGAGCATTTATCTCCTGAATTTTCCACTTTACAAAAAAAATTACTTCACAGAGACACAGACCAAAGTAACTAATTGTAAAGTAGGCACCTTTTAGCGAATGGTGTGGCTTGTTCCAGTTTTTTAAAACTGACCCAAAGGTATGCGTGTCATACTAGAAAGCTTCCTGCTGAAAAGCTTCAGCATGTAATTGGTTTAATCTTAATTTCTTGAACTAAATTCCTATGCTGTGGGAACTATTAAAAAGCAACATGATCTTTGAAGGAAAGTAAAGATTGGTAAAATCCAAAAGTAACATCACGAGCAGAAGGTAATTCTGAGCCTGTATAATTTTGCAAACACTTTTTATACAGAACAGTGAAATGTGGTTTAATCCTTAATGCATTTATATGTCAAACACATGGGGGCTCTCCATGCCTGATAGATTACTGCTGAACGGATTTCTTTCTACATGCCATCTAATGATCCAGCAGTATTACAGAAGGTAAGCCTAATGAAGCATATACAGATGGAAAAGTATCGTGCGATTTATGATAAACACGGTGCAGTTTTATTCCAAAATGATTTATGGTGAGAGTGTGTGAGTCTAAGGGAGATGACCAATATGTTAAGAAACACAACATCAATCATATGTCACAATCCTAAAAAGACAATTGAAGCTTGAGGAACCCTAAACCTGAGAATTCATACTGTTACACTGACGCTAAATATAATCTTTTGGAGAGAATCTAAATCATAAGGAATTTTAAAGCTGAACTATCAAAAGAAATGCAACCAGAGAAAACAAATTTTTCTTCTACCAAGCAGAATTTAAAACGTTCTCCAGGGGCTGGATCCTGCAAGCATCCACAATATCGCTAACTTTACAATGAGAATAATTACAAGGGTATACAAAAACAAGCGGGTTTAGCATTAGACCTATATAAGGGATGGTTCCAAAGAATCAGTAATTTTAAGTACTAGGTGTTTTCTCAAATTATTTTTCTATATATTCAAAATGTCAGTATTTTTTCTTTAGCCCCTTGCTCACAAATAGTATCTATAAAGTATTTATTAATGTGATTATATCCATCTGAAATGCTTCATTTTGCATTATTAGTTGGTGTTGTCTTTTTCAAGGAAGTATATTGAAATCGATGTCACTAATCTCTCTTGAATGTTCTAGTATTGTTTTGGCTATACATACAAATACATCCATTCACAAATGTGGTAACTTACATGTTTTAAGTGTCCAGAGACATGCACTTTTGCTATAATGCTAATTGCAAAACTTTGCAGAGTATTAAATGCAAAATTTTATTTGCTATCTTCATAAACAAAACCATGCCTAAATTCATTTGGAAACAAGTGTAACAGATCAAGAACCATCAGTAAAATAGTAAGAGGAATATTATTTCTATGCAGTTTTGATGCCAGTAAACTAGTACTGTTCTAATAAACATTACTTCAAACCTTGCTGCAGAAAAAAGTCTTTTGCATAAACACTGTGAAAGCTGTCATAAAAATAACAAGTCTTCCCTGTATTCACCCCTCTAAAAAGAGCCCAAAATGCACATTCCACAGGTTACTGACTTTTTGAAGAGCCACTAATACTCAGCAGGTCATGTTCAAAAAATAATTACTTATCTAAAACACCCAAAATAAAGGGAAGCTTCTGAAGATGCATACGATCAAGGGAAAAAAATGTCTCTCATTTTTGTCAAGTGTCAGGAAAGCACAAAAAAATAGCTATCAGAAGCCTTCCCTTTAAGGCTACCAACTATTTTTTTTCAGATTGTTGCAATGTTTAATGTGAAACATACGACGATCATAATGCACCTACAAACACGAAGAAGAAACAAATCTCTGAAAAGTCTTGAAGCAAAATAATTTCTTACGTGCTTAGCCATATTCACAACCCTGTTGAAAGGGTAAACGATTCACAAAAATTACATCACTAAGGCAAATAATATTTCCGCATGAACAAGGATAACTAGTTATGGCTGCAACATGGACTTTCAATGCTTCATTATATTCTCTTCAAAAGTAATCTGGATCTGCTTTTAGATGTTATTCACAAACAAATTACAATTCTTTGTTTAGTAACATTCAGAAAACACAACTTTTCCTGTATTGTGAATTCATAACGTCTTCCAATTCTGCAATCTTTTTTTACTTCACAGAGTATAACTGCAAATCATTTCCTCAGTAAAACTGCAAAAGGTTAATTTGTCTAAAAAGCCATGTGACCAGGACATACAAATACGACAGTGCTCACCATATCAGTGCAAGAGGAAATGTAAGAACGCAAAGGAAAATATCTAAGAAACCTGGAGGTGCAATTGCTTGCCATTGTAGATAATTTTGTGCAAGGTGCACCTTCAAAATTATAAACTACAGCCTGTTCCATAGAACAAGACCTCTGAATGTTACTTGTAACATCAGAGTTAACAGAAAACATTTTCCAGTCCAAAGATCACAACTGGAAGTCCCCGTGAGGCGCCATCGAGGCCTCTGCCTGTCATGCCTCCTTTGAGGCACATACACTCACGGGAGCCTGAATTTGGACCTTTCACTCCACTTTTACTTCCTGAGTAAAACATGGTGAGCACAGCCCCATATGAGACAGGTGTGAGCCTGACATGTTGCCTGTATGGACAGGCATTGATCTGAGAAAAGAAAAAAGAATGATGGGCAAGTCACTCAGAGATTTCTAGAAAATTTTTGGCCCAGAAAGTGGGCAAGGAAACACCCCTCCTATGAAAATCTGTGGGGTGTATGGAGGTACAATTCTGTTGAGAAATCAGGTAAATGTGTATCTTTTCTTCTGACTTAATGACAAATAAGCAGCTGTATTTATTTTCCCTCAACCTATTTACATTTACAGTTGCTCTACAGATCACAGAAAATCCCAATGATAGTTCTGTCACTAACATTAGATGCATGATACGTACTTCCTACTAAAATGCATGCGAAGATTTAAGTATCCTTACAAATATAGCATAAAGCACTGTATGGACTGTTACTTGGCATACTTTAAACATACTTTTATCATTTAATATAACACAATCACAGAAATGCCACAGCCTTGTAAACTATCAGGTAGGAGGAAGAGGATGGGACCACCTCCAGCTCGGTTACTGTGGGCCTTCTCTCCTTTAAAGTCCTGTTGGCACAGAGAATGTCACAGCTTGTGGATGCAAGCAACCACTTGCTACTGCTCATCTGTGGCACAACACAGTTGCCTAATTAATTTTTTTAAGTATTCGAGATGTGACACTGTATATATGGGACTGAATACAGATTAGCATTACAATAATCACAAAGCTTTTGTAGCCTCAAATTTGTCTTCTTCCAGCAAAGTTTCCTTTAATGTGCAAATGATCAATGCCACTACGTATCTTGAAATAAACAGGCTCATTATGGTCATGACTTGTCATATATGCAGGCATTCAGAATTACATTAACAGCATACAGTAAGTTGGCAGATAAAGACAGGCTAAATAAAAGATACGTAACCAACTGCCTGCTATCACATCCAGATGTCTTCATATCAGTGGCATCCCAGAGTGGTGTTATGAAAAACTCCCTCCCTGCAACGTTTATACATTGACAATATCTTCACAAGTTGTAAGGGCTTTCTTGGCCAATTCTAAAGACAGAATGGGTTTGCCAGACTGAGGAAAAAGAGAGCAAAGGGAACATAAAATCGTCTCAGAAATTCAAAGCCAGCAAAAGCTGAGAGATAGGTTCAGAGGAGAGATCGCCCACACAATGAAAAACAAAGATAACAGGGAGGCAGGCAAGTGAGCTGGCTGAAGTGTTCAAAACCTTGAAAATAACTGTGTTAAATAAAGGGAAACATAACAATTAATTGATTTTTTTAAAATACATAATTATTAAAATTATTCTTTTACTTTGCATTCTTTGCAATTTTTTGAGATTTACTAAATCAATGTGTCTGGAGTTACTTCATACATCACAGGCCACACCTCACACAAAGCAAAAGGACTAGCATGTGCTGCAGCAAAAAGGGCTGCTCTTCATAGCTCTTGGTAAACAAGTAGATTCCTAATAGAAGCCTCAGTGCCAGGGCAGCTACATTATGCGGTTTCCTCTGTAGTGAGATACAAAAAATACCTCAGAAATAGATGGTCCTTTGGAAGGATTTATTGGGACCAATGTTAAGTGTGTCATCCATCAGGGAATGTATACAGGATATTTTATACCAACATCTATATAAAATGTTTCCAAGAATAATTAGGGCACAATATTTTAAAAACAAAATTTACACATTTTTCTGACAAACTGTTGTGGACTTCTGGTGTTAATTTTAGCAGTTTCAATTGGATTTGGTACGGTTGGAAACGTAAGGGGAAATCTGCAGTAATCAGGATGTGACATTCATTAACACTTCCACAAAATACCCACTGGATTTGCATAAAGTCTGCAAAGATTCATTGGTGAATCTTTAATATGAAATTTCCCTTGGTTTTACTCCACATTCAGCTCCATTTGCCCTCTCTCTCTCCTCTCCCCCCCCAGTGAGAACTACTGTAAACAGTTCATAACAAAGCATCATTAAATGTACTGAATAACTAAAATATACATATAATTACCCAAAAGTTTATATAATTACATATATAATTTTATAAATACTAACTGGATACAATGGCACTGCAAATCACCTCATAAACCTGGAGATTTCCAGACAAGTGTTTTATGGCCTGTGTACACAAAACATCCATGGCACAGTTTACATACCGCACACTCTTTGCATGTAAACTATCATGGAAAGCCTCTAGAAAATGGATAAACCACTAAGGCGGCAAAATATTTCTGATTCTGACAAACACAAAACTTTGAAGTACATTATGCAACTATTACGGGAGACATTTCTTGCTACTGCCAATATCATACAATGTAGTGAGAAATTTAAAAAGAATTGGGTCATTTAAGTCTTATTTGAGAAGAAGTACAAGCTTCTCAGGAGTCCATATTTACCACATATTTTTAGCTGAACTATGTAGTACCTATTTGACTACACTGACTACATCAACATATGTCATTACAGCAGGCAATGTAATATAAAATGGAAAGTTCACCATGAAAAAATAGTGATTTTTTCTCTTTTGAACTATTGAAAAAAAAATCACATTTTTAAATACTCATTGAATCTCAATATTCTGCCAATAAAAATGCTTTTTTATTAGCTTTGGTTTTAAAATAGAGAAGTTCTTGTTATGCTGAGCTCAGCATTAATAGGATACATTTAACTTTAAGTAGATTTAGTATGAGATACAGAATAAAATTTTAAAGTAAAATTAAATTATTTTCCCTGGTATAAAGTCCTGTAAATACACATAACTGGCATTTAATTTCTGGTATGCTATGCTTAAACCCAAACATTTGTCTATAGGATAAGCTTTGAAATTATTTGGACAATGTAAATGTAACTGAACAGCTGTACCAGACAATATATTATTTCACTTGCTTGCATTTTGAGCAAATTTATTGACTGAGAGTCTTACTTCACAGCCCCTACTCAACAGATCATTATCATCCTCTGATATCCCACTGGCACATGAAAGATCTTTCTAAAGGAAAATACAGCCTGAATAAGTATGAGAGCCAAGGTGCATTGCCGTATTTTTACTTCTGGTTAAACTTTCAGGCTCAGATCATCATTATGTCTTGTTCATTACTGAGTAGTGGAAGTATGCCATGAAGAAAAATGCATACACAGGATCTATCTGTTTTGTGGATTCTTTTTAAAGATAAAGTAGAACATCAGAATTTTGGGAATTTGTTTTATCCTGCTGGAAAACCGCAAGTTGTACTGAGGTCACTTGACGTGTAGATAGTCATAATTACAACCAAACTTGATGTATTCTTTTCTCTGTAAGTGGAACAAAATTTTTGTTTTGTTTTGTAAGCAAAATTCTCATTACAGTGCTTTAATACTTCCAAAGCACAACTGAACACAGAGCAACAGTGGATCTTGGTAAGTAAAAACTCAAAATAATTTCTCTAACTCAGACTTACCCATTTGTAAGATTTACCCATCACAATACTCTTTGTATCCATATAAAAAACCCACAACTCACTTGAGACAATTTCAATATTCACAATAGAAACAACATACTCTATGCCATTCTCCATGTAATTCTCCTTGAAGAATTCAAAAGTGGACTGTTAATGACAGCAAAGCACTCTGGCATTTACTGGTTGCAAGACTGCAAATGTTCCACCCAAAACTGTAGGAAATGAAAAATATTAATCAGGAAAGCATTACAGGCTTTCACAGTGTGCTAAGCATCTTGATGTACTTACACATGAACTTACTGACCTTGTGACTGCAGTGATGACTATTATTGGACAACTACTGTGAAAACAGTCTATTAGAAAATACAAAGTCTTTACTTTTATTGCACTAATTCAGATGGCACAATAATGACTCTTCTGAACACATGATTTCTCAAAGCTGTCATATATTGTTCATTAGAGACAATGACAACAAGTTCATCACAGGTTTCACTATGCCTCATTCTTCTGTCTCAATAGCATGAAGCTTAGATCAAAACATATGGAGGCTACAGTGAAAGAAAGTGATATAAAGCTTACACAAACAGCTCTTTTCTGCCTTGCACCAGGTCAGAGATGGCAGGCTGCCAACTGGATGAAAAATAAATTTCAAAATGGAAAACCAGGAAAAGGAAGAGGACGCTGTGTATTCTGGTGCTTCATCACTCCCTGTGACCGGGTATAGTGGACATTTTTGGCGGGTCAAGGGGACAGAGTGTGCACTGCCTCTCACATTCCTGTGCAGTAACTTAGTAGTAACTGCAGTATGGATAAATACATTTCTATGACAATATGGTGATGTTCTGGCCCTCACCCCTTGTGTCTGTGGCAATTGTGTCTGCAGCACTGAAGAAAGTGTCCCTAAACACAACTTTGAAATTGGGTCCAGAACTTTGGCCCTGATGAATCTGAAGAATCTGAGTTTCTTAAAATGCAGACAATAGAGGAAAACAGACCAAATATTTTGAGGATGACAGTACGTCCTGGATACAAAGCTGGAACACAAGGAATGAGACTGGGCAAGTACATGTTGGCAGGTAGGCTGAACACAGTGCTCAGTGCAGCCAGCTGCCAGGACCCTCTTAGGACTAACACGCAGTGCAGGCAGACGGCCATCTGCATGAGGGAAAGCTTAACCCTGATTTCTTGGGTATAGTTTTGGACATCAAGGCTATGAGTCCTTCCTCCCACTCTCAGTGGCATAAAATGAAGGAACTCATTACTTGTACAGTGAGAGCTCTTAAACCTGGCAATGGAATACAGATACCAGTCCACGTGAGGAGGCTTATATAGCTTCTATACATTATTTACAGAGCTAATAAAGAGGTGGCCTGTGTCAAATAGAGCCATGTGCTCCACTAGCATAATCAGTTCTGGTCACGAGAGAACAGTAAAGTTTGTGGAAATAGAGAAGAAGAAGAGCATATATTCTGAACTACTCAGCATACAAAGAATTGTTTCCAAGAGCCAGAGTCTGGGCGTTTCTGCTCAATCTAGCATGCAGAGCTAAAGGTCGTATAAAGGAAAGACATTTTTATAAATGAAGAAACTCTGAATTACACTTCCATCACAATATTATGCTCATGCTCCTTCTCCAGACACTAACTTCTACCAAAAATGCTTTTCCAGAGAGATCAGACTTCTTTTTAAAACCATGTGAAATGCCAGCACTATTATTTCATTATAGTATCACTGTTTTTCCCCTCCTGATTTTACAGCTCTTGTTTCTAACAAATGCTACCAACTTCTATGTTCTCAGGTTCAGATAATTTAATGGCCTTTGCTCCCCTCACTTGTCTTCAAAAAAACCCTCGATCTCACCATTCAGAAGATAATAATGTTTTTACAAAATTTTAGTTTTAAGTGCTAATTTTACCTGGAAAACAAAATGGCATTCATACTTTGACCAATAGAGCAGGAAAATAGTGAACATTCAGGAGACGAGTCAGGGCAACATATTGCACATTGACTTCAACTGAATAAAGGTAATTTTTGGGTATAAAATTTTGAATGAAAATTACAGTAATAATGAAACTGCAAGTCAACTTTATAACATGCTGTAATAAAATGTTACTCAAAGGTTAAATATGTCGTATCTCACTCTAGAGGAAAGTTAGAAAGAAAGAACAACGAGATTTAGAAGATTATACTTTTTATACGTGCGTGTGTGTTTATATTTTTATATCTAAAATCACAGAAAGGTTTCCAAACTAATAAATTTCCTGAACTTTCTAAAGAAATACACTGTACCCTGATTCCATCAATTCCATATCACTTCCTGGTCCTGCTGCTGTTGGTGTCCAGCTGCAGGATGTTCTGCTTGTCTCCTTACCTCCCCAACAGGCTATATCTCCAACTTGCATGGAGGGCAGTATCCCTGAAAACAAGTGGATACAGGACTCCTTGTTTAGCACAGCGTTGAAGACCCAGGATTCTGTCGCTGCTAACAATTCATGCCAGATCATGAGAATAAAAGTAACAAATTTCTTGCTATGAATTCAAACATTATGATGTGGCACTACTGTCCATGTATTATTTGCAAAGTCTAACTGATCTAGAACCTACAGTAGCAGAAACCAGATGTTTCTACTGAATTTTAAAACATCATTCCCTGCAATTCTTTTCTCTGCCTTTCCATATAAGAACTAAGACTTTTATTTACCTGAGCCAGCATCAATTAGTCAAGGAGATAGAAAAGATGGTAAAGATAGTATGTTAGGACTTAGGTAAATAAGATTCATTTGGAAGTAACTTGATTTGAGTAGTGAAAATGGAGGCAAGTGGGGCGATTTCCTAATATTTTGAGGTATGAACTTCTTAATGGACAAGCAATGAGACTCCAGATAGCCTTCACTAACACAGCAAGCACAACAGGTAAAAGATACAACACTAAGGAAATGGGGTGAGAACAGATGTTGAGAGAACCAAGTATTAAAGAGAACAAGTTTCCCAGAACTCTATTGTTAGGCTTGAATTAATGTTGCAGCAAGAACAAATTGAGGAAAGAGAGATGGAGAGGAAAGGAAAACTGTTACCATTCTGTGTACTGCATTGCACAGTTAAAATTACTGCTGTCTCCCCTGAACATCTGCTGCACTGAATAAACATTACATATATATTTATATACACACACATATTTAATATTCTCAATAGACAAGCAAGTACAGCACATCTTGATAGTGATTATTTGGAAAATAAAAAAGCAACGGATTTATTTGAATTACAATGCCAAAAACAATGGCCAGTAATATTTTGTACAGGAATTGTTTGGATCAGTTGTTTGAAAACAGGTTGGAAGGCTCTGACTGCCAATGCTTTGATAATAAGGTGGCATCATCTTATAATAAGATGGGAAGAGTAAGACTTAATTTACACAAGATAAGACAATTTCCTGTATTCTTGTGAGTCATCACACATCATTAAGTCTTTTTTGTATTATGCTAAGAACTCTGGGTTTTGGATGATTTCACTAATTAAACTTGAAGTCAGAGTAGAATGATTTTTTGAACACTACACCACTTAAAGATTCATCTATTTTTATTAACGTACACATCTAGAGAAGAGAGGTGACCATCACATCAACTCTGCTCTGGTAGTTTTATTACTGCAGTTCTAACACTCACACAGTTAGCGACTTTAGCTGCTCTTCGTGACGCAAATATCTTCCTCATGCAAGGGTCACACCTGCTATGCAGATTTCTCTACATAACCCTTTCAAGATTTTTTAGATGGCTGATCCATCTTTAGATGCTGCATCTTTAGATGACTTACCGATATTACAAGAGAATAGAATCCTCCATATTCGTGTTTGTGTACATTTTTATAACTACACATCACCCCAAGGAAATAAACTGTACGAGCATTGTTTTCTAACCTGTAAAGCTATGCAGTATTTACTGAAATCATAGAATTAATACTGTTATTTTAAAAAGCATGAAACAACAAGGGTAAAATTACCTCAAAATCTGGCATGAAACCTGAAAATAAATTAAATCTTATCTAAATGCCAAAATCAAGGAAAAGAAAAACAACACCAAAGGCAAAACTAGATTCTGTTGCCTATTTCCTATTCTTTTTTCTTTTTGCATATTTACAGAACAGAAACACAGAATAAAGGTACCTGAACAGTCATAACTGAATCATCTGGAACAATAAGTGGCTGGTATATGTATGAAGGGAAACGTCTTTCAATCAAAGACTTGAAAAGATAGAACTTTCTAAATCTACTCCAAATCTAGAATATGAGAGCTGTGAGAATACAGCAAGATTTAATTCTCTTGGTGAATCATAACCATATATTGATCAAGATCAATATTATTACACAAAATTGAATAATTTTTACCATATCCAAGGAGATACAAAATCATTCGCATGGGCACAACCCAGTAACAACTGAACTACTATCCATCCACCTGTGAGTAAAGACAGACAGAAATGTAGATGGCTACCTTTCTGCAGTATCAAGTGAAAGCAAAATGTTTTCTGTGATGACATTCCATGAAAACATTCATTGAAACAAGAAAAAGTTTTCACAGTTTTTCAGTTCAGAGCTTGACAATGGAAGGTGGGACACCAGCTACAATAGAGAGTTAAGCCAATTGGTTTGTCTTGCAAAATGGGACAGGATGCTCTTTGTTGAAATCTGATGCTCTAATTATCTGGTCATTAGAAAAATGATCCCTCATTCTAGGCATCTTCATACACAGTTCTTCTGGACCCACAGCAAAGAAGCTCATCTACTAGGTAGAAATACCAGAACACTGGAGATTAAGTTTTCCCAGGAAAGATGTGTTCACTTGTGCCAATTCTAGTATATAAATCCTCAAGTAATAAGAAGCTCAATAAATTTAATACAGCTGGAATTGGCTCAAATAAGCAAAAATGACACGCCTTCAATCCGGAATGACTGTCAGGCCAAGAAAAGGAGAGAATAATTGAAATTACAGTGTAAGTCACAGTGTAAATTGCCACTGAATACCTGGGAACTCAGCATGATACCACCAGCGACAGTCGTTGAGCTGGCAAGAAAAGAGTTAGAAAATAATTGCTTAAAGACTGAAGAACACAGACCAGAGTACAAAGATTTGAATAGACTAAATGAAATAAGAAGAGAGACACAAGGGCCAAATACAGCTTCACTTCCTAATCCTAAAGAGAATAATAGTACGAAAAGTACAATCACAATGGTCAGACTACCTGGCAAACACTGCTCACTGTGATTCAACAGAGTGAAGAAATAATAACTGTCGTGGATGAGTTTTTACTGAGAGTAAGGATAGAAATGCCAGTGAAGCGATTATGGTGCCAATCTCTACCGCTCGTCAGAAGTGTTCACACCACAGGCTAGCAGAAAGCAGAGAACAGAGGCAAGATTATTGATTCCAATAAAAGAAGCCCACTCAGTGACTGGCAGAAGAATTATCACAACAAACTGATTTTGGAAAAGAAACTGATTAAATCATGAATATTTAAAGATGCAAGGTACATAATTTTATATTTCCCCTCACCTCTTGAGAACCTTACATTGCACCTAGTGTGACTTTCTTTGGAATACAGAAGCAAACACAGTAATTCCACAGCATCTTACACAGGTTTTCACTGAAAAGAAAACTAACAAACGCAAAATTCTGGGTTATGTTGGCCAAGATGAGGTAAGTGTATTTTAAAATCTGCTTTTTAACAGCTTAGAGAAAAAGAGACTGGTTTAGAAGCAGGGAAGGAGGAGGCATCTAATAGCAGACATCTCTCATGATCTGAGGTAGACCGAGGACAAAATTCTCTCGCTGCCCGTACCATTGAAAATTAGTGTCTTTAAAAAAGCTGCTGCAGAATGTGGACTCTCCCCAAATACAGCAAAAATGAAACATGTGTACCAAAATCTGTGAGCTGTTCCATCTTCAGCAGAGCCCTTCTACTGGTGAAGGTCTTACTTTTCTTACTGTAGGTCTTTCAGTTAAGTGAGATATTAATTTATAACTGTTGTTGATACTAATTTCTTAGGCACTTATAACTAAATTATCCACTAGAGAGCACAGCAACTTTTTCAAACACATTCTGCTTAAGTCTGCAAGTGCTAAACGAGGTCTTTGTGGTACTCAATGCCACTCTTCAATACAAGAAATATGGTAAACTGTCATGCAAACCAGAGATAAGATGTGCTTAATACAATGCTTTAAGGAAAAAATGTCAACGGAACGTGAACTTCTAACAAACAAATTTCAACAGTTTACAGCCTGGTATGCAGTTGTCAGACATTCTTGATTAAAAAATTGCTTTTCCATTGTACACCTTTGTGTGTGTGTGTGCATACATATAACAAAATATGACAAAAAGAGAAAATACAGTCTTCATTCCTACAGAAGAAAACCACAGAAGCACTGCTTATCAGTATGCTGGGCAATAGCTGGTTTTCCTCCTGTTCTGCAATATATTCTGGTGATGTCATGACATTTTTACTTCCCATTAAAGAAAACCTTTTATCATTTATCATTGTAATGGGCATCCTGTAAAATTCATCTTTCCTTTACAAATATGAATAATTTTTTTTTTTTGCTTTGTTTTTTCAGTTGCTCAGAACAGAAAGAGTATTATACATATAAAGTCCTCTGAAATCTCCCCCGTAAAATACTTGTCTTAAACTCTCCCTCAGGTCTTGCTAAATAGTTTTTTCTTCTTTTTCTCATAAACCATTCAAATGAATCATTGCAGCATAGAGCATCTTGTATTATCAGAAAAACATAGAACTTGGCATATCCAGTCAAAGCTGTGCTATGCCTAATTCAGAAGCGGGTAACTTCAGATGCTGAATGAAATAGTCAGTGAAATTCTTTAAGTCTAAAATAAGTCACATGTAAATGAAGCCTTGTTCTAACCATTATCAGTTATAGTTTTATAACCTGGAGAAGAGGGGGTTTGTAGCCATTTCTCATTTATTTAGCATCACGATGAAAATAAATGAAATTAGAAAGCTGACACCTACTACAGAATAAAACCAGCAAGTGCTAGGAAATCATTTACTATCCATGGGAACTGTAAGCAGCACAGTCAGCTGTGAGGATGGCAAATCACTTGACAACCATAACTGCACAGAGGAATGAATAGCAAGGTGGGGAAAATCCGAGTTCAGCAAAAAGGGACAAATACATAGCACGACAAAGTTGTTTCACAAGTATAAAAGCTAACGTGGCTTTCCACATCTCAAATTAACAGGGCGTTAAAATATCATATAATACAGATTACTTAAGTGCCAGTGCGATATAAGCACTCAGTGCCACTTCTTTGGGTTTTCTTTTTCATCAGTAGGTATTAGAATTTAACATGTCTGATTTTAAGTCATTTAAATGACAATATTCACATAACATCAGAATCATGCTTAAGTACTATATTGAATCAAACCCTTAAATGAAAAAGTTTTTTATGTAGATGGCACGACATTTCAAAGTCAAGCTATTCTGGTAAAAGTGGTCACACTGTGCTAATTTATTCATAAACTCACATATACTACAATCTAGTTTTCATTTTCTGAAATCTACTCAGTTTAAAAAAAAAAAAACCATCACTTCAGTTTTCATTTTAGGTATTAGTATATGCTTATACAGTTGTAAAAAAAACCCACAGAGATGTAGGAGAAGAAATATATTTTACCCTAGGCTGGTAAAAGCATCCAATTAGTATCCGCTAGTGGTTGTTCAGGTTGGCAGTGATGAGGTAGCTAAAAGAGGTGCAAAGACAATCAAAAGGGACTTTAGAGAACTGGGGCAATTACTCGAAGGATCAGGTGGCCAGGTAGTGTTTTCCTCCATCCCATCGGTAGCCAGGAGACATACAGAAAGGAACAGGACATCCCATCTCATTAACATGTGGCTCAGAGGCTGGTATTTAGGGTTTTTTGATCATGGGGCAGTTTACATGGCACCAGGCCTGCTGGAGACAGATGGGGTCCACCTGTCGCAAAGGCAGAAAAAGATTCTGGCTCAGGAGTTAGCAGGCCTCGCTGAGAGGGCTTTAAACTAGATGCAAAGGGGTAAAGGGATAAAACCAGGCTTGCTAGGGATGAGCCTAGGGGTGGCATGCCTGTGTTGGAAAAGAGATCAGTAGATCAAATGAAGTGCATTTACACCAATGCATGCAGCATGGGCAATAAACAAGAAGAGCTGGAAGCCACTGCGTGCCAGGGAAACTATGATGGGGTTACCATCACGGAAACATGGTGGGATGACTCACACAACTGGAGCGCTGCAATGGATGGCTACAAGCTCTTTAGAAGGGACTGGCAAGGAAGGAGAGGTGAAGGGATAGCCTTGTATGTTAGAGACTGTTTTGACTGTCTAGAACTCAACAACAGTAATTATAAGGTTGAGTGCTTATGGGTAAGGATCAGGGGGAAGGCCAATAAGGCAGATATCCTGGTGGGAGTCTGTTATAGACCACCCAACCAGGATGAGGAGACAGATGAAGTACTCTACAAGTGGTTGTCTAAAGTCTCACAGTCTCTAGCCCTTGTTCTTGTGGGAGTCTTCAACTTAACAGATATCTGCTGGAAATACAACACAGCAGAGAGTAGCAGTCTCAGAGGTTCCTGGAGCGTGTGGGAGATAATTTCCTGATGCAGCTGGTAAGCGAGCCAACCAGGGGAGATGTCCCACTGGACCTGTTGTTTACGAACATAGAAGGCCTGGTGAGCGATGTGGTGGTTGGAGGCTGTCTTGGGCTCAGCGACCATGACATGATAGAGTTTTCAATTCTTGGAGAAGTAAGGAAGAGGGTCAGCAAAACTGCTAACCTGAACTTCAGAAGGGCAGACTTTGGACTGTTAAGGAGTCTGGTTAGCAGAGTCCCTTGGGAGACAGTCCTGAAGGGCAAAGGAGTCCAGGAAGGCTGGATGTTATTAAAGAAGGAAATCTCAAAGGCGCAGGAACAGGCCGTCCCCATGTGCCATAAGTCGAGCAGGCGGGGGAGAAGACCAGCTTGGCTGAATAGTGAGCTTTGGCTAGAACTCAAGTGAAAAAGGAGTGCTTAATCACCTTTGGAAGAAGGGGCAGGTGACTCAGGAGGACTAGGTGTTGTGAGGTTATGCAGAGAAAAGATTAGAAAGGCAGAGGCCCAGCAGGAACTTAAGATGGCCGCCACCGCTAAAGATAACAAAAAATATTTTTATAAATATATCAGTAACAAAAGGAGGGCCAGGGAGAGTCTCCCTCCTTTGTTGAATGCGGAAGGTAACTTTGCCACAAATGATGAGGAGAAGGCTGAGGTACTTAATGCTTTCTTTGCCTCAGTCTTTAATAGTCAGACTGCTTGTCCTCGGGCTTTTCAGGCCCCTGTGCTGGGAGATGGAGATAGTATACAGAATGAAGCCCCAGTTGTTGAAGAGGTGGCAGTCACCGATCTGCTCCTTCACCTGGATGTTCACAAGTCCATGGGGCCTGACGGGATCCACCCAAGGATACCGAGGGAGCTGGCAGAGGAGCTTGCCAAGCCACTCTCCATCATTTATCAGCAGTTGTTGAAAGTTGAAAGCTTTCAACTGAAAGGGTTGTCAAGCACTGGAACACCTGCCCAGGGAGGTGGTGGAGTCTCCATCGCTGGAGGTATTTAAAAGAAGGGTAGCTGTGCCGCTTGAGGATATGGTTTAGTGGTGGACTTGGCAGTGATAGGTTAGTGGTTGGACTCGATGATCTTAAGGGTATTTTCCAAACTTAACGATGCTATGATTCTATGAAATATGAATTATGAGCTTCTTTCAGTATAATCTATCATTATGAATATCTCATGATAGAAGTAGGTTAACTAATTTACCAAATCCTCCTCTGCACTGAGAAATATATTTTAATATTGATAGACTTGACTTCCTTTTTCTGCCATTTAAAAAACACTAACAGAATCTCCTTAGTCAGAGAAGGAGAGTGTAGGGATTGTATCTAAAACAGAATCACAGACTCATAGGATGGTAAGGGTTGGAAGAGACCTCTGGAGATCATCTTGTCCAACCCCCCTGCTTGAGCAGGCACACCCAGATCAGGGGGCACAGGAATGCATCCAGGAGGGTTTTGAATGTCTCCAGGGAAGGAGACTCCGCACCCTCTGGCACCCTCACAGGAAAGTTTTTTTCTCATGTTTAGGTGGAACGCCCTGTGTTCCAGCCTGTGCCCATTGCCCCTTGTCCTGTCATTGGGCACTACTGAAAAGAGCCTAGTCCCATCATCCTGACACCCACTCTTTAAATATTCACAAGTATTGATGAGATCCCCCCTCAGTCTTCTCTTCTCCAGGCCGAACAAACCCAAGTCTCTCAGTCTTTCCTCATACGGGAAATGTTCCAGTTCTCTGATCATCTTGGTAGCTCTCTGCTGGACTTGCTCAAGGAGTTTCGCGTCCTTCTTAAACTCTGGGGCCCAAAACTAGACACAGTACTCCCAATGTGGTCTCACTAGGGCAGAGTAGAGGGGAAGGATAACCTCTCTCGATCTGCTGGCCACACTCCTTTTAATGCACCCCAGGATACCGTTGGCCTTCTTGGCCACAAGGGCACAGTGCTGGCTCAGGGTCAGCTTGTTGTCCACCAGCACTCCCAGGCCCTTCTCAACAGAGCCGCTTTCCGGTAGGTCAGCCCCCAGCCTGTACCAGTGAATGGGGTTGTTCCTCCCCAGGTGCAGGACCTTGCACTTGCAAAAATGGCTGACTTGGTAACACACTGCAAAATAAGTCCAGAAAATAGCAGCAGCCAGACCCTGCTTTGAGAATAGGTTTGCGGTGCAGACAGAATCTGCTTCTGCTTCACTGATAAAGTTGAGCATTCTACTGATTTCTGATCACTAAGTAAAAGAGTTATTTGCAGCATAAGGTGTCCAGGTCACAGGAGCAAAGCTTCTTTGAAGGGGGAGAAAATTTACCAGTGGGAGATCAACTGCTGACCCGTGCTTATTAGAGCTGCAACTCATTCACCTGTATAGTTTTCAAAAGTGTTTTGGCTCTGCAAGAGTTGATGAGCAGAGTTTAACATCCTGCTGGGAAAACATTAGGTTTTGTACCCAAGTGTGGATTGTTTAAATTCATCTAGAGAAGAAAACCCTCTCTAGGTGCAAAGGCTTACATGAAATATATACTTTTAATAAAGTATTTTGGGGCAAAAAGAATAATACTGACTTTCCGTCCCAGGTAAAGATACACTTATGCTGGAAAAAATTTGAAGCTGATGGGCCTAGGACTTATATGTACAGTACACTGGACACCTCTAAATATTTTATATATTTATATATGTATATATGTATGTTCAGGGCATTAAAAAATATGTAATAAAATGCTGTTGCAGAACAACCTCCTTCCTCAAAAAAAAGCCATTAAAAACACAAAATATGTATTCAGCTACCATTACTGTCTTTACTTCTGTCTCATATACACAGAATATAAGCATAAAAATTTAGTTTTCTTCTGCCTGGTTGTGAATATTTTAATAACTATTTTTTACAAATCAGATTAATGATTCAATACCCTCAGCAAATGAGTCACATGATGTGTCAGCTAGCAAGTTTTTGGTTTTGCTTTTTGTAAAGTAGAGGATTATCTTTGATTATTCTTGAAACAAGGAAAAGTTCACTGTCTCTATCACTGGTAATTTAATGTAATAAAGAAAGTCCTACATTTTCAATGGCCACTCCCTTAGATTTAATCTACTTTTTTTCTACTCACAATCTCACTGAGATCAAAATGGCCATGACAGTTCACTACGAGCTGAAATTCAGTCCTAGCAAGCAGACAACCCAACTAATTTGTTGTTAAGGAATCACATATTATTTGGTTAGAAAAGAAAAACAGAAGTGGATTTATCTTTTTTAAAAGATATTTTGCTTTTATTTAAGTTACTGATTTAAAATTTTCCAGAAGTCACTCAAAAGACTGTAAGTTTTGGACAACCGTCCTAAAACAAAAAATTGAAGTAAATCTGGACTAGAGCAGGAATTTTATTATTCAGCAAAATTCTGCACCTCTGGATCATAGTAAGGACTGGTTCAACTGTGTCATACAAAAACAAGACTCTCACAAGGAGGAGAAAAAATTCAGTTTGTGCTAATTATCATGAAAAGACACTACATGATTGTTTAGAAACAAGACCCAGTCCCTTGTATCTGTGTGGGTTGCTGTTTCAGGACGTGTCTCTGCAGTGCTGTGGGATGCTGCCCTGCAGGCACTCAGGTCCCAGGAGTAGTGTAGCACACTCAGGGGTGCTAACGTGGGGCCAAGAATTAACCAGGCTGCATCTGCACAAAAGCTTGGTGAGGCTGGATCTCCTGCCCTGGCAGGACTGCACTGCGAATGGCATAGCAGCCTAAGAAAGCACAGTAAAGAGGCTCTATTAATTAAGCAAGTAAAAAGGTAATTTTTTTTAATGCCATGGAGAGGTGGTATTTTGAGCTTATCAATGGGGGCTCAAAAACCAGAAGATGGATAAAAAGATGTAACGATCACTCTCTTAAGCTTGACCTTTTTACGTTTGAGGTGACTTTTGTACGTTTGAGGCTAGCAGTGCTGAAAAAGAGGCTACATGTTCAGATCTGTTCAAAATAAAATACCTGAGACTTACAAACAAAGGCCTTTGAGACTGTGAAGCTCGAGGTCACTCTACAGAACTCGATGCTGGTTGTGCTGAGCACACTGCAGAGCTTTAGTTATAAAGAAACATTTTAAAATTCGCAGCTCTGAAGCAAAAATTGTTATTTATTATTTAACAACTATGTATAGTGATGATCCATACTAGAGTAGAAGCCTATTTCTGACACAAAATCTGAACAGTTGACAGATAACTGTTTTACATAAGGTTCATGGCTCTGTGCCACATGGCTGCTCTGCACGGGAGAGCGAGCCTCGCTTGCCAAACAGAATAAAGTAAATCAGTGTACTATCAATAGGATGTAAAATGACTCTAGTTCTGAAATTCTGTGCCGAGAATCCCAAGAGCTATAATTTATCAAACAAAAACTTTTGAATCTTGGAAAAACAAAGAAGCTATCTTAACATAATCACATTTTTTAAGAAGAAAGCTCAGCTCATCAACAGACAAAAATTTTGTGAAGAATTAATTTTAATGAGGCCTTTTGCAAGCTCTAGATTATCAATCTTGTTTTTCTGGAATGAAAACAGGAGTCTCATTTTTCTGAAGAATCTAGAGATTTTTTTACCTTAATCTTTCCACAAATACTACTTTTGTGTAAACTCACAAAAGCGCATGTACAATATGATTTAGCAACATTAACAGAATTATTTTTACACTGATGACACTAAAATAAGCTCAAAATATACGTAGCTCTAAGCCTTTTTTTCTTTCCTTTTTTTTTTTTTTCCTGTCTAGGCACCCAATAAACTGGTTCTTTGCATATATTTCATATAAAGTCCAACACAAAATTTAGGCAACAGCTTAAATGTTTGTAATGAAGAACTTGTGAAGAATTGAACTGTGTGCTTCAACATCATACCAGCAATTTTCAAGGCAATAAAAAGTAATGTAAAAGCAATAGCCAGCCCACACAAGCAGCCATATAGTCCAAGACATTTAGTCTATTTACGAAAATAGTAAGACAGTATTTTGCAAAACAGAATTGAGAACGATACGCTAGAAAACTGTTACTTTACTACTGCTGTCAAATTATGGCCTAAGGCAGTGTTTCAACAAGCAGTACAAAAATCTAACCTTGTCACAAATTGTTGCCTTCCTTCAAACAGTTGAAAGGGGAGGTGGGAAAGGGAGGAGGGAAAAAAAGAGACTTATATCTTGTGGATAAAAGCACCTAATCCCAGTTTAGCTCTGGTACCATAACTCTTCTCAAAGAGCAACGTAAGGGGAAGCAATTTCATAGCTAGGTCTTACTAGGTGACTGAATATATGGATTCCATTAACTGAATACATAGCTATGGAGTCCATTAATTTGTACTGGCAATTTGATGTTTGGCAGGGGTGATGCTGGTATTTCTTAAGCAAACGGGCCATCAACTGAACAGCACACTGGGGTGTATTAGTTTCCTAGGATTATTAAGAGAAGCTAATGGAAATGCTGATAATGTTTATTGGGCTGGTTAGTGGTGTATGCAAAGGTACCTGAAGCATGCTTAGGGACAGGAACATATCATTACTGATGTTTTTGAGTTGAAAACCTCTTATCAAATGCCACAAATAGGACAGGGGACCTGTGGTATATTGAGTTCATCACTTGAAGCTGTCATTGTCCTAGATAACATTTTCTTGGATGCGGTCCAGAATGGGGAGCAGAAAGAAGGCAAGGATGTTGCACACCTGCCTATTCAGCAGTTGCCACAATGGCCCAACGGAGCCAGATGCAAAGGCATAGGCATGTGTCAGCCCACGGCTCAGTGAGCTGCAAGGGAATCCAGCTGATTTGCAGGCCACTATGACAGGGCTGACAAATGCATGAGAGTCACGTGGCATCTGTGCTCCTGGCAGCTACGGAACTGGTCCCAAATCTTTGTGAAGCTTTGTGTTTTTGTGAACATCTTTCTTTCCCTGCCCTGCTTTCAAAAAATCCAAAGGAACACTGTAATATATTACACCTATGTCACATCACCCTTTTCTTCTGTACCCTTTTTTCCTTAATATTACATCGTACTCTTCTTAAAAGGTTCACCAATTAATATTTTTCTGCTAATGACTGTCAGACAAAAAGTCTGGAAAGTGACAGTAACAGAATACTGTTTTTTTTCTGTTTGCTCAACAGTACTCCTTGTGAATGTGCCATGTTTAAGACCATTGAATCAAGTGGAGAAAGATACATAAGTAGTTGATATTACTAAAGTAATTGAATGTTGGCAGTCAATAAAAAAAATAATTGTGTGTGTGTTTTGCAGCAATGAGAATCTGTGTATCTTCACACTGCTTCAAAAGGGTGCAATTCTTACTTGGGTACAACAAATGAGGAACCAGCGATCAGCTTTAGTAAAGGCTGAAAACCTGGTCCCTGGCCATGAAAATACATAATTTTAAGGGCTTAATTTATTTTCTTTATTCTGTGTTATTAGTTTTTGGTGCTTTTCTGCAGCATATCAAGACTCTACAAACCACAGTATCACTATGGCTAATCTATAATAACATAACTATCTGGAGTTCATTCCATCTTTTGCATGAGGTCATGAAACTCAATTACTAAGTGAGAAAAAAAAGTGAAAAGCCAAAACAATGATGTGGTGCTCATGTCAGGCTGTCGAGCTGCCACAGTTATTGCTGTGTGAAGCTGAAGCACTTCAGAAATTTAGAACGTTCAAAGCAGCCCATTACCAGCCCACGCACAGCGGCACAGGACCAGTGTCATTTACAGGGACTTCCTCAACGTAAAAGGCACCAAGTTTGACCTGCCTTTCCCCTGCCTCCTTATTTTTTATCTTAAATAATATTATTGATGTAATTCAAATGTGCACACACTGGGTTTTTTCCCCTCTCAAAATAAACACTCCTCTGTACCGTTTTTTAAAATGTCAGTACATCAGAAATCATTAGAGAACTAAACAAAAATAATGCAACACCTGCATATAATAGAGAAATAAATTGCAGGAACAAACAGGTTTCAGTATTTAATGGCATGAGTAATGAATTTAAAATTATGTTTAAATTATCTGAAGGTCATAGAAAAAGCCTCAAAGATAGATAGGTAGTTAAACAGACCTTAAAAGGAAGATTTAAATAGGTAATCTTTTAGTATTCTAGCAAAAACAGTCTGTCTTTCACTCTCTATTTAAATTAAAATACCACTCAGCAGCTGACCTTTTTAACATGGCCTGAGGGAGCAGCGTATGATCTTGTTAGAAAATAAGTGATATTGAAAGAGCAATACTATTAAAAAGCAGAAGATGATGGAACCCACAGATCAAAATTTGTTTGCTTAGGAAGATTAACTTTTATGAAAAGGCTGTCCTTACTGTTACAATCAGAGAAACTACTCCTGTTACCTTTTTGTTAACTAGTTTATGGATTCAGTTAATAAAGACCATTAACAGAGTTTAAAAACAAACAAACAAAACAAACAAGCCAAATCACAGGTTTTCTGAGATGTCAACAAGTGCCACTTCTTTTCAGCATCTTACTTGGAGGCCAGCTGTAGAAGAGATGGATTTCCCTAACTGCCTTAACCCTGAACATTGCCGTAAATGTTGTGCTTCACCTTAACACCCTGACTTCTATATGTTTATCAAGAGTTATATTTATCAAGAGTTATGTTTATCGAGATCCTGCCAAAAAGTAAAGGTGGAGGGCAAGACTTTGGTATTCTGAAAAGTTCACACAAAGATATCTGAGACTGTAAGATAGCGGTTACATTGCTGTAAAGACCTCAACATTTTTATGAAGGAATACAGATATGGCTCTTTAAAAACCTTCACCTGACTTTGGATCTCTGGTATGAGAACGCTCGAAGTCACTCTCCAAAAATCCTACTTCCCTTAATTTAAATACAGTGTGTCTCTAGAGACATGGAAATGACTAATGGCTACACCCCCCCCACCCCCCCAAGTAGTAAACAGCTAAATCTAATTACTGATTTATTCTTTTCAAGAAATTCAACAGAGGGTGTGTAGCGCTTACACCTACACAAACCAGAGAGCTGGGAGTAGGGCATGCTAGATGTCCCTTTAGCATTTTGTCACTGACATTGGAAAGAGCTGAGCTGGTCCCACACTCAGCAGCCCTACTCCCTGCCACCATGGCAGACACAATGTATTGTCACACCATCATTTGAAAGTTATATACTTCACTGCTTGAAAATTAAGAAACATGATCTTTTGTCACTAAATTTCCATGTGGATTTTAATCGATTAAAGCATCACTATTACAATTTATTGGAAATTCATATAAATTAGATGCCTGGCAAAACCTAGGGGAGGTTGTGTCCTTGAATTTACTGAACTGTCTGTTGTATCAACTAGTTCATTACTAATTAAACATAAAACACTAGAAGAACAAACTGCATTCAATGAAGCAACCAAAACCTTGAGTCACAAATAATGGGTTATTAAAAAGAACACTTCAAAGTAAAGGTGCAGAGGAAATCACACACTACTGTCTTCCTACAAGAAACCGCAGATGAATATCCTCCATTCACACTGTTTTAATATTAAAATACTAAGCATGCAAAGATTTAAAAATTGCATCAAATCTACAGCTTTTTTAAGTCTCTTGGGCCCCAATATTCAAGTGTTGCCATAAGGAAGAACCATGTATGTGGTTATATTATATTCTACAACGTTCTGAGCAACAGAGATCCTGCTTGAAACCTGTTGTCTTGTCTACTAATGATATTGAATTTGCTGAATGTGCTTGAAGATGAGGGCTAGTACACTAAAAAAAAAAAGAATGAACTGAAAACCCTCCAGTTCTTTTGCTGCAGAGATTGAAATAAGCACCACTGAAATCAGGCATAGCTTTCTAAAATCTTTTTTGTATTTATGCATTTCAGTTTCCTCACAAGGAAGAAAACAGAAGTTACCAGCCAGGCTAGGAAGTGTAGACCAATTAACTTGTTATACAGTGGATGTACTTTAAATATTTTTGCTATTTTAAGTTGTGGCTGTAAAGGAATTAAATCATAAGCTATTTTTTCAAGCTGTTTCAGTTCTGAACTCTAAAATTAAGCCAGTGCTAAGAGTTGGATGGATTTCTAAAAACAAGCATTTCTAGGAACTTATAACCACTTTCTCATTTAACTTGCTGGATTTTTTTCCCATCCTCACTGAAATTTTGGAAAACATTACTCTGGTGATAGGAAACACATACAGGTATAAGCTTTTCCTTTTCAGATCTCAATATAGTTTTTCAGACCAATTAGTCCATCTAAAAAACAAAACAACAAACCATATGTACTTATCTATCCTTAATGTATATCAGGATAATTTGAACAGTTCTAACCCTGCTTCATTGCAAAGTATTCTTGGGTCTTTTGGTATACAGAATGGCACTGACTATCTTTCTGTAACAAATTCTTTGAGATTCACCAACAATGAAGACCTTCTGTCCTACAGCCCTTTAAGATCTCTACATGCAGACGTAACTGGAACAAGAGAAAACCATCACAAAACGTATTTCTGAAGATTCAGAAAACACATACAGGGTGTTTTTTAATCAGAACCTTCTTGCCTAAGCTTATATTTGATCATTTTATTTTCAGATTATCATGGAATCTTCATCAACATTATTTCTCCTTAGTATTTTTAAATATGTTTTAAAAAAAGAGTCTCCCAAGTTTAGCTAAAGGTATTATCAAATCCATGGTGAGGTGGGGCTCTCTTGACTTTGAATTCAAAGCATTATACACTGCCGGATTGCTAGTTCTAGTCACTTTCATTTGTACATAAAACCAACATTTTGAATTTTGACTTAAAATACTGATATCGTGCCTTTCTGATAAAGCATGGAAAAGCCTTCACTTAGGAGAAAAACCAAAGCTATTCCTCTACTGTGTAAACAGCACTTTCCTCTGAGTGTGTTGGAGATGCTCCCTGAGGTCTTAAAAATCAAATGCTGCAGAAATTAAATCCAAAGAAGGAGGTATTAGGGGCGGTAAGGAAGGATCAGAGGCAAGTACAAGCCAGTATAATTTGCAGGTATCTAAGAGGACATTATCACAATGACATGAATAAGGATAACAAAATGTTAATGAAAAAGCACTGTCAGTAATGATACATTTAGATAAATGGCAAACGTACTTGCATGAACTCTATCATTACTACTTCAATCACAGTCATACTTAAACTTTGGGGAGCTAATTTCATTTATAAATTCTGCTGCTGCGCATCAATTATCAGCAGCATTACTAACGGTTAGGTGTAGAACTGCTGTGCTAGGGTGACTGATTGTCTGGCATTAGCTCTAAAAAGAAAAGAGTTGCAAACCACTTTAAATGTCAAAAAAAAAAGCAACAATAATAGGCATAAGCACCAGTTATAGTCCCCTAAATTCTTTGACTTCCTTCTAATTCATTATTCTGTCTTTCCATTGCTCCATTGTCTAACTTACAAATATCAGTGCCAAAGAGTATCTACCTTCCTTACAGAGAATTTCCAGAGTCCTTATTGTGAGAATTATCTGATCAAAACCAGAGTTAATTCCCTGAGCATAATATTTGCAGTTGGTCTACCGTTTCAGGATCAGCAACAAATCTTGATTTAAATGAATTAAAGTCAATCCTTTCAGCCTAGTGTTTCAGTTTAGGGAAAAGATAAAAACCTGGCATCAGTCTTTCTATAGAAATTTCATAGTGCGGCTCCAGAAGAGAGTGTAGAAGGTTACAAAGACTTATCTGGAGATGCTATAAGCATGGCTGGTGTTACTGTTCAATCATATGGTGCCCCGACCAAATAAAAGCAAGAGATCCAGTAACTGCCTCTTGGATACGCAGACTGAATGCTAACTGCCTGTGACATTGACTTGTTTCAAGCCTATTGTAGTGCTGCCACTATCAGTGTTATATTTGTATAGTAGAATAACACGAAATATTGATTCCAGAGTGCTTATCAACTGGACCTGTTCAAAATACTCTTCCTACAAGTTCAGCACTATTTCTCATGCAGAACCAGTGCTGTATATTTGTGCGGAAAGCTACTTGTTCTCTCACAGAGCTTTTCATTCTTTCCTTGAGACATAAGCAGTAACTTGTCAAAATCTAGGAAAAGTGAAAAAATATGCTAACAATATATTCTGGAATTGTATAAACTGCACTTTATACTAATTTGAAAGATACTGGCTATGACAGAACAACTTTAAAGGGCAACATCTCCTCCATTCTGGCTTCAATCTCTACTCTGAAATCTATACCTTTGTCTAGACAATTAACAACAATTTCTAATTGCAAATTCTTGGTACGTTTTTTGTATAAAGTATTTTGGCCATTTGCTGGGTGACAATAGTGTATGAATAAAAGCTGAGCTAATACACATGGTTAACCTTTGCATCCTGCTATGGAATTAGGATGCGTAGCGCGACAGCTCTAGGAACACATGTCTCTGTGAAATGCACGTACCACAGACTCTAAACCATATCTCTGGGACAGCATTTTAGCAAAGAGTTAATGTGGAGATGTGGGCGCAACCAGTAAAAAATTCCAGAATGAAAGCGTCTTTACAAATCAAAATAGTTACATGTAACTCTGGACTACCACTGGGGATTTCTACTATAATCTGCTGATTATACTATGTGATATCATCACAAGAATTACTGCTAAAACAATCAAAAATCAATGGAACATACTCCATGACACCAGATGAAGACATCATCTCCCCCTCTGCTTTTACTTGCAATTTTAATGAAACACATCACTTTCATACGTTATTTATCCAACCTAAAATTGAGCTAATCGCTCAGTCACTACTGTCACAGAATTGGTATTTATGCAGATAACAGCATACTGATGAGTGTGGATTACCTTGCAGTTAGCTCCAGACCTCATAATTCCAAAGCATAAAAATTAACCGGTATGGCACTTGTTAAAATTCAAAACTCAATTTGTTTACTGTTCTCTCAGCATGTCAAAAATCCATTATATTGATGCACTTATCAAATCTACAAAATCCAACAATTAACTTGCAAACTTACCTTCCAAAAGATTAAAGATGCCTTGCCAATTCAAGGTTTTATAAATTACGATAGTCAACTCACCCATTTATCACTATTTTAGACTTGACCAGGGTAAACACATGGTTTAATTAAGTTCCCTAAACCTTTCTGTGCAAAACAGCAATGAAGAAGTGAACAGAACAGCATGCAACAATAGGAAAAAAAATCTGAATATTCATATGACTTCATACGTGGTAGCTCAATATCAAACACGAAGTCACATAAAATTAGTATGCTCATTAGTAATATTTTTAAAATACCAAATCCAAACCAAATCATTCAACACAGAAATGAAGGGTATCACGTTTATCTCAAAAATTAATTTACTACAACGCAGATGTGTTACTAGGAACCCTTCAGAATAACTTGGTCCACTGGAGAGTTCCGAGAAGGCATAACTGTTCATTTTAAAGTGATTTCACAAATATGCATCCTTTGCATACTTGTGGATTCAAAGAAATTAAAGTTTCTAAACTGAAATAATAAAAATCCTCCAAGAATCTGACCAAAGGCCAAGTAAGTATTTAACTTTTACTAATTGTGAACACTATAAGCCATAAACTAAGCTAAACAGAATGTGTGCTGCAGTTTTTTTCATTATATTTATTTCAGTTTTGTTTATGCTACACCCTCGGAACCCTGAGAAGCCACTCAATAAGAAGAATTTTATTTTAAAATGACCAGATATTTTTCTGATATTTAATGTAATAACCAAGCATTTTTTAAACATTTTTTATTGTCATGTCTCAGGAGGTAGATTCTATTACCTTGCTAAAAGTAGCCACACATACCCAAACTAGGTAAAGGCTCATACCTGAAAAACCTACAAAAAATCTTTAAAGATTCAGCTGGGAGATTCTACCATACGAGTTCATCATGAGCTATAAAACAGAAAACAAAATAGCAATCTGCAAATCTTGAAAAGTAAATGAGAAATAATGTTTCAATAGTTTTACATATTTAAGTGTTCGTTGACCTGCTCAAGTAGAAGAGTATTTTTAATGGCAGTGACGATTTCTCCTTTATGCTGAGAAAGAAGATCAACCCACATCTGTACAATTGTACAAAATGATCTACTTAATTGATTATTATAGTTTTAGGGCTTGCTTCCCTAATGAAAATAACCCTGCTACAAACATTGATAATCACTTGTGAAGTACTACTGTAGCTCTGATTAGCTGTGATACTACATTAATCATCTGCAGAAGCTTTAGTTTGTGTAGTCTTTCCACCAAAAGACAGTACCAACTTCCCACCAAAACCAACCCTCTGAAAAGCCAAAAATGACAACAGAAAGGCCCAAAAGGAGGAAAACTTGAAGTGCGATATTAGGAGCTCCACACGACAGCTTGTTGGTCACCAAGCAAGTAAAACTGAATTTCTTCCAAAACTGAACAGCAAAATGCAAACATTTCACCACCCCCAAATCCCACCCCCCAGTCAAAGCAGCATCAGTGCAATTGCCAGTAGGCAGCCCTGCCACCCCTTGCAGCCCTCGGGTGGCACTCCATCCAAGAACACAAGGGTTTGGAGAAAAATGTTTTGTGCTTGCTTTCCCTCAAAGTCTCTTGACTATTCAGTTATTAGAAAACACTAATCTGCTCTTACCCTTAGACAACTGTACAAATGCAGTCATGCACAGTGAGTTTTCATAGCTAGGGTATTACAGAAAGCTGTATTTCTCCAAAGCAACCCTATATTTTTAGCAAGTGCATATTGATTATCTGTAAGGCACCATGGGCAGCCAGACAGTATAAATAGCAAACATTTGTGTGATATCTTAAGATTTAGATTGTAATTCACCTTTGGGTGGTTTTTTTTATTCCTAGCAGCAGTTTTATAAAATCAACATCCTAGACACATGAGTTATGACACTGAATTCAGATTTATAGTTACAGTAGTACTAACACTAAAGTGAAAGTAGATGCTTTATATCTTAGATTTGCCTAATTAAAAATTGCTCTTTCACTCAGACCTTCTGCTATTTGGGATGACTCTTTTCCTAGTAAACAAAACTTTACTTCTTCTACCAAGCTGACTTCTTCTAATTCCAGTTGATACTAGCAAAAGCATAATAATAATAAAAATAATGCAGCTTTGCCACCAGGGCATAAATCCAGCAATGCTTTGTGAAGGCTTCAAAGGAGGAAGAAATACATCTATTTCTGTTACTTCCACCTCCTGTCTCCTTATTTTCAGTTAAGGATACCAACGCTGCAGAAGCCTTGTCCACACATTAATTTATGTGACCAACATCTTAATGTGCACATATTGCCTTAATCTAACTAAATGTCAACCCATCATTCTTCAGTCACATAGGGTGTGACATCAATGTGGAGCTCACAAACTGTTTTCAATCCTGACAACCGTTAGGCCTAACTTTCAGCACTACGTAGACATTAAGAGCGCACTGGCTCTGACCCATCAGTCTGGCCAGCATGTTAAGTACTGTAAGAAATTTGATCTGTGAATTGTATCAAATAGTGTGCGGTTTTGTTTACATGTGCATGCCTTCAGGAAATTAAACTTGAACAATATCTTGGCATGGGATCAAGCACCACAAATCTGTGTCCAAGCCTTAACATTTAATATGTGCTCTCCTTTTATATAGCAGGTGATAGATATTCTACCATTTACAATCTATTTGCCTGTACTTTCCCCCTCTGAAATAAAATATTAACAAGTCTTTAAAAAACTATATGAGATCAAATATATACTAAATATCTTAAAACAAGTCTGAATCACTGTATTGCAGCTTAAGGCTGTTATGTGCAAGCTCCCTTTTCACATTGTCAATTTAAATAGCATTTCATTTTTGCCTCTGCTTCCTCTGCAGACTAAGATCAGCACAAATAGCTTCCTTCACTGCTTGGTAATAACATGCTTCCCCTTTCCCCAAGATCAGCACAGGTATCTAGGTCACCATAAGGGGATAAACTGCCAATAAAAATAGTTCTGTCTGCCCTTCAGGTTTTCTCTTTTTCTGGATTTCATCTGGGCTATGACCCTGGTTTGGCTTTAGCTATTGTGACCCTGTTTCCCCCACTTCCATCCCCTCTACAGATACACCATGACCAAAATGACTAATGAGAACTTACTAAAAGTTAAGCTGAGAATGTAGATAATTTAAAAGGCAAAACATGACAAGCAGGGTCATAAAGGCTAATTGTATTAAATCTGGTGTCCAGGAGTGGCTTACATGTACAAGACATGATCTCAAAATCCTCCTGGACATTAGGGGATGCAGGGTATGCTCCTGGTGCTACAGGGCACTTCAGGCCATGGCTTAGGAGACTTAGTGTTGGGTTGAAGGTTGGACTTCTTGATCCTAGAGGTCTTTTCCAACCTTAATGATTCTATGAGTCTATGTACCGGTAGTTCCAGGACTCTGATCTGAACAGCCAGACCAGTATTCACATGCCTTGACAACTTTGAAAACATGTAAAGTCTCAACATCCAGACAGGTGAAGACAGCATCTGGAAACTAAGGCCATAACATTGATGAAAATATAAAAAAGGGGCTAGCACCAATAAAGATGAGCTTTCTTAGGGCTGCTGACACCAATCATAATTTTCTATACAAACTTTGATCTATGTATATATCACATTGAACATGTATATTGACAGAGTGTAGAAGTAATTTCCAGTGATAAATTTATTAGAAAAAAATATGCATGACTACACTATGAAACTTGCTTAGTGCTTCAGTTAAAAAGGTTGACTAGAATTTGGGGTGAAAACCACTAGTGTGGTATTTCTGAATATACAAATTTTCTTTTTCAACATACAAGTATTTAAACATAACTATCAAGCAAATGACATAAGCACTTTAAAAATAAAACACCCCACATATATACTCAGGACATTTGTTGGCCTTGCACATTAATAAAGCAGAAATGGACTATGCAGTGTTTCATTAAAAAAAAAAAAAAAGATTAGTCTGTTTCTACAAAGTTATATGCTGAGAGGCGAAAAGAGGAGAAAAAGTACGATGATGATGACTAAACTCAAGTCTTGTTTTCTGAAGTAAGGTAATGCCCAGCATTTTCAAAACCTTACAATGTGCTCCATAAAAAGCCATTTCAGCATCAAAAGTTGGTTAACCTTGAACAGTTGGATTAATGGTCCAGCACACTTCAACCTTAGCATCAGTGAATAAACAAATCTTACCAGAGCAAAGCAAAAGCAATCAGGAGAGATGAACTGCAATGAAAAAGTCCCCATGATCATTTCAGTGAGCAGGTAAAACAGCAATGAACTTACTGAATAGAGTGCGTAAGAAATAATTTCTCCTGAGTCTCAATGCAGTCAAATAGCTTTTGGTTCAAATACTTGATTTTCTTCCTTTACAAATTACTCGTTCTTTGACAAACAGCTAGGAATCTGACTATTTGAAACACTTGATGTGTTACTGCTGGTTTTTAAATGGCTTCAATACTGCTCAAGTTTTTGTAATACTATGTAACCCATCCAAATTCAGGAAATAGATAGAGATTATGAGAATGAAAATGTAGCACAGTGCCCTTCAGATCTTCTATCATTTGAAATCTAAAGTATGTAATTAATGACAAGGGCATCCAGGGAACATAAAATGCAGAATGCGCAGAACCTAAGGCATGTTCTATTCTTTAACTGCTAGTACAATAAAATACCCAACATTTCATATTTATCCTTGCCATGGTAATATGAAATATATTTTAAACAAGTAAAATGAGAGCAGCCACCTACATTCACTTAGTACTAGAATTAAGTAAACATATGCCTACTATTACAGTGAGGCACAGGGTATGCTCAATGTAGGTATATAATGTTTCTTTAAAACAGATGGATGTTTAGACATTCTAAACTCTTGATCCCTCAAAAGTCAAGATTAGGATTAACACTCCTTTCATTCCTGGCAGCATGTTCTGCTATGCCCCCTACAACTGACCAGCCAATACCAACTGGAAAACTTCTTCCTACTACTCCATGAGAAAAGAATGCTTCATAATGCTTCACCAAGCAGAACCTCTAACTAGTATGACTGTATTAGTAGATGTGGCTACAGTGCCACCACTGAGCTGTACCAAACCTTGCGCCAAAGGTACTAGCGGTCTAACACTGTTGTGACTAATCTGCTCATCACTGAACACTGCCATATCAATCATATCAAGACAGACAGGAAAACAATCCTGGCAAATGTGACCTCGCCTGCTGCAGCTGGAGCTCAGTCACTACGAGCAGCTGTAGCCCTGCTCAGCAGCTGTGGTCCTGGCAAACACACCATGGCTGCTGGCTATGGTAACCCCAAACAGTGGTACTAATGAGGGCCAGCAGTGTCTGCAAGTGAGTGGGAAAAAAGGAAATACAAATGACGTACTCAGCAGCAACTAAAGAGTAATTTGCAGCTCATTCCACATTGCACTGGCAAAACGTCCTGCTACCCAGTCAAGCCTCTTTTATTAAGCCTACTTGTGAAGAAGAGAAAAATGTTAGGCTGGAAGAAAGCCTTTGTTTCCTGAAGATACAGTTAGAAATTTTGTCTGGATTGCCATCCTGGGAATTCAGAGGACAGAAAGGAATAAAGGTCCTTAGGAAGGATTTGGTGCACAAGCCAATAATCAAAAGTATAGTTTAAAAGTACATTAGCATCACACATATTCAAATAAATTGGAGCATTCAGGAAACAATCATGTTCATCGGATGGTATTAAGAGAGGACGCTTCCCCACATTTCAAAATTGAGCAAGCAGTGCATCATTATGGTATTTGTGGCCTACCCCTTGGTTACTGCTTCTATAGAAAATTACATTTCTGATAAAAAATTTAGTGTTAAACATTTTTATGACTACAAACCAAAAGTCAAAATTTGCATTTAAATAGATGTATTAAAAACTCAGCAGCACAGGTAGAGGAGGGAAATGCTGTTTTAAGAAATATTTAAATAGGGAGCGTGAGCACATAAGGGATTTTCCTTCTCATGTTATTTGAATAGTTTTATTTTTATTACTGTTCTTGGGCCCAATTCAAAGTCAAGTTTTGAACAGTAGTATCCTGCACCCCTGGACTCATCTCAGACTGAGCTGTAGAAAGTACTTCTCTTCTCATCTTTCCACTGGGAATGGTCTCACTTGTGATAAATAAAGTATTTTCTTATCCATAGTCCAAGCCCACAGTTTTCACCGGCTTGCAGCCCAAGTCATATTATGCTACTTTTGCTCTCAAGCTGTTGACTCATTTTTGTTGAAAGCACAACCATTTTTGAGAAAGATGAATTTTCAATGTATACTTAAAAATTCACAAGTAATTCTCCCTCTCCCTTTTTTTTTTCTTCTGTTTTTGCCTTTGACAGATGGGCATTCTGGTCACAATGATAACACAATATGAACTACATTATTGTTAAATTAAAGGCAGACTTAACTGTAGTTAGTTTTAGATCTGCTATGAGTTAATGCCTTCATAAACACACTGATTCATTCCCTGAAGAGAGAATAACCAGGTGTAAATAGCCTTGCTTTCGGATTCTTTAGCAAGATCTGGAACAACATGAGATTTAGGACCTGAAAGTCACAAGACCATTTTTGCTGCTAACTCATTAATCAAGTATTTAAGCTCTCTGCCAGTTTAAACATCTATAAAAGTGTAACAGAATCGAATCACCTCTTGGAAACCTGAGTGAAAGCACAGCATAAAAACATTATAGCTAAATGACCATTTTAGGTTTATTTCTGCTGTCTTCTCCAAAGGTTCCTTCCTACAAAATAATTTCTTTAACACAGAGAAAATGTGGATTTATTGTGTGGGATCACAACGTTCAAGTATAGCCAGACATCAATCACAGCCGGATTTCCTGAAAATTTCATAGCAGACTTTTCTTCTACACAGGTAATCCCTAAATTTCTTCAAGAAGCATTTCTCAGAGTATTTAGAGGTGAGTCAGAAATATAAAGAACATCACACAAGCAAAGGTACCTTCAAATGTCAACTCATTCTGGAATTCCAGACAATTGTTACTTGCAACGTAATTTTTCCAGTTCTCTCTCCATAGTACAGAGATGTTTACCAGCCACTTCCCAATAGTTTTAAATAGAAATGGTGTACAAGACATCAGGAACATCAGCAGTACTCATGAAATCATAACATTGGTTCATTTATAGTGGTAGCTTTTAGACAACCTACAGAAAACCTAAAAGGTGAACAGTTACATTCTCTGTAGCAACATTTCTTCCAACTGCCTGTCAACTGAGGTACTGTCAGAACCAGGATATTCCTCATTTTCATTAAGCGTGTTTCAGTTTTATATATTTCTAAAACATTTACCAATATTTTTATATATACATATAACAGGGCCATTTTATAGAATACTGCAAAATATGTAAAATATATTTTCACAACCTAATACTCAGGGCTAGCTTCAGGCATAGACAAAGTAGGTTTTGGGTTTTTTTAAGGTAACAGACTGTTACGAGACACTCAGGACCTGCTGTCTTCTCTTCTTTGTCTTAAAGCAAAGTCACCAACCAGTAGCAACGGGCTACGTCAAGTCCCAGACTATATCAGACTCACCAGGGCAGAGGTAGGGGATACCACACCGGAGCAGAATCAGCCCCAAGCAGCAAGAGACAGAACAATTCATGAGGTTACCCAAACAGCCTATATCCTCTACACTTCTACCCTGTATGATATGCTTCCATTCACTCATTATTTCCTATACTGCTGACAAGCACTGAAGCTGCTCAGAAAATGCAACAGCAATGACCTCTTGTTGTGCTGAGTACTGTAGAATAATTTCATGCTATATCCCAAACTGTATCTTTCCTCAGATTTAGACCTGCTTTCCTCCAATTTAACTGAATGACATTTAGTTAACATTCTATGGCAGAATAAGAATACTTCCTAAATTGATTTCATAATATTAAATTTTCAGAACTGCTTCTTATCCTGTTTTGTTCCATTTTTCTAGTGGTTTGCCTGCGTTTTTATCAGTTGTTGCACACATAGCAGTGCTTTCATTAAATTGTCCATAATAAACCTCATTTTATAAGATTTTTCCACAAAGATATCTAAATATCTAGTTTCTCTCAATTTTAATGGGATTGAGGCACTTCAATAAAACCATGGATCTCAGCTGTAATTTTAATATATATAAATGGAAATTTTTATTTTTATTTTACCCTCACAGGATATAGTTAATTTAGAAGTCATTTAGAGCTTAGGAGTTTCTAATGGACATTAACTTAGATGTGAAGTCCCCAGAAAATTTCACCTCCCTTCAGTGAGCCTTGCAAAGGTTTTCTGAAGTTTCCATTTTCTTGACCAGCTAAAATATACTTTACTACTTTGTTTTAATACCATTTCCAAAAGCAAGTGATTTTGTGTGTGCATATATCTTTGTCTGAAAATATATTAATAAAATTTAACTATCCCTACTCAAAAACCAGACAGAAAGAAGTTAGGTGTTAATTTCTATGGTCTATTTATTGATCTCACCATTCAATTGTTTGTGATCCTTCACTTATTCTCTTGTCTAGCCTACATATTTTCTTTTGTTAGACAGAAAGTATTTAATAACACATGGGGTTTGGACTATGCCAACATTTACACTGTAGCATAAGGCATTGGAAAAAGTCTATCACTTAATCTGTACCTTATACTCTATGTATACAAAATAACAAATTAGAGTCTTGGTATTGCCCATAGCGAGATGCCACAATGCCATCTGCAACAGCTTGCCGCCCGTGGCGTATGATGGCCAGAAGGACAGAGCAAACTGCAGAGTAGCTGCCACCTCGTGCTGCTGAATATTCCCGCCCAGCACAGGCAGCGGCAGCCAGAACACTGATGTGCGCATTGACGTTTTCTATTCCATTGCAGTTTTGACTGGAAAAGCATTATCTGGCTCTGAAAAATATACAGTATTATGAGGCTATCCAAATAATTATAATGGCTGTGACAGAGTTTACCCACATAAACATATACCCATAGCCTGAGAAGCCCTCCTTGTGTTTGAGTCAGGAGTGCTCTGGTAGTAAAATGTCTTCCCTCTTCCCATACTGACCTCACTATAAAATGGGCTGTTAAAAGCAAGACCTCTTTCCAAATTTTCTTTTTTGAAAGAGAATAAAATTTAACATAAAATTTGTATCTTGCCAGTTCTCTCCTTTTTAAAGATTTTCTTTGTGGCAGGGCATTTGAAAGAAGTATAATTGGAACTTGTCCCCATAGGCTAGGTCAGGGAATTTCACGCTTGCAGAGGCACTTCCTCAGATGGTAAACGAACCGCCCCTGAAGGTCTTGTATTCCTGTCTTCCCACCAGCTCTTCTGTCCTGCCTGTTACCGACAAGGTAAGCGACAGTAAACAGCAAAGTGGAAAATGGAGCAGCGGTAGACCGCTCCCCAGCCGGCAGAACTGAAGGATCAGAGCCTAGGTCACATTGTGTTTCTGTCCTTCCTACTGAAAGGTGTATCAGGCTCATGTGCCCAGGCGCTGGTGGGGGGCTGCGGGGGCCTGCGTGAGGCGAGGCCGGGGCCGCCCCATCCGGACACAGCCGGACACAGCCGGTTCCAGCCGCCCCAGCGCAGGGCAGGGCTCAGCCCCTCGGCCAGGCTGGGGCTACTGTTCCCTTATGCTCCATTTGCTACTAAAGGGTACACGCACACTGGGCCAAGTAGCAGGAAAATATATGTAGAACCAGAAAGGTTAAGATCAGATTTAAGAAATAATGTTAAGAATATAAAGACTTCTGTAGCTTGTTAGCTCAGAGGTGTTCTTCTGTGCAGGTGCCTCCCTCTATCAATACAACAGCAAAAAGCGTTCAACTAATAATATGAATCAAGGCCCCTCAAGAATGGGTCAAGGTCCAGAACTGAATTGTTTCACAAGAACTGTCATGTAATAACAATTCTTTTTCACTGAGGAATCTGTAGGCTGATCTGACCTACAAAAATCCCGTGCTGGGTGCCTTCAACACACAACAAGGTTTTCCTTGGTATCATGGTCCCTGAACACAGAAAGATTCTCTTTCTTCTTTTTTCCCTCCCCAGTTCTCCTACCATCCTCTCCTTTTGAGAGCAGGGCATTAGTATTCACTAAATGTGTCTTTGAAAAGGTTTAATCTCCTAGCAATTACTGATATGAGAGTTTCATTATATGTACAGTATGATAAATATTGAAGCGGTCTCCCAGCTGTTTTGATCAGTTTTAAACTAGGCACGCACAGTGGCGGCAATGATGCCCAGTGGGTGATGTCTGTCTCCCTGCAAGGGCAACTGCAGAGCCAGCGGGAGCCCTGGAGGGACACGGGGACTGCACACGCTTCCAAGCCAATGCTGTGGGGTCAGAGCCGTACGCAGACATCCTTGCAACTGCTAGAGCTTCTGATCAAACTCATGGTGTTTTAGTACAGATTACACCCAAAATCCATGCTACCGGCTGCTTTGAAATAAGGCCTGATTCTAAAATGGAAGCCCTATTCAGGTACTGAAAGACGTGAAGCACAGAGATTCCATATACTTAATTTGGACAGGAAGAAGATTGTACTTTATGTCTGCTCCTAAAGTTTTGTTATATCTGTGAATGTCACGGGATCAAGGAGAAACAGTGAATTCTAGTTACATACCTTATGGGAGAATAAGGCTGAAGACCAGCACTGGGAACCTACAATAGAACATGCAGGTCATACAGAAATACACTTCCGCCTCTCACCTGCAAGAAAATCTGTTGCAAAGTGACTCACATCTCAGAGCACACTGCAGTATTTACAGTCATTTTTAATTATATATTTCATAACTGCGTTTGATTCAGCAAGTGCTTTAAATTTGGGGGTGTCTAAGTCGCAATTTGCTCTGTCTCAAACTTTTACCACCATATAAAATTGTAATAAAAAGACTAAGGTCCACTTTGTAGCTGGTTACATGGTGCAACAGCACATAAGAAATCCTTTTCAATACAAACTAATTTTCCAGGGCCTGAAGAGGACAATTATGCTATTACATGCATATTTTGAAATGAGAGCAGCCAGCACATTCCTAAGACATTTCTGAGCATACCACCTCAGACCAATCCCTGTGCAAATAAGTATTTTCTGTGCTGGGCACAAGGGCTCTTCCCTTCTGTGTGACTTAACAACTCAGGCTACAAATATCTCCAGCAATAAGAGCACAAGAACTTGACTTGATTCCTCTCCTCTGTGTTTCCGTTCAGTATTTCTGGTGACCAGGAGTACCAGTCAGCATGACAAATAATTGAATCAACTACTAATTCAGAGCTGACCTTCAATGAAAGCACTGTTTAATTACCGAGTTTTTCTGAAGTCAGGCATAAGAATATTAAACCATTTCTGAACAGGTGCAGGAGGCACATGTTAATTTTCATAGCTAAGGTCATTACATACATATTTCTGCACCTTTTCCTGGCTTCCCTCCTGTCAGACGATTACTTTTGTATCTCTATGAAGACAAAGATGACTAAAAATCCTTCGTGTTCTTTTGGCTTTGACTTAGTGAACTCCTCTCTCCTATCTCCTTTTTCCTTTATACTACTTTAAAAAATAAGTCTAAATCCAATACTGAGGAAATTCATTATCTTGCAAATTAAAGTGATGAGATTAGATTAGCGCCTACATAGCTGAAAAGTACTTGTAGTATATTTTTTCATACTAATGTAGAGTACTCTCTTGGGAAAAAAAACTTCAGAGCAGAATTAAGGGACATTTTAGTATAAGCCTGGAAAAAAACCCACAACAAACAAACACCACTCACTGAGCAGGAAAAAGAACTATGTAAATTAACACATTATTGACAATCAGAATCATAAAAATTCTTCCTCTGAAAGCAAAGATCAATTTATACTTTAATCTATGAGCATGAGATGTAAACCAATAACTTTGCAGAACTGAAGAAGCGGGCTTCATGTTAGAGACTACTATTTTTTTCAGTCTTACTGCCTGAGGAAGTGTGAAAACACCCTCAAGAAAAAGTCAGTTCTAACAATATTGAGCTTATTCTCTCCCTCTTTCTTTGTTTCATCCTTCAGCCTTTGATGCTTTTTCAGAAGTAGTATTAAAAGTAGCCAACCCCAGCAAGAACATGAAGAATGTGTCAGAAACAGCTCCATGTTACAAAGTTTTCCTAAGGTACCAAATGTATATCTCTTCTACCAAATTATACTTCACTTGTTTCTTTGCTGGTAGAAGGAAGAGAATGGGAGGCAGGTACCACATTTCCAAGTTTAATAAAAATGGTGCAACAATTTATTTAATTGTTGAGAAATGTTGTAGAGGTTTTATTCACAAGGACAGAGATGTTGGTAGTCACAGTGGATTAGCTTGTTAAGGTGTGGTGGATTTGGGTTTGTTTGGTTTGGTTTGGTTTCATTTTGGGTTTTGTTTGTTTGGTTTTGGGGTTGGTTTTTTAAAAAAAAAAAAAAAAAAAAAAAAAAAACAAAACAAAAAAAAACACCACCGAACAACCACCCACCCACCCCCCCCGAGATTAGCTAGGAAATGCCAACACAGTTTGAAGCATCCCCAAAGAACAGACTGAGCGCATGTACAGCCACTGCTGGTGGCTCCATGAATGAAAGAAATTGAATGGTTTTTTTCTCTTTCTCCTTCACCAGAATAATACACACTGACTTTTATTACCCTCAACCTGCATTTAGAGCGAAGTAATTCTCCAGGAAATGTTACAATAGCTTGCTAGTCCCTAATCTTTACACGCTAGAGTCTGGTAGCATAAGTCAACATCCCATCAGCATTAACAGAGGATTGCTTCACTAAGAGTAAGGTGGGGGTTGTTTTGGCTGGGTTTTTTTGTTGGTTTTGGTTTTTGTTCTATTACACAGGAATTTTTTTTTTAAACCCTTTGTATTATTTAACTGGCTGCCTCCCTACCACAGTGAGTAAACACAGACAGGGTGCCAGGCTGGCGGTACATTTCATGCCTTGTTACAGAAAGGCTTCTGGTGTCTATAACAAATGGTGATGCCAGATGAATGACTCCTCTCATGAAGTCTCTTAAAGAAAGCCTTGTCATTGGTCTATGCACCTGATTCTTTCTAGCACTCTGCTTTTGAAACCTTGGCTATCATGGACTAGCTGCTGTAAATGTATTGTTAATTTTAAAAGTAAACTTAAGCTGATATCAGCTTTCATCATCAATTTCTGAGTCCCTGACTGGCTGTGTAAAATCATGGTTTCAAGGTCTTTTCTGTTGGTGGCAGCATTTTTTAAACAGAAAAGGCTCTAGGAATGGGGAAAGAGGATGTACCAGCTCTTTCCTAACTTTCCTAATACTATGCTGAGATTCAACCCCTGTGTCTTGGATAGCGATAGAGTACCCAGTCAGCAGGGCTCCCCTTTCCAGTGCTGTCCTCAGCACTGGTCTTGTATTCCTATATTTTGGTGTTAGTGGTCCCACAGCTGCACAGTCAGCCACGTTAGGGCAGGCTGATGCAACCAAAATCTGACTTTACAAAAAGGATTCATTTTCAGTCAGATAAGCCGTCTGATCTAGCCAACAGTGAAAACAATATTATTGAATATTCATATGTATTCCAGGATTTTACTACCAAGAGTGTTCTTTAAGCTCTAGTAGAAAAATACTAGGAAATTCTGGAAGCTTTAGATGTGTGGACTCCACAGAGAAGAATTTTTTCGTTAAAGCTGTGGTATTACTGCTCTGAATCAACTAATGGCTCAGTGATTTCAAAGATACTTCCCCCCCCCTTCATGTGCAGGCATTCAACTATTAGCAAGGACAACATTTTGATTCAAATCACCCCTAGGTCATGGAAATTAATATACTCATTCTGTTCTACTCTACTGAATTTGCCAAAAACAAAACCCCAACCAACCAACCCAACAAAATCTATTTCAATAAAGATTATTATAAATCATTTTTGTACTGATACAAACATGAGACAGTAGGAAAAATAATTGACCACACTGTTTCCTAAGCAAGCCGAGATTATTAGTGGTTATGTTAAATATAGACATTCACATCCAAGCCATTAATGCCTGTTTAAAATGCATCAATAATTCAGTAATTTTTAAGTTCAACCTGGGAAATCACCTTTTACAGATAACATACAGCACAGAACTGTTAGATCATGAGTCATCAAGCATGAAAAAGATAGAAATATGGCCAACTATGTCTTTTATGCACATCACCACACCTCAGTGTATTTCAGACCTCAGACTGTCCATGAAATTCTAATATGTTCTTATGCCAGAACAGTATCTCTTTGCAAGGCTTTGATCCCCAATTAGGGCATGTGATAGTGCAAGAGTGGAGACAAGAAACTGGTGAATTCGGCAGTACCAAAATGCTACATACTTTGGTACAAGAACCATCCCCTACCTAGAATCAAGGAGCAGAAAGTATTTTGTGGTACTTGCATTTCCACAGTGTATCTGTGTGCTATGTGGAAAAAAAAAAAATTAGGAGGCAAAGTACTCTCTGTGTCTCACACACACAAAGACATTATATAGCTCAGTCTCACCATGGTGCCTAGGTTCCTATAGTTTTATCATTAAAGATTTTGGTCGGTCAACTGTGGTGGTAATTATCTCACAAATTAACTGAGACACAGGAAAACCAGAATGTAAGACAAAATCTCACCTCCAGCAACAAAGTATAGGACTTCATTTTCCAGTAATATTTTCAAACCTAACACCAATGATGAATAAAGTTTCTTCTGGAATATTGCTTAGGTTACAGAAAGAAAGCCTGTTAGTCAGTGCCATTTACCTCCTGGTATCCAGCTTTTATCTGCTGACCTGTCACAATAAAACAATTCTGAAGATGTATTTTCAGATACAGGTGATTAGCACAGCAAGGAAAGCAGCAGAGTGAAAATTCTTTTTTCAGATAAGTGTTGCTTGCAAGGAGTGTAGGTAGAAGGAAAAGGAAAGAACTAATTAATTTGGCTACACTAGACTACAGTGCTTGAACTTTTGGGTTCTTTTTGGTTTTATTTAGTTGTTTGTTTGTTTGTTTTTAAATAAGGGTGTGTTGCTTTAAAATACTTTGGATTCTACACAGTGCTGCATGCGAATGTCATCTTTCCAATGCATTCAGGTGACAATGTAAATTTCCAACAGAATCCCAAACCTTGTCTTTAAAGAAGTGTTTAAATAAGGGCAGATGGCACCCTGAGATTTCACTTCTCCATTTTATTGCTCCAAGAGAGGTTCAAACTTTATTTCTGCTGTCCTGGATAGAGCTGGGCTATTATTTTTTTTCTTCTTCATTTTCATTTAGTATCTCCAACAATGGAGATCTCTCCCTGGTACTAAATGATGCTTACTGTTAGGAAGTTTGCATTGCATTTGTTGTCTGTTTTAGGGTATTTTCTTCTCATTTAAATTCACAGTTCATCCTTCATACAAGGAAAAGATTAAATTTCGTAAGTGTTGTGGCACAGACATTACCTACCCTTTACAACGTTCCAGAGTTTGGTATGTTATGAGATCACACTGGGAAGGGCAGTTGCTGATATAAATGAAAGGTTATGACTATTAGCTCTACTTCTCTACTTTCCTTTTCCCTTCTTCCATCTCTACTCAAGTATTTAATGATTATGCAAGAAGAGACATCAGACCTTAAAACCTGGGTTAAATGAATACTGCACATTAACCTGTAACACTGTGACTTTTGCATTGTTAAATCACAGGCTGGCTGAGGATGGAAGGGACCTCTGGAGGTCATCTGGTCCAACCCATCTGCTCAAGCAGGGCCACCTAGATCCAGTTCTCCAGGACCGTGTCCAGTCAGCTTTTGAATAGTTCCAAGGTGGGAGCCCCCAGAACTTCCCTGGGCAACCAGATGTCAGTGCTTTGTCATCCTCACAGTGAAAAATTGTCTCCCAATGTTCAGAGGGAACCTCCTGCATTTTAGTTTGTGCCCATTGTCTCTTCTTCTGTTGCTGCACACCACTGAAGAGAGCCTGGCTCTGTCCTCTTTGCACCCTGCCTTCAGGAATTCATACACATTGATGAGATTCCCCCAGAGCCTTCGCTTCTCCAGGCTGAGCAGTCCCAGCTCTCTTCTCAGCTTTTTGTCACAGGAGAGATGCTCCAGTCCTTTATGAATCTTTGTGGCCCTTTGTTGGACTCTCTCCAGTAGCTCCAACTCTCTTGTACTGCGGAAGCCAGAACTGGACACAGAACTCCAGGTGTGGCCTTCCCCAGTGCGGAGTAGAGAGAAGGATCCTCACTTGACCTGCCGGAGACACTCCTCCTCATGCAGCCTAGGATGCCATTAAGCTTCTTTGCCACAAAGGCATATTGCTGACTCCAACTTGCTGTCTCCCTTTTACATTCTAATATACAGGTTTTTTTACTTTTTCTATAATATAATTGATTTTCACTATATTTGTGGCCTCTCCTAAACTCCTCCATCCTCGGTTGCATTTGTTTATCAGTGTTACAGAAAACATAGTTCAATTTTTTAAAACCGCAATTCTGATAACGTGATCAGGGTTCACATCTAAAGGCAAATAACTGCTTAATCAGTGCCCTCACTGAATAATTGCTCAATCAGAGGTGGAGGTCTACCACAGTAAAATTGGAAGACCTAGGGCTCTGGGCTGTCTCTTCTACTATTTCCTGCACACATATGTAAAACCACATACTGCTGCAGAATCAGAGGCCTTTGAAAATTAATGAAAACCCAAAACATAGGTTTGGAAGTTATACATTAAAATAAGGTAATTTGTCAATGTCCCTATATCATCACAGACACTTTAAGAAAGACACTTTAAGAATTCTTATTACAGAATTCTACATAACAGGAAGAAAATTGATTGCTGACATATCATTGCTAATTCTGCTATTCCTCTTTTACACAAAGGAACTCTTAACCATCTCCCAAACAACAAGAAACGACTAATGCATTTTTTAGTTTTTGCTTACTTCATTCCCACAGCAGCATAAAGATACACACTGACATACAGGCTGGCTGAGTAAGGGAGGCTGGCTGCAATGTGAAATAAAGTAGTGACATTAGGGAAAACCTGGCAGGCAAAAATCTCAGATTCAAATCAGACCCCCAAACTTTTAACAGCAGCAGCTAATCAGCTGAGGTTGGTGAATTAATGCAAGTATGCACCGAAACTCACATTATAAATTTTTCTAAGGTTGCTTTCTGTTCTACCAGTCTCTTGCTCTAACATCAATATGCCAATGGTTTGAGCAGACTGTGAGGCAGTAGAAGTCACTGGGAGTTATTTTCCTCTTTTACACACAATAATGATGACTTGTGAATAATGCACATGTGTTACAATGCTTGTTTCCACAGGCTGCTGTAATGATTACATGTCATTAGCTAAACAAAGAAAAATCTGGGAAAAAAAAATAAAATGAACAGTCTGAAAAAAAAATATCTGTCTCAAGTTATACTTCAGTTATTACAAGCTTAGTTTACTGCCTTTGTAGATGAGTTTGTTGCAGGCTCCCTTTTCAGCCCCCCTGCATAAACAACCTCCCCACCAGAACCAGACAAACCAGGACCAAGTATAATCAAGCAAATAATGTTAAAGAAAGTAATGAAAAGCACAGGAAAAATTATCATTTTTCTGTCTGGATGAATGCTCTTTCTCCTTCAGAATGCCTCCCACTTAGTAATGGGAAACATGAGAGAATGTGAATTTAGAAAAGAAGATTAAACAAAGAAAGAATAAATTCTTTACTTTTAAACAACTGGAGCTCACTCTTGAAGTCTGCATAAAGATACAATCTTCCAGCAGCTGAGGATGTTTTAACTGTTCTCTTCATGGCTGATAGGTGAGCTTCAGTTCTCCCACTAACCCACACAAGCCAGCATTCCCACTCGATGTACTGGATGGCTGAGATTTTGCTGGATCTGAGGGAATTCAGCACTGTACTTTACCCTGGACTACTTCTACAATCATTGGTTTGATACAATTGTTTATGCATTTTATTAAAACTCTTGGTTCAATAAAGGCTGCAAGATCAAATATCATTCTTTTGAATTATGCAAAATTTTATTATACATATTGTAAATAAAGTCTATGAAACATTAATCAACTTCAAAAAGGTTTCATAAGAAATCCATGCAATGTTTCCTCATTGGTATATTTAGAAAGCTATGATTTTGTCATATTTATGAGAAGAGGTTAAATTTTTCCGGAAAGTAAACTGCTCTGTGCAACTGCTATCAAGACACATGCAACTATATCAACTGAATTATTGTTTTGTTTACCTTTTATGCAAAAGCGTAAGCAACATAAAAGCCATCAGAACGAGACATTAAGTACAAATCAGCCACCTACCTCAGTGTGTATAAGACTATATAGAATTGCTAACACTAGACTTGAAAAAGTTCCGAAATTATCAGCATTTTAATTGTTCAGAGACATCCACTACACCAGAAACATAGTTAAGCTCTCACAAGCCAGTGAGTGTTCACTCTAGGCTTATGCAGAGAGTAAGACAGAAAGGACAATGCTTGGTAAGTGCTGCAGGGTGCTGAACCAGAAGCTGACTAATTTAAATGACAACTCCTGAAAAGATTTTATGGACTTTAAGGGAGAGTTTATGTGAGGCAATCTAGAAAATAGGAGTACAAAAAAGAGGATGAAAATTGACTGGATCTAAGGGGTTTTTGGTTTCGATGCAAGGAAAATTATAATATCAACACCAGAGCCACACATCATCCCAAATGAAATTCTGGTTTGCAAACCACACACTTTTTGAAGACACTATTACTGAAGATCTGGAAATATGTTGGCTTTTTTGTAGTTGCACTGCTTTCCCATCAAGTAAATACCGAGATGATTTATCAAATTACACAGTAGACTAATTGCATGTTAACCTAAACAAAAATTGTAAAGGAAAGTGGATTCACAAACTTACCATATGGAACAGTTCAGATAAAGAATAATGTTTTATTTATAGCATTTATTTCAATCTAATGTCTTTATCAGGAGGAAGATATTTAAAAAAAACCCAAAAGAATAATCAGGTGCCAGATTTGCCAGAGTATTCTTAAATTTCTGTAAAAACTTCAAAACTTTCAGAAAGATAAGCAAGAAAACCTTTCAGTTAAAATACATTAAGATAATTATAAGGTATAAGGTACAAGAATGACTGAAAGAACTAGATAAGCTAAATAAACATAGAAGGCAAATGTCTATAGAAATGGTAAATGAAATACACAGGAGCAGCATCATAAGGCCAATGCTGTTAAAATGATAATTAATGAGCTTCCTGATAGAATAGACAGAATAAGAGTTTTGGTGTATGGCATTTGATAATATTGTATGTATTAGAAGTGAAAATGATAGCATTTTAACCTTGTAATTAAATTCATCAAATACAAAATATTAGAATCCTATTTGTATTATGAAAGCTTAAATTAATTTTACTAAGAATATTTACTAAGACATCAAGATTATTTTATTAAAATTTCAGGAATAAAAATAAGAATATAGAAGTATAGGGTCCTTACATAACATAGTGGTGTTTTTTTAAGAATTTCTTGTGTCTATAAATCAATGCACCTTACGAAAGGAAGCTAAGCATTACCTTAGCTTAACTATTATCTTAATTTTACTAATAGAAAACAGAAGCACAGAAAAAGGAAAGAAATGCCCAAGGAAACAGACAAGCAGGAACAGAAGTGAAAATTACAGTCCAGGCTCCTTAAGGTTAGTACCTACTGTTACAAATTATAGTATATTTAAACAATAAATTGTAATATTAAATAGCTTATGTTTTTCATGCTTTTTGTTTATTTTTTCACTAAATTCAAGTCGGTTTATAACATGTAATGCTTTTTTCTCAGAGATGTCTTTGCAGCAGTGTCTTTGAGTCGCTATAGCAAGGGGCCAATTTAGCAGTTGGATCAATATCAACTCCATAGACTTCGGTGTAAGATTAACCATGCACAGACTCTGTCCAGAATGCAACTATGACTGAGGTAAGTGGAAACCCATTTTCTATTGTAGAGAGACAATAAAAGCAACTTCTTTCTTCTGCAGAAATCATTTCAAAGTGTCTTGCCTATCTGCAAAGAACCGCTGTAAAATTCTAATCAGATCTGTTTGTTATGTATTCGTTTTCCTTAGCTAACTTTTAAGTTTACGATTCATACACCACCACCATATCTGGTATCCCAGCTTTTTATATTCTCTACTCCAGTGCCCTCCTTATGTTTTCTTTTTAGCCCACCTACACTTCTCTCCTGGCTCAACAACTAATAATTTGCTCTCATTAAAAACAAACAAAAATTGTAACAGCTAATGGTGGGGAGTGTGTACATACTTAGCACTTTTCAGATGAAAATATCAAATGGGCTTTCTAAATGAACTTCACAAAGAATAGACAAATCAATTAAAAAACCCTGAGAAGAACCTAACGAGAAGCATGAGAAAGAAAATGTACTCATACAACACAAGTCTTGTGCTCTAAATATAATAGATGATTAATTCTAATGGGCTGTAAACACTCAAGCAGGAGGATTTTGAACGAAGAATTAATCTAAGAGTTATGCCATTAAGAAGAAACCTTCAGTCAAACTGTAGGAAACTGCTTCACGCAGACATTTACTGTAATGGATCAGTACCTTTATAGTTTGCTTCTGATCCAAGAATATACATATGACAGCAACATGTACCCACACTGGAAGAATTACAAAGCATATGCACTTAACAACGGATAAGCATACAGTCCATACGTGATCTGAAATAGAAGTGCAGAACAGATTCAGCCTAAAGTAAACATTTATCATAAACCAAGTTTCTTTAAAAACATTTCTGACTGCTTGCCAGCTTGCTCAGAGTGACTGTTTAAATTCTTTCTTCTTTTTCTTAAGCTTTTAACTTTGAAGGGCAAAACATGACAATGGTAGCAAGAAATAGTGGAAGCTTTATCTGTTTCTGTTTGGGTTTGCGTTTTTTTTTTTGGGGGGGGGGGGGAGTGTTTTTGTTGGTGTTTGTGTGTTTGGGTTTTGGGTTTGTTTTTTTTTTGGTTGGCTGGTTTTTAAATACTCAGTGCAAACGACTCATCCTTACCTACTGTTCAGAGGATCTTCAAGTTTGCAATCACTTAAAATAGAACTAGGGTAAAATTACATAAAGTCTTGCAGATATTGAAAGTCATATAATCCATAATAAAATATAAACGTTAATTTATTAATAAACTATGAAGCCACAGATATTAAAAGAAAATTTAATTCCAGGATCTTCTCTTATCCAATATCTGGTTTCATCTTGCCAGAGGGCACTCTTTTCACTAGTTTTCGACTGACACCATAAAATAAAAAAACATCCGAAGTCGAAACACAAAACAACAGCATCTTCCTTATTTTTAAAGCTAATGGTGAAAAAAATTATGCTTCCTGCACACAACTATGAGAGGATGCCTGTGGCCCTTATTTTCTCCTGACAAACACATTTAATTACAAAAGTGTCTACCTCTAACTAGATTGTCAGAGATAGGATTTTAATATATCTTCTATATTATTATATTTTTCTATATTTATGTAAGTATTCTGGCTATAAAAATGAAATTATTTTAATCAAGGGATAATCAGATAACTGGATATTCAAAACAGCGCTATTCAACTACAGTTGACAAGTGTCTTTCAGAAAGTTAATTTAGTTTCCTTCTCTCTTTTTTCCCCCTAATTCATAACAGAAACAGTTATTTTACCTTACAGGCACTTATCTCTAGCCCCAGATTGCTCCACTAAAGGACAGTATACCAGCCAAATTGCTGAGACTTGGCTACTGTTAAGCTCCAGCCAGCCCAGCTGTAGACAATTTTAGAAGTCACAGATGCAGCTATAACCACTGGCAAACCTGATATATCCAAGGCTGCAATGAAGGCTCAGAGTTCACTTCAGATGTTCTGGCAAAGCAGGACAGCTAAAAGAAAAAAAATCTGAAAAACAATCTCACCATTATCTACTCGTGTACCAGCGGTTTGCCTTCAAATGTACTTGTAACAGTGGGAAATGGCATCTTATGTATTTTTCTTCTAATAAGTGTTTGCATATCTTTAGTTCTACTTCCCACTCCTGTGAGTCATTTTCTTGTTCTCCTGCCTCACTGATTTGGCTAGTTACTTGCTAACTGCAGCTTATTTGCACTTAAAACAGCTATTATGTTTCATCATATCTAAATAATTAGGCTAATGACAGCAGGTTTATTTCTGTTGATTCAATAATACATCACAGATAATATCAACATTGCAAAGTCTGCTTATTTAGGAATCATTAATAAGGCCTTTCACAAAATCACAAAGTTGGCTAATAAGCTTCATTCAAATATAATAATGATGATGTAGTTAGCTTTATTTTATTTGCTTTTTGCTCCTGAATTCTTACAGTGAAATGATTTTTTCTTCCAGTTTTTCTCCACTATATAAACACCCAAAATTTACTTCCAAAATGAATGAAAAACAACCTTCTCATGTATTCAGTTGAATTTAGGAATGCCGATGTAAAGAAAAAAAAAAGCAGCAAACTAAATATTGTAGCACTTCCCATATTATCATATAGATATTTACTGTTATTTATCATTGATAATATTATGATATTATTGATATCCACCAAACAATGTCAGTCCTCTCCATCTCACAACATACTACAGGCAGTATAAGAGAATGCGTAGATTTCAGCTGGAGATTAAAAAGACAAGTCCATCCCCACACAGACATTAAACTGATGCTCTCCTTGATCTTTGGCTGAGCAAATATTTAAATTACAAGACCATTAAAAACACACATTCACTTAATTGGAAGAGTTGTCTGACTATAACAAATTTGAATGTTTTTGCCAGTCTTGGACATATAACTGAAGTCACGAAGCTAAACTCAGGTTGCAGTAATGCAGAACCAGACCTACAAAACTTAACAGGTTTGCTATTGGAGGCAAGTGAACTACCAGCAACAACAAAAATGAATACTTGCTTTGAAAACATTACCTTTAGTATCAGAACTAGCAAGGAAAACAGGTGTCTTGGAACATAATTAGGAGTTACTTATTATATTTTTTTTCTAACATCAGTCAAAAAAGATGGATTGGGAGGTTAAATATCAAACCTAAGTGAAACTGCATCCCATGCTGTTGTACCCCGACATAAGGTTTACCTTAAAACAAAAGCACCGAACACATGTGTATCTAATCGATTCTGATCAGAACTGGAACTAGAACACCTGGGGTAAAAAACCAAACAAAAAAAACCAAAAAATCTCCAACAACCAACCAACAAATCCCAAGGACACAGCTCAATTTAGATACACAGGGTAGAGTCCTGTCGCTCAGAGGATACAGTACAGCCATTGCTAGTAACAGGCCACAGTCCTTGCACTGAGTTTGCATGGCCTCAGGACTGAGGCTTGCAGGCTGGCTTGGTAGGAGCCTTCCTTCGAAGGCTGGGAGCTTTGTTTTTACTCTGTTAAACAGCAACTGTAACTGTTCTAAAGGTCAGGTGGCTGGTGCTGAATTTGTTTCATGTCTGATTGTCTTTTCATAGTATAAACATTTACATATATATGCACGTCCACACAGTAGTAATAAGGTGTTATTTTGTGTGGCCTGAGATACTTCTGAGTAAAGCAATGATGCAGTATTGAAGAATATAGGCCTGGTATGACTGCAAAGGCCTTGCAAGTTGGCACACAAGATGCGGGCACAGGGTGAAAAGACATGGAGGCACTGGAGAGTCAAAGGTTTTAAATGGCTCGTCTACTGTCTATTAAAGAAATCCAGAAATTAACCCAAACCAAATATTGGGAAAATTTTGGGAAAACCAAATTTTGGGAAAAAAAACAAAAATGTTTAGGGGTGAGAAAGAGAACAAAGAACAAGTATCTAACACAAAAAGAAAGCACTGTGTTAGAAAATTCAGATATCATGTGGTACTGCCGATCAATGAAGAAAGAGCAAGGTGTTGAAGCACATGAGAAAACACATAAGAATAGACCTATGTGAATTGAAAGGAAATAAGAGGAGAAAGAGGAAATGCCTTCAACATCATGCTCTTTCCAGTAAGAACTTGGGACACTGATGACCTGCTGCAAACTCTTCTTCTTTGAGTGAGAGTAGTTCTTTAACCTTAGGATTGAGAGGCAGGGTGGAAGAGTGAGCATAACCCTGGAGAAAGGGGTAAATATTAGATGTGTATGTATGACATTTTAAACTGTATAATTATTGAGTGGTTTTCTTTAATAATTTTAATAATAATAACATTTCTGTAATATTTTTTCTGGGTTTTCCTTCTTTTTTCCTGTAATAACTAGATATGGCCTAATAATAATTATTTGATAATACTGCTTTTTCAATTATACCAAGAATAACTTCTTGGCTCTACAGAGAAGGTTTGTTTCCTTTCTGCCCGTAAGAAGATTTTTGTACATAACAAGGTGGTTCTTTTCCATTTGGCATGGTCCCCAAACCTCACCGAAACCCCAAGGTGGATGCAAGGCAAGTAGCATGACAGAAGGAGCTCTAGAGTCATGTGATTACACAGAGTGCCTTCAGGCATAGTAAATGCACAAGAACTGAAGAGTTTCTGTTGCAGTAACTGAAAGACTGGGAACACTCATTAGTCACTGCTCCTTAGCCAGAAGCTGGGAGCAACCACTTGAGAAGCAACAACTGACTGGCATCGGTGTATGCCCCTACCTTCTTTGTGGCTTCAGTGGTTTACTGCCAAAAGAGATGAGGACCATCACCATGTCAGGCAGCCAGCATAAGCTGAAGCAAGTAAATAGCAGCTCACTAAACTGCCTCCCAAAATGCTCTGTGAGGTTATCCAACCCCTTTTGGGAAAGATGGAAACATCAGCTTAAACGACTAGTAATTGCACTAAGAAAAAACAGGGCTGGGCTGGGCAGGGCTGGGCTAGAATAGAATAGCATAGCATAGCATAGAATAGCATAGAATAGCATAGAATAGAATAGCATAGCATAGCATAGAATAGAATAGATTTCAGTTGGAAGGGACCTACAACCATCATCTAGTCCAACTGCCTGACCAATTCAGGGCTGACAAATTAAAGCATGTTACTAAGGTCATTGTCCAAATGGCTCTTAAACACTGACAAGCTTGGGGCACGGACCACCTCTCTAGGAAGCCTGTTCCAGGAACAGCAGGCTAAGTAAACATATGTAGAAGACACAGCTGCAATAACTACATATCCTAGCTTACCTCTGTGAATTCCCCCTACTGCAAACAAGCGATGAGTGATGAGGACATAACAGACCACACAAAAATGTCTGAAGGAAGGCTACTCTCACGGTCTCGTACCAGCTGCAGGGAAGGCAGCATTCCATGCCATGGCTGCTTTTATGTCCTGTTCTCCTTACCAGTCCTCCTAAAAGTGGTTGTTGGAAGTCACTGATAGAGGCAAGATGCTAACTTCTTTCCTGTTTAGGGGGGCTATTTAAAATGGTTGGTTTTAGTCTAAAGAAAAGTCAATCCCACTTGGCTCCCTCTATAATCAACAGAAGTGGAAGGGTCCCTCTGAAGGGAAAACTATATCCATTCTCTGAACCATGACATGGAAGGCCCTCTATTTCTAGTAAATTGAGAGTAAAACGAATCAAAAATTAACCTTTATGAATACCCCCTTAATCACTAAAAGCTCAGGTATACCGATATTTTGCATGATGCCACTTTGATTGTATCTGTCGGCTAAATAAACTGCTGCAAGGACAGGAAAACAGATTTTGAAATGTTTAGAATTCTTGGGAATTCACCTGCCTGAAAAAAAGAACCTATATAAACTCATTCATAAAGGTTACCCTTCTCTTTTTCTCATCTGCACTTCTTTGTTCAAAACACAGAGCTGCAGTCCAACAGCGTTTTACATTTCCCAAGCTGAGTGCATGAAGTGCTTTCTGTACTCAGACCTCACCCACTGCACCTGTGCTAACACAACACCCTTACGAGTGCCTCTTACATGACAGCCAGCAGCTCTGGAGGCAAACAAGTCCTCTGCTAGAGACAGGCTCCAGTTCTACAAATGAAATAGAAATTTTCTCATAGCAGAAGTCCTTATGTCTTGTTCTCCCTCTCAAGAGGGACTCTGAGCAACCAGAGACAACAAATGATTCCTTGTAGATACGCCAATGACACATGCACACACGGAGGAAATACCTGTAAGATTCTGTTTTCTCTTTTTGAGTTTTACTCTTATTTTGCTATTTTGGATACTACTCAAGCTGCTTTTGATGTTTTGGGCTTGCCCCCCACCCCCCAAGAAGTACAGTGGACATGAACTCACAGGTGTCTTTACTAAATTTCATTTGTTTTCTTATCCCTTCCAGATATTCCTTTGGAATAAAGATAACATCTCAGTGCTGAAGATATAATATGAATAGTAACACATCACTTAAAGACATATTGAAATGTAAGTTTAGTCCAGCAATTTGGTTTCCTAAGCGTTTGCTGGAAAACCAAACCAAACCAAGCCTGGGCTAGCACGCTGAAATACTCTATGGCGTGTATTTGGAAAATATATCAGAACAGAGAGACATTTCTTAACTCAATAAAAACTCAGAAAGATTACATGCGTTTTTTAGGTGTTAATAACAGGCTGATTAAATGTTGAGCTATTGCATTTCACTACAACAAATATTGAGAAAAAAATTAAAAGTATGTCGAACTAAATTTTAAACTTACAGCAAAGACTGAAAAAAAGAAAATATATGAAAAAACAAATCAGATGCTTTCAAAGATAACGTATATAAAAGATGATGTAAATTTAAAGATTGTAGCACATGTTTTTAATTTAAAACACACCATATTTTTGCAAGGCACTCATATATCCTTAATAAACCATTCTGAAATCTAAAATAATGTCAACAGATTCAATTCAACAGAAAATGGCTTTCAACAAAAGCCACTGCTACTTTAAAATAATGAAATAATTTTCTTCCATAATTCAACAAATACATTTTAATAGGCATTGAATATCATAAAAGTTGATTCCTGTCTTCAAATATCCTATTACATATTTATATATACACTACAATTTTTGTGTACAAAGATAACAACAGAGCTACACATTAAATTGATAAATACATTACTAATGCCATACATCAGAGGTAAGATGAAATACATGGCTCCCAAGACATAAAGGACTATTTCATTACTATTTTGCATTTTAAGTCTTTCTGAAACTGAAACCAATCTTTTTCTTAAATATGAATGCATAGCTGCTTCCCTAGTACTAGGTACTTCAGAAATATTAGAAAAAGATGCCATAATTACCCTTTTGTTTTCTATCACACAGTTGCTAATAACACTGTAAGTTGTTTGTTCTTTCCTAGACAGACTGCATGTGTTTGCAAGTTTCAGAAACACACAAGTTTTAGGCTGAGACTTTCCATGCTTAGCTCATTTTAGGCAGGCAGCCTTGAAAGAGGATCCTCAATCTTCAGCAAAGGGTACACACATGAAAAACATTCTAAGCATCCATTAACACTATCAGAGAAAATGTTTAGAATTTTTCAGGAGAAACAGTGTAAATATCCTCACGTAGCTTATCATACGTGTTTAAGGAGAATTAAAAGATTTTAAAGAAATCTCTTCAAGAAAGGGACCAAGTAAGATTTTTAGTAAATCTTTGTCAAGCCACAAGTCCCCAGAAAGTGCCGCGCCTTAACTGTCAACATTCATTCATGGCTTTAGTAATGTAAAAACCTCTGATTTCACCGAAATCATTCACATAAGTGTACTGGAATCTATGAATAATTAAGACAAAACCTTCCCAATGATTTAGGAATCTGAAAACAACAAGGCTATTCATTACAGTTAAGAGATTTCTGAATCTTTATAAATACCTTCATTTTACAAACAGGGCAGCTCAGATCCTGGGCCAACAGGCGTAAGGAGATGAAAGCTATTATTTTTAAAAGCTGTTTAGCTAAGCAGAGATGCAAATTTCACACTTAATACAAAAAACTTTGATTATCACAACCTATATTTTCAAATAAAATGCAGTGCATATTCACATTAGACAGAAAAAGAAATATGCATAATACATTACAGGTTGAGATATCTTTGCAGTGTTCCAAGAAAGCTTCAAAGTCTGCATTAGCTTTAAAAGTTTCTATTGCTACTGACCTAAAATACCTAAAAAATGGGGTAATGCATTCTGATTTTGCTTGAATTAGTCTTCTAGACAACTGCCTTATATCAAACAGTTAATAAATGGTTCTACAGAATGTATGTTAGAGAAATTTCAACACAACCCCCAGGGCAGCCCAGTGTTTCAGAACAGTTTTAGGTGGAAGCCAGGACTAAGAAACAAACAACATATCGAAAACGATGGAAACTGATGATGATGCAATCTCCCTTTTCCAGATGTCCTAATAAATAATCATTAAGGTTCACATCTGGTAAAAAAAAATCTATATGAACAAAAGAGCTGTTTTATTGGATTGCGTAATTTGAAGTAATAGTGTCTGTCCAACAATGACGAGTATTAGCTGTTTATGAAAGTATATATTATATAAATAGAATTATATGTATATTATATATATACTTTATATATATTATATAATATAAATAGAATATAAAGTCAGTCTTTCCCACAGAAATGTGAGAAGAGGGATATCCTGCATTTTGTTGTGTATGGAAATACTTCACATTAATTTATCCAATTATTCCTGACTTATATTTTTCACATCTAAAACATCCAGTGGCAAAACTTTGGAGAATAGCATTACATAGCATGAAAAAAAAACATGAGTCATTGCTTGATCATTTTATTGAGTACATAATCCTTGCCTTATGAGTCATATAATTATAATACAATATTCAAATCAATATCAGTAATAATTTCAGTCTATCACTTTTCTCTCATTTCACTCACCTGTCAACTCTTTCCCAAGGTAAAGAGCTCTAGCATGTATTTAATGTCTTCCCTGTACAGAAGCTATTCCATACCTCCGACCATTCCTTTCACCTTACCCTGGACTACACCCTTTTTAGACATCGGGTAACGAGAACTGCTTACAGCGAGTACATGTAAGACGAATACAAACTCCAGCAGAGACAGTCCTATATTTTCTGCACTGAATGCCTTTCCTGAAAATTGCTAAATATTCCATTTGCTTTTTTTTTGACAGCTGTCAAGCACTGAACTAATGCTTCTGAGAACTCCATCTGATGTTTCCAAGAAAGGCTTCTGCGCAATAATAATCATGCACTCCCTCCTTGAGAACAGATTTCCATCCATTATGAAATTCTGAAAGAGAATTTTATTCTGTCACTTAATCCTTCAGCTTTCTGCACTTTCCCAGTCAGTCTTAGTTTCGTCTGTTCTGAATAATCCTGTCTCAACAGACATTTATGTCATTATTTTGTCCCTTTTACACACCGAATAGTACACATTCCCGTGGACTTCTACCTATAAACCGCCTTCACTGTAAAAATTCTTCATTTATTCACACCAGTGAAATACTAGTGGGTCTGCCTTCATTACACTTTAGCCGCCTGGTTCACTGGATGTGCACCTAGAATTTCTCCATCACTACTCTCTGTGATGAGAGGAAGACCCTCTAAGCTATGCTACAGACGTGTTTTAGGTTACTGCTCTCTTCAGGCTGCATTTTCCCACTGACCTTATCTTTACAATGAACCCAACTCGTCTTGGCTCGGTATATTCTATGTTTACTATCTGCACTACGCGCCCTTTTATCAGCAACTATTTCATCTGCCACTAACCCAATACTGTGAAATCACTCTGCAATTCTATCGATTTCTCTTTAATAATTGTGTCATCAGCAAATGTTTTTTGTCTTCCAGTTCAACCTTTTCCCACGTCTTCCACTGACACTTCAGTTCAAGCAGTTTATCCCCCCATCTTTGGATGAGAACCTTCCTGACTTTAATGCAGAGAACATCAGTCTATGGAATTGGGTTTATTTTCAGGTGGCCTTTCCACACTTTTTAGGACTTTTATTCTTTCCATCCTACACTATAAGCAATGGGAGGGTTGTCCTCTCTCTTCCATCAGTGTCAAGCCCAGAAAGTACATCGGTGAGGGACAATATCTCCACCTGGAATGAAGCATGAATCTGTATAGTATTTCATTCCCTAACCTAAGGGAAATAGGAGAAACATCCCATGAGGAGGAGAAGTGGGATGGAACAGAAAGAGGAGGGATGGGGATGAGCCTGGAGCAGACTCTTACTGAAACCTCCACATTGGGTGGAGACAAAACAGTATGCGTGGTAGTTTCCCCACTTTTTCAGACGACCTTGAACAATAATAAAGGTCTCCCAAGAAACTATGCAGGCAGTCCTAGGATATCATGGAGGAGAATTTGTTAGGGGGCTGTTTACAAGGACCTTCATTTGGGGCCAGTGGTCCCAAGGAAATAATTTATTACCATCGGGTGCACCCACTGTGGACACAACCACAGCCAATTTAAATATGGGCCATTTTCTTTAAGAATATGAACCATGGAAGAGTGATATCGTATTACATTGAAGTGGCTTTTAGGGACAATCAGAACACGATACAAATATCCCTAAAACTACAAAGAATCGTAATATTTCATTTAACCGCACATCAGATGTTACAAAATCTTTTTAGCATTTCAACAAGTGAATTTTAGAGCTGCTTTACAAGTATTGTTTTAAGAATTTGCCTACTCTCTCTTTGGTACACAATAAAGCACAAATAAAAGCCTAGCTGCAATGCTATTCATCAAGTTATGCAAATGCAGGTTTTCTAATGTAGTTAAACATGAAGAATAAAAGAACAATTTTTTTCCCACAACCTATTAAATAAACATGAGCTATATTGTTTCATGCACACCTGTAGGTTTTAAACCTAAACGCTCCTAATCACATTCCTTAAAATAACATTCCTGAGTCAGTAATAAGAAGTTCCATTGATGTGCCATACAATTACTTCCGTAGTATGTTTTATTTTCTAAGCGTGCTTATCAGTAGCTAAGAGCTAGAATAAAATATTTCCAGATTAATATTATTTGAAGCCCCACAACTCATGTAGTCAGAATTTTTGCCTAAAATGACAAAGCTACCCCCATGAAACCGATTCTGCTCTGATACATTCAGATCCTATTATCTGAATATTCCCAGTGTTTTAGTAGTAAAACTGGTCATCTCTGAAAGTGTGCACCAGTGCACATAAGAGAATATAGACCAGCCACAGATGGGAGAGCTGTCATTCTGTCATTGCCCTTGTACCTTCAGATTTAATCCTGTATAGATGTTGCTAGATGTTGCTATTTGCAAGCGATTTTTGCATAATCATATTTCACATTTCTGCTGTTAGGAGTCATCTATGATTATTCTGCCTCCTGTAGGCATGCTTTACTTTATAGCTATCTGTTGTATTACTAGTGACCAAGTTGCAGAAAGTTGTTTGTCGGACAAAACAAGCCCTACTGCCTGGAGGATAAGACTCAGAACCAGAAAATAGAAATATCTGGAAACCATAACTCATGCTGAAATTTTCTTTTGGGTTTCAAGGAGTCCAAGCAGCAAAGCAATTGATTTGTACTTCAATATCCTAACCTGACTTATACAAAACACAGAAAACCACCTTAAATTATTTTGGCTCTGCAACTTTTATTACTTGTAGACTGTGCAGATCTAAAAATCAATAGCACACGACAACTTGGTCTTGATAAAAACATAATTTGTGAAGGATTTCAGATCAATCTTTTCTCAGTGTAGACCCAATATATATAGATATAATTTTAGCTGGGTCATTTAGCTGTGCAAAATATCCCTCAAGATAAAAAAAAAAAAACCAAACAAACCAACCAAACTCTCAAACAAACAAAACTACCACCCCTCCAGTGTTTCTACTGCACCACTTTTTCTCTTTTCCAGATGCGCTCATAAAACTTCGTACCTCTGGGGTGCAGATGAAGGAAGCAGAAACTTCACCGTGAACAAGAAGAAAAGCAGCAGTTTTACAGTGTACTGGGTCTGGCTGGGATAGGGTTAACTTTCTTCATAGCATCCCATATGGTGCTGTGTTTTGGTTTTGTGACTGGAGTTGTTGGTACCACACCAGTGTTATTGCTATTGTCAGACTATTGCTGAGCAGTGTTTGCACAGCATCAAGGTCGTCGTCTTTTTTTTTTTTTTTTTTTTCTTTCCCTTCCCTTTTTTCCCTCGCTTTGCCTCTCCAGTGAGTGGGCTCAGGGTGCACAAGAAGTTGGGAGGGGTCACTGCCAGGACAGCTGGCTTGAGCTGACCAAAGGCATATTCCAGAACATAGGATATTCTCAACAATAAAAGCTCAAGGAAAGGAGGAAGAAGGGGGCAACATTCATGGTTATGGCATTGTCTTCCCAAGTTTTGGGTGACAAAGCCCTGCTTCCCTGGAAACAGCTAAACACCTGCCTGCCAATGGGGAATAGTGAAATAATTCCTTATTTTGCTTTGCTTGAGCATACAGCATTCCTTCACTTATTAAATTGTGTTATCTCAACCCCTACATTCTTTATCCTCGCTTTTACCCTTTCCATTCCCTCCCCAATTGCACTGGGGGCAGTGAGCAAGCTGCTGGGTGGGGGCTGCCCTGCCAGTCAGGGCCAACCCACCACATACAGGCAAACAGGTTTCTTGACTTTGTCAGTATAAATAAGAGACTCCAAGACTGAAATATAGTACATGGTAGTTGAATATGACTTGTGTGCTGGTCTCCGAAACCTGCTTCATCTAACAAGCACTTGGCCAACTGCTTCTTGGTGAAGCGGTTAAAACATGAGTGAGGTTAAAACATGTCAGCATACCGTCTGTCTGTCACAAAGTAGTGCAGGCAGCTTTCCTCCCTCTGCATACGCAGTGAAGAACTCTGTTCTTTGATCAGTCTGCCCAAAATTGCTCTGTATGATTAATGTGCAATGATTTTGGTAGGTCACAGACAAATCTCCCTCATTAATGCCTTAACAGATGTAAATGTATTTCAATACTGTAAAAGATACAGGCTTAACTACTTGGCAAGAAATCCCAAATTGCTAAGCCCAGTGATCAGTGCTAGAATGCTCCCATAGTTGCTAGTGAGCTTCTAGAAAGGTCTGCAGTCAGAAGCAGTTCTGAGAGGCACAGTTCCATTTCTGAAGGTAGTAAACAATCCTGAAGGAAGAGTAAATGTTGCTAAATACAAATGTATTCTGTCAAACTCACATGCAGTTTCATTTTTTAAAATCTCTTAAACTATGCAGAATAAGGGTAAACATTTCCTTTTATATCACAGATTTGTTCTTATTTCCCAGCACTCTCTTTCCTCACTGAAGATACGTTTCAAACCTGCCATCCCATATCCAATATTAAAAGTTGTATTATATTTAACATATCTTGCAGGATCTCACATACCATGCTGTTTATTGGTTGTGCACGAACTACACAAAAGTTCCGCATTACAACACAGACTTGTCAACTGAGTAACTAACCTCCAATGTAATAGAAAAAAAACCAAAACCTAAATGACATTTTCCCCAGCATCTAATCCAATTATTACAATCCAAAACTCCTGTTCATTTTCATGAACAGTAGCAGTAAAGATATTCCCCCAAATAATAATATGCATGTGCTCAGTGCTGCATCCAGCCATAGCTCAGCAGGATCTCAGATCCAACACACAATGCACAAAAAGCCAAATATTGTGACTTTAGATCGACTATGAATACATCCTGTGCAGGGACAGAGTGATTCCCCATTGAATATAGGCCTGACTTACCAAGCAAAATTCTGCGTGCGTGCACTGCTGCAGGCTCATGGCTTTGCCACTTGCTAAGACAACCCTACCTGAACTAGCTATGCTCAGGCAGCAACACTAACATACAGTAGCGGTGACACAGCAACACAGACATTGATCCTCCACGAAGCTTGGGCTGCTAACACACCCCAAAGCCCATAGTATCACTGCTACAGTTAACATTTCCAATACTGAACTACCCAAGTTCTTGCAATGACTGTACTTTCACTTTGCATAATTAGCAATATCAGAAAAAGTTACAGAAGTCTGTAAGCTCTTCAAAGAAAAAGAAAAAAGGATCAACTGTATATCTTTATTAAAGGATGCTAACACCCTTGACATGACCCAGATCATCAAGAGGACTGTTAAATTTCAATTAGCTTTAAGCTATGCTGATAGGACTTCACTAATAATTGCATGATTTTCTTGAGGAAAAATTTCAATTTTTTATGAGACAGGAGAGAGAATGAAATTGTAAGGTTTTTTTCACTTGTTAAATGTAAAAATCATTAACAATAAAAGGTATCAGATTAGAGGGAGAGCAGGAGGAAAGATGGCCCAGTAATGGAGGCAATGATTTGGGATTTCAGGAAGATGAATTCAAATCCTTGCTCTGCTATACTCCCTTCTCCTGGCACATCAGTCAGGATGTTCAACTTTCTCGTTTCCCCTTCTGTAATAAAGAGATAATAACACATGCTGATCTCACAGGAATTTTGGGACTTGATATCTCTTAAATGCCACAACACTATGGAAATTAACTATATCAAAAACATCTAAATGCTGTAATCTGGAGAATATCCAGTGCCTACAATTGCCAACAGAAGTATTCTAAGCTAAGTGTTTACATGCATGTGAAAATTTTCATAATGTCCAAATAAGAAAATATCTGCATCAATGTTTTTGAAGGAAGTATCTCAGTAGCATTAGAAAGCAGGCTGCTATGTACAGTAAATTCAGATCCTAAGGTTAATCTATATTCAACCCCTATAGCTTTTACTTGGAAGACTCAGAACACCACTTAGAAAGATGGAGGATTTAGAAAGTTCACAGAAGAATCCATCAGAAAGAAATACTGACTGCATTCTTCGAAGGAGGAAGGAGAAAAGAAGAAATTGTTAGGTATTTCTTTACATGTACATTTGTATAAAACCCAGAGAGAATTGCAAAGCTAACTTTCCTTATGGAATTACAGTTCAAAATAATCTAGGGTAATATTCCCAAAAAAACACCACGTGCGTTAGGAGTCTGTCTCTTGCTTTCAAAATGTCCCATTCAATTTCAGTAAGCTTTATACCCTTGAATCTGCTCTGAGAGAGCAACTTCTAAATTCTTTAGATGCTCAAATAAATACATATATAATTATCTGCAGCAGCAATTAATGACTGCAGTGGTTTAACAGTGATTCATGTAAACCTGCTACTACCACATAACTGCTCTTTTTCTCTAAGATCATTAGAGCTTTTACTAATATAAACTTCAAACTAATGACACTCAACAAAATAAAACAACATTTCCTTCCTCTGTGGGAAATTAAATAAGGTAAACCTTGGAACATGCAGGCTTGAAAAAACCAAACCAAACAAACCCCAGTAACCAAAGGTAGGATATTTAGTTCCCTATGCAGGAAAGAGTTTAAGATCACATTTAACTAAACATGTGTCTAACTAATGGAAAAGCGATATTACAAATCAAGCACCTAAAACTGAATTACCTTGCACCGACACTAGAAAAAAAATTCAAACACAGGTCAGGCTTAGCTACCTTAGCTAAGCTTTTTCTGAAGAAAAAATATCCACGAGAGTATTCTCCTGCTTATCATTAGGAGTGTGTAAATGCCTTGCTGCTTCTGGTCCTTAATGAATTCCTACAATAACAGTTGAAGATATTTGAAGATATCGCAAAACAACAATGAATAATATGACAATGGAGCAGATATGAACAACTAAACAATTCCCCATCCTAGCTCAGATGAAGTAATGGAGCAGAACTTACTGCTTCATTTACGTTATATCTAACTACCATTCTTCAACCCTTTTTTATTGTAATTCACAGAGTACCAGTAATTCAAAGGGCTGCAATTTTAAAAATATTCAACTGTCTACAGTAATACTGTCATTCAGACAACGTTAGAATAGAGATGAATAAATAAGAATACCATCATTAAAACCTTTTTTCCTTATACATTGATTAGAAAAAAAATACTGGTTTATTTCTAAGAGAATTATGATCTTTTATAACAGCGCTCTCTCACAATTATTTTATTCATGCCTCTCAGGTAGAAATCCCTAGATCACACTAAACTCCTCAGATTCCTCAGTGGCATTCAATGTTGCTTTGGAAAACAGTTTTATTGTATTAACAATTTTAAAAGATGTGTTTAATGAGGGGGAAAAAAGGACCCATAGTCCCTGATAATAAGATATTTTTAATGCAATAATAGCTATTTTTCTGTTACTTATTTCAACATGTTTACAGTTCAAAGGAAAATACTGCTCTAAAATTAGGGAAAAGGATTTTAAATGCCTGCCTTTCAATGGCTTTACAGGTCTTTACAGCACAGCAACTAGTTTTATGTCACTGACAGACTGTAGGACAAGTGAAGATGAGACTTTCTTGAGATGGACAGCATATTTGCATACATGCATTTACATCTATGGGGGTTTAAATTGTGGATAATCATGGCAGATCTTCCAGAAGACACAACTATCAAACGAACATGGAGCAGCACTACTGTCTCATCCTTTCTCTATTACCGTAAAGACTTCCAGCCAAGAAAACATGTTAGTAATAAAACAACAAAATCACTTAACTACAGTATATTTATCAAGCCATGTAACAACCACATACAATGTGAAGATTAAGAAAAAGCAATAGAATGGACAAGCATACAGAACTTTTCTCTCAAAAATCAATTGTATAATCTTTCTGCAAAACATGGAAAAGATAACAGCTTTCTTCTACTTTTTTACTGAACTGCTTTCAGAGAACTTAGGATGAAATGCCAAAGAAATGGCTTCTTTGCCAAAGAATTATAGCTTTAGGCAAGGGAGTTGTGTACAGGAGGGCTAAGTACAATAATCCATCTTTCCAATTAAGCTAGATGCAGAGAAATGCAACACAACCACCGCTAACTGCCCAGCCTTCTGAACTGGGATACCAGTCAATAATCTCCTATTTTACTTGTGCAAATCATTGTCATCACACACAAGATCAATCCCATTTCTTGTCTTTCAATTTTAATCATCATACAACAGCCAGAGCACAGAGATCATGCCACGTGCCAGTGCCTAACACTTCACTCTGCAGTATTCCCACCTCAATGAATTCCAGATCATGACAATGGAACAGGAAAAATGCTCCAGTTAAGAGAACGAGCAAGGAATCTGATGATCTAGGTGTTACGCCCATTTCTGCTACAAACTTCTTGCCAGTCACTCTTTGTGCTTGATTTCCCATTGTATATTTGGAATAATTCTATCTCCTTTGCCTGTTACGTTTATTTTTAGCTTACTACTTTGCTGAATGCACTGCAGCCGGTTGAGTATTGTAGACATTATTGAACAATTAATAGAAGGTCAAATGGCAAATAAATCCATACGCTATCTGGTAGAATCAACCAACTACATTACAAAATTAAATTTTAAAATCCAGGATTTCTCTGTAATTAAACAGTTAAAACTATACTTACCTCAACATATTTATCTATCAAAATGAAACAGAAAACACTGTAAAACAATCATAGCTAGAAATTATACTTAAAAACAACTGAAGCATACTGAACTCAAAATTTGCTATCATTATTACATGGTTTTTTTGACACTTGTGACAGGAATTTTTTTCATTACACACAATTCCATAATCTTAACATGTCTGTGGTGGATTGGTATAGCTATTTTTAATTGCTTCTTCTAAATGAGGGAATGGGACAAAGCATTTTATAACCAGTAATGTACTACATGTGTACACCATGTCACGGGTGAATAGGGCATAACGCCCAGCCATATGGTATACTTAAGAGCCAACTCATCTACACATACTGTTACCAGGCAACATGCTGGACTTCAGTCTCAGCTTGGTAAAAAGAATGACCTCTTAGCCCTAGAAGTTGATTGATATTCATTGTGCTGGTTAGGTTATGATCACGAGGGAAAACAATAAAACCAATTATGCACATTGAGATTTGGCGGCATTAAACCTTCCCCAAATTCCAAATGAGTATTTTCTTCTTTCTTGTCACATATCCCAAATCTCTACTTTAGCTTGTTGAAGAAAGATGAGTATCTTTTCCTTCAACTACATTTATAGATACTGAGGCACTATATTCACAGTCAAATTAACGTCAGCTTCCTAAAAACATGCCAGGAATTACCTCGGGGACTACTGTCTCCCATGGGTTAGAAATCCCAACCTCATTCTTGAAATTTTTACCAGAATTTTTCTAACAAAAGCTGTCAATTGCATCAAATTCTGCTAAGAGCTGTAAGGTTATTCTGTGATAGAAAATACTGTTTGTGACAGAGGAAAAGCTAAAAGCAACAAGCACACTGAGCACTACAGAATTGATTTAAATCTGTCCTCAAGAAGAACAGCTTGATTTTTTTTTTTTAAATCCTGTAAACCAGGTCTTTTTGAGATAATGGAATCTTTTTTCAAAGACATTAAGAGGACAATTGTGTTCAGTGTAGGAGAATAAATATAAAACTCTTCTTATTTCTAACAAGGACTGTATGTCTAATTTTTTCAATGATACCAAATTTTGTGTATTGGGGTAGAACTCAACTACTAATATTAATACATTTGAACAACAAAGTGATTCTAGTCTATTATTTTGAGAATACACATGTGCAACTTCTTTACTTTCTACACCTAGAACAAAGAAAATTATAATTACAGATGTATATAAAGCATAAATATAGCCCAGTACAGAACAAGCCATGCTCATTACCCAATACAAACTGTTACAATAAAAATTGTTTGTGAAGTACCAAATACACACCTGCCAAGAATCATACATTGATGTTTTTCTGATACTTTTGTATTTATTATTATAAGTATAGAAATTATAACCTGATTAAAAACTGCTTAATCAATATTGTTTCTTGGTATGTGTTAAAACGAAAAACTTTGCAAGAAAAAAATAAATTCCAAGTATGAAAGAGCAATAAATAATTTGGGTGTGAAGCCTCCTCTCAGGAAGGAAAAAAGCAAAAAATTAATCAGCACAAATTCTTTTTCACGTCCTATAGATTTTGGAGCTTCATTATATTCCCTACTCTGATGTTATGGTTACATTTAAAAAGGAAAGCATGATGAATTATCCATAGCTGTTCTAAGGGAAAAAAAAGTCTGTGACTAATCCATATACAAAGTAATTTCTTTGTGAGCAGATCAGCCAAAGGTAAAATGAATATGGTAGTGACATAACCCTAACATGTAAAAGGGAAATGCAAGAGAAAAGCATTTTAACCTACAGCCAGAAACAGGAAAGATTATTTTCTAAGCATGACACTAGCAAGTTGTTGTTCACTGAAGACTAAAAGCTATCAGATCTTGTACTTATGGTCTATTAGTCTTGTGATCCAGCATCAGCACGGCAAGTTGTGAAGTCCAAAGTATTTCTTTATTCATTATGACAGCACAGCAGAGATTTCAGTCAATTTCCAAGGAAAATAAAATGAAAAACAATAATAGAAATCAATGCACTTACTGAATGAAGGTTCCGATCATGAAAACAATAGGTGCCACTTGCATGGGGCTTCTGTGTGGTTTCCTAAGAAAAGAAAAATACATTCTTACTGTAAATGAGAGATTCAATGGAGAACATATTTGTACCCTGCACCCATGGAAGGCTGAACGTAGGCTTTAAGAATTAAAGTGCTGTAACAAAAAACAAAACTGATAACGCATTATTAGGGCTTTCACAAGGAAGTCTTCATACATTATTGGGTCATAATTGCATTTTTCTTGTAGTACAAAGCAGAACAGCAAAATCTGCTTATTGATTCACAAATACAAACAAATATTTCATTTTTTATTTATTAAACATTCAGTGGACCGTAAAAATTTCCAGGCAGTTTGCAATATATTTGAAACCTAAATCCTACATTTGCATCATGAACTTACCTACTAAAATAGACGAGCAATTACTCTGCCATAGTTCAAATTTTCCCCACTATAGGTTTCTGTTTCAACAGGAACACAGAACAGTGATATATTTTTTTGTGTATCTTTCAATTGAAAAATTTAAGCAATTTTGCCAGAGAAAAATGATCATAAAATACATAAACAAAAGGGGCCATCCAAAATATGTTATACCTGCCCATAGCTGTGAATTAGAATAAGATAACAGCCTACTCCATGCCACTTTTTCTTACTGATGAGCAGCTGGTGACATCTAATATTTTACTGAATTTTTCATCAAACTTTAGAAGCTACAGTAAGCTCAGCCATGTTCTTCATAACAGATTCTCCCTACCTGTATTTTTTCATTTCCATGTGCAAATGGTAGTATCTACTGTCTGATACAAATATGCTTGAAAATAGAAAAACTGTACAGATTTTGAGTCTTCAGAGAAAATACAGACCTAGGTCTATGTATTACCAAAACATTCCACAAATAAATTTAATATACTTTTTATCCACTTCTATAAAATTCCAAACAGTAAATATATTAAATATTTTTGCCACAAACTGTTATTCCTAATATGTGATTTCATTTTAAACAACAACAAAAAAAAAAATCAGTAAATTAATGACCAGTAGTGTCTATCTCTCATGCAGTTGAGGATAAATAATGACAACAAGAGCCAGCACCAGAAAGGTACTTGTTCTAAAAGCTTGTCAGGTAATATTGCAGGTATTGCAAATATTGATAAAAAAAACCAACAACCTCAGAATCTGAAACAGTGACAATTAGCAACAGAAAACATACTTGCCTTTTGGTCTCCTTAGACCAAGGTACCATCATTAGAAAAGTGTAAGATCCAACTTCACAGCTAAAGCTTCTAGCAGTAATTGCAACTGCCCACCAAAAAACTCACATAAATCAATTTCTGAGCTGAAGACCCAAGTGTCGTCTTTTTTTTTTTTTTCCTTTATGAAATAAAAATGCTATAGAAAAGGCGGCTTACCTAAGAAAGCTGCATATGCATGTAAACTATATGTTAAAACTACTGCAACTTACCCTTTCTGGGTAGTGTTTCTTTGTGTGAGATCAAAGATCTCCTGGAGTACAGCACAAGGTAAATTAACGGTATCAAGAGTTCCTTAAAAATCTCTAAGGAGAAGTGTTTAAGTAATTAGCCTACCTTTTCAAAAGTGACATCTGATTTAGGACCATCTTGTAATGCCACAGTGAAACTTACACATGGTCAATGAAATTGAATTGGCTAATAAAAAATTAAGTCTCTCAGGTTTTCTCCACCAGGGTACTTGTGCTTCACAATTTGAAATCATTGTGACTTTTCAAATGCAAAATCTTACTTCATTTTTTAGACTTCATACTGGTTAAAATGCTACCTCTCTGAGGTTATGGTACATTAACTTCGCTTTTTGCAAAGACTTATATCTGACCACTCAATCCTAGCAGACATTCCATTTAGCATAATGTTACCTATTTTAGAAACATTACAGTCCTGACTACTATGCCTAGTATTCCTTATTCATCCTGCACTGGTACACTGTAGTGACTGAGGAAACTCAGAATACACAAAGAAATAAGACGTACAGAATTTTAAGAATGTATGCAGCTCCAGGAAAAATTACAACTATACCGTTGCATGTAATTTATAAAGTACTGCTATATTAAATCAGAGCAAATGAATGAGAAACTGTAAAAATAGTTACTTCTAAAACAATTAACTTGGCTATACTATTTAACCAAACAGTAATTATTCACTTTGCCTAATTTTGCAACACTCTATAACCCCTCTCTAATTTCCGCCACATAGACGAATTAAAGCTTTATGCTCTGCTGACTGCAGACATTCTTTAACATATTTAGCAATCTGAATACAACAAGCGAAGAGAGGGTTTCCTCAAAACAAATAGTCTAAAAGCACCTACTAAAAGAAGAGTGGACTCCACCCACAGCTCTCTACTTCCTACCACCACTGAAGGTACTTCTTTACCATATCATTGGACAGAAGGAAGAGCGGTACATTTACAAACTTTACAAAGGTTTGTAAAGATTTCTCCACAACCAGTCCATGTACTAGTTTGCCTGAACCAACGTAGCCGCCCTACGTAACACAAGCCAGTTAAGGAAAGCTCCTTGTGCAGTGCAGCCGGAGGACTGTGCGAAGCAGGCAATGATGAAGTTCCATTAGCCATTACACAGTCCTTCACTGTATTTCCAGGACTTAAGCAGACCACTTCACAGAAACTGCATATGTTACAAAGTCTACTTCATTTGCTATCAGCTACTCTGGTAATATCTAAAGAACAAGCAAGATTTTTCAGTCATACTCATATGATTACATGAAGCAATTTTCAGTAGAAGGAAATACAGCTGAAAAACGCTAATAATTTTGTGGAGAAAAACCTGCATTCAGATAAAATCCTATTTACAAGCCTCAAGATAACCTAGATGACTATGATGGACTTTGATGTTATACCTTATTATTCTTTCAACTGACATGAAATATCATCAAGACCGTCCACACAGCTAAAAGCAGCCTTGTGGAGAAACATCAGATATGCCTCACTTTAACACTACATATTCTTTTCCACAACTGTCATGTACCTTAGCAAAACAAGACATAGGCTCTTGTTTAGCATTCATATCACACAGAAATAAACATACAATTAGCAACATTTTGCTTGCATCTACTAATACAACATTGTATGTGACAGGCATACACAAGAACGGCAATGCCATTCGTCAGATCAACAGCAGAGTGGCCGTTCTGTACTGCTCCAGTCCTCCTTTTCTAGAGGAAAGGAAAACTTGACAGTCAACTGGAAGAAGTCCAGCCAAATATATATGTAAAAGTCTGGCAAAGAAGATGATGTTTTAATATTCACTTAAAATGGAAAAGTTGTGTTTTCAGGTGCCTAGACAAGTACTGAGAATAGCCTGGTCTCCTCTCCCTCAGGGCAGTCAGCTCAGGAAGTCCAAACAAGCAGAGGTCATTCTGCAGGGTCATGGAGAAAGATAGCCCCAGGCCACTCCGGCTTCATACACAGTTCCCATACCCTGGCATTCCAAGAGTATCCCAGACATTATATTATTCTTCTTAGAAGTAGCTCCCTTAAGCATTACTTTAAATAAATAAATTTAAAACAAACAAAAGAAAAGAAACACAAAAGAATAATAAAAATTACTACTAATACATATACACAATTACTAAGCCTGACTTAACACCTACTGCTCCACACTTTTATCAAAAGCCTACATATAAATTGATCTAATCTGATTTTTTTTATTTTAATTCTGTTCTAAAAATGCAATTAAACAATGATATCTGTTGCTGCAAGTTAAAAGTCATTCCCTTTAGATAACAGCCAAATACAACAAGCAGTGAGCTTTGCCATCATTAGACTTCTAACCATATTACTTCTATTTTCAGGCTTTTTTGTTTGGTCTCAGTTTAATTTCCTGTCAGCCTTACAAGAGATTTCTAATGTTTGGGCTCTAGGATATGCTCTGATTAAAAATAATCTTCCCAATTACTGCCTGGCATGAGTCTACTGCCACATGCACTCTGCCACTGGCTTCTGAATTTCTGTCAGCAGTAATTGTCTCTGTAGCTTCTAACTGTAAATGAAAACCCAGGGGGCATATTTGGGTTCCAGTTTCCTTTGCCTAGCCATATCTTTTAATTTGCACTGTCTGTCAAAAGGAGATGTTCGTAGGCACTAAAAGGAAATCCTTAAAACATCAGGTTTAAAAAAGAGGAAAGGAGAAAAAAAGAAATGCAACTGGAATAAAATAAACTATATTTTATATTTATTCTAGCATACTCCATGTAGACAGAGAACCTCACTGCATTGATTAGCCTTAGAAGAGGTACACTGAAACCATTTACTGGACATTTCTAGCTGCACTGTTTTACGATTAAATTTAATCATAAGTCTTGAACATCACCTTACTATTGCTATTTTTTCTGCAATGTGATGATTCTAATGAATATTTGACAGAACTGGGTTTCTTATCACAATGGAAGAATGTAATATTTCTCAGGCTCTGGCCCCTGGCCTAAACTATACCATGGGATTACCCATCTCTAGCCCTGGATGGACCTCAGACATGGGCTGTACAGGCAGCCTGTCTCCTGGGTCAACTCCCCCCAACCTACATTGCATTTTCTCTCCACAGCCTCTTTTAATCCTACTTCCCATGCAGGCTTTAGACCCACGTTGTCACCTTGTCTCTGCTCTCTCTCGCTGTCCCAATGAACTGCTGCTCCCGACTGGACTCCCCAGATGGATCCCGGGCCTAGTTCACCACCTTGCTTGGGCTGTCAATGGACAGACTCCATTTCCAGTACCTGGCTCTGCCCGCTATGTTTAGATCCCGTGGGGCTGCTGGATCCACAGGGAAGGCCATGGACTACATGGACTCAGCTCCTGGCTCCCTTCTCTTCACGAGCAGGCAGCTGACGCCAGGTCCTAGGATATCTACATTTGAAACCACAGTGCTTAAATCTGGTAGTCAGTGCAATCACAATCACCAGCCTCATGACAGATTTCTGTTAGGATTCTCATTGATTCACTTTTCCTCTTAGAAGTGCTGCTGCTGGGAGTCTTGTGATGGAAAGGTGGCCCGGTGTCGCCAGGGAATGTTGTCTGTGTGACAAGAGCAGGATGGAAACAAGGTGCTCTGGGTCAATTTTCTAAAGGACAAGAATCTTAGGAAGAATGAAACTCTAAGCACAGTCTGTACTCTGAGAAATAGATACAGAAGAAACTCAAGGAGTAGAAAAACATTTGATATAATGTCAAGTGTGAAGCTTTGTGTAGAAGGGAGAAGTACAACGAACTACACCAAAAGTACAGTTAATAATGCATATATAGGATATAGAGTATTCACAAATAAGAATATTCACAGAGAATAATATTCCAGAAATACTCTCAGTAAAATGAAGAATACTGCAAAGTCCTGTGGAAATAATTTTCTATGAGGTTTCAATGTTTGATCTGTCAAAATTAAGTACATTTTTGTCTCAAAAGTAAAATGGCACCCAGCCCAACTGGAAACCAAGGAGTACAGAGAGCATATTTTTGCTTGCAGGAAGTCATCTTCATGGTAGGAGGACAAATACTGAGACTTGGTGAATGTGAGTAGAGATTTGTCTAAATGGCCTTTGAAAATGAATAGCTGTTCTTGACATAAGAGTTTATTTGAAATATTTAGGCCAAATGTTAGTGCTCTACATTATGTTTGTTGGTTGACACTCTGTTTTGTATGCTTATATCCGTAAATGAGGGGACACAGTTGAAAGGTGGGAAGAGAACTTATTTCAGCTCTGTCCTAGACCTTTGACAAACCATTCTGTAGCATAACTTTCCTATCTTTTGGGCTACACCCCTTAGTAAGTATGTAATGACAAGAGACCAGTAACAGATAAGAACTTCAACATATTAACTGAAACGTACGCAGTTTCTCATCTGTGCAAAGGAGACTGTAGCAACCACCACATTCATAACTTGTATTACAGAAATAAAAATGCCATAGATCCATTAAAATATTCATTATTTTTAAAATATTGTACAAGCTGGGCAGGAAGTTCGTTGTGCCCCGTCTGAGCCCTGCAGTACAGCAGCATTCCACAGGCTGCAATACAGAATGAGACTGTGATATCCTCAAACTACCTTTGCTTCTATTTTCATATCTCATTTGACATAAAAGGATCATCTGCAAGGTATATCCCGCTACCCTGAGATGATGATTGAAATTGCCAGAACATTTAAATAAATACCTACTTTTTTAAAAATAAGGTTAGCCACTGAGTTCAAAATGGTTTTTCCTGTGACTGAGGCCATGCAGACGTTTAAATATTTTCAGCGTAAAACCTGCAGTATTAAAGTGTAACGGTAAAAACATTATGCAACTGAAAGAAATGTTGGGAAAGTAGAAATGGAATCACAGTATGGTAGGAAATCTGGATGTAGGCACGGCTGATAGAGCAAATGGCATCAAAACCTCACTACCAACTTCTTCACTGTTTCATTTCAGATCCATTTTTCAAAAATACGTAGCACTCCATTGCCATTATCAAGACTAATGTCCAAACAACACATGAATACATCAACTGGACTGTGGGAGAAGAAGAGGGGGAAGAAAAAAAAAAATAGTACTGTGAGGTACTTCACTGATTACACTCCCAACTATTTTAGATTTCTGTTTCATAATTCAATACTTGCTCACTAGAGAAATAAAAATTTAAACTGTTTTCTACAACATACTAAAAAGTCCTTGAGGAACAACCTCAGTCCCTCACTAAATTATAAAAAAAAGCCCAAGTTAATAATAAAAATATCTTACTGCCTAAATGGTGGTAATGCTACCAATATGACTGGCATTTTCTACAGGTTGCACAGACCTCATGCTAAGTGCTGACTGCCAGTCATCCACGGGCAACCCCCTTCTGCACAGGAACAAACGTCAAGTCTTTTTCACACAAATGACTAATGAAATTATCAAAAAATAAATACCATTTTAGAGGGTTTAACCTGAAAAATTTGTGCTCTTTTCATGTAATATCCCCCCCCTTTCCAAGCCTACATATGACAGAGATTCATTCCTGCCTTAGTGATTTTAGTGATATTTTTACTTATTTCAAATTAGGTTTAAAGAGTTTTTAAAAAAAAAAAAAACAAACAAAAACCACACCCTAGTCAGATTACATTTTTACAGTGCTACACACCAAAAATACCCTACATCAATTACTGTGACTGTGTGCCTGAGTAGTCTTCAGTGCTTTCAAGCTTTCGAGAGAAGTCACCAAACTGTCAGCACTTTGCCAGACTACCAAGCCTCTCCACATATTAGAGTAGTACTACTGTAATTACAAGCACCGCTAATCGCTGTCAAAATATTTCTTTTTAGTAATGACCATGGGTTTTTTCATGACCTGATTTATCTCTATTGCTTTCTTGGAACACCTCTTACTCTCATTTCATGCCACTAAAAAACAGTGTTAAAATGTGTATCTTCACCTGGAATACCACTGACCAAACTGCCCAAAGTACAAAGACTGAGCAAAATCATTAAATGTATTACATCACTGCACATATCAGACTTCCAGAACTCGCAGCTCAAAAAAAGGAGGAATAACCTGCAAAGATTCTTTAAATAATTTTTTGTTGTTGTTTTAACCAGCCATAGTCTTGACAGAGAAAGGAGAGAGACGGGTGCAGTAAAAACTCAATGGTGAGAATTATGTTTGTGTGACTACCTAAAGGCACTCTTGGTAACAAAAGGCTACTACACCAAAAATACAGCCATATGTTTATCTATTCCTGATGCATAAAACACATAGAGATAAAACTACCTTTACATGAAAGAAGTATGAAAAATAAACTTTGGAAATTATTGAAGATTAATGAAGAAAATTACATACACTGAAAAAGCAATAAAAATTGTTTTGTTTCTTTTAAAATATTTCCAAAAGCTCTTCCAAAAAAACCCCCAAAACCAAACCCCACTACCCTCAAAAAAGCCCCAGCCAACCCTCTGCTTTATATGTTGACTATTTTATTACTGCAAATTTTTGAACAGCTTTTTAAAGGTCCCTTCAAAAAGGGTCTTTCAAAAATTGGCTGCCAAGACAACTTGCTATAAACGCACCTGACACTTGCTCTGGGAAAATCAGCTCCCCAGTCAGTGCAGAAAGGGGCAAAGTCCCAGGCACCAAGTCTCTCCGTTACTATAGTCATCATACCCACTACTTAACAAATAACAGGTTTAGAACTTCACCATTTTTTCTTTTCTCCTCACTGTTCTGCAATAGAGGCTGCCCTACCAAAGCTCTTGAGCAGGTAGAACAATTCCATAAACATCAGTAAGATGACTCATATGCTTAACCATGGTAATACACTCATATGCTCACAAGGCTAAAAGATAAGTTATCACAAATTAAAGTGAACAAGGCATTTAAAGAAGATGCAGAAATAACCAAGTAATTTGAAAAAGGCTTAACTGTTATCAACTACAACCACGGAGAAGTCCTTCCATCAATTCCAGTGGTGAGCTTTTAGGACTGAATACCCCGATATCAACAAAAACTAAAATGCAGGAACATTATACTTTCAGAATAGGGCTTTTACATTTTGCATTTTTAAACTAATGGTTCTCTCATCTATCACAGGTCAAGAAATGCATCATGACTGTATAAGCAATGTGGATTAGAAAGAAATTTCAGATGTAGTGAAAAGAATAGTAAATTTACCCTTTTTTATTCTTTTTTAATGAAATTTTTGACATTGCTTAAGAGTTTTAGATGTTAATAAAATACCACCTGAAATTAATGACCAGAACAAAGGAAAGTAAACTTGCCAGAAGGAAAAAAAGAACCAAACCAGTTTATCCAATAGCTTTATGACATGTTTATTCTTACAGAAAAAGATCAACTCTGGGCTGCATCTATTACCGTGATGAGAAAAATGTTAACGCATCGAGAGCAATGCAGTAGTTATGAGCCCTAACAGAAAAACTATACTTAGAGGGTACAGCACATTCTACTAACTGAAGCATGGTTCTTGTGGATGAAAATCTAATTTGGGTAGACACTCCACGTTTTCTGATCCAAAGAAATTTTAATGACCATGGAAAATAAAAGCATCCTTTGACACACTGGACAGAGAGGAGGTGGGATGGATTAGCTGACAGTTACCAGTCTTCAGGAAAACTGGCTTTTGTAAGGTTATCAGGTCTTGAAAGGGTCCAGCCTGCCCAGAAGATGTCACATAAACCATGCTGGATCCCAGATACAGTTCATGGGACCCACCATAAGCTGTAGAGAAGGCAAGAGTTATCTCTGTCTTTGCACATGAGGTATCTTTACCAATTTTATCAAAAGCATTCTTACTGTTTATGAAGAAATAAGATTTCAGTATGAAAAAGAAGCAAACAGTAAAATAATATACAGCTTCCATGTTTGTAGATTTACTCCTGCTAGGTGAAATGACTACAACTGATTTTAAAAAAAGAAGGTAGCGATTATTTTGCATCGGACAGGAGAACCTTGGGCTGGGTCTCTTTTCAGAATGATTACTTATTGTTGTTGTTTCCAGCTGAGTACAATGATTACAACTAGAAAATGTAAAGTCATAGTACAGAGGCAGCCCATGCAGATCCCACACTGTAGTTCAAATGTTCACCTCTGATCAGAAGAAGGTAGGAAGCATATCTGTGTCAAGAAAAAGCAGTAGGTTTTTCCCAAGAGTAACACACCCTACAAAACGTTTCTGTTTATGCTAATAAGATTTTGACTTTCATGTGGAGAAAAAAAGACCAAAAAGCACTAGTCTAAATGATGCAACCTCCAGCCGAGGCACACAGACTACATCTCTGATGAACCATTTGTCCCAGGTTTGCAATTTGTAAACAAACAAAGGGGGTTTTAACTATGGTTCTTTCTAGGTGTGCTATATCCAAGTAGAAGAAAAACTGGATTTGTAAGCATCACACGATTTCCTCCACATTTCTGAATGACCAGTTCCACACATCTTTTTCTTCATCTGTAACCTTTCATAGCGTACTACAAAAATCACAAACTGCAGGTAATGGTACCTTCTCCATCACTCACAGGATCAGGAGCTTCACACCAGTAAGCTGACACATGTGAAATAAGACCACTTACCAATGAAGAGAGGGGTGAAAGGTTACTAAGGTTCAGATAGGAACCTGCCGGCTGCTGCAAATCTCTCACCAGTGCATTTGAGCCTGACACTTAATATTCAAACTGAATTGCAAGCTATGTACTCAAGGATAAAGCTCAGTAATAATAAAGATTCACAGTCTGACAGGCTCAGCATACAAATCCTCAGTGCAGAGCTCATTGTAAATATTTTTCAATCTAAAAAGGAACCAGTATTTTTTGTATTTTTTTTAAATAAATAGCAGTACTTCCTATTTAGTGAGGGGAAAAAATGGAATGAGAAAATAATTATTTTTCTATATTTAGATACTGGTAAAAAAGCATGCATAGTTTATTACAATATAGCTATACTGTGTATGCAGTCTTTGCCTTGCTAATCAGGCATAGGAATACATCAAGTAGGGTATACATTTTTTTTCTGCAGGGCCAAATCCTTTGAGCCAGAAATCCACTGCTTGAAACCATTTAAGAATTTGCCCAAACTTCAGATCATTTAAGGCATGTATTTAGCATGTCACCTGTGAAAGCTAAAATTGCTGGAAAGGATCTAAAACCTTGATGCATATTACTCAAACATTGTGTCTAACCAGTGGTCTAACCAGTCCAGTATTAAGTCACCAACAAGTGTCAATTCCTAATATCCTTTCATAATCTCCAGACTATTTTAATTTTCTGCCCATCATATAGAACAAGCTTCTAGCTTCTAGGATGTACATACACATTCTTTTAATTTTTTATCTCTCAGTCTTACTCATCTTTTATCCAACATTGCTTAATCACAGTAAAATATTTATTGGTTATTTTACAGTGACACTGTAAAGTCATGGCCCATTTATTCTTTCCATTTCATGTTTATTTTACATTACAACAACCCAGCAATTTGTTCTTTTTTTTTTTTAATGTGAATGCTTATGTATGTAGGCGGCAGTTTAAAATAAAATAAATTATAATTAAATGCCCAACAATTTTTTACACTGAAAATATTGTTACTAAACATGAGCTCCACTTAGAATCTTTTGCTTATTTTGTATTTTGTTTTGCACACCTACATTTCTATTACTTTCTTTTAAAATTGCATTGCATCCAGCTTAACTACATCTCACTAAATCACCTTGTTAGTCATACTTTGATTCATTCCATTTCATTGCCTGTCATATTTAAATTACTCAATTTCTTTTCCTACTCCCCAATTACCTTTGAAAATGACACGTCTCACTTTGTACAATGATTCTTTAAACTGCAACTCACATAACTCCCGTTATTAACACTTTATCATTTTTCCCTGTATATTTCTAAGTTTTCCAGCAGAACTGCCTTCCAAAACAATTCCAAATTTACACATTTAATCCCATTCTGTGCTTCAGTTAAATTCTGTAAGCACCAAGACAGCCAGCTCTACAAGAAGTCAAATTATATTTATTGCATCGTAAAATAAGGAATAAACACTTGAGCACAATCCTGCACCCCACGTGCTGCTATAGCTGCCCCAGAACTGTGCGGGGATTCAGCTGGGAAGTCTGACTCCATCCACTGGCCCAACTAGTTCAGAATCAGAGGTTTTGTTGGACACAAGCTGCAAATGACTGCAGCACAGTGGAATTTGATTTATACAGTTGGTAGGTACAGTGAAAATGTAACTATTTTCAATACGGGGAGGAATAAGAACACAGTCTGAATCACAAAATCTGTGATACAAATATGATTATTACAGCATAAACTACTATCCATTCTTATTCTCTCCTTGGCCAAAGCTACATTTCTCAGGAATTTCACTCAAAATGAGCATTCACATCTCAAAATAAATACATAAGTGAAGCAATAGCTTCTCTGTTCCCATAAAAACCAAATGCAATTCTTCACAAATTTCTTGATTGAGCCTTAGAAAAAGATCACCTCCAATGCCAAACAACAGATCATTATTTTTGTTTAGTTAATGCAGATATAAAAATGCTGCTGTGATCTCAAATAGAGGATGAAGTTGTTAAACAATTCTAAAAATGTGTGCTTCTCAAAATTGCCTCTGTGCTGCTTCAAAACAAGAGTATCTCAACAACCCTTATTGACCAAATCATTGCTGTTTTAATGCATTCTCCAGTATTAGTAACTTTTAAAGACAGAATTTTCTCAAAATGAGTTTATACTCCTAAAAAGCTTATCTGCTGTTCTTTGGCTTCTGGACCTAACAGCAATTAACTCAACGGTGGTGGGAACGTGCCCTTGCTCCAGCTACTGACCCTCTCCTACGGGAGCCGGGAAGAACAGAAGCCCACATTGATAGCCATGCAAGTGAACGATCAGGAGCTGCTGTTTACTGTGTAACTGTCACAACTTCCAGCTGAGTTACCAAGTGCCCTACAGTATTTGCCAACTATAATGGTTAAAATATTATCCCTAATTTACAACTCATCAGAAATTATGCTACCAAAAATTGATTCAAAATAGTTGTCACATTTTCTAAAAGCAGCAAATCACAGCCTGAGTCGCATCATCTTCTGTGGAATAACCAAATTATGCCTGGATGCAGTGTAATGTGTCTTCATGTTTTATAGGGGTTAAGAGAAATTGTTAAAAGGACTATGAGATATGCTTCCTTAAATACAGTTTTACCAAGTCCAATTAAAAATGGCTCACTACCTTGTTACTGACACCAATCACCTTGAAAGCATCAGATACAGGTTGCTGCTGGATAATGAGTTGTCTAAAGGAATCATGGCAACATTTGTATTCCCCTTTTTTGTCATCATACCTTGGAAAACATTTTGGAATTTTTTTTTTAATTTATTTTTTAATTTTAAAACAGGATAAAGCCTACTACACCAAAACATAATTGTTTTCTCTTTTTTCAAAACTATAGCACAGTAGTTTGTAGCTTTTAAAATGTGTGCAGGAAGGAATGATTCCTATCTCATACCCATAACTTTTAGAGAACTGATAAAATGTCTTTGTGCTGTCTTTGTCCTGTTTGAATCTCAAAGCTCTTCTGGGTATCACTTAGATCTACCCATTGTAATTCACATAGCTGTGACTAATTCAGGTTGTTACGCTTTAACGTCTATCAGCAATTCCCTTGAAGAGAAGCAGTAAGTAAGCATTTATTACAAGCTATAGCAGGAATCCATATACTTAATATTTAGATGTACTTCACCTGTCTTCCTGTTTGCTCTTGTGATAGTAAGTTGGTATTAAATAAATAACACACTCAGACAACTTGTTGTCCTACTTTTCAGAGATGCTTCAATTTATATAATTACTTTATTTAATTTATTGTTGCATCTTTACTCAAGTTTCATATTCTGTTAATGTGCTATCAATGTAATTAGCTGTTTCTTTGTAGGAAACATTTTTTTAATCAAGCTAGCATTTTTATTGTAATAGGAATACACTGCTTGTACTTCCTCGGGAACAAAATATCCTTTTAATGGTATGACAGCAATGTGCTTCATCTTTGAACATTTTCGTTGGCACACTGAAGCAAAACAGAGATGATGTGCTATTATTCAAGCATAAGAAAAATAGTAGTGCTCCACTAACAGGTGTCAGAGGTGAATAAAGGCATACAAAATGATAGGAAAACAGCAACTAAACTATGCCCTCATTTTCCAAATAAGAGTTCAGAGCCCTGTGCTCAAGTGATTAAAAGTTACATATTAGGATTCCACAATTTAGAAAAGGAAACAAGCAATACTGAGAAAAATCAATCTTAGATTTTCTTATTTGCTACTAGTGAAGGGTTAAAAAAACCCTTTTACTTCATGAATTGAATACACATCTTTGGTTAGAAACATGCAGAATTGACACATTAACCTGCATTTTTCAAATAAACCTCATTTCTGCTAATGACAGGACAATGTACTGAGGCCATCCTAAAGACTTTCGCACGTTTACTCTCCAGACTCCTAAAGATAGCACTTAAGGTAAACAGAGGTGGAGATGTAAGAAGAAAAAAATAAATCAAATTTCCGAAAATGGAGAGAAAATTAACTTGTTTATACTGCCTTCCCTCAATCATTTTCATTCACAAAGGGTATTAATTTTGACTATTAATTAGAGCGGCATCTGTTTCTCACACACTGGCAGGCTACCAGTGAACATTAGCAGCATTAGCTGTTGGTACAGGTGTGGAATGACTGAAAACTCATTTCTGAACTACTTCCCTTCCATACCGATACCGGAGCAACAATTTACAGATGATTAGCTGTCTCAAATACAACTTCAATAAGAACTATTAAGTGAGGATTTTCACTATATAGCAGCATTCTGGAAATATTTTCAAAACTTAACTTCATTTGGCAGAACCGATTAGCAATGCTCTAAGATCATAAATGCTGTACTTGGGGCAAAATCTCAAAACCGAGAAACCTAACGCAACTTCTAAAATGTACTATTACATTTGTCCATTAGTCAACAGGCTTTTCGAAAGCATGCATTTACTACACCATCTAAGAGAAAACGGCTATCATTATATTTAAAAACTTGTTGTTCTGAAGATTGGAACACACCACAATAAATTGCACTATGTTGCTATCCTTGAGTAGCTTTTTCTCCATGAAGTAAAAATGATAACTCTTTCTAAATCAAGACTACTGCTCAATACCAATATCAAAATATTTTTCCCATTAAATATAAAAAAATGAAAACATTAACAATAATTTTGATATACGACAGCGCGAGTAATTCAGACCTATTTGGAAAGAAAACCGTTACTTGACACTGACAGATTCAAATAATAACTTTTGTTACAGTCAATGTGTATTATGTATTTGTAAGTAAGAGTGGTAACTTTGAATTATATTATCTTATATCTGCATTTTAATTTACAATTTTTTCCTTTGTATAAGAAATGTGAAATAAAACACATTATCAGGAGTTGTTTTGCACTTATCAAAAGACACCAGCATGGACTTCTGTGCACTCAGGGAGTAACTCCTGTGGTCCCAGTGTGTCTGGGGTTACAGGAGGGAAGACTGGAAGCGACCAAACTAAAACCTGGAAAGTTTCAATTCAGGACATCAGTGGCAGCCTATTCTGAAATGCTCTGTTTTTCAAACAATAGAAGAATTTTAAAAATCTAACTAGATAGCAGACATTTCTAAGACTCATTTCAAATTGCTTAGAGAGATGGCATTATAAAAGACTGACCCCAGGGGTATCCCACACCATATGGTGTCATGCTCAGCAGATAGAGCTGGAGAGAAGAAGGAAGGGGAGGGACGTTGGGGGTGTTGGCATTTGTCTTCCCAAGTAACCATTAAGCGTGATGGAGCCCTGCTTTCCTGGAGATGGCTGAACACCTGCCTGCCCATGGGAAGTGGTGAATTAATTCCTTTTTTTTGTTTTGCTTGCATGCGCGGCTTTTGCTTTACCTATTAAACAGCCTTCATCTCAAACCACAAGTTTCCTCACTTTTACCCTTCCAATTCTCTCCCCGGTCCCACCAGGGGGGAGTGAGCGAGTGGCTGGGTGGGGCTTAGTTGCCAGCTGGACTTAAACCATGACAGTCCTTTTTGGCACCCAACATGGGGCTCAAAGGGTTCGAGATAACGACAGGTTTGATTGGTATGTGCTAGGTTGAATTTACAGCTGTTATTGCTCTTTAGCTATTAACGGACAGGCTCCTGTGCTTGCCATGGGGCTTGCTTGCCTTACTGTGTATCAGAGTCTAGTGCTCGTTAGTGACTGCTTTTCGCTTTCTCTGCTTGCCATGTTGCTGTACTGCTGATCACCTTACTCTGCTGTGCCTGGGAACATTCTGATAACAACAATGGCGACATGCCTGGGCTGGCAGGTGTCCAGGGTACTGCCAGTGCTTCTGTGCTACTATACTGGACAGGCTGGAACTCCAGGGTGAACTCCAGTCGAAGGGACTGTGATCTGTGGGTGAGTCAACGCAGAAGCAGGACACCTCAAAGCATCTGTGGCCATGAATAAGCCCACGCAGGAGCAGGTACATCTCAAAGTGCCTGTGGCTGTGGTTATGTCTGTGCTGTGGCAAGTGTACCTGTGAAGGAATTGTGGCCCAAGGATAAGTCCGTGCTGCAGCAGGTACACCTTGAAACATCAGTGGCTGTACATGAGGTCATGCTGGAGTACCTCAAAGCATGGGGCCATGGACAAGCCCACAACAATACCTTATTTGATACAACTGGAAAGAAACATGTGGCAGAAGCACACTGCAAACAACCTGAAGCTACAGAAACAGAATTTTTAAGTAGACTGTGAACACTGATGGGAGCTGAGAGATGGCAAGTTAGACAGGATCTCTGCTCCAGAAATAAGTAACACTGATTTCCCTGAGCTTAAAGGTATCACTAATTCATGCCTCTGGGAAACAAAAGAGTAATCTCAATGTAAGTTCACTACCTGATCTTTAAAAAACAGAGGATTATTTTTTTTTCCCTCCACTACTACTGAATGGCAAGCATCTTGATTCAGACCTTCAAGAAGTATTTCACCATCATCCTCATTAAGGCAGACTACTTCTGCAAATAACAGCTAAAGCTTGCAGAAAAATACACATGGCTGTTTTCAGACTCTACAGAACCTACTTGATGAGTACTTCCAATGAAACAAAATATGCCACTTGTGTAATAAGTCACCATTAAATGAGAATATGATTGATAGAACCAGGTCATCTGACAATATACCGCTAAATAAACTGAAAACTAAATACTTCAACTTGATAAAAAGTTGTCATTCTCTACAAACAAAATCAAGACAAAAAAATTAAGGAACTGCCTGCAATGCTCTATTTATCATACTCGCAGACACATTTAGACTAGAAAAACTAGTTTAATAGCACAAAACTATTATAAATCGCTACAAAATCAAAAGGCCACAGTAAAAATCTTTACAATCTCCATTGCTAAAATGAATGTAAGATGGCAACAATAAAACCAGCTAGATAACATCTACAGAAAGAGAGTAAACTATGGTCCTACATACTACGTATTTTGTTTTGGTTTGGGTTTTGTTTGTTTGTTTTTTATTTTTAAGACATATATCTTAAAAGTGAACTATATAATATGTCTTGGGATTTGATTTTGCAATATGTTTCTGTCTTCTCTATGTCGTCCTTTTATTTCATGGCAAAGTATTTTGCCATGTTAGCATGTATATTACATTAGCAGTTAGTATAATTATACATGCACTGTAAGGGAGAAATACTTCTAATATCACATTTCTTGGGGATTTTCTAAAATGGCTGGTAACTTTGACTGATACTTTGAACACAGCAGCAAAACACCCACTGAACTATAGTGTTTATGAATTCTTGCATGATTCCAAATGCTTTTTGTGACTTCAAATACATTTGTGAAACTGCTATTTATACAGATTTTACCTTTAATGTTACAGAATTATTTCAAAGTCTTGAGGTTTCTCACTACAGACGTGGCACTTGGGGGCGTGGTTAGGAGGCATGGTGGTGGTGGGCTGACGGTTGGACTTGATCTTAGAGGCCTTTTCCAATCTGTGATTCCAATTCTATGATTCTATGTGTATGGGTTTTTCTCTAGCGTCAGAGAACAAAGTTATATTTATAGCTATAATGAGAATAAAGCATACATTTCCTTACCAGTGTGCCAAATACTAGATTGATAATAATATAATTTCAATATAATTCTCTGATGCCTGAAACCCATTCAAGCACCTCAATATACCATTTTAAACATTTTCTAATACATATAAACACTGACAATCTAATGAAGCTAATATTACTACAAGTCAACAAGTGAAAGGTGGTGTAAAAATCAATTTTCTTTCACCTCACATGATTTATATTCCTCCCTGAACAAATTAATTTCACACTAAGAAACTGGTTAATAAAACTTCAGAGCAGCCCTTTATTACAAAGTTATGTTCTTAATCCGGCAGAGATAACACGAAAATAGTAGTAAAATAGCAGTTTGAGACTAGTATTAAATTTGTAAAGGCAGATCTGCCTTATTTGACATCTTTTTCTCAATGAGTTTTATTTATGAACCTCTGAAAATGAATTAAAAAAAGAGCAACACACAAGTTTTCAGTCCAAAAATAACATTGTTTAAAATATTAACAATAAAATATAAAAATAAGCCAAGCAAGTATGAAAATGTTTCACAGGGAAATAAACAAGTTTGAAGCAGTAGTCCCCAAACTGAGAATTAAGTTACGTGCTTAATTCTAAACATATGTGCAATACTAATATTTGTATTACTGAATAACAAAATCAAGAGGATTGCCGACGTACTTCACACAAAGCACATGATTAGATATTTCACTGCAGCACAGCTGGAATATTTAGGATTTTTCTCCTGTGTTATCTGCAAAACTATTGCTACTATAGCTGCCATCGCATTTTATGTCCTTTATGACCACAATAAATTCCTGTACATAGCATGGCTTCTCCTCCTTTTCCCCATCCCAAGAACTACCAATACATTTTTCTGGGTAATGAGGAGGAACATAGAGATTAAAAATTGAATTTCAAAACAAAGTCAATTTTGTATTCATAGACTGAAATAAGTATGATGACACATAACATACAGTAAAACCTCTGTGTACCTTTACTTCCAGGTCTTCTCAAGTGAGCTGAATACAACTGCATTTCCTTACAGCAAGTGATTCTAGATTCGCTTTTTTCTTAGATAACCAAAACTTCAGCACAGAAGAGACAAGCCACCAACTTAAAAAATAAAGCAAATGTGATGCAACATTCTTACAGAGCAGCACAAAAACAGTGGTTCAAGCTGACAAAAAAAGGAAATGTTGTGAAAACTAAGATCAGTTGGGCTTTTATTATCGTATCTCCGTTGACTGCATTTATGATAGAAGGTAAGAACACTACAGGAGTGTATGCAGCTGTTTTCTCCCACCTCACACATCATCATGTGGCTTCCAGGGTACTAACCAAATGTTAAAATGTTCATAAATAGATGCATAGCAAAAATAGCAACCATGAATATCATGCAAAATGTAAGTAATAAATATCTACAACACAATTTGAATAATTTCAGAAATATTAATGCATCTCTGGAGTGTCTGTTTAAATATTAATAGCATTTTTTAAAGTAATTTTAGTTTTTCAAAAATAGACAAGTATTGTAATTGTGCTAGGAATTTTTAGCCTGCACTGAGATTTAATATGTTTGCTACTGATTGAAAAACATATGAATGCCACCGCTTCTATTTTTCTGAGATTAAAAATGCAATTTGAAGCTTCAGTTTTACATTTTCTGTTGTTGCTTACAGCTGAAAAAAATAATGTGGTTTGTGACCCCTATGCCAATTCATGAGAACATGAAGTAGTAAATAGACTACAATGAGATTCTTAATGGTAACTTAAACATATAGTAGTGCAAGAAAGTAATTGAAAATTGTACTTTCTTTTCTCATCGTACCTGCATAGGAGTATGTTGAATGACACAGACCTGTAACACCAGAGCACCTATATAGGGCTCACACTAAAATCACACCACACTATATTTGTGTGGTGAAAATGTAGTTTTGCTCTTGATACACCAGTCAGATTTGGCCCAGGTAGTCTGAGAAGTCTTGGATGGACTGCAACTCAGGTACAGTTTGGATAAGCCAAGCTCCCAGCAGTTTCAGTGTTTGTAGGCTGGATACACAACTCAGCTTTCAAATCTGAATATGACATCTTCACCCTAAGAACTTAATGTTGTTACAATATCTCAGTGTAGGAGGGAAGCCATGAAGCCCAGGAAATGAAGTTTCCACTACTGCCACCTACTATACAGAACAGAGGGGAAAGCTGTGCGTGCCCTGAAATATCAGAACTCCTCTCACAGGCCCACGGATGATGTCCTCTTGCTTCAGCACTTCCTACTCAAACTACCAAAGAAATATCTCAAGCAAAACAGAACAAAAAAGCCCATATGCTTGCCAGGTACGATGTTTCCCACCATGACACCTACTGAATTAGAGCGGCTGGGTCCAAACAGATAATGCAAAAACCCAGTTACCCCCTGTCTTCAAACGAAGCCACGTTGGTATGTCTGAGTTCTAACCTTTTAAAGTGAAGGTGAAAATGAACAAATAAACTACAGTTTACCATCAGAGACTGGAATGTAAAACTCTGCAATTCAGAGTGGGGGCAGACTGTGGCAGGAAGAAAGCATGCACATGTCTGGTTTGTGGAAAGGCAGGAAGACAAGTAAATTACATGTCTTCTGTTGCTAACATATAAAAACAGGATTTGATTTTGTAAAAATTTTGCCTGTCTGCCACCAACCATTTCAGGGAGTTCCAAATGAAGAAAAAGTAAAATAGCAATTTAGGAAAGGCAAATAAATGAAGCTTGTTACATAACAAATCAAGATGTCAATTATTTTAACAAAGAACTACCAGTTCAACATTTGACTTTTTCAAATGTTTTTTCATTTCTAAGCACGTTACTGCACTGATGATTTTTCTTGACACTGTGTAAGGTTATTAACAGATTCCATTGGGATTGAATAAATGTAAATATTTACAATAAATTAATAACAAAATGAGAAAATCCTTGTGTTTCAAGGCATTCAGGTTAATTATTAAAACCTAGTTGACAAAGACAAGGTAAATCTTAGATTTAACCTTAACATCTCTAGGTTAATTAAAAAAGGTAATGATCTACATACTGTATTCAAGCTTCTAAACCTACCTTCACATTCGGTCAGCTATGTTTTTAACCTACTGAAAACAGTTTGATGTAAACTGGCAGATCACATTATTCCCTTTGGTTATGGAACAAGATAAATTGTGATGGAGCAATTACAGTTGTCCTAACTTACTGCAAATTTCCATGTTTTAAAAATCCCTCAAATTCCAGAAATGCAAGTTTTTGAGAACCTTGGTTTCAACTTGTATTTTAATTATTCTTAGTTTAGTTTGAATGACATATAAGCTGAGTCTATTCATTTCTGAAGGTTCTGCTTGTTCAGAAATGTTTCTGACAAGCCTTTTTGCTCATTCCTTAGTCTCCCACACTCAGTGGTTGCCAGGAGAATAAGCTTCTAAATAAAATGGGAGAGATTTGGTGGTCTCAAAGATTTGGTGGCCAAGAACACGTATTGGTATTTTGTGGTCTCACGGAATACGGTTATTGAAACAGGAAAAGTCCAGACTTCATCAGAGGGGGAACCTTCTGCTTCAGTGTCAGTCTGAGAACAAGTGTCAGTAACCACTTCCGTAGTACAACTTATTTCAATGTTTCTCAACTTTGAAATGCCTTTCTAAACAATATGCTCCTCACGAACCATTCATTTGTAACTCCCTGATGCTTTCCAACATCAGTAGAACAAGCTATGGACCCCATCCCAGACTGTATTGGAAACTGTTTCACACCTTTTAAATGCATCTTTATCAACCTTCCAAATAAGGTCAGAAGTAATTTTGGCAAACTGTACTACATCACACTCCCTCTGCTTCCAAGTGTTTTCTTCAGTATAGACATCACATATCTAGTTATTTCTCTACTTGATAATCAGGATTTCAATTTTTCTTTCATTCTACTACTGCTTTTGCCAATCTTTTTTCCTTCCAGACATACCTACAAAACCTCTGTATCAGAATTAAGTTCATTTCCTAATCATGAAGTGTTTTTGCTGAGATGTCAGCAAATTTGCGAACGAAAATTAAAGTCTCAAAATAGTCAAGCCAGATGGCCTGATGGGGAAGCCATCTCTAAAAGGAGGCAGAATTTAACAGAAGCTCTTTGCCAACCAAACAGAACAAGATATTGTACTGCTTTTTGTTGATTTAAAGTCTATGACACACTGCAGCTGTCACTATCAAGGGTAGACAGAAAAGGCAGTTTAATGACTACAAAAAATGCATTAAACCATACAAGTTTTACAAAGCATTCACTTGGCATCTGTCTTCTGTAACATGTCTCTGTATTATACAAGGTATTTCTCTCCCTCCTCAGTCTTCGGAAAGATATGAAGTTTAATGTATTGACTGGTACTTAACAATCAGATTTTGTCAGCTTTTGTGCTGAATGGCATCTTCCTTCTCCCACTGACTTTCACAGCACTATTCACAGTGTAAATTATTGCCTCATTTTCAGCAAAGGTGACAGATCCGCATATTACCTCAGAGCACTGAACTCAGGAACTACATGCTGTCAGGCAAATCACCTTGATGCCACATAAATCCTCACTACTGTCACAAGGGGCACTTCCACTTTCTGCCTGCCTCCTTTCTGCGGCTGCTAGTACCTACTTACTTACACCCACCCCGGGGCTGGAAAGGGTTATTGGCAGGCTGGGTCTTTTGCTAGGGAAGGGGCAGAAGGGGTGTGCCTTCACAGTTCCCTGATCCATTTCTCAAGGGACGCTTTACGAATGACCTGCCCAGGCTGGGGTGGTTTTGACACCAGTCCAAGCATCATATGTCAGAGTAAAGATACCAGGTAACCAATGACCTTCTCAGCAAAAGAGAACAATCAGAACTAAACAATGAATACATATTAACCTCTGCAACTTTGGGTAATTTTATAACCATTACCCAGATGCATTGCTGTATATTCAGATGTGCTGCTGAGGGGATGCTCCCTGTTGCAGAAGAAACTGGATCGGCACCAAAATCAATGGATTTCCAATTTTAAATGAGAATGGACAAAGCACAGGGAAGAAGAGAATATGTGTGCAATTTAATTTTTACTACTGAATAGGAAATGACTTACAGTGGGATTGTCACTGATTTAAATTAGGTTATATACCAAAGGACAAGTTTCATCCTTCGTATATCACTATTTGTGTTGAACTTTCCATTCACTGTTCAATTTTTATGTTCACACTATTTATACTAATACTTCTCATCATCCTATCAAAAGTACTACAGAGTTAGGAAAATAGTTCAGAAATACAAGCTTGACTCTCTCAGCAGTCTGATGGTGTCTATATATATGTATACACAGACATATATCTGCATGGCCTAACAATTTTGCAGCACTGACCGCCCAGAAAGTGCACTGATTTATGTACTTCTTGTAGTCTCACAGTTGTAGAGTGAAAATAATTTTGTCTTTCATCAACCCTTTGTAATCCAAGCAGTCCTTAACTTTCAGTTAGTCTGATCTGAGATATGCATTTTCTCTCTACAAGGCAGGGCAGCAATACTGGAAGGCCTAAACAAAAGCCTACACTCTAACATACAAGTAACACATGCCTGTATACTAGCCAAAACAAACAAATGAACAAAAGCTTCAACCCGTTCCAAAATTATCCATCCTGCCCACTTGCCACGTACCCTCCACATATAGCTCTGCTCTTCTACAGGTAAAGCCCTATAAAAAGCAGAGGTGGGTAATTTAACTGGCTGATGCTACAGTGAATGAGGCAAAAACATATCCAGAACATTGAAAATCAAACTACCAAGGTACTATCTTGTAAAAATTATTTGATTCTCAAACAAATCTTTTCCCTCAGACCAACAACAGATTTTAACACATTATTAAAATGTGCAAGATCATAACATCTAACTCAAATTGCACTGAATCAAGTTCACCTGAGTGTAATGTCACGTTAATGGGAGCTGTACAAGGAAATAATTTGGTTCAGCATACCATGTTATTCAGCACAGAACTGAATAGTTTGTGCCTGAGAAGTTTCAGAGCATTAACAAAATTCCAAAAGAACTGTTGGCAGAAAAACTTTGTTTTCACTACTCTTCTATTTAAAGAGACATTCAGGTCAGATGTTCAAGATCTGAATCAGGCAGATAATTAGTGAAAGCCATTAGCTGAAGAAGCCTTTCCCTGAACAGAAGGAATAAGCATGTGAGAGGAGTAGCTGGAACAGCTACAAACAAAATTCACCTCCATCCTGTAGTGAGAAGAAAAGCCACATTCAATTCAGAAACAGCAACAATACACATATACCAGTTTTTGCAGCACACTGAATGCAAGGCACGATAAGACACTATTTTAAATAACAAGTTCTGAACTACTTCGTTTATCTATTAACCATCCAAGAGCACACAACAATATTTTAGACCTCTTATCATCATTGGGAAAAAATGCTAGGAAACACAGTTGTATTTTTCATTCAAATGTGAGGAACTGAAATAAAATGGCATTGTCACTAAAGAGAAAAAGATTTTAAAACTGGCTGAAATATTTGAGCTTCAAATCTAGCAGCAAGCTCCTCTTCTGGAAATATTTAAAGACCAGCTCCAGAACAATTTCAGTGCTAAATTACTTTGTTCCTTCCTTTCTTCTCATCAGCTTCAGATTTTATTTATTCTACTCTTTTCTGACATATTAGTTTATTACTGAAAACACAGATTCAACTGTTTTAAGAAAAGAACAGGTTTTTGTAAGTAATTTCTTCTTATACAAGAAATAATTTTAAAATAATGTTATAGCTCAAGCAAATTTACAGTTCTGCAACCAACATAAAAGTACATATTTCCATTTTAGCTGTGTATATAATTAATTTCTCAGATTTTGCTGGTGCAAACACTACCCAGTCCGAAGAAGTTCCTTATCAATAACAGCAGCAGAGATTAAAATCTGCAAATAATTTTAAGTGAGAATAAAGGAAGTATATTAAGAAGGGATGACTTGTAAAAATCAGCTGTAAAAAGGGAGCAGAAAAACTATCACCTAACTATACTGCATACACACACATAATCTGAGTACAGATTATTTACATGGTACTGTAATGATTGACATGTTTATTTAATCTTGGGGAAAAAATTAATTACCAAAAAAAACCTATGTCCTGCTCCTTTTAAAAGAAAAAATGTTGTCTGCTAAAATTTGAAGAGTAAAAAGGAAAAACAAATAAATACAGGCATTTACAAGGTAAGGCAATACCATTAAAAGTACCTATATAACACAAATATGCATGCAGTAACACATATGTACTGTTTTCTGTCAAAATTTCTATTACAGAATCATAGACTCATACCATGATGTAGGCCAGGAGAGAGCTCTGGAGGTCTCTGGGCCAATACCCTTCTCACAGGTGGTGCAGGCAGAGCAGGTTGCTCAGGCTGGACCTAGGTGAGTTTAGAATAGCTCCAAGGATGGAGATGCCAAGACCCTGTAAGCTGCTCTTTTGACCACTCTAATGGTAAAATATACCTACAGAATGATTCACATTCTATCCTAAGGATGTGCCGTTTCACCTCACCAAAATTTTCAGATAATCTTGCTTTGTTTTATTACTCTGAATTTTTTCAGTGCTCAATTACAAACAGAAGAATACATGAAGTGGACCTAAAAATGTGAAATATATAAGAGAACCTAAAGTAGCAAAATATCCCAGGATTAAGTAAACAAACTGTGTATAGCTTTGGCTTCAAGAGCATACAAAGAATTTGCAGGTTATTTAAAGTACATTATGTAGCAAATTCGATTAGGAACAGAAAGCTTTTTGCAAGTAGTTAGAGTATTCTGATCCCAGTCCTACCTGACTTTCAGTGAGTTCTGAAGATATTTATTTTACCAATTCACCACTGTGTTTGCTTAATGCCTAATTTCAGCACAATAAATGGTGTGATATTCCTAAATTATAAAGTATCATTTTTTGCCATGAGAAATTAAAAGCTGAATTTGGTTTAACTTCATCTAAGAATTATTCAGGATATTAATAAATTTGCCAGTGGACTAAATTAGAAATACCTGTGAGCACTCTCAGTGTTCCAAACCTGATGCAAGTTTGGGGTTTTGGTTTGGTTTGGGTTTTTGGTTAGGTTTGGGTTTTGTTCGTCCAAATTGATGGCTTTGCTCCAAAGAAGATCCTTACAGAAGTTGTAGTTACTACTTTGAAAAGCTGTTACTTGACAACTTGCCATCCTGTGTTGACCTGCAGTACCCCTAGAGGACTAAGGATCCACAGTCTTAAAGCTGAAAGGAGACACGGAAGCCTTCAACTGAATTCAGCAAACGGTTGAAGTATGGGTCACTGAGAGTGCTGTGGTGGCTGCGAGTCACAGGACAGCTTCAGTAATTGCAGGAAGGTGAGCTGCCATACACCACAGCACACCTTATATGCCTGCCCCAGGAACTTGAGAGTCTTCTAAAGTAAAAGTCAGGACTTTGAAATGGATATGGGGATGCAAAACATGAATAACTCATTTTTATTACCTTCTAGTGAATACCTACAATAATAAAATTATCAGCTCTGTATCTCCCATATAGTTGATCCCTCACTGAGAACAAGAGAAATAAAAGCACACTTTTATTACAGAAAGCTGTTTCATAAGGAAAATAGGGCACCATCCTATACCCAACTCCTCTTTGTTACAGAATCCCCTTGAAATCTGAATGATAGTCCAAAGGCATTTTCAACTTCAAACAATAAGGATACCAAGTCCTGGTCACTGTACAATAACTGGTCCATAGATTAAAATACAAACATGTTACCTTCATTTGAGGAGAAAGAACAGGAGCGGTAACAAAGATACCATTAGTCGTGAGAGCCAAACATTAAACTACAACATGGGCGCTAACATAAAATAGATAAACTGACTACTGTTTATGCTTTCTAGTATGGAAATGTAACCCAGCCCGTACTGAAACATTCTAAATTTGAACAGTTCACACTAGGTAAGTTACTGAAAACTAATCCATGGTATCTAACTTAAAATTGTTAGCAGCCTTGAGAAACACTTCTCTCAAAGACACTTCATACCTAGAATTGTATTTTTAGTGAAGGACAAAGAACACACCAAACCAGCTTCTTGAATTAAAATTTTAAAGCCAACAAAGCACCTGCCTGCCTTAATTTCTGCCATGGATAGGTGTCATTTGAGAACCAATCTTAGGTTATTTTCTCTCAAAAATAACACCTTTACCTCCTGCAATATTACATTCTTAGATTAAGTTGTCAATAGCTGCTAGTCTATGAACATTATGAAATATAGTTTGCTCACAGCCCTGTAACTCAAACAATTATTTTTTCTGTGTTCTTAGTCAGATGGGTGCCAATATGGAATGGCTTTCTTCCTGTTAGTGCAGTGTACTATGGGACCTGGTCAGGGTACAGACTCTGACCTATAGATTTTTTTTTTTCCTCACTGTACAGAAATTGAAGAATACGCTCCATAAGACGACAATATAAAATGCATGGTTCACAAACAGAAAACTGTCCACAGATGGTAAACATTAATATAAGGGATTAAACATACATGGGAAGTGACCCACAGCAGCCTACACACAAATCCCCTTGTTCAGCTGTACAAGGGTCCTATTCCCAACAACTAGGACACACCAAGTGACGGACTGCATTCATTTTCTTTATATGGAATAGTGAATGACAACACATATTGATTCAATGAGCTATAAAAGCAGTAGATAGCAAGAAGGATAAGCATTCCCACTTTCATTCATGTTTTGTTGAACCATTTTATAATCTACCTACATCCACAAACACGTCCTTAAATATCAACACTAAATCACTTACAACTGGCATTAAATAGTGTTTCAATGACAGGATATATAAAAGATAAGGCTTTATTTCCATACATCAATACCAGAGCAAATTATTTCAAACCAGTAAAACCCCCAAAGAGTTAGACTGTTAAATGTGGCATTTTAATATACATTACAAATTGCAACAAAATAATGAACCCAGCTTGACCTCAGAACTGTATATTTTGAACGAGATAAAACATGTCCTATATCTGAGTATAAACCCACCAGCCTGTATCAGTGGCTAATAGAGAGCTTACCTACTTTTTAAAGGCCTTGTATGGTTTTTTATTTTGGAGTTAGTCTATGCCTGACTGGTCCCCAAGAGCCTGATTTGACTTGTGCTGGCTGTTGGAGGGCCCATGGGAGTCATTACGGCAGCTGCAAATAAATGATGTGTATGAAATGGCCTTGAAAGCCTTCCTTTTCCTTTTCCAGGAAAAAGTGCATAGATGGCTGTGCCTCACCTTCACCTACAGCCACTTTGCACTACTTTTTTTTCAGTTAGTCAAGTTGATTTTAGGTCAGCTTTATGCTGTGGTTACAGCCCTGATTCAGCAAAGCATAAAAAAGCAATACCTAATTCTTGGGGTTTTTTCACAGACACTATGTATGTATTTGGGTTTGGCTCATTACACCTAGTGAGGTCAAAGTATAAAATACTAGAATTTATATGTGTTTGCTTTGAGTTCCACCATGATTTCCTATTTATCACCTACACAGTTGTCCTCTGTAATAATCAAGGATTAACAAGGTTATAACAAATCCATTTGTATCCATTTGATTAATCAGCCTTTCTCTCCTTCAGCCCATTTCTCCTCCAATGAGGTAAAACAACTGGCTCAGATTTAAAATTTAGTTGGTACAACTGGGGCTGTGAGTTAAAAGCTAGCTCTTGTTTTCTTTCCTGGTAAATGCTTTCTCTGAAACATAGTTAAGTTTGAAAGTCCCCGCTAGTGAGAGTCGTGGCTGAATCCATGAATGTGAAGGAGCTGTAAAAAGCCCCACATAGTACATAAACACCGGAAATAAGGAAGTCTGATATTCCTCTAGATTTTCATCTTGTAGTTGACTGACTTTGGTGCCTAAGAAAATACAAAACTTTTCCATTCCTCTAAAACATAGGTGAAGACACCATCCTGTTGGATTTTCTGGTGTTCTGAAAAGGTCTAGTTAGTTTTCAATGCAGCTTTCCCTTTAAGGCAGGGGTAAGACCCTCATCTTGCAACTGGTCTGTTGCAACCCAGCTACAATTTTAATTTGTAAGACTCAATGATTTTTCTAACGTCTACCATTGAGCAAATGAAGCAATGACTTAGAAACAATTAGAAGAAAGGCACCCATAGATACAAAAAACCCACTGAATGTACATAACAAACCACATTAGAAGAGTCAAGAAATTAATAAATATGGTTTGACTGAAAGGAAAAAAAGGCCGGTTTCACAGGGGACAATAACTCACAGACTGAATATTAACTTTAGCGCTACTGCCAGCTAGAACGTCATGTTAACAGCAAACACAGCCAGTCCACAGTTATCTTCCATCATCCATATACAAAACTATCAAGGTATGAAACTACTAGAGTACAAATTTTCAAACTTCAATTGTCTCTCTTACCCTCTTGGCTCTCCAGCCAACCTGATCAAGATAATTTACAAAAGAAATGCTTAAAACAAGAAGCAAAAACAAAGAAAGAATTACCCTCCTTCCCCCAAAGAATATCAGATACCATAAATTTGTATACAAAGTCTGTCATATATGGAAGTTGGTCATCCATACCAAAGTAATTGCCCACAGTAGTTTAAAAGATTACCTATTTTCCTAATATAAGAAAAATACAGGATGCTGGAACTCAAACAAAAGAACAAAGATAATAAGGTAACTTTTGGAAAAGTATAACATGCATTTTTAAAAAACTTGAAAAAATAACCCTTCAGCATTTGTCAGTAAGTGCTTGTCACTTTCAAAGGCTCTCATATGGTTTGTGATACATCCATAGACACTCTGCATAAAACTCAACAGTTCTGTTGAAGAACCGAAGGAGCAACAGACTGAGAAATGAGATAAAGTCTTTCACTATTAGATGAGCAATTTAAATTGAGCCTAAGCAAGCTGTAACTTGAAAATTCAGCCTAAGAAAGTTGTTACAAGTCAGTGTTCACAGTATCACTCTAGTTTCAACTTTCACCATTTTAAGCAGTACATACATGGAGAAAATACATTTTTTAAATTTCATACTAAAATTGGTAATGTCAAAGGAAAAGGTGAGGTATATGGCAGCAGCAACATTTTCAATACCCTTTATTTATCTATGCTAAGTTAAAAATAAAATTAGTATTAGAATAATGTGGGTCGCTTCATACTGTTTCTTCAGTGCCTTGTGAGAGACACCAATCTGCAAACCTGCCAGATTTCCAGGCCAATAGTTTTATTTAAAATATCTAAATTATTTAACATGTTATGCTTAGAATGTTATTTATATCAAGGTAACATGCATATTGATGTACTGCTGATGTCTCGTTCTCTTCCATAAATAGTATTTTTATTAGCTGCTTGGGTGCACAGGTGAACAATAACTGATGCAAAAGCCTCTTGGGGTATGTCTTCAACCTGTAACTTGTCCTGGGAAGTGTGTGTTCCTAGACGAGAACACTTGCAGCCCTTTATTCTGGACTAACTCACCTAATTGCTTCAAGCCGCTTTCCTGTTTGTATTATTTGCTACCTTCTCACACATTTAGAAAGAAACCATTACCCTTTTTGCTGCCAGGCTAATCAGTATTACAACTTCACACATGCCAAACATACTAGAATAGGGGGAAAAAAGGGACACACACACACACAAAACATGTTTACTGACAACTTACATACTTCCATTGACTTCAAGTTCTCTTTCCTGCAGAGGAAAACAATTTCTGGGGCTTACATGAATCAATAAAAAGTATTGATTTTATAATGATATAAACCCAGATCCTGTTTAATTTATTAAAGCATACCAATATGCTTACCGGCACACAGACTCCTCTCACCTCCAATGTATTAGGGAAACTGTGAGACAAACAGAAACTCAACTCAGTGAATTCCGTTTCCTTTATTATTCATGGGAAACATTTTGAATAAGAGACTTGAGAAGCCATGCATTCAAAGGACTGAAGTTCAGTACCAGTTCCCATCACGTTACCAGTATCTTAGATTTCAATTTGCTATCTTCTCAACGCGGAACTTTTTATCAATGAATCAACGGATGAAACAAATGAATTAATAAAAAAGAAAAGTGTCCTTCCTCTTGTCCTGATTCTCAGAATTTTCTTGAACTTGAGGAGTCAGGAGGAAGAGGAACCTTTTTAATATAGCTCCACCTGAATGCAAGCATTTCCCACTCAGGGACCACACGCTCCCTCTTCAAGACATTCCCTCTCTACGCTCACAAAGGGCTTACCAGAGAAGGGGCAGGATTTTTTATTTCAAATATTAAAATTCAGCAGACAACACCATTTTCAACTCAGCCGTTAGGAAATACAAAAGCATAGAAGCGTAAAATACAAAAATGCTTCTTCATCAACCCATTCAGTAAGAGGGTCAGCCAGGTAATTACAGCAACGCAATAACTTTGATGAACCCTCCATACTTCTTTGCCTCACCCATCCTTCCAAGACATTGAGAAAAAAGGTCTTAGAAGGCACTCTACACACCATCAAGTTAAAAAACATGATTTAAAATCAACTGTATCTTTTGGATAAATCACTAACATAAATCCCATCTTATTTATGTCCATTTCTCTCAGACACAGGAGTACTGGACTGAGAGACAGGGCTCCGTGGGTACACAACACACCGTTAGTCAGCACAGACACCAAGAGAATGCAAATAAAAATTTTGCAATATTCATTTAACATTGATTTACCAGGAGACTCCACATTTGAAATCGATAGGTGTTCACAGAATCAGTTAAAGTTTATGGACTGGTATAATGTCGTATCTGTACCTGTCTAGGATTTTATCATCTCTATCAGGATAAAACTGAAAATGAGCAACAGGCCATAGAAATAAACAACTTACCCCTTCCAAGGATTATTTGCACAATTAGTCATGCCAGTCATTACATTGTGACAAGCAGCAAAGCAGCAAATATTTGTGACACAGGACACAGTATTAGTTTCAAAGTGATTAATTTTTGGTTGCATTACTCAAATTAACAGATAACTTCACATTGCTAAAACACCTGTGAAAGATCATGTTGGAAAGCAATGTGACTTCTGATCATAAAAACCATCAAAGTGAATAACCAGAGTGAGTGAACTATTGTTTTTTAAAATGAACTTCTAATTTGGAAAGAATAAAAAGATTTAAAAATGTAAAAGGCACTTTACCTATTTTTCCTCTTATGATAACATTTTCAACTTTTGGCCTTCTCATCTGTTACGGGGAATTCCATTATGAGAGAATAAAGGATGTGCTGTTCTTACAAAACAGAGGCACTTTTAATGACAGTTTCTGAAACATGGCCTTTTGTACTTCAATAGATTGACTATAAAAGCTCACTGTCAACTGACAGTAACGTCAACGTCAGTGCACAAAAGACTGATAGTCTCAATATGAACAATTCTTCTTGCACTATTAACTGCTTCTGGCCTGTTCTGGGTTTTGCAGCAACATCATTTTAAAAGCTGTAAACCAGCATTGGCTCTTTTTTAAGTGGAAGTATGTAATATTTAGAGGTGACATTAAAGGTACTCTCAGAGCCTACAGTACTGGAACTTGCAACTGACAGTTTCATCCTTTATTGATTTTTCACAAACAATAATTAAAAATTTGGGGCAATTTCAGTGAAAACTTTTCTAGTGGCCTCCAATTTGGGCTAACCAGAACTGCAGTCTGGACAACTGCAGATCAGCTCTGTTCACAAAACAAAGTTGTCATCTATCAGATTTTTGCACAAACTAGGAAGTATGATCTAAATCACAGCCAGTCTCCTGAACCCTTGATGTAAATGGTTTAATCAGAATCTTTGAATAGAATCATAGAGTATCTCAAGTTTTAAGGGACCCATAAGGATCTCTGAGCCCAAGTCCCTGCTCCTCACAGGACTACCTAAGACTAAAACATATGACTAAGAGTGTTATCCAGATGCTCCTGAACTGACAGGCTTGGTGCTGTGGTGCATTGACAAGGAACAAGAACCAAATAGGAAAAAACTTTTTCAAGATAAGGCAGAAAGCCTCAAGTCCCACTGCACTTCTCTGTTTCTCGATTTACATAGGCCTGGATACACAGGAAAATTAGTTCAGTACTGCTCCACTATATTATTGAAGACGATGTTAAACTAAATACTATGACCACAAAACCCCTTGACATCTGTCCTCACATCTACAATAGGGCACTTCATAAAAGTGTCTTGCATTTTGGGACAGCCACAGCCAATTATAAGAATTGTACCAATTTTATTGGGTACAATTCATTTTTACTGTCAGACCAATAAAAAGGCGTCTCAGTAAACCCACCCAGCCAAGACGTTGGGAGGTACTTGTCAGCAGCTCAGGCGTAAGATCTGTGCTTGCCTAATCCAGAAATAGCTGTACTGGATTTTTTCCTGATGCTTTCTTACATCTTGCACATTCTGAAAAGCCAGACTGTATAGCTGCATGGTATAATTACACCCTGCAGCTATTAATATCCCCTTCTGTTATTCTGTTAATCTGAAGACAGTCCATCTCTTATAGTTACCATCAGAATGAATACATTTCCATCCTCCTTATTCTGCTGACAGACAATGAAGACCTTCACCTGCTACTCAGAGCTTTGAGAAGCAGCCTACAAAATTGGGCTAGTTTGGTTTTTTTTTCCACTTCTGCTGTTACGAATCAAGTTTGCTGTTGTGGAACTATCAAGATGGGGGTCAACTCCATGTTTCTGATCCCAGACAAAATAAGAGACACCAGGAGCAGATTTGAGTGATTCATGAGGCAAAAACATCCATCTATTCCCAAAATAAAGGGAAAAGACAAATACTTTAATCAGCTGCAGAAGACTCACAGGTACTACCTTCCACTTTAAAAAAAAAAAAAACACCTAAGTATAAACCGAGAAAATATAAAAGGTATCTATTGATTCTTCAGTGATGGGATCTCAGGCAACTTGCAAACAGAAATGCAAGTGTGGCCCAAAATGCACATCATCTCCCTCTGCCTTGCAGGTTTACCAGTTTGGTCAGTAAGTAAACTAAAGGGAGCATAAATCTTGTTGAGAAAAAAAGTTGAAACAGTTGTGTAAACTGAAATAACAATAGGACAAAGCCAAGATGTACAACTCTTTACTAAACAGGCTAAGGCCAGCACCTTGCAAAGATACAGGCAAATACTTATGATTTTGCACTGTAAATACTCTCCAGAAACTATACCTTTTGGCGTGCATATGGATGCCTGTAGGCTCAGGAACTAAACAGATTCAACCGCATTTGGACTGTGAAAGAACACTTTCATAATCCTGCAAGAGACTCACAAATTAGAATCTCAGCACACAAAATGTAATTTTCTTTTGATTTCCATATTATGTGTTTACAATGCCAGAACAGATACTGGTTTCTCAGAGAATTATGGCACGATCACTTTTTTCTTTTTAATTTCTGCATTACTGGGTTGCAACTGACGCTATCTGTGCACACGCACGCACACACACACACTTACACACCCCTAAATAAATTTGTAAATGCAGACACAGAGACAGAGCTACTGCTACATGAAGAAATTGTTGCCATAGCTTTCCCAGTAACCTTCTTGTTGATCATTCTTTAGAAAACCCTTCAGTACCAGGACAGGATTTAACATGGACTATTAATTATTCTACAAGCAATTTTTATACTTAAAGCAAATAGACAACCAAAAAAAAAAAACAACACACAAGCAAACAAACAGAGCCAACAAAAAAAAAAACTCCAACAAAAACAACCAAAAGAAAATGCAGAAGAAAAAAGGACAAGTGTGCATTAAATGTATAACCTAAAAGTGATGTTACACAAACAATAACTAGATTAAACATAAGAACATGTGCAGATACATACCTTGATTGAAGTGTTCATTTAATATAATTCAAGTATCTGAAAAATTCTGCTTACTTGATTAGAGTAGATTGTTTGCATTTTGATTTATTGCTTCAAGATCAGTATTCATTAAGTCACTTAATATAATGGCACCCTTACAGCTGCTACCCTATTAAATGTAATCATTTTTTTCCCATTCCTGTTTGTAGCGCAGTCTACCGTTACATAAAAGGCAGTCTGGAGTCATTTATTAATCACAACCATGTTTTCCAAGTATAAGTATCTGCAGAAACAATACATGATGTGTAGGCCTTATTTCATACACAGAAATTATAAAAAATATTTTGTCTCATAAATTCAAATTGCCTGTAGTCTCATGTACTATCAGGGACACACGGGGTAACTATGCATGTGGCTGATTCATATTTAAAACCTTTGACCAAAAGGTTCAAAATCACATTCCTAGAAGTGTTTTAAGTCTGTATTTCTGCCTCTTAAATAAGAGTCTTGGTTTTCAGAGCTTTTCTTAACCCTCAAAATGTACTGAAATCAATACAATCGCTCTGTAACTGTAATAAAAAGAAAGCTTTTAAAATTAGATCTGTAAACATAGCACTTTCATAGCATCTTTTGATAACGGGATGGCCTACACAACAGCAGGCTTGCTGGCATCTGATGGGATTCACCTTTCTCAAAGGGGAAAAAGGGTCTTTGCTCCTGTGCTTGCAGGGTTCATCAACAGAACTTTAAACTAGACTTGAAGGGGGAGGGTGTTAATAACAGGCTTGCCCAAGACAAGCTGAGAGACAACACTCCAAGGTTAGAGAGACGGGGTTCTAGCAGGATGCTGCTATACCATCCAACTGAACATTAAGTCTGGGGACAATCAGTGTATTCTTTAATCTCTATTTTAGTCATTAGTTAATCATTAATGCAATAGATAATGTGTTTCTGTCAGAACCCCTCTCCTTTCAGACTCAGAGCCTAATTTTTAGATCCCAAACCCTCACTCCTAGGGCTCAGGGCCCAAACCTCTGTTTTAAGGATTAAATTAAAGTCTCACTTTTAGGTAGCAATGATTCAGGGTATAAATGGTTGGGAGTTACTAATACCATCTAATGTAGTTCAGCTAATGCTGGGACCCAGAGCAAAAACTTAGCCAAGATAATGAGGTAGCCGAAACAAGAACAGCCTGCACGATGACTAAACCTTGTTGCTTTAGGGGAGTCAGAGAGGCCTCAAGATTCAAAGTACCTAAACAAAGTCATGATGACATTTGGCCTTAAGAAAAGCAGATGTACAGTGCCATAAAGATAAGGAACTGCAGAGCAAACAGTAAACAAAGAACAGACCATGCCTCAAGCACAGTACATACGTAATCTCAGAACTGAGTTTGCGCGAAAACAAGGGTTGACTAGCAGACACAGGGAGGAAGAGTATGTCCTTCATCCAGAGACCCCTGAGGACCACCCGGAGACACCAACAGGCATGCGCAAATGATGTCTGTCTATGATGAATATGTTTATCTTTTATCAGAAAGTTAACGAATACGTATATGAAGCATGTACTTAACTGGCACAATGAGATCTGACGGTATGCACGTTAGGAGGAGTGATCCCCCCTGTGCATCTGGCGCTGTAAATAAAGAATGCCTCCCTTTTAACGCTACACTGGTGTTACAAGGTTTATTCCCGATTTCAGCACTCAGTCTGTGTCTCTGAGATGAGCTGGGTTCACTGGAGCACAGTTGAAGTTGCACAGAGATGAGCTAGGAGCTCCTGAGGTAATAGGAGCCAAGAGGGGAACAGATATGAAACTCCTCAAAGGAATTAAGGGGTGTTCCTCTAATAAGATGACACAGACAACAGCCCCGCTGAAGTTCCTCTACACAGATGCACACAGCATGGGCAACAAAAAGGAGGAGCTGGAAGCCATTGTACGGCAGGAAAACTATGATATAGTTGCCATTACAGAAACATGGTGGGACAACTCACACAACTGTAGTCCTGCAATGGATGTCTAGAAACTCTTCAAAAGGGATAGGCAAGGCAGGAGAGGTGGTGGGGTAGCTCTGTATGTTAGGGAGTGCTTGGACTGCCTAGATACTAATGATGGTGATGATAGGGTTGAGTGCTTATGGGTAAGAATCAGGGAGAAGGCCAACAAGACAGATATCAGGGCAGGAGTCTGCTACAGACCACCCAAGAAGCAGATGAATTATTCTACAAGCAGCTGGGAGAAGCCTCATGATCACTAGCCCTTGTCCTCACAGCGGGCTTCAATCTACCAGATGTCTGCTGGAAATACAATACAGCTGAGAGGAAACAGTCTAGGAGGTTCCTGGAGCATGTGGAAGATAACTTCCTGACACAGCTGGTGAGCAAGCCAACTAGAGAAGGCACCCCGCTAGACCTGTTCACAAACAGGGAAGGACTTGTGGGTGATGTGATGGTTGGAGGCCACCTTGGCTATAGCGATCATGAAATGATAGAGTTTTCGATTCTTGGAGAAGTACAGAAAGGGTTAGCAGAACTGCCACCTTGGACTCCTGGAGGTCAGACTTTGGCCTGTTCAGGACACTGATCAACAGGATCCCCTGGGAGGCAGCTCTGAAGGGCAAAGGAGTCCAGGAAGGCTGAACGTTCTTCAGGGAGCAAGTCTTAAAGGTGCAAGAGCCAGCTGCCCCCATGCACCAAAAGACAAGCCAGTGCGGAAGACCACTGTCCTGGCTGAACAAAGCACTTTGGCTGGAACTCAATAAAAAAAGGAGAGTTTATGACCTTTGGAAAAAGGGGCAGGCAAGTCAGGAGGACTACAAAGGTGTAGCAAGGTTGTGCAGGGACAAAATTAGAAGGGTCAAAGCCCAGCTAGAGCTTAAGCTGGCTACTGCTATAAAAGACAATTAAAAATACTTCCATAATTACATTAGCAGAAAAGGAGGCCTAAAGAGAATCTCCAGCCTTTATTAGTTGTGGGAGGAAACATAGTGACAAAGGATGAGGAAAAGGCTGATATACTTAATGCCTTCTTTGCCTCAGTCTTTAACAGTAAGATCAGTTTTTCTCTGGGTACCCAGCCCCCGGAGCTGGAAGACAGGGATAGGGAGCAGAATGGAGCCCCCATTATCCAATGGGAAATGGTTAACGACCTGCTACACCACCTAGATGCACACAAAAGTCTATGCGGCCAGATGAGATCCACCTGAGAGTACTGAAGGAACTGGTGGAAGTGCTCACCAAACTACCTTCCACCATTTGTCAACAGTCCTGGCTAACTGGGGAGGTCCCATTTGACTGGAGGCTTGCCAGTGTGACACCCATCTTCAAGAAGGTCTGGAAGGAGGATCTGGGGAACTACAGGCCTGTCAGCCTGACCTCAGTGCTGAGGAACGTTATGGAGCAGATCATCTTGAGTGCCATCACGTGGCATGTACAGGACAACCAAGTGATCAGGCCCAGTCAGCAGGGATTTAGGAAAAGCAAGGCCTGCTTGACCAATCGGATCTCCTTCTATGACCAGGTGACCTGCTTAGTAGATGAGGAAAAGGCTGTGGATGTTTTCTACCTAGACTTTAGTTAAGCCTTTGACACTGTTTCCCACAGCATCCTCCTGGAGAAACTGGCTGCTCACAGCTTGGACGGGCATACTCTTCGCTGGGTAAAAAAGAGGCTGGATGGCCGGGCCAAGACTTGTGGCGAAGGGAATTAAATCTAGTTGGTGGCCAGTCACAAGTGGTGTTCCTCAGGGCTCAGTGCTGGGGCTAGTTCTGTTTAATATCTATCAATGATCTGGATGAGGGGATTGAGTGCACCCTCAGTAAGTTTGCAGATGACACCAAGCTGGGTGGAACTGTTGATCTCCTTGAGGGAAGGAAGGCCCTACAGAGGGACCTGGACAGGCTGGATCATTGGGCCAATGCCAACTGTATGGGGTTCAACAAGGCTCAGTGCTGGGTCCTTCACTTGGGTCACAACAACCTCATGCAACGCTACAGCCTTGGGGACAAATGACTTGAAAGTTGCCTGGAGGAAAAGGACCTGGGGGTGCTGGCTGACAGCTGTCTGAACATGAGCCAGCAGTGTGTCCAGGTGGCCAAGAGGGCCAACAGCATCCTGGCTTGTATCAGGAATAGTGTGGCCAGCAGCAGCAGGGAGGTGATCGTGCCCCTGTACTCGGCACTGGTGAGGCCGCACCTCGAGTACTCTGTTCAGTTTTGGGCCCCTCACTACCAGAAGGACATCAAGGTGCTGGAGTGTGTCCAGAGAAGGGTAATGAAGCTGGTGAAGTATCTGGAGAACAAGTCTTATGAGGAGAGGTTGAGGGAACTGGGGTTGTTTAGTCTGGAGAAGAGGAGGCTGAGGGGAGCCCTTATTGCTCTCTACAACTACCTGAAAGGAGGTTGTAGTGAGGTGGGGGTTGGTCTCTTCTCCCAAGTAATGAGTAAGATGATGAGAGGAAATGGCCTCAAGCTGCACCAGCTGAGGTGTAGATTGGATGTCAGTAAAAATACCAAAAGGGAATACCAAGCATTGGAACATGCTGCCCAGGGAAAGGGTTGAGTCACCATCCCTGGAGCTATTTCAAAGACATGTGGATGTGGTGCTGAGGGACATGGTTTAGTGGTGAACTGGCAGTGTTAGGTTTACAGTTGGACTCAATGATCTTAATGGTCTTTTCCAACGTATACAATTCTGTGTATTCTGTATATCTTTCAGCACCTGGATACCAAACCACTGGCTGAAGACTAAATATCTGGTTTAACAGTTGTGGCTGATACATTTTCCATTTATCCTTTGCCCATTATCAAAAAGGACAGTATAATCCTGTAATAATGATATGCTATTAACCACTGGCCAAAAGAGATTCTAACACTAGAAAAGCTATAGTATATGCTTATCCATTCTGTTATATTAATTTATGTTTTACCACTGCGGGAAGGCTAATAAAGTACCACATTAGACACACAAAGTATTCAAGATAAAATAGATACGAATTTCAGTAAATTGCTGTGAACATGTTTTGTGGTGTGTGGCACATACAAATGGCAAAACTGACTTCATCAAAACACAGTAACATGCACTGGTTGAAAAACTATGCAGGAAACACCTATTATCTTTTAGATACACTAAAAGCAATTAGTAGCTGTTAATTCAATGGTACTGATTATCAGTTTTTCTGATATTAGTCAACACACAGGTAATAGTGCCCATTTTCTGATATTGTGAGCCAAGCTATAATTAACATTCAAGCTATCTTAAAAAAATATATTTATTTTTATTTTCCTAATTATGCAAGTTAGTCACAGTTGAGGAAACACACTTTTTGGTTTATTCTACAACTATATCAATAAACCAATAATGCAAAAATATTCAATGTCATTTGTTAAATCCCAATCACAAAAGCCTTACCTGAAAAAATCCAGTATGATTTTCTCATACAAAGCATTTTTTCATTTTGCTGGATAATGCCAATTAATATAGTGATACTTCTAAGAATAAGAAACCCCAAGTTTTGCTATACTTCTTCACTGGTATAATGCAACATTATTTCAAACTACTTCCATCAATTCAAACTTTATAGGGTCTGTTTCTAACAATATTAAGGTCATTCAGAAAAGCAGCACTTCCACTGTTAGACTACACTGTGTTGCTTGCTAAGAGATCATGCATCCTATCACAACTCCTGTGCTACTGAAAATAAATAATTTTTCATAAAACTCTTACTAGCAAACATTTACATAACCCACTTTAAATATTGTTGTTGTTCTTTCTTCTCTTTCTGAGGTTTCTATCCAAAATCATTACAATTAATGGGAAAACTTCCATGGACTCCAAGGGTTTTAATCCATTAACCTTTCCATTCTGTCAAGAAATGCTATTGTTTAAAGGAATCGTGTTCCTTATCCTGTTTAGCTTCATTAAAACTACTGTGGCAGAAGTACTTCAAAGGCACAGGTTTTTAAAGCTCTGAAGAAGCTTGAATTTTTTTCCTAGTAATATATTAAAAATATATAGATTTAGTATAATAATGCTTCAGCAAGGTAGTAATAAGGTAGGGAACATAAGAAGAGAACGTGGTCAGAGAAGCGCAGCTAGAGAAAAATATTAGCCAGTGCATTTGAGGAGTGCAAGGCAGAAGCTACAGTTCCCATTCTGCGCTTGAAATAGTATTGGAGTAGAAAATGCAGTATTAAGAATTAGTTTCAATTACAAAAATTATGATCAAAACAATAATAAGTGTTCACCCCTAACCCACTGAAAGAGGACAAATCACAGGTAAAGTCACTTGTAGATACGTCACCTTATAGCTAAGCTCACTTTTTAGCCTTAACTCTAACTGGAAGGGGGGGGGGAAGAAAAAAGTTAAAGCCATACATTAAGGCCAGAGAGCAAACTCATTTCTTTGGTAACCTCTTTAATTTACTATGTTTGCTCTAAGACTTATGAAATAACCTCGTATTATTTTACAGTTAAATCCATTTCATTTGAACAACTACACAGTGACCAAAAGCCAGGTGCACCTGGGGTAGATTAGGGCAAGTAATATTCTTATTTCACTTTAAACAGCTCCCATACTACCAAGAAATACTGCAAGTAATTTATAGAACCAAATGTTCAGAGATACACTTAATTTTGTTCTTCTTAAATGAGGACTTAGTGTAAGACTAAAATGTTTGGAAAAGGGAAGACAAATTCCTAGAAAAAACCCTACCCAGCACCTACCTAAGAAGACCAAACAGACCTAGACCTAGACTGCAGCAGCCTCTCTCCAGGAAGATGTTGGACCTGCAGTGACAGGGTACGCAGGACGCGAATGCACCATGAAGAGCTCACAGAAACATTTCACAAGAATGACATCACGACACCAAAATGAATGATACGACCATGAGTATTCTCTTACGGTTCTTACCCACTGAAGTATAACTGGCTGTCATTAATAGCATTTATAGTAACCCTTTGGTCATTTTACTTCCATTTTGCTTAAAATCAGCTGAGAGATTTAAGTTATTTCAATGAACAGTCATTAGCAAGTATTTGTGTGAATAACATCCCCAGTTACACAAACCACACAGGTTTTCACTGCACACACATTCCACAAGCTACACAAAACATTCACTTCATCTGGATTTTCTTCCAGCAATGATGGCAGCAGATGATACCACTGAGTCTCAGAGGGATTTAGGGATGCAGCATGATCCTCTTTTCCTCTAATAAATCCCAGAGTCCTGGCAGTTTTGGGATGAATGCTACTGAAGCATCATAACCTCCTGTCACATCCTGCAGAGATTCTACCAGTGGAGCAACAGTTCACTGACTCCCTTTACCATCCCTACTTTTCTTTATTAAGGCTGACAAATCATCTGGTAAGAGGTTTGGGGAGGGCCACATAAAGAACGGAAAGCTCTGCACTTTTCACATATTTCAGTCCAGCTGATAGAGGGCTAATACAATGAATGGGTGCCAATTAGCCCAAGCATAGCATCGCCACCAACAGGCCCTAGAGCAGAGTTGAATAACTTTCATCAACTGTTGGAAAAGCAGAATGAAATGAAATAAGGACATACTTAGTCATCTGCTGAAGTTGGATGAAAGGAAAATTAAAGCAGTGGAAAGACATTGCAAAGGGAAATGCTGTAACGTATTAAAATATAGGCAATGGATAGAATTAAGCATTCTGTATTTACACGCATATCAGTTAACACCTTATGTATATAAAAGTAGTACTTGAGAAAAAACAAACTCATTCTCTGAAGTAAATTTTGCTCAGATTTTTGAACCATTAGAATACCTTGCAAACTTTTAGTTACAGTCTTTGAGTATGTAATCGATACATACTCATTCAGATCCCACCTGAACATATGTGTATGAATGGAACTGACACAGGGTATAAAGAACTAAAGATCATGTTAAAAACCTGCATTTCTGCTTGTCTAAAAAGTTGTTAATATAGCAATTTTCAACTACACCATGTCTTTGAGACTATAGAAAGCATGGAAATATGTTAAATTTTTTACTACTGCAGAAAGAAAATCTTTTGGTAATAAACATAAGAAAAAATTACATGATATCGCATTTTGCTTTTTTTATGCTATTTTAATGCTATTTTCACCCTGACTCAATGCATAAACTGCATTTTTCTTTTTATTTACAAAAGAAGTTTTATGCCCTATCGATTAAGGGCACTACGTGTTCCCTCAGCAAAATAGTAAAACTAGCTTTCCCAGATCCCAGGGACTGTCAATAACCACCTGGAACTCTCTTGCATACACCATACAAATGCTTTCAAAGTGGCTACTTGAAACACACGTACACACACACAGACATGTGCATTCTTTCTCTCTCTCCTTCTCCTACTCGATATTTCACAAAGATAATACCATGGCTCCTCCATGCTAAGAGAGCTGTGATCTGAGAACAATAGGCTGACATATTCCACTCACATTTGGAGCCATTATTCAGGGGAAACAAGAAATTTCTTTTATAATCCAGAACAGGCATCAGTTCTTCACTGAACCTTTTTTCGTATCTCAACTCTAATTCTACAAATAATCCCTTTAAATCAGCCAGGTGACCTCATGGCCTGCCACAAGGCCTCCCCTGGGCAGTGCTGGAAACAATCCACATAGCAATTCCAGTTCTTGAAGAAACAAACAGAAAATTTGTGTGCAATTTTTTTCTTACTGTTTCAAATGGTTCTGCTGTCCATGTGAAACGACTGCATTGGTCCTCAGTAAATTATTATTATTTTTTTTAAAAAAAAAAGAGCTTTATTAGCCTAGGATATGGAACACATGCTGAAAGTAAGAAAATGGCACTGATATAATGAACTACATTATTTCCATCCTCAATCTTTTATGAAAAGAATAATAATATCTTTTCTGTACTTTTTTGGGGGGTAGTTGCTTGGTCAGTATGTAAGCTTTAATTTTTAGCACATTCTTCAGAACGTAGTGCATTTGCTTAAGGTTTGAATTCCCGCAGTTACTGACTGAAGAAAAGAAGTCTTCCCCTAGTGATCAGAAATAGATTTAATTTCCATATTTGGTATTTAGCTGTTCCTTTTATCCATCTCTTTCCTAAAGAAGACTCCCACATATTATACTCAATCACCATCCAGAATTTTATTTTGATATTATTTGGGGACTAACAAAGCTATTGGAGCACTGGATAAAGCATGACACAATTAGGGGACTACAGCCATAGCTGTGTCAAATTCAAGATGCAATCAAGGCCTATATTCTTCCTTTGAATACAAAAAGATGTCCGTGCTGTAAGTGTAATGAAAACAGATTATTTTTGTTCCAGTAAAGTCTATATTTGAAGTTTTTATACCACTTTCTCCTCCATTTATCTAGACTAGAAAGTTTCTTTTTCTTCATGCTGCGTGAATCAGAACAGTTTCAGAGAAAGCTACCAGATGAGGCTCTGGATATAAAATTTTATCCCAACGCTTTCATCTATAAATTTCATCTGCCTCCTGTTTCTTCTCAGATTTTCACCAGGTACTGAGCATGAATACATACCGCTGTTACTGGCATAGTCTCAGCAACCTTTGGAGTTCAGAATTTCTCTATTTCCTAACACCCTGCACCCATAAAGACAAGCCAGCTATTTCTGCCATTAGCCCTCTTCTCACCTTCCAGTATTTCTAAAAATTCAATTTTCTGCATTTCAGTCTTTACAGACCTGAAAACTGCTTTTCTTCATTAAAAAAAAAAATCTTAAAAGTATCTGGTATGAAACAACTATGAAAATAACATCCATGACAATTTTATGTAAGTATTGTGAAATAGATGTGGTCTTAAAAAAAGATCTCAAAGCTCCTCCTCTTCTTAAAAAAATTATCAAGGCAAATAATGTCGACACACCACATACCTAAGCTGGTGTTAATACAAAGCTGAGGACAGTTTTTACTTCAGTGCTATGTTCTTGTTGGCTAGTTAATGGGGTGTGTGCAAGAAACTGGAAGAAAAAAAAATAATCAGAACATTGAAGCTTATTACAAAACCAACATTGTTTCTATCATATAGATTTTGTTTATGGATCTCAGAGAACCCATAGGAATATAAAAGTACATCCTGAGCATTTTACCACTATTCACAAAAAAGCATGTGTATGCTTACACTCCCCAGCCCAGCAGACAGGCTAAACGAACAGTTCCACTTTTAATATTTATAGATCTTTAAATACACTCTTCATCTTATTAAGCCATATTTAAAATGAATTTATGACCAAGCCGTTCCCATTAAACATGACACTCCTACAGACCTTCTGAAATACAGAGAAAAAAATCTCTAACTATCAGACAAACAAGGAGTGTGGAAATATCCAGCAAAAATTACATTAAGGAAATTATTTTGAAAAATGGTTAATACTTCATCCTTTTGCCAGCAGCTGTGTGTGACTTCAGGCAGGTAATGGTTTCCCTGTGCTTCTGTGTCCTTTCTATTTTCCATTCCCAGACTGTAAGCACTTCAATGTAGGAAGTTAACACATTAGAGTCTCTATCTGAAAGCCTGAGTCTGGAAGATTGTGAACACTGTTTTGAAAGAGAATTCATAACAGTCTATCACTTCAAGCAAACAAAACCAAATTAGGTCCACCAGCTTAGTCTCAGGTCAATCATTACACTGTCGAGCAACCTTGGGCACATCACTTAATATCTATATACTTTTCTTTCCACGTGTAAAATGGAACAACAGATACTCCTTTACGTACCAGCAAAGTTGGGAGGCTCATCTCCTTAGTCTGCAAAGTGCCCAAAATTTCCAAGTTATAGAGGCTACATGAAATGCAAACACAGATTAACTCCCCAAGGGATGTGCTAGCAAAAATGAGGATTTTGTTCCGCTTCAGCACTCCAGGAGGCTCTCTGCTAGTTTACATTAATATGACAAATCAAAAAGAACATCCAATGTCCTAAATCAAACAATTACTGTGAGGAATCAACAAAATGTGTATTACTCGCTAATCCAACCTGTCCAAAAGTCATTCAGTTGATCAGCCCCAAGCATCACTGGCAAAGGAACAGAGACTCTCAAAGAGAGCAAAGGTCTGAGGCCGTGAGGCAGGACAATTGTTAGTAGAAGGTACCTTAAAAAAAGAAACCCCTCACATGTCAGGTCAGAGTGGGGGAAACAGCAAAGGACTGAAAAGTCTTCATGATTTCCACCCCCAGGTGTACAGAGGCTAATCAAAAAGGGTGCGCATTTCCCACTGACATCTCCATACAGTCGTATCATTTATAAATCAAGGCAAGGATTTTAGGTATTTTATCTCTCTTTTTTTTTTTTCTTTTTGGTGACTGTCTAAACTTTTGTTGTACTATGAGCATGACCACAGCTCTGAGAGGAGCCCCCTTAACTCCCACAACCGGGATTAATTTATTATTGCAACTGAAATGAGTTTCTGAGAGTGGGGCACAAACATTTTCCCCAAATGTATCAGGACTGGCAATCTACACAGTGATATGCTGAGGATTCAGCTATTTTTTTCAGCCTGCCTTCCAAAACTCTAGGCCTCAATTTTCTCTTCTCTTGTTTCTCTCTCTGTCAGGACATGAAATGGACATACCGCACAGCACTATGTTTGCCCATCTCCTTTGTGGAAAGCATTTATTAGTGAAATTCCAGGTCTGTTTCATAGTGGAAAGTGATCTTTCAGCTGTGATATTTCTGTATGCTAAGCACAAGGGTAGAATATTTCGAGAAAAAATTCACTAAACTCTGCATTTTAACACGTCTGACCTACAGGCAATTAAATTCTTGGATGGATCAATTACGCAAGGCCAACATGGGTAAAAGGTAAAGTCCTTTCAAAAAATTGCATGAGCAAGGACAACAGGATAAGAAGTAAAACATATTTCCAAATGATCCTTTAACACATACCAGGAAAATAAAAACACAGCAGAAAAAGGTATTTTTTAATTATTCTTAATTTTCATTTTATTCCCTTTCAAAACTTTTTCAGAGACATAAAGAAGTTGTTATTGGACAGACTGTGAAAAACACCAGTAACTTGCATCCTGATGTCTCAGAAGACTGAGGAAACATCATCCCACCACTTCAACCATTAAACTTTTCAAAGACTTACTAGCATGTCTCAGCACCCAGAAAATACCACTGTGGTGCTCACTATTTAGCTATCAAGCACACTTCAGAATATTTGCATACATTTTATATAAGTAGGTGTTTCTGATTTTTGTCTTCAAGTTAAGCTACACCACTTGTCCTAAAAATCTGTGACTGACAAAGTGTTTGTGTATTTTAATTCTGGCAGATGACATCTCATTTATTTTGACACTTTTGTTTGTTAATTCAGTTGAACAGCTGCCTATAGTTTTATAGGTGCTGCTCAACAACAGGAACAGTGTGTTAACAACTCCTTGCTACATTTAGATGTCCACTCACACATTTCTACAGACATAAAACTTTTATAAATAAATACATTTTCAAGGTGACTTTCTTTAAACAGTTCAACGATAATGATTTTTGCCTTCTGGCACTTACTCTAAGAAAACAATCATTTTGCATGAGTAAGTCTGTGTAAAAGGCAAAAGGATGCCACTACTGCCTTTAAAAAATAATTGGAGAATAAGAGGAAAGGAAGTTACATATTTTCTAAATTCCTCTATAGATAGTGTCATGGGAAATTTGGTCTTTAACTTCAGCTCAACAAAATCTTGAGGTCAGCCTTGGGCTCAGTTCAGCAAAGCTCCAAGTCAGTCACGCAGAGACAGAGAATTTTTAGAGGTTGTCATCTCTGTTCACTACCTTCATCTGTCTATTGATGTTTGAAAGAGGTTTCATAGATGTAGAATAGAATGGGTCAGAGCGCATATCACACTGGCTACTACAGAACTGCCAGTTTACCCTGTGACTCATGGTTACAACTTGTCAGAGAGATGTTAATAACCAGAGCTATAGTTTATGAGGCAGAAGTATATAAACTTTGGAAGTAAATATATTTCTGCAACTGGGCAATGATGATGTGATCTTTTCATTTACAAAACAAAGCTAATACCGTTCTTACTCCTCCTAGATAAATGCAGGAAAACCACAGCTTAGCCTTCTTAAATGCCTAGAAATTCATGGGGATGGGGGGCTGGGAACATAGCCAAACTTCAAAGGCGCCCAAAGATAGTTTTGAAATGGGATGGAAGACGACATTATGTTGAATTGTCTTCTTTCTTTTCTTTATAAAGATCCCAATATATGGAACACAATATCATAAAATGACAAAATATGAGTTATATACACACTTACAGTAATGGAGCTGATAGTAAATATGGCAAACAATTTAACTGAAAATCTGGCATTAAAATTTGTTAGCTTATGCATCTGCTACGGAATTTGCTTTCTCGGCATATTTCTTTGAACAGAGATGCTACAAAAGGGGAAAGAAAGTTTTTTTCCTTGGGGTTACTGAACTTTTTCTCAGCCTTTATGAATGTTGTCTGGAGAGCATATTAGAGATCCTGGTATATTTATTGTTGCTTGAGTGCACAGCTTTTTTCTCATTACAGGAAGCATTTTGTAGATTCAGTAAGTGCATGTGTAGGTACTTTTGAAACGTCCTCAAATACAACTGAAATTTCAAGAAGTTCAAGCTTTTCAGGAAAACTTTTAACTATTGCGCCAAGACAGATGAGATGAGAAAGGCATACAGCAACCTCTACATTATATACGTGCACACATTTATATCATGCGTATGTAAATGTACAAGTGTATCTGCATACATACATTTATTGTATATATATTGCAAGGTATGTTAGTACTCATTTAATGATAAAATATGTATTGATGATAAATTGTGGTTGCTAGACGAAGTATAGAATTAAAGAGACAGACTGGGAATTGTTAAAAGTAAAAATCATTGTAATTCTTAATTTTTAATTTTGTACCACATAAAGCACTGGAAAACATTATCTCTGAGGAAATAATGCCATAGAAAAGTTTACGAAAGTGGTGCAGGGACTACATGTGGAAACAAGCAAAATTCAAACTTAAATTGAAAGACAATGTTCCTACATATGTGAGAAGCACATTTGAGAGATCTCTCTAAAGCCAACAACTACTTTCCTTTTCTGGCGTTACCCATGTTGTTAAACAGAGTTACAAATCCCCACGTGTTACTGGAAACCAACTCCAAACAAAACACTGGTGTAACATTTTATATTTTAATTATGTAAATATTGTGAAGATGCAACTTTTTTCCTAGCAGTTCCCTTCCTTCCAGTTTCACTGTAGGCAGCGTTAGAGCAACTTTCCCTCTTCTCATTTCCTGTAGTTCAATTTTTTTTCTATTTAAAAGGCTAGGGAGACAACTGACTTTCAAGGAGTATATATCTAAACTAGAATTTTTTGCATCTGTGGTTGGCATCATACTTGCATTAAACGTATGTGTACATTCTATATGCAGTTGTTCCTGTCAATTACATTTTAGGGGAAAGTCCATATGATTGTTGTTCTGCATGCCTCTAAAACAGAGTGCAAGAGAATGTAAAGAGAAGTTATGTTTATGGAGAGATGAATCCATTACAAATAATTATACCGGTCATCTTTTATTTTTAGTGTACGTAGTCTTCTCAGAGAGTAAGACTTCTGGTTATCAGAGTATTATCATAATCATGCCAAGAAATTAATTGCTAAGAAATAAATAAACTGCTACAATCCAATTTTTACCTCCACCTTACAGATTTTTATTTTTTTTCTTTTTCCTCAAGAAATCAGTGTACTCACAGGTTTTCATGAGATTTAGATTTTCATCAGAGTTCAGATCTCATTTTGGCACCCAAATGAGAGCCAGACTTTCAGAAGAGCTCTGTGCCTTGCAGAACAGGAACTGTTAGGAGTTGAGCTATTTTGAAAATCTAGCAGCTGCTGTGTAGGCTGAGAATATGAAATTCTGGTCCTGAGCTCTTTTAAAAGCCTGGCCTTATCTAACTTTCTTAACAGAATTGTAAGCAGGAATCCTAAATCTAAGAAATTACTGTTTCTTCTGCTGTGTCTTTTGTCCTACTGGAAGCTTACACTTTCACTGCATTTCAAGAACTTTGGATTATCATTATTAACACTAAGCATCTCTCTGCCTCCAGGTACATCTCTGACCTTTTAAACACACCATTCTTTGGGGCGAAAAGGTTATTCTTCTCTTCCTGATATAACAGTAAAGTTGCCTCATTATTGATGCTATTAGAATTTTAAAGCAAAACAACACTTAGCATTTGACTCAAGAGACTCACGGTGTTATGCTAGCGTAACCCCCCTGGTCACTGCAAGTCACCTGTCCCTCTCCAAGTACAATCTTAAAAGTCTATAAAAAATAGAGATGTTAACTCTGAATACCCTTGATCAATTAGAGCACTCTCACTCTCTCAAATTATGACATTGTGGAATTTTAAAAATACAAAATTACTAATAATTATTAATACAATATTACTTTTCTGAAAATAACCTCACAGTAATCTCACATGAAGAAAAAACAGCCCAGAAATGGAACAGGTCAACTGGTGCTTTGCAGATGCTCTCACATTACAGCTTTAGTTGTTTTGTTTCAGTAGCACATTATTAATATAAAATACAGTATGCAGGCATTTATTGTTCTTCTGAAACACTTGATTTTCAGCATTCTTTATGACAGATGTTGCCATTCTCACTATAGAAGCTTTCACTGCATTACCATTTTGGCTGCAGAATCAATTCAAGTATTTTTTGAAAACTTACTTCCTTTTCAGGTATTTTTGGGGGCAAAATGCTTGCTTTACAAACATATTTTTAATGGAGAATTACACTATCACAAATGAGTGCAGAAACCTTTTGATACTGTGATAACTTTATCAAGCTCACTTACAGTTGACTATAGGCTCCCTTAATTTGGGGGTTTCTTTTTTTTGTTTGTTTAGGTTTGGGGGGGGTGTTTTTTTTTGTTTTGAGATGGAAGAGGTAAAGTGTGATTTATGCAAAATAGCCCACGATGGTCTGCAAAAGGCCTTAATAAATTCATAATAACAGCTGAAGAAAGTGTGACTATATTATGTAAGCCATCAAAAGGAGAGACAATCTTGATTATTGTCGTTGGAAGCTGAACTATTTTAACGACATGTTGGCAGAGTCCCCTAAAGACTTGTAATCAGTGCTCTAAACCTTTTTCAAAAATTACAGTCAAAAGAAATTCAGATAAGGTTTTCTGTTTCACCCAACATTACTTATGTTTCATTTGAATTATACTGACATTACAAATCTTATAAGTTGGAGCATTAAACTTTAGTTTATACAATAGCCCTGTGGAAAAAAAATTGAAGATATTTAAGTTTTTCTTTTTTAAAAAAAACAAGAACTGAAAAGTCTCTAAACAAATTATATTAGCAAAATTATCACCACCACTGGACAACTACATTCCTCATGGTAATTTAAAATATATTTCGAATTTAATTCCAGATGTCACATAAATCACTATGTGAATTTCTTAATCATGCATCTCTAATCAACTTTTGATCCCAAATTATATTAGTCTGGAAAGTTTCAAGCATTTAGCTCTACGCAGTTATGAACCAAACCCTTTGCAGGGACATGGAAACATATTCAGTGCAATGTAATTGCTGAAATACAAGCTGCTCTTCCCTAATTCGGGCTACATAGAATAATAACTATCCTTTACATTTTAATCAAAGAAATTGTATGAAAAGAGTTTGGAAGCACTCGTCTTCCAAATGCTAACAAACAATGAAACTAAAATTACTACGGAACATCAGGAGAAAGACAAAGTATTTTACTTAGGAAAAATACAATTTGAAATATAATAAGTTTTTATTTTAATGATAATATACAAATATTATTAAAGAAAAAAAAAGTTAAAGCTAAACCAAATAAAGTGGGCCGCTTGCCTCAGAAACAGATATGGGAAGCCAAATGGAAGTTAACATTACCTCACCAGCTGGAAATCCAAAGCAGAACAAGCCTCAGTTCTTTCAAAGAAATCTTCATAATCTGGTGCTTGACACCATTGGAAAGAGGCACAAATCACCCTAGCATGTGTGTGCTAAGCAAATCTCCACACAGTTTCTCTGTTAAAGTAGAGCATTTCAGTGTCGCTGTGACAGCTCAGTTTCGGAACATGGAAGAGGTCATTCATGTATGTGTGACCACAGCTCTATGACCATATCCATCTACTGACCAAACACCTGTAGATTTAAGCACTGAGTACAGCAGATGCCAAGAAACAAACGTTCCCCTCTATCCACAGCATTGCAGTATTAACTTTGGCTCTTTATATCAGTATATGACTGCCTGCACACTCAGTGAAAGAGGAGACTGCACTAAAGTTAAAGTCAGGAGTGTCATTCATTCATTTGTCACAATTTTTTCCCTCTTTTCAAATGACAATTAATTTTGATATATAACCTGAATTTTAATACCAAATTAGAAGCACTGTATAAGTGACATACTCTAAAACACAGAGTTTCTCTTTTCTTTTAGGTAAAATTAAGCTAATCTGCTTTGACAGAAGAGGACTCTCTGGAAACAGCTAGTGAGCCTTCCAAATAAGAAGCAGTAACCCAAATGTCAATTACTTTTCCAACACTAGACAAATTGCTGGCACACTAATGCAATTTAAGGACAATAATTAGATAACAGGTCTACATAGTGTACCAGGTGACAGAATTTCTGAGATAATAGAATCTAGTGTCCTAGTTCTTAAATATTAACATCATTCCATCTCAGTCAATTGGTTTATGGTAATTTTAAAAGGGCAAAACAAATTCTTTTTACTGCTAATAATACTGTACCTCCCCAGCATTAGCTTTGAAGGTTAGCAATTTAAGGGGTCAAAACTTAATTATATTATTTCCATTTTATTTACTTTTCTTTTTTAATCTCTCCTCTTTGAAGTCTTCTTTAATTATAGAAATTTTAAGGCACGTGATTAAAAAACTGAATCTCTTGAAATCTGAGTGCTCAAAACAAAGGAGCCAGTTCCATCACAACTCAAGTAATCTGTTTATTATGGCCATTTAGAAATTTCCAAACTTTTCCTACAATCACATTCTATTATAAACACATTCTACTGTAAGTGGTTTGGTTAACTGTATGCTAGGTAATAAGATGCCATGTAACACGTCCGAAACTTTTCAAAATAGATGAGTCAAGTTGCTCTCCATAACTATTCCAGACAGACTAAATTTCCTTGCTTTAGTCACAAGTACCCAGAACACTAAATTTCTCTTTCCATCAGGAATTTATATTAGAATATTATTCTCCCCTTACCCCCATCGTGGTTCAGCCTCAGTCGGCAACTAAACGCCACACAGCCGCTCACTCACTCCCCCCACCCCTGTGGGACGGAGGAGAGAATCGGAAGAGCAAAAGCAAAACAAAGAAACTTGTGGGTTGAGATAAGAACAGTTTAATAATTAAAATAAGATAATTATAATAATGATTATTATTATAGTAATAACAGTAATAATAATACAATAAAAAGGAAAAGGGAAAAAGGAAAAAAAAAAAACAGAAACACGAACGATACACCCGCTCACCACCTGCCAACCAACGCTGCCGGTCCCCGAGCTGCGATCGCTGCCTCCCTCCCCCGGCCAGCTCCTCCCAGTTAACATACTGGGCATGACGTTACATGATATGGAATATCCCTTTGGCCAGTTTGAATCCGCTCTCTTAGCTGTGCCCCCTCCCCTCCCACCTTCCTGTGCACCTGGCAGAGCATGGGAAGCTAGAAAAGTCCTTGACTAGTACAAGCATTGCCCAGCAACAACCAAAACCTCTGTGTGTTATCAACACTGTTTTCATACTAAGTCCAAAGCACAGTGCTATGCCAGCTGCAGCGAAGAAAATTAACTATCCCAGCTAAAAGCATGACACCCCCTCACCCCCCCCCACAATTAGTCAGCTGTGGGACATTGGATGTAGAGCAAATTAATTTTCAACAGTGTCTGTCACTGTGGGCACTAGACTTTCTTTCATCCACAAAACTCACCTCCACTGACATAATGAAATATCTCTACCATGATCAGAAAGAACAACTCTAGGACAAAAGAGTAATCCACCCTGAATGATGTTTAGCTTCTCTACTCAGACCCCACAAGAATGAAAATTTTTACTCTGTTTTTTTAATTTTTCAAGTGAACAAAGACAGAAATTTAGTTATAATACAGACCACAAGAAACTGTGTGTTCCAAAATACACTTTTTCTCCATCTTAAACAGATCAAAAGCTTTAAGTTCTTCATTAAGAACCAGCTGAATCAACGGACTTTCAAAATTCCAGAAGTTTTTTCAGTCCCCTAAAGCCATGCTTGTATTCTTCAATAATTGGGGGGGAAAAAAAAGCCTTGTGAAATACATAGTTTTCAGTATTTGAAGTATTTGATAACAGACATCTGAAAATGTTGCGATTAATTGTACAGTTTTAATCCTTGAGTCTACTGCTTTTCTATTTGGGAAATATTCAGCTTAACTATTATGCCATACCAGTTTTATATATGCTATAAGGTGGGGAAAGAAGAAAAAATATAACAAAACTTTGAGATAATTCTTCACTAGCACTGTGCATTCAGTCAGCACATAAAACTGAGGAGTACTGTCCATGCATCATTGCTGTGCCTGGTAAAAACAGACTTTTCTCACTTTTTGTCATATACAAACACAATTTTTCTTTCTCTAGTGTACCATTGCCTACACTGTAGCAGACGACAACAACAATTAACCATCCTCACTGTAGTTTGTTACTCTACTGATAACAATGGTGGTATACAAGGCTTTGCCTGTACTTTTTCAGTTACTCCAAATACCTGATATCCCTATGCTGACAAAAAAATAAATTACCATCTGATACGGCTATATAATCTCTACACATGATTGATTCCTCTATTTTTCCGTGTGGATTTTGCCTACATTAAGGAAACAGATCTGTGGATATCTGAACTTACTGTCCTTACATAACCGTAGTATTTCTTCCCCACGGAAAAATTGTCATTTTAACTGGCAACGGGTATAAATTTGCAAAACAAGCAACATAAATGCATGTACCATTCTGTTGATTTGGGTATCAGAGTGGTCATCTCTGACACACGCAAGATCCTCAGCCGGAACAACCAAAACCCTAAAAAAACCCCTTGTGTATTATCTTAGGGCTCTGTGATAGAGCCATGAATTCATCTGCCAGGGTCAAACTGAAATAAAGTCTTTTTTTTAATTAATAAACCCTTTCATAAATAAGATCTGCAAAGATACTGCTAAAACATTTAAAAAGTAGTGCACCGTATAACAGGCAGAAAAAGTCTGGACTTAGTTTTTACTACTTTAATTACAAATAGAACTCACATTTGCCTTAAAAATATTAGAACTGTTATGCCTTCAGTACGGGTGGCAAATCTTGGAGGTGAAAACTCAGCTCAGTTTCTCTGGAATTCATGCTTCTCCTTAGCTGTATCTATTTTGTGTTCATCATACAGTTCATCAGAACAATTCTTTGCCCACAAAATATTCTGAGGAAAATGTATATTAAAATAAGTAGACAAGCCACGGCAATGCATCAATATCCTACACCTCTGCTAGCAACAAAAGCTTTGCTACATGTACTGCATATGCTGTAACTGTGGAAAAACACACAAATCCAATCTTCAAATTGCCTCCAAAGACGAATCAAACAAACCACAATGGACACCTGAAAAATATGGAGGTTTGTATGTCTAGAACTGTGGTGAACTCTACCACCTACCAGCAAGTTCTGACAAACACGGCATTAAAAATTTTCAGAACTGTATAAGTTCTTACAACTCTCCCTATTTCCTGTGTCTATTTTGCCATTGGCATAACAGAGCAAGCATTAACAGAAGCTTCTGAATTAGACCAATGATCAATAACCATGCAAGCCAGACAAAAAAGGTGAACGTAACCTGATGGAAGACCACCACTGGAATTAGCTCACACTCCCTCCCTCTAGAACTATTGATCATCTCAAGAGACAATGATCTTTCCAATATATAGCTCCTTCCTTCATTTTCTCCTTTAAATTCCTGCTTTAATCGTCACTGTGAACTGCTGTACAGAAAGTATGTTTCATTCCGGAAAGCTGAGCCCACCAGATGTTCTAATGACTGATAATGTTTCTTAAAAAAACTGTCTGCTCTTCATTCCCAAACATGTATTCCACAACTCGACTCCTATTCGGAATTTTTTTTTGTTTTTAATTTCCACACCGTTATCAAGTTATATCCCATTACTGCACAAAGAATGACTAAGCAAACCAGCTCAGAGTTAGAACTGGCACTGGCTCATCTGAACCACTCAGTGCCAGGCAAAAGCAGCTGTCCTCCCAAGACCTCAGCTGGGGGCTGGGCAAAGCTCTGCCCACCCAGCTCTGGGTGTAAGTGCCTGCTCAGGGGTAGCTCATGCACCCCCTGCAGCACTGCATCATACCATAGATGTGGATGTGGGAGCCTTGCAGGTCAGGCTCACAATGTGCAAAACTGAGCAGGCATTAGAGAAGGCAGAGAAAATAAAGACAGTCTCTAAACAAAAAAAAAAAATTACAGAAGAGACTAGGAAAGGGGTACTGCTGTGGGGAGAATACTTAAACTATAGTTTATAAATGTTTATAGCCCAGTCATGTATTATTTTGAATCTACTTCCTTTTGGGAAAGAAGTGGAAGGGACAGCAGGAAGGCATTTAAAAAAAGTCACCAGGACAGCAATCAGAAAGGGGACACTTATTGTGAGGTATAACGACAAGCAATAGGTGTTAATAACACATTATATAATTTCACATTCTAAAATTTATATCATTCCTTTGAATAGCTGTCCCAAAATATCTAGAGAAAAAGAGTAATCAATACCATTCCCTTATGAATCTTTCCAATAAGTAGAGTGAACCCCACAGACTGCCTTTCCATGAGCTTTTTCAGTTCCGTATGTATTAGGACTGATAAATCATTATTGACTCCTCTGAACACAAGATTTTTCTTAGTTCTTCAGGATAGAAGAAAATACTTTTTGGACAATGAAAAATTCTGTCTCTATTCTTTTCTTCTTCCTGCTTCTTTTCCTCCAACCCTTGCTCTGTCACCTAGGACAATCAGGATCGAATATAAGTGAAATGAAGGGATTTCCGTCTACTTCTATAAAGAAAATGAAGTATTTTTTGTAATCCAACATCTCATTCCAAAAAGAAAATAGTTTCAAGACTTGCTTGCTTTTAAAAATATATGTCTGATTCCATACGGTAGTCTGAGAAAGAAAATCACACTCCTTAAAATGAAACAGTCCTAGATTTATGATGTTTTCAGTATTTTCCCTACCCTCATGTTCTCTTTTGTTTCAATAATTTCATTACTTTTTTTTTTTCATTAAATACTCCGGTTTTCTGTCTTTAAAATGGAGACTGTACCATTTTCTTTGTTCTATATTTATAATAGCATAAACAACTGTCGTCTATTTTTAGAGGTCTCTGTAGTCCTACATCCTATAAATACTCGTAAGTCCTCCCTGGCTATTCAGTTGTGAAATCATAAAACCTCTTTGGAAAAATAAGATAATAGATGCCTTCATACATAAGAGTTATGTCAAGGATTTAATTTGTGCTTACATTTGTGAACATGTTCTTTCATTTTGGTCTTTCCCTTAAAAGAATTAAAACTATACTGCCAACACATACTAAAGACAGTACACCATATAACTAACAGAACAAATAAATGAGTTAGATTGCTACTTGTTATTTGGCTTCATTTTTTAGAGTAAAGCCAGACATGATGTATCCCTATCCCGCTGGGTGTTTCAGTTTCTCCAGCATAGTGCAATTGGGATTTGTATCTTCTGTGCTGAGAGAAGTAGGTTAAATTGCTTCTACAATGACATTTGTTAGTTCTGCATGATATTTCTTTCAGTGAACACACAGCGTTTTCCACACTCATTTCTTTGTTCTCCATGATTGTTTCTCTTGTACGTCACAGAATCACAGAACGGTTGAGGTTGGGAGAGGCCTCTGGAAATCACAGTCCACCCCCCTTGCTCAGGGCAGGGTCAGCTAGAGCAGTGCTTAGCAAACGGTGCAAGTTTCAAAGACAAAAATCTCAGAAAACATATTCTGAGTATAAAAGAAAAGAAGGGAGAGAACACCACAGCTTAAGGTGCCAGGATATTAATAGGAAAGATATTGAGAATATTGTAACTGTTCCAGTTTGTGGGTGCAGGACTAAAATGTCTCCATTCTCTCCCTACAGCACTTGATTGCACAGAAATTCTGTTGCCTGTAGCTGACAGGAAACCCCGCAGCAATTTGAGGTGTTATTTAAAAAACTAGCTGTCTGTGTCTCTTCTAGACAGGAAAACAAAAAGGAAAAAGAAGGGGGTGGAGGGGATGGGGGAAGGTAGACAGAGAAATAAAAATGTATTTAGTTCAGTAATTGCCCAGACAAAAAAGCATCAGGACAACTAGGGAAAACAGAAATACTGAGGAAAAACTTTGAATGAATTCCGTAATGTTGTTTTGAGAAACCACATAGGCATATGACACTAGGAAAATACATCACAAGGAGCGATGGCAAAAGTAGCAGTTTTTCCAGTGTAGTAGCAAACAACTTACTTGGCTTTCAGGAACCCAGAATGACTGAAGAAAGGACCTGATAAGAAAAAGTATATCAGGATTCTGAAAACCTATGACAGAGAAAAGAAGGAAGAGACAATAACGGATGGTTGTAAGATGAGATGATAAAATGGTGCGTACAGAGGAGAACAAGATGACACAGTGGGAAGACAAGACAGGCATCAGGGTTTACAAACGAATCCGAGCCCAGAATTTATGGAGTTACTGTCATAAGATGAAAAAGGGGGTGGCACACATAAATAAGGAGAAAAAACAGTGACTTCAAACATAAAAGAAGTTAACAGCTGTTCTCCTGTTTCACTAAGTTGGATCATTTATCACATCCATATTTCAAATAGTAATTAATTAAGTTGTGCTGGAGCCAACAACAGCAGGGACTCTTTATTAATGAGTGCATAGATCAGATAACTGTACTGAAGATTAATTTTACTAGTAAACTTTAGCATTACCATTTCCAATAAGAATAAAGATGCATGAAAAGTGTCTCAGGAGATTTTAAAGGTGTGAAAAGTTAAGAATCCAGACACTATTTCCATCAGTATTCAAAAGTGTTTATATGTGATCACAACTGAATGATTCAGAAGAACTATCAAGTTTTGCTACAGTTCATGGATGCATGGATAACTTTTTAGCATTTGGGGGGGAAAAAAAAGCCACAAAAAACCCAAACCATGCAACAAAAAGCACCCCTCCCCCTAAACCAACCAGCCAAACAAAATTTATTTTTCTGTACTAAGCTGTAGTAAACTGGAACCCTGAGCGCCTTTCTGAGAATAATCAGAACTTGCTGGCTGCTATTCAAAATGCAAACAAGTCTGATTACTCTAGCTGGCTTGTACAAAATGTTTGACTTTTGTCAGAGATAGATTTTTCATATTTTACTGAAAGTAATGATGGACTCTGGCATACTGTGTGTACATGTTTTCCTGATCCATTTCAAAGCTCCAGATAAAGACAAGAAATGTACGTGTAGACCGACCTCTCAGGAGACAGGATAAGCAACCTTTCATCAAAAGTGTCTTCTCAGCTTGAAATGACCCAGCTCGAGACTTTGCATTGTGTCAGTGTTCAGTATACGCGGGCACTACTCACTGCCCTGGGCAACAGTTAGTCCCTTTTTTTCGGAATAAGGGTCTACTTTCTTCATCACAAATCTAAATTTAGCTGTGGGCTGCTGTTCATTCCTTTATTAAGCATTCTTCAACATATTCAACATCTTAAAATCTATTCATCGTAAGGCAGGAGTTTGGACACTAAACTATTTTTATAGCTTCTCTCCAAGTTTTCCTGATCCTAAATGGTAGCATTTTAGTCACCCATAATGCTCAAAGAAAAGATCATAATTTTTTAACTTTCTTTTTCCAAAGTTAAAAAAAAAAAAAGGGAGAAAAACTCACAAAACTTACAATTACTCAGTCATCTAAGCTCATGACCCAATACGGAACTACCCAAAGCAGAAGCAAAGAAGCAAAGAAGCACAATATAAGGAGAACCACATCTGTGGTTCTTTCTAAATAAATCAGTTTCACATTTTGGAGGAAAATTAAAAAAAAAGCAGCAAGAAAAGCAAGTCAGTCACTTTACAGCTCAAAGTAGGAGAAAATTTGTGAAGCCACACAACTGAGAGACTCTGGTGAATCAGAAGTTCATCTTTTCCATCCACTTTGGGGTGAGTAGGGTACAGTAGGGCAGAACAAGAATTTCTACTTTGCCCTTAGCTTGGCACAAAAATAACCCAACAACCTGTACACACAGCTTCACAGAGCACAATTGTCTGTACTTTCTTTCATTTCTGTTCTGTGTAGCCTTAAATACAAGACTTGCTACTCTTTTTTATTTTTCTGTCACAAAGCATTTCTCCACATTATTCTTTCCCAATATCAACCTGTGTTCATTAATTCTCAATTTACATTCTACTATCTGTAGCAACAATTCTTGATATATCTAATCAGTAAAAACCCACTTACTATCAGTGGCATGTCTCACCTAACTTACATCAAGATTATTAGCATCTGTATTTTATCAAGACACTAACCAAGATCAAAGTCCCCGTGTCAGCACAACGCATTAGTAATTTAAGACAGTCCTGCCCTGACTTTAGAGTCGAAGCATCACTTCGACTCCTCTTTTATAGGTGGAGAATTGTGACACAGTAATCAAGAGATCGGCCTGAGGAAACCGGGGATGGTGTTAGAGAGATTAGATTGAAATCTATAATCCCTGACATCCAGTAAAGTACTCATCTGACAAAATTGTGGGGAATACTGGATCTCCTCACCTTTCTGTAAGAAAACTGAATATAATATAAATAGATTTATACCATCTGTCTCTTGAAATGAAATGGATATGCATTCGTATTTTGCTAGGGTACATCTACTATTGACTACTTTTCATTATACTGTACAAGCTGAACACAAGGTGAAAACTCAACACTATTTTTTATCAAATACTGTGTAGTTAAAATATTTATTTTTATCCTTTGAGACCACCCAGTAACACCCATCAGTACCAAACCCTCACTTAGTACCAACCACCATACAAAAACGGAAATTCCAGCAGACTCAATGTGGAGTATTTATAACAAACGTTGTGAGAAAACTACTAGCTGGGCTAATCCTTGTGTTGACATTTTGGAATATGGGATTAGAACTATCTGTAATTACTTTCTTATGAGACATAACATTGGTCAGGTGGCAGCAGAAAAGGGAAGTATGTGCATTCACTGATAAGCAACCAAAATCTCATTCTTGTTACTTTCACCCATCTTTTCTTTTACTGTAGGTCATCTCCAAGTTCATTCATGGCTCAGTGGTGGAAACACACCCTTTAGCTAAACAAATTAAAAAGACCTTTCCAGAAACTACAAAAATATAACTGCTGCTGGCTTGCCCAGTGTGTCACGTTTATGAATACAGAAGTCTCTCGTAGCTACATGACAATATACATTTTGTACATAAAAACACACGCGTGCACTCACATGCATATCTATGCATGGCAAAGAAAATATGCTGATCATCGGTTGGGTGCTGTGCACTTTCTTTTATCAGTATAATATAAATTATCATTATAAAATCTGCCAAAAGAAGCACAAAAAACCACTGGCCTGAATGGGACTTCATATGCACTTTTGTCATGATATTTTCTGAGTACATCCATTGTAGCTTTCTACCTCATGGCATCAAGAGGTAACACAGCACAGGTTCAGGTATCTCTAGATCTTAAACTAACTAACAGACCTAGTGCAAAGCTTTCCTTTAAATAATAATAAGGGGGAAAACCAATGCAAACTACCTTCTGAAAGTGCTCTCAATGTCTAACACTCTTCCTATAAGCACTGAGTGCATAAAACAAAGAAAAACTTCGTTAGAGGACAAGTAGCACAGTTTGAAGGGAAGATTATGTATGGGTGTATGTGTGTATGCATATGTAAGTCTATACATACACACACATCATTGTGTTTTTGATAACAGTATTTCAGTTCAGTTCTTTACCTACGGAGTTTCATATGTAAATTAAAAGATGCAATCGTTTTCCCTTCCCATGTAGTTGACGTTGCCATTTATAACCTCACTCTATAGGGTAGGGAGGTAAATCTGTCTTGAGCTGCTGAGAGGAATGCTACCTTGTGACTTTAGTGACAAAATTCAATGACTTCAGGTTTACTTCCTGAGTTCAATCCACAGTGGAGAACTCGTTTACAGCTTTTTTTCCTCCTCTTTCTTTTTATTTCAGTAATATTTGATAGTACATATTTGTAGTTAACTACTACTCTGAATAATCTCACTAAAATAAACCATAAAAATATTTAAAATAATTTGAGGCCAATCCTTCAAAAACAGAACTTAAAGCTGCTTTGTTAATTCTATGAAAAGAATTATCTTGGATGAAAGACTAAGCCCTGGAACTCTTCTCGCATTCAGATATGGTTAGGAAATTTATTCTACACGTTGTCAATTATGATTTTGCAATAGAACTCTAACAACACATGCATTATACTTTTCAAAAGTATCTTTTCCTGCCACTGAAATCGGCTGCAGTATTGTCAGACTAATGTCACATTTTAAGAACATGCTGGCTACCTAGAATGTAGAGTTCTGTCACTTCCTCAGTGCAGACATCTTCAAGATCCAGAAATCTTCCTGGAAAACTCATGACTAACGGACCACATAGGAGAGCTTTAGAAAAACTGCACTGTAAATAAGAGCTATAATAAGCAGAGTAATTTGTACTGGAATATACAACTGTGTCCATTTGCAAGAAAGTAAAGCCAGATGGGGATGATTAATTTACTTTGACTTACCTTTGGCATTCTCTGCAAAATTCATGTACAAATCACCTCAACGCTCACAGAATGTTTTGCACAGGAACGGACGTGTTGCCATACAACTCATTGATCTTCATGTGCCCATTCCAATTGTGCAGTGCCAATACATGCAACAAGCCCATAATGACAGAGGTTATAACTTCCCAGCTCATAATGTATTTCTGGCAATGGAATAAGTCAAAACTACTCATGGAAGAGTTTGTGTAGTTATGAATTACATTGTAAAGATTTTCTTTCCTCCCAATAGCGTTTTACCATAAAGGCCAAAAGATCTGGAAAAAAAAATTTCTGCCAATCAGAATGCCCAGAGCCTAGACAGCAGGCGTGGGGACATCTGAAGAGGAATAGAAAAATCGATCAAGAATATAGTCATAGCTACCCTCAAATGACACCTACAACATTTTAGTGTAAAAGTTTAGCTCCCACCTTTGGTATCAACTTTCAATGTGTTACTTAACTTCCTGACATAAGAAAATGTCTACTCTGACTGAACTGTATAAACTGTATAAACTGTTCACATATGCATGTGAACACATTTATTCATGTAAACAAATAAAATTAATTCAAAAGGCATAGTAGCATTAAGCAAGGCAACTGCCAGCCTGCTGAACTGTGAGATCTCACTCTAAACATCTAATGCTAAGAGCAAGTTCATCCTAACTATTCTTTTATAAGAAAAGGTGTTGTGAAATGTGAATACTTTTAGATAGCCTCGTGTACACCCTAATATAGAAGAAAGCTGAGTTATAAATCAGAACGTATTTTTATATCCTCTAATAGATTCAAAGCTAGTTTTAAAATATAGGAATTTTAGAATTTATTTTTGATGCTGAACATCTTTTTTTCTTTTCTAAATGCTGTTTCAGATGATACCATTAAATAAAACAGGGTTATAATTAGTCTTTGCTGATGTCAGCTGAAGAATGTCCACATACTTAGATCTGAGGCTGATTTCCAGTTAAAGAGCTTTGATATAAATTGTAAATTTACTCATTTTTTCTCTAAACTGTATTCCATATAAGTGGCTTAAAAGTAAATAGTTCTTAAAACAAGATAGTATGCGCATTGTTAATACTTTATGCTCAGAAGATCAGCCACGTGTAAAATAGGTGTATGTTCATATAATTGGCTACAGTATTTTGCTACATGGTTAAATGCATGATTTCCTCTAATAGAATGCCAGTGTGGTCTACATCACATTTTCTACTTCATAAAGATCAAATGAGCTGTGACCACAGTCTCCCCAACTTAATGGAAAGTTCACTCAGTGACTTCCGAGTTTAAATTTTGCCTTTCTACTATGAATCAATAGATTTAAAACACATTAATGGATCTCTTCACCAAAAGGTCTAATCCCCAGTGACGAAAAAGGTAGATCTAACTCAGATTTATCACTCTTGTAGCACGCTGAACTAAAGGTCTTCAGTCTTTGTAATGTAACAATGAATTTGAATTAATGGAAAGGCACCTATTTGATGCAAATCGTACATCAGCCTGGGTATTCATGTACCTTTGCAGGTGTGTACCAGTAGCTTTCAATTTTTGCATTGTGACATATTGGAAGGTCATTATGAGGCTCTGAAGTTTTCCTAAACAGTCTTTTACTGCTCAAAATTTATTTGCTGTCAAAAAGTACACAAATGTCTGAAGGATAGAGTAAATCCAGTTCCACATATGTATATATTGGCAATGATGCAGAACACCTGCATACAGCTCTAGCTGGGGATTTCTACATCCTTGAAGCCAAAGAATTATGTGCTCTTATACTAAGCAAATACAAAAATTCAGAAGGGCACCTAATACATGGAATAGATGGAATTAGCAGCCTCATTTTATTTATTAAGACTACCTCAATCTACCGGAAATGAGATTAAATAAAATGAATGACCTATGTTCGTACAGATTCTCACTATGGCTACCAAGTCTTGAAATGTTCTATATAGAGATGTAAGTCTTACCAGAGTTGTGAATTGCTTCATAAATCTTTAAATCTTGATCACAGGCTAGGAACAACAGAGCATAAATCTAGAGGCTATGTCCGAGTCATGAAAATAAGGAAGAAGGATATGTGACGGGACTGACACATCAATAGACCAATTCCCAAGGCACCTCAGAAACATTTAAGCAGGAACAAATTACTGCATTCTAATAAATTTTGCTAGTGGATAAATTAAGAATGGGAAGTTAAATTAGAGAACTTCAAAGAATCAAGCTAAAGGCTCTACATGCACCGACGTTCCTCTGCAATCAGCAGGTGCATGGAAACCTTTGATGTCCATCTCCAGAGACTGAGACTTCAGCCATTTTGTCACAATTGTTTGGACAAAGTAGAAGCAAGAAAGAAGAGAGTTAAAATAGCAACAACCCAGGACAAATATCACCCAAGGTCAAGACTTGTAGATTTGTGTTCTGAATAAGGAGTGGGTAGGGGAGAGGAACCTATTAGTGCTCTTTATGGAACAAGCTTAAACTTAAAAACATTAATTGGTTCCAAAGGAGAGGCAAACAATGTTTAAAAAAAGGAATATGGCACTTGCAGACCCTCTTATGAAAGAGCATAATATAACGAGAAATCGACTTATTTCACAGTGCAGAACCTAAAATGGGAACTGAAAGCCCTAAATGCAAAATGTGAACTAGAGAAAAATCAATGTTTCCAATTTGTAAAGAAAGCACAAATCAAATATTGTTAATATGATATATAAGCACAACATAAACTATTTATACTGCACACATTAAGGATAAATTGCTTGAATAAATTCTGTTATACTGAAAAATGCTGCAAACAACATGCTGACATGTCAGAAAAGTAAAAATAATAATGTTGACATTATTAGTACTAAAGGCTGTTTCCTAGTGATTTCCCAGGATCATCTATTTTCACTTCAAGCAGCTGTTTAAATCCCTTTTTTGCCTCAGCAAATCAAGTTTTCTTCTACATTCTTTATGTAACTCAGGCATGCACCCTACTACTGATTATACTATTACTATAATGCTCACTTCGTTGCAAACAAGAAAGAGAAGCAATGTTTTTCTATTCTGAATTTAAGGTTTTTGATAGTTTCAGCAGATGACCGCCAGTTTTGGAAATGAAAATACTGTTGGTTACTGAATTCTTCTCTCCTCTCAAAGAGAGTAAAGGAAACCTTTGAGGAAAAACTGAGGAATTCCTGACACTGCAAAACAGAAGAAGAATGTGTGACCACACAAGATAAAGGTCAAATCCGACACCAATATTTTAAAGGACGAGAGAACAGATGCCTTGTGAAGAACTGGTTCTAATGGTAGAAGAATCCAATGTGTTACCAGCACTGCTTCTCACCCTGGGCTTTCACACACTCAAGATCATCACCTGTATTACAGACTGACAAATTCAAGCCACTGTGTCTTCCTTCTAACTCTTTTCAAAATTAGTCTGCATAAAAAATGCTAAGCGTTACTTTGGTAATAAAATTCCAGATTAACATAAAAAGAGGTTTTTCATTTGATCACTCACTAATCAATCCAAAACACACCTCATGCTTCTGTCCAACAGTTGAAAGACATTTTAATCTAATAGCTTTGGAGAGTATGTATAGAATGAACCACAACTGAGGGCACTGCATGAATATCTACATCATGGAAATTATTGCTGCAAGTGTATATTTCTCACAATCTTTAAACAGTAAATGCATGGGCGTGGGTTTGCTGAAAGATACTCCCCCCCCCCACCCCGGGACTGTTTTTCCCCGAAGGGTCTGAGAGTTAGAACAACATGGAAAACCGAATAAAGAATCTTCAGGAGCTGCTGTCCATATTATTTTCTGGCTAGAAGATGAACAGGAAATACATTTGTTTATTATTGTACCTAAGGAAAATGTCCCTCAATTTTTTCCTTCCAAGATTAATCACTTCAGAGCTACATTTTGAATATGACACTACATACAAAAACTTACTTCAGCTTATTAATTCTACTTATCAAAATTGCCTCATCTACTCAAATACTTTGTTTTACTTTGTGCAATCATTAAAAATACATTGCAAATTGAAAAGTAAATAATCCAGCTGTCACTGAAACACAGTCAGTTTAGAGCTGTACTCTGAATGTGAAGGCAGTAACTAGGGTAAAGACTTTAATAATAAAACTACTTCACACAGTACTCACATCACTATCATTTTTTATTGCTTTTCCTACAGCTTTCACGTACTGAATATGGGCTCAACAGCTCAGCCTCCCTACTAAAATAAATACACAGATCTGCTTGCATATTTTTAAACTCTACAAGGACAAACAGAACTGTGGAATAATCAAGGCCAGAAGGATAGATCTCTGGAGGTCAGTTAGCCTTACCTCTTGCTCAAATCAGAACTACCTTTAAAATGAGATAAGGTTTCTCATGGTCTCGTCTGCTCATGTTTTCAATATCTTGAAACATAGAAGGCCCACAATTTCTCTTAGAAACCTGTTCCAGCAGCAAACCACTCTCATTGTGAAGGTATTCCCCCTTCTCCCTCCCCAGTTCCAATAAGCATTTCCTTTGGTTCCACTTGCAACTGTTGCTTCTTGTTCTTATGCTGTGCATCTCTGAGAAGACCCTGGCTCCTACTGCCTTCTCTCTAACCCCTTTAGGTAGTGGCTGACAGCAGTGCTCACTAATGATCTGTTAGTGCCTCACGTGCTCCAGCCTCCAACTCAATACCTTTCGTGGTTTTGGAAGGCCCAAACTGGACATAATGCCCCAGACATGGTTTCAAGGGTGTCCAAAAAGGGCAATCCTTTTAATTAAGCCTCCTGTAAGTCCTACAAAATAATCATTACTTAAACGTTACTGCTACCACAATGGGAGCACATGGAGATAAGATTTCAATGGTACACAACATCATCAGGGTTTCCACTAAGAACATGAGGAGTTACTGCTACTGACAGCAACAATGCCTACATGCTCCTGTCTCAAGAATGAGTGTGAAGATCAAGGAAAATTGTCATTCTTAATTGTTAAATATGTTCATTAGGCAAGAACTAGGATGACTACTGCTCACAAAATTCACAGAAAAACTGGATCTTTTCAATAAACAAAACAGTCTCATCATCAGTTTTCTCTCCTGTTTATGCAACATGTACCAAACCGCTAACGCTGATGCCATTTGTGCACACAACAGGGGTGAGCAAGTTTTATCAGAGTATAACATTTGCCTCAAATAAACTTCAATCACTTCATACGTCCCAGGACCATTGAAAATTATTAAGCTTTTGCTTGTTTATTATTGATAGAAATTATTTGGAGTACAGAATATTGCACAGGTATTGCCCCTGGATTTCAGCTTCAGCCATGTTTGAACTGTTCTACAGATGTGCTGAAAAGAAGCATTGAAAGATCCTCCTTATTGATTCTATTATCAGGCAGTTTCCCTACCTTTAGCCTTATGGATAAGGACATGTTTAATGGTCCCATCTTAATTACCAGAACTGGCTAGGGAGGGCGAGTGGCTAAAGGACAAAGCAGCGACTGTGAAGGACATTTCTAATCTTATCAGAGGTTCCTTTGGAAAAAGAAATACCACTTCTATCTCCACCCCAGTCATTAGTCAGATATAAACAGCTATTTGACTTGACATGATTATAAGCCGTATTATCACAGCCTACGCTCTCGCTTTATGCAGTTTATCGGAAGATGGATGATGGCCCCATACCAATTTCAGTTAATGGGGTTAGACATATTTCCAAACAATATGTGCACGGTAAAGGTATCTACCTGTGAACAGGGAATGATTCACTGCACTCGCCTTGTATACGAGAAAGGAATGTTAAGAGAGGCACTTTTTTAACAGGGAAAACAAATTCAGTTCTTCTTATTCAACTTACCCTCTTCTAAGGACCCATGGGAGTAAAGGGTTTTTTTCCTTCTTGATTTTTTGCCCATTCTCTTCAAACAAATAAATGCAACATAGACCATTGTTTCCAATTACAATACATTAGTTAAGTTTTTCACTCAAGCTTCATTTTGAGAGTAAGGGTTTTCTTGTTCTAATCCTTTGGGGTTTTGTTGTTTACAGAACATTCTAACATGTTTAATAACTACTTACAGCAATTTTACAGATCCTTTTTCATTATTTTCCACAAATTATCTACAGTTATTTAGTAATAATCATTATATTTAACACAAACTTAAGAATTTACATTTTCCATGGTTATTGCCAATAACTTGTATATTTGCATTTTGAATATTTAAACTGAACCTTATGCTGGAGATTTGAGTTTTCATTAAACATAATTTTCTGTCTCAATCTGTATTTAATGTTTATTTAAGCTATTACCTTTTTGCACTAAAATATCAACAACTCACAAATCATTATTCTTCCAAATTATAACTTACATACTCCCAGGTCTCAGACACCTACAACTGCTCAAAACTTCCTTTATTTCTATAGCATTAATAAAAGGGCAAGTGTCTTGAAAGTTACATGATTTACAATTGTAAAGCCTCATGAGTTTCAAAGAGGTATCAAAGTAACTTAGTTACCTAAAATGTACTGATTACTTACAAAGGATTAATAAATGAAATTTTAGCAGAAAGCATGTATGCTAATAAAATATAGAGTCATGCTAATAAAATACAGAGTCAATGCACAGAATGTGTCCCTCAGTTACCATATTTTCCATGTTCCTTTCAGTGCTAGCTTACAAACTACTTCTATTAAAAAAAATAATAATCCCAGTATATTTTTTCCCTATCCTTTCCCTTCAATTCTCTGACAGGAAAACTACAGATTCCAATCTTTTTCCTCACTTGCTTATGCTAGATCCATCCCATTTCCCACAATTTGCCTACCGTATCAGCACCAGACGGTCCTGCTCAGAACTCAGCAGCAGTCCCCCTTCAGTGTGCCCACACAGTTAGGTGTGTCAGAGCTCCAGAAGAGGAGCTATCGATGGGAGAACTGGCGATCTGTAAATTCAATTAGCCCGATAGAAACATGAGGCAACTACAAATTCCCACCCTCTGCAGGCCTTTGAGGATTTGTGAAGAATCCTTAAAAGGGAACCAATTCATTCAATGCCCCTTCAATGTTTTTTGTCACTTTCCAACTGTTTACACAAAAGCCTTTTCTTGTTTACTCTATTGTCCCATTACAAGCAATTAGATCTGAGATTTAAGATAATGACAAAGGAAACAAATGGGAGTCAGGAGACTAATATTCTTACACCTAATAGGAAATTCCAGCTCTAGCAATCAGTATACAATGTTCTCCAAGTGTACAATATGTTACTGCTAAATGACTTTTCTATTGCTAGAAAGCAAAATGAAAAACTTGATTGAAACAAACATTGTACATCACCCTGACAAAGCTAAAAGTCCAACTCGGACAAGAAAGACCAATAAGAGAAATAGCAAAATGGAAGTCATATGCTGAAAGCAAGCATGATACACACGCAACTCTCTTGATCGGGGGGGGCGCGGGAGTTTTTTGAGGTAACTGAGATGAAAAGGAGTCATATTCATGCTTTTATACTAGTTATTTCCAGTCTTCAGGACCTACCAAATCAAAGTCTTGGTGAGTTTTCCTAATTTGTTTTTCTGTCTTGGCATATATTATATTTTTTTGTTTGTTTCAGCCACATTTACAGTGACCGTACTGCACGATACGTACTTTGCATCGCAACATGGCTGTGGTCAGTTTTCTAGACATAAATGTATACACTGTGGGATACCCAGCCTGGACCCCAGCTGCTCCTTCAGCGGCACAAGTCTCCAGGTAAATCCAAGGTCTTATCTACCAGAACTAAACAGGTGCATCAACTTGCAGGCATTAGGAACATATGTAATTATCAAGGTACATGCCATGCATTGTTTACAAGTAAGCCAGAGAGACAGAATTATACATTTCCAGATTTTGGACTGTCGTATTACTTAAGACATGACTCCTTAATAAATTTTATTCAATGGCCAAGGAAGTGACTAACTTCTCATAGGACATTAAAGTTGATACAAAGAGGAAAACATTTTAAATACAAAGCCATGCGGAAAAGTATTTTCCAGCCATTATTTTTCTTTCTCTATTTAGATTTATTTAAACATTTGCATAGATTTTAATTATTTCAGGTATTAATTCTGCTGATTTTTTTAGCTATGCTATTAAACAGCAAGCAGCTATCAGCAAGTTTATTTGCTTCTCTTAAATAAAAAAAACATATCAAGCTTTTTTCTGGTCAAGTCATTAAGTCTTTTGCATAGAAATTTGAGTAATATCCTATAGAAGTAAAGAAAACTAAGACAGCGGTAACAATCAGTATCTACTGGTACTCTACCCTTACCTGTACCATACTGCTTACAAAAATACATTTTGTTTACTAAAAAAAGTTCAAGACACAGGCTTGCAAGATACATAATTTGTATCTTGGCACGAAGCTCATCATTACCTCCTGGTTTCTGTATGACAGGACAACTATGGCATCATAATTAGCTCTTTAATGAAGCACTTTCCTTCTATCAAAAGTCCAGAGAGTCACAAATATCTATCTGAGGACTCAATAAAAGGCATGAATATACAATAAAAAGAAACTAGCAGAGTCTAAATAAATATAGTGGAATATATTTACAATATGTGGCAAAACTGCTATGAAAAAACCCTGTGAAATTTAATCCCCCCATTCAACTTCAAGAATTTTAATTAAAATATTAATTTCTAATTGTTTATAAAAATATAATACTCAAGAATTGAAAAATTCTACAGCAAACGTTACATGTGATTTGCATTCTGAAAATGCTTCATCTTTTAGCTAAAGATTCAACACATTTTTTACTGTTTTCATTCCATGAATTTATAATATTAAAAAACTGAAAATCTACTTGCACATAGTGAGCAAGATTATGAGCTCTCTTTTGAAACCCTAGGTCAGGAACAACTTCACTTACTGTATGCTGGAAAAACATGCAGCCCATCTTCCAAAATACAAAAGATGGAAAAGAGGAGTCCGTTATAGCTGGGCTCTTGCCCATAACGCTATTTACTGAAGGGGGGGGGAAGCAAAGAAAACCCGACAAAACCAAAAAGGTTGTTATTTCACTTCATTTTGATGCAAATAGAATCAATGCATCTATTTTCATGACCACAGTATGTTTCAGAAATGTTAAGACATCAAAACAGTAAAAACATCCCAAACCAACAAGAACTCACACAAAAACCCAAATGCAAACAAAAAAATTACCCCTTAAGTTAACAGGGATGAACTTGTTCTTGCACATATAAAATTGTGATGGAAAGTAAAGCTGCAATTGTCTAATAAACCTTGAATTATGATCCATATGAATCCATATCCATTATGAACCATTAACATTTTAGTACTTACCACCAAGTGCTTTACCACTATTTAATACAGGGACGAGAACTACATGATGATTTTCCCTTGATACACACAAGCTTTCTTTCCCAAATAGTATTTCAAATTTCGCATCCACAAAAATACATATATATATCACTTACTTTTTTTTTTTTTGCTCAGAGATTACATAAGAAAGTTAATTACATTTATATAATTCTCAGTAAATTCAAGTAAGTTACCAAACTTTAATTCCTGATGGCACTAAAAGTACCAGAGATGCTTTTGCCAACAACTATATGTGGCAACTTTTCCATCTTATTGCCATATAAACTATAAAGCAGGCTGCCAAGAAAGGGCTCAGAACAGACACTTTGAAACAGGTAACTTTTTTTATACATCTCTGCATACCTAAGACACTGCTGAAATAACTGTGACTCAGTGAATATGCTACAATGGAGATTTCCCATAGTGTAGCAACAAATCCACAGAGGTAATTTAAACAGCACTGGAAAAACATGCCTTTTAAACTTCTAAATAAAGATATTTAGAAGCCTGGAATCTCTGGAGTCACTTCAAACTCTGTGAAAGGGTTTCCTCTCAATAAAGGGTCACCTTAAACACTAACAGAGGAAGACAGCAAGTCCATTAGAACAAGTGACCAAATTCACAATCAGCGTGAGATTTAGATGCAAAAGAAGAAAGGTGTCAGAAAATTAACCAGCCTTTAACTGGGCAAAGACTAAGACCTAAAAGTGGAAAGAGCGTAATGGAATTGAATATCAGTCTATTAGTGGCAACCCTGAAATGGCTTGTAATGCCAAGTAAAAGAGGATAGATGGAGCAAGTAAAATACAAGTTCAAGTAACTCGTCTAGTAAGTCAGTGAAAAAAGCAAGCCCTGTAATGCTAGCAAGCCTCAGGAGACAAGTTCATTACGCTTCTAATCCATAGAAGGAGTGGTTGGGCATTATAACACTAGTTTCTCCTGAAAGTGTACTGTCTTATCAAGCATTCAGATTTTATAATGGCAAGTACATGTATGCACCTAACTACATGGTGTAAAATCACAAACATTGCAGTGCCAACTTACTTATCCTAAGATTATTTTGCATGATACTTCTACTCCCAGCCCCCTGAAATACTAAATCCTCTACGTAACTTCCAAATAAAAACAAGGAGTGCAACACAGGTAGCACTTGGAAGAACAAGCCAGAATCAGTCTGGCCTACATGACAGGGCATCTCTTTAAAATGACAAAATAAGAGCATAAAGGGATATTAGAAGACAGGTGCTTAACTGAGACTCAGGGTAGTATTCTCCACTGGGAGTATTAGCACTTAATTGGGAACAAACTAACTGACTGACTTAATTCTGATATATTGCACCATCTGTAGAGTACAGGTTATAATTGATAGGCCAGCTGGACATGAAATGAGGTACAGTATGTGAAATGTTGTACTATGTTTCTTACTCATTATTACTTTGCAAGTAATTCCTTTCTATTGAAGTTTAAATTGTTCTTTCCATTAAATGAGTATTGTTTTGTACTTATTCCTTCTTAATTAACATCTTACAAAATAGGTCACAGCTTTCAGTGCAGGACAAGACTATCACTTTGAAAATCAACTTGTTATCCCTCCCCACTATAAAATTATCTTTACAGTACACCTGAAAAGAGGTCACAGAGTTGCTCATGACCACCATCCTCTGCAAATGCATGACTAAATTAAAGGAATTTCCTGATTCTTGACTAGCTTTGACGAACTGCAAAACACACTTCTACTAATTTTTCAGCCTAGCTGCACTTAATAGGGAACCTGAAATTTGGGAACAGTACAATGAAAATTATTGGTTTGGGACTAGTGATGTCTAAAGCACTTTATTGTCTTTAGGGTACTGCTGAGATAATTTGGTGTGAGAATTATAACCTTGCAGTTGGATTATTCCAAAATTTGGGCAACTTGGCAAACCTCGTAAATGCATTTTGTAGCACATTTCAAGAGTTGGTCAAGAGTGCTTGAACCTTGGAACAGGCTCCCTCCTATTTAGTATAACAAAACCCAAAGGGCTGAATTTAAAGTCCTGATGGCAACAGCAGACACAGAATAAGACACATTTTGAGTATCTTACTTTCACTGGTAGGCAAATTCTCTCAGCAAGGAATTTACCTAATTTACGTAACTCCGAGGAAACAGATAATATTTCTAATATGACGCTACATAAATCCCTACTACCTTAGTATGAGATGAAGTTATTGTAATAAATGGGCTTATTGATGGACTTAGTGATTTACTTTTATATATATTTGCATGAATGTAATAGGGCAAAAAGGACAGTAAACAGAGAATCTATGAAATTCTGACTCACTGATTGTGAGTAGAAAAAATTATTTTAAAATGGTTAATTGTAAGGAGATGTCCCTCCTGATTATAAGCTAGGATCTAAAAGGTCCATTCACATTTTTATTTTAATTTCAAAACTAGTTGAACTGACAGTTAGTATGCACCCCAAGGCCATGACAGTCCCAAATGCAGCGATTTCAAATCGTCGTCTCATAGTCTGTGTAAGTACATACCAATATACGTGGTAAATAAGGAGCTGCTATAATTTCTTGAGTTTTTACGGCTAAACCAAACAGTATGACAGAAGTTAATTGAAAGAAATAAATATAGCACAATTGTTGAAAAATGAAAAATCATGATCTTCCATTCAACAAAAGAAAGCCAACAGCTCAGTTTACATGTTGCTTTTTGCTTTCCTAACAGACGTAACTGATTTTATACTTGTATGCATTAAGAAAAGAGCCCTAGTCTTGGGTTTTTGTTTACACCTTCTACCACATAATTTCCAAAATGTTATTGAAAGATACACTTCATTATATTGTTTCCATCATCTACTATGTTTTACCATACAAATAACCAAATACATGCGGAAGTTATTCAGTCTCTGAAAGATCAGAATTATATTTGGATTAATAATTTTTTGCAGAAACACAGAAACATATTTTGAGAACAGCAGTTCTCAACAAAAACTCAGAAACAAGCCTAACTGTATCTCATAAATGCCTCTCTGCTGTTTCAAATGTTTTCTAGGGGAAATAAAAATAACTTGAAGCTTCTTTTCTTCTGAACCATACTCCAAAAGGTCACTGCAGATAAATCAATGCCAGAACAGCAGTCATTATTAAGTTCCAAATGGCCCAAGTTATTCCATTTTCCAGCAGGAAATTTTTGTTCAACATCAATTAAATCTGTTATAAAAGTCATTGCTTCATGTCCTGCACATATCAAGAAGTCTGTACACATCAATGCAAACACAGAAATACCATGTCTGTAGAATCTATGCTTAAGCTTTAAATATATGCTCTTATTTAACTGACATAGATATCTGTTTTCTCATATATCTTCCCTAAAGCAAGAGAACACAAGAAAATTACTACAGTTAACAATTCTTTTTCCTTGATTTCTATGGATTACCTACCCTTCGCTACAAGAAAGTTAATCAATAAACAGAAGTCACATTGGTGAGGGACCACAGTACTGTACGTTAGACTTTTATATCATACAGTAGATCCAAATTTAATCCAAGATAAAAGGCTCCATGAGCATGACATAATATGTGCAATTTCCATTTTTATTTCTAACGCATCGATCTGCTGAACAGCTTGCAACAAATGCCGTCAGCAATATGCCACATATGCAACATTTAGCTAGAAGGTATACAATCTACCTCTTCCAATAAATATTTAAATGTATCTACACAGAAAAACTGAGATTATTTAGAAATGCTACTTGTGTTATCTCTTAAATTTTTATCAAGTGTGTTGTCACAATGCCAGGGCAGCATGAATTCAGGCTGCTTTGTATGTCAGGCACACAGCAGCATAGATAGACATAACTGAAAATCAAAATCATAAAGCCAACTGATAAGCAGGAATATGGTTTAAAGGATGAAAGGTGACAAAACACCATATGCAAATTCAATTTTTACTCTAATGTAATGTAATATATGCACACATTTTAATTGCCCACTTCTGTAAAAGCAAAATGACGCAAAGAACATAAACATATCAGAGGAGATTTACTCGTGCTTACATTTTCAGACTGAAATTAGAAATATTTTAGGGCACATATATAACATTTGCTACAAATTTTAACAACATACAGTATGTTGTGATAAATCTTTGTAAAGTTGAAAACAAGACCCTTTATACTTTTACAAATACATTTGAAGTGAGTACTAATGTATAACTTATTCCAACTAACCTTGTCTTATTAAAAAGTAAGCATTAGGAAAGATTATAACACGAAGTGGAAGAAGAGGGCAGAGAAGGGTAACAGAAAAACATATCCAGGAGTCTTAAATTTGAAGCAACAGCAGGATGCAATTTTGCTACAGTTAAGGCCATTATATTATTCACTGTCATTTCTATTAATAGTAGATTTAAAGATAGGTGGTTCCATCCTAAAAACTAGACATCAATGTAAATCTTCATTTGAATGTCTAGCTTATCAAAATAGTTATGACATCCCCATTTACTGACAGTTTAAAAAGTACCAGTGGCTCAGGACTCTGTACATTTCGTTAAATTTGTTTCCTGCCTCATCAGTTTCAGGTATTAATAATTCATGGTTAAAAAAAATTTTACAATCCCTAAAGAGGAAAAAAAAAATCTGGTGAAAAAGTACCCAAACCTGTTCTCCAAACACACAAACCCCCATATTATCCATACATAAAAGCAAAAGTTTCTTCATGACAGTAATTTTTCTAGCATAACTTTTATAATGAAATTAAAGCACACACAACCACTAACATAGACAAAGTTCATTGGCTGGGATGCTCAAGAAGAAATCCTAAGGGAAACAAATTTTTTTGAAGTGTTTGCCTCCCTAATTCCATTTTATATCTTTGAGTATATTAGGATAGGTGCTTACATCAAAGACAGTGACAAGACTACAGAGAGCAGCTTTTCTAAAACTGCATTCCAGGACAAGCTCAGTAACTTCTATTTCCCAATGCCCCAAGGAGAACTGAAGGATCCGATTTCAAGCTCAGCATCTTTTTCATGGAGCCAACACACCTGCAACAAGCTGAACAAAAGTAACCTATTTCCATAAAACAAAAAAGCTCCGGTAATGCACAAAATTCAGTAAGCCTGAATCTACAAGGCAGCATTTTATTACATCTCACACCCCTGCACAGCTACATTTCTTCATCATGCCTTATAGAACTAACAGGACATCAAATTTCTACAGGTTTTCAAACTACATCTGTTTCCTCCCACTTCCTCAGCCTGTAGCTGGGTGTACAACTGTAGCAATGTCCAGCTATCCATGCGTGGTTCAGTACTTCACAGAAAAATCAGATTCAAGAAACATATACTACCAAACATTCATTTCAATCAGTTCCTGGCCAGTCTGTCCCCACAAGCTACAGACTGCTGAAAAAACCACATCTTTACTGGACTGCTCTATACAGTTGTGTTTTACAGCACTGCCCAAGTTAAGGCAGTAGCCAAGGCTTCCCTGCTTAGTTTAATACAACACGTTTTTTCCTGCAAAAAAAAGATGATCAAGAAAGTAAGATGGGGAAGGTGCATTTTTCAAGTCTGATCAAATTGGGGAACCACTTGTGGCTGCCTGTTCTGGGCTTACTCAGAGAGGAATGAATGGGGCATAGAGGGAAAGATTGACAGAAAGGCTCAGGGGAAAAAGAAACTGAAGGACAAGTTGGTGGGGGGAAGGTGAGCAATAGGACAAAACAGAGAACAGAACAGACCTAGCTGAGAGTAACATTTTTTATTTTAAGAGACCCTCAGTTATGTCTTGGCTCAGTTATACCTGCAGGATATATCACTTCTCACAAATTTTCCTGCAGTAGCCTTTTGATGAGGTGGCACAGTAATAAATGGGGAGATAATGTGATGTGTTGAACTTTTATTGCTAGTGAGGAATAAAAGGATTTTCAGCTCTCTGGCTGAGTCTGCAGTCTGACAGCTGGAGGGGGGAGGGAGACCTCCCCGAGATTAAACTGCTAGCAAAAGGAGAATAGGTATGGATTTCTCATAAAAATAACTTCAGCAACAAAACACAGCAACACAGAGTACACATAAGAATTAAACCATGATTACCAATGGAGTTTATTAAGTTGGCCTGCCATTCTCAAAAAAATAAAAAACTGGGGAGATATATATACACACACACAGAGTTTACAAGTACCGGGAGTTCACAAGTGCTCTTCACATCACTGAAAAATGCAAGTGTTCAAAATCGAACCCTAAAGGTGTAACCCATACGTACAACTCAGCAGTGCTCTTCCAAACTGCTACTTGCTTTATTGAATAAATTTCACCCCACTGTTAGTGAAGACTGACCACAGTTTATTTACATTCCTTCTTTTTTAAAAAAAAAAAAATATTTGTCTGTAATAACTAAAGAGAATCCAAAGAATAAAGAATTGTAGAGGTTTTAGAGAAGAAAGAATTGAAGAGAACTTTCTAGTTTTACTGCACATCTCTGCACTGGGTGTCTGTGCCAGGCGCTGGCGGTGGCTGCGGAGCCCTGTGTGAGGCGAGGCCGGGGCCGCCCCATCCGGACACAGCCGGTTCCAGCCGGTTCCAGCCGCCCCAGCGCAGGGCAGGGCTCAGCCCCTCGGCCAGGCTGGCGGCGCCTCGGGGAAGGCACGTTTATGGAAGGGCAAAAACCACTGGACAGAGAGGAGGAGGGAACAGAGAGAACGAGGAGGAGGAGGAGAGGAGGCACAGAGGTCAGAGGAGGAGCCCCAGGCCCCAAAGCTGATGCCCACGCTGCGCTGGGAGGGAGCGAGCGGACCGGAGGGCATTTGGCTGTTTCTGCCAAGGCCAACCTGCCACTGTCACCTCTGTCCCTGCACACCCAGTAGATGCAGCTTAAATTTATACTTCCTTTGCCATACCAATCCCTCTATAAAACCCATGTATAATCCCATTACTTTAACTGAGTTTGTGAGGGTTTTCTTAAAGTACGTTTTTTTCACCGATACCTTAGAAGCTTTTGATGAAGAAAAGCTATATACATGGTCATTTCAACCACTTAAAAATATAACAATAGAAATTGTTGGGATGTGCTTATTCTATCAGGCTTTAAGACAATTCTCCGTTTCAGGAAAAGTAAACTGAAAAATGTTGTTAAAATGGTGACCTTTTACAACAACGCCCAAGTAAATGCATTATCTCTCTGAAGTTAAAGTGTGCAATCCACAACAGCGTGCCTTGAGTACAACTACATTCACTGCCAACTTTCGCTACCTGTACTAATGCTTTCCTCATTACTATGAAGATTTTGTTCATCTAAAGAAGGTACATAGTTCTGCCGAGGGTCAGGCCATAGTTAGGATAAGATGCATGGAGTCAACTTACACTGTGTTTAGAAGCACTGCTACGGGCAAGTTACACTAATAAAGAGAATAAAAATAAAATCCTGTCATGTGATGAAAGGACATATGCAATGACTATTACCTTGCACGTGGGCATGGAATGGCACTGGTCTACAACTGTGTTACAGGACATCTCTTCTGCAAAACCTGCCCAAAATTATTATGATTTTCTATGCTGAAGTTAGTGAGCAATAGGTACCAGGGTTCTTCACAGGTGTATGTCCTTGTAAGCTGCCTCTTGTACCAAATGTTACCATGTTTAAGTAACGTTGTGCAAATATGTACACTTAGAGGTCTCTACCTTTTTTCTCCCCCGCCCCCCCCGAGCCCGAAAAGGGCTAGAATACCCACTTGGACACAGACTACCCAAATAATGCAGAAACAGTGAATGGTAACCGTAGAAGAGTTGTAAATATCATGAAGAGACTTGACAGACCAACTGCTTAACTAACAAGATTAGACAGATTTATATCCACAAAAGTAAAATCAGCTTGGACATTACCCAATTGGAATTTGCTCCTTCTTCTCCTACTAAAATTTTAGCCTTCTAAGCGATTGACACCCTTAACGTGGTTTCAAAAAAAATCAACATATTTAATGACCACCCCCCTCCCAATAACACAGAAATTGCTGATTAAAGACACAAGAAAATTGATAGGAACCTTTCAATATATCTGATTTTTTAAGATATTCTAATACTATAAATTACTATAGTACTTGTTTTTTAATTAAAATAAAGCAGGTTTAATTAATTAATCTCCTGTACTATGTCATGATACTTCAATTCCCCTTCTTCAAGCACTTTTTCTTCCAAACACACACCGAGGAGGACAGCTCGTTAAAAACTCTGTCCAGCAGAGGGCACAACTGTTGTTCATATGCACCATCCGAAACTGCAGATAGGCATGTGTAATTGGAAAGGTTACACCACAGACTTTATAAAAGCATCTGATGCCAAAAAGAGATTCCAGTAACTTCAGAATGCCATTTTTCATTTTCAGCAAGGGATTAAAAAAAAAATCTCGGTTTTCCTCCTTTTTAATATTATTTTTAATCAACCAAATAATTTGAAAAGCACAACTGCTATGAACAGCAGCTTCATTAATGTGTATAAAGTTCAACAGCATGCATAAAAATTATTTTAAGCTCAGCAAAAGTTTTGAACCTCTGTGATCATTTGCCACTTGCTGAACCCTGGAGAAAGTAGTCTCGACAGATTTCTCATGAGAGAAACATGGATGTTTAACATACATACCCTGCAGATCCCGCTGTCTCAGGGATGGTGCCCTACTGAATTGTTCCTCAGAGTAAAGCAAAACAGAGCTACCTTAAATATCACAACTGGATCACTTAGCAGAGCATTTCACAATGGACGGAGGCACGAACTGCAGCCCAAAACTCTTAGTCCATGAAGTCCAAATCCCAGCATTTTTACAAAACATGCTATGACCTTCAGCATCCACAAAGAACTAGCATCCATAGCCTGCAACACAGCTGCTCTACAAATAATACATTTCCCAAGAGCATAGCTCCACCAGTACTGCAACAGTAAGGCTTGCTGTGTCCATGCTACTCAGTGAACACCAGTTCCACTTAGGCATCTTTCAGAATTTTCATATAAACACTTTTATGTTTGACTAATATTTTAAGGCACATAGACAGAAAGAGAGAAAAGCAGGAGGAAATAAACACAAGTTAGAGACACTTTAGAGACTTCCTTCTGAAAGATACAGGAGATGTTAGTATTATTGTGTGACTTAACATGCCTTTTCACTTTTTCATTTTGTGCTGAAGGATAATTAGGAGTTAAATCAACTCTGGATAGCTTTTACCTGAAAGAATCAGGGCAAATCAAAAAATCCCAAATACTGAAAAAAACTACAGATGTCATTAAATTTAAAGGTTTAGCTTCAATCTTACACTTGCTAGCCCCCATTCCCCAATCAGACATGAGGTATACAGACGTCACTGTTTTAACCTTTCAAACCACTGTGTTCCTTTATGCTAATAAGAAATATGCTTTCTAAGTCAGCGTGTCACCTACTTGTGACAACTCCCACAGGAAACCCATGCATCTGGTTACATAGCGTACAGCTGCGAAGTAATGTTTTAAGCACAAACACTATCCTGGAACTCCAGTAAAATTTTAACATTAACAGTCTGATCTTGCTCTCATAAAGGCAGAGGAGCAGGTTGAACACAGCCAACAAAAAGAAGCCCAATTCACACAGATATAAGCTACAATGCCCCATTTCTCCCTGCAGTACAGGAAGCAGAGATTCCTTTTCAGAAAACTTAAAATTCCTCAGCTATTGAAGCTGCCTCTTTTCCTCTAGTTATAACCTCCTTCCTCCAAGGAGGAGATAACTTGCACTTCTGCATATTAGATCTCTAATTTTGAATCTCATTCTTTCATATGCTTTAAATGCTGTGGGTACTGAGCAGCTGAGGAGTTTCAAAATGGATCGCTAAGAGGTTACTTTGCTGGGTGGATATGATGTCAGTCAACATCAGAGGTCAGAATTACGACCTGGAAAGTCAGCAGAGGTCTAAACAAGATGCCAGATAAAACCATGAATGCATTATGAAGAATGAACTATTTCACAACATTTACTTCTCATATTAATTTCTTAAAACCAGAATTCTCCCCCATTTTCTAAGAAAGCCTTTGTTTTCTTTGAATTCTAGGATTTGAAACTATCTATGGAGAAAACTGTCTAGAGAATCTATGCACAGTGCCTCTCTCAGGTACATATTCTGAAGAAGTAGTTTCCGGGGACCTATTTTCTATAGTAAAAATATGATCTGGTTAGTTATGGGTGTTTAAGACCACTTGGATTGTGTTGTTCGCCTAGTAGACACAATTTAAAAGAAAAAGCAAAAAATGGCTCACGCTACATGATAATTTTCAGTCAAGCCCCTGTAGTAATGTTTCTAAGGTAATTAGATTCACGACCTGCCACAGGGAGGAATTTCTCCCCCTAAGTTATCTGGACAATAGATACAAGCATAAACACTCCAGAGAGGCCTCTAAATTTTGACCTAAGCTTGAGCTGATCTGACTGTCATCTTACATCAGAAGTTGCCTCCTTAATTATGGCAGCATTTGTGATTCATCCTGAAGCAAACACTCCTCCAGGAATTTCAACGGCCACTTAATATTCCTCTAGGTACGTCCTGATGAAGAAAACTACAGCCAATAAAAATTTTTAAAAATCAGCTTTCAGATTATTTTTCCTACAAATCAATTATCAAAAACTCTGTTAATTAATTTATTCCATTAGCTTAGCTTAGACAATATTATACTACATTATAATTCTCACTTTTAATATGGCACATTATTTTATTAGTGTGTTCTATTAGTTTTGATGGAGGTTGAAGGCTTCCGGGTGGAATCTTTTCTGCTCTATCTAATAAAGGTTATTAAGAATTTAAATAAGGCTTGAAAGTGAAGATAATTTAAACACCAAAGTAATGGTTATACATATTTCACAACAGTAGTTCATTAGGGGGCTGATATTCAGTCAACTAGATTAAAGCTTCTCATTCGTTTTACTAAATAGCTTTCCACCCGAATCCTAAGACTCCCAACCAAAAATTTAAGCTCATACGTAATTGCAGGATCCAAAGTAGGAAAGAAGTCTAAAACTCTGTACTTTGCCCAGTATCTCTGTGGTTGCAAACAGCAGCTATAGTCAGAAATAAAACAGAAGACCAGAGTATCTGTAAACATATCTTCATACTACAGCTCTTTAAAAATTCTAATTAATTAGACCGAATATGCCTATGGACTTTAGCACCTGCACTAGCACTGCCAAGGCTTTGCAGCATATTCCACAGCAGCAATCAGCCAGATGCTTGCCCAGCCTCCCTCTCTCTCACATCGGGACTTATGTCCACCCCTGTGGGCTGTATTATGCCATACTGATATTACCAAAAGTAGTGAGCATGCAAAATTTATTATATGCATGCTACAGATGACTAAAATGCTTAATTTATGCAAGCTTACCATTACTGAGCACTCCCTCGAATTCATGGCAAATTTGATGAGACCTTAAACTACAGCAGCAGCACCTTAAAGAATTTTGCCCCATGATCAACTAAATATATGTTCGTGTTTTATTAATTTTCTAAAACAATAGGTGATTAAAAAAATCCAGTGATCCATTTAAACAATCTACATAGTAAAATTCTGGCCAGCAGCCAATTTGAAGTGAACTGATTATGCTGAAGAGGTATCTGGGGTCCTTTATATTCTCTACTTGGTGACCCTTGGAGTGGTTTAATGAAAAAATTTCATGCTGTGTGAATTACTGAGCAGGAAAAAAAAATTACTAAAAGCTGATTACATTATCAAACCCTAAAACGGCACCAAATTATTTAATAAAAAAAGAAATATTTAAACTCTACAATACCATGGAACATGTATCAAAGTTTCCGTTAACAGTAACTTGCACTTTCCCTTTTCATACACTGAAAAAAGGAGTCCCAAGGAATGTGTAACAGGAGGCAACACTACTGAAGAAGTAAAAAGCCATTTCATTTCTGGATCAGTTGTTTTCAGAAAGGTTAGATAAAGCGAGGTTCAATGCTAATAAATAAAACCTCCATATGCTAGGTAAACAAAAGATTGAAGCTTTTTTTCAAACAGCACTACAGTTTTGACCTAAGAAAGCTGGCCAAGGAGACAGTTTGTCATCAGCTCAGCATGTTTTCTCCCATCCCCAACTTGCACAACTACTTTACTGTCTGATTGAAGTGGGAACCATCTATCAACAACCTCCCCTCTGTTTATGTCATCTCCCCTGTTCCTTGCCCTGGCATCACTTGCCGCCTTTCCTGCTGTCCACATGGTCTTCACATTTAAATCAGCCATTGCGCTTATTCAAGCGCAAATCAGACCAGCAGGAAATGAAAAATCACCTCAGTCCAGAGCACAGCCATCAGTAACAGAGCAAGCACCCTTGGAAACACAACAGACACAAAACTGTCCAGAGTTTGTGGCTTATCTAACTCTTCATTTGACAAAACATACCGGGCAAATAGTGAGAGGTTTAAAGTTGCTGCTGTGCCTGTTTCACTGTGGTGAGAGCAGAGCTTCTGGCACCAAGAACACGGCCAGAGAGGGTTGGGCCCCTTCACCAAATTATTTCTGGAAACACACTGAGCACCTGGGCTGTGACATGTACCACCTGCAGGGCCTGCCTGACAGGGCAGCAATCTCAGCAATTAAGCCAAAAGCTCTGGCTACTGTGTAGTACTGTCAAAGCCGATAGGGGATCTTCAAAGACCAAATACTGCAGGTGTGGCCAGTCATATTTTTACAGTCCAAGGCGTTTTTGTCAACAATACATAATTGTTTTGAAGTCCAAACTGAAGTCCAATGACTTCTTAACCTGCAACAACATTTTTCCTCATACTTCAGAGTACTGGCTTACCAAAATACTAAATGTATTAATTTAATTATACCTCCATACTGAATGTGGCTGAAACAAAGAACTAGCAATTCCTTTGTATTTTATTTTTAAATTTAAAATCTACTCATTGCAAATTGCATTCGAGAAACATGCATGCCCTATTGACATAAAATCTGAATAAGATGAGCTCTGCTTCACCAAGAATCAGCTGAAGCAGCTAATAACGTTACTAGCTAGTGAGATCTATATATGATGACGTTATTAATGGCTTTGTTTCAATTCGTATTTTCCTTGATGCAGCTTCAACTTTTTATATTAGCTAAAAAGTCTAAAAATACAAGGTTTTTTTCCAATGATTATTTTTAAATGCATCTGATAATTACCTAGACATTTTCCTTTCTCCGTGCATTGAAAAAATAGGCAGAATTCTGCAAAATGACCCTGACTAATGAAGATCTATCCCAATGTTTTTCAGAGGTTAAAAGAGAACAACTGTGGTTAAAATTAACATTTCTCAAACCACGACATGTTTCCACATGCCTTGCAAAATGCACAATGTGACTTCTAAACTTGTGCTGTGTTCCTTTCCACACTATGCTTTTGAGTCTAAAAACAACCCAGATGCATCACAAGATTTTTAAGACATAATTTGTATAACCCTATATTTGTATGAGGCACACGATATATTGTAAATTTTTAAAATATTTCAACTAGTTTTAAAAAGAATAAAAATATGAAATTACATGCAATTACACACAACCTGTCTAGTTCAGAAGTTACATTCATTCTCCTGTATAGAAAAATTAAAACTGTTACAGAAGCATTTTGCTCACATGCAAAACACTCCAAAACAGAGTCTTTCCAGAACAAAGGCATTAGAAAATATCCTTCTAGTTCTTGTTATTAAAAAAAAAAATCCTCACGATTGTAATTTTGTTGGGAAATGATTGATTGAATTAATTGTATAACTGACTAAAAATCAAACCTCTTTTTCATTAAATTAAAAATTAATGCTCTTTAGCTTTATGAATAGGTCTAACAGAAACCAGACATTCTAACCCACTGTACTATACTCTCAAGTATAGGCCAGAAAAAACTTCTGACGACACAGTATTGCAACAGGCTTACATTTTTAATCAATACTTTGAAGAAGAATCACTAAGAAGATAAGGTTTTTTCCCTGAGCAGCAAGAATGCCACAGAGTGAGATTTGACATGTTTCTGAAGGTCACATAAAAATTCATTTCTTTTTTCCATGCAGAAGTTTCACTCTTCTTAAGTGTCTTGTTTTTTCACAATGATTAATAATACCTAATATATTTTAAGTATAAAATAGCTCTGTAATTTTTACTAGCCAGACCTGAGCGGAGAAAATGGCAATACTGCATGCTTTTCTATTTAACAGGTAAAATCATTCTTTCACAGTAAACATATCACGTACGAGCTGTGCACAACAACAAACTGTACTACCTGTCACAAGTGAATTATGTCACACACAGAGGCAACTCAACTGCCTATCAAAACCAAAATCAAAATTAATCTATTAATCTTATGAGTTATAAATCTGAGCCTACCAATTTTCACAGAATTTTTAAGAGGGGGATGACTAGCATAAAATTGGGAGACAACATGAGCAAAGAAAACAAATGAGCTAAGGACACTCTCAGTAACTTGTGCAGTGGCGTATTAAAAATGGTAGATAGCAATGGAGTTAGGCCATGAGTACTCAGCATAAAACAGGCCCAGTGGAGAATAAACAGGAACAGCAGTAGGACAAGTTCAGGGTCTAACAATATTGTTGACACTCTGACAAGTAAATATTTGCAGAAGGTATTGTTTTTTCAGTCACTTGTCATTCAGAATAGTGTTAACCAACCAAATCAGATAGAATCAACTAAATGCTCTTTTAATTAAGGCTTTTCTGTTTGACTAATCTCTAAACACATAACTCTAAAGTTATTACAGGTTTACAAAAAAGAAAGGGATTTTATTTTTTTCAACTACTAAAATCAGTAGTTGCTTCCACCCAAGGAGCACAACTGAAAGAGAAGAGAAAAATTGGCTTCAAGCAATTATTCATGTTCGTAAATCTTTATTCACAGTCACATTAACCTTCCATCAGCTTTATGTAATAGGCAAAGTGTGTTGCAGGAGTGTAACAGAGATCAACAGCAAGCCTTCTTTTTATTTACTTCAGATAAACTGCATTGTACGTAATTACTTTTTTCAAGCGTTGTATGTAACCACTTCTTCAAGCATTTACTAAACTGTAATTGGTTTGTATTTTCACTGAATCACTCATTTGTATTTATCTCAAATGCAGATCAGCATTTGCTACCACATTATTATGAGAATATTATTATAGTCTACTGTTGCACATGACTATTCATCAAAATAATTCAAGGAAGCAAGCTACACAATACTAGCTTAAAAGTATATATGCTTTTGCGTTAACGAATGACCACAAGCTCTCGTGAGTCTGTCGTGGTAAGTACCTCAAGGATATCCAGAATTCATTTGCTAAAGTCAAACTAAAGTTTTAATAGGCTTCTCAGGCTTACTTTTTATTTTTGGAATTTCCAAAAAGATAAAAAAGAAACCTGAAATTAATTACAAAATATCTGGAAAACAATTATTTTATCCACTCCTCCCTCACCTAAAAACAATGATACTTTTTATAATGTAACTAGCAATGGGAAAGCATCCAGCAGTTACACTAGCTTTTCCCAAGATAGAAGCTGACATTACACCTCCCAGTCTAGTGCAGATGCGCGTAAAACTAGTACAATGAGGCTTGACATTTGTCATTGCACTTAGCTACAAATGCATTACAAGAAATTACAAGGGAAGCTATCAGAAAATTGCAAACCCAATGAGTGTTTCACTTAGTTACTGTAATTCTTCAATGCTATTCCAATCTTGTGCAAATTATAAGCCACTTACAGCTCTGAAAACTGACAGGAAACTGAATGAGGTTTTCATTATGCTTTTAATAGTCTTACTGGGCTATTTCCTATTAAAAGATTCTTGAGGAAGAACTATATTTCCTACCCCTACATTCATGCCAGGTACAAGCACTAACCAAGATAGTTCATTACGCTTCTGGAACAAAAAACCCAACCAAATTCCCTTCCACAAAAAGGAAGTAGTAACAAGAAAAAAATCCTTAAGCAGCTAGGCAGGAGATTTGATTTACATTGCATGAATATTGTGAATGCTTTCTCCATGGCTGAAGGAATGCAAATGTTTTAATCAAATTTTGCAGTATAAATCACTTTTTCTAACAGATTTATGAATGCTAAGGAAATTTCCTAGTAGCTCCTGTAATATATTCTTCGTTAGTATTGATTCCAAAACTCCTTTGCTAGACTGCCTCCAGCGCAGCGCAGAGAACACTCACACTGCTCAAATTACCTAAGGTTTAAGGTAGTAAACTTTAAGGACCTGGGAAGTCGCGTACCTAAAATTATCTCATCAAATGGACAAAAGATGTTGCTACGGACCTCTACATAGTAAGAAAACATGAAGCATGACTAAGAGAATATGCCTGCATTTCCACTGTGTTTTCTGGATTTCAATTGCGTTATCCTTCCGCCTGAACTCCAGCAGTGTTGATAAAGTCGCCGAGGGAAATGGCTGACAGACATAGTGTTGAATATAAGCAGTAGCCTGAAAGCTTCTGCGAATTCTGGGAAGTAGGTTTCATCTTGTTTTCTTGTGCTCCAAGTACCTAACTTTTTCTCCCCCTGTATATGCTTAGCTTGTCACTTGGTATAAATCTTAAGTCTGTCTGGCTCGGTCTCTGCTCTGTCCTGCCACCCCCATCCTCCCATACCCTACTCACGGCTCTCTCCTGGCTGTCAGGCCAGAGGACACAGGGCGAGGAACATGCAGAAACCTATTGAGGAAAAAGCTGCATGTGGTTTGGTTCACAGCTAGGGTATCATGTCTTCAGCCACCCTTTTACAGTGACAACAAACTGCATGTAAGCCTTCCGGTTGTCACAAGGACCATCGCATTTGTTGCTTCTATGGAATAATATTTTGAAGGAACATACTGCTTATTAAAGCTGCATGGGGAGTACTTTGGGTGAGGAAGGGGTAAAAGAGAGAGACTGGATTCCAGGAGTGTTCAGATTTATCAAGGAAATGCAGATAGTTAGGACACATCAAAATACAGAGATGAAGCTCACTGAGATAATCTCTTGATAACAAAGCATCTCAGGAAATCAGTTAATGCTATGGTCATTCACTAATAGCAGCAATATGCTTCTGTGAACTGTAAGAATATTCTACCTTACAAACGGGAACATGTCGATGTCTAAGTTTCTGGTTTTATTAAAATGAAGAAAGTAAATTGGTTTTCTAGGACTTTCTGTCATTTGTTTCCAGGATTTAAATAACATGACATGTGAGTCAGCATGTCTTCAATACGTACCTTCTCTATAGTAGCTATCTAAAAACACTGAGCAGCCATCACCATTTCAACATAGAGGGAGTTCAGGCTATTTCTTGCATGCTTAAAATCAAAATCAAGTTATACCAAAACCATTACGATGGTTTGCTATTGAAGCTTTTAAGAAGCCAACATATTGACACAGTGTCCAAGTATCTTCTCCGCATGTATGTACATGTGTATGTATGTGAATCAAGAATCCTTAGAGAGTTATGAGCTATATAATTTTAAGGTTTAACCCCTACATGCTCCTACACTAGGCCCATCTAAAGTGACTGACATCTAAGTGATAGGAAGGCATGCCTTCAATTAAAGTAGTTGAGATTTGGCATATAAATCAATCTGTCTCTCATAATTCACCAGCCTGTCTTATCAATTCATGCTTGGCATATGTTCCCTTAGGCACCATAACCTGATGTTGTAAATTAGTCACCTGCTGCTGCTTTAGATTATGTGAAAGTTTGGATAGGGATGAGGAACTGCAAATAATTCCTTCCTACAACCTCTCCCATCCCCTGCATCTTTCCCATTAAGAACTGGCTTTGGGTAAAGAAAAAAAAATAGTGCATAAAAATGCTAGCTCAGATTTTCCCTTTAGACAACAGTCACCAACTACTGCTTCCCTACACTATATACCCATGACTATTTCAATTTCACTAATTCATGATCATGCTACCATTTACAGATGTGCCTGTGTTCTTTTTTGTTGTTGTTGCTTAAACGTGTGGTTATTCTCAACAGACTAAAAGGCATTTAAATGAATCCCAGATGCTGCAGATTGCTGCTGAATACTTTTCTCTTAAATTAACACGTACCATTTTAAATAAGTAAATTAGGGTGGCATCATCATCTATCCTCTGTTACACCAGCCATTTTTTTTTTTTAGGAAATTGATCTATGGTGCCAGACAGAAAAGGCAGAATCTATGCCGAGTAAAGAAACTCAGAATAAATACAGTAAGTGGAAATCCAAATTCGTTTCTTAGTGGGTAAGCTCTCTTTGAGGGCTTAGTCCTGCACCCCCACAGTCAAGGGGAATACTGGAATCAGTTCCAGATTGTACAAATTTTACAGGCAATTCAAGTATATTTAACCCTTGTTTTGGCATTTCCATTCAACCAATTTGCGTGACCCAATAACCTGGGCTTTTAGCTCCGTGAAGCTCACAAGCACTGGAATTGAGAGCTCTTAAGTTCTTAATTAGGAGCAAAATTGACAATTTAAGATAGATGAAATTTATGAACCATGTTTGCAGCTAGATGAAATAGATGCTTTGGTATTTTTCTGGATAACAAGATCTCAACAGTGCTCGTACATCAAAAATGTCAAACAAAGCCCTTGCCAATGCTCTTCTAGGATAATGTCACTGGAAGTTTCTACCCTCAGCAAGGTGGCAGGCCTTAAAATTTCAGAGAACACAAAATGTTTCCTCTATTTTGGCTAAACAATCATTGCTGACATTCACATACTTCTTGCCTAATCATTAACCACTGACATAATTAATATGCACTCACAGAAGCCCCAGCACAGTTAGGACATAATCACCTGTAGTTTTGATTCATGGAAGTGTCTTTTGGAATAACTAAGATAGATTAAGTTCCTTAAAGTGTCTTGGATACAGAAGCAACAAAAAGCAAGTTGGGAGTTACTAACTGTGGAAGGGTACTAATTAACAACTCAATTTAAAAAGGCAAATTAAAACTTTATGGTTCGTTATCCTTCATTGCTTAATAAATTGTTTTGCTAAGCAAATGATTAAGAATGATTAGTCTAGAAAACTGAAACAGTATATGGTTTTCCACTTTTTTTAAAAAGTATGGTAAAATAAAACCAGTTTGTTTTCAAAATATCCCAAACATACTGATTGCAGGGCTTTATGCCAATTGAAAGATCAGCAGCATAAATATACTACTTTTTTTTTCTATTTATAGTAACTTTCTTTCTCCTTTCTGTTTTTTTTTACATTGAAGAATCTATTCTGCTCTTATGATGGAAGAAATAATTTCTATGAAGTTTTCATTTCTTTGGATTTTTTTTAATGTATTGCCAGTTTTGTGGCTCATCAAAATGAATTACATTCCTTTTAACATCTTAGTTTTCTTGACATATTCAGAACTTTCGGAATTGTTTGATAGTTTAGGATACCGCTAAGACAAATTTTACACTCTAACAAGTTTGTTCATAGGGATATTTTGTCAAGCTTCAAGAGACTACAGAATGATTCATATCTGTGGTTTTAAAATATGTTTATAGATATTTTTAGGTTTTCTGAACAGTCCCTTCAGATGACGTTTGCAAGTCTGTGTTTCTTATTATGCTAAACTTTTACAGAGGAAAAACTTAACAGTGGGTAAAACTATGAATGTTGATATACATATGAATGGAAAAAAGGAAATCTTCAATTATCTTTAAGAAATTCTGTTTGTTAATTCACAACTCTGTATGTGTAAGTAAATTATTAATTTTAAAGTACTGCAGGATTTTTGAGTAGAAACTTACAGTACTAAAATTATTTAAAGAAGAGTCTCAAGCTCTTTCAAATGAAGTTCTCCTCTTCAGGTTCATAGCAAGCTAAGTACGCATTGATGTAACCCTGGCTATGCAGGCAGGACCTTATGATCACTGGGATTTCTGTGGGTTGTAGTTTTTCCTAATTCCTTTGAAATCATACAATACTCTTCTACTGATGATCCCTTTAGGCACTGAAGTCTACATGTTTTATCCTGAAGTTAAGCGACAACTTTGTTTCAAAGTCTGATTTACTAGAAGCAGAGAAAAAACCTATTTTGTAGATTGTTACCACTTCCTGAAATTCAGCAACATTAAAATAAAAATTAATAAAGTATTAATATAAAATAAGAATTTTCCCCAAAATAAAAATCTTTGAGTGTATGCAGAGGGGGGAAAAAAACTATGAACAAAAATACAATGTTATAGGACAGTGTTAACAGACAATGCCAATTAATGAAAAAGGAAGGAAAATAAGTTCAATGGTCTACTAGAGACAGGAATTCACAGTGTCTCTATAACAACAGACTAAATTCAGCATTCCCTAGTCTCTCCCTCTAGCCTGTGTATTTCATGAATAAGAAGAGAAGAGTCATCTCCCTTCTGATCTCCTCTCTTTCCTGCCAGAAATTGTTCAACAGATATTGTTGAGGCAAGCTGCACACACGTGCATACGTGCATTTACAGGCATGTCAAATATGTAATAACTCACTTGACGTGAGAATCTATCCCCTTCCTCGGTCTTCACATCCTGAAAGTATTGCTCTAATGAGGGATATAGAATTTTCAGAACTCGGATTTGGCAAAAGAATTAAGATATGTGAAAAAACCCAAACCCTTCTTACAATCCTCGTCCACGAAACCAGTTAACCATCTACTTAACTGCACATAGCAGTGACTTAATAAACTGCAACAGTTTACAATGAGAATTATTTGATGCTATTAATCACTGAAATTGCTATTGTACGATCAAGTGAACAATAAAATTTTCTAGATAATTTTTCCCCACTCATAAAATTCAAATTACTGATTAGTTACAAATTACTGGAAAGATGGTCCTTTGCTCCTATTTAAAAGAATATTTTTAAAAGCTGTCCATGCCTAATTTTCTTTATAGAACATAACAAATTCCTTCCATGACAGGACAGCAGGGGTGGGAGAAGCTAGTATCTACTTTATAGTGGAAGCCAAAAGGGAATTTTATTGGAAAAGTATGTGCATATGGTATATGAAAGATTAATTTCTCATTCGCCAGTGAAAATTTTAATAAAGCAAAATTAGTTTATAAATACTAGATTTTAGCATCAAGAAACTCTACATAGTATCTATCTAGCCATTTCTACTTATAAAGTATCAGTTGTTTTATTAACAAACATTTCATTTTAATCTAAGCATCTTCAATGACTGCAGAGAGACTTACTCAGCAGAAGAGAGACATGAGTTTCTGCATGAAAGCAGATTATTTAGCAAGACAAGCAACTTATCAGCAAAACCATGGAAACAAATTAATGTGTGCTGCTGACAAAGAGATAAGTTACAGATAGAACTTCATTATAAGATTACTCTTCATTATTTCCTTGGTAATCAGAAGCTCAGAATTTTTATTTTCTTTGTGGTTTGGGTTTTGTTTTGGTTTGGGTTTTTTTACAGATTATTATTAACAACATACTTAGATCATCATCTTACTGGTAATATGACACATCTTGAGCAATACCCCTAGCAAAGCCTACTCTTTTAAGATCTAAAGTGAAAATTTAGTATCAAACTTATATGGGTTTTATGACATGCTCATTATAGAAACGTATCACAGAACTCCACAAGGATTTCCATTTCAAATCTAGCATCATTACTGAGTGAAACAGTTCATTTTCCTGCATATATAGAATTTAGAGAATTAAATATTTATATAGCATATGGACTGAGCCAGATTTGTATGTTGATAATTGGTGGTTTTAAACCCACTAATACACATGGAAAAATTTTTGCCACACAATGTCATCTTCAGGTCTAAAACAAAAGCAGCAGTTCTGAAAACTAAATACAACTTGAGAGTAAGGGGAAAAAATGCAGTATCTATAAGGAAGGGAACGGTAGAAGAGAAGACAATAGTAGCAGAGGAATGAAGGAGGTAAACTAGGCCTGGGGGGGAAGTAGGGGGGAAGGGACAGGCAGTACATAATAAAAAATCATGTCCATCTATAAACCCTGCCGATGCCCCTAGCACATCACACTACTGCTTTAACACCTGCAAGGATATACCTAACTCATGACACTATAAGGCAATCAGGGGTTTTCAAACTGCCAACTAGGCCACTTAGATTACCAAGTGTTGATGATCTCCAATTGTGTTGTCTAGATCAATTTTTATTACTTGTGGCATTTCAGGGCTCTGGTTTGCCTCGCTGCTTAGAATACCATTGCTTAGAATCATGAGCCATACAATCAGGGGGTTGTTTCGATTTTCATGGTGAAGGAAGAAGGCTTAGAAACATTTTTTTCCTGGCCTCAACACTCACAAAGGAAATGTAAGATACATTAACTGAATGCTCCAAAACCACTTGTCGCAATAAATGCATTTATGACTTCTAAGAGATGTCCTTCACTTGGAGATGGAGGCAAAGGGAGACATCCTTAGCCTGTTACTCCTAAGCAGCTGGTTGGGCTGCTTAAGGCTTTCCAGCCATTGCAGTCTCCAAGATGAAGTATGATACCTTTGCCACAGTTATTCTACTAAATATAAAATATAAATATAAACTAAATATAAATTGTTTCCCTTTCTCTTTGACAGCTTAATATATGAACAGACAAAAATTTTAAATTAATCATTACATGTATAACTTTCACAGTCAGCAATTAGCTCTTTCAGATCCTAGCTCAAAGCATCAGTAGCCACAAAAGTGTTTTAACTTTAACAGATAAAAGATAGATTACACTAAATCCAGAGATATCATTTTTAGATAGACATTCGATTTAATGGCATTTCCTTGAGTCAGCTTAGTAAGCTCACTGTACAAATTCAACATCAGGGGCTATTCAGCAGAATCATTGGAATTAATATCCTTGCAGAAACTACATTTTTAAAATGCTTTCTTATGGAAGAAAAATTAACATTATGTTGTCCTCAAAACATTAGAGGCAGTATGATAGGACAGTCAGTAAATATGTCAAAAAAGTTTCAACCCATACACAGATGTATTCCAAAGAATCATAGAAGCTGCTCACAAGAAAAACAATATAAGAATATTAACAGTGACTTGCAAGCAATAATAGTTCTTATTTCCCAACAAGCAGAATCATCTGTATAAAGCTTTAATGAAAATGTGAAAATCTGGCAATGTGTTGACACTGAATCACATTTCTTATAAGTTCAGGCAGAGCAACAGTTGGGAGATCTTGATACTTGAAAGAATATAACAAAGAGAAATTAAGATAAACCAAAATCTTGGTATTTCTAAAACAAAGGACAAGCATAATAAAATTCAAGAAAATAATGCGGTTTTGAAGCACTCTGTGCACACCTCAAAGAAACAAAATGCAACAAGTGTAAGTGCTCCTCATGCAGACACAATGCTGTCTCTGATGGGAAGGTACTACAGTATCGGTTTTAATTTTCCTTATTATTTCCAATGGTATCATAACGCACTTAGTGAACACTCTGGAGCACTCAGTGTGACTGAAAAAGCTACCTAAAATGTTAACACAACTAGTTCACTGCAAAACTGCTGACACTGGGCATCCCTCTCAAAGACATCATCTCAGGTAACTGATGGGTGAAATGCATGACACTGGCCCAGCAAGTACTAATTCTGCCTGGTTTTGAGAAGAGCAAAAGAGAGCAAATAAAGAAAGATAAATAAGAACCTGTGAGTTCCTGGTGCAACACATGGTAATGAATGTATGGTTTCTGGTTTTAACACACTCACTATTCACAGCCAATTCCCACAGGCACTACACTTCTTATGAAACGATGAGTTCTTACAGGCTGTAGAAAAACCTCCAAAAATATCCTAAGGAGCATGCCAAGACATGGTTAGAACTGTAAACACCACCTCAGTCCAGAACTTTGATTCCTAAAGAGCATCTCTCAGCAGCAGTGGCAAACTCCTCAAAAGCAGCACAGCATTTTTCTTAGAATTTCTTAATAATGGTAGTAATAATAATAAAACCAAACAAGAAAAGAAGAAAAATACTGCATCTCTAAGAAGAGATAAATGAAATAATCTATCCAACTGATGAAAGTTAATCCTAATGCTCCTCACAGTGTAGAAATCACACAAAGAACACTTGGAAGAATGACAGTTCAAGATCTTCCAAGTGTCAACACTGCTTTCACATGCAAAATTGATTAAACAGCTCTTGCTGTGAAAAACCAACTGACTTAAAGGACGCATTATTAGTAAAAAAATTCCTAACAAATTATCACTGATGAATTGACTCATGCTGCTGGCCTGGAAAGTCAGCTGCTTTTACTTCATTAGTTAACAATAGTTTGATTTCTGAAATTACTTCTCATGCACTTCAATGCATACAGGCTGTATGGAACAAGTTTTAAGTTTTCCGAAGCCTCATATATTTTAAGGAAATAATTTCAAATGCGAATACTTAATCAGGTGGAGTTGATATCATCTGAGTTCTCAAACACAGTATCAAAGACACATGAAGATTCAAAAACAGGCTGTCATATAGGAATTGATCTCCCTGCAGTTGCAGGAGAAGAAACATTTTAACATTGATTGTGCAGTACAAAATAACATACTTGTCTGATATACATGATGAATTCATTACTGTGTGAGCAAAGGAAGATAAAATGAGAAATACTCAATGACGTAAATAGTTTCATTCCTTGTCCAGTCAAAATACAGAAGGATTGATTACCTTTTCAACTAAATACTGAAGTGAAATAAAATTTCACCCAAAGACATAATCAATTTCAGTTGAAAGCTTACAGATCTTAAATGAGACTTTATTTAACCATGAACCATAAATGATATGAAAATGCCATGATAAAACAAAAGTGCAAGGGATCATTCATACACTAAACCTCAGAAAGGTTTTAAATGTTAATTTGGACAACAGCCCAAAGGTTACCTGGGCAGAATTACTGTGGTATTGAGTGGCACCAGCTGCTGGCTAGAAAGAAAATTCTCTGATGGTAAAGCAGATTTTTAAAAGTTGAAGCAAGATCTACATCAATTTGATAAACTAAAGCAAAGAAAGAAGTTTTACATCAAGAAGGCTGAAATAATTCCATAACAATAATCATAACAGTATCATAAAGCAGATATTAAAATTTTTATTCATTACAGGTAGGATTTGATCGGTGTGTTATGTTTTTTCCTCCCCACTCCCTTTCTAAACAGAGATAAATTATTACTACTTTTAAAAAAGTCATTTATTTTACAACTCACTAAATTAACATTTAATGAACTTTGTCTCAATAATTGCAAAATAAGACTCTTCTACTTTTTGGGTCACAGACTTTAAAACAGTGAGGGTAGAATAAAGTTCATCCTCGCATGGCCTCCATTATATATGCAACAACTACGATTTGTCATACATCACAGGTGTATTAAGAGAACTTACACAGGCAGCAATAAATACAAACCGGTCTTTAAACGTTCACGTGCACAAAAAGACGGTAAAGTTCAGTAAGCTTATGCCTTATCTATTCTCTCACTTGATCAAATAGTTGTCTGTGTAACTGCTTTTCTCTATACCCACATATTGTATTGCATGTAAGCTCCCACGACTGTTCTGGCAGATGGGAAACATTCCACTATCCTGCAAAACTAGCAGCTGAAGGGCTGACAACTTTCCCTTTTAAACACAAGAAAGCAGAACCCTAACACCCCAGCACAGAATGATCCTGCTGCCCCTCACATGCCAAAGCGACCTGAGTTGAAACCACTCGAAATAGCAATGAGGTTAAGACAGGAGCACGGCAGACTTGAGGCAAGTACTACGATTAAATACTGCAAAACGGTTTTCAAATTGCAGGATGAAGCTTGTGTTTCCAAAATCAAATGTCACTTAACTATTATTAAATCACTACTTTATATCACAGTGATTTATATAAGGACAATGCAGAAGATTTCTAGTCAGGTTTCCAGACACCAGGTATCCTTGAAGTTACATTAACATGGCTTATTAGTGTTGCACAAGTGGTTTCAGTGATTAGCAGCATAATCTCCTTGGTACACTTTTTCATTCTGTTTCCAAAGGGACCAAAATAGCAACTCAACTACACTGTCCTGCCTAGATAAGCACCTGAATGCAGAATGGTGGAGTTTTTTACTCATCCAAGCAAAATATATTTTTCAGACAGAAATTTATTATGTGTCTGATATTATATATTATTAACACATTAACATTATTGTATTTATTATTTCAGACAGTTATTTAAATGAACCAAGATATTTGACAGCTTTTTCTCCTCCTTTTCCAGCTGTCACCTTCCAATCAGGCTTTCATATGAGATTTACTATGAGATGTTAAAAACTGATAAAAATATTACTATAGTATTACTACCAATAAAAGAAAATATATAAAATCTTCCTAAGCAGAGAAATAAAACACTGGCCTCAACGAAGTCCAGGATGTAATGCAGAATTTCTGTTCACTTTTCCAATCTCCGTCTAATCTAGTTTACATAGAGGACCATTTATATGCCTATATATACACATACACCCTAAAACACACATACAATATTAGGCACAAACAATAAATATCAATGGGCATAAAAGGAGAGGAGATGGACTTCACATCAAGCAAACATGACAGCTGGGTTGCCCTGTACATTCTACCTTCACTAATTTTCAGACTTCCTGTGTTAGTACGGCCTGTGTTTCCAAACCAGGTTAGAGCCTGAAGTCTATTAAATAGTGAAAATCAGGATGAGAGGTGTCATGGGAGAAAATATTGCAAAAACAGGATAGGGTTTGTTTGTGGGTTTTTTCCAAAGTTTAATCTGTTCCTCACTATGAATGTCACACACTGCAAACAACACACCCTCCAAATGTATGATTTAAAAAAAAAAAAAAAAAAAATCACAGTCATGTAACTTGCCAATCAGATAATAAAAATATCTCCCTTAATTTTAGGCTCCCGGAGCTTTTTCAAAGCAGTCTAAGTAATCTGCCTTCAAAAGCTGTGCAAGTACATGTGCTCCAGAAATAATCGAACTTACTCAGCCCTTATGCCTAGCTGTTCACTCTATCAAAAACCAGTTCTGAACTATTTAAGTTCTGTTGCCTTAATAATTTTATGAATTTAAACTCAACAGCTCCCAGTATACTCTGCAATTTACACATAACTTTTGCTACAATGTTGTCAAGATCCCAAAGCCTACAGCAACCACATTTCTTAATCACTGAAATGCTAATTTTGGTCTGTGGCATTACTGAATCCTTGGGATTTATCTACCCCCTAAAAATCAGGGGAAATGTCTTATTCCTGCTGTTCATTATTATTACTAATTACCTCCATCCACCACCATGAGGACTAAGAGATAAGTCAAATATCAGCTACTGCAAGGCACACAGAATGATGACAATGAATCATATCAGGCAGGAAAGGTTTCTTGACTATTTAAAATTATGGTTCAATTTTCCACAGCAGTTTCAATCTGCTGAGAAAAAGAGGCAGCTATTTTTCCCCCAAGATTTTGTAAGATTACCACGCTTTTCTAGGCTTTTATCATGATCCCATAGCACTACTTGCATACTTTTTTGAAAAATTCTTATACCTGCATGAAAGAACACATTAGGGCAAGCAAAGGCTGTGCTTCCTTGTTTAGATCTATCTCCTTTCATATGTATCTCATACATTTACATTGGAAATACATCTTTGAGATGAGAAAGTTATTTAACTCTCACAAGCTCCAGTAATTTTGATGATGTATCCCAGCACAGACTTCCTGCAAATAGCTATGCTCCCAACTCAAAAGCCTCTTGCTCTGTTTTTCTAGGATAGTTTTACTTCCAGTTTAATTGTGGTTTTATCTTAAAACAACCAAAAATGCATTATGCAAATAAGTTCTTTCAAGAATTCACTTTGTGAAACTAAAATAAACTTGAAGGTTTATTGCCTTGCAAATTATTCATTGTAGCCCTTTAAATGACAGGATAAAAATTGCACAAAACAAGGCAGCAGGAGGGGAGAAGCAGAGACTCAAAATTCTGTAATCTATTTCTAAAATCATATTGGGTGTGATGTCAGATTTCAGAAAGTCTGCCACCATATACCACTGGGAAGCAACTCTTCTAAAGAATCTGAAGGACACATAGCACAGGGGCTATGTACCACTAGCATATCTACTGTGAATAGGTGCAGGCAGACACAGGTTCGTGCTGCCTTTTCTTCCAGCTGTCCGAAAGCCACAAAGCCATACTGGCATTACACCACATCAGTAGGAAGACATATGTTGACTGCTGCAAACAATCGCACAGACTTTCCAAGAGCGCTCACTCCATTTTTAAGCTACTTTTATAAATGTTGAAATCTGGACCCTGGTACTGTGTGTGGTACTGAAAATCTACACTGGCTAGGTTTTTCTTTGACCATAACTAGTCCTTAGGTTTGAGCACTGCTGTGGTGCCCAGGATTGTCCCACCTACATGTAGATTCTCCTACTCATGGTCTTTCTTTTCTCAGCTGCAGATTCCTACTATCTTAGAATCACAGGATCATAGAATCATTAAGGTTGGAAAAGACCCTTAAGATCATCGAGTCCAACCACTAACCTATCACTGCCAAGTCCACCACTAAACCATATCCTCAAGCGGCACAGCTACCCTTCTTTTAAATACCTCCAGGGATAGAGACTCCACCACCTCCCTGGGCAGCCTGTTCCAATGCCTGACAACACTTTCGGTAAAGAAGTTTTTTCTAATGTCCAACCAAAGCTTCCCCTGGCGTAGCCTGAGGCCATTTCCTCTCGTCCTCTTACTGATTACTTGGGAAAAGAGTCTGACCTCCACCTCCTCCAGGCTAAACAACCCCAATTTCCTCAGCCGCTCCTCATAAGACTTGTTCTCTAGATCCTTCACCAGCTTCATTGCCCTTCTCTGGACACACTCCAGCACCTCGATGTCCCTATTGCAGTGAGGATCCCAAAACTGAACAGAGTACTCGAGGTGCGGCCTCACCAGTGCCGAGTACAGGGGCACAATCACCTCCCTGCTCCTGCTGGCCACACTATTGCTGATACAAGCCAGGATGCCATTGGCCTTCTTGGCCGCCTGAGCACACTGCTGGCTCATGTTCAGACAGCTGTCAACCAGCACCCTCAGGTCCATTTCCTCCAGGCAGCTCTCCAGCCACTCCTCCCCCAGCCTGTAGCGTTGCATGGGGTTGTTGTGACCCAAGTGCAGGACCCGGCACTTAGCCTTGGTGAATCTCATACTGTTGGCTCTGGCCCAACAATCCAGTTCTGCAGTGAAAAATAGGGATCTTGGCTCCATGAAAAGTTTTTTTTTGTCCTCATGGATCACTTCATGGTCCTTCCATCCTCCTCCTTAGGACTTTATGAGTTCTGCAAGAAATTGACCTCCTTATTCTACTGTTTGGTTATTTCCAAAATCCCAGTCCCTGAAGAAATGCTGGAGAAAAATTGATTCAGCTGCAGGATAGCCACCCGGCTCTTTCATTATGTCCTAACTTAGTGGAAATCATTAATGACTTCGCTGTCCACAGCCTGAGGAGATCAGATCTACTGACCTCCAAGCTATATACACATACACTAATTCATCAAACTGAGGAACATCAGCTTTGCATAACACTATGTAACAATGTGATAGCAACTGAGGTGCATGCTGGAGATCTAAGTTAAAACTAATTAACAGCATCCTCCTACAATTCTAGATAATTGAAAAACTGAGCACCGATAGAGTTTCTCCAGAGTAGTACAACAGTATCAATAGTTATTCATATGCTCAGTTATTGAGTTTTCTTTCAAATACTTGTCAAACTTCCTTCATCCAAAAGGACTGCATGGGAATTTTCAATGCAGCACTTGATGCCATATTTATTATATTCTTTATATCTATTACTTAGAAAGCATCAAACTGCTACAGAATTAACTTACTTAAAGCAAAAATGTTTTCTACACTAACTGTTCTGACTAACAAAGAAAATTGATTTATTTTGGCTCATCCTCACCCTGTTTCTTTTCTGTTCATTACGGAGAAGTGACCTCTGCTCTGCGAACAAGCAATGTCAACTTCTGTCTCCTGCTGGGTACATTCTCAAAAGAAAACATTTACAAAAGACATGCACTTACCCCATGCTGCCTACTAGGATACAGAAGATAAATTTCAAGAATTGGAGATTCACCTCTCTGACCGCTTTCAAGCTACACCAACCACACTACCTCCAGAACAAAACACTAAGAATAAAAAAACAAAAAATCCCTCTCTTACTAGGCAAGGCTGCCAGCATAATAAAACTACCGCTTAACACTTTATGCTTCTGATCTTTCAACCACAGCCACCACCATGGTCTCATGTGTTAAGCTGCTTGAAAGCTTTTTCAAGAGGGAACATTTTTTTAATTATGCATTCATAGCACACTTTCGAGACAAGTAGAAACAATAAATGCTAATTAAAAGCAAAGTGATGATGACTGTGATGTAAAAAAAAAAAGCAACTCTGTTGCAAATGAGAAAAAAATATTTTTTTTCAACCAGGCTTGGCTGCGGACTGCTACGGCAACTTTGCAAATACATCAAAAATGTTAGAGAATGAGGATTGGCCATTTACCAATCCAAGAGCCTAAAGTCAAAGTGTACCTGTAACTTAGTTACAGGTCTTAGTTATAAAGACAGATTTAAAACTATTTAATTGTTATGAAAAGCTGACTAATATGTACAGACTAGAAAGTTAACTAATTAATACAAAAGATTTTGTGCTCATTCATCTCAGTTTTCTGTTGTAGAAGAACTTTCCATAAAAATGATAGTTTCATTAAAACCGCACCACTGTCTTCTGTTTCGTATTCACCCTTAGCAATTGTCATCCTCTTCACTTTTATGATTCATAGCCTTGAGAATTGATCTCTCAAAGCAGTAGGAATTAAAAACATATACAGATTAAACTCTCAAAAGTAAATGGACTGGTTTTCCTTCACTTAAGTTTGTTTTCATGAATGCTTTTCTGACAACATATGAACTGGATCAAGAATAGAACAACATAATGATCACCTTTAAAGCATCAGTAATAATCCCAACTGATTTGCCTACGTCACCAACATTTGCTTTTCACCCTGCACTAAGGAAACTCTTGGCTTCTCAGAACAATGACTACTGTGCATAAACTGATGCCCCTACAATCTTCTTATACTCTGAGGGAGGTATGCTCACCATTCACTTTTCAGAAAATGAAAATCTGTCTCTCGGTAGTATGTTATTCTAATGTAGAGTGAAATCTGTTGCACTCTTACTTGATCACTGATGAATAAGAAAAGTAATTGTAAGGTAAACAGCTTTAGAAAATATATACAGAAAGTAGCACCAGGATTATTGCAAACTGAACTCAATTTTTTACAAATCTGAGACAGAAACAATGAAATACAGTGGGCTACCAATAATTAGACAGATTACTGCAGCATAGCAAAAACATCCTTCTGGTAAACCTTTCAAAACAATTTACCACCTTCATCCCCTATAATTTCTACTGTTGTGTAACTAGCATTTGGTCTTGTTTCCCACATTGAAAATGATACTTAATGGTCCAGATCTTGCTACCAACAGGACTTCTATAATGTCTTGTATCTCCCAAGGACACAGTTCAGTGGGTACTGCAAAACTGAAGGAGTCCTCTAGCCTAGAGTTGCCTGTTAGTCCACAAATATACCTGCCAAGAAAGCATTAAAGAGATTAAATATCAGGAGAAATAAACCATGCTTTTCATTAAGTTGCATTTCAGTGTAATAGTACAAAAAGTATGAAAACTCTCCAGAGTGGGGTTAATACCAGGTTTTATGGTAGTGTTAGTTAAGCGGTCAGTGATACCCTAGTACATTTATATTGGATTTATGGACCGGTTTTGTTTAAGGAATGTACCAGCTTGTGTTACTGGTAAACTTGGAAAAACTTAGGATTGCAGTTTTTGGAAAAAAGTAATCTTGCTGGGTTTTCTTTGCTGTGCTAGCTAACACCAGTGGATCCCCGCATTTCTTGTGCAGAGCAAAAACCTTCCAAAATTCCTGTCAAAGTCACCAAGTTCGTAAACACTGAAATGATAGTGGTAAAACTGTACAGCTAAAGAGCAAATTACACATTAAAAAAAAAAAAAGCATTGTATCTCTTTAAAATCACTTTCTAAGTTGTTGCACTAAGTCTGGCCCATATACTGCTGTGGTTTGGATTTGTGGCTAAAACAGTGCTGATGATACACACCAGTGTTTTGGCTACTGCTGAACAGTACTGGCACAGCATCAGGGCCTTTTCTGTTTCTCAGGCTGCCGCTCTGGCAAATAGGCTGAGGGTGCGCAAGAGGTTGGGAGGGGACGCAGCCCAGACAGCTGACCTGGACTGAGCAAAGGGATATTCAATGCCATAAAATGTCATGCTCAGCAATAACAGCTGGGGATAGAGGAAGAAAGGGGGCGGGACATTGCTCAGACACTGCCTGGGCATCAGTCTTCTGGTGAGATGTGGTGCATCACTTCTTGTTTTTTGGTTTTTTCCCATCCGTCTGTTATTAAACTGTCTTATTTCAACTTGCAAGTTCTCCTGCTTCTGCTCTTTCTATTCTATTCCCCCATCCTGCTGCAGAGAGAGTGAACGAGTGGCTGTGTGGGTGCTTAGTTGCTTGCTATGGTGAATCCTACACAGCTGTGCTGCAGTTTTGTGCTAAACACAGTATATACCAGTGAAACAGTTATTAAACAGCAAATACCTCATGGAATAACATGATCATTACTTGAGGACAGATCATGAGAACACTGGAGAAAAGGCAGAACTTCATCCGTTTGCAGCCAAGGAGAAAATCTTAGTTCAGCGGGCTGCCATTTCTGTCTTAAATTTACTGAGGACAGAGGGTTACCACAAAAGTCTCCGTCAAGTTACATACATTGTTCAAAGAAATTCAAACCATCTGCATCTGCAGCCAGAACCAAAACAGCACACAGCACATGACCGAAGGGGCTAGAAAGAGCGTTCTAATACTGTGTATATGCTACAGAACAAAGACATCTTACATTTCAGTTACATTCAGTGGAATTATTTCAATGAGTAACTATTAGGTTTTCAAAGAGATTTAGAGCGGAACACTGCAACATGGCCCAGTGAGGGGAAGGTTTAAACCCTTTCTTGGCTCTATCCACGTGCAAAGTCCCATTGATCTCAGAATAAATGAGCATCACCAAGAAGTTATATCAGCAGCATATACTTAAATCATTCTCTAAAAATCAGGAATACTTGATAATTTTAGTAGAGTTGAAGCCAGGGGCAAAAACTTTGCGCCATTGGAAGTATGCTGTGAAGCAGAAACAATGTTTCCACACTGAATAACCCCTTTCCATGATTCTTGCTTGTTCTCTCCCTTTACTACATTTAGGAAATCAAAGTGATTTAATGTAAAACAGCAAAGATGGGAAATTGACTGCAACTCTTAAGAAAAAGCCTAGGAGGCTAATGAACCATTATGGTAAAAGCTGAATAAGCTGAGATCCTGAAAAGAAACTGGAGGTGTATTTTCGATATGCATGAAGACGATCAAAAAACCATTTCACTTACATTGCTATGTGCAAGTAGAGTACTTTCTTTAATCTTACCCAGCTATACAACTTAAATGAAACAAACCTTTAATTTGACTTTCAACAGCATTTAGCATTTTAGAAGCTGCCTTGAAGACAGCCAAATAATGTTTCTGGAGGTCTTTCAAGCTAATTTTTAAAAGCCAACAGTTTCAGTTATTAGAAAACTAGGCTCAGCTATTTCCTCAGGGGAAGGGGGAAAGAGCAAAAAAAAACCAAAACTTTTTATCATCAAGTTGAGGCAAGTAAAATAAGTATATTGAAGTGTCTCGTTAAAAGAGACAACTTACAGGAAGACCTCGTGTTATCTTAAGACCTTTCACACATTCATATCACATGGAAGTTTAGCTATTGTCATCAAGATTTATAATGACTTTTAAAAGAGCATATCAGAGCCAGTATTTGTAGAAAATTACAGACTGTCATTCTGCAAATGCATTCTGAGACTACTCATGCACATCAAAATAAACCATGGATGTACTTGCAAGATCAGGGCCTGACTGATCTAAAAGTAATAAAAAACAGAGCCATCTAAAAAGCTCCTTTGGATCTCTGGTAAGTGCCTGAACCTACAGAAATTAAAAGACATCAAACCTGGACTAAAACAGGGTCTTACCAGGCAAAACCAAAGAAGGGAAAAAAAAAAAACCAAACCCAACCAAACAAAAAATCCCACACACACCCCACACAAACAAAAACAAAGGACAGGAAAAAAAAGTTTGCCTAACCATTATCCAGAAAGGACTGCTAATATTTCATCACCTTCGTACAGTGTAATCACAAAGATTCTTTGGGACACATTATCAAGAAAATTCTAGAAGTCTAATGATTTTTTTTATTAGCCTGACCTATATACCACCAGACTAGGAAATGAAATTCCCACCAAAAATGAGAACGTTTTTAAAGCACAGATTAGGCACCTACAATTAAATTTTTGATTTATCAAAAGCATTCTCAAGAGCTACATATTTTTTGTTAACAACATGAATCACGTATTTCATATCTTGAAATAAAAACAGCAAATGTTTCATAAAATTAATTATTTAGAAGAACTGAAGTCAAGCATAACGCAAGTTAAATGCGTAAGAAAATTTAAGACATTGGGAGACATGCCAAAGACAACACAAATGTTTGTCTGCTGAGCCAAACCTTAACATTAAAGAAGTTAAGAAAATAATGTTTCAGATAAAACTGAGATAGTCTGACTAGATTGTTTGTAGCCTGCATATTTATTAAACTATTTCTTAACATTTCTAGCTGTTATTACAGTATAACAAAAACAAACAAACAAAAAAATCACCACCAATTTAAGATACCAATTACTTATTATACTGCCTGAATACTAGGTTACCTGTCTCTCATTTTGATGGGAGGTAAGGTTAAAAGAGGCTTCCAGGCAGAGGTAGTATCTTTGGTTAAACAAACATATAGCTGGAAAAAAAAAAAAAACAAACCACCACACCTAATGCAGCTTTTAAACAGAACCTTCTGCAATCCTGAAGTTGATTCAGCAACTTTCAAAGCTGCTGTCAAAGATAAACTGCTTAGCATTTATTTAGATACAAATCATTTTGACCACCTTGAAAAGTCAGTACCTATGGAGCACGTGCATAGGTGTACCCTCCCAATCTGCATCTATTTGTCATTTAGCCTACAGAAATCAGCAATTTCACTCCTTTCAACTCAGACATGAGTCATTTGATTCTGTAACTAAATAAAGTAGGATATAATGTACCATGCAGCAATGCAGAGTCATATCACTACTGAAGCAAAGTGAAGTGCACTATCATTGCAGAACAGAGCTTGTATGCAGCGCTATGCCAGGCTTCACAATTGCCATTTTCAGTGACTAATTCTGAAACATTTTAAGTAGCTGAAGGTCTTACAGTTAGACAATCATTTTTAAGAGTGAAATTTCATTCTCACACACCACTTGTACGCCTTTATCAGTGTGGAACAGCAGTGTCATCGAATGGTCTAACAGGTTAAACCATAGTGTATATTCTTTTAGAAATCTCCAGAGAGACTCCTAAGCCTCATTTCTTATAATTAAGTCTGGAGCTAGAATTTGAATGAACATGAAGATTAATAATACTCAGTTTAGAGCTTATAATAGTAACAAATGACTGGAAGAGAACTGAGGTACTCCAGTGTTAGAGTGAGAAAGGTCACAACTTTCTCTTAATAGCTACAATAAATTCCATATCAGAAAATAATTTAGCAAGTTTAGAAAACAGAGTTTGATTGCAGTTTGCAATGCTCTGATTAGCTACAAACATTTCAGATATTAGCACGCCACCATTTTTTTTTTACGAATCATCAACATTCAAATACCAGCTGTCAGGCAGGTACCCATACAGCAACGACCAAAGAAAATTCACGTGTAGCTGAGTTAGACTAGTGTCTCAGAAAGCTCTTCTTATAATGGAGAACATCTTTTCAGAAGCAGTTCCAGCTTTGGCAGTGTTTTCTCTTTCTCATTTCAATATCGAGAACTAGGAAGTGGGCAGCCGAGCGGGGTAGGTAAAGGGGTACATAAGTGACCAACACATTCTCCTGCATGGAGGAGACACACTGTTGCAAGCATACTGTGCCAACAAGGTATTCTTATAATTCATTTGTGCCAAATGATGGCAGCAGAGAAGTGCAGATGTATACAAGCTGAGATATCAACTTGAAGATACCTAGGTACCGTGGCATACACCTCCACCTGGAGTAATTATCAGTAATGATAAGTAGGACATAGTCCATAAGGAATTAATGTGGCATTAAGGCATTAATATGCCCCCCCCCCGCTAGCATGCTCCAAGATACCTTAGTATCTCAGAACTGCTTCAATCGTCAATCCTTATCCACATTTGCACCTTCTGAATGTGCAATAGCAGGACATGGAATGGACTGCCTAATGCTGGATGCCGAGGATGTCTGTGTCTGAATGATCCAGACAAACTGTTCCATTCTAATGGAGAAGTTGAGTTTGCACCATCCTCATTTTCTGTGTCTCTGTTCCATTCTTAACTCCCTGTGTTACACCTCAATTTTAAAACCTTCTAGATAGAATACCTGAGACTGAATATGCAGGAAAGCAGTAATACATTTTCTAGCCAATTTATTCATAAAACATAGTGTGTATGTACACTGTTTACTATTTTTACATTTTTTTTCCCTGAAAAAATGATAATTTGTCTGATCATGGGAAAAGCTGGGTTCATCTCCAGCCAACACAGATAAATATATACATTTTGTGCACATACTCTCTTCAAGCCCACGCTCACTGTTATGCTGGAGACTTACAGAAACTAGAAGATAAGGCACTTAAAAGTACTTCTGAGTTAAAGAAGAGATGGCTAAACAGGGAATCCAGAGAGTTACTGTAATTGTCACATCCTAAGTGCAAAACACAATATCTTCAAAACTAAAAGTGTTGCAGGTGGAGTACCAGAAAACAAAACTGAAATTTGAGATTCCGAACTCCAGCTGTAGTCCAAACAGTGGGTACAGAAAAGATGGGGAATTGCAAAATAAAGCAAGATATAAAGACTTGCAGACAATTTATGACCCTAAGACAAATGCATAAAAATGATAAAATGGGACTGAAATGAAAGAAAAACCCTAAGAATTAATGCACAGTAATATCTATGAATGTAACATTAAGACTCTTTGCAAGATTTTGTAATATATATCTCAAAGACAATAAAATTCACAATTGTAACCTACTATATGAACGCCACCTCTGAATGTTTTTCTTACAAAATTTTACTTACACATAAAATACATTGAGACAGAGCACATTGAATAATTTAGCAACAGAAAAATCCCACTTAGGTTTATGTTTTACAGTGAGAATGGCATATCATAGCTTCATTACCAACAATTTTAGTGATACTACAGATTATATCTACGTTATAATACAATATATTTAAGCACATAAATGTAAGTTCCCAGACAGAATCTACATTCTTCTAAGCTTTATAAGAGACAGCACAGTGAAGTACCAAGCGTGGAAAATAAATGTAGAAGTAACTGTCCATTCACCAATTTTAAGTTACCATAGCTTATTTAAAAGACCTCTAATCAATTAAGACGAATCTTTTTCAACTTAAGAAAAAAAAAAACCAACAGCTCTGGTTTTTTCTATAGTATATAGATCACAGAATCACAGGTTGGAAAGGAACTCAGGGATCACCTAGTCCAACTGTGCTGGTTTTGGCTGAGAAGGGGATAATTCTCCTCACCGTGGGGTGTCGGCTACCTTTCCAGCTTCCCCCGCTCTGCCGCATGGCGGGGGGTGGGGGGGCTGGGAGGGGCGGGGCCATGGCTGGGGCAGCTGACCCCGACTGGCCAATGGCAGGTTCATTCCATACCATGTGACGCCATGGCCAGTATATTAAGGTGGGGCAGGTTGCGGGTCGGGAGTGGCTGCGTCGCGTGCGGTTTGTTTCGGCGGTAATTCCCCCCCCTTCCCCCCCCACCGGGGTTTTGCGCCTCTCGTTGTTCTCCTTTACATTGCGTTTCAGTTCTTGTTTCTTTTAATTTTAATTATTAAGCTGTTCTTATCCCAACCCACGAGCATTACCCTTCTGATTCTCTCCCCCATCTACCGGTGGGGGAGTGAGCGAGCGACTGTGTGGGGCTGAGCTGCCAGCTAAACCACGACACCAACCTTTCTGGGAAGAGCTCAGTCTAGACAAGATGGCCCAGCACCCTGTCCAGCCGACTCTTGAAAGTGTCCAACGTGGCCGAGTCAACCACTTCCCTGGGGAGATTATTCCAATAGTGACTGTCCTCACTGTGAAAAATTATCCCCTGGTGTCCAGTCGGAATCTCCCCAAGAGCAACTTGCGTCCCTTCCCCCTTGTCCTCTCCATGTGACTCCTTGTAAAAAGGGAACCTCCATCTTCTTTGTAGCTACCCCTTAAGTACTGGTACATGGTGATGAGATCCCCTAATTGATCTGCCTAATTGTTCTAACTGCTATTCACTTTCGAACAAATATTACCGTTAAGCATAAACACATAGGATGAACTAGCTTGGCCTGTGAAGAGAGTGACTCAAAGTTCTGCATGCAACTGATTTGTATTGAGTACTTCAAATATCCTATTAAGTATTTTAAAAGAACTGTGTGTAATTTTGAACTGAATAGCCCTTTATGATTTTTCAAATCCTGTGGGGTTAATAACTCGACTCTTAAGCCTTTACTAGAAAAGACATTTAAGTGACTTCAAAAAGAAATTGCTGCATGCTGCCCTCAAAGCCTGAATCCAACTGAAGATCTTAGGGCCCCTGTTTGACTATGCTTCTGGATCAACTTTAAGCTTCTGCATCATGCACATGACACATGCATGTAGGTCTGTTTTTCGTAAGTAGTATCAGCCCCTCAAAAACATGTAAGTCAGAGAGTATAACAGGTACCTTAGCCCCAGATCTGCAGATGTGCAAAGGAATAAACTTACACATCTATGTAGAACTGCATGCAGCAGCCTGCATTTTGGAACTGAATGGATCGTTCTTGACAATGCAGTCACTAATGTCCTATGCAAATTAAGATTGCCGTTATTAGTCAACTTGATTGTTCTGAGTAATCGCATCCCTTCTATTTAAGAGTAAAAGAAACGTGAGAGAATACTAGAAGTATTTGCAAATATTCTGTTCTGGTTTTTTGCTCGTTTCCTTATGCTCCCTTTTCCACTAAGGTGTTTAATTAAAAGTATTTATTTTCATAACAGGAACTCATGGATTTGAAAAAATACCATCAGTGTTGATGGGGTAGTAACTACAAATTCCAGTTACAGAGCAGGCCCTAATTTTCTGTAGATCCCCTTACCTGAATAGCAAATTGGACAGCTATTGAATAGCATATGAAGAACGAGAAGAGTGGAAAAGGTCCTGACCCAACCACATCAATAAACAACAGTGATGTGCAGATCTGATCAATCTCACTTAACTGTAGCTTTGCTAACTTCTAGCAGTTAGTAAGTAAATTTAATGTAATCTATAGTCCTGGATTGTGAAGTCATACACACGATGACCGATGACACTTTTTGTCACTGCATTTATGCTTTAGAGTCCCACAGTAAGCTGCAATTGCTATTTCTCTTCACTCCACATCCTTAAAACACCCACTGGTGAGTAAACTGATCAGCTATTTGATTGCTGAGCTACTATCTTTCTTGCAATCAGAATCAGTGGGAGCTGCCATCACCAAATGAATCAATAGACTAATTTATAAGTACTTACCTATATCTCAGTTCAGAAATAAGCACTAATAAATGCATAGACAGACTTCTCCCAATGTCCAGACTGCCCAATGTGCTCTCCACACTGCTATCTAGGCACGTTCAGTGACTGCAAAAATACAGACTCTATCCAGACATGCTAAGGTATAAAAAGGAACATTTTCCCACACACAGGTGAAGTAACCGATGCCCTGTGGGTTTCTTCATTGCATCCAGAACTCCACCCATAAATGCAGATCTCTTCTGCATGTCATCTCATTTAACATACTATTTCTGACCACTGCAGTCTGAGCAAATCCCTCAAGCAAATGGATAATAAATGGTTTTCTCAAAACCATTTACAGAAGAGTGTTAATACTATATATTTAAGCCTCATTTAAAATGCTGAAATGTAAACAAGACTACTTACTCCACTGGATGGCAACAGAATGCTAACTTGCTTGCTTTAACAAAGGTCATTCAGGATGTGCAAGCATACAAGACAAGAAAAATGAATTCAAAGACCTAGTAGCAATCCTATTGAAAACAAACTGAAAGATCTTAATTACTTTTATTCTTCAGACAAGAAGAAATGTGGAGCAAAATAAATGGTGTTTCCAAATTAGTATAAGCACTAATTAAAGACAAGACAGTGCCCAGCTGGATGCAAAGAAAGTCTACAGATCTGATACTACTTGCAAGTACCTTTTTAAAGCCTTTAAGTTCACCCAAAGTACCTGGCTTCTGTCACCTGTCCTTATCCCCACCTAGGCAAAATAATGGAAAAAAAAAAACAAAACCAAACCTAGTTCGTTCTCTCCAAAGATCTAATATTTATTTAGCTTATGGTAACTGTAGCTTTAGCTACATCATGGACACGATCTTCAAAAAGCAATGAATTGTGGAAACACCAAAACAGAGTGGTTTGATGCGCTAAATATAAGCATATATAAATATAAATATAAGTAGTATTTGCACAAAATTAGACTAGCTTGATGGCAAATTAAGTGGAACTACATACAAACGAAGAGTTAGTTCTTTGTATATACTTATTCAGTGTCAGGCTGGTAGGCTTAGTCTTATTATAACATACCTATGACACAGGGGGAAAAAAGAACATTGTAAGTGAATAATGAATGGGAGGGCACATTAGAATACTTATCCCTCCCATGAGATTACCATTCCCAGCCATTTTAAAACGACAGTTTAAATGGCTTAGTGTTGTACTGCTATGCCATTTAGTCCAATTCAGCACTTGATGTTTAGCATACAAAATTCGCAGGGCAACCTCCTCTCTATTTTTGCTTATTGCTTTCTGGCATTATGTAAAATATTAAGAGCTCTTCTACTGCTGGACTCAGTGCTATGTCACTACTCATCTGAAGTTAACTTCATATGTAATTCATAAAATATGTCCATTTTGTTATCAATAGGTAATTCCAGAGGCATGACAGATGCTGCAAGGCATCATTAGTTGATCATGAAATCCCAGCTGGCTGCTAAATGGAAATATGCCTGTTTCTTTTGCCACGAAGACACTCACAGGCAGGCTGTCTGCTTAAAAGAAACACACAATAATGATTAATATATTGAGTTCTTTTGCATAGTGTTCCTGTGGGGAACTGAATCTCTGGAAAAGGTTGGTCAGCTTCCCATCAGTTGGGGACAGATATCTCCATTACAAGGGTCCTTGGATTGGCAACTTCAGTTGGCTCAGGTGACATTGCCTGAGCTATGTTTTTGCTGAACTCTTATGGTCCGGTCCAGCAGGAGTATTCCAGCATTTGAATGACCCATTGCTATCAGCTATCCTAAGCTGTATACAAAACATCTCCCAGCTACCCTAACTGACATGCGTGACCATTCCTGCATCTGCAAGAACAGTTTCTAGTGACTAATTTAAAGTATCTGTGTACAGTGTGGTAAATTCTACAGCAAGAATCACATATGGGGGGTTCTGAGACTGCCACATGCTCTGCCCAAGGAATTAATCAACACGTGTTAAGTATGAAGGTAGTGCCTATTAACCGGCCTATATGCACAATAAGAGCTCCACGGGACTGTCCAAATTCCTCACCTGAGGAGTTCATTTTAACAAGTAGGGGAGGCTTGCTGTGAAGGTGGCTGTGTGAGTTAAGTCATCTTGTCCCAGTGGCCTCCAGCCCCGACACTGTCATCTCCAGCCAGCCGCTGTCTCCTCTGTGTGGAGACCAGCCAAGGGATTCCTGGACCTCTCAGGGAAATGAGACTTAAGTGTGTGCAGGCACAGCTGTAATGACCAGCTGCACCACAATTACAACTATATGGCAAACATGAACTTCATCCTTACATCACAATTACACCTTGAATCCCAAAGATCTTACCACACCTTTTTGTAGATTCAAACAATACTTACAAAGCACAGCCCTGAAGATAACTGCCAGGGTGATTATGTAGTAAAATGCTTTTTTCCTCTTGAATGCACAAAATGGCTAAGAAGCCTTCTGTGGCTCTGAGACATTCGTCATATTATTTTCCTGTTTGAACTAGCTTTATTCATTTATCTCCTATGCAGCATAATGACTTAACACTCAGTTACTTGAAAGTTAAGTGTTGTGATGAAAACTCCAAGGCTTAAAACACCAAACTAAGAGCATATTACAAGTTTACAGTTTGCATGTCTTTGAACTATACTCAATGCTCCCATTTTAGGCAGTAAGTTTGCTAAGATTTTACTTTTTTTTTTTAAGTTTATGGACTCTACACTTTTGGAGTAAATGGGTTTTTTTTTCTTGTTAGGCTTATTTGCTCTGTCTTTATCAGTTTATTTAAGCGATGACTTTATTATCACTCTGCTTAAAATGTTGGTAGAGTTTTATTTTAGTTAGCATTCTCTGTAGAAGATGTCAGGACAAGGAGAATAAGCAGTAGCTCCTGCCATTACGAATGCTTGAGAAAATAAGTTTGTTGGTCTGGGGTTGGTTTGGTTTTGTTTTTTAAATGTGCATCGTGCACTATTTTTGACGTAGCTTCACAAAAATTCTGGTGCCTCTAAGAATATCTATCAAAAAAAAAAAATCTGAATATATCTAAGTCCTGTCCAGAAGAGCCTCAAATGAAAAGACTGCATACCGGAGGCTGAGCTGACCACTTTTCATCCAGCTGCATTATGACTTATTAGCTATATTTCTCCTTATGTGAATAATAGCAAGATTTATTCTGCAGACAAATGTTAGCATTTTCCTCTCTTATGGTTTTTAGCCTTTTATTCTCCAGAAAAAAAAAAATTAAATGAAACAAAACCTGCTTGTCTTTGGGCAGTCACAATCACCTCTATAATTCTATAAATATCCTCTGCACAATAACTCATGGCGTATATAAAAGCAATGACAAGGTCACTTACTATGAACAATTCATGATCAGTTACCCTGGCAACAGAAATGTGTGGCAACCGGGAAAAAGGCACAGTAAAAATTATAGGATGTTTCCATTATGTAAGTGACTCCTGTGATTTCTCCAGAAGGGTTTACCTAAAAAGTCTCAGACTCCAGATGTTTCTCACCAGCAGGAACTTTGCTTGTTTCAGTGGAGTTACTGTAAACTTATAGTAGTATAAGGGAAAAGAAAACCAAAAAGGTGACTGATAAGGAATTTAATTCTATTTTAAACTGTTCTTTCAAAATCTAACATGAATTTGATCCACCTCTGTGGGTGACTGTCATCTTATGAGTTAGAATGCCTAGTTAGCATTCAGTGGTATTTAGGAGTCATATATAGTTCATTCTCAATTGATATTCCCTACTTTACAACTTTTGATTAAAAATCAATCACTAATTTGCACATCACAATGGTTTCCAAGTTTTCGATAGGACCTCTGCAATTAATGTATTACTTTAGGATTTAAAAAATTGACTTTCTAACTGGAGACTCAGAAGAAGCAAAGGTTTTCTGGAAAGCCCATGGTGCCAGAATGCCTTTTCCACTCAGAAACAATCTCTGAAGCTGAAGTGAGCTCCCACAGCAAAGGTTTTATAACAGGAGTAGGTAGTCAGTATTTCACTGATCAAAACTCAATCTTGGCAAGTACTTACCCAGAAATAACAATGCTTCTTCTGAATTATATACTCAAAAAGAATTCCACAGTAGGTATGCACATTTCTTGCTGTATCAGAATGCAAATGGTGGTCTTAAGAATGCATAGCTGCTCACAGTCTATGTACAGAAGAACAATAAATGATAAGATAACCACAGCCCACTCACATCCTTCACTGCAAAAGGCAATGTTTCTGAGGTACACCAGAAATGAAAAGAAGCAATAAAGTAGTAGAGACCACAGTTAGAATCCACAGATGATTCATTGTTATGGTGCTGTAAAATACCCTCTTCTGTATTGGAGAAAAGATAGGCATGAATCCATCACTAGCATATAGAAAGCACTATGGTCCTTGCAAATTGGGAATAAAGAGTTTTCAGCCTCTATCAATCAGTACCTTTTTGTGGTGCCCACTCTTCACCTGCCTCCAAGATAGCTATCATGTCAAAAGCATACTAGTGAAGAAGGAATAGGTATCATTTAAAGTGGCAGACCTGCAGATACTATAGACTGTATGCCTTCCAAAGCTGGTATAACAACCTCTGCCTTGGCAAAGTGTAACTTGACACAGTGTAGAAATAATTGATCTAGTGATAGCAAGCAGAAAAAATTCTTTGTGGTATGATCCAGTTTGAAATAAGAGATCTTAATTTCCCAAAGCACCTGATATTGCCATAAAGAGTCATGAGGACAATTTGAACTTGCTAAGGAAGAAAGCAAGGGATTCTTAAGATATTCAGAGTTCTGCACCTTTTTTGCTTCTCATGTCACAAGTTTACCCTTGGGAAACAGACTGATGAAAAACCTGATGGATGCATTACAGTTTAATTTCAACAGGTGATTGCAGCATGGTTTCCTCAACAGATGATCTTGTATCCATTCTTATGGATGGCCCATCCACAGGAAACAAACTCAGCCCAATTCCATCCTGAATAGTGGCCCACGAAGCCCACGATGGAATCATGCTGATAGCCAGAAAGAGGATACTAAGACCCTTAATAGTTCAAAAGAAAATATCGGGAGGGCAACCTAGTGGTTCTTCCAGAATACTGCAATCACTGAGTGAAATTGGAAAGTACAAAGGAGCTTTGAGAAGTCTGGATGCAACAGAGAATAAGTGACAACTGAAGGGAGTTTATAAAGCTTTAATATTGTGCCAAAGTAAACTTTATAGGGAGCAATATACTGTGAGTTTCATATGCAGTAAGTCAGTACTACTTCTTTCTTTGAAGAAAATACCTGCTTAGTTGAAGATTCCAAGTGCTGCAGAAAAAAGTTTCTGAACTTACAGAGCACACTATGTTTGTTGAAGACTATAGACCTCTTGATCCTTCCCAAAGTGAATTAACCATATTGAAATTAGCTTTGTAATTTTTGCAAGCAAATATTGGCTTGACTGTTTTTCCTGCTTGTTTAACTTGGAATGATTAGGCTAGTGTTCAGAACAAGGAAAAACACAGAAATTGTTACTTCAAATCCAAAACAAATATTGAATGAATTACTATTACTATGGCATTAAATCCTTAAATCACAGTATTAAAGCTGCACCACTGATGCTAAATGGAGGTAGTCTTAATTAAATTACAAGAGCATGCATAATGATATGTAGTAAAAAAAGTAAACCTGCTTGGGATGAAACTCTTAAATGACTGCATATTCTGTGTTTGGTTTTTTAAAGTACATGGGAATTCATACTGAAGATCCACATCAGAAATGAAAAGCAGCTATTCTGATCATTTCCTAAATAATAATCAATTTGAAAATAGATGCTATGTGATAGAACTGCCTCTATAGTTTCCAGACAGACAGGTTTTACTGCTTAAAGTCAGAAAAAAAATAAAGAGAACTGAAAAAGAACAGTAAAGGCAGAGGCAATAACTGAATCCCTAAACATACATTAACCATCTGAGTTACTATATTATTCTCAAAATTGTTCTGAAGTTTGTATCTAAGCGCTTATACGAACAACAACCTTGTCCAGAGTAAGAATGCTAGGAGAAGATTAAATGAAACTTTTCAACAGTAAATTTCCCTCCCTTGTTCATTGGAATATTCCCGACTGTCATACTTAACAAGACCAATAAGATTATTTATTTTATGCTCTTCACAAAGTGTGAAACTGTCCAAGTCTCTGTAATATAGCTGCAAGATTGATCCCTTGTATTTCAGACAGAAGAGACATAAGTATGAAACAAGAACTGCCCAAAAATTCTACTATAATCTAAAAACCCTTCATCTAGAAGGAAGAAGAAGAAAGTCCTTTAAAAATAAAGTATTTATAAATTTTTAAGTCAATTTTATGACTAGGAAAGGACTGACTCCTAAGTCTCAAACTCCTGAGTTGGAAGATTACAATTATTAGTTCTTCACATTTCAATTTGCAAGGTTTGTTAACTCTCGGCAACTCGTGTCAGAGATGCCACACTTGAACATCATAAAGGGAACTCCTAAAAATAGGCTTGTTTTTCATTACCAGAAGACAAAACAGAAGCGGAGAAAAGCCCTCATATTGGCTGCCAACCTCATTTTTTTCCCCTATCTTGTTCTCCTCAAATGCTTCATTGGCAGTATATAATTGCAAGGACTTGATGTCTAGACCATGTCTGCCCTTCTGAGTATCTATATCAATAACAAAGAGCAAACCCACGAAACGTGAAAATTCCCTTCCACCTCTTTCACCAATATAAAGACAACAAAATTTAAATAATCAGAAAATGTATCAGACCTGTTCAGTCAGATGATTTTCTTTATCAAAATATGTAGCTTTGGTCTTCATCTGTGAAGACAGGAGTTTCATCTCCCCCTACTCAAGGATTTTTTTAATCATCCAGTGCTTCATCAAATATCTATAAATCCAAATTCTCTCCTGGTCTTTTCAAACTCTTTAATACTAGATACAAGTTACTTAGATATTATAAATGGCATTTTCTCTGTCAAAAAGGGAAAAAAAAGAAAGAAAAGTACACAAGTTTTCTATTATTAACCACCCTTGAAATGGGAAACAGAAGCTAATACGTATTTTATTCCATACCTATTTTTTCCTTCTGTTAAACAATGTTTCTGAAATAACCCAACATCAAATTGAACCCAAAGTACTATAGCCAACAAACAAAATCAGTATCTTCCCTCTGTTTTCTCAACCATTTTAGATGTCAGTCTTGGGCCCACAATTAATAGAGAGTTCTACAAAACAAGCAAGCTTTGGTTGGGCTTTTCTCGTATGTATCAATGCACATAGTCCTAAAAGCACATTATAGATACTGCCTTCAAAATTTTGAAACATGCAAGTAACATCTAAATCTTTCTTCTTTTCTCTTCAAAATATTGAGGAAATACTTTCCATAGACACTTTTCTTTGTCGTGCTAATAAACCATCCTGGTCAATAGGTTCTTGCAGTGTGAGGTATTTGCAGCATTACAGCAGACTTCACACCGATAAAAAGCTGCACTGAAAACATATCACAAAACACACAATCATCTGTCACTATAAGTTATCCAATTGTAACTACAGGGGGCATTTTTAAGCAGGCAGAATGTAATTGCCTACTTGGAATTCTGCCAAGACACTGGAGCTAATTATTTTTTAAGGATTAATTTAGTGCTTGCATGAAAGCTGATGGATCAATAGCAAAGGAAGATGAAGTCAGTTTATTCACAGACTAGGTATGGTGCTAGCTGTGGTGATGCAAAGTTCCCTGCTGTGCCCTAACAATACACCATTTTCCTAAAACTGGAGGAGGATATGCATTAGAGCGAGACTGTTCAACAATCTCTGCTTTTAACAGAAACTCCCAGCAGTGAGCATGAACATGAGCACCTATCTGTCCGGACCCAAAACAGTGACCAAACTACTGTCTTACCTTGCCAGAATTCACACTAGTGACTTACATTCTTAATATGTATAAAATATTAAAAGGACAATATTGAATTTAAACATGTCTAAAGTACTCATTTGGTACTAAAGGAGAGTGCTAACAATATTATGTCGAATTGATGGAACTATCCTGTATGGTATTACTGATCAAGATGTAAAAACAGTTTCTAAGATTTCTCTCCTGGCTGTTAAACTAAACTAAAACTTATTCTACTCTCAGCTGCATAACATTTTGGCCTAAAAATATACATCCTTCGTGGATTGTACCTCTCTCTTCTTTCGCGATTTAGTGAGTGTTCCACAAGAGTCACACTGATGCTATGAAGCAAAGGCAAAAATTAAGCATCCTGGTTAGCAAACAAAAATAGCAGGTGCAGATTCCAGCTTAGCATCATTGTCACACCACCATCATTCATGATCACTCTGCAGCCACCTAAACATGTTCTGGTTTGGGTTTGGGGTTTTTTTGTTTGTAGGGTTTTTTTATAAGGTAAGGATTCCTCCCCTATACCTCCAGTATTAAACAGTAAAACTAAAAGGACACAAAGCAACTTTGCAAGAAGAGAGTTATCTCTATTAAAAAAAAAAAAAAGTTATGTGGCATAAACATACACAACCCATCCCTGTCAGATACTGGATGCATGGTCAGCACAGGTCAGGTAAACAAAAATAGAAGCAACACTTCAGATGCTGAAAAAATTGTTTTCTCGTTTTAGTTGTAGATAGAGAAGGCTTTTTATTTTCAAAAAAGTTTTAAGTGCTTCAAAGAAAATATACAGAATAAGTAAAATATTTTCAAATGAAGTTCTCTGAATTAATATTTCAAGTTCTAGAAAAGTAGTCAGAACTATTTCTTTCTGGCTACAGAAATAACACGAACAGAAAGACCTTCAAATCCAAATCAAGGAGAAAAGATTAAATAGCAAAATCTAAATATCAGCCTAAGCTTGCATATTTTGTTCTAAAAGGCAATGTTACAATTCTTCTACATTAGAACTAAGAAGAGAATCTAGAAAGTGACACTGAATAAAATAAAACTGATTGTACAAAGCAGAACCATATGGACAACAAACACTGTGATTAACAAGGTTTAAATTCAGTATCTTTACGGTCACTGCACAGACTTCAACTGCTCAAAGACAAGGCATAAATAAGTGACAGCATTCTTCATCCACTGTGAAGAAAATCAGCAAGATGGAACCATGAAACAAATTTTGCAAGTGGCTAATGTAAGTAGACAGCAGCCAAATATTAACAGTTATGATTCCTGCCTTGGATGGGATCTCTGGATGGAAATTAGAGGCAATATAGCCAAACATATTACTGATGTAGCATGTCCCTCCTGCGGCTTGGGCATGAGATTCATGCCTGCCGTGCAGGGGTCAGGGATCTATTTCTAGATCCTTCAAAAACAACTGTGCAACTTCTCAGTTATTACCAACTCCCTCATCTTGTAGATGGAGTATTTGCTCACTGTTTAATAATAGTGTTGTGAAAAACATATTTTGTCACTAGTTGAAGAGAGAATTTAGGGAATTCTTCTGTAGTTTATCCTTTCTCAGGTAGAGACACAGCATGGACAAAAAAGCAGCAAAGCCCCCAGTCCTCATTATTTATGGGCTTGGGACAAAATTCTGCCACGTTTCCCAGCAGCTACCAACAAAGAGTTGCCCTCCGATTTTCATTTTCTCAGCATTCAACCATCACCCTTTCTCCTGTACCACTGTCTTTGCATTGACAAGGTATGGCATCAGCACCAAGTCAGAAATGGAGATGGACCTAAGCTGGATCTAACTTGGTATCCATTTCTTACCCAATTACAGAGAATTAATCAGGGAAGAGTGGAAAAGCTGGAGGTCTGCTCTCTGTTCTGTTTCCTCTTCACAGCCCCTTACTCTGGCACTAACACTTTTGACCAGGGCAGACAGTCCTGTTCTCCCTTCACAATACTGAAAATACCACAATATCTGTGCAGTGCACGATGGTTACAAAACACAATTATCCAGTTTTGATGTTCAATGGTAAAAGGCAGAAAAAAAAGAAGAAAAAAGAATCACTTGTCTTCATTCTACAGAACAATCCAACAGTGCCATTGCAGAACCTGCCTGGAGTTTTCTTCCAGATTTTATTTCTGATTTGGTTTACAGTTGGCTGTCACAAATTAATCAGTCATTTATGTGACCTGTGTACCCAGTAACAGATCCATTTCTTCACATTTGATGCAAGATATTTGGCTACAATTTCAGTTAAATTCAACTCTACAACCATGCCATTATGGCATTTGCACCCAAGTTTTTCCATCCAGTTATTTTTGATTCTTAAAATCTAAAATCTGGTTTTCTTAACATAAATGCTGAGAAAAAGAAATTGCTAGTTTTTAAAAACAAGTGCCACAGAACCATGTACTGGAGTGATCTTTAACCATTAAATTGAGCCTGAGACCTAGTCCAGATGAACATGCAAGAGAGAAAACTCCTCACCACTGACAGAGTTTTCTTGGTAAGCAGCACTCTCCTGCCCTGCCCCTGAAAGCTGGTCACAGACACCCAAATACAGGTGACTATCACAGAGGAAAGCTGAGCTAAGGGCACAGATGAAGACTTTGCATGATACTGCACAGCCAGTGGAACCATGTGCCTGCACCATGGAGAGCAACAGGGGTGTCCTGGGGAGCTCTTCCTAAGTTCTGCCTCAGGAATAGGCTAAGGAGAAAACACACCACAGGGAACAGAAACTGAGAACACAGCTCACCTGTGTAATGCTCCATAGATGCCATCAAAGACTGTAGACAAACCTGATGAATCTCCTGTAATTGTTCAAGAGCTAAACAAATTATTCTGGAAAGCTCAAATTATTTCAGAATCAAAAGAATAAAGGCCATATTTAATCACTGTAAGTCCTTTCCTCTCTTTCTGGGCTGCAGCTTTGAGAATCTTTAATATAAAGCTGAGTAACCATAGCTGATCAAGGTTCAATTATTGTACACCCCCGATAACTCAAAAAAAAAAAAGAGAATGTAACAGCTTTTCTTTCACATTTCTGATTTTCTTTCCACTTATCAAAAAACAGTAGACAGGTTGTCTGTGCACTATAACCTCATACTGACATTTGAGCTGTGCTGATGTTTCCACTAGCAACTGCTGTCCAACCTGTACTATTAGGTGGTTGTACTACTACTACTACGACTACGACTACTACTACTACGACGTAGTGATGATCTTCTCAACTAATTTTTTATTTTTCTCCTCATAAAAGGCTTTGTCTAGCACTGCTGAAGTAACAGGCCATGGAAGTAGGATCAAGATAAATAAGCATCTCTAAGGCTAGTAGAAATAGAAGACAATCAAGTCTTGAAGAATGAAAACAGGAACTCACAGTTGTTCCATTTAGTTCACTTCGTGCAGCAACAATTCACATTTGCTTTCTAAAGAAAACATCTGTGGCAAAGGTTTAAATTTCCTTCTCCCTGTTGATTTGAATTCACTCTCCTTTTCTTAAATGTCCTTTATACAGACCAAACAATACAGGTTTTTTTTTCCTCAGAGCTAACAATGACACACTGCAAAGTAAAAACAAAATTCTTCAGCAATACTGCAATATTAGAAGTAACTTATACAACTGCTACAGATGACTGAGTCAAAAAAGAATCATGAAACACTGAAAACCATGAACATCTATTAAGGAGTACACAGCTTTTTCTGTCTCCCCTCCTCCCAACTTACACATGATAGTAAATTCTGAAGTCTGAATTCAGTCTGTCATCCTACTCCCTTAACTCATTCACTAATGACAGATTGGAGAAAGAAATAAAGCACGTGCAATTGCAGCCTGCACACTGTCACTCACAACTTTTATATATACACTGGTAGAGGAGAGATTAAGAAACATAAAAGGTAACGCAAGTCCTTCCTTTTTGTGTTTATGATACAGTCTTTCTACTTATAGTTTATATACAGAAATATATACATATTTCTATTAAAACATATGTAATGTATTTGTCTACTGAATTCCCTTTCTGCACGTATAGAGATACTCCTACAGCCTCGCATTCTCTGATTCACATTTTTTCACCAGTGACAGTGGTTAAGGATTCATTGAGGCTTTCAAAACTTAACTACCTCCAAAAAAAAAACAACTGTACATCACTATAGTGGCTAAAGCGCTCATCCAGTAATTAAGAAGTCCAGGTTGAATTCCCTTCCCCACCTGAGACACAAAAATAAATAATTCTACCTATATCCTTCTAGAAGACAGCTCCTAGCTACAGGTTGTACACTAGTCTGGATGAAAATATCAGCCACTTCTCTTTTTACACTGTTAACTTGGCTAGAAAAGAAGAAAGCTGTGATCAAGATTCATTGTGAAAGACAAGACAGGTACAGCAGAAAATGTTACTGCCCCAGTAGGCATCAGAGTACCATCTTCTAGTTTCCATCTTTTATTTTCAATAAAACCATCAGACACTGCACAGATGTATCCTGAGAACAGGGACCAAAACTCTTGTCTGTCCTACAAGGCATGATCCAAACTCCACAAAGTTATACTTTTCCAGCACTTGCTGGCTTACCATACAAAATAAAACAAACACAGACCCTCAAAAACCAGCAGCAGTCTAAGCTAACCTGACATAGCTTCAACAGGAGTAGGGGAGTGCACTGCCTTTGCCACCAGGAGCCTATATGATGTAGGATCTCTCTATGAAGAATTAGATGTTAATGTTTTACCCCAACAGAAGGCACAGAACATGCATCTTCTGTCCATTCCCTGGACAAATATTCAACCCATTAGGCTACAGTAGGAACAAGGACTGCAAATTTCATGTCCATTTCTTCCAGCCAGATACAGAAAAAAGAACACCTCAAAACATTCCTAGAGGTAAGAGTTTCTGAGAAAATCAATAATTTGGTTACCTTGTGTGCGCAGAAAATACCACCCCAACCCTGCTACTTGAAGATTTACTTAGAAAAATACCTAGATTTTTGTTCCCAACTGGGCACAAGATGTAAAATCACTGGAGTTGGGGCTGGACTACTTGACCTTTAAAGGTCTCTTCCAACCCAAACTATTCTGTGAGAAAACATGCAAATTCATACACATATCAAAAATAGACAACTCCTCAGTACGCACAGAGAGACAATTTTAGGCACCACAGGAGATTTAAGATAATCCTTATTTTTTAAAGCAAAAACTAGAAGCCTGAGACTAAGACGCTTAGAGTTTGTCTGTATCAGAGTTCAGGGACTTACATTTTTTATGGATGTTTTTCCAAGAGTGTTAGTCGTAGGTCTGCATGAAAAACTGGCATCACTGGAAGAACTCAGGTCTATATCTAACTGGGGGGGAGGGGAGAGAAAAAGGAAATTAAATTCCAGCTACGACAATTTTATAACTAAACTCAAGACTTAATTGAAAAGTAAACAAACAAGGTTATTTGCACTGCATTTTCAACTGAGCATATGACAGTAGGTGCTACAGGCTATAGCATAGAAAGCATAGTTATTAACCTTAAGATTGTTTAAAAAGATAAGGGATCTGGATCCTTAGCTAGCAAAGCTCCAATCAAAGGTTTGAAGAAAAAAGAAAAGTAAAAAGAAAATTCAAAAAAAGAAGACTACAATATGCCCAAGTTATTTTATATCCCTAAAAAGCAAATGTTCCCTCATCTGAACTTCTATTGTTCAGAGTGAATCCACCAACTAAATTTCTGTTTTATGGAGCTCCAGCATACAGCATTTGCTACTAAGGCAATAAATACTGTGGGGAATATGTATAGCGCACAATCATTTATGCCAGAAATTTGGAGAATCGACTCCCCCCCCAAGAACTAAATTGTCATTCATCAGCAAACACGGGGAAATCGTTATAATTTTATACCCACTGCATAAAAAACAAGCCTGTTTTATTCTACCCATCAAATTATTGTGTATCTCATGGCACTCTTTTCAAGTCTAAAATTACAGCTAAGTGCCCTCCAAGTGGTGAAAAGTGATCCTTAAGTCAACTGCACTTATGAAACATACATTATTTAGACAACAAGCCTATTACCATATGGTGCTGATACGTTTCTAATTTTGATATACCTTAGCTACAGAAAGTACTTCAAAGCAAACATGAGGAAAAAAATATCATAAAAGAAAAAAGCACTCTTCTAGGAGACTTGGTTCTGAATTGACTTGACTAACAATCATGAGGTCTTGTACCTTTCCTATTACATACATTTATCTGTCATCTCAAAACTGGTTTTCCTTAAAATATTTTAAAATTCTTGCTTTCTACTTTTGTAGTTGCAGGACACAGATTTTTTTTCTAAAGAAAATATCAGAATTTATGATCAGGTCTCTGTAATTCTAGTAGTGTGACCTCTATCCAGTGAATGATTGCATAAAAAAATAAATTGTCCTTCAGATCCATCTCCTGATAGCTTATAAGATAAACTCCTTCACAGAGTTACTCTAATGCAAGCATAACAGGAGAATTGGGTAGAAGATACTTAAGTACATATTTTTCCAATTTTCTAATTACATAGACTTCCTCTGGGTCTTTGAAAGTACATTATTAGCATTTAAAGATTAAAACACATTACTTAATTTTTATTTCTCTACTATTTGTTAGGCTATTGGTCTGGAATGTAATTTTTTCTACATCAAGCAGCTCATCTACAATACAACTTGTAAATAAGTTATGTACTTAAACCAAAGCACAAATCATAACATGCCCTATAACACCATTACGTTGCATTCTTATTTACTTTCTATCACAGTCCACTGTAACTGGGCTTGTGGGAGAGGGAGTTGGGTTTTTTCTGCAGGAAACAAAAACCCTGGAAAGCTTACAACATCAAACTATACATCAACTTTATGCAAAAGCATGAAATACAAACTGATAAGGTATCATATCTGTACTTAATCTATATCCAAATTGTAAGATGATCCTTGAAGCATATTTTTTTATTTTGAAAATATTGCACAAAGATTTGTATACTCTAAAGTAGCATTTTTTGCTCATACTCAATACTCAGAAGGTTTTATTTTTATCTCTAGATTTTCTTGATATGAACCACCAACAAGACACAAACGCACTTAAGCCCAGAGAGCCTGACTCCTCGCATTACACTGCCCTACTTCCCTGAACTCTGGCAGAGAAGCATGGATACAATCCATACATATTTATGCCTATACTCACCCAGCTGTTCACTATTTTCACTTGGGAAACCCAGATGAGGTCCTGATTCAGTGAAGTACTTTAGCACCGCATCCAACCATAAACTAGGGTCTCAGATTTCTTAACCACACTGGAAACCAGTGCAAAAAATAATCCGTTATTTCCAAGACATATCACTGAAGAAAATAAAAATTTCCACGTTTAAAAGCATGCTTTTATTGTGCCTTGTTGCAGCTCTTGAAGGTGTGCACTGGAGCAGAAGCAGCACTGACGCTAGAAAACTAACTCCAGAATAACATCTTTGGCTACAGATGACCAAACTGCCTCTTCAGATGGTGTTAGCCAGTGTAGCTTCACCAGTATCTGAGAAACTACAGGCAGTTTTACACCCACCGAGAGTCAGAACGGTTGAAGGTCAATCTTCTTGCAGTTCCCTTTTCCACAAGTGTACAGAAAAGAGAGAGTTTGGCCCTATGTTCCACTTGCCAAGTCCATGCCTCAGAGTAAACAAAACTCTTCAGACATCCCACTTTCACACCGACCCTCTCTATTCCTATGTACAAAATGTTACATAGGCTACAAAAATGGAGCTTCTGTTTCTATGATGTAAGGATCAGCCTGCCCTCTTACCATGACTTTGTGATTGCAACTAGACGAGCTATAAAGGAGGTTATATAAGAGACTACCTTACCTCCTGTTCTCTTCAGGCTTAAAATGAGCACTACCTCCCAGTTTTTAATATTTTATATTATGTACACACCAGGTTAAGTCAGTAGGGAAGACAATATATTTTTATACTTCTGAAGAGATTTTGTATTTTTAAAAATTAGAAACTTGTTTTCTAACTTCTCTGTAATCTAAAATATACTTTTAAAACTACTGGTTGATTATTCAGTTCAGGGTGGTCGATGAACTGGCTTTCTTAAAAGCCTTAACCACGTATTCAGCAAACAATTAGAAAAAAAGTTAAATTCATGTACAGTCTTCCCCAAGCGCCATGTTTCTTTCTTTTACCACTCTTGCCTAAGGCTGTTATCAGTTCTATCTCAAGCAATAGCAACCTAAAAACAGTTGTTCTTACTAGCAACAGTGTTCCAAGGTCAGTGAAATCACACTAAATGTTTTGAGCTTTACGTGTTTTCTGCTTACCAAGCCTACTAGCAGCACCAGAAACACTGGAGTTGACTGTTCAGCACCAGAAAGAAGGTACCACATCAGTTTTAGTTCCCATACTATTCATCTTTCCAAACTTTGGGGCTACATTTTTCTTCTCACACAAATCATTTTTTGAAGAAGTGATTATTCAACTGCATTTGGTAGCATTCAGTTTCCAAATACTTTTTTTTTTTTTTTAAGGTCTGAAAAAGGAGGAAAAAAGTAAATGTGAACATGGAGAAAAAGTTGGGGCCGGTCCTCTTCAATATCTTCATTGATGATCTGGATGAGGGGATTGAGTGCACCCTCAGTAAATTTGCAGATGACACCAAACTGGTGGGAATTGCTGATCTGCTGGAGGGCAGAAAGGCCCTACAGAGGGACCTGGGCAGGCTGGATCGTTGGGCCAGAGCCAACAGTATGAGATTCACCAAGGCTAAGTGCCGGGTCCTGCACTTGGGTCACAACAACCCCATGCAACACTACAGGCTGGGGGAGGAGTGGCTGGAGAGCTGCCTGGAGGAAATGGACCTGAGGGTGCTGGTTGACAGCTGTCTGAACATGAGCCAGCAGTGTGCTCAGGCGGCCAAGAAGGCCAATGGCATCCTGGCTTGTATCAGCAATAGTGTGGCCAGCAGGAGCAGGGAGGTGATTGTGCCCCTGTACTCGGCACTGGTGAGGCCGCACCTCGAGTACTTTGTTCAGTTTTGGGATCCTCACTGCAATAGGGACATCGAGGTGCTGGAGTGTGTCCAGAGAAGGGCAATGAAGCTGGTGAAGGATCTAGAGAACAAGTCTTATGAGGAGCGGCTGAGGAAATTGGGGTTGTTTAGCCTGGAGAAGAGGAGGCTGAGGGGAGACCTTATTGCTCTCTACAGCAACCAGAAAGGAGGCTGTAGTGAGGCAGGGGTCGGTCTCTTCGCCCTAGTAACAAATGATTGTTACTCAGTAAGAGGACGAGAGGAAATGGCCTCAGGCTACGCCAGGGGAAGCTTTGGTTGGACATTAGAAAAAACTTCTTTACCGAAAGTGTTGTCAGGCATTGGAACAGGCTGCCCAGGGAGGTGGTGGAGTCTCCATCCCTGGAGGTATTTAAAAGAAGGGTAGCTGTGCCGCTTGAGGATATGGTTTAGTGGTGGACTTGGCAGTGATAGGTTAGCGGTTGGACTCGATGATCTTAAGGGTCTTTTCCAACCTTAATGATTCTATGATTTCTAAATACCTCTCATTTAAAATGCCAGGACACTTAGATGTAGATTTCTGTCTCAAACCAAAGCAAGACACAGCTGGGATCAGGACATCCCTGCTTCTTTCAGTCACTGAACACACCTTAAAACTCAGGGGAACCAGAACAGGGGGGAAGAGGTAAAGCTTACTTCCAGAATATCTTTTAAAATAGTTTTTTCATATGAAGGGTCTTACAAGAAAAAACCTAGCACAAAATTTCTCATAGATATGTAGAAGAAATGAAGTGTTGTATTTCTCTGAGACAGAGTGTCCAGTAAAGCAGAGGTCCTGTGATACAGGTTAAAATACTGGTCCAACATCAGAACTTACTTAAAAACATTCAAATCTTCCAAAGAGAAAAATACTAAGCTTTGTAGTTATTTTTTTTTCTTCTTTAAAGAACAAAATATCTGAATCTGTACTTAATTCTTGTTTTCAGCTGAATATCAAAAGCCTTTATACATCTACCCTTCCACATAGCCTGAATGGTCATCAGTCCAGGACGCACATGCACCAGAACTACAATACGTGTAACTGCAAACAGGTAGGCATGTTTTTATCTCCACTCATCACCAACAAATCAGATAATAAAAATCTCAAACATACCATAATGCTGTAACTACAACCTCCAGGGTGAGAGAAGAAAATACTTAAGTTTAAATTTTTCTAACAATTTCTGATGTTTTCACCCAAAGATCCATTCCACTCCAAGCCCCTTCCTCTGTGTAACATGCAATTCCCATTTTGCCCAGAAAACAGAAATTCAAATGCTATATTTGTACCCAAGAGGCTGGCAAATGTTTTTATTATGAAAGAAGGCAGCACAAAAGATGTGTGCTGCATCCGGTGTGTTGTAACTGACGGGATAAACTTCAGAGAGCTTGAAAGATAAAACTGCTACTGGGAAAACAACCACCTCTTATTGCTACCTGGTTATCTACCTCATTAGGAAGAGGAAAGAAACAAAGAGTTGCTACAGACAAATCCCAAATGAAAACCAAAATGAGACCCAGTATACCTGAGACAGAAAAGGGATGATAACAGTGAAAATTTTAAGGCTAATGCAGGAATCTTCTCTCATGCCTTTTATGAAGTCTAGCACTTTGATGCCTCAATCAAATATGCCCTTTCTGCCACTACTGTAAATATAAATAACATTTTCCTTCAGTTCCAAAACGTATTTCCATGAATACAACAAAAGGAGAATGTACAGGACAGGCACTGGTATTAAATATTTAACTTTCTACCATAACAACCTTTCTTTTTTGTGTGTTTCTTGCTTCTGCTTGAGGCTAAATAGTAAGGCCAACTCATGAGGCAAAGCTAGTATCAGTCCTTATATATTATTCATTCATTTCAGATGTACCAGTTCCACCTCTGCCTCTAAAGGCACTTCATAATAAAGCTCTTTCAGATCAGAAATCTAGAATTCTAACCCTGTTTAGAAACCAGGACTTACACAACATTTTAGGGGTTCAGTAGTACATATTGTAAACTCCAAGTATAGGAAGACCTTTGAACCTGATTTTAATGAGGTAAATGAGAAATGAATACATGATTAATTTTACACTGTCTTTATAGACCAGGCATGATTTTATGACAGCAAATTTAACATGATTCAACACTTCTCAGAAGTGTTTGTAATTCTTCCTAAAGAAAAAAAAAACACACCACCTAATTTCTTTGCCTCCAGCTGGTTACAGAGGAGATAAACCACTTCTTTCAAACACCTAGCTCAGCTCCTTGTCATACATATTGCAGTTGTAATAGATAGTTGCAAATTACCACTTCCTTAAACAAGCCTCCTTTTTAGTGACACTTTCAGCACCTCTACACAGTAAAGGTTGCTGGAGATTCACTAAAAACAACACTGAAGAACACACTCAGTAATATTACCAGAAAACCTCGTTTTGGTCTTAAAATATATTCAACATTTCAACTTTGGTTAACTAAGACTGTCTTTCAAACCACAACCTGACCTTGACATGCTTCTCCAGAAATACCTGACAACAGAATTCCAAAGCTGTTACTTCCACTGGGTGGGACTACAAATGAAATACTTTACCAGTAATTTGAAAGTACGCTTAAAAGAGAAACCTGAGCAATATATGCATGTCAGTACCCTCCTGCAAGAAAAGTTCCCTCTGCCAGTGTAGAAGCCTATGAAACTCCCTCCCCTCACCACACAAGGTCAAGATCTTCAGATACTGAAGCTGTATGTTATGAGAACTAGCAAAATATAGTTGAACCCTCTAGGCCCTCCTGAAGGAAAACCTTTTGTTCCATCTTGCTTAGAGGCCTTTCCTGTTGTCTAGTTACCTGTTACTAAGCAAGTAAAGCCACTTTAAAAACTCAATCTGACAAAATGACAAGTGTTCATTTATACTTGCTTTTGTAGTCACCTTATCCTCTCCTGAACGGTCACAGGTAGGCTGACTACACTCCTTTGTACACAAACTGACCACCACCTGCCTAAGTACGTTTAATAGATGTTATACTACCTTACAGAAACGTGTATCTTGTATTGGTTCATCAGACTTTATGCAAAATGACCCTTCTGTTACTCCAATCTGGACTCTTATGCAGGTTTTTCCCTTGGGGTGGGGGGGGCAGGGGAAATAAAAACTGCCATGGATACCTAAGAGTATCTGACAACAGACTGATGAAAGAAGAATGTGGGATTTAATGCAGTATCATATTGGTTTGAATATCCAGAATAACTATCAGAAACTGTGCATAGTGACTTATAATGCTAGTATTACAAAGTGTTATCACACCTTCTGACAAAGAAAAGCATTTACTAACACACTTGCAGGAGAACAATCTGTTTAACACTGGTTTTTTTCCTGTAACCGTTTGCCTAGTACGTTCAAATGCCACTTGTTTTGCTCTGCCAACTAAACAGAGTAAGAGTTTAGTGTTTATACAGAGTACATTGGAATGTCAGGTGCTTGTTTAATTGCTTTTGTAGCCAATTTCCTTGCCCCTCAAGGCTCATTAGTCATTCATGTAATCATTCCATACAATAATGCATCCTCTGTGTTTCCTTCTTGAGTTCAGGAACATATCTCTGTCTGGGTTTCCAACAGCAGTGTCCTTCAGCTGCAACCTTTCTGAGGGTTTTTTGACTGGTTGCCAATGTTACTACCTGTTCCACATGGAGGTGGATTTTCCCAACATCTATTATTTCAATTCTACCATTTACTTAGCCATCTGGACAATAAAGTAACACAAAATGACGGCTGTTTCATGAAAAATCTGTATGGCTTTGCAAGTAATGGGTTTGTTGCACCTGTCCGCCTTACCATTTTACCAAGATGCTAGAAAGAAGTAATAGAATACTGCTCTGCTTCCCTCTAACTACAGAATCATACTTGCAGTTAGGACAAGTAACATTAAGAGATGAAAAAGCAAGGTGATAACTTTTGGAGTACCTGTAAGTTTTGGAGTACCACCAAGCTGTGCATAACGCTGTACCTGAACTTCAAAATAAGAGGAGTCAACACCAAGTCCAGTCCCATTTAACATCTTCATTAATGATGTCGATGATGGGACCTCAGCAAGTACGGTGATGACACAAACTGGGAGGTGTGGCTGATAGGCCAGAGTGTTGTGCTGTCATCCAGAGGGACCTTGGGCTGGCAGATTTGCAAAGTCCTGCACCTGGGGAGGAACAGCCCCGGCACCAATATACGCTGGGAGCCAATGGGCTCAAAAGCAGCTTTGCAGGGAAGGCCTCAGGGGTCCCAGTGGGCACCAAGCTGAACAGCCAGCAATGTGCCCTTGCTGCAAAGAAGGCTCATGGTATCCTGGGCTGCATGAGGAGGAGCACTGGCAGCAGGTCAAGGGAAGTGATTCTTCTCATCTGCTCCACACTGGGGAGGCCACTCCCGGAGTACTGTGTCCAGTTCTGACCTCCCCAGTACAAGAGAGAGATGGAGCTACTGGAAAGAGTCCAATAAATGGTTACTAAGATGATGAAGGTCCTGAAGCATTTCTCATATGAAGAAAGGCTGAGAGATCTGGGACTGCTTAGCCTAGAGAAGAGAAAGCTCAGGGCGATTTATATAAATAACTGAAGGAAGGCTGAAAAGAAGGCTAAGCCAGGTTCTTCTCAGTGGTACCCAGTGACAGGACCAAATGGGCACAAACCAAAATACTGCTTAATATGTTCATCAGAGACATAGACATTGGTATCAAGTGTACCCTGTGCTGGTTTTGGCTGAGAAGGGGTTAATTCTCTTTACTGTAGTGCCTGTGGTGGTCAGGGACCTTTCCAGCTTCCCACGCTCTGCCGTCGGTGGGAGGCTGGGAGGGGTGGGGCCACGGCCGGGGCAGCTGACCCTGACTGGCCAAGGGGATGCTCATTCCATACCATGTGACGCCACGGCCAGTGTATTAACGGGGGCAGTTGTAGCTCAGGGAGGGGCGGCGTCGGGTCATCAGGTGGTGAGCAGCTGCATCACATGTGGTTTGTTTTGGTGGTTCATTTCCACCCCCTGGGTTTTACACCTCTTGTTGTTTTCCTTTCCATTGCACTTTTTTTGTTGTTTTTTTTAATTATTAAACTGTTCTTATCTCAACCCATGAGCGTTACCCTCCCGATTCTCTCCCCCATCCCACTGATGGGGGAGTGAGCAAGTGGCTGTGTGGGGCTGAGTTGCCGTCTAAACCACAACAACCCTCAGCAAGTTCGCAGGTGACACCAAGCTGAATGGTGTTCTGACACACCTGAGGGACAGAATGCCATCCAGGGGGACCTGGACAAGCTCAAGAAGTGGGCCCATGTGACCTTCATGAGGTTCAACAAGGCCAAGCGCAAGGTCCTGCACACGGCTCCGGGCAACCCCCAGCATAAATACAGGCCGGGGGTGAAGGGATTGAGACCTGCCCTGCCGAGAAGGACTTGGGGGTGCTGGTGGATCAAAAACCAGACATGACCCAGCAACGTGCGCTCGCAGCCCAGAAAGCCAACCATACCCTTGGCTGCATCAAAAGATGCGTGGCCAGCTGGTCAAGAGAAGTGATTCTCCCCCTCTACTCTGCTCTCATGAGACCCCACCTGCAGTGCTGCATCCAGCTCTGGGGTCCTCAGCACAGGAAAGACATGGACCTGTTACAGCAGGTCCAGAAGAGGGCCACAAAAAAGGTCAGAGGGCTGGAACACCTCTCCTATGAGGAAATGCTGAGAGAGTTGGGGTTGTTCAGTCTGAAGTAGAGAAGGCTCCAGGGAGACCTTATTACAGCTTTAAGAGGGCTTGTAAGAAAGATGGGGACAAACTTTTTAGCAGGGCCTATTGCGACAGGACAAGGCGTGATGGCTTTAAACTGAAAGAGGTTAGATTTAGACTAGATATAAGGAAGAAATTCTTTGCACTGAGGGTGGTGAAACACTGGCCCAGGTTGCCCAGAGAGATGGTAGATGCCCCACCCCTGGAAACATTCAAGGTCAGGTTGGATAGGGCTTTGAGCAACCTGGTCTAGTTGAAGATGTCACTGCTTACTGCAGGGGACTGGACTGGATGATCATTGAATGTCCCTTCCAATCCAAACTATTCTAGCATTCTATAAAACACAGGAGGTTCCCTCTGAGTATCATGAAACACTTTTGCACTGCAAGGGTGACTGAGCACTGTCACAGGTTGCCCATGGAGGCTGTGGAGTCTCTATCCTTGTAAATATCCAAAAGCCATCTGGACATGGTCCTGGGCAGCCAGCTCTAGGTGGCCCTTCTAGAGCAGTGGGGATGGACCAGAAGACCTCCAGAGGTTCCTTCCAACCTACACCATTCAGTGATTCATTTTAAGTTATGCTGTATGTAAATACATACACACAAGGGAAAAAAACCAAAACAACATAGAAAACCCAAACCAAAAACCACCACCAAGCAAAAAACATGCCCAGAAGAAAAATAATAATTTGGTGCCTGAGATAAATAGTAGACATTTGTAAACTGGTAAGCCAGCAGGCAAATTCTAATTTCAAAGCTGAGTTTCCGTTCAGCTAACCAGCTGTCTGAAAACTCTTCAGAACCCAGTTGCCGAAGAAACTGACAATGTGTCACTAAATTAACACAGAAGTAAATAAATGCTTATTTATTTAGCATTTAAAACATAAACATTTAGGTGGAATTACTACAAACATTCAATAACTGAACAGTGAAGAACAACTTTTGCTACTGTTTCCACAAAGATAGCCATCCAGCTGACAACATACCATCAAGACTAAGTCTTTCTTCTTTTGGGGGGCTGCAGAGGAAAAAGAGAGAGAAATGAACTTTTCCTGACCAGAGTTCTAACAAAATTGGGACTTGAAAGGCACCCCATTGCTAGCTGCTGGGAGCGAGAAATCACCCATGTCATGCTCTGCAACCCACAGAGCACTGCAAATACTCCAGCTACTTTACTCTGCTCTTTACCTCTACATACACAGTGAGCAACAAAATAAAACTCATTCAAGAGTTTACTAAATTTTGGGATGTTTTAATTCCACAGCAAAGCAGAAACAAGGATAATGGGAGCACTGCAAGTAATCTACATTGCAGATGTAGAATTTCTGAGAAATACAATTGTGGATAAAAACCAGTGTAGAACTCTCCTCACAATGGAGAAGTGGCTAGTTTGAAGTGCTTTGGAATAACTATAATACAAAATGAAAAGTTTGTTGATGCTTTATATTACTTAATTGTGATGGAGTAATTCTCTTGAGTTTCTATTTTTAAACCATCATAGTGTGTTAATGAAACTTTCCAAGGAAACTTCAGCTATGGACAGGTGAAACAAATTGCTGCTAACCCCTTCACAACTTCACACTGAAAGTCACCAGGGAAGTAGTACTGAATGGCTATCAACACCATAGGGAAGAAAACTGATGATTCAAATTTAAGGTTGTGTTCAGTTTGGAAGAACATTATTTACGGAGCGCAAGATAAACCTAACTATTTTAGAAGCCCAAAATCCAGAATCCAAAGAGATCATTGCAAAATCTCAAATTATTTCCTTCTTACCATTTAAAGTGAATATCTCAATTTTAAACAAACAAGCAAACAAATCCGTCTTGTTTTACCTGCCCGCTAAAGATAGTCTGTCTATTTTGCAGTCCAATACTATGAAGAACATATCAAATCTTATTTCAGATCCTAGCGGTTACTCTCAAAAGGAAGAAACGTGTATTTTGAATATCCAGCTCCTCCCATGGGGTGCTCACAGTACCATCTGCAGCTGACTAAATGCAAATCTGACCATTCTGAGCACCGCATGTGCAATATGCAAACCAGACTATCACTTGCCACCAGACCCTGGGGACACTCTGGCTCATTCTCAATTCAGCAACCTACCTGCTCAGCAATGCAAAACACTGCTCTTCACTAATATACATTTCAGCTCTAGGTCAGTTTGCTGACTTTCAAGGATTTACATAATGGATCTCAATTCACCTCTCCCACCATGAGTTAGACTACACACACCCCAGCTAAATTTCACTGCAGCAGTGGGCTTGCTGGTTAACAGTGTCCCAGGAAAGCTTATCTAAAACTGAACCTTCACAGAAGCGGTTGTCAGAAAAAAATACTAACAACCAACTATCCTGCTAGACGCAAATGTAAAACCACTCCTTTGTCCAGCCTTACCTAATAATTTGTATAAACAGGTAAATATAATCTCCAGATGAAACAAAAGAGTAAGATAACTTTTCTGCTTTTCACTATAGGGAGGGAATACAGTTCCATACTGAATTGGTGAGGTCTGTATACCTGCACAGCTAACTTGTTTTTATTAGGTGAGTTACTATCAGTTTTAATAGTCTCCTTATATATGCCACACAGAATAATGCATTTCTTGTGATTTCTGGGACAGGTGCAAGCCTGATGAGACATATTCTGAATAAAGAGAGCCATACAATCTTCTCCGTAATTTCTATACAATAGATCAGAATTAGGTTACTAAAATATTCGAAAGTCTTTCCTCTCTCACTGTTCTTTCACTGGTATTAAAAGTAAAACATTCTAATACCAAGAGCAGCTAAAACCACTTCTGCATGTTTTATATACGTAGAATGTACCAACATGCCTAACCATTTTGGAAAAAAAAGTCAGTCTCAGGATGGAGTATCTTTACATTTGGGCAGCTGAGTGGCTCCTGCAGCCTCGATGGATATTCTGTTTGTTATTGAACCAATCAGCTTGCAAACTGCTGAACCACAGATAGCCAGGCCTTGGAATAGGGCACCGCTGGATGATGTCTGCAAGGGACTATTTGAGTTGCATGCAATAGGCTTGTTGACTATGCTTTTCTGGCATGACAAAACAACAGTCTTACAGCCCCAGCCCCAGAAGACTTGTTTCCAACTTGCCAGACAAGATCACTATCCTTGCAGAACCAATACATCAGGACTCCATACGCCCAATCTTGAACCAGTTTTCCTCTTAAAAAGAATCCCTCCATGGGCACACACTTCTTGTACACATCAGCCTTACAAAAAATATTTTTCTTACCTGTGAAATCAACAATTGTCCCCTGCCCACCCCTATTTTTTTCCCAAACGAGGAATAACCCTCAAAAATTAATTCAACAGTAAGAGAAATTTACTGAAGACAGCGAAGTGCCTAACATACAAACCTTAAAACACTGAACAATACTGCCTAAACCCTGAAAAATCAAGGTTTGCCAACAGCTATGTGAGAAATCATCCTTTATTTCCCACTACAGTATCTTGAGTAGGGCAAAACTATAAATGCCATGTGCTGGCCATTTTTTTTTTAATCAGTAGCTGCTTACAGATATCCCTGCAGGTGTTTAACTACTTAAAATTAAATCTCACATTAAAAACAATGCCTCATTTGCAGCTAGACTGAATACATCTCAGCTCTGTTCCCAGGATGAAGGAAACCAGTCAGCAAATCACATTCTCCTACTTCACTCAAAATGCATGGAGTAAAGAACACAAAGAAAGCGTGGCAAAGCAGAAGACCTTCAGTGTAACAGAGCACATCAAGGATCAGCAGACAAAAAAAGCCATTATTTTCTCCTACACTATGTTGCCTGCTAGCAGGGCATCCTCAATAGAAGTCTGGACTTAATTTAAAAACAAAATGAAACATTTTTTACATATCCTGTTGTGGTCTCTGTCCCACCTGCATATCCGAACGTAACTGGACAATATAAAAAGAAATATATTGTCTTTAAATGGTTAGAAATGGGAGCAGGAGTCAGAGCAAAAATGTAAATTTGCATTCCAGTAGGCAGCAAACAGCCCCGGCCAAAACTGCAGAAACTCTAGCAACAATGTTCCTTCCAAAACCATTTGGCACTCCAAACAAAGCTTACAGTTACCTGAATCAAAGATCCATCTGCTCCCCATCTTTTTACCGTGACTAGTAGGACTACTCCTAATCTACTCTCTGGAAGAGACAGAAGTCCCCAAGCAGCGAGGCCCCTGCCTCTCTCAGCCCTCCACCTGTTTATCCAGCAAGGCCCTGCGGCTGATTCCTCTCGTTATTACCAATCTCCTGAAGCTCTGTACTTTCTTCCCATGGTTATTAACGGATGAGAAAAATTACAGCAAGATAGGTAAGAAAAAGATGAGTCTTACTAAGACATGGCGTAGTCACTGTCTGTGCCAGGCGCTGGCGGTGGCTGCGGAGCCCTGCGTGAGGCGAGGCCGGGGCCGCCCCATCCGGACACAGCCGGTTCCAGCCGGTTCCAGCCGCCCCAGCGCAGGGCAGGGCTCAGCCCCTCGGCCAGGCTGGCGGCGCCTCGGGGAAGGCACGTTTATGGAAGGGCAAAGCCCTGCCCGGCTGTGAGGAAGAAGTGTGCGAGCCAGCCCTGGGAGCGCCCGGGGGAGGGCGGGAGGAGGGCGGGAGGGGCTGCAGGCGCCAGAGCGGAGGCTCCCCTGCAGCCCCTGGGGAGGCCATGGCGGAGCGGGGGAGCGGTGTGAGGAGGAGGGAGGGGGGGCAGGGAGGAGCTGTTGTGGGCTGACCACAGCCACCATTCGCCATACCCCTGTGCTGCTCAGGAAGGGGAAAAAGGTGCAGGAGTTGGGAAGGAAGGAGTGAAGTTGAGTCTGGGAAGAAAGGAGGGGGAAGAGGTGTTTTCATTTTTTCTTTCTTTCTTGCCATCCAACTCTATTTTAATTGCCGATAAATTAAATGAGGTTGACTCTGTTTTTCCCATGAGGACAATTGGTAAGTGATCTCCCCATCTTTATCTCAACCCTTGTGGCCCCTTCGCCACCAGCCAATGTCAACCCGGCACACATGGTGACACTGTTACACACCAGCCCATCACTTATTCTGGCACCATAAAGCTGGTTTGCTTGGTAGTAAAATCATCAACAACGTTTTAGGGGAATAGGTTGAAAAAAAAAGACTGTGGTTTAGACAGCTTAACTTCTCCAAATAATCACAACCATATTGCTGACCCACAAACTGATCTCTGAGCAACAGCTGCTAATAGAGAAACAGCAGTGTTAGTTCATGTTCCTTATGTTGGTGGGAAACAAAAGGACTAGCTACAGGTCCAGTAGGACATTTGTATTACTAGTGAAATTTTCTTCACCTGTTCTTCTCTATTTATATGTCAAGAGACTCATGTTTTTGATGTCTTCTTTCAAGCAACAGTTAACCCTGTCAGTTTGTTCTACCTTGTAGCCATTCCATGTGCTTTACGCAAGCAATGCGGGCATAAGGAGTATGGTTATTGCAGTTATGTCAGGAACTCCCTGCGATGTGCAGCTCACAGAGATTGAGAGTCATACCACCTTGTCATCACACAGTATTGACACCTCCCATAGGAGGAGTAGAGAGAAACTTTGCTTTTCCAAAGTATTTTTATAGTTTTCAGTTTGGGGTCTTCTCTTCAGGAATTCTATGAATTCTATTTGGAACAAATAAAAGCACATTAACACAGGATAAATTTGCATCTGTGTTCAGGCACAGTAGTCTTCATTTACCTAGAACATGCATCTGTGATTAGAATGCAACTTTATTCATGCCACAGCTTTCAGAACCTGTTTATTTTACTTGGTGGTCTTCTCTTTTAGGATCAAATCTGTTGAATATGCAGTGAGCATCTGGACTTTCAGCAGAAGGACAAAGCATGCAGCTGTGGACCAGAAGTTGCACAGCTGAACACAAATGCCACTGAGGTGATGGGGCAGCTGGTAAGGCAGTTGCAACACTTTGGCAGAAGTTGCTATTTCCATGGTCAGAAAAAAGCAAAAACAAAACAAAACAAAAAAAAACTGGACATGCAAAATTTGGAGGACCAGGAGGAAGCTACCTATTAAGTGAGAGAATGTAGGGGTTTGTACAGATTTGTGTGAGATCACGAGAGATTGATATAAAGTGTAGTCAGTTGCTTCCCCATTGCCAGTGCAATTGAGGGAAGGATGTCAAGAACCAGATGGTACATGAAGAAGAGGGAAGAGCACAGAGGTGACAGTATGCCTGGTGTCCCAGAAAGCCTTGGTAAAGGAAACTGCTAGGAATTAGAAGTATGAGAAACTGCCAAATTGAAAAAAAATCTTTAACTTAAAATTTTTTGCTGAATTCTGTTTTTAAAACTGAACTGCAATCAGAGGTTTTACTGCTAGAATATTTTATAATCCCTGTGCTATTCTGACGACTCTGTATTACTTCTGCATATGTAAAATAATGCAGTTTAGAGAGAACAGAGTAAGGAACTCTCTAGACTTCCATTACAATGCTGTGTCCCATACCACCTTATATGGAAAATTATTTCATAGATTTTATAATCCATAGCTTGCCACACTTTCAGCAACCATTTCTGAAGATTCTGCAGCAGGACTGCTTCTGCCACAGAACTAGAAGTATGACATATGTGAACATTTCCTGTGGAGTTATCAATTCTGTCTTCCTGTGACACATCACCTTTACAATACCTCATTTTACTCCCACGAGGAGGATGCCAGTTTTCATTTCTTTCAGGGAGAGGAATGTATATTGAGATGCATTCTTCATTTGGCTTATTTCAGTCTGTCCACCAATTACCATATTAGATGACTATTCCTCTATAAGTTACTTGCTACTCTTTGTGCTGCAATTCTGCTGTACAGTCTTTTTGACATTCCACCTGGCGAGCCTCCTAATGAACACAGTCAAAGAGACACTCTGCTTTTGGGCAAGTGTTTCGTACTATTCTTACAGGAAAACTCATGAGCTGTATGCATTATATTTCAGCACACAGACATCTGATTACACTAGTAAACCCTACCCATGTGTTTGTTTCAATGAACAGCCTACTTAAAAATCTATTTCTAGAAATGGGTTGGAAAAAATCTTAAACAAATAGCAATAAAACAAATTTAAATGTATTTGAGGGCACATGTTAGCTATAACCCTTGGGTTTTTTTCAGGGGTGCAGAAAATAACAAAATAAGTCTCTTCCTGGATAGTTTCATAGGCTTTTGTGAAGCTACCAAAGTCAAAATTAACAAAGTTGATGCCATTAAATCTATTATATATGGCAGAAAATTTGAAGTTGCATTTATTTTTTGTACAGTAGTTGACCATATCCAGACTTGTATACACTTCCAACAAGCTTCAAATGTTTTATAGTTCATTTTAGAGTTTTGATTTATGTAAAATACTAAGTTTTGAGAAACGAAAGTGTATAATTATTGGAACAGCTGCCATTTTTCTGGAAATTTCAAGGCTTAAAACTATTTGTAAACTGCAGCCATCACTTATGTCTATTTTGGGTCAGACAGAGTCACGGTCTGAAGCATGAATGTGTATAACATCTCATGACTTAGAACAGTAACTTCTTGTCAGGCCAAAGTTCACATGGACACCTGGAGTATTTGTAAGTTTGTGCAAGAACATGAAAATTAATTCAAAGCAATCTTTGACATCTGCAATCTTTATTAACTAAGAGCTTATCTGGAACAGGAAGTATTGTCAGAAGTTTTGTGCATCATGTTTTAAACAGTTTTCCCATTAACATCACCCACAAAGTACAAATGCACACATGTAAGAAAGTATAAATTCCAATCTAATGAAAGTTGTATTCCAAAAATGAAAAACTTATAAAGTTTGAAAATTTATAAGAACATTGTTAAAACCTAACTGATCAAAAATAATTTCAAGATTTATTGCATTACTTCTTCACTATCTTGACATCAAGATCACATTTTCAAACATTTTTGTATGAAGTAGATGGACAAAATGAATGAGTCATTCACCTGCCTTCAGCATGCATATGTCAACATATATATTGAATGAGCGAGATTTGCAAACCACAAATAAATGCTCACATTTGGTGTTTTGATCCATATGTCTATATTATCATAAGTTCCCCTAATTTACCCGTTTATAAAGCCTACATCTCCATAAATAAAACTTCCATGTGCAATAAAACAGAAGGTGCAGTAAGTCTTTCAAGTTGACCATGAATTTCAGTGAAGTACAGGTTTTTAGAACTGTCGTTAAGTATGTTAAAAGCATGATGGAGATTCCACCTATTTTTGCTAAGAACCTGATTTTCAGAAATCCAAGGAACAGCAGCACTGCCAACTGCATAAGGAAATTAATTACAGATATATTTTGCAGGTTTTCAAAAGGCATACTCAGGAGGCTGTTAATAAGTCAACTAGCAGAAAGTGCTTACATTGCCGTGGAAGAAAATATGTCAAAACAATACACGATACTGCTGCTTCCATTTTTTATTCACCGATGGAAAAATACTTTTGCTTTTTATCTTCACTACAAAAAGAAAAGATAAATAAGTTTTCAAACATTAGACATGTAGACCCTCAACCATCTACATTTTCCCTTTCATTTTTTTCCCCCTACTAAAATGAAAAGAGAACTATAATTTTCTAATTTCTTCCATTCAGTTCCAGACAAGCAAGCCAAACCCTGAATTAAATTACATTAGTACATATGCAAAAAGTTGTTTAGAACTAATTTAAGCATGATATTTAACAGGATTTGGGGTGTTTATCAGCATCTCCAGAAACAGCATTAAGGACAAATGCAGTAAAACCACTCTTTGAAAATAGCCTTATTTCCATAACTACATCATCAGTAATGCTTTATGGTTTTTGGGGTTCGGGATTGTTTTTTTTGGGGTTTGGGTTTTTTTTAATTTCTTTTTTTTGATGACAGAGGTAAGTCTGCCTCGATTCTCATTTGAATGATCTGAAAATCATGCAATCTGAGAGGAAAAGAAACAAGAAAACAAGGAATAAGTCACAACAAATAGGTCTTGCATGTAAAACAAACTTTTTAAGGTGACAGAACTTGAAAAGAGGGTTGAAGAGAGATAAAACATAAAATAAATTTCTCCTTGAAAATGTAATTAAAAAGCCTAAAGTTACAGCTACAGTATTTTATGACTGTCAATTTATAAAAAATGAACATGCTGGGCCAAAATCTACATTAGATCCCTGTCATGGTTCAGCCTCAGTCGGCAACTAAACGCCACACAGCCGCTCACTCACTCCCCCCACCCCTGTGGGATGGGGGAGAGAACTGGAAAAGCAAAAGAAAAAGAAAAAACTTGTGGGTTGAGATAAGAACAGTTTAATAATTAAAATAAGATGATAATGATAATAATGATTATTATAGTAATAACAATAATGATAATACAATAAAAAGGAAAAGAGAAAAAGGGAAAAAAACAAAAACACAAACGATATAACTGCTCACCACCCGCTGACCGACACTGCCCATCCCCGAGCTGCGATTGCTGCCTCCCTCCCCCAGCCAGCCCCTCCCAGGTAACATACAGGGCATGACGTTACATGATATGGAATATCCCTTTGGCCAGTCTGGATCAGCTCTCTTAGCTGTGCCCCCTCCCCTCCCAGCTTCTTGTGCACCCGGCAGAGCATGGGAAGCTAGAAAAGTCCTTGACTAGTACAAGCACTCCCCAGCAACAACCAAAACATCTGTGTGTTATCAACACTGTTTTCATACTAAGTCCAAAGCACAGCACTGGGCCAGCTGCAGTGAAGAAAATTAACTCTGTCCCAGCTAAAACCATGACACTCCCTAAGAGGAGCTTAAGTAAATGGCCTTTTGCCTTCAGCCAGGATTCTTACGACTTTATTCAATACCTAACACACTGGGGCACCAAGTGCTTCCAGTAACCGAAACTGAAGCCCATGAGGTTTACCCTTCTGGTGTTGGTGGTGCTGGTTAAAATGGGCAATGGTCAACATTGTCAGATTGAGACTGATGTATTTTAATTTTATGTTAGGAGAAACAGAGGTATTTTCTTTGAGATGCAGACTGTGCCTCCTAAAAGAAACAGTACTGACAAACACAGGCAGCAAAAGAAAACCAGAAACTTCAAAGGGAGTTTGAATACCATCTCTGTGCTACCAGCGGAACACAATCTCAGGTAAGGATTCAGTCTGGATTACCTGTCAGTAGGCTGCAAACTTCCTTCATGTGGACTACAGGTTCCATCTGTTCATCCATACCTTAGAAAAGGACCATCTGTCCACTGCCCTAGAAGTGCAACCTGGCAGCTTTCCATGATGTTGAAGTCACTGTTTTAAAAACTGAGGTAAGTTTAATATGGCACTTACTCTAGACTATTAATTCTACATCCTTTCCCACTATAAGGCTTCATTTTATACTTTCAGAGAAGGGAAAGGCTTCTCCACAGTGACACAATGATATTGATTTTTGAAACAGCTCATCTGTTTTTGATTACCATGTATAAACAGTAACAAAATAATCTCCAAATTAGAGAGGCAGATTTGATTAAACATATCAGAGTTCAAACACACTAGCTACACAAACAGAAAGAAGTGTGCCAGCATTTTCAAAATGCCTCAGGATATATGAAGGAAGTCTACACCAAAAAAGTTCTACAGAGGAGGAAGAAAAAGTTCAATTAGAAACTAAGGTGCTATACTATCAATAATACATGTTCATTTAGCAAAGTATTTTAAACTGTGTTCTTTAAGCAGTCTGAGTATATGCAGTGAAAACTAACATGTACATGGATGTTGTGCCAGCCCAGGCCTAGAAAACAGAAAGGAAAAAAATCCCTTTTCAGTAAAATACTTGAATAAAACAGACCTGCATTAAGATAATGTTACAACACCTATTACTTCCTCCCATATTATTTAATTCAAGGAAAATTATTGTTTAAAAACAAAAGGGCTGTATGACAAGAACATACTGACATCTGCTGGCATTCTATAAATACATTTCTCTAAAGATTAAGATTTAATGCCCTCAACATTTTTTTCTTCTCTAATGGGGCTGCATAACAAATTAACATTGTCCATATCTGGATATGACAAATTAAAATAGTATTCTGTACTTCCAAATGCTAAAGTGTGCGTGACATTCTGTAGCTAAACAGTCTACACAAATATACTTCCCTTCCATATTTGATTTATGAAGTATCACAGGAATTTATTTTTGCCTAATTTGTATAAAAATGGTCGGTGATAGGTCAGAAAGTTTACATTCAACTAATTATTCCCCTAATTTCTTTGCCAGCAAAAGACTAGTATTTCCAATTTACTACCCAAAGATGTAACTATACCTCTCACTCAGACAAGGCTTATAGTGCTACATATTTTTTCACAGTAATAGTTGGCATATTAAAATAATAGATTTTATTTGTATTACCACTGTAGCAAAAGGATACAAGTAAGACAACACACTTCTCTAGCAAACCACATATTGAAAGCGGTACCTAAATACGCTGGAGAAGATCCATTATTTCTTACCATTCAACACAATCAACACGGGTGATTTGATAACCAGAATATAGTCCAGAAGACAGAACAGCTTTCAAATCTGCAGCATATGAAAGTCAGAAATTCTAATTAATGCATATAGTTCCTAAAGCAGCTCTAACTTGGCATCATTGTGAATATGCAATATTCTGTAAATCTTCATGCACTTCTAAATTTATTATTTGAAAAGTGAGCGATATACTCCTTTAGTGCTTAGAATCATAGCTTAACATTTCCTCCCTCCTGTGTGCTAAAACACAAAATTATGGTTGATAATTTAAATGCAACATAGAAAAAAATTCAAAATTATAGTTTATAGTGTCAGCAACTCAGATGTGTTGCACACAGATACCCAGGCATAAACTTAGTATTAGAAACAATGATACAAATCATTAAATATGAGCAACGGCCAAGCTGTACTTAGTGGAAATCACAAATGGCTTCCTTAATATTTCTGCATTTCCCAATCAACTGTCAGTTGCAAGGTCAATTCCTTTTATCAGCTCATTAGCTATACACATTTCATAGATGTGAAAGGATAAATGAAAACATTAAATTCACCTTTCTAATTCATTATTTGCATGTATTTTTACTGTATGCACTCGTGTATTTTACTGTATGCACTAACCAACCTCTGTATTTCTCAGGGTAGATGTACTAGGAGAAATGGCAGTAGGTTTTAAACGTGAAAAAAAATACACAGCTCTCTTCCTTGCAAATGTTTAACTGAAAACCTTACAGCCCATTAGAAAGCAAGATAAGTATGTGGTTCTGACAAGAAGAAGCAGAAGCAGTACCAGCTTGTCTGGCTCACAGTGGTATGTCCCAGCCGTGAAGCAATGGTTCATATAACCTTCCACTCAGAGGAAGAAGACAGTATACACCAACCTCTTAAGCAAACCAAACAATACACAGCAATGTAAAATCAAGCACTCACTGAGAGCTTCCGAAGAGCATGCCAGGGAACAAAGCTGACTACCACTGACACACAGAGAGGCCCAACAGCAGACGCTCAAGTGTTTATGCACCACACACAGCAGCTGCGCAAGAGCAAGTAATTCATAAGCAATTTCACAAGAACCCAACTACTCACATACTCCATAGCAGACACTATCCAATTCACATGTTCAACTATTGGAAGAAACACACAGGTCATCTCGTGACATCAGTCATGCTTCTCTTGTTGCCAGTCAGTCCATCGTTCATAGCCATGCACGCTTCCACAGACCCGGAGTGAGGCATTTCTTATTCTTTGAGCAGCGTGCCAGGAAGGACCACCCATACTGAAGTGCCAAGCTGCAATAATACTGCGTTATAACATTCATTCAGAATTCCCTTTCAATTTCCTCATTTGAGATGGTTTTATTAAATTATTTAAACTTCTTATGTATTAAACATCAGCAGAGCAAATTATTAAAAAGAAAAAAGAAAAGAAAGGAGAATATGGCATTACCCTAAAATCCTCCTACTCTTTAAAACATGATTCCAGATTCTTAAAATCCACAGATGGTATCAGCCAGCCTTTCAGCAGAGTGAGAGCAAAAGCACATCCTTTGAAGATCCCCAAAGCCAGATTTTGACTATAGAATCAGTGTTTTCCCCCAATCAATCCAGTACATGCTACCGTCACAGTCATAGCACAAATATCAGGCCTGAGAAAAAAAAAAAAAAGACCAGCTTTGCTCTTAGCAGTTCACAGGACTCCAAGTGCAATGATCCTTAATGGTTCAAGCTTCACTATGAACGGCTCTGATGTGCATTGGCAAAACTAACGAGGAAGGTAACAAGAGGAGCCCAAATGATACAAGAGTAAAGGACACCAGTAGGGTTCCTCTTCCCTGTTATGATCAATATTATTTCCTATTGATTTCAATGACAGAAGGTCTGTAACTCTCTAGACTTAATTTGGAGACCTTCAAAGAAGGTGAAACTTGACACCAAACTATATGGCATTTTAAATAGCAAAATAAAGAGCAAATGCAGTATGAGGTGTTAGCACACCGTAACTCAGCAAGTCATTTTTTATGGCAATGTGGAACACCCATTGGCTAAGGATGCGCTGCTTAAAAGATAACAATACTAAGATCTACTAATATGACAGGTGCAGTGCTTGATTTAAAAACATTTACAGGAATAAAGAAGCCAATTTACTGCCTGCAATTTACCTCAACTAATAAAGATGCATCCACTTATGCAACTAGAAGGGCATTCATTTATAGGCAAAGTGTAACTCTCTCATAGCAAAACACAAACAAATACAGGTGCTGAACCCTTTGACTTTGGCAAACAAAAATAATTTGAAAGGAAGAGTTTATCACCTAGATCACTTGCTTTTAATTTCTACTTTACTGGCATGTAATATTTTCTTGTGAATAATATGATCATGTACCATGCAAGTTCATAACAAAACTCTTCCAAGGACTACAGCAATCCTTATTTCAATCTAATTTGTATTTTAATCAACTCTTGAGCATCTTGAAAGATATTCTTACCTGAAAAAACTTTGATAAACGAATATATATTTTTTCCCCTACATTAGAAATTAGAGTCCAATCTTTCTGCTTCTTATACAAGCAGTGACAAAATATTTAATGGCTTCAGCAGGGAAACAATTTTTACTATTGTAAAATTTACTAGCCACAAAAATATACTTACCTTAGAAATTTGGATTCACATTTTAGTCTGCTACTTTGTAACAGTGCAAATATGGAAAGAGAAAGTCTGTATTACTTTTAACATCAGATGAAACTTCTTGGTTTTCCTTTGTTTTGACTGCTGACAAATCTTTAACATAGAGAAGCATTACTGACTATTAGATATATTTATAAAGAATTGAATGTGTTTTAAAACGTGCTTATAAAGCAACATTGATATTAAGAATTATTCATGCCCTATTATTGTTATTTAATTCAACAACACAAAAACCCTCAAACACAACAATAAAAACAACCACAACAAAACCCCACCACAGCAAAATGTCAGGCACACAATGTCCATCAGACATCACAGTGCAGCTCATGTAATAGACCTGACAAGATGATCAGAATTTTAACTTCGTGGTCACCACTGCAAAATACTTTTGCTATTCAAGCCCAGATAATAGTGCTCATTGGAATGAAGGCGCTGGTACCTGCATTACCATTAACTGTTGAGACTCAGTTTTTACCTGTGTTACTGTTTCTATTGCTAATTATAGAAAAAGTGGCAGAAGAGCAGCCAAGGAGAGAAAGGTGGTCTGTAACTTTCCTCCAAAAGCCAAATTATCTAGAGTAAGCCTGAAATACAGCCACGCAGACTTCCTACCACTGCTGCCCACTGTTTTCTAGGTGGTACACTGAAAACTTCAGCTTCTGGAATCCGAAACACAAGCCAGAGACATTAGACATTTTGAAGAGGAGACAAAGCCTTTGGTACCATATATATCACGTTGGAACTCTGCGTGTGCGTGTTTGCATGCGTGCGTGTGCGTGCGCATATTTGTGCACGTGTGCAACTACAGGAACATATGACGTTACTAACAGCTGCCAGTTATACAGGTGCGCTGATGTAGCTTCTAAAAGAAGGATTTTGCTGTGTATGTGAAACTGCTCATTCAGTGATCCTTCATCTTTTATTCCCCACAGCAAAAGTACTGATAAAGTCTAAAAAAACCAACGAGTTTCTCTAAGTCAGGCAATTGGATACTGTGCATAACGCAGTTACCTGCTGGTAGAGGCCTCCCCCTGCAATTTCTGTCATAGGCAAACCAGCAAAAATAAACTACGAAAAAGGTCGCAAGCAAACAACATTAAAAGTATTCTGAATCCTTGCCTTCTCAGAACAATAGCTCTTTCACACCTCAGTGTTATTACAATGCCTCATGCAAACCTTCCTTTCCTAACCTCTTCACTAAATAGCAGTTTTAGCGGAACTAGACAGCTGCAACTCTAGCAAAAAAATAAAATTTTTAATTGCTAATTTTACCTCAGTAGATCCAGAGCCAACAGAGAAGAACAAATAGGACAATCAGAAATCAGGACTGGCAAAGTGCCACACTTAGGAAACACACATACTACAATGGCCACCATGAGACGTCTGCAAAGTCTTTTTTTTTTTTCTTCAATTTTTTCTTTTCAATGTGGAAATAATTCTACTAGATACAAATGGAGGCCATAATATATGGATGGTGCAACACTAGCGCTGTTTTTTTAGAAGAAGGGGGAAACCCTTAAAATTGACCAGGAAAGCCTTAATTTCTTTTGAATGTAGTAAGCAAAACTGATATGCATCCACAGCAGTAGCATAATTGGACCTAATAAGAGAGCTCTTAGTATAAGAATAAAAGACTTAAAAAGTGCAGAAGCAAAGATCATCTGATACTTAAAGAAACTGAAACAGTACTCTGGGCTCCTGTAACAAAAAAGATGGACATCTCTTATTATAACAAGATTTTTATGACTCGTTTATGTCTAACTATTTAACTATTTGTTTTTATTTTACCATATGCTTCTATTATCTTGTCCCATATAATCTGTTATTGCCAAGTTACATGCTTTGTATAAAATTTATAAGAAAATTGTCTCTCCCTAAAGTTGATCACTTTAATTGTTTGTTTTAAATCACTTCTTTTCATTAAAGACAGGGTTTTTACCTAGTACTGAGAGATGGTATCATGACATCACCACCCTTTTCAGCTGTCTCCAGGAGACGCCTACAATCCTGCAGGACTCATTACATCTCAGGACCAGAAGTTTATTGTGATACACATTTGGATACATTATAGCAAAAAAGTACCTTCATATTTGGGTTCCCACATAGACAAGTTTGTACACAAAGAGATTTGAAGCAACACTCAAGTCCTTTTTACAGTCCACTCGGGTTCTAACAAACATACATATCCTCAGAAAGGTGGTTCTCTGGCTACAATGAAACAGAAGTTTGAGTTGATTCAAAAGCAGGAATACAACCCCGAGGACTGAAGCTATGGGAAGGGGAAAACCTCAAGCTAACCACATTAAAAGGAAAAAAAGTAGGAAGTGTTATCACCAAGAGCTGGTTACACACTTTGCTGCAGTGAAATGGCAATTGCTGAAAGCAGAAGTATGGTCAAAGTGATTGAAGGGGCCAAACTACTTGACTGCATCATTCTGTCTGTCTGAACCAACATGTCCCAACAAGTACTGATTAATCGGGTGGTTTACTGGATATGACAGTTCCCCAAGAAAGGATGAAAGATCATATCAGCACCAAGGCCAACTGATTTGAAGGCATTTTAGAGTGGGAGGGGGAAAAGATGGCTTTGGTATCAAAGAACATATGATTTTAGAATATGGCTTATACAAAGCAAAAGGATCTATTTGTGTGCTGCACCCCAGAGAGCTCTGTGCGTTCGGCTACTAGGTAAGCCCCTCACCCGCTCCACCGGACAACTGGGCTTTATGGTTGTTTTTTCCCACAGAGGCATGAGATCCTTGGTAATCAGTAACAGCCAGAGACGCAACACTGAATCAAAAGGAAAGCGACATTGTAAAAGAGAAACAATGAAACAAAAATGTAAACAAAAAACTCACCAGTAGGTATCAGGGACTGGAAAACAATAACAATGAAATAATCTGGTTTTAAGTTGAGGCCATTCACAATGAAGCAAGTGTGCTGAACGAGTGATACGGACAATTTTGGTGTTTGGCAAGAGTTCAATACTTGTAATGACCAGGAGAAACCCAATCGGTCTCCTGTGGAGGCAGCTGCAGACTAACATATTATCACGATGGCAACAGAGAAGAGGTCATCATGAAGTGAAGGAGCCATTTGGAGAGTGTCCTAAATTAAGGAGTAGGGAAAGGGGGTCTAATATCGTGGAATGATCAGGAGGATATCTAGATCCATTAATCTTCCTGCTGGGTCACTCGATGTGGCACAATTCAAACTGCACTCTGGGACTTCTTTAGCATTTATATTGTTGCAGACTTAAAATGGATATCACCATGTGGTAGATGACATTTTAGGTAACTCATCTTCAATGTTGGAAGAAAGGACATTGAAGTAACTACTCACACAGTGGACTCTCTGTAGTGGAGTGAGATTATCTTTTTTTTTTTTTTTTTTAAAAACCCTAGAGCTCCCCTGTAGAGTTTCATTGTGACAGAAGAAAATATTTCATCAAATTTTTTCCTGTGACGCTGATCAGAGGCAACCACCCAGTAGCACGACTTGAAACTGATGCTCAATATCTTTTTCCACCAAAGAAGCGAGTCTGCAAGCTCTGTGGTCAAGGACTGCATAGACTATGCTGCATCCCAAAGCAAAGCATTACAGAATTAAATCAATGTGAAGATGGAAGATTATTTGGAAACCAGTGTTTAATACTGTATTCTATATTTTCATATAGGGACTGATCACAGGATCTTCATTTACTATTGAATTTATTTGCTCATCAAAATATCTGCATAATAATGCACAATCCTTAATTCAGGAAAAATTGCTAATTGTGAAAAAAAAAAAGGTGGGTTTTGTTGTGGGTTCCCTCCCCACCCCCCCACCCCCCCACCCCGGGCAGACAAAGATCTCCATATCGGCTCTGACAAAGACTATCAAGCCTTTTTCCTGGATCAGTACCATTCAACATATTCTAATTTCTCTCTCCCCAAACTACAAAATGTCAATCCTCTACAACATATGGTGAAAAAAAAAATCAGACATCCAAGACTTATTAAATAAAACAACAATTTTAGAAGATAAGGCAGAAACTCAGGAACTAGCTACCCAGAGGAAGAGTAATGCCTTTTCATCAGCCAAACGACTTTTGTGAAAGACAACTGTCTTTATACAACGGACAGACATATAAAAGATATGTTTTTTCAAGACAACAAGACAGTTACACAGCATTTTATTTTGAAACCCAGGGCTCTGGATCCATTTGTGGTTCTCAAAGGCTTAACACTCATTTTGCTACCAAAATAAGAAATGCCACACCAGACTGTCCATTTAAGACACCAGTGTTACATTTGTAACTTTTTTCTCAAGTACAGCTGTCCAATACGACAGCATTTCCTTCCACTTGTACGTAGGTGTTCTTCCACCTTCTCTACAACTGTTTTAACTATTAATTTGATCTGAAATAGTAGCATTTCCTCATTTAAACCTTCCCCTAAATTTCCTACCCACATTTTGACATACTCACTCCCTTCAAAGCAGTACACATATACAGTTGAAATTTTCTACATCAACTTTGAATTTTCTGAATTTCTTAGGAAAAAAAATGTATTTTCAGGATCACTTCTTATTGTTCTGATCATGCAATATTTGCTCACATCTAATACAGAGCCTGAACTCAGAGACAATAAAATCCCCAGGAAACCTTTGGAACCAGCAATCAGAAGAGCAAGATCCTATGAGCGTCCTCACCAAGAAAAGTACATCAGCGTGCATGCACACATGATTAGATTCTAAAAAATCCAACGGAAAAGTGATTAATAAATTCCCAAATGTAAAGGAAAAGCTTGGATCACAACTAGCACCATGACAGACTCAAGATCTATCAACTACAAAAGACAGCAGAAAGCTGAGATTCACTAACTAGAGAGATTCCAGCTCTCCCTACCATTTGTTTAATGATGAGAAGCTTAAAAAATAGCAATTGCTTGAAACATATTCTAGACTGTTTCCTCATAATTCCTTTTCTTTTTTTTACAATCATAACCTCCTCTTTTTGTACCCTAAAGTTTCTTGGTCAGGGGCTGTAAGCTAGAGGGTTGAAACCAAGGTTGTTGCAAACTGAGAAAATCTCTATATTTTTACAGCATTTGTAACACCAGTCACAAACAGCTGCATCTGGCCCTACAGTCATCATTATGCCATTTATCTTAAAAGTGATTTAGATTTGCATGTTTGCCCTTTAACACAATCCAAGACTTTCAGCTCAACCTGCCGTAACAATATTCCCTTATGCCTTTCTGTCAGAAGCAGAGAGGCAATTATTTTAATGGATATGAGTTTGCTCGGTCATTTTTACAAAATGTCCCTGACTGACTGCAGCCAGTCTCCCGCTGACAGGCACTCCCCGTTTGTGGCATAGTGTTTCCCACTCCAGGCAGTCATCTTAATTTTAGGGCACTGAATTGCACAGGTAGGTACTAAGGCATCTGTCAATCTAGAATTGTATATTTACCTTGTTCCTCTCAGGATGTTAGCTGCAATGGCACCTTGCTGTTTGGAAACACAGGATTTTGGAACTGCATCCAAAGTTGCAAAATGTTCTGGGTTTTTTAATTGGCTTTAAGAAAGCTGTCACAGAGCTTTAGATTTGTATACACGCCTTTGGTAGAGACACTTCAAACAACTTCTACATTTCTGAAAGATACATACCGGCAAAGTAACTAACAGTTTCTTTCCCCTTGGGAAGAATCAGATAGTTAATATGTCATAATGCACCTCAGAAACTACCTTGAATTTCTGAATATTCACTAAAAACTCCACTTATTCTTACTTCTGGACAGTCCCTCTGCAAAGTACGAATCCGGAGCAGAAGAGTAGAGACATTAAACTACACCTACTTGGCAAAAACTTGAATATCAAAGTACGACAAGCATATTTTTGGCATTTGATGTTGCTTGATATCTGATTGCAATCCATACCGTGAATCAAACATGACCGCTTCTTTGTGCTCTTCAGAACGTTACATGTGCTGCAGTACTGCTGTTACACACCACTGTAAATGCCAGCACCCCAAAAGTGTTTTCCCATGTCACATAGAGTTCCTTTCAGGTTAGATTCATTTTTCAGTGCATCAACTTAAAGAACAGATAAAATTATCTTATTTGCAGTAAGTTGTAATTTTGGGTATATTAAATTTTAGGAAAATAATACAGTTATGAAAGGAAAGTATAATAAATACTGATAGTGAACTTCATAAACACATTCCTGTTTAATCATAAAAGCATACATTCAGAGCAGGTGATAAAAGTCACTATCTCCTAATAATATATTCAAGAATACACAACAAAGTTTCAGAGGTGGCATTGTCCTTAACTACTCATAAAAAAACGCAGCTAAATCTACTCCTCAGGTTTTTTTCACATGCTTCTTTCACAAAGGTGCATGAGAAAACAGCATCCCCAGTCTCCCACGTGAAGTGAGAAGGAGCCAAGATGCAAGCAATCAGTAAAGAGAGTTCCAACAGACGCACAAAATAAACACAGTTAAAACAAAGACAGTTTTCAGCCACTGTATTTCCCTTAAGTTGTAGTATTAACATCAATCTTAATTACAGAAGATTCACCTTTTTCAGACTAATACACCTTCCAGACAACTGTATGCTTAATGTAGCCATGCCTTCCCTAACCATGAATAATATTTCTTCTTGCATCTGGCACTAGGAATTCTACCTTTGCAGTATATAAAGCTTATGATTAGACTTAAAAATCAGATAATGCCATTTCAAAGCTACAGCATGATAAATTAGCAATGGTGAATTATTTAACCCAGCCATTGGTCTCTTCTGTCCTGTATTTCCAACTAGCTCAGCCTCCCCCGGTGCAAGTGAATACTGAACAGCTCTTCTGGTCTTATCAAAGCTTACCTGTGTGCACAAAGTGAGACCAGGGATACTATTTCCATTAAATCCCTCCTAAAAACTGGTAAAGCCAGCATATATGTAGGGCTGGCAGAGAAGCAGTAGGTCCCCCAGAAAGCAATAAAAAATACTGGAAGAGAGAATGAGGGAGAGACAGTTTAGACGGAATGAGATAAGATTCTTTAGAAAATAATTAAGTAAGAGCATATACTAAGAAAAAAGTGAGATGAAGAAAAAAATACCAAAAGCAGAAAGAAAGGTAAGAGGAGAAGAGGAACAGAAAAAGTACACAAACATCCATCAGAGATGACACAGGTATGAGCTGATCCTGCCCTGGGCAGACAGACTGACTGCATGAGTAGCTGAGTCCCCTTCGGCCTCGCTATTCCATGTTTAACTTCAAAGGGGCTTTGTGCAGGGCTGCAGCATGGGAACTAGGGAGAAACTTCAAAAACCACAAGTACCGGCAGCCATGGCCTAAGGACATAACATTCCCCTCCTTTGCAGCAAGTCAGCAGTGCATGTTAGCAGGGCATTACATATGCGTAGAGTGTGTAGGCATCGCTATAATAATTCACAATGCTGGGAACTGGACCTTGTAATCCTACATGTGTACTCATATTCTATACGGGAAATGTCTCACATTACGCATCCAAGAATTAACAATCCTGCTCTCTTCCACGACACTTGACTCCTGCCAGTATTTCTGTCTTTTAAGGATACCCTTTTATGCAAGCCAGAAAAGCACCCTCATCACATCAAGGACACAAAGTACTTCAATTACAAGAACTATAAAAATCATCAACGTACTCTGAATTTTATTCATTACGTTTGTCGGCTATATTACTGATACTTAGTTAAGCACCAATAGAAAAAAGAAATATATTCTTGACACTATAAACACAGACTTCATTTCAGGAAACGCCAGATCCTTTGTCTAATGTATTTACCAGAAGAACAGATTGTAAATGAAACTTGGGTAGCCAAGCCTTTATAACCTGCAAAAGATAGACAGCAGCTCTGGCCTATAATCAGAAATAATACATAAAAATTGTTTTTTAAAAAATCAGTAACTCAAAATCATTCAAGTAAAGGAAAATAAAAATAAATTTTAAATGCCATAGATTGAACTCTTCTAAATCACTGCTATAATCCTGAGAACTGGAGCATGTGATACCAAATACTTTCCTAAAAACTAAATGATCTGTTGAGTTATGCATTGAAAATTCACACACACACCACACCACTCTTCCCAACATATATTTTCTCAAGCAGCTGTGACTGTCTGGTGTCTAAGAAATAATTATTTGATTATGAGGACTAACTCCATTTTAGATTGTAATACATCCACAATCAATTATCTCTAGAACAGAGTGACAAAATCTTGCTTCTCCTTTTATAGCCCTTAGGTGCAATTGTTTTCACACTTCTAAATGACATGTGAAACATACAGTATCTTTCCTCTCTAAAGTATCATCAAGTCTAGAGGAAGAAGAGAACAAAGGGATTTGACATTCTTGGGACATCATCTTCAGCATCTGCTGTTTTTTATGATCCAATTCCTCTTGAATAAGCTGAATTTTATTTAAAGTGAACAGTCATCACTAAACTACTTAAGAATCTAACATACTACACCACATTTGCAATTCAGAGAGTAGATAAACAAAAGCTGCAGATTTGGACAAGATCTTTCACACTTCGCTGATGCGAATCACTCCGGAGTCAAACTTCAGACCACATTCGTTTCACCATCTGCGTGAACCGCGTCAAGCTGGCAGCACGGCGTCCAACAGCCACCTCACAAATTTTGGAAGCGTAGAACGCGTGCCACACCGCAAAACCGTGCTGGAGAGCAGCAGTTCGAGCCCGAACTGCCTATACGTTTTAAATGCACATAGCGTTGCTTCACCTGGAGCAACATTGGCAACACTGATACTTTTTTACTCCTGACAGAAGATTGCAGGAGAAAATGGTACGATAAATCGCCTATAACGTAAGATTGACGACTTACAGGCAAGTAGTTTCCCAGCAGCTAAATATCTGCACTCTTTCAGTGAGAAACTCGTCTGAAACCCGGCTGGCCATTTTTCTTGTTCTTCCTTACATTTGGTGAGCCACCTCCGGGGCCAGCCTCTCCCCGTAGCACCTTCCAGGAGGTTTTGCGGGAGCAGAGCCCAGGCGGCGCGAAGCCCCCGGGGCAGAGCAGCGTGCCCCCGCCCGCCCCCGCTCCCAGCGCAGCCCGCGGGCACCGAGAGCCTCCCCCAGCCCGCGGACGTTCCGCGGACGCGCAACCCTCCGCCCGGGCCGCCCGGAAACTTTCCGGTCGTGGCGGGCGACAACAACGGGAGCGCCTCCTTCCCGGGGGGAGGCCGCCCCCCACCCCCACCCCCACCCCCCCCCCACCTGCCGGGCTGCCCCGCACCGAGCGGCGCCGCCGCCCCGCAGCACCCCCGCAAGGCCCCGGCCGAAACTCACCATAAAGAGGCGAGCGGAGGCGAAGGGTGGCGGCGCCTCTCCTGTCCCCGTCCGGAGCGAGCGGCCCCGCCGGGCAAGTCACAGCGGGACGCAGCTCCCCGCCGCCGCCGCCGCAGCCCCTTCCCCGCGGGCAGCGCCGCCGCCCTCACCGCCGCATGCCGCGCCCCCCGGCTCCCCCCGGGCTCGCCGCGAACCAGCAGCGGGGGCGCCCGGCCCGCCCGCGACCTCCGCGGGCAGCGGCGAGACCCCGCCGCGGCGGGGGAAGCGATGGAGGGGGCGAGCGGAGGGCTTCCCGCTCCGCTCGGCGGGGACCCCGCACCGGCCGGACAGGACCTTCCCGGGGGCGGAGGCGCTGCCGCTCTCCAGGCGGCGCGGAAAGTGGCTCCGGAGCGGGCGGGCGGAGGTGACCTTCAAGCCCGGCGGGGCGGGCAGGGGCGGGGGGGAGCGCGGCGCCGAGGGAGGCGGCGGCGGCGGCAGCACCCAGCCGCGCGGGAGCGGCGGCGGAGGCGGGCGGCGAAACGCAGCGGGGCGGCGGCGCGGAGCCCCCGCGGGGCGGGCGGGGAGCGGGTCTCCCCGCAGGCGAAAGGCGCGCCCGGGAGTGGCGGCCGCGCGGCGGCGCCCGGGCACCCCGCGGGGGGCGGCGGGGAGGACCCTCCGCCGGGGCGGGAGCTCCCCGATTCACCGGCGGCGCGGTCACAACTTTTTGTCCCCGGCGGAGCGGTGGCCCCCGGAGAGCGCGGTGCTTCCCCAGGCGGAGCGGGCGGGGGTCGGCGCTGGGGGGTGCGGGAGGAGGCCAACAGGTGAATTACCGCGCACGCACAAAGCGGCGCTTGGGGAACTGCCGATTAAAACGATGCCCTTGGCGCTACCCTGACACCTCTGCCCGCTTCCTCCCCTTCCTCTTGCCCAAAGGAGGCCGAATCTTACAGGAATTCTAATGCCCAGCTAATGAGAAGAGCGTCGCGGCATCCCTAAATGCCTGAGTTACTGTTAAATCAGGCTGGTAGCAGCTATTTATGAGAAAGTTTGAAAGAAAAATAAGCATCAAGACCTGTCAGAACACTGTCTTGTCCTTTTCAATATATTAGGTATGAATTCTGTCACGATCAAACATTTTTGTGCTCCTCAACCTTCAGTTACAAGAAATTAATGCTACTGAGATTTAATTTGACCTGCAAACTTGTATCAATCATGTCTGGGTACTCTGAGGGCAAGAGAGATGCGCTACCCCCTGTGGTTTAGGAGCCGGGAGTTGTTTTAAGCGTAGAGAGAGAAAATGCAAACCAGTAACGCTATGTGTGATAGTGAAGAAGCAAGCTTTAGATCACAAGCATATGATTCCCTAAAAAAAAACTTTACATGAATAAACACCCTATAAATCCTGTCATCTGTGCAAATAACAAATACAGCCACAACATTCTTAAGTTCAAACGTAGTTCGTGCATACGTCACGTACAGAAGTATCTCAAAAGGACACATCTCTATCCCAATGCCTCTGCTTACAGCTTTGGGGCTTGGCCTATTTCTTTTGCTGTTTTTAAGGCCCCAGGTGTGACCCTGGATCCCCTGAGCATGCACCTCAGTGGAAGTGCTCGTGAACGTCTCTCTACTGAGTCACACCAGTTTATGGAGCTGGGTCGTTTCAAACAATACGTTCAGATTTTATTATTCCTCATCAAACATGAAGCAGGGTTAAACTAATGGCTGGATACCTTTAGCTGCACTGCGTTTAAAACTGTCAGATGATTAAGATGTATAAAGTTAGTCAAACATTCATTTTCAGGATCAAAATTTAAATTACCAGGTTATTACAACAGATTCCCTCAAAATGTATGTCCTGCCCTGACAGTCAGGTAGGCGGATCCCTATTAATATCATTTAATGACCGCTGGGATAGATCTTTAAATCCACCCTGTGGGTTTCCTCTATTTCCTATTTCAGCCTTCCAATTCTAAAATCAAAACACAAAAGGGTGCAGGAGGCTTATGTGTCCAACAAATGTAAACTGGAGGTCAAAACATTATGCTGAAGTTCTTTAAACTACTACAAAATTATTTTAGAGTGGGTAACTTTGGTTATTCCTTGCAGCAGAAGATATATATAAACCCATATTTACTAATCTGTCTGTGAGAAAGCAATACTTGTAGAAGCTTAGTGAGTATAAATTAAGCACAATGCTGGCAAAATTTCTTCAGCTCTTTCCTAATTTGTATACTTAGGCCCCCTTATAAGAAAATAATTTTCAACATCCTGATGAAATATTACTGACTACTTTGATAGGTTTGTCATACGGCCAAATACCTCCTACTTCATCAGTGCTTTCTTTAAGACTGAGCTGACAAAAAACCTGAAAGACAGACTCCCATGTAAAACATGTCTACCCTTTGACGATACAGACTCATGCAATATGAGCCAAGCTTACTTCCTGGTGAAATTTGGAATTTTTGCCATTAAGTTCTTCAGGATAAATCCCAGCTCACATCAAGCTTACTACTGACTGATTCAGAGTAATATTAGAGCCTGTCGCCCATATGCTCAAAGGCACTTGCACAGGACCATGCAGCCTTAGGTTTATAAACCAGAGCAAGAAAAAAAGGGCTATCTAGTGCCTTCCCAGGTGAAGCAGCCTGGAACTCCTCTCTTTTCTCAGTAGATGTGGTTTTCAGGGTGGCACCAAGGATCAGAGTTGCAAAGATATTTAGGTATCTCAATTTCTTTCAAAACCTGGCCTGTAGTCTTTCAGCCTCCACTCACCTCTTTGTGACAGATCACTGGCAATATTTCTCTAGCCACCTGGAAACATTAACAATGAAGAACTTAAAACTATTTTAAGGTGCTAAAACAACAAACAGGTGAATCTCACTCAAATATGTGAGCTATACTAAAATCCTTCATTAAAGAACTGTATTGGTTTAGCCCCAGTCAGCAACTAAACACAAAGCAGCCACTTGCTCACCCCCCCACCTCTCTGGGTTGGGGAGAGAATGGGAAGGGCCAAAGTAAGAAAACTTGTGGGTTGAGATAAGAACAGTTTAATAATTAAAATAAACCAGTAATAATAATATAATGAAAAGGAAAATAATGAGAGAGAGAGAGAGAGAGAGAGAGAGAGAGAGAGAGAGAGAGAGAGAGAGAGAGAGAGAGAGAGAGAGAGAGACAGAGAGAGAGAGAGAGACAGAGAGAGAGAGAGAGAGAGAGAGAGACAGAGAGAGAGAGACAGAGAGAGACAGAGAGAGAGAGAGAGAGAGAGAGAGAGAGAGAGAGAGAGGAAGCCTCAAGAGGAGGAAAAAACCCCAAACAACAAGTGATGCAACCACTCACCAACTGACACTGCTAGTCCCTGAGCCGCAATCACTGCTTCCCCTGGCGAGCTCCCCCCCAGTTAATATACTGGGCATGACATCATATGTTATGGAATATCCCTTTGGCCAGTCTGGATCAGCTCTCTTAGCTGTGCCCCCTCCCAGCCTTTTGTGCACCTGGCAGAGCATGAGAGACTGGAAAAGTCCTTGATTAGTACAAGCACTCCCCAGCAACAACTAAAACATCGGTGTGTTATCAATATTATTCTCATACTAAGTCCAAAACACAGCACTGTGCCAGCTACAGTGAAGAAAATTAAAACCATAACAGAAATCTCACAGACTGGAATTAATAGAAAGTTATCTTTGAGCATTCCTGGTGAGAACTGAACTCACTGGAGTATTAAGGGACTACTCACAGGATTAAAGCTAAATCCTGTCCAGGTGTGCATTAGTTTCACCTGTCCTTGATTATAGAAACAGCTGTATATTAAATGACGAGGTCAGAGCTCCTCTTTTGGAGTTTCAATACCCACATATTCTCCTTTTGTATAAATAGTGTCAGAAATTTTCTCTTGGGTTATTTTTCATACCTGTTTTCCCTTTGCTCCCTCCTCATGAAAGAACCTTGAACTGCAAGTCCTATCTTTCTGAAAAGAACTCCAAACTCAAAAGTTTGCCATCGTTATTATATACAGGCTCCCAGCTGAGGTTAAAGTTTTGGTTTGGTACATGGTTATAAGAAGAAGTAACAGTTGATTAGAAGATACGTCATAGAAATTACGGGCAGAGAAATAAATGCCAACAGAGACAGCATGATATTCTTACATGGGTCAATGGCAGAGCAGGGAACAGCACCCAGATATGCTGCTTTCTGTTTCAGAGCTCCATGTATTAGAATATTTTCTTTCCTAAACATGATGTAACCTGTATATCTCTTAGCAACCACCCTCAGAAAGCTATCGTGCTATTTCTTTGTCTTTGTAATATACAGTACCTTTAAAGCATTTGATAAAAAGTAATATTGGCAATTCTACCCGAAAGTCATAATTGCACGAAGCCACCATTCACAGTAATTTCTGTAGGAAATGTTTACAAAGGGAATACACAGATTTAAATATAAGTGTCTAGTCATACACTTAAACGAGTTGGCTTTGGAAAGAGACATTTTCCAATTTAAAGGAAATTATCGATAGCAAGAGAACAAAATAAATGGCAGGTAGTGAAAGGCTCAGCTGAAACATGATGTTTTGAATAAATTCCCAGACAGGGACTAATTATTGAAATCTTTTAACAAATTTCCTTTCTGAATAAAAGCCTGTTTCAGGTTTTCTTAAAATCTGAAACATTTTTCCCTTTCAAGTAAAATGTCTTCCAAGTTTATTTTCATTTTTTTTTCAGATAGCATTGGAAATAAAATTGATGTGTCATTATTCTAATCAAGAGGTTCCTAGATTCTTACGAAAAACAACAGTGTTTGCACCTTTTGCAAGAAAGCAGCTGGTCAGCAACAGAAAAGCTGTTCTTGTTTTCTTTGCTGCTGAATTCTGGAATAGATGGAACCTCTTGGAATAGAAGACTCACACTGCAAAACTTGTGGAGTTTTGTTGCTTGTGGAGTGCAAGGTGGAGCAGACACATCCTGAAGATCCAAGGGAGCTGGCAGCAAGGAGCACACCACAAAGGCAAGCCTCAGCGTGGCTGTGTAAAACTTACTCAACCTAATAAACTACTTGAAGTCTCTGGACTAAAAAGTAAGACTTGAAGAAAGGGTTATTTAAGGAAATTATTAAATGAGCAGAAGTTTCCCCAGCTTTACTGAAATATTTTAGTCTTCCTGCCTCTTCTTTCCTGTACCGTCTTGATCTTTGGAGGACGCAGAGATGAAGGTTCCTCCAACTTCCACCTAGGCCATCTGTTTTGTCTGCTTTCAGCCTGTTTAGGTCTTCAAACTCATTGTGGACTCACACTCAGAACTTTCATTGGCCCTTCTCCCACATATTTTGGCAAAACAGACAATTGGCGTCCTTACTTTCAACTAGCCAGACCACATAGCCTTCTCCTTATGAACCCTCTTCAATGGTATCCAAGACAATAAAGCAACTGCAAATGCTGCAGGACTAAATTCCATACCTAGAAATATTTCAGAGGAGCACTGGCAGCAGAAAGTCTGTGATTTGCTTCCGATCGTCTAATCAGCACCAGGAGGGAAGAAGATAGTATTTTTTCCTCTGTATAACTTTTGAAACACAGAGTCAAGCAGCCTAGAGCAGATTGCCTGCTGATTCAGGGAAGTGCTACTGACAAGACAGCTTGGGTTAACAATTGCCCAACACTAGCTAGGTCTGTATTTCAGACCAAGAACACCAACCGTGCGTAACGTATGAAACCAAATGGGCATGTATGTACAACGAAAGATCGTTAGGTTCAACGCCTGGTGTCTTGTCTTCAGTGCTAATTTGTTGTTCAATACTGCAATTATATGGGTGATGATTACTGCAGTAGAAGAAAAAAAGGTTTAATTGCTTCTAAAAAAATAAGATAATAATGAAAATAGATCTATGAAAAATAGAAAATAGATCTAAAGAAAACAGATCTACGGTATGTGCGAGACAAACTGGAGGTGAAAGATGATGATTTCTTGAACAAAATAATTGTTCTGAACGGCAGACTAAGTAAATGGTGCAGATGCTGTAACAAAAGAAAAAATCAAGAGAAAACTAGTAAAAAAACTATTTAAAGCTTTCAAAACATAAAAATTCCATGTATTTTTAAGAATGATGTATGTAGTACATGCATATTTAATGCTTTAAAAAGTCATAATGTATTTGTAGCAAAGAACTTCTATAACACATCTACAACTGCTGCAAATGTATTCCTTCATTTTAAGGACTGTTCATTTCATGTAAGCGAACACATCAGCCACTTGCAGTGAAATATGAGAGCTTAAAGTAAAGTAAATCCATTTGTAGTGGTTGCTGATGTATTACAAATTTTGGTGCCATAAACACCCCATGAATCATCCTCAAAATAATTATACATTAGTATACACTCTGGTAATAATCCATTGATAGTTAACCCTTCAGACGTTATCAGGAAATGTAGCCTTGAATGATTTGGAGAAAGGCAGTATCTCGGTTTTTAAATTCATGACAAAACATAGAAACCCTGCCACAGGGCACAAACGTAAGGAAATGGACAAATCAACTTTCACACACCCAGAACATGAAAAAAGGACGTAGCATTCTGTACATGTACCATTCCTATGGTGGGTTTTTAACTTTAACCTCAGATTGCCTAAGGACTTTTTAATTCTTGACAATTTATAGCGTCTTGAGCACTTGCTGTTTCCTGGATGATGTGTTGAATGGAGTTGAATAAGGACAATGATGATAGCTTTGGAATTTGGGTTAGGTTGAATTTGTCATTCACTTGTGCTTTGTAGAGGATGCATTATTTGCTGTGAATCAAATACTGGAGTCTGAAGAGTTTAATGCTTTTGTCCTGATCTCAAAAGGTGGCGTTAACATAGTGTTGCTCTGCTGCTGTTGGTACCTTTTTGTTCATAGTTTTACTTAGGAAAATAATTCTGGGATATTTGTCCCACATTTTTAAGCTACTATTACATTTTAAGTTTCAGATTTCAGTCCCAAAGAATAAAATCAACTATATTGTCATGTAGCTTTAACATCTACTTAATTAGAAATGCATAGTTATTTAGTAGAAGCTTTAAGTAGAAAGAGAATGCTTCTATTTTTAATGCCCTCACAGCAGTATCTTAATGTGTTTATATCCAAATATCTATAAATTAGAGAGCTTCCAATGTACTTGTTGATGATAAAATGTTAATCTGTTTCACTTCTTCAGGGAGTTGTTATTCTGAAATACCATTTTTCTTCCTCCTTCCTTTGGCTTACAGCATATGTAAAATTTCTCTTGAAGAAACATCTCGAAGAAACAACTGCATGCCCAACTCATCAGCATCTACTGTTCTTCACCTCTGTGCTTTATATCTTAGTTATTTTGAGTGCCTTGGGATTGAAGTTTGTTCAGATAGGACTGGTAGCTTATTGCTTTACAGATGGAAAAAAGGTCAAGCTGGTTTAACTGACCTTTCTTGTAAGAAAATTACAGCTTTGCATGTTGTCTTTTTGTTATCCTATGTGAATGGATTGGTTCACAGATCAAACATTATCAGGTTCTGTGCTTCCCTTTCCATTTTCATTTGCATTTATATTTAGGCAGGGCTATGGAAGTGTTGAAAAGAATTGTTAAAAGCAATGAAGTAAGCAATTCTTCGGTCTAAGTTTGGGACATTTGCAAGGGAGGAGGCATGCCCTGCTACTTAAAGAACCAGAGCAAGACTCTGGGAAATTTTAATTCAATTCCATCTCCATCTGACTCTTGAGGATGCCACTACCACAAACCACTTCCCCTTTCTCTTTAGCTCTCAAATGGTTTGTGAAAACTTCCTGATTCTCAGTGCTCCAAAACATGAGTTTCTAGCTATCCTTTGTAGTTCATTAATTACTGGATTTTAAAATTATCACCTGACCCTCAACCTATCAGCATAGTTTTGGCATTACTCCAGAATTGAAGATAGCAATGCCTGGAGTGTGGACTAACGTAATTGACAACCACTTGCCTAACATCACACTTGATTCGATCTTTGACAGCAGTGAAAGGATTTAAAACAGCAGTATCAACAACAAATACGGAGAAGCTATTGTTTATCCAAGAGACAGAGAAAGAAATTCCCTAGAAATAATGAAATATTTTCCAAAATTTTTAGCTGTGGTTTCATATTGATTTGGAAGAGAATCAAGCTGAAAAGTAGTCCATTACAAATAAGAAATAACAGTGGGAAAAACCTGCAGAGGTGTATTCCCTCGCTTTTAAGAGTAGAGAGTCGCAGAAAATCCAAAAGCTACAAAAAGTCAGATCTGCCACAACCTCTGGCTACACATCTTTGGGAATTAAACTACAGTTATAGAAATAGGTAATTTCTTTCTAGTATTTTATCACTAATGTAGTCACATCTCTGCTCTCATATGTGGAATATATATTAGATTCATAAAAATGAATAGAAATTTACTATTTCCTGGATTATCTTATTCCAGTTAAATCCTTGATTCATAAGGCAATTGCTGAAGATGAATAGAAGTTCATGAATTGTTCATAAACTGCAAAAATTCAGAAGTTAGAGATGAAAAATGTAAGACACACAACCCTTCATCTGTAGGCCACAAATTCAAGTTGAGGTTTGAGATCAGCAGCGACCAATATCCATTTTCATCTCATCACCTGAAGGCTTTCTGGTAGCATTTGTGAACAGAGTTTGCACCCTCAGTTCCATCTTTACAGAATAAATGGCCACATAAATAATTCACTGGAACTCTGGAACTTGTCAGAAACAAGAAGTTGTGAAATGTGAAGTCTCCTTCATCCATCCAACTGTATCTACAGCACATATGAGCTAATTTCCTAACCTTTCACTGAGCTTTATGTGAAACTAGACATGTAGGAATTCTTTCACATTTTTAATAAAATAAAAGTCCTCAAATATAAATTCTTTCTAATAATACACTCCTCTGGAAAAAACACCTTTCAGGTTTTTCTGTTCTTCATTGGAAAATTATGAGGAAAACATTCTCACTTGGGACCTTTGGCTACGCAACTGTAAAAAGAAAAAAAGAAGCTTCTCCTTAACTGAGTAATTTCTACCTTCTGCTGTTAGACTGGAGTACTGCAAAGTCAGACTCCCTTGAAAGAAACATAGAGGGGGACCGGGGGACATGCCACTATTTATTTTAGGTTTTTCGTGTTTCTTGCATTATGGGTTAGATTAATGGGATTTTTAATGGAATGTGATAATGTGTGGAACCTTAAACATTTAATACTCATGAGAGAGAAGACATGACAATTGATCCCCACCTTTTTCTTGGCAGACAGTGAACAGCATTCTTGAAGCCTGACACTTGAGCCACTTGGTCCGCAGCATTTTGGCTCTAATGACTTTTAGCCTGTGATGCTGTGATAGACAGCTCCTCTCCAGTGTTGTTTGAGATGAGATGCTGAAGGCTGCTGGTGCTTGGATAGAGTCTATTACTAAAAATTAAGCATACATAGACAGTCACTACATTTATTTCTGAAACTAGAGTTTTAAATAAATCAGATTTTTATAAGATTTTATGAAAATATAAATACTTTGCCCGTGCTTAATCTATCAGAAGAATTATCCTGGGAAAGTAACTGAAGGTAATAATTTATTTTTTTGCTTACAAGGTTGATTATACTATCACCTTGAGACCTTAACCAAAATAGATGTAGGATTTGTACTTATGGAGCAGTTTAAACCTGCACAGAACACCACTGGAGAACTGTGTCCAGTGCCCTCTGCTTATCACCATTCACTACACTATGTTGATATTTTTAGATATTAAAAATGACAACTGACTCACTCTTCTACTGCTCGTTTTAGAGCAAGCGAAAATTTAGCCTATGGATAGCCTACTGGTAGCCTACTGACTGTCCAGATGCAGGCAAGTCGGGAAGTAATCCGAGAATTGTCCCCGTGCCAAATGTTTTAATTAAAAAAATAACCCAAACAACACTCTGTACGACACCTGAGCTTACAAAAGGAGTCAACACAAAAACGTACGATATCAGGCAATACTTTATAGCTATGATTATTTCAGCCATACATGTCTTAATAAAGACAGTACATTTTTTTGTAAGAATTGTGTTGAAATAATCAACTAGAAGTGATACTAGTCATACTGCAGCAACACCACGCACTTCAGTAGTGATACACGCTGAATATTTTCTAATATGTATTTACAGCCAGCCAATGAATACAGAAAACATTACATCAATACACAGACAAAAACAATGCTTAATATGGCATTACAAATCACCTCTGCAAACTGCCTTTATGGAAAAAAGGCCACATGTTAATTGCAGAACTGATTTAAATATTGTAACGGATTAAGCAATTATGTTTTTTATAGAATAGAGTCAATAAAAAGAAAAATTTCTCTTTTCCAGTCTCCTACATAAACTTAATTATGAGTTAAGTGTTAATGAACCTATCAGAACTTTACACTGTGAACAAGACAGATTGCAATAGGTTAACAGGCTATTCCTTGAGGAAACAAGTTTTTAAAGCCTGAGATGGAAATAAGAGTTAGGCTTCCAAGGGGCTTGATCCTTTTCAGAATGAGAGTTAGGACCCTAAACCACTTGAAATTCTATAGATTTTCTAGAAAAAAAGTTGCTTGATTAATCTTTAGCAGACTCTGTAAGGTTTTTGACTATGTGTGGGGTCATGACTAATTTTTGTTATTAACCTCATTTGATAGGAAGATAATTTGTTTCTCCATTAACTTTAATCTTTAATCCCTTTAAAATATTTCTAGTGGGTCTCCAATTAATCCATGACCTTTATTTGATTGCAGGGAGACTAACTACAGAGTAAGATAATGCTTTTTTTTTTTTTTTGGGGGGGTGGGGGGGTGGGATTAACATATATTTACAAAGAAGGTTTTCTTGAAAGAGAAACATTTCACAACTTTTGTTTCCCAGGCCTGGAAAAGGGGTGGACTATGATCCCTGTGTAAGGATTCCTATGTAAAATATTCCAGAATCACATAAAACTGGGATTTATATTGTATTCTTAAACCAAACAGTTAAAATCTTTCAGGATAATTGAAATAAAAACCCCAAACTTAAAGGGTAGAAAATATTTTCCTTTTAACTGGTGAGAAATAGATATCTGTAACACGATTCCTCTTCATTTCTTTGTGCAATACTGGGCTTGTAATTCTGTAATAGTACTTGGAAACCTCAATTTAGTGGGAATTTGGTAAATATGGGAACATGCTGGTGTAAACATTTAGTTCAGTTAATAAAACAGATGTAACACATCTGAACTGCATGGCAATGAAAACAAAGACCTTTTGCAAGGACCATTGGTTTTTGCAGCATTTAGGGAGTTTGTGTCAGCTTCATTTTTAGCTCAGCAATAGAACTATTGATTTAATTAGGTAAGAAACAATGAAAAAGGCATGGAAATTTATTTGGGATGTAGAAAGTACACGTTTTTAGTGAGATTTTTCCCCTGAATTGCTCATTAACAGAGCAGTTAATGCTGCCATATAAGTAGCTATATTTCAATTCCTATGTTAACACACAGAAAAAAAATGGAAGACTTCCCATATCTATGAACTGTTATTACTGCTTCCTGCATGTGCAGGAAATCAATAACAGAAAATTTCCCGACCGTATTCTCAAGCCTCTTGTCACAGCTGTGAAGACTAGTAGCACATGGCCTGCTCTCTTCTTGCTCTATGTCTTTCGTAGTTATTTTCCTATGCCCCAAAGTGGTTGCATAAAGCATATGAAACCCGAGGCAGTGTATCCATGTTTTATAAAAGTTTTTTTTAAACCTGACATTGGCATATATGGTTAAAGTGGAAAAGAAAGAGCAAATCAGACCCCAAAACCTTTTCTAATGACTTCTCCTCACTGACACCACCCCTGCAACCTCCCAGCTACCAGACCCTTGCTGTGTAAACCCAATTCAGCAGTGAAGTCTGTTAGGAAACATTTTGTGGACTGATCACACAGGGGTAATTTTTTACATAAATGGTGCAAACTGGCTAAAATGAAGACGGCAAAGTCATTCTTTATAGAAAATTACAGCACTGTGTGCAGCATCCACCATGTTTATCACCCACTCAACCAAAGCTGAGCTTTTGCTGTCACTTACTATGGATAAACAATGCACCTTTGCACTTGCCTGCCTTTTCTCTCTGTCCCACAAGTATAACTGACACAAAACTATGAATGGCATATGGTCCCTCTTTCACCTTTCTGTTGACTAGAACCATACACAGTTGGAGTGACCGTGGCTGGCTATGTGAAGCTAGCCGCTTTCTGTCTGCATTCTGTCCTCAGTCAAGATACTAAAACTGTATTTGACTGCATACCAGCAAAGTAAAATGAATTTCATAACTATTAGCCTTTATCTGTTAGAACTAAAAATCTATGCAAATTCTCCAGTGAGACGTAATTCTTCCACAAGACTGACAAAATCACTCCCCCCTTACCTCTTCCTTGACTTTTCATATTTTAGTGCCTTAAATATAAAATTCTTGCACTCATCCTCTGTTTCTTCCTGCTGTCTTTCTTTTATCTACATATTTCCTCATTTCTCTGTTTCATAATAGTAGTTTTATTTCCTTGTGTTCTACTCTATTTTACATCTTTCTTTTCACTGGACGACCTCTTATGAATCAAGTGCCAAGAGTGAAAGCCCCACCATTTTAGCACTCCTGAGTAGCAAAGGGGACAGGAAGTTTTGAAGAGGTCTGATGATTTATGTATTTTCATTGAGCATTCTTCACCTTCTTTAAAGTGCCAGAAAATAATGAAGTGATGAAAAGTTTATGAAACAGGATGTGAAAGGCCATGCGTCAAGACATTGTACTATAGTAATCCACCCACAAATCCCATTTGTATTCCATTTATGATCAAAGTATTCAAAGGTTTTTAACAAAAGGATCACAGTAGTAGAAGACTGGACTTTATTACAGTAAATAAATGAGAAACTTTGACACTAATAACATGTTAGCATATTTTTTGTTATCTTTAGTAGATACTGTTCATTCCTACAGTGTAAAATTATTTAAACATCATGAACCTCATGATTACCATTACTATAAGGAGAATTTTGTTTTCAGAAGCTTTTCCAAACAAGGCTCAGAAGTACCAAAAAGACGTCTAAAGTGGCTTAGTAAGCCTACGTGACAGTCCTGGAGCTGAAGGAGCACACAATCTGTCTGACAAACCTTTGAGGAAGAAGATTAATTCAAGGAACACATGCCATTTGTTCTATAATGTCTACCAGACCTTCACCAAGATAAGCTTGGTTCTTTTCAAGGAGCCACGAGCTTGGCCAATGGGCTCAGCTTTGTCTTGCAATGGGGCTGTTGGAGCTGACTGGAGCTAGTTAGGGTTTTCTTCTTAGCCCTTCTACAGCAGTAGATTGAAAACCACCTTCAATGTGTCAAATTAACAAACAATAAAACCCCCTCAGACACTTGAACAGTAATACAAAAGAGGAATTTACTGTTCTTAATCAAAAGTGCAATTATGTGTAAAACTGAATTTGAGTACTTTTTTTTTGGAAAGCTTTTAATTAGAAAGAAATGGACTACTCATTTGGAAACAGCCAACACAACAAACTTGCAACAAGTATTAAAAGCTACTATTAAACAGTTTCAAATGTTGATCTTTACCTGAAAAATCAGATGAAAAATGCCCAACTATAAAAGAAATGTTCATTCCTAAGGTATTGTTATTCACCACCTTTTTTGCTTCATGAAGTTTGACTCCAGTCTGAGAAGATTCTGCCTATTGTACCTGCTGTGGTAGACCTAGTTCTTACAGCCGTGACTGTGCCCTCATAGCCAGTTTATGTTTTCATAATTTCATCATACTGTCAGAAGATTCCTGTCTCATTTATACAGCTGTAGAAAAATCAAGCCAGAAGAGTTCTGAAAAACCATCAAACTGTAAACCATTCTAAAGTAATAAAAAAGATCACATTATTGACATGCATATACATATATCTGCTCGTTAATAGCTTACAACTCCACTAAGGTACTAAGGTTTACATTCAGGAGATGCAATGAACAAAACCGCTATAAATTAGAAATTTTAAAGGAATCTAAAATTATTTTACTACAGCAAGTTAATAATAGAAAGACTATTCTTTGAAAGTAATAGAGCAGAAAAATAAAGCTAGCTTTTGTCTGAGGTCATATAAACCATCATTTAAAGACTATCAGTGTGTTTTGGTTGTTAGAAGCAGTGACACAAAACTAATTTATGGTGACCAGGCAGAAGGCATCCAGCTGGAGAAAACCTCTCCAATAATCAATGACAAAAGAGTCACCTCAGTTGGGTTTCACTGCAAACTAAGACAGCTTCAGTACACAGTGCTTACCCACTCACTCCTCTCTGCCAAAAAGAGAAAGGTTTGGAAAACTAATTAGCCTGAAATTATATAGTGTCATGGAATACTTGCCTATGGTGCAAGCGCTTCTGATCCAAAGGTAGGCTCGTAATTTACCTAGTAACTACAGGCACATACATTTTTTAGTGTTCTGGGTGAGAATATCACATATACATGCAACAGCTATATTTTTATTTAAAACAAAGATTATATGAAGCTGGGCCAAGCGTTTGGAGAAAAATTAACCATGACAATGTGAAGTGTTTTAGGGTTATAAGTCTGATATTGCACACTTCTGCATTGTATGGCATTCCAGGTGATTCACTAGAATGTCTTCTGTCTTACAGCAGAGTAACACAGGATTTTTAAAAACCTATAGAAGTAAATAGACACCACTGCTTCCGTCTAAAGCTTTCTGCTGCTTTTAATAATCAGTCAGGTGAGAATCATATAAAATAGATAAAAATTGCTTCCAATTTTGAAATCACTAGCTACATAAATACAGCTTTTCTTTTATATGCCAATCTATAAGCCTTTTACACAAAATTCTCAAATTGGTGCAGGCAGGTCCAGCAGAGTGTAGAAACTGAGTACAGTCTATGTTTCAGTTTAGAGTGATCTTCTCTTTTTGAGAGCAGAAAAAAAATCAAACGATGCTTAAAATTAGGGTTTCCCATTTACTGCATTCTGTTAGGTAACAGTTACAATAAAACCAAAGCACCCTCACAGTTTTAATAGCATACTATCAAAAAAAGTGTTTTATACAGAGAAGGACTAAGATCACACCTTCTTCTGATGACACTACAGTAACTTTACCCTTAGTAACAAAATAAAAAAAATAGCATGCATAAATTTGAAAAGCTTAGTGTGCTTTATGGATCCAGCTCATAGTATATGCGTATTGAAAGAAGGCAGGTAGGTCTTGTTTCATTCGTATTTGCTTTAAAAAACAACTTGTGAATGTCAGCAAAAAATATGCTGGAAGAGAATACACATGTAGCTAGTGCCTTCCATGTTATGCTGAAATGACCCCAAAATATCTTTTTGTTTTAGTTAACATCTGTCCTATTAGATTCTCCCAGAGGTTTCAAGAAAGGGTATATCCAGTAAGTTTTTTATGTTTTGGAGAAACTGTATCACTGTATTCCTCCCCTAATAGTTCCATAGTAGTTTAGCTACACATCTCTATGTTTGTAGTACATGTGATAGAGCACGCTTTCAACATCAGTAAGTAATGCTTTTTAATTTCCTTAGGAGGAAAAATCTTCAGTAAAGTCTCTAAGTTATTTCATCTTTTAAAGTAGGGTATGTGTCACAAATAGATCTTGCTATGCAAAAAATAAGTATCATAGATTATAACATTTAGTCCAGAATGAAAATCAAATAATCAACGTAGTGGAATTCCATGAGAAAATTCTGAACCACTCTTTATATCATTAGCTATCTTAAGTGATTATGAAGCTACAATCATTTTAGTACGTGCACTTAGGTGCTACACTTAATTCTTCACTTGGAAGACAGTGATGTCTCTTATTTTGTTGTAGAAAAAATGGACAGAAGTCAAGACCAAAAGAGAATTTGCCATTACAAGCCACACAGAATTCCCTGGTTTCTTACCTTTAACATTTTCCAACAAGAATATAATGCCTTTCATAACCTCTGAAATATGGAATTTTCAATCAGCCTTTCAATTAAAGCTAGTTCACACTGCTATACTGTACCCCTCAAAAAAACCCAAAACAACAAACCAATTTTAAGAAGTTTCAGATAACCTATTACCTTTGAATATAAGCAAAACTAACCAAAATTATAAGATTTCTGAATACTAAAGACAGTTATCTTCTAGCGTACAGTATAGGTGGCAAGCATGATTAAGCAGAATTATTCAGATCAGATTTTTAAGTAATGAATACATTTAAGGAAAATAATTGTTGTTCATCAAAACTGAAAGAAGGGTCAGACTGGTAAAATCCTTCTGGTACTCAGTTCTCATTATCTTCTTCTGCTGGTTAGCTTAATAAAATGAGGCTTGCACCACTTAGTACTTGTCTTGCAAGACTGACACAGAAATTTAGCCATCTATTTCAGTGAATCAAGACTGCTAGATTGCGTTACATGGAAAGAATCTTTACAATGTTGAAGCTATTCTTTTTGGCATCCACCTTCCTGCTGTGACTGCATGATGATGTTTCTAATGGGGGAAAGTATAACTGAAATGAACAACAGGACAACTCACAGGAAAAGGAGGAACAAAGGGACATCCTTGCTCATCTCAGGAGAGTGAAGAAAGCCCAGTTGTTAAGGCCACGTAGATTCCAGTTCTGTAACAGCAACTGCACTTTGTTACCTACAGAAAAGTTCTTGAAGGGGTGGGACACCTCTAGGGGAAGGAGAAACACAAAATTATGCTTTCTCTAAAAGCCTGCACTGTCTTTGACAGTTCCTAGAAGTGATAGATAAGAAAATCTGTGTTATCTGGAGATGCTTTGGTTTGTCTAGTTAGCCAGACCAGGTAAACGGGATTGTTTGGAGAGCAAGAGTCTGATACAGAGAGACTAGGTGAGAGAAGGAGCTGTCTGCTTGAGCTCTGTGCTAACAAATGGAACTTCTCAAAGGAAGACTTACTTCTTTTTTAAGAATCAATTTCTGAGTATTATCTAGTGGTTTCTATGTAGATGGATTAAAGCAGAGCAAAGCCAGGGCACAACCATATCTAAATAACAACATATATTCACAGTCGTTCCCAACTAGTTTGATGAGTAATAGGCCACCCCTTGAATTGTACCACCCAGATCACAGTATAGCTTTCTCTAACACTTGCCACTTAAACTTTCAACAAGGATTTATGAGTCATAGGTTATAAGCTTCCCACTAATTCTCATATAATATGGAACCAGTAACAAATTTTGGTTGGCATCGTTCCACAAATCAATTACATATTTTCACTGAGAAAAAATATATTAAAAAAATAAATTGGAAAAAAGTCTGCAGTGAAAGTGTGAGGAAGTCACCCTTACAGTAATCCTATCACTCCTGTCCCATTTCCACTGATAAAATTCCTACAAATGTATAGGCATGAAGTGCAGCAGAAAATTTTATGCTTGTATAGATGAGATTAATGGACTATTATTTCATTTACAAGATTACTTAGAATTGATTTAATGGCTCCTTTCCTCTGATGGGTTTCAACTTCTGATTAAAGAAGGGCCTTGGCTATAAAACCTATGCCTGAACGTTGCCAAATTTGGGCTGTGTTTTCATAGAGGGTTTTTGTTGAAATCATATTAACATTTTAAGAAAATATTTGCAAGAACAAGCAAATATTTACAAATATCAGTAACATTTTATCCAAAAGCAGGGAAGATAATTGATGACATAATTCTTTCATCATAATCATATGAATTTTCTGACAGTATATTGGCAGAATATAGTCTTCTATACTCTCCTCTATATAGTATATAGGAGAATTTTAGGACATGAGTCAGAAAAAAGACATACAGCAACATATTCACTATGTTAACTTTTCAAAGTTAACACCACATTTTTGCAGTACTCTTCCTTTTTTATTTTTCTTTTGCAATATTACGCTCTGAGGAATGTAGCAGCAAGGAGCCCGGTGCTGATGATGTATCACAGTAGTACATCATCAGAAATGTTGCTTTAACAGTATGGTTTAAGGATAAGGTGCTTTAATGATATATTCCTCAAAGTCATCTCCAGCAAAAATTCCATAGAAGATAATAGCAAATAGACTGCATGTTCTTTACAGGCTTGCTCGTAACACTCCCATACAGCAGTAGTAAAGCAGAGAACATAGTCTTAGAATCTTTAGATAGAATTATACTATACGATAAATAAATACATAGAAAAAAATAACATCTATGTTACTCTAATCTGCCTTCACCCAAATGAATTAACGAATCTTCTCATTATGCACGCACAATTTCAGGTTTATTACTGGTTTTGGAAGATTACATTCTCTGTATATACAGTTTTAAAATTATATATGACTTTAGAGCAAAAACTGGAATAAATGTTTTGTTGACTATTTTAATCTAGAAATAGTGCATAATTGCTAAACAATAGAGAAGAAGAGTGCAATGTAAATGTATTAGTAGAACTACATTCCCACTCTGATGGTAAAGAAAATCACCATAATATCCATCTGCTCCAATCAGGTACTTGGTCATGGCCATTGTCATAATACATATTACTTTTTATAGTACTAAATTATTTTCCTGTATTTTCTATTGCCAAAGCATATTATAAATGCTTGTAAACAGCTGATTAATCTGGTTTTCAGCATACAGTCAGAAATGGTTTTCAAAGTAATACTTGAAAGAAGCCTAAAAAACCAGTTAGAATAATCTCACATAATTATACAGAGTCAAGAGGATATACTAATATAACCCTATATACAGAACTGAACTTTTTACAATCAGTTTGAAGGAAGCCACTTCTAGACAAATATCAAGATTGGGAACAAAACTTGAAATAGAAATGTGTGGGAAATATTTTGTGTTTCACGGTTGAGTTTTGTGCGGGAATTTCACACTTTATCACACTAGTTTCAAACACAAGTTATACCTTAGGATTCTGAACACAGATCTGGTCTGTTAGATAAAAAAAGACTGTTTAGCTATTACTCTGGAGGCTCAGCTGACATTAACAGCCACACACTACCCAACTGCATACCGTAATTAAGTATCTAAGGTGAAACTTGCTTTGCATGTACAAAGGAATATACATTTGATGACTCAGTATGTTCCAGCAATTGAAGCCTGCAAGTTACAAATTCCCTAGTCATCTCACACTTTCAGCTGAATTGCAGGCCTGGAAGATAAGTCATTTTATAAACACATCTAATCGCATTCTGTTCAATATGCCAGGCAAATTGAAGGTAGACAAGTATATTTGGAAGAGGCATATGAAATGAATTTCACATATGAAATCAATCTAACAACCAAAAAAATCATGCATTTGGTGACTCATCTGAATGTCAGAACATCGAGAACCGAGGAAGGGAGAGAGGCTGGAATACCTAACCCGAGAAGTACGTGACACATGAGTACAAACAGCTAAAGAAATGTTCCCATCCCTCTACTCACAGAGGACCAGTAGGAGTGAACCAACAAACAAAAAGAATAAAGCCTCAAGAGTGTAGAAGGATGCTTGGGAAGGGAGAAGAAATAAAAACAGCATATCAAAGTCTTTGTGGAAAAATTTAAAATTTTTCATCATCTCCTGTACTTTCCCCAATTAAAGATAAAAAGACTTACAGTCAAGTGAAAGCAAAAATAGACGAGCAAAGTATTCACTGTATTTCTAAGACAGATACTCTTTGAAATGCAGTGTAATATCCTGATATTAAATAGCATTATGGCTTAGATTCTCATCAGAGGACTGTTCCTGAGATACAGCCTTGCTCTGAGACACTTGCCATCTGTTCCATATAGCGATCACATGTACTGCCTCCTATCATTAAATGGCAAAAATGAACTTTAAAACCAAGTCTACCTAGAAGGACTCCCAGACAAGGAAACAAAATAAATGAAGTCCTCATAGAAAAAAAAAAAAAAAGAAAAAAGAACCTTTACATTGGCCAGACCAATCTGGTTCATAAACGCAACAAGGTAAACACAGATTTTCAAAGATCTAGCCTTACTCTAATTCCAGGGATGTCTAACAATCCTTAGAGTTGAAAAATACTAAAATGCTAAATTTTGACCATTCAGCCCTGAATCCTCCTCCTGTACTCAGAAAAGCTATGTCCTTTAAAAAGGTGAATACTAAATCACACATGTCATTTTCTCAGTCTTTGTTTTGACAGAATTATGAGCCCATTAATGGCAAAGAAAATAAATGAATATAAAAAAGCCTGCAAACTTTTAGCTGAAAACTGTTTTGCTAACAAAGCTGAGCTCTGATTGCACCTTAAGATTACATAAATTTTTTTTTCTGATTTAAAATAAGCAAGACTAAAAATTACATATCAAAGCCAGGAGTGAAAGAATAGTGAACACAATCATGTAGTGGCACAAGTGGAAGACATCCTCAGTTCTTAGATGTGATGCGTTTACCTTATGTGGCTGCCTGATGCCCACCCAGCTGCTCTCTTCCTCCCGCTCTCAACAGCACAGGGACAGAAAATAAGATGGAAAAGCTCACAGATCAAAATTAAGACAGAGAGATTGTTTACCAGTTACTGTCATGGGCAAAACAGACGTGACTTGGGGAAAATGAATTTCATTTACTGCCAATTAAAAATAAAGTTGGATAGTGCGAAACAAAGACAAAAGCTAAAACACCTTCCCACTGCCCACCCTTCTTTTTTTACCAGGCTCAACTTCAGTCCTTCATTCCCTGCTCCTCTATTTCCTCTTCCCTGGAGTGGCCCAGAGCAGATGGGCAATATGGGATTGAAGTCAGTCCATAACAACTCCTCTCTGCTACTCATTTTTACTCACACCGCTCCCCCGCTCCGCCATGGCCTCCCCAGGGGCTGCAGGGGAGCCTCCGCTCTGGCGCCTGCAGCCCCTCCCGCCCTCCTCCCGCCCTCCCCCGGGCGCTCCCAGGGCTGGCTCGCACACTTCTTCCTCACTTCTTACTGCCTGGGAAGCATTTTGCCTTTTCTTAAATATGTTTTCCCAGAGGTGCCACCAGCTTCACTGATGGCCTCAGCTGTCTCCTGCAATGGGGCCATTGTGTTAACTTTCTTCATAGCAGCCTCTGGGTGCTGTGTTTTGGATTTGTGACCAAAACAGTGTTGAAAACACAGGGATGTTTTATTTCTTGCTGAGTAGTGCTTGCACAGCCTGAAGGCCTTACCTGTTTCTCAGGCTGCCCCACCAGTGAGTGGGCGGGGGGCGCATGAGAAGCTGGGAGGGGACAGAGCTGGGACAGCTGACCCCAACTGACCCCAGGGGTATCCCACACCATATGATGACATGCTCAGCAATAAAAGCTGGAGGGAAAGAGAGGGGGGAGAAGGGAGAGAGGGATGATTGGAGTTACTGTGTTTGTCTTCCCAACTAAGCATCATGCATGATGAAGCCCTGCTTTCCTGGAAATGGTGAAACATCTGCCTGCCAATGGGAGGTAGTGAATTAATTCTTTATTTTGCTTTGCTTGTGTGTGCAGGTTTGCTTTATCTGTTAAAGTGTCTGTATCTCAAGCCATGAGTTTTTCTCACTTGTGCCCTTCTGATTCTCTCCCCCATTTCATGTGGGGCAAATGAGTGAGCAGCCAGGTGGGACTTTAGTTGCCAGCTGGAGTCAAACCACCACACCATGTTTCTGGTTCCAAGACTTCTTAAGAGACGGGGATCTAAGATTTTTTCCCCTAGTACCCTGATACTTCCTCTCATCCCATCTATCACATTTTGTATTTTTTCTTATTCACAGACTTATGAAAGGTAGGAAAGTCACCACTATTATTTTATGTGAAGGCTAACTTGCATAGACCTGATCTTCACCATCAATTCATTCACTTTTTTTTTTTTTTAATATTATGAACACAGATTCTTTGCAAAACCATTTATTTTGGCCATTCTTTCTCCTACACTGTGCTGGCATAGAGCTAATGTACTTCCTTCTATCTTTAGCCACGATGGAGCACAGCTTTCTTACATTTAAGGGGACTCTTAGTTGAACCTGGCAGTATTTGAGCATTATCTGATCCTGTACAATAACAGTATTCTCCAGAGGGTCCTTACATTTACTTTATTTGTCCTTTGTACTTATTCAAGCAAACACAAAGGAACCACGGGGCAATGGTGAATTAGGACCTAAATTTTAATTCCTGGTCAAGATCCCTGATTGGTTTTATTCCACTAGAGGCAAGCTCTCAAGACATAAACAGCATTAAAAATGCATGGACTGAACTTAAAATGTAATATAATAAATGAAATGTGATACTCTTACTTAATAGCTTTAGCTATTGAAAGTTCAAAGGCATACTGTATTTCAATTATAAAATGAAACATCATTTTGTTCAAAGGAAAAACATCCGCTGAGATGCAAAATCCCTTTTGGAGACTTTCTTTTACTATTTCACTATTTTTAACCCAAAACTCCAGGGGAAGTACTATCATATATCAAACCAATTTGGTTCACCAAACCAGGTTATCAAGCCAACCTAATTTAATCTCTGTCTGGTGAGGACATTTCCTGGAAAGACTATGCAGCCTCTCATGGTTTACCTTGGTTTACTCTATTAAGTAAAGAAAATTAGTAGAGAGTATTTCTTTATATTTCTAAAATATCTTAATTAAAAATGTTTTAAGAACCCCTCACTAAATATTTAGGAAACTTTTACAATTTAAATGACTTGCTACAGAATGGCTTGATCCAAGACTACTACACACAGAACAAAAAACCCACTTAACTAGACTAACATTCTGTAGAGCCACGAATGCAGCCACAACAGGCATGTGCTGTGGATTTTATTATAGTTACTTTTAAGTCTGTTTTTTTGTATCGTGGGTATAATTCAGTGTTTGTCTATTTTTAATAAACCCTGGCATAAAAGATACAAATACTGATAATCTGTGTAGGGACTATAGTGAGCACAATCTCAGTTTACAGGTTATACAAGCACAGACAGACAAATCACTACAGTAAACAGTCCATATAATGTTGTTTACCTTTTCTTAAATATCTTATCACAGAGGTGCCACGAGCATCGCTGATGGGCTCAGCTTTGGGTAGCGGTGGGTCCATTTCAAAGCTGTCTGAAACTGGCTCTGCTTGACATGGGGGCAGCTCCCAATCTCTTCTCATGGCAGCCATCCCTACAACCCCCCCTCCCTTTCCACTACCAAAATCTTGCCACATTAGCACAATATACATGGATAGCATATAGCAGAGAAAAAAATTACTGAGAAACTTAAAAGACCTCAATGAGGTTAATAAAAAATCTCTTTATCACATAGATGATCTACTACATGTTGCTGTAACCAAATCAGTAGTGCAAAAAGGCAACTTCCACTGCTAGCTTAAATTTTTCAAATAGTAAAGCATTGGAAAGTCAAACATGGCTTTCAGTCATACTTCATACACCAAAAGATCTTAATCAGATTTATTGTAAAAAGAAAAACTAGTGCAAAAAAATGTAAAGTGGCCTAGATGTAAAGGACTGTAGAGTTACCATGAGTCAAAATTGGACAATATGTCAAAAAACCCACTTTTGCTATAAACTCTTCAAGCTGGACTTGATAGAAAGCAAAAATGTCCAGAGGTAGCCAGTGAACTATGCCATGTGTGTACAGACACTTTCTGCTGCTTGTTTCCTCCTACATTGACTCCCCTACCACTAACAAAAAGGGAAAGAGTTTCTCTGAGAGAGGAATGGGGAAGGACCCATCATACATCCTTCCATGAACACTGTCTGGAGAAAGCTGGAAGCATGTCTGTGGGCAGGAGATAGAAGAGGGAAATAGGAAGGGAGTTTGTTCACTACAGCTGTTCCACTTCCTTCATTCATCTTTCATTTTATAAGTGAAGGAAGAAAATGAAAACATAGGAAAGGGAAACTATTTGCTTACTAGGTGGATCTTATAATGTATAATAGAAATATATTTTCTATGACTGTAAGGTTTTTTTAACACGGTGTCACATACATTTAGGTAATAGGTTTTTTAGTGGATATAGCTCTGTATTATTAACATGCACACACCAAAGCAGATATGCACTACAATCAGAGTGTAAAATTTGAGTGGAATGGCTGCCAAAGAACAATTAAAAGCATTTTAGTTGACCACGCTTGCAATTTAAATTCATTTGAAGACATTCCCACTGCATCCTGGGCCACAGAGCAATTCTAACTCCACAGTTTCTCCTGTAGTTGATTATGAACTTCCTTAATCCTGATTTTCCATTCTTTCACTATTTTTTATAAGTGATTTCTTAGGTTTCAAGAAAAAACAACCTCTAGTGATGAAATTTTACTACTTCACTTCTTTCCTATAGCGTAGGATCATTATTCTTCCTTCTCCATTTCAGACAGTTTGGCAGGTGCTCTTACGCCTATCTATGTAAAAAAATTTTTTTAAAATTTTTTTTTTTCTTCTGGTGATTAAACAGGATCCTCCAAAGTGTGTTGAGAGTCTAAACTCCACCATCCAAGAGAGGCCTCAAAAAACCCTGTGGTGTCTCAGTTTGTTGTTAAGATTTGTAGACAGAGACCCATATGAAGAGGAAGCCACGAACCACACCTTCCTTAAGAACAGCCTGCTGTAACACTGAGCACCACAAAGCTCAGTCACATCACTCATAAAGGAAAATTGAATCTTCCATACCCTTGAAATGATAAAATCGCATTTGCCTGCTATATATGATGTTTTGAATATGCCTAAATAACATTTATAGGTGCTTAAGTAATTGTTAAATAAATTGTTAAAGTGAAATAATTGTAAAAAAGTAACAGTATGTTATTGTAGTAAAGTAATTGTAAAAAAGTAAAAACTGTAAATTGATGAAGTAAAATAACAGCAGAATATAACACAATTCTTTAGAAATACAGTTCTCAGAGAATAAGCATTGTTACTAGTGGTAATCAATAACAGCTGAAACCACCAAGGTCAGTTTTTATAGACAAATGACCTGTCTTACTGTCAGGTTATTTTCTAAAAACTTGAATTAGCTTATGATACCTTCACCAAGTCTTTTCTGAAAATACTAAACACATCGTAATATAAGCAAATTACACCTCTATACATTTCAGCTGACCAGCCTGAAGAAATACACTGAGGCAAACAATAGTTTTACAAAGACAATCTGTTTTTCTATGCTTTTAAGAAAAATAATTTAAACTGGATGAACACAGTGCAAAGCAGGTAGTGCTTTAACATGTTTTACTCCAAATGTGGTGATCCTTTGATAAGAGTGATTGATTGTGTCTGAGTAAGTTTGCTTAATATTTGCTGTGGACACTGTTTTGACTGAGGCTCAATCAATCACTTTCAACAGGAAATCAGGGCTAATGCAGTAAAACAATATCTGTTATGCACTCAGTTAATCCATCACAATTCTCTTGTGCAGTGTTGGCGAGTAGTCTTGAGAGTGGATGCTGACTTGAAATGGATCTTTGAGCTTGCTTTTATTCAAAAAAGATTTCTTGTACAACCATTTAAAAAATTTTAAATGTACAGGAACCACATTCTCCACCCCAAGATGAGCTATGTTAGGAAATCTGAAATAGATCAAGTGCAGTGTGCCTTTTAAAGATTTTAAAGTAAAAACCATATATTAAAGTCTATGAGGTTTGATGCTGCCAAATTTAACAGCAAAACTCCAATGGAGTCTGAAAAAGGCTGGATTGTCTATTACCTTAGGTAGACTTAAATTCCCACCATTCACTTTAATATTTTTTCTAACAACTTCTTAAACTCTTTTTGTGATAAAAGTGTCTGTTAAGCTTTAGTGTATTTTAGATGTGAAATAGTCCTATTTCTTTTAGTTCCTCATAGGCCACAGATAAGTTCATATGTACAGGAAAGTACATAAATATTCCAAGCAAGTAGAAATGCATAGAGGATTTGGACATTAAGTTTCAAGGTACCTGTTCATATACTTGACTCAGAAGAACAAAACATTTTTTTTACTGGAAATTAAGCCTTAGAATAGAAAACATATTAAATTTCTCCATATGAAAAACAGGAAACATATCAAATGCAAATTCTTCTCCTAAATTTATAATTTCATTTCTCATATATGAGCATTTAAACTTTAAAAGCAAACAGCAGAAACTTTAAACCCTGAGGAAAAGCATTCATTGCAGACGGAAAGCTACAGAAAAAGCACCGAAATGACAGATATGCTTCTGTAAGGTTCCCCTGAGTTCCTTTTAGTGAACTAGCGTATTATTTTATAATCTGGTTTTGGACAGAAAAAATATCAAATGGCTAGAATTAATAATCTGGTGGTTCTTTGTTACTAAGTGCCTGTCTTTTAAATTAAAACTTTCATGCATAATCATATCATTAGTTCCTTTTCCTCCTCTTCTGCAGAATTCCTGTTATAAAAAGGGAACACTTAAAAATTTGTAATAACGTTAAAATGACAGGTATGTACATCAAAATCCCTATGGTAGTGAGTGATAAGTAACACTAGCCTATGCAGAAGCAGAACACAACTTCACATTCTGGGAAACAGAGTTACACACTGCTTTGACATTGCAAGCAACCGCACTGGCTCAACATAATCTTACTTCTCCAGCACAGGGAGCTCAGCTATTTAAAAAGTTGGGGTTGTCTTGACTAACTGAAAACCACGACAATCACACAGGATCATGAAGAAAACATGCACCTGTTACTTTCATGAATAGTCTTATTGTATATTGTTATGCTACTTATTTATTGACATGATAACTTACATTGTGTATTTAGAACTGAATATTTGGAACAGGTGAATCAATATATAAAGTAGAAGCTTAGACCTGCCAGCTGGAATAATCCCCAGAGGAAGGGGCAACCCCCTATGGAAATCACTAGTTTTTGTCACATGGAAAAGACTGAGCCTAATGACTTAATTTTCCCCTTCTCCAAGTCTTTAGAATTCCTTGCACATATTTTACTTCTTTTGAGACTTCGGGATATGTATGATCATTAAAGGCTTAACTGTCCAAACTCCTCTCTATTTTCAAATTCACATGCCCCTTTCTCATGACCATAATGTAAATAATATCTGTAGTTCTCATTCACTCATATACATTCCCCTAAGAATACCTGTAGCTAGTAATCAATGGGAAACTCAAAATTTCCTTAGTCTTTCATTAGATTTCTCTTTGAAAGACATGAACTTGCAGAGTTCTCACACCTAGTTTTCTTCAGTCACCCTAAAGTGTATCTCAAAACAATGTACAGCCAAAGTTAAGCCTGAGCATTATTGTATGCTGTAGTGATAGAAGCTGCTTGACAATACTTTTTATTTTAGTTTTCTATTGGCTTCTGGATAACATTTTGTCAATAGTCTATCAACTTTAGTGATCCAGACTTTCCAGGAAACAACTTGCTGTTGCGAATGGGTTTGTGTATTCTTTTGCATAAATTGATTGGCTAAACGATACCAATGCCCTTTGGAGCTCAGGAACAGTGACAGACCTGGAGAAGACAACTCTAATGGAGAGTTCAGAAATCTTAAGTATCTTGAGTCCGATACCCATAGAGTCAAACTGGAAACATATTTTTATTTATGTACAACATATTATTAAAAAATCAGTTACTGAACATTGATTGTATAGGAAATTTACATGTTTTACTAGTCCACTGAACAGGCACATGATGAGGATTTGAAATTAAGTTTTTCTTTTGCTGCATTGCTGATATTATCTGTTTTTTACCATTGCTCTATTATTCAAACTTGAGGTGCCATAGGCCGTGCCTTCAATCTTGTTTTAGAGGAGATTTCTTTATGCCAGTAATTGAATGGTAGGCTTTATGTCAACTTACTTGTTTGTCGACACCAAGCACTGTCACTAGCTGTGCCTATAACAATGATTTCTTTTGTGACATGTACGTCACTCTCTCCTCCAGGAATTTGTCCAAGGCTAACAATTCACTTCAAATAGTTATTCTGAAAACCATCAGAATGAAAGTACTTTGATATATTATTACCTTAGGACAAAAATGATGCATTGATTTATCTATGTGTGATTTCCTCCATATCCTTGGTTTCTTTACACATGAGCAGAATTTCACCAGTATCATGAATTTAGAGCTATGGCCATGATAAGGGAACTCAAAAGATGGCAATGGGAAAAGCAGCTTTGCATTCTGTGACATAATTAACATTGTTATTATTATTTAACATTATTGTAGAATATTTAGTTTTGTTTCTTTTTTATTCTATAATTGATATCAATACAGTGCCATCTGTATCTTCCTGCATGCAGAAATGAAGGCACCAAAAGTATATTTACTCCATGTCTTTCATCCTTCATCATAGCATTGGTCAGAATGTAACAGGGCTAAGAGCTCTAATGTTGAAAAGGACCGTTGGTTAGTAAATCACATTTTCACCTCTGACCAAAGTAAACAACTGCCTCAGGTTGTCTACTTTTGTTCTTAGCTTAATATCTGGTCAGTGTTTTCCCGTATTACATGTAATGTGGGCAGACAGGCAGCCTCAGGACAAACTCGTTCAAGGTGGTGATGTAGTCTGAGGCATACAGGTAGATGGAGTTTTACATATTATGCTCAAAAAGCATTTACAGTCTTTCTGTCCTGTGCAATTAAAATAAATTCATGCAAAGCAGTTTTAAACATATATGTTTACATTATAGAATATAATTGTCTTACATATAATAATGCATATATAGATGTTAGATTTTCACTTCAGAGCATTGTAAGAATTACAGGATAGAAGATTACTGCTCATGGAATGTCAAGCTAAGAAGACAACATACCATTAAAATATAAATGCTCCCGTAACCAAGGCAAATGTAGCCCAAGCAAAAGCTAAAGGCTTGAAGAGTGTAGAGTGTTGAGAGAAATGTGAAATTGATATTGTCAGTAAAGATTATTGAAATAGGTATTTTTTTTGCCACTTGAAACAAAGGATGCGAGAGCTTTTTAATTTTAATACCTAGCTTTTCATATATGAATGTAAAATTCATGGATTTACTCATATCAGTATAATAGTTCCTTCGAGCCCCTCTCTCCCCACTCCCACATAGACATACATTATTCAGCATGTTAGAGACCATCTGGAACTTGCTCCTGAAATAGCCCAGGACTTGATGACCTTCCAGATACACTGCAAAAACCATTTGTTTGACAAGGGTTTGGGGGAAGGTTGTGGGTGTGTTGTTTCTGCAAGGATTAAGCAGGCTATTTACAGTTTTGATTAATGCTTGATTTAATTTACTATTTGTATGTGACTGTTTTTGATACTGAGAGGTCAGCCACTTTTACAGTTAAGCTTAATGAATGCTTCCAGTGTTTACTGCTTCAATATAAATATGCACATAAACAATCACTGTCAGCAGACCAGATTAATGTCCATTAAAGGCAATGAGAAGACTCTCATTGCTGAAGGTGGTAGGCTTTTTGTAATAGAGTACCTTTCCTCTTCTGACAGAGCAGCTATATTTACATAGTCAATTGTAATGGCGTGCCTACAGCTCACTGTTACAACAGCTAAATGAACACCAGGTTTAAGTAGCTAAATGTTTGTTTGTACTCATGTGATAAGTGATATACATAAAAAAATATACCTCCTGAAGAGCCATGGCTTGGGTAAGCATCTGGAGAATTAAGTCATAAACATAGTTGCATATAAACAATAACAAAAAACTGCAAAGTGTTCATTCTATCCTTGCTTCCCTTTTCCTTACAACTTTCCATGTTTTAAAGGACAGAATTTAGAAACTGTGTATATCTCTCATGGCAAGGACAAAGTTTTTGAGTGTGGTATGAAAGATGATGAATGATCAATGGTGTGATTAAAAGAGCAGTGTGTGGAGAAGAGGGTATGGTCACAGTGCTGGAATTAGGTTAATGGTGTTGCTTTGGTTATTTATAATAAATGAGTAATTTCAGCATCACGTAGTTTTCATTTACTTTCTGAGAGTAAAACAGTCTGGTCCCTTACGTACCCATAAACAAGGTCAATGGATATGCTACCCAAGTAAATACCCCTATAAGCAAGTATGTTTCAAAGCAACAAATATACTTTTATATATAAGTGTGGTAGAAATTTAGAAAGATATTACATAATTGACTCAAGGCCATCTGTCTATGCAAGCCTGTAAAACAACTACCTGTTTCTTTGGATTAAAGGCAAGTACTTGCATTTATTGGCACAGAGAAATACCCTGCACATCATCCCTTGCATCGAAAATAATTTCTGTAGAGGAGGGGGGAAAAAAAGATTCTATGTGGAACTGGAATGTTTAAACACACCAAAAATGAAGGAATAAATGAAGATTCTATATTTTGCTGAGATGGTTGAAGAACCCATTTGGCAATGCACCTTAGAAACAGCTGACTTTTACTGCACTTCTGCAGAAAGGACTTACCTTCTCAGCACACTGTGCATGTTCCTTTCCACTACCTGAACTACATCTGTAATGAATTACTGAGTTTATATTCAGAAGTCAATGACACTTTATTCCTTCACTACCACATTTGTCCTCAATCACAGTACTTTTTTTTTTAAATTTTTTTGTCTGCTGGAAACTTTCATGACATATTTCTAAAATATGCTCATTTGCTTAAAGGAATGAGTAGACTGAGTGACGGTACATGAATGAATACCATGGTAAAGCTCACCTCATTGTGTCATCTTTCAGCCTTGTCATAGGTAATACCATAAAGTTTTCCATATTTGGAACTTGAATCCCCTACAAGCCAGTCACTACCAGCATAGCTTTTTTTGATTCTGAATTTCCAGTTTAAGTCTCTCAATAACACCGTCAATTCAAGAATTATTTTTATCTGTGTAATGCCATGCAATACCTTGTAAACAGTATACGCCTCCAGCTGTTTAAGTTGCTTATTTTCCCAAAAGGTTACTTATAAAGTGCAGGTCATGAGGATTAAGTCATGTAGCTCCCGTGGAGTACAGGAGGAATTTCACAGTCAAATCCCTGCAAATTTGTTTGGGAAATGCATTAATTTCTAATGAGCCATTAATCACTTTACTGACTTCACATGTACTGAAGTAGCCTGTGACAACAGTTAGGTACAGTATTTGCAATTTCTTAGGCAGAAATAGAAATCACCTTATTTACTTGATTGATAGGGAGATGAACTGGTAGACTCCAAGATTTTCACAACTGACTACCGATACACATGCTTTGCTGTTCACATTCAAACAACTGTCAGGATACGTCATCTTAAAATAGTGCTGTGCTCCCAGTGAAAAAATCAAACTAAAATGTGGCAAGTGAAGCATTAAAAACCCACGGCGTCTTAAGTCACTAGTTAATTTTGAAAACAATGTCCACATGATTTGTTCACACAATTAATTCCAAAAATATCCCTGTTTGGTAAAATGTGTTTTAAACTGAATAATGCAATTTGTGAACCATTTCTGAGCCGTATCCTTTCAAACTGCAGTTGTATTTATTATAAGTATTTTGGCATTCAGCATCACAAAATGCTTATCTAAAGTATATGGCTATTAGTTAGAACTAATGATGTGTACTACAGTAGTTTTCTCTGGTTGAAGAGCAAAGTAGCAAGCACAAGTCATTTAGATACAGTTATACAGGTGAGGCTGCTGCTTTCAAAACAGGTCACTGGCGAAAGTATTAACAACAGCGTCCTGTGAGTACTGAGATACGCAATAGACAATTTGTAAATTGTTCAAGTTCTTATGGTAGAGTTTGGGGTTTTTTTTAGAGTTAAGGAGATTTAACTCTAAAGAGATAGTTATGCATATGCATATGTAAGAGCATATGGAGAGGGAAGGTGAAGGGAACGAGTACTACAATAATGCATTTAGTAAAGTGTTTGGGGTTTTTTTACCAAGAATATTCTTTCATACAGGAAGACATTATTTCTACATCAGCCCAGGTTCACAGCGTAAAATGAGAAATACATTACTATTAGTGCAGGTATTCTCATTTATAAAATAGGTAGTGAAAAATGAATCATAAATATCCTACAGTTTGTGGAAAGTTCCTTGATAACCAGTGAAAACTGTTACATTGTTTTTGGATTGGATAGTTAACTTTCTTCATAGCAGCCTCTGGGTGCTGTGTTTTGGATTTGTGACCAAAACAGTGTTGAAAACACAGGGATGTTTTATTTCTTGCTGAGTAGTGCTTGCACAGCCTGAAGGCCTTACCTGTTTCTCAGGCTGCCCCACCAGTGAGTGGGCGGGGGGCGCACGAGAAGCTGGGAGGGGACAGAGCTGGGACAGCTGACCCCAACTGACCCCAGGGGTATCCCACACCATATGATGACATGCTCAGCAATAAAAGCTGGAGGGAAAGAGAGGGGGGAGAAGGGAGAGAGGGATGATTGGAGTTACTGTGTTTGTCTTCCCAACTAAGCATCATGCATGATGAAGCCCTGCTTTCCTGGAAATGGTGAAACATCTGCCTGCCAATGGGAGGTAGTGAATTAATTCTTTATTTTGCTTTGCTTGTGTGTGCAGGTTTGCTTTATCTGTTAAAGTGTCTGTATCTCAAGCCATGAGTTTTTCTCACTTGTGCCCTTCTGATTCTCTCCCCCATTTCATGTGGGGCAAACGAGCGAGTAGCTGGTGGATGCTTAGCTGAGTACTGGGCCACTGGTTCAATCAGCAATTTTGTTCCCAAAGCCTGGGACCCTACAATGCTGGTAAAGACAGAGGTGAAGAAGGTGTTGAGGACCTCTGCCTTTTCTGCATCATTGGTGATTGATTCTCCTTTTCTGTTTAACAGTGGGCCTATATTTTCCTTCTTTTTCTCCTTATGGCTGACACGTCTGAAGAACCCTTTCTTGTTAGTTTTTATGTCTACAGCCAGTTTCAATTCAAATTGGGCTTTTGCTTTTCTAACTGCCTCTCTGCACACTCTGGCTATGCCCTTGTACTTCTCGGCGGATAATCCTCCACTTCTCCATCTCTGGTATGCTTCCCTTTTGGATTTGAGTAGACCCAGGAGGTCATGATTGAGCCATGGGGGCCTCTTGCTCCGCTTATTTCCCTTTCCTTTGTAGGGGATAAATTGGCTTTGTGTTTCCAATAGAGAGTTCTTGAAGAATTCCCAGCACTCACTAACTCCTTTGTATTCTCTGGAAGCTTGCCATCGAATCCCTCCCAATTTTATATATAAAATATATATATATAAAATATAGATTTTATATAAAGCAATAGTGTTAATGACACTAGCAGCATTTTGTGACTATCAGTTTCTTCTTGAAACTGAAGAATTGGTCAAGATTATGAATGGGTTATCAAATATCAGGGAAAATAACAGCCAAGAAAACCCTCTAAATCTATTTTCAGTTTCATCAAGACAAGGCAAGGTGTTTTACATGCAACAGGCTGCCTACTCTATTCTTCATGGTATTGGGTCAGTTGAAGAAAAAGTATTTTATACCACTTCCTTCGTTTCAAAATTGCAAGCAATACATAATGTGTCTCCCAAAACTTTCTCTCAGTCAAAAAATATTCCCTACACAGTTTGTTCACTGACCTCTGACCGAAGAGTCAGTACAATTTAGAACACTATGGACTTAGCAACAAAATAATGAGGTTTTATTTTTTCCTTTAGAGCTCAGTAAGGAACCATGAAAGGGCAGAATCTGAGGGTAAAGGTGACTTTAGCCATCCCTGGCAGGAGCCAGATGGAAGGGTTGCTACGTTACCCAGCATAGTCTGAATCTGGAAGCAGATCTTTGTCTGAATCCTTGGGGCTAAGAGATGATAAGAGGCTCCATAGTCCTGTGGAGTTAAGCAGCTTGACAATGTGAGCCGGGAGCAAGAAGGGAACTGTTAAAATTCTCAAATCAATTCTCTGGAAATATGGGAAACAGCTCTACATGAGCTGCACAAATGCACTTTTTTGCTGTAAGAAGAGAGAGTTCCAGCACATAGGGAGACTGTGAGAAGGCAGCTTGCTTTCTAAAACAGGTGATTCGAAAGCATTTGATGTTATTAAACATTATTAATCATTCTCTGTGAGAAGTCTAGCTATGCAAGTGTATCAAAATAACTGGGGAGGGAGGGAATATATGCACAACTGACTTAATTGTGAACAAGAAGATGCTCCATCCAAACTAGTTTATAGATGTTAGATAATTTCTAGCACCGCAGATGGGAAATCTAATGTATTATTATAGAAAAAGCAAGAAGCAGAAGTACACTAAGAATTTGAGTACAACCGAAATTTGTGAAAACAGATTTGATGGAGTTTGTTTCAACATGTCAAAGCAATTCCTGATATGTGGGAAAAGATGCAAAAATATACAGGATTTACTGGCATATCACATTGATGGCACTGACTTTGACAGATGCCATTTCTTCAATAGTGGAGCTGGTCTGGGCGTAAATAGAATTCTAAATACCAAGAGAGGAATTTTAAGAAGACAAGGAGACTTGAGCTCTTAATTTAGTTTTACACTTTTCTTTTCATGTCCTTCATATACTCAACTTTCTGAAATTCTCCAAGATGAAGTATTTGGAGTTTATTCTAGCCTACAGAAGATATCTACTTTGGTTTCTAATCAGGCAGGTGCAGATTTAACTCCAAGAAAGTAGGAAAGTTCTGTTCTGCTTGAGCTAGTATCCTGATTACAAAGAGTCCATAAATGCAAAGACAATCAGAGGGAGATTTTTATAGCTTCACCATAACAATTGCTCACAGCCATTTAATATAAATGGCCATAGGCTATACGGCTATACCCTCTTATTTTTCATTAATGGTAACAGGGTAGAGACTGTCAAATTTTTTTATTTTTTAATTTTTTTTTAGGGAAGCAGTTTCCAGTGATGAATCAGCAAGGGTATTCAAGTAAGCAGCAGCTCCATGTGGAGAATTTATTTTACAGAAATTCAGATGTTCAAAAAGCAAAATATTTCATCTGATCAGCTTGACACCTGTTAGCTGGTTGTTAGCATTAAATTTTCTGACATCTTATTCTTTACTGAAAGTTATACAAGTAGACAGCATCATCTCATGACACCAGACTCTATAACATAACTGCTTTCATGTACTGTAAAAATACAATAAAGCACAAAGCTACAGAGCAGAATTGGAGCAAGAAGCATGCTAGTAGGACAGAATATAGTGAAATAATAATAATAATACACTAAAATTTTGAGATTTTTTTCTCTTAGAAAAAGAAGAAAATTCTATTTTCCAAATCACTTTCCACATGAGACTTTTCAATTTCCCAATCAACATTACTGTATGTATTTTTAGTAAAAGACTGAATAGTCTTCTTGAAAAGACTATTAACTACAGCTATAGCTTCTGAATTAAAGGTCATGACAGTTATGAATGAGGTTATGAGCTCTTTTACACTACTACTTGGACTTATGTCTTCAACAGAAGTGGAAAATTAAACCAGAAATAGGATTGCAACATGACAAATGAATGAAACTCTAAACTACAGAAAGCAGGTCTAAGAGGAGGTCATTCGTAAGGCAATGCAATGAATTTGTGATGTTGATGTTTTGACAAGCGAATAGATCACTGAAGGCCAATGCCTAACACTAGCAATGCCATACTTTTTGCAAAGCTTTACCTTAGAAAACAACAACAAAGCTTCCTTCAGAATTTAGACTGAAGAAGTATTTTAAACCAATATCATAGACCTTGTTTTCCCCTGCACATTAAATTCTTCTCTCTATTTTCTGATCCTTCTTGATTCTTCCCTTTCAGCCCCTACAGACTGCATGAATGACACATTTGTCTCTTTCTCTACCCTTCAGTGTTTATGTAGATCGCTTGGCTATCAGCATTATTGGTTTCAAAGTAATGCAGAATTAAGTAGGACTTTGTCGTCATATCAAGAAATCAATGATACACTGAAGGAGTTTTTAATTAGACACTGTGGTCCTGAACTAACCCAGAATTACAAAGATTAAATAATTGCATATGGCATTCTCAATGCGTGGTTCACCATAGTGAAAAGAAGATTATTGACTCAACTGCTAAGTTATGAGAGCTGATGAAGTCTTGCTGAGTGCAGAAATTCTTTTTAGTATAAGAAAAAATGCAGTTTTATGACCCAAATCCTTTGGACTATCTTAATTAAGGACTGCTATGATAAGAAAGAAGTTAAAAGGCTATTTAGTAGGAAGACAGACTCCCATTTAAATGTTGACTTATGAAGTCAGCATTGTCGAGGTTGTTACTGTACTTTGGTCTCTCATTTTCAAAACCATTAACTTCTCCCAGAAAATTTCTATCTACAGGTCTATGAGCAAAACTGTCATATGTCTTCATGACTTAGGAACCTGTAAAATTCAATATCACTTAGACATCTGTTCTACTTGATTAATTTTTTGATTTTTTTCCTTCTCTGCCTAAACATGGATATACAAATTTTAATAAACAACTGTCTTAAGCTTTGCATTCAGATCTTCTATAAATGTAATCTGGCATTAGTCCCCTGATTTTAGTGAAGCCATCTTGCTATACCAACTCAAAAATCTGGCCTTAAGAGCTCATTATATTTAAAAGTATAACTAATTTATCTAGACATTCTTTCAAGAAGATTATTGTTACATTCATTTTAACAATAAAAATGTATGGGGAACATGCTGAGGGAAAAGAGCATGCTTAAATGGTGATAGAGCAAGAACAATAATAATATTCTTAAAACACTATAGAATTAGGTAGCATGTGCATCAAAGTATATGCGGAGGTAAGAATAATGAATGTTTTTGAACAAAGTATATTCATGGTCTTTCATCTTATTTCTTAACATTTAAAACAAAAGTATATGAACTTGTATTTGATAATGCTGTAGTTCATCTGCCAAAATTATGCCACCTGTGCAAAACAAAAAGGAATATTTGTCCCTCAAAGTATGCCATGATAAAAAATATCAACAGAGCACTCTGAGCTTGCTATTTTCAAAAGGTATTCAGACTATATATTAGGAGTTTCAAAATCCCAGCTGGTTTCTCACTAGATTCGTAGATATATAAATTCCTTCACAGAATCACACTTCTGCCAATCCCTTGAGGGAAGCCCTAACAAAAGCTGAGGTTGTCAGGACACATAAACTGTTCCCTTGTTATTCCTGCTCTATCAATCATTTTCAGTTAAGAAAAAGAAGAGCTTTGTCATTGAGATATAGGCCATTCATCAAGGGGGGGGGGGGGGGGGAGAAAAAAGAGAAACCTAGTTCTTACGAGTAAATGTACAGGAAGCAGCAGCAGAAACAAAGATGAATAAAAAGTGCAAGGAACCATACAGCTGAATGCTGGATAAGGGGCAAGCAACATCAATGAGCGTATGAGGTACACATACATTAAAAGATTTATGCTGTGCATATGCTTTGGTTTGAAAATGTTAACACTGGCCTTTAAACTATATATGAAGCACAAGCTTTAAGGCATCTACACAGATGTTGAGGAGCAGTGTGACACAAATCCAACCTCGGACTTGAAACCCCAGGAACAGTAAGTCATTAACTGCAGTGCAGTGCTGCTGGAGCTCAAGTATCTTTTGACATCTGACAATCCGCAGGCACTCACCAAGTTTTCCAAATTATAAACAAAATATCTACTTAACTTGTCCTGCTGCAAATAGCATCCTAATATTTCCTCACAGTATGATTTCCTTTCCATGGCATTACAGTATTGATAATGGAGATACACATAGTTAGTGGATGATGTTAACAGGTTACTTGCTGCTTTGAGATGTTAGAAGGGTATAGGAAAGGGTATTTTTTCCTGAATTAAGATTAACAAACTGAATTCACAAACTGCTGTAAGAAAACTACCTCCCATGGATCAGATTCAACAGTGGCCTTCTATAAGGATTAAGTTTATTTTCTATGTATCAAGAGCAGACGACCAGTATGTTTCTCAGCACTAAGGACACATTGTTTTCTGAGAGAAATTAAAGACATATCTCCACTAAGACTTGGTTCGTTCATCATCTACTTGAGAGACAGACAGAAAGAAAACAGGACTTGATAAGAGCAAAGTATTCAAGACCCTTAGAACTAAATGTACCATTCTGTTTTAATTTTCTTATCTTGCCTGTATTAATCGTTATTTTAGAAGATGCTATGAGCTCATTTTGATATTAATGATTCTTCAGGGCACTTTCTATACTTCAGATCTTATTTTAGTTTAACTTAATTAAAATCTGTTTGAGATTTTCTTCGTGAGACTTATTTAGCCTTTCAATAACAGACTACAGATAATTATATCACTCCTTTCTATTACGTTTGGTGACAGACTAAACAAAGTAAGGTTGTCCAAATTATTGTGTTAAAATAGTTTCTTGACTTATTATTTTATACATTGGACAGGCTTGGTGCCACTAGATAAGATCCTGGTGATACTTTAGGCCCTGCTTCAGAATAATACTTACTCTCACTGAAGTCAATGTATCAGGACACCAGGACTGTAACCATTCATAAAAGAAACACCTCCCCCCACCTTGGATTCAAATGACACCCTCTGTACTTTTACAGAAAAAAAATAAGACAATATCAGCTGTTCTGAGCTCACCTAGAGGCCACAGCTAGGTAGAAAGTTGATCTGCACCTCTTTAAACTCTATCTGTTTAATCGCTTCCTACCATCCTGTCGATACAGTTTGCTTTTGAACTCTGTAAAGTGACTTCTAAATTTGATATAAAGATACTAATTTTTCTGAAATAATGAATAAATAATAAAAAATGTATATATGCACAACTAGATATTTTTATTAACAGTGTGTACACAAAAAAAGCATGGCATATATTCAGAAGTCTAGATTAGGAAAATTCTGTTGCATACAAATAACATGAAATATTAAAATGTATGCTCCATCCTCAGTGATCCAAAGGGAATCAGATCGAAGATCTGACTATGTGTTTTCTAAATTAAAAATTCAAATCAGAACATGTAAAGTAGTTTAAAATAATAATTACATGAATTCCAATTAAGTATTACACAGTAATTACAATGAGTGCTATTAGCAAATTCAAAATACAATTTCAGTTAAAGCTACTATCATGAAACACAGCAACAGACAGGTGCATCCAAACATCAACAAGTGGAAGAGAAATTACAGGTGCTTGTCTGTTAGGGAGAAGTGAAATTAACCCACTTCTCTGTGGTTTATGCTATCTCAGTCAGCTAGAATGTTGCTTTTTATATGCTTTTTCAGTTTTTATAGGCTAAAGGGTTCTTAAAGGATGAACACAGTGCAGATTCAGGAAACAATTTATGACACAAAACCAATTTAGAACCAGAGGAGTATATATGCACTTATCAGTAAAAGAAAATTAGAGTTACCACTCTATAAAGTTTAGCTTTTGTTTCTAGTATCTACACCAGGTGCCTCAGAGAACAATGCAAGTGATGTCCTGATTTTAATATATTAAATCTGGTTTATGAATTCAAGTTTTACATTTAATAAAAAGCAAAAGAAATAGAGCACACTTTAAATTTAGCTATCTGTGCTTGAAAACTTAGCAGTCTGCAGCCATGAACCATGATTACTTGTTATAAAAACTGTCTTTGAAAAATTTAGCATCATTAGAAATATTTATCTTAAAGTAGCTGCAATTTGGGGGGTTATTATTTTGTTTGTTCTGTACCACATGATAAAAGCAAAATATGTAAAACTGAAGTACACAGCAATACATATATTCCGTGTGCACTGTTCATTTTTGTGCAGCATTTAGGACACCCCTGCAATCCAGACTCCACAAGTTTCCAATTGTATTGTGAATAAAGGATTACACATCATCTATCTGCCAGTAAACCCAGATAAACCTCTGGCTAAATGCCCCTCCCCAATATTTTCCCCCCAAACTGCCACACTGATGTACCCAAATTCTGTCTTCTGAATCTTTACTATACAACATTACCTTTCCCCTAAAGCATTCCGCTAAAGTAATCTGAAACTTCCTTTAATTTTGGTCTGGGTAGACTTACTCTACCCCTACACAGTAGGTTTCATTCACTGTTTCAGAATGAATTGTCCTTACAAATTCAGTCAAAACCACATTGTCCTTGTGATGTAACTACAAATACTTCATCATTTCTACAGAACAAAATAGGTAAGTTGAGGTTTCCTTGAAAGATTTCCAATCTGGTCACACTTCCTATTTTCTACAGGAAACATTCTATTCTATATTCTAAAGCTATATTTGTAATTAACTATTTTCAATCCTAATCTTTTTCAGAGATCTGATTCCAAAGTATTCTTTCACTAAGAGCCTTAAGATTTCCAGTGCTACAAATGTGAGGTCCAAATCACAAATCTGCTCAGAGAACTAGAGCCAGATTCAAACATGAACAAAGCCTTGTACATGTGGTGGAATGTGCATCCATTTGGTTTTGCATGTGTGCTCTCTCTCTTTCATAGAGCCAGAACAATTTTGGTAACAATTTTTCCTTTCTTCTTCCTTTCAAATTGCAATGATTTTTTCCCCCAAAAATCTGGTAGGAACTTACAATGTCTAATAATGACAGAAGAGAGAAAAGTGAGAATTTTCACCCCAGCTTTTTCTAGGTTTGGCTTACAAATCTTTACTTCACCTTCTGCCATTCTTCAGGCACATATCCAAATAAACAAGAACGACGTCCCAGAAGGACTTTAGGATGTGCTGAACATTCAATTCCTATGGTAGTTCACAGGAGACATAGTTAGTCTGTGCTTTGAAAAGCAGGCCACAATCACTGGAAGCTAGGTGTTTGACAGCTTGGAGGAATGAAGATTCCAAATGTGGGATGACTGGCTTTGGGGATATTTCAGCTGGAAGATGTTTTTCTGAATCCTAGTTTTCCTATTGCTTCCTCCTTGCACATCCCTGTGAAAAAAACTTTTCAGTGAGTGAGAGTAAACCTAAGGCCTGCCCATATCTTACCAGTTTCTGTTGGCAGATGGAATAGAAAAGCAGTATAGAGTTTTTACACAAGGGGCAGGTCAAAGGAGGCAAGTAGTCCCTAGAAATACGTAACAGTATTCTTTGACTACGTGGTCCAAATCACTAACTACTAACATTAGGCTAATACCTCCACAGATTTTCAACAAAAGCTCAAATCATACTGCAGAAGAATGTTCCAACAGGGGGAAGCCAAACGTATCTGCTTTCCATTTCAACAATTAACATCCATTTTAAAAGTCAGAGCCTCCATACCAGTGGAGCACTGAAAAGCTCAAGGGCCTGTGGTTCAACTGAGTCATCCGATTTTAAAGCACTTTCTAATATTAAGCAAGGTTCACAGCTTTGTAAAAAGTACCTATTAAAAAAGCGAATTTCCACACCCTTGACAGAAGTCCTCTAAATCTGGATTATGTACTAATAATTAAGGTTTCACATTCTGAAGGGTTTTCTCAGGGTTTTTGCCTCTTTCTAGTAAAATAATAGAAAACAGAAAACTCTAACGTTGAGAACAAGCTGAAAGGAACGAGCTGACTTCCACAGTTCTCAGACACACTAAAGAATGGAAGAAAATACACATCATACATGTGGTCAGAAAAGATGCAGCAGGATCTATTTTTGTCTTAACCATAGCTCTTTCCAAAGGAAAAGTAAGCTCTCCGTTAATGACAGATGTACATTCAGCCTTAAAAAACAAGCACTGCATCACTCGTGTCTATTACTTACAGATACCAGGGAGGGCTATCAAGAGATTCTCTTTAAATTCAAGATCCCTCATTAGTCCACACAAAACACTCTGGTCTGGAGCCAGAGCAGGCTTACTTTCTCTATCCTTTCCAGTACGATTCAGAATCCACCTGCTTGTATCTAACAACTACCTCACAAGGATTGCTTTTCTCTTTCTTCCTTCTTTCTTTCCCTTGTGTGCATGTGTGTGTGTGCGTGTATGCATGTGTATGTATCTTTTAAGGCTTCAGACTTCATAATTATATTATGATGAAAATTAATATCTCTTGATACACAGCCCTGGTTGTCCTTAAACTCTTTAAATTGCTTATACTTTGCTACTTCTCCCTTAGGTATGCATAATATTAGAGGCTCAGCCAGAGCACAATTTCACCTCGTATTTCTTGCACTGCAGACTAAGGACAGAAGTTCAAGAAACCTTGATGCTGCTCCCTGTTGTGACTGAGACTAAGCAATAATGATTGTGGAAATATATCACATAACTATTAACACTTCTTCCTCAGAGTCCTAACTTAAGCCAGACCTAGGCACTTATCACAAAATAGTAAGTCTACAGAGACTTTCCTTTTCATCATAATCATGTACGTACAATCCCTCTGATGCTCTCTTCTACTCAAACAATTGCTATACATGGCAGCTTACTTCCTCCTACCTGACACCTAACATTTACTACTAAAGAAATCCTTCCTTCTTTATCATGATGGAACTGGAGATAGCTCATGTACTTTCAAGCACTTACAAGTCTGGTTCAGTGGTTCAGCTGACCAGTGCTGCCAGGCTGATGACTTGCATTCAGTTTTACTCTTACAGTGCGCAGAAATTCTGGTCATTCACATGATTCATGTCTAACTGCTCTGGCATCTGTCTCATTATCTGAGACAAGATTAAACGCCAGCAATCCAACTTAGCCAGTGTCTTACTATTCAGTTTAAGTCACAAATACGTTTTCATCGAGAAACATTAACATTTTCCACACATGGGGAAAGCTACTGTCCTACAGAGGAATAGTATCAGCTATTTTATTTTAACTTTATCACTAAGTTAATATATTTTCACTACTCTCTTTAATTTTTCAGTACAGTCATAAGCACCATAAATTTCAATGATTTTCCCACAATAAAATACTGCAGCTAAGTTCTATTTCTTGCCTGTAGCTTCCTGAGGCTTAAGTTGGGTTATTGCTTTTTCCATATTTTCACTTCTTTACATGATGTGCTTTAAGACGGTCCCGTCAAAGCACTTTTCATTTATTTCAAAATTATGATTACTAGAGGATCTGTTTTTATTTTACACTACAGCCCTTCACAAGTGCATATAAACTTTATTATTAATAAAGCTAAACTGATGTGAAGTTATGTGAGCCTGGTGAATGGAAAAGGAGGATGTTAAAACAGGCAGAGAGGATGGAGAAATACGAATGAAAGTATTACTTTCCAAATTTCAAGAAGTCCACAAATTAATTCATTCTCTGTGTGGTCAGTGTTATCTCTATCTCTTGCAATTGTAAGTTAGAGAAATACTGCCTCAAGAAAATTATATTACAGATTCTCATCAATGCTAAAGAAATCAATCCCATATATCTTTTATAGCTTCCTGAAAAATCCTAAAGTATTTATTTATGTTGAGATCTAATTTGTTTTGGTCTTTGGTTTTATGTTGTATAGCATATTGTAGCACAATAAAATTTAAGAATTTTATCTATACAGTTTATGTACACCGGGATAGAACAACAAGTGTACATAATTCACAAATATATACAGTTAGGATGTTCAGAACAAAGATGCAAACACGTTAAAATATTTCTATAAGCCTACACTATTTGAAAGTAATTTAGAAGTTTCTATGAGAAATAATTTTCGTGGGGCAAGTCGAAGTAACATTTACCTGCAATATTATAAACAATGGTCACTTTAAATTTGGTATTTCCACCCTTATTAAACCACTACCAAGGGGAGTCCTGCTGTTAAAATATTATGTGGATTTTTTTAGAGAAATATCATTACCTAATGATTTTAAAAGAACCTAATTTTTCAAAGTGAGAGAGTAACAGAGATGGATTACCTTAAATTGCATAATGTAGCTTGGAGAAGTCAGGCACAACTCTTCTGTGCACCTGAAGAAGTGTGAGAAAGGGGAATGAACACCCTCAGATGAGATTGTTGATTATGACAGAAATACTGAATTACATAGCTGCAAAGCTGCAATCCTGATGTGGAATTTTCACATGCTTACTGAAAAAACTAGAAACATAACTTCTGAGCCCTATTTCAAGAGGTATTTGTGTCTTAACAGTCTACAGAAACTGCAGCCATTCAGAAGCCCCAACACCCACATGATGGTCAGCCACCGGGAGTCATCATGACATTCTTGTACTCTGACCATTCTGGCCTGTTTTAAAAATAAGCAATTTCATTTCACTTTTCATATTTTTCCAAACGTGATGAGACTTCTGCTTTTCCTACTGCCATCAACTTCAGAAGAGCTAGCTGATAGTAGCTCAATAGCTACTAAACCTTTCCTGAAATTCATGTAGGTTAACCCCAGAGCTGTTTCAGTTCAGTCAGCAGTTACGCTAAATCAAAAACATGCATAGGAAAGTAATATTTCCTACCCTTGTGCAGAAAAGAACCTGTATTCGTATTTTATTTTAGAAAAAATTATTCTGAGAGATTTGGTGCCTTATTGTAGCTTCATTACAGAGGAACAAAAAGACACATGTAACTATCTAAAACCCTAAGGGGCTTTCATAGCATGAAGATTGCTGGAACATAGAAATGCTTGAAAGAACTCCTAAAATGGGCATATGCAACTCCAAATTCCTGTTATGGAGAATAAACTGAAGATACGTTTTTCGTTAATTCCATCCTATAGGAATAATGCAAACCAGATGAAACAGAATCAAGAGTTTGGACTCCGATTAATAAAGGTCTAAATCAAAGTTTAAACTAAACACCCATTTTCATCTAAACACTGTTAAATGCCAGTGCATGTTAGAGTGTAGTTATCCTAATTTGCTTTTGTTGTTTCCCATGGAAGCACCATTTTACAACCAGAGTGCATGGAAATATAGTATGACGTACGTGCGGTTACCTGACTTTTGTAGGGTAAGATAGAATTGTCTCTGTGGGTAAGTGCACATGTACATCTTTTCCAGGACTGCTGGATGAATGCAGAGTTGGTAGTCACAAAATGATATGCACATGTGCACGGTATGATTTCCATAGTATGGAAAGATATTGAGAATTGCAAAATATCTACCCTTACAGAAGAAGATAATAATTATGTTTATACAGGTATCAGTATAATAAACTACTGTCTAGGCTAATGAACTACCTACTACTCATAAGTTATGGTGTAGGTATCAACACTTGATCTGCAAAGGAAATAATAATGAGATGCTTCTGCTCTGAATCCTTCTTACCAAGCCATGTCTTATTTCTTCCCCACCATGCTGTCCCACCACACTTTGTGGGACCAAACTTTCTCTCTCACTGTATCATCCTTTTTATATATAACTCCTCACATTCCTCCAATGTACTGTTACTCTTCAGATGAAAAATTGAATGATGAGATCAGCAATGTAGCTGCTTGAGCTGCAGACTTTGTGAAGGCTATACAGCTGTGTGGTAATTTGGCCAGTCTCTCATGAATACAGATAGGAATTCCACAGCCTATTTTACCCTCAAAACTGATGAACCTCTTGTCTTTTTAAGCTCCAGAAAATAACACGTGGCAGCTGAGTCAAACATTCTGAACCACTGGAAACTTCCAATCCTTCTAAGTCATTCTTGCATGAAAAGTGTTAAATGTACTGTTTCAAATCATGTTAAATCACATAACCACAGCACTTAAGTAGCAACAAGAGCAGGTACCTCAAATATGCTAGTTATCTGCAACATCAGTACAGGAAGAATTTCAAATAAATATATGAAATTGCAATTTTTAAAATATACCAAAGGAAGCTGACCCATAACAGTGTAGAAAAGTAGTTCACTAAATTTACATGTGTATTTACAGTGTTTATGAGTTTCTAAGCCTGAGTAAATAAGCTAACACTTAATAAAAGGAAGCGGTCAGAAAGCTGTCATTATGGCCTACTACAAACTTCAAATTCATTTAGATTTACCAACCCCTCATACCTCAATTCAATGCAAGAGAGTAAAAAATATTTTATAACCTTGTCTTCCATAATGGAATAAATCAACACGCAGCATTTAAGTGATAGAGAAGAAAAATAAGACTGAACATGATATAAGGATATGGAAAGGAACGATACAAAAAAGGTCTGTTTCTGTTTACACTTTCATATGTATAGCCACCAAAGTAGTAATGATCATTTTTCAATAAGAAACAAAAACCTACTATTAATGCTAGCCTTAATTGTATCCAAGATTTAAGTCCTGATTCTACATAATTTATATGAAAGATTTTTTACTGCTGTTTTTTTTTTTTAAGTTAAACTATCAGCCTTCTCTTTAATGAATATCTAGAGAATATCCTTTTGCTGAAAATAAGTTTTGATTTTCTTTTTTCCATAGGTATTTCAAAGTATTAAGTTGCACATCAAAGTGATCTACTGGTATTGTAGAAAGGGAACCTCTAAGTAATTGCATCAAATTGGTTCACAGCACATTTATTGATAAGATGGATGTAAATAATGTTTGTGCATTCAATAATCTTCTTTGGCTATTACTGCATCTGTAGCATAGAATCATGGTTAGAAGAACAGATTCAGTGCTCGACTGTGGATGAAAATGATATGGAGAAGATGAACAATGAAAAAGAATTTTACACTTCTGTATTGAACAGAAAATGGGTAATTTGTAAATTTTACCCTAATGTTTCTTAGTCCTTTTGAATTTTAATCATATAGCATAATAATAATTAATAATCAGAAAAAATAATCATGAACTGAAAGGTCTGGGAGTTCCCAGGCAATGCAGAAATGTTTACTTATAATTCACCAGTTGAATTTGAGTTTGACCAATACAGACTTTCCAGCCTCCACTCAGCTGAGGGCTGATCATTTTGTACAATGATAATTTTCACAGCAACCTGAGGAAAACTGTTCATCTCAGTCATAGCTACCCATAGTTTGAGTAACACAGCTTTCAAGACCATATGGCTAAAATATTAGAAATATTGTGTTGCCCTTTCAGCATGTGCTAGGTTTGAAGTTGTCATCAAGCATCCGCATGGTCTTGAGTGAGAGTTATTGTGTGAGGTCATGTATTTGCTCAGAATTTGCAAAGGCAGTATCCTTACTTTAACAGATTGTCTTGAAAGTCAAGGCTGAGTGAACTTTTTAATTGATATTATTAGAAGGCAAACCTTTTTGGGTTTGTTTTTTTTTTTTTTTTTTTTAGTATTCATAAACATTTCACAAATGTGATATAATTTGGCAAATATTTGCTTGTCAATCAAAACAGGTTTTCATTTAGGAAACAACCAAAAAGAAGCAAGAGGGATGAGGCAGTGGTGCCAACTGTACTATGTGGGGCACTGAAGAAATGGGAAAGCAGGATTAAAATCCTTCTGCTACATAAAGGCAAAGCATCTCCTATCCCAGCTGTTGTCCAAACCATTAGTCTGTGGAATTAACATCCTATACTTCCTCCCTAGCTTTTATTTACTTTTATTAGAAAGTAATTGGAGCAAAGATCAAAAGAACAAAAAACCACACTGATTCCAGAGGACCCTGTATTCTTACAGTGAAGATGCTTCCAATTTGTGCCCTATTTTATACGAAATGGACCAGCTTCAATGCTGGACTCTGCTTTCTAGACAGCACAGAACACTGCTTCCTACAATACCCTATGACTTAATTTTAGCCTCCTATACTTGATATAGTTTCCTGAAAATTGTAAACAAGTTATATAGCTGCCACACGGCCCAGGGTGAGCTGGCCCGGACGCTTTGCTTGGGAGCACATCCGGCTCCTCCTCAGCTTTGAGGGCAGGGAACCTGCTTTACAGTTGCAAGCCTTTAGGTGGAGCAGGAGGCTTCCTCTTGGTGCCAGAAGTCACCAGCTTCCATTTTTCACATTCCCCAGAGGTTGGGCTTACTCTTCCGCTAGGGATGGACTGTGGCTGTGTGTTCCCATTAGTTCCAGTTCTGAGGTCTCAGGGTCTGTGTCTCCTATCTCTCTTAGTATCAGTTTTGCAAACGGGGTTATATAGACCCCAGTGTTAATCAGAGACTATAAATAAGCCAAAGGAAGGCTGTGTAAATAAGTCAGGGCAAGAGAAAACATTTCTGCTTGCCTTGCCCAAGAATAAATTGCAAGTACATAGGTACATACTATTATGGATCAAAACACAGTTGCCTACTGAAAACCTAGTAATCAACATAAAACATGATAGAAAAAAAATATCCTCAGCTGAAGGCAAAAATTGCACAGCAGACATGACAAAACGAGACAACCTTCCTAATATGCATTTTAAAAATTAAGTTTCTGAAAGAGTACATTGGCAGCAGCCATTTACTTTATCTGTGCATTTGGGAGCACATTGAGGAGCAGCTTTTCAATCTGAAGGATCAAATCTGACACAATTCATCAGACAATAACAGTGAAATCAAAAAGACAGTAACTGGAAAATGTAATCCTCCCCTGAAATTTTCTTCAGCTCGCCATCTGCTTCCATTCTATTACATCCCACTGGGGACTCACTGTCTTGCAACATCTCCTCTGGGTAGAATTGCCACAGATGTAACAGGCAGGACAGATAGCTTCGCTGCATGACTCAACCAGCAGGCTTTGGGTGACACAAAACTTAGCCTGCACGTTACCCTCTGACAAAGGAGAAAGCCAAACCACACAAAAACCAGGTAATGACAAGCACTGAACCAGATGCCGAGGCGTTGCACCAAGGCAAAGCACGTGCTTACATAAACCAGCCAGATTTTCCCTTAAGTGAAAACAGCAGGATTGAGCCACCACAGTGGTAAATTTACAAGCATTTAACTGCATGCTTATTTCCTCAGAATATCCTCAAATACAAGCATTCCCTCCAGTTGCCAGAACTATTTTGCTGACACAAAAACACATTGCTGATGCATAAGACTTGTATGTAACTACTTTGACATGATTTTCTTTCTTTGAAGGAAGGCACTCTGAGCCATCTGGAAAGAATAGCAGCCAAGCAGTACCTACTGAAATGCTATTTTCTGCCTTCCGCAGCTCGGGTAAACTAAAATGGCGGAAATTCTATTTTAAAAGACAGACAATCCCTACAGCATAGAGAGAACAAAGGGATGCCAAGACTCTGTCAATTATCCGTGGAGAGTATAGAACATTTCTAGTAATGAAAATGCATTACTAAAGGTTGTTCTTTATAGATTAACTTTTACCCCCTACCTATACTTAAACTTGTGCAATGGATGCTCTATACCTCACAGACATGATAGGTTGGGAAAAAGAATCTGTGTTTTTCTATTAATTTATTCTTGATTCTCTTAAATTCACAGTGCCTGTTCTTTAAACGGTATGTGTAAGTGAACATTTCTGCTTCCAAAGAGAGTCTTTTCAGCAGTAAAAGAGTAAGAAAGGAGCTGTTTAACGTATTCCTCTGAGTTTCAGCTACAGTTAAATTCAGTGTGCCAGAAACATGAATCATAATTTCCCCACCTATTCACTTAAAGCGTATCCTTATAAGCTATGAACAGGTAATCTGAGTAATTCCCAGGTAAAGAACAAAATATTTTTATAAATAAATTTCTTATTATTTAGTGTATTCAACATTTATTCAAGTAACTATCAGATAAGGTGTTCTACCTAAAAACGGCAGACAGGTGTGGGTCCAGTGTAGGTGAAGTCCTTTGCTTTAAAATACCTGGTTTGCTAGAACTCATTCCTCTCTTAAACTCCAGCCCAGCAATGAATACAAGTATGTGCTTACCTTACTCAGCTAAGCAGCTACATTGGTACTGAATGGTCAAGTCGCATTGTTAAAGTCAAATCTGTGCATAACAGTTTCTCCTATTAAGCCATGATCCTTCAGGAAATAACAATTCCTGTCACCGTCATGATAATGTTTAGTAGTGATTTATACAAAAAGAGCAGTCTGCAGTGGTTCTTTCACGCTTCATGTTTGCTGTTAGCAGCATACACTGAGCAGTATCTATAATGGCCTTGCACATCACATCAGCTCCAAATCCTAGAATTTTTTTAACAGTTAATGATGCATTTTAGATTCTGTTAGGAGAAACATTTCTTCACACCTTGCAAACACCAAATAAAATTAAAAATTATTGACAGCAATAATATTTTATATAACGCTGAGGAGTGTTCAAGGAATTAACAAAATTTACATAAAATTTCCCAGTGTCTTTCCTGGTCAAGTTTTTTTATTATTACTTAGGTGAACTCTTATGATCACTTCAAAATACATGAATAAATTTCTAGCCAAGTGAGGGAAAGCAATTCATGTTACTATTCACATTTTAGGATATATTATGTGTTAAAATTCATTTGGTCTTTTATTGAAATGCCAGAACATCCAAATGCTGAAATGCTTGAACCTGATTTTTGTAAAAGGTCATGTTGATTTTTCATGATGAGAAGTTCCTACCTTCCCACTTAGCAAAAATGGGAAATATTCAAAATTTAAAGAAAGTATATGTTACGAGTAACTTTTGATTTACTGAATTATTGTTGTCTCAGACTGGGTAAACTAAACCAGAAAACAAATAGTTCTTTACAACAGCTGGCAAGGATCGTAATGTGCAAGAACAACAGAGAACTCCTGAAACCTTTACAAATCCACTTGAAAACCCCTCTGTCAAAGTCATTTCAGTTTCCTGAAGTCTGGAAGCCTCCAGGGACTTTGGATCCATTAAAAGCCTGTGACAATGCATCAGTTTAGACAGATATGGAATGTATATAGATTCTTTTTCTTTTCTTTTTTTTTTTTTTTATTTAATCTACCCTAAGTTCTGTCTTTAATTTTTTACTAAGTGATTAACATACATCTATTCAGGCTTTCAATTCCTGATATGGTATTACTTTTCTTGTATTGTAATGTAAACTTTAAAATAATAGGAAAGAATCCCACCCAGACTGTTCTAAATACAAAAATGTTTGTTTTATCTGTTATTTTTCTGATCAAAGTATTATTCTGCTTGTGTGATACAAAGCATGATTATATTAAATTGATATGAGAATTATGTTTCTCATTTTGCACATTTTCAGTATGTATTTTCTTCAAAAATTGATGGAAACCGATGCTTTGGGAAACCATTTAAAAATTAGAATACCTCATGAATAAAAGCTTTTCCCATTCACATTCAGAAGCATTTCTTTTAGGAGGACCGTTACCAGGATGATTTGTTTTGGTGTTAGAATGTCCATTTTAACATAAGAACAAACTTGCCTCTTGGAATTTTAAAACATCCTGCCACAGCATTATTTTTTGCCTTTCAAAATCCGCTGTGCTCTGTTCCCTCCCTCCCCCATCTCCCCACCATTGCTGTGTTGTAAATCAATATGCCATTTGGCTCACAGCACCGCTCCTTCAGACAGGTTTGATAAAGACAATGGCTAAATTAAGCTTTGTGCTTGCTGTTATTTTCAAGGGCTACCACAGAACACTGTCCTGAGGATGTGTGCTATCTCCAGGGCCAGGAATGGGGAAATATCTGGAATGTGGAATATCTAGAATGTAAGTTATGCCTTGGCACAAATGGTTAAATTCTAGTATCAGTGGGAGCCAAACCAGAAAGGAACACCAGTCTGCAGCAGCAGAGACCCCATGAATCCTTGTGACTTACGTATGAACATACCTTCGAAAAATCTACCACCCGAGGATGGAAAGATTACTGGATCTGTTATGGCAATGCATGCTGTCAGGGTCTTGAAATTTAGTTGTTTATAGCATTGCTTTATAATCATTTTAGTAGCAGATTTCTGGTACCACATCATTATCTTATGTAAATTTCTATTTTAATGAGCCCTACCTTTCCTGAGAAGGACTTCTGGATCGGGCCAGTAACTGACAGCTACTACACATTTTTATTTTTTGAGTAACTTGTATATTCTATGATACATTAAAGATTACAAGACTACTAATATGATAGTGTTTTCCAGCCTTATTTTTCAGATGTGTTACCAGACATATCGCCTGCTATGGTTGCCAATAACTAGCTTTTAATTAGCTGTTTATGCCAGTTACCAGAAAGGTTCCTGTAGATTGCTGAGCTCAAGAATTCTCATGATATTCAGTAAATGGCAGGTGACCTACTCCAGATCAGTGCATGTATCAATATCCACAGTCCCAGTACTTGATTTTAGAAGAGACCCTTTTACAACTTCCTTCATGCTTGCAATAATAAAAAATAAAGCCCATCATCCTCACTCATTTTTCCCCTTAAAATTCACCTTTGCTGCAATGCCCTCCCCAGTTAATAAAACCTAGGTTGTGGATGTGTTATGATTACAGCCACATCTTATTGTCATCTCTTCTTTTATATTTAGATCCTAAGTTTTATGAGGCAAAGCCTGTGGTTTTGGATTGATTTTATATCATGGCTAGTACACAGGCTTAATTCAAAACTGTGGCTCCTAGGAATTGTCACTAATGACAAAAGTAACAGCTTTAATGAGTATGCATTATCAATAATATCATTATTGTTATTCGCTGATAATTTTCATAGTTTCAAAATCAATGTCAGGCAATTATCTTAAAATATACAGTGGATGCATTATTTTCTAATAGCCCTATAAATGTGTGTCTTGGTTAAACAAAGAGACAAATTCAGCTCCAACTAAGCATGAAATATTCTGTAATGTTTTCATTATGAGGTTACATACTGAGGTTGTTCATCAGATAGACTAAATAGGCAGACAATAAATAAAAATGGAGAGAGAGAAATGTTCAGGACATCAGTGTAAGCTCCACAGAACTTCTAGTTTTCCTTTGCTAATCACTCTTTGCAACCCTTCTGGATTCTTGCACATTGGGAGACCACTGCCTCACTTTGTCAGCAGTACCATGACTATATGGGTCAGGAAAGAGAGCTTCAGCTGCCCAAAGCAGTCTCCAGGTTATCTGTGAGGCTACTGGCTTTTTTCCTCCCTGGGCTGTAGTATCATCAGGGGCTTCATGGCCAAGCCCAGCTTTGATCTGTGGGTTTAATGAAAACTACTTAATGTATTATAACATAAAATCTTATTGTTCTCTAATTATCAGTCTAAGTACAATTAATCAGAGACTCAAGACAGGAAAGCTAGTATAAAATAAATCTTGTCCTTTACCATGTCTGCACTCTCTCCCATGAAAGCCAGCTGGGCTTACAACTTATTTCTTACAGTTAAGTAATGACCATTACAAAAGAGAATTAACATCACTTCTAGGATATATATAAAGGTACATATGGAGCTGTATTCTAGGCAGCATCAGAATGCTTCTTCCTTTGCTTATCATTTTTGCTATGAAAGAAAACCATGAAGATAATATATACAGAGCATTTAAGAGTACGTGTTTCCTCTGAATGTGTTCATTTTGATGATATTCATCATCATTAACCACAAGCTTTGCTTCCTTTTTTTTTAATTTTAGTGAAGAAAGCTTTCTCACCAGCAGTATTTGCACTTCTACAGATTTTGATCCTCCCACTGGTGGGAGCTGTATGTTCTAGCTGGATTCAATGAGTGAATTTAAATTACAGAAATATGTACATAAATATTAATTTCTTTAGGTTTCTTTCACCTCCTTCCCCCTGCAAAAAAGACAAAATACTACAGTCAGTGGATTAAGGCACACTCAGAGCAAGAAGGATGGAAAGAAATCAGATATCAACTTCTCATTCACTAAGCCAGTGCAGTGACCTTGTGTCTTTCAGTGAAAAGGACTCAAGACACGTTAATGCTTCAATCAGCTCCTTCTTTGTAACATCCCGGGGACATAATGTCTAGTTGTATAAATGATGTGTAACCTATGCACTACTCTGGTGCTGATGGAATTTTACTTTCTCTGTATTTATAAGAATTAGGAGCATAGTGAAGCATCCCTGTTAGAAATCAAGGTATCTAACAACTTGGTTTTTAGTGGTTTGTTTTTTTTTAAAATGTAAAATAAGTGAAAACAATTACCCCTTTTTTCTTAATTAACTGCTATTATTTCTAAATCTTTGCAAAGGTGAAAGATTACTGAGATTATTCTGTCATTGGTCTGCCAGAAATTGGAGTCTGCACACTAGTTAAAACAAGTAGGATATAAAATGATGTTTCTGCATATAAAGAATTTAGCATTAAAGTAACATTTATCATCCAATGTGCAACACTGAACATGATAGTATCTCTGGAGGTCATTCTTACCAGCTAGTGACAGCACTCTGAATTTAGAAGTTATTAGACTAAGAATATGGCAATTTTTACACAGTTCTTTAGTGAGTATGTAAAGTGGGCAGATGAAGATAAGGTAGAAATATAGGACACCACTTCCTCTGAGTTCAAGATTGGCGCATCCCCAGGAGGAAGAAGTCAGGCAGAGGAGCCAGAACTGCATGGGTGACCTGCATGCAAAGAGCTTCTAAAGAAACTCAAATAGAAGAAGGAGGTTCACAGTATGTGGAAAAAGGGACTGGCCACTTGGGAGAAATATAAGAATGTTGTCAGGGTGTGCAGAGATGTGACGAGGAAGGCCAAGGCCCACTTGGAACTAAATCTGGCAATGCATGTCAAAGATAACAAGATGGGCTTCTTTAAATACATCAGCAGTAAAAGGAAGACTGGGGATACTGTGGGCCCACTGCTGAACAAAAGGCCCTGGTGACGCAGGACACAGAGAAGGCAGAGTTACTGAAAGCCTTCTTTGCCTCAGTGTTTACTGCTAAAGCTGACCCTCAGGCACCTCAGCCCCCAGAGGTGAGACAGAAAAATCTGGAGAAAGGAGAACTTCCCCTTGCTTGAGAAGGATTGAGTCAGAGATCACCTATGCAAACTGGATCCTCGCAAATCCATGGGCCCCAATGGGATGCACCCATGAGTGCTGACGGAGCTGGTGGATGTCCTTGCTGAGCCACTCTCCATCATCTTTGAAAGGTCATGGAGGACAGGAGACATGCCTGAGGACTGGAGGAAAGCAAATGGCACTCCAATCTTCAAAAATTGCAAGGAGGACCCAGGAAACTATAAGCCAGTCAGCCTCACCTCCATCCCTGGAAAGGTGATGGAACAGTTCATCCTGGAGGTCATCTCCAGGCATGTAGAAGAAAAGAAGGTTATCAGAAACAGTCGACATGGATTCACCAAGGGAAGATGATGCTTGACCAACCTGATAGCCTTCTATGATGGAATGACTGGCTGGGTCGATGAAGGGAGAGCAGTGGATGTCCTCTATCTTGACCTCAGTAAGGCATTTGACACTGTCTCCCATAACATCCTCACAGGCAAGCTAAGGAAGTATGGGTTGGATGAGTAGACAGTGAGATGGACAGAGAACTGGTTCAACAACAGAACTCAGAGGGTCGTCATCAACGGGGCAGAGTCTGGTTGGAGACCCATAACTAACGGTGTTCCCCAGGGGTCTGTACTAGGTTCAGTCCTGTTCAACATATTCATCAATGACCTGGATGATGGGACAGAGTGTAGCCTCAGCAAGTTCGCTGGTAGTACCAAGCTGGGAGGAGCGGCTGATACACCAGAAGGCTGTGCTGCCATCCAGTGAGTCCTGGACAGGCTGGAGAGCTGGGCCGAGGGGAACCTGATGAAATTCAACAAGAGCAAGTGCAAGGTCCTGCACCTGGGGAGGAACAACCCCAGGCACCAGTATAGGTTGGGGGCTGAACTACTGGAAAGTGGCTCTGTTGAGAAGTACCTGGGAGTGCTGGTGGGCAGCAAGCTGACCATAAGCCAGCAATGTGTCCTTGTGGCCAAGAAGGCCAACAGTATCCTGGGGTACATTAAAAGGAGTGTGGCCAGCAGATCAAGAGAGGTTATCCTTCCCCTCCACTCCACTTTAGTGAGGCCACATTTGGAGTACTGTGTCCAGTTTTGGGCCCCCCAGTTCAAGAAGGACAGGGAACTGCTTGAGCAAATCCAGTGGAGAGCTACCAAGATGATCAGGGGACTGGAGCATCTCCCTTATGAGGAAAGGCTGAGAAACTTGGGTTTGTTCAGCCTGGAGAAGACTGAGGCAGGATCTCATCAATACTTATAAATATCTAAAGAGTGGGTGTCAGGATGATGGGACTAGACTCTTTTCAATAGTAGCAAATGACAGGACAAGGGGCAATGGGCACAAACTGGAACACAGGAAGTTCCAGATAAACATGAGGAAAAACTTCTTTACTGTGAGGGTGACAGAGCGGTGGAATGGGCTGTCCAGAGAGGCTGTGGAGTCTCCTCCTCTGGACCTCCTGGATGCGTTCCTGTGCCCCCTGCTCTGGGTGTGCCTGCTCAAGCAGGGGGGTTGGATGAGATGATCTCCAGAGGTCCCTTCCAACCCCTACCATCTTATGATTCTGTGATTAAGCATCACATTTCAAAAAGGACACACTCATTGTCCTGTTTCTCTAGGAAAAGCGATAGACTTCTCTTACCCTTTCTTTGTGGCATTAAATTAATTTGTTACAACTGTAGATTGTCCTTTCATATATACACCCACACCTCTAAACTAAACCTTACTTCAGGAAATACCCAGTTCCACACAAGAAGTGAGCAGTAATTTTTTGATTGATTTAATGAATTTAATTAATGAACGTATATCAACTACTCTTGTATTCTTAGGGAGATCTCTTTCAAAATATCTTCTTGTTGACATAAACTGTATCCACAACCTCAGAAAATTTCCTGAACATTGACTTGAAAATGAAAATGCCCATTTAGAAAAAAAAAATAAAAAATCTCAGCCAGTTCTTCTGGAAGTAACTGATGCACAGTGAAGTTAAATGATTTCACCAAGGAGAAACAGCAGTCAGTTAGTTCCCTTTAGACCATTAATATCACATGTGAGATACACATATCATTTAATGTCTTCAGCTGCAATGGTTCACAAGGGCATATAAGAAGATAACTTAAGGAATGTAGTGGAAAATTTTCATGGAATAAGGAACCTCAACATGATTTTAAAATGAATGGGAACTGTGTGCTCAGCACATACCTTGATCTGTATTTCCCCTATAAGCAGCTGAACAATTAGGAGACATGAAAGCAATATTAATAGCCATTTACTGTCAATGTAGGCTAGAAATCAAAGCACTTTTGAAAATAAAGACAGCTCAAGTAAGCTCTTTCTACTGCTCCTCTACATTTTTGACAGGAGGATACCTGCTATTATCCAGCAACATTGGAAAAGGCTTTTTCTCCCCCTAGCTGTATCAGATTACACTTCTCTATCACTTACTTTCTTCACCCCACTTAGCAATGACTGTTTTTTGGCAAACTTCTGCAATAAAATGGTTTCTCTTTTATGAAGCAAAATAAACAACACATGATGGATTTAATACAACAAATCATCTCCCTCTTCAAATGACTTCCATCGCATTGTCTCCTGATAGAACACGGCAGCTGTGTTTGATGAGCTGGAAGAACGGGTCAATAAAATATATGTATACATGCATGTTGCTTCAGTATCTATTACATATATGTAGACATTAAGGCATTTCATGGTGTTTACCCTACTACAGGATCTCATCACAATGACAGACCACCACAGGTTCCATCAAACAAGATTAAAGATTATTTCCTCACAGAGTACTGCTATTAATTCCTGAGTATTTTAAACTTCTTTTTCAAAACTGTAGTTTGTTCCAGCACAGATGATCAGAGACCATACCAAGGATCTGTTTGCCTCGTTGTGCTGAGTTAATTCTTGAAATAGATGCCCACTGTCTGTTCTGATACTGATTTATCTGCTAGTTCACATGGGAGAGTTAATCTCTCTGAATCAGCTGCTGGTGTACTCTGTACATTTTACTGATGCAAGTAAACATTACAGAAATACAAAACAAGAACAGTGAGAATCTGCTAAAACCATTTGAGAGTTATTCCTAGGGAATACTATAGAATTCGCCTACTACAGTCAAACCAAGGCATTTCTACGTAGTAACAGTTGGTACTAGAACCTACCTCCGAGGATTCATCTGACACTATCCAGCACTTCCAAAACACGGATATTTTTAATTGTACATTTATTCTCAGGCCTTTTCTTAGACCCAGAAACTTTTTTATACCACTGTACTGAAAAAAAGTGCAAGAAAAGCATAATGTTACTGTCTGTCTGTTTAAAGGGCATTTGAACTTAATTAGCCCAATCAAGGAGATTCTCAAAATTGATAGAGAAAATGTGAAATGCTCTCAACCAAGAATACAGAAGGAGAGCACAGCTTAGACTAACAGCTCAGAGTTTCTAATTGCACTCTTAGAAAGTATCCTGGCAATAATGTGCTTAAATTACTACAGCAGGATAATGATCATCAAACTAGTTTGGAGGCATCTGGGACTGTGACTTGAAAGAATCAAGCATTTTGGCACTATTCTTTCACGTTCATGTACACATCTGAAAAAGCTGAGTCGATCCTTTCAAAAGTGAAGTTAATGAATAAAAGTGTAACAGCCAAGAATTTATGAAGCACTAAGAAAAGGATCAGAGCAAATGATTCAAATGCTAACTCTGTAAGAGTAAACGGAATGTGTAATTAGCTGTTGCTTTGCACAGTAACACAGAATCAACCAGCACACCTTTGGATTGGCTTTCAGATAAAAAGCATTCCTGAAATGTTCATAAGAAAGTAAAATTTGTCACATGTTGAATCAAATCGCTGAGTTCTCAAAGCCTAGTGGTCTGTTACCTAAGAAAGATCACTGTCCAAGATTTCAGAGTAAGAGAAGAATCTTTCCCCTACGCCAAGTAAAGCATAAAGACCCAGGTGAAAAAGATGCATTTTTTGCATCTCTATATAGAACAAGTATTGTCAAAAGGGCTCAGAAGGTGCCGGCAGTAAGTATATTAGCAGTCACCTACTTCATTTCCCAATACTATTACAGAAATTATTGTATGGCAATGATCTCACTATATATGGAGCAAATCCTACCAGAACTGTGGGGGTCCACCTAAAGTTCAGACACTGGATAACAAGAGGAAAAGATGGGGAAAAGGCCTCCCTTACATGTTGGAGAGACCACAGTGGGCTGGAGAGGCATACTGCATTGAGTTACACATGACAAAGCACAGTTTTATTCTCTCCAGCTCTGCCTAAGACTTACAATAAGAAATTGAAAATTCTTATTAACTCATTTCTGGAAGAGAGCAAAATCTCCCAGAGATGGTTTTAAATCCCATTGTTTGTGAATAACATCAGGACCCAAACACAGCAGTTTAAAGGAAAGTGAACAGCTTTCAATTTAGATTGCAGTCTATTATGATCCCAGGTTGCTGATGCAGAAACTTCTGTACTGTAGCATCTATGTGGAACTATTGTGGCAAAATATAGTTGGGCTTATTTATGCAGCACATTCATAGCTACCAGCAGGAGAGCACAGGGGGTGCAGGAGGGAGGGTAAAGTCAGCCCTGCCACTCCCGAACAGAACAGCTCATGAGCACTGAGCTTGTACCTCCAAACCTCCAAATGTTCTTTTTACACCCTTAATATCAAGCATGGGATATTAAGAAGGTAGCAAACATAGTCCAAAGAGCAAAAATATTTTAGTCTAATTCAACTTCTATTCTACAAACTGCTAACCAGCTTAAAGAAAACCCAAACAACCCCTCTCGAACACAACATCTTCCATGAGGCTTCATAGAAAGAGGGCAGATTTCCATCACTGTCAGAGAACCAGCAGGGATCTGAGCAATTTGAAAAGCCAGTTTCTCACCTAGAAAGGTGAATAGATTTACCTTGTTCCTTGCATTCTGTTAAGGTAGACTACAGACAATTCTATACAGATATACTAAGTATTTTTTTGTTTGCATGTTTAATTTGTGTCTTGGGTGACATACAGTTCAGAATTGCTTTGAAGTTGTCATAAGAACCTGTAAACTTGCTTTAAAGGGTTTTCTTTTTTTAAATTCCAAGTCCCAGTGAAAGTCAGTTAGGTTTGGGTTTCTAAAGGCAAGCGAGGTTTTCAAACTTTACCGTTTGTCCTTATAATGAATCTAATAAGTTAATCACACACTGGTGGCATTTGCTGCGTTGTTTTACTGTCACAGCTGTAACAATTGTGTGTCTCTGTTTCAGTTTGATTATATAGCACTTGGGAAAGCTTAATGCTGAACAGTTATGATTTAAACTTATATATAAGCAAAAGTTAGACCAGTGGATCTCTATTTTATATACCATTTAGTACCCACGCAAAATTTTCATGTGGATTTTGAGCTGCTTCTTTAGCAGCAATGCAATTTAATCACATTTATGACCTTGGTTTCTGGTTTTAGCTCCAATCAAGGCACTTTCATGGTGTGTAAAGTTCCTCTACCAAGTAACTGAACTGTGCACAACCAGGATGTCCGTCTTGTTGCTCTCCATACGATATTTCATAGGTATAAACTATTTACTATATTTATTTATTATTCCAGAGTTCAGCGCATCCTGTGGTACCAGTATAGTATACAATATTGTCTGATATTGGGAAGATGACAGAACTGCTGGACAATACATATTTTTAATTACCTTAATATTTTTTGTCTATCAGTCAGTAATTCTTGGTAAATTGGAAAACTGAGATTTATCATGCTAAAGGACTGAGGTGAATGTATTTGACACAGAATTTAAACTACCAAATAAAGATAACAAACTAGTTTTAATGAAATAGTGGGGAGGATTATCATGTTAAAGAGTAGCTAGAGTCCTGTTCATGCCTTATTAAGGTAAGGAATTTTCTCAATAACTTTCCTAATTGCAAGCTCCAGCACTTACAGCTCAGTCAATATTCTTAACCTGAATTTCTTCCTCATTCACAAAGGTTTGTAGATCAAAGGTGTGCTGAAAGCCACAGATTTTCAGTGGATATAGAAATACAAATTCGTGGTTTCCAGCTTATTCAGCCAGGTAATGTTTCCTGCTTCAGCCTCTCATCTAATATGGAAGAGGAGTCAGAAGAATACAGCCCATTTTTGTGAAAGGAATGGTAAAGTGTGCTTTGTGTTACATTTAAAACCAGGAAAAAGTGAGCATTGTATTTGATCAGTAAACAGTTAAAAATTAAAATCTCATTTATTGCAATATCCTATAAAAGATTTAAGGTAATCAACATAACAAAATGCTATCAAATCAGAGTACAATTTCCTAATGTATTCTGTTAATTTAATGTTAGCATTGTTACTTTCTTAACGATATTATATTCTAGACCCAGTTTACCAGTGTGTTTCAGTTCTGCATATATATACTTTCAATGCTAAACAGCCAGAGGTGTATACTTAAACAGGTATTTAACTACTTTACTCAGTGATTCTTAACGCACGGCTACCACAGACAGAATAAAATATGCCTGATTAAGAAAACTCTGGAGGGAATCTCAGAATTAGTCTCTTAATGACTCCTGTAATTTAAAAAATGAGATTAAAAAGTTAAAGAAATTATAAAAAATGAACCACCTTACAATGTGTGCTTTTATTGGGTCTTTGATTAAATGAAATTTGAGAAGGGATGACCCATGAATAATTGTCAGTTCATTTTAAAACTTTCACTCTTTCAATCTTGCTATCCAGTCTCCCTGAACTTTTAAAATGCTTAATTAAAAAAATGATCAGACCAAATCTTCAAAATCATTCTTTAGACCTTGAATGCTGAAATAAAGCAAGTTATCAGGCACCTTATTCCACTACTGAAAGAGGAGAAAAAAACACTCAGACAAACAAAAAATCTTTTAAAAGCAGTCTTCTCTTTTGGGAACTGGCACTCATGTTTATAAAGCCAGCCAGCCATGGCTCTAAGCATTTCCATCATGACATACCTGAAATACATAGGTGTGTAGGAACTTGTACACATCCACATTTATTTTCCTACTGTTTTATTTCTTCTTCTCTTAGGTATATCTGTTCTACCCTCTGACCAAAGCTATCAAGCAACTCATAATTCCTCAGCCGTCTGCTCCTTGGAGTGTCTGAATTCCTCCCATATTAGGTGTATTGTCTGTCTCTGAATAACCAAGGATGATTCCCAGGACAATTCTTGTCCTTTTCCCATCACAACTATGTCTCCCCTACTAGGCTGTGCCCAATTTCAACCAAAAATGTATTAATTCCTTCAGTGACTTTCAGGATATATTTTTGTCTCCAGAAAATTATCCTTATACTGTGATGTATGTGACAAGATACATTTTATGAGATGAGATTGAAGCATCACTTTGACACGACTTGATATAAACTACCAAAAAAGAGGACCTCATGATTAATATGAAGATTTGTTCTATTTTCTGTTTAAAGATTCTTTGACTAAGGTTTATAAATTGCTAGAGCTGACTAAATAATTTGCAATGAATAACTTCTCTGATGAAGATAGCTGTGTTTCATACTTATGGTTTGTCAGTGAGCAAATTCTGATTTCCATTAGTGAAATTGTTTTACAAAACTATTCAATGATTTAGTTTTACACATTTCTTTACTCCGATGGCGTGAACAAAAATGGTTTCATCACTGCTCAGTATTTGAACACTGTGGTCAGTAGCTGTGATTAGTCACAAACTGTCTCAGGCTACACTTACTGTCTACTAATACCAAGAAAAATGTTTTCCTATGCTAAGCTGCCATCAGATCAATCCCATAGGGCATAACTGTAGTTATTCTTTTCCTTTGTCAGTGTCAGTTATTGGACATGAGACTTAAAAGTTCATTTCTTGTTAACATTTCTGACAAACTCAGCTACATATATATATTTCTGGAACATAAATGCAAGGAGGAAAAATTCTAGCTGAGCAAAATGGTATTACTACTTTAATATTACATTAATAATTATCTCTAATTATTATTACTTTTATTTCCCATTTTAGTGCATTGGGACTTAAATGCTGACTTAACAGCTCAGGTATCCAGTGGCTATACAGAATTAGAAATGCCAAGCTACCAGTACAGCTGAAGTTCTAGACTATGCTGTGCTAAAATGCTCGGGCAACTTAAGTTAATGAATTTTCCATGAAAGTCAACTGCTTTTATAAAATACAAAAAAAAAAACAAACCCCAAACCCAAACATGTGCAATCTTTCCACAGCTAGAGGATGGCCAGCTTTAATCAATGTTACTTTCAGAGCTCAAGATATATTGTTTATTTAAATATTTCAACTATTTTATTTTGAGATAGCAGTAAATGATGTTTTGCTTATTTTCTTTGTTTACCACTTCTCTTTCTGATTCAGGGTTTTAAGACCAATAAAACTGAACACATTATCTACACAGATGAATGTCTTCTGTTGTCTGTCTCTCTCTCCCCACTCCATAAGAACGTTAACTCTGTTGCCAGGTCAGCTCTGGCAATCTGTTGCCAATTCCCCTACCTCTATGTATTTCCCGATAATAATTTTTAAACAAAAAAAGATAAAATTAATCATAACAACTTTGTGCTGTCACCAGAAAAAACATATTTAAACTACTGCACTGACTTGAAAGTCCAAGAAAGCAAATAGGAAATGATTATTCTCTTATATTTTCAGATTTTGATAGCCTGGCAGGCACACTGATGTTGTAAACATACTCTCCTTTGTAATGCTACCTTTAGCAATGAAATTTAATGACATTTTAAAACTACTTACAAAAGGAGCTTCATTGACAATAAACTCAAAACACTGTCTTTGTAGACTTTATTTTATTGCTGTTTAATTAATTTCTCCTTCAACCTTGATCTAGATAATTCTGTCCCTTGGGAGAAAGATGAGGGGAAATCATTCAGCAGGAAAAAAAACCCTCTACATCTCTGAAAAAAAAACTTTTAATTAAGACCAAAAAACCCCAACCAATCACAAAATGCAAAGTCAAGACAGAGATAAAATGGTGTCATTTGCATTTTCTAGTATTACTTAAAATATCTGCAATCAATGCACAGGTTGCCTGAATGCTAAATTTCTGCAAACTATGCAAAACTTGTTCGACGCTAAGCCTAACAGTGAATTTTAGCTAATGCTTTAGCCACTTTAAATTTCTATTCTTGTGAGAACTAGAGTCCAAAAGTTATGTCAATCTACATACAGATGAACATTCTTGAAGATTTAGGTGGTCAGGAATCTTCCAGTGGGAACTACAGCAGGCTCAGAGAAATTTAAAACAAAGGCTAGATCAGGCCACACTAGATGTCCACATAACTCCATATCACATGGCTAGCAGAAAATGCCCAGGAAAGAGTGCAAGAACAGCGCTAACATTTGGTGGTATTTCCTTGCTATTTGTAGCCTGAGGACTTCCTCACATATCAGTGTCCTGACATTTAACTGACCTTGACAGATTTCTCTTGCATAAATTTGTCCAGTCTCATTTTGAACATATGTAAACTTTATCAACCATAAAATCTGACAGTAAGAAATTCCATGACTGAATTACAGGTTCTGTTAATAACCAGCTCCTTTTGTTTTGAATCTGCTGCATGCTAGTTTAATTTGGTGCATCCTAATTCTTGCACTAGAAGAGACAATGAACTATCCTTCCCTATTAATGCTCTCGATTTCACTCAGGTTTCATAGATCTTTGTCATAGGTTCCCTCTGTCACCTTTTTTTTCTAGGCTGGAGAGTCTTTTCCTTTTTTTTGTTGTTCCTCATGTAGAAGCTCACTGATAACATTGTTTCCCATGCCTAATCTTCATGTAAACTCTACATATATGTCCTAAGTTTAACTAAAGTCAACTGAAGGAGAAAAATGAAGCAAGAGGTTGAAGACCACTAGAGAAAATACAGTATGATTAAGGGTAGCAAGCACAGATTTAGGCAGGGGAGGTTATGCTCAACTAATCTCCTAGAGTTCTTTGAAGATATTACTGCTGTGACAGATAAGAGAAATACTGTGGTTGTAGCACATTTAGTTTTTCAAAAAGCATTTGAAAAAAGTCCACATCAGAGATTAATGGCTAAAAGTCACAGACTAGAAGGAAAAATAGGGCACTGGATACAGAACCAGTAACAGAGCAGGAAAAAGGAGGTGGTAATACCACCTTACAGCATCTTTCCCACTGAAGATATTCGACATTCTTCTCCAGATGTATTACTATAACCACCACTGAAATGCAGCCATTCGTGGAACGCAGCACATTACAACAGATATTACGCATTTGCAGAATCAGCATATAACAGTTTTTACAGGAGACTGCTGATTAGTTTTATCTGTTTGAAATTAGACAAAGAACTATGGCAAGGTAAGCAAACTGTAATTACTCTGGCAAAATAAGCAAAATATACTTACCTGAATGGAACTTAGCAAGGACATTAAGAATACATTTCCGTCTCTTATGTAAATCATCACATATGCGTCAAAAACAAATTTCAAGTAACTAGTCCATCCATTATCAGTACCCAGGTCTGTGAGTTCATGATGTGGCACTACTTCAGACAGTGATCTGACAAATATTTCTTCCAAAGGGCCTCAAAGCAGCCAGCAAAAAATACTACAGATACACCAGCCTTTTGTATTTCTCACACGTTCTAGCATCCTGATACAAAACTATCAAGGCAATGACACTTTTTCCTCCTTTTTGCACAAATGAGGAAAATCTAGCAGTATGACTTAGTTTATGTTACCGTTTGGGATTCTTTTTTATGGCAAGACTGTGTCATATTACACAAATATATGGGTATTTAATGTACCATCCTCAAGCCACTTGGATACTGACATGTAGCAATGGAGAGATAAGTACAACTTATAAGACAAGGAACAAAGAAATATTCCTCTACTGAGTAATATAGATTCAACCCTAATAATATCACACAAGTAGAGGTGTGTAAATTATACAGGAAAAAGTATTTAAAGATCCATTTGAGTTTCCAAGTGAGTTACTTTCAGCCATGTTATACTGTGCTGGATGCTCACTTTCATAAAAAATTAATGTTGTTTTGTTTTGCTACAGAAACATAGTTTGTGAAAAGGAAGTTTTTAAGTTTCATTAGACAGAGGTTTTATTGAAAAAAAAAAAAGGTTTTAAATCTCTACACCAAATATGTTCATGTAGGTTCTTGTGTACCTGACCAATTATGGTCTGGGAAGTCCATACAGCCTTCTAAATCAATCATTGAGTAAATCAAGCTCAAATTTCCAATATTTACAATCAAATTTAAGTAAAACATTTCTCAGAAACATCTGAATAATTAATACACAGTTGAGAGAATCTCAAGCCATTCTGCAAGCTGAAAAAAATTATTTTCCATGAATTATTTATTTGGCTCTGCATACAACTCTTTTCCTTAACCCAAGAGGATTTACTCTTTTTAGGTGATTATCTTCTACTGTGGCTCTGCTACACAGTAGCTTAAGTGATACTCTGTTTATAAGTTTAGATGGGCTTCCAGGAGTAGCTGTACTTCAGCCATTAATATTTAAAAAAAACCACCACCAACAACAAAAAGAAGCAGAGCAAAGAAGGGCAGATGCTTGGACTATTCTATTCCACTACAACCAAGCTGACTGCCATTAGCTGAGATCAGAAAATAAATTGCACCCTACATCCTCTTACTGAAAAGTGAAAAGGTATTTTGACTGAGACACTGGCTCCAAGGCATTCAAAATACAGCATGAGTTCATAAGTGTAGAAAGGACCTTGTTATTTTGCCCTTCAGAACACTTCTGTATATGGATGAAATATCCACTGCAAACCTGCTAGGAAGTTAAATTCCTTCTTTTGTTTGGGTTTTAGTGTTTTTTTGGGGGGAGATTGTTTTTTTGTTTGTGTTGTTTTTTTTTTTTTAATCTGCTGGGCAGCACAGAATTCTTACACTGTAATACTGGTTGTTCCTTGTTAACACAAATTAGCATTCTGTGATTTTAAAACAAAAATCAGATGACGTGATAAAATTTGTTTACTGATTCAGCAGTAACCAATTACTGCTCAGAAACATGAAGATTGAAAAGCAGCACCTTGTGAATATTTGTTCTGGCTTTTTTCTTAACATAACAACTGAAATATATTATCACGTTTTAATTGTATCTCTTTTTTTCCACAGCACACCCTTCCCCCCTTCCCTCCTCTTTAAATGAACTGCTGCTTTATCATCAAATGGAGATGCAACTCTTCTCCAGAAATCTGTGTAACAAAGAAATACTGGAATTTGTGCTGAATGCAGAAAAATAGCAAAAACAAAGATATAAAAGCATCCATGAAGTGCATACATCAAAGTCAAAAGAAATCTTTGTATTCTGCTGGTAATGCTTACAAGGTAAAGTGGCATGCAGATTTCTTATTTAATAAATTCCCACAGAAAATTAGTTTTTCACAGTGGGAAGAATTTCAAGGCTTGCTGCAATGAACAGGCAGGATCTAATCACTGTTCAGGCTTTGTAGATACACCAGGGCTTGCAGATATTTGAATGATCCAATTATTCTGTTGAGGCACAATCACTTTACCTGCATACTAATCAAGTAATGTGCCAACATGAAACAGCTCTGGCTGTTCTGGAAACTCTAGACATATACGGCTCCCTGGTTGACCTTCTGCCAATTACATTCATTTCAATTCTATTAGCTCATCTTTTGCCCAAAGGTGACATATGCACAAATCTATAGGGAAAATTGCCTAAATCAACTTTCCACTACACATGATGCAGAATAGTTGCTCAGCGATGTGAATACAAGGCATTAATTCTAATGCTGGCTGCAATTGTACGCTAAATAGCAATGAATTTTTTAGACAAGAAACCTCTTCAGAAACTGTAAAGTTACATTCTATAAAAAGAAGAGGATTCTGTTTATTAAAGGAAACAATCAATTACTCTGCTGTATACCTAGTGAATGACAACACAAAATGAAGATGCATAGAGCCTTGATAATTTCTGCTATATCAGTATTTAGACTGAATATTGTCTGTTGGGTTTCCCTTTTGAAGGGACTCTTTCACACATGGCAGCTTTATTATGTTCTATTCTGATTCTTTGTGACTATAGATTGCGATATTGGTAAGCTTATAGGATATGTTACCGGTAGAGTTTTGGATCACAGCCAGTAGAGATCTTTTTAACATTACATTTTCCAACTATGTTTCATTACATAACTGTTTATTGTCTACATTTTCTAATAACAGCTTTCTCCTCAAAATAACAAGTAATGGAAACCTTTTAAATATTTGTCAGTATTTATTCCAGATAGTGATCTCAATTTCTAAAAGTCACCAATATTTTGTCAGAACATTTCGTCAGAACATTTCTGATGCTCATAAACCTGGCAAATTAAGCAAAAGCTACAGCATTTTTCAGGCCTAGCTAGCAGTAACACTACCTGGTTTTTATTTCTAGCTTAGAGATATACTGTTTGATTATGCTTTTTTATTCCAGCTGTAATCGTATTTACATCAAGTGCTGGCTCTTTCAATAAATATATGACCTTATGCAATGCTGTACATAAACAGTGAAAGGAGAATAACACAGGACTTCAAGAGGATCAAAAGGCACCACTGTGCCAAGCCATTAACTTTCGAGCTCATCATTAACCAAAGTGACACTGTTAGTAGCTTGATATGATGTGGTACAAACACCTAACAGAGGAACAGCCATATTACCTGTGGTTAATGGGACTTATTCTCAAGTGTTTGTGCCTTTACAGAAAACTCTCTGGTTTATCTTTACTATCTTTTTAAAATTGCCATTACCATTTTAATCTCTCCTAAAAGGCAGGGGCAGCTAGACAGTCCAGCAACACTGCTCATGACTAAGTATGTGCGCAGTGTCACTAGTGACTCTCGGACCACTCCTGTGCCTCTACAATTCCTCACTTCTGGCAAGAAGTTGTTGTGGAAGCTCATCTTTATTACTCCTGCAAAGCTTCACCCAGAGCACCAGGCAAGGCAGCGACATTTTCTTGAGTCTGTAATTATTGTATCAGGAGTTGTTTTAAATACTCCAAGGCACTCTTCAGGAGAACTTTGCTTCGTTAAATGAGACGCACACAAAGCAGACTCGTTTTTGTTTTCCTCCTATTTCATTTTTCATACAAGGAGCTTGTTCAAGGTAGTAAGGGAAAATAGCTCCTCAAGAACAATATTGAGGTGAATTTCTATTGCTTTTTGTCCTGTAAGCTTCTTACAAGGAGAAAAAATAAAATAGATTCTCTGGAAGAATTGAATCTGTAGAATAATAACATGGAAGGAATACAGGAGGAGGACGGATGGTTAAGATGCACATGCTCTCTTAACAACAAAAGAATAAATTGTTTGTTTATTTTTCAAGGCCGTTCATAATATGTGGTTGTTCCCATGATGAGTTTTCCCAAGGAGAATGGAAAATACTCACAACTGGGGAAAAAATGCTTAAGTACTGCATATTTCACAAATAAAAGTTTATTTTCTGAAAAGAAAAAAAGTCTGAAAAAAATCAATACAATTGTTTCTGCAGCTGCAGACTACCATTTAAACAAATAAATAAAATCAGGTATAATTCTGTCACTTCCTTACATAACTACACTTATTATAGCAGACAAGAAAATCTATTCATTACAGAACTCAAGTTATTCCCAGATTTTATAACCATTATTATGAAACACAAAATGTGTTTGACTCTTGTATAGGATTCACAGATAATTTCCAACAGTTCTAGCTGTGATGGCTGTTGAACTAAAGACTAGCTGAACAAGCTATATTCTTAAAGTATCATATCTCTGTCAGAATAATCTACACAAATCTATATGTCAAGTGACTAAAAAGAGGGCAGTGAATTTTATGCATTTTGTCAGTCTGTCCAAATGACCTCATCTTTAAAATATCTACTTAACACTATATCCTCTTATTTTACAGAATAAATTTTCCTTTTATTGCAGAAGAAAACCTATTCACTTGCTGCACCCAAAAATATATTATTATGAACACTCATCTTTTCACTAAGTCTGTATTTTAAATTTCAAAGTAGAATATAGAGAAAGTAATTTCCAGGTGATCTGGAAACAATTAAAAATTATGTGAACATCCTAAATGTATTTCATTACTATTAAAACATGACCATTCATATCTTTTCAGAGTGGACTTGTCCTGTGCTATGGAAAGGAAATAAAACCAGAATATACTTCTGCACAGATTCCTGACTGAACTGAGCAACTGATATGAGGCACAGAGGAATGACCTTGTGTGAGCATCTGACAAAATCTGCACTTCCAAGACAGATCTGAGATTAGGTAGGACTAGAACAAGTTATCCCATATATTTGTTCTGATTTGATGTTTTCTATAAAAACAACTTGTAGAATAATTAACCTTTCAGAAGTTGAAAAAGTAGGTCTGAATAGCTCAACGTGTTACAGGTGAGATTTCAGAGATGCAAACAATCCTACGACAGAACTGAACACACCATGGCCCAGAAATCAGGGCTGATAATAAGGATCACATATTTGTGGATGCTTGAAGTCAGAAGTGAAGAATTTTGTGAGAGAGAACAAGTATATAATTCATTGCTCTGTAAGCAATGCAATAAATCACACTATCTACTTCCCACTAGAAAAAAATGTCCCCTGGCTGTCTTTTGTACCAAGGGTGGCAATGGAAGTGTAGTCTGTAGCCTTGACACTTCACTGAGCGCAGTGATGATGCACAGAGATGTATGGGCAGCACCCTCCTGCTCACAGGATGCTTCTCTGTTGGTTCTAGGTTTAGAAAAGCGAGAAGCTTTAAGGAGGTCTTTACGTTAAAACAAACGGGCACCCACATGTGAATACTCAGTAAACAGTAACATCACAATTTTGCCGATGGGTCAGGGAAAAAGGGAATGTTTCAAAGCATCAGTCAATGAGCCTGCACCGAATGAATCCTAAATCAGGAAGCTATGTCTGCTTGTTGGTTTTCATATCGCTCAGAAAGCAGGAGGGGAGGAACCACTGCCGGAGTTCTGGTCCTAGGCAATACGCAGAGCAGAAGGTGGAATCTGAATTAGTCCTGTTTATTTATATTTTCTAGATCAAATTGTTTAGGTCAAATGCAGAGACAAGCAGGGACATTTACTGTACAAGAACACTTTCCTACCCAGTGCCTGTAGTCATCACTACAGGACAACAGTTCATATATATATATAAATATATATATATTTATATATATATAAAATTTGTCAGTCATATTCTACAACACAAACCAAATCCAAATGGAAGTTAGATTAAGATTATCTATTATTAATTACTGTTATCAAAATATTTATTTTGCACAGCTACCCTGGTCTATTTCTTTTGATGAGCAAAATAGCTAACCTCCAAAATTTCCAGGTAGATTTTACAGTTTTTAGTAGTGAAGATAGTTTAAAAAAATCCAGGCTATTAGTCTTCCATGTGCTGATAATATGACTTCTAACAATTTTGCTGTTAAAAAATAATTTGAGAGATATGTTAAATCATTCAAAATACAAACATATGCCACACAAAATGGTATTGAGCGCAACTGAACCCAAAGTTCCATTGTTTATGTCACTTATCCAAAAACGCCTACAATTGGAGCTCAGGTGCAACAAGAGAGCAAGACTGTTCAGGAATTCAATTCCTGGCTAAAATAAATGCTCTGCAAAGACCTCTTTGATGTACAGGGAGCAGAGGCTCCCAGACAAAGCAGCTACCTTTGGTGTGGTGGGGCTGGATGCTGGGGCACGCAAAATCATTGAGCATGGTGATACTCCAAGTTTTAAAATGACTTGATGTATGTAAGCATTGTTCCTCTGTTTTGTTCAGCAATTGAAAAGCCAGGATTGCCTACTAAATTATGTTACACAAGGCTTGGTTTTCCTTTCTTATCAAATGCCCTGACTTCCCTCAAACTTTATTTACATTAGACCAAAAATAAGCCTGGCTTGGGGCGTTTCAACACTGTTATACATGCAAGATGCTTGGTGACAATTCTTCATTGTTTCTCTGCTCGTTTTACTCTGCCATTTTTCAACTTTACCCATCCAATTGCACATCGTTGCAGAGGAAAGAAAAAGCTGTTTGTTTCCATGACAGAAGTAGGACAATTAGCTGTTCTATGTTAAAATAGCATTTCTAATATTTCTATAGCAACAGAAGTCAATCAATGCTATGACTTAAAATAATATGCAGGCAAAACACGAGAACATGCATTTTAGATACTTTGGATGAACCCTGGGCTCTAAAGCTATAGTTCACAAATAACATTATATTCCTTTGCCCCTGACTGAAGTAACACCACTACCTATGGACTATTCCAAAATTTTCTAGCAAGTATTAAATAGTCAAGGGTGGTTTAAGTGACACTTTGAAAACTACTTTAAATAGTGATCTCTATCTGTACGGTAAACAGACAAGCATGACAGAAAGTAGAGAAAGGAAAAGGAAAGTGTGCCTAGAGATCTATGTAGCCAATAAATATTAAAGATTTCTACCTCACACAACACCATGCAGATGTACCTAAAAAGAACATTGTTGTTATCAGAAGCATAATGGCCAATCAAATATTAATACAGCTTTGTGAAATAAGTACATTGTTAATGCAATACCTTGAAGTATCACTCAGGCTCTATTTTAATTATTCACAAAGTGTTTCATTGGATATCTCATATTAGTTATTTTTAACTTTAAAATTGACAACATTGAAGTGAAAATTCTGTTGTGAATTTTAAATTTAATTCAGAGTAGCTATAGGTTGGTGAAACATTTACTGCATAAAACATTGATCCTTGATTATGAACAATTTAATTTTTGTTGACATAACTTGTTCTATAGTAACAGACATTACAATGGAAGATTAAAAAAAAATACTTTAGTTGCACACTTATTAGTCACTTCCTTCCATGACTGCCTGCTTGGTGTTGGACAATTTCTTGCCATGTCATTGGTAGATTTACCAACATATAGTACAAAACATATCAAACACAAATGTCTAAATACTGTCTGTTATCAGACTGCGTTCAGTGACACAGGAGAGAGAGCCAACAAGTTCCTTCTCCACACAGCATTACAAAGCAGAAAAATGCTAATCAATAATTTTCTACCAGGTTATATTTGTACATTTGTTGTATTTCCTAATATCCAGATTATCTTAGTTATCTTGTCTCTGATTTAGAAGAGTTTCTCTGAAAGATTTCAGGTGGCAGGGATTTTTAGTTTTGTTTGTTTTGTGTTGTTTGGGGTTTTGTTTTTGTCTTGTTTTGTTTTTAAAGAAGGGCTGCAAAGGAGGTTACAGCCTCCAGAATAGAAATTGTTTTCTGGTCCGAGTATAGCAAATATTATATCATTTAACATAATCATGGAGATTGTTTTGGTTTTAAAGTCTCTGCTGAGTACTTTAGGTCCACAGAAGGAAGCATACGCGACCACTGTGGATATATCAGTAATACCCTAGATCTTAAAGAAGGTTAGCCACGCAGTCTGGCTAGGACATAATACCCTGGAAAACACAGACAGCTGAGTACGTGCTATTATTCTGTCTCCTCTAGCCCAGAATTGTTTCCACTGGGAAAGCAATTGCATTAACTGGTAACTTGTTCTGTCTGTAGTGTCTTTTCACTTTCTATAAGCAATTTATAGACATAGTCACTGCACAATAACATGGATACCCATAATGAAAACACTGCTCCTTTCAAGGCTTGAACAAACACTTAGTGGCTTAAGTAGCACTTAAGTCTGATATATCTATTCTCTGTAGCCCTAAATCTCAGTAGCGTGAAGTTATTTAACTACCCTCCCCGAGAAAAGAGTTACACTAAATACCATATAGAAAAGCATGCTAGGTTCTTTAATTTGGACCTGGTATACTGTTATACTGTATGGTAATGTTATTATATGCAGTATAATTTAATTCTAGAACTTTCCCAGAAGATTGCAAATACTATGTTTTTATTTGTTTGCTGAAACATTGGGGGTAATATTTTGTTCATTACTTAATATATAAGTTTACCCCCCAGGTAGAAACAGTATTACCTGATGAATGAAATACAAATTAAAACTTGCTTAGCTTTGATTTTTTTTTTTTTGGTGAATGTCATAGCAATTGCTATTTCGCTCAGTAGCTGCCTGATGCTAATATTTTCAGTCTATACATGGTCTGAATATTGGCATTCATTTTACATGCTGTCACCCATACCACCTGGCACTATTTTAGTGCCCTGATACAGTGATTAAAGCTTTAAACCCTGGAGAAGAACAGATAAGAAGTGAACAGCACAGTCCTAGCACAGATTCTCAAGTGAACATTTCTTGATGAAAAGAAAGACAATAACTATACAAATGTTTTCATAATCATAATCCAAATCCTTATGAGTCACAGTAGAGGAAATTTGCCACACATTCCTGTGAAATATTTATGTCTCTTATCACTTTTCAACCAAATAAGTGGAACCACATTCTGAATCACCAGCTTGCCCAACTGTTATCAGGGAAATTTGAAAGGATGGGTAAAAAACAATTGACAACTGCTTGGCTTATTTAACTTTTCGGAACTACCGATTCCCTCCCAACATTACTCATGCAGCATTTCCACTAGAAGGTTGGATGATTTCTGCTCTCTTTTCCAATCTTTTATGAGCTGCTTCCTTAGTCTAATTAAAGCCGAGAACCCATCTGTCTTCCCCTCTACCTCAGAGAGCTAAGGGAAAGAATCCAGGAAATTCACTCTTCAGGGGCTCCACAGGGATAGCCGGGATCTAAGATCTGGGGATTAAAATCTCAAGCTCTAGATTTCTCAGAGCTAAACAAGTATCTAGTTTTGCAAGTTATGTTATGGCCTGGTCCAAGTCCTACATTTTGGTCTGATAAGCCTAATAGCACACTAATGTATACACAGACATGTAAGGGTGTCATTTCAAGGAAAGCAACTACAATACTACATTCCCTACCTGAGACCGGAGTCTGACTCGACTTCACTTTCATTCAAGGCAGACTCATATATCAGCTGGGGAGCAACAACACAGCCTCATAAAGCAGCAGGTGCCTGCCTGTTGCGAATAGGGTGGAACAGCAGGAGTTTCTAACAGCTTTGCCACTCAGATGATACCAGAATATGGAGTCATACTGGCTCTTGCTCTTTTTGCTTCCCCTTTGTTCCTGCAAATGGGTTGTAATGTTAAATACACAATAGCACAATTAAGAATTCTTATACTTTCTAGGAAAGAACAAAAGATAGCTGCAAACCCGTGCGCTGCTTAGAGCCTACACCCGTCACCAGCAGTAACCCATGTTTGCCTACTCTTACTTTACAACACATAGCATGAAGAACATGAATATAATCATCAGTTTTCGCAGAACCAAACAAAAAGGATTTCAAAATTTCTTCACAATACAGACAAGTTTTACTGTACAGCTTTGGCAGACTGACTTCATAAAATATTATTTTTCCCAGGAAAGTTAGAATAAGCTGTCTGTCTCTGGAAAATACTATGGTCTGTTGCCTGTATCTTTCTCCATAATTGCCCATGTGAAATGCATGCATCTGCACAACTGAGATTGTAAAAGACAAGCAACAAGGGAAGTGTGGACTGTTACCAGCATCTGCCAGAAAAGCCTGCATCATACCAGTAGGGCTATATTATCTCTGCAACATCTTGCCCTCTAAAGGAGAAGGACAGACCTAGGAAAAGGCAAAAACCAGGGCTGGAACTGCAATGGCAATCCATTTGCAGTGCTCCAAGCCTCTCAGTTAGACTGTAGTTGTAGACCTGCTTTGCCATCACCACAGGATGACGAAAATTGAGGCAGGGAGCTACAGCTGCTGCTGGTAGGTGCAGTGAAGTTCTGTCTTGTCTAAAACTGGGATTTTGCTGCCCTCATCAGCTTACAACCCTTGGCAACCTGCTTTACTTGTGCCTAAAGCTGTCCCTCATGGTAAGTTTCCCTGAAGGTGTTGTAGCTCATTTAAAAAATGCAATAAACAGCTGGCTGTGTCTCTAGGAGAGGTGGCCTTACTGCATGACAAAAGTAGTAAAATGAGCTGCTGGCAACTTTATATTCACTAATTAACTTCCTTCTGACAGTCATAGGTTAAATACAAATGTCAACAACAGAAGCCCACGTTGTCCTCAATTTCATCAGTGAAATGGTCAGTGTAAGCTACTGACTTGCAAGATAAATATTTAAAATAAAAATAGGAACGTCAGACCACAGAAATGTGTACTTTGCAAATCCAGTTTAATAAAATCCCCAGGACAGATTTTATAGTGATGATATCCCAGTAGTCTTTCTGTACAATTCTGTATTAAATCAGATCAATATAGGAATTTACTTATAACTGATTTTGGAGATCTAAGCAATACACTATAGAATTAGTTCCCTCTGAACACAATGAAAAGCAGTTACTGCAGGTGAGAATGACAGAAAACTATGATCCTAATTTTACCGCATTGAAACTTCCCTGTCCTTGAAAGAAATAACATGTCTGTATTAAAATTAACAGTATACCTTCACTGGCACAATGAAGTTGTTACAACAATTTCCTAACAGAAAGGCTAAATGTAGTCAATTACACAAAATACATGTTTATGGATGTACCAAGGCTTAAAGAATAGATGTTTGGTACTGATATTGTCATATAGAGGAAATGGGTGATTCTCAGGTCTGATGTGAAGGGAGGATGATCACAAGCTAGGTACTAGCTTGGGATAATGTGACACATGCAAGGGAAAGTCCCTCCTCCTTTCCATTAGAAGTTCCATTAAATGAGATCATAAATATATGCTGCTTTTAACCATGTGCAGAGCACAATACTTTTCTTAGTGTAGAAGAATTATCCCTTATTATACCTCCCATTTTCTAAGACTTACAGTGCTGGAATATTTCAGAGAAAGCTGAACATCTGCCCTCAATGCATCAGTTACTGACACCACACTGACTGGTCTGGATTAACAGGATTCAGATTAACTCATCCCCTGATCCTTCCCTTTGAGAGGGAAATACCTACACATTTACAACACCATCTGCTTCATTCGTTAGAGCTCAAACTCTTCTGCATTCATTAGAAGAGTTTATCTGCAGTCCCAGACAAGTGTTAGAAATGTTCAAAAAGTTCTGTGTGAAAAGCAAATTGGGAAGAGTGATAAATTTGACAGTGGTCAATATATTCAAAAATTTCAGTCAAAATCTGAATGGTGTAAAGATAAAACACATCCTAATCACATACTAAGCCAGAACAGTTTTCACATTACTTTGATCTATTTAGTATTTTACCTTCATGCTTAAAAATTGCCTAGTAACATATTTACCTGGGAAGAGTTATGACCTTTTGGGAAATAATGCTGTTTGTTCTAATTTATCAATTTGAAACAACTCGTTTTACTTTTTTAAGGCAGGAGAATACATATTTTACAATTTTTTAATGAAAAATTATCATTTGACCAAGACAGTTATAAAAGAAAGTATGCAGTTGAAAGTCTCTCTCTGCTATGTGTTTACACAGTAGACTTCAAGACAGTGAACTAAAAACCCAAACTAATTTTGCCCATAGATGATACAAATAAAGTTTCTGAAAACTAAATGAAAAAAAGGAACTCAACAGAACAGATAGTTTTGTTGTGGTCAGTTTCTGTTGTTGTGTCTTTGAAAGGTCTCAGCTTCAAGGTCTGTTTAGTTAATTATTCATATAATTTTGAAGTGTTAAACATGCTTTTTCTTTTCACAAATGTACTCTTTATCTTCCCATCATCATCATCAAAAAAAAAACCAACAAACCCCACTTGTTTCTGTCTTTGACTGCCGCATTCCAAAGTTTTTAATTTTCTGTGAGAACTAAGTGAAGAACCGACCTTGGCTTTTTGATGAGAAGGTAGTGTGATCCCTTCCCATTGCCAGCTCAAGGAAATGTCTTTCAGAGTCATGGAGCAGCTACTGAAAATACTGAATCCCAATTTTTTTAGTCTAGAAAGTATACTATAAAGAGCACACAGAAAGTCTCTGTTACTTGAGAGAGTATTTTTCTTCTACCGCATAAGTAAATCCCACAGACACTCTCCTAAAGAAGCCTTACACTTGTGATTCAGCAATGGAGTTAACGAAGTAGAAGAGGATCACTGGCATACTGTGCTAGCAAGTACAGGGTTATCTGGGCTCCATCATGGATAACCAGAACTTCCTTCACTAGTAGTATAGAAAAGAAGACTGGGTAACCTACTAATAGCGTGAAAAGCTGCCACAGGGATTTATTTATTTTATTAGCCCTCCATTGGTGGAAAAAAAAAAACCAAAACCAAAACCAAAACCAAACAAAAAACCCCAAAAGATCTTGGTCATTCTGACTGCTTGAGGAATTTTACCAAAACAAAATGCTTTTTTTTCTCTTTTATCCCACTGTTCCTACTAGGTGCCTGAGAGACTGTAAACAAGACTAATAATAAAAGGTGAAATAACTTCAATAAAAAGTGGTATTCTATAGTAAAAGGACTGCTGGAGTACTTATTTCTTCCCTCAACCAACACATCATTCTTATTTGGGCCACGATCTCCAGGGAAAACTTTGATTGCAGCGATGATTATTCATCAGGAATAAGTCATTAAAACACCTCACTTGCAAATCTATTTTTATTCTCCAAATGAAGTATGAAATGTTGAAGAAATACCACAAATGAGAATAAGCAGACTGATTTTTAAAGTAATTATTTCTGTATCATTCATTTAAAGTGCCATCATTAACCTGAGCGTGTTGACATTTGCTTTTGTGAACTGCATGACTTTTAACCTGACAGTGTCTTTGTCCACATGCAGCTAAAATCTCTCTGCCTTCAGAAATGACAACCAAAGTGCCACCTAAAGCTAGGCACTCTGACCATATATTTAACTATGTTCTACAGTACGCTAGCTGACAACCGTACAAGCAGAGGAATATTTTTTCCCATGAAGGAAAATATCACCAAATTGAATCACTGTGCTAACATGAGCAAATAAAATTAATTTAGAGGAAGAACACTTAGTGAGATTATCTAATTAAAATTATTCAGACTTGCTTTGCAATATAAATATTTTTGAAGGAGGACACCTGGTAGTACAGTAGATAGTCCATGTGAATTTATTAGCTTTGAGCTTTAACCCTACAACTGTCAGCTGTGATTGGAAAAATTACATTCAAGGTTTTGTAGCAAGAAGTGATTAAGTGCATTTACAAAGTGAGGACATCAGTTCCCAAGCTACCTAACATCAATTAAAGGAGGCCAAATTAAATCGATGTTCTAATTCCACAAAATTAATGGTAACTTTTTTTTAATAGATGTAACAACATTTCCCTGAGGTCCCGTAATAAATTCTTATCACAGCAGCTCATGTAGAAAGTAAATGGTTACCTATCCATGAAAACCCAATGTTTAAAATCAGTTATGGGAATGTTGACAATAAGGTTCCTAGTGGCTTCCATGTTCTTCTTCTGTGTATTTTAAATTTGATTTACTGTTTCAGAGTTCTTTACTTTTAAAGACTAGGAAAACATGAAGGAAAAAACAAACTTGTTTATTGTAGAAATATTCTGGAAATATTCATTATACATATTAGTTCATTTTAAATAGAGCATTCCTCTAAACTCATGGGATCAGGAGCTAATTAAGGTTACTTGTAATTACTTTTTAATCAAAATGCAATCATATGTCTTCACTTTACAACATTTTAGAAAAGCAAAAAGATTTTTTTTTCAGTATTTTTCATTTTTAAAGAATTTGGTTACATAAACCAAATACTTCCAATTTCCACATCATCAGTCCTGCTCAAGAGCATGGACTCTGATGCAAGTCTGGTATATAGATGTCAGTTAGGAGGGTAGAACTAGAGCATAGAGCACATATGGGTGAAATATTGTGAAGTCTGTTATTAGAATATTGCCATTAACTGGATGTGGACAGTTCTATAGCTGAAGTTAGGGTCTTTATGAAAAAAAACCAAGCCACAGGCCATACTCTGCAGGAAAAGACACACATATGAAGACTCACTGCTCAAGAAAGTGAAAATAGAAAATCCAGGAGGTAAAATTCAGCTGACTGTTCAAAGCCTTCTTTCTGTAGTTGGGGCCACAAAGTGGTTAACTGCTTAAAATAAACTCTAATATTACAATTTTCTAGTGTATCATAGAATGGCATAGCAATTTCCACCTTGAAAAACCTTCAAAAAAGTTCAAATACATGTCCACATGAGAACAACTGTACCTACTTTGACGATGAATTCACCCCTTAAATTCAAATTACTACTCTATGAGTCTCCTTTTTAAAAAAAGCATAACTGTTCGAATTGGAAAAAGTACAAAGTGATCATCTGCAAATACAAAAGGAAAATTGGACCATCTTATCCAGAAGATGTCAGAGTGCCCTCTGATAAAATATTTGATGGCATTTCAGCAAAACAGGTATCAATCCACTGACCATATATTCTGTATTAAGACTGGAATTCTTTGTAACTTTTATGACAAAACATGTCCCATCATTCAGCCCAGAATCAAACAAAAAAACCAGAAGTTATTCCAGAACTAAAGAGAATTTTGGACTGGGACACAGTATTCCTTTTCTAACAATTTGACAACTTATTTTTTTTACGGGAAATATGCCAGCACTTTACCAGCCTTTTCAACAAACAGTTTTCATTTCTGAAAGCTTAATGTTTTCTAGTGGAGGATTATACGATCAGAAAAATAAAACCAGAAAATTGCCAGTCCCAGAAAATGGACAAGATAGAGACTAATAGATCAGAGAGATTTTAAATGCAGTTTGCAATCTAGAAGCTAATGTGAAGCCACCTAATATTTATAGCAGAGTATATCTCTGTGAGACTAGCTATGGATGATAAGGAATTAAGTGCCCAATCACCTGTGGGAGAAGAAGCTCAGTTAGTGGCTCATACGGTTGCTAAACTTTCACATTTTCTCTACCATAATGCACATGTAATTACTAGAAGAGACACATTTGACTATCCTTTAATTTGGTATTTAAATTATTCAGCAAAGAGCCATAAACCCAACTTTCTGCCACTTACAGCCACATTCAAAAATACTTGTTACTGCTGTTTTATTCTTGAGTTTTCTGTAACGTCTCTCCTAAAATAATGTACTGAGCAGTAGAGAATCATAATTGAATATATTGTCCATATAACAATGAAGAAAGTATTTATTAAAAGTTTAACAGGGACAGGATTAAATTAATTTGCCTGTTTGGTTTGGCTTTCTGTTAATATTAGTCGAGGCCTTAATCTGCTACTATGATTTGCTTCTGAAAAGTAGGCTTCAAAACTAACATACAAACAGTATTAAGTTGGCTTCTTGGGTTAAGTCAATGCAAGATAAACTAAACTAATGAACGTAATACAGTTCTTAGAACACTGACTTTATAAATTAAGTGCATTCTTGGTGTTGATTTAGAAAGCTGTTTTTAATGCAGGTTTTGTAGTGCTGTATTCATTAAACATCACAGATATTTCTTCCAAGAACATTCTTCTGGTCTCTTGACAATTGGTGGCTTTACCAACACGTAATCATCTATGTTTAAAGGTAGATGCCCTTTTGTTATTTGCCAGAATAAATCATCTAGACCTCAAATACTATGCTCTTTCAATTTCATTTTTTAAAAAATCGTGCTGTATGTGAAGAGGTCTTCAGCTGGGAGCAACTTTGCCTCCCCAGAAAAGTTACAGCATAAACATTCACTGAATCCAGGGCAGGAAAGAAATTCTCTTGTTATGTTTGAAGTCTATCAATGTAAAAGTCTGCAGAAAAAAGTAATTGAGTTTAAAAGATTGAACTTGCTGAGCTTCTCTAGATGATTTGGAATCTATTCTGAATTTCTTCAAATCCTATAGACTACAATATTCATGGTGTCCTTTGGGGATAAAGGGCAGAAGAAAATTATATACAGCAAGGAAGAGTAATATTCAAACCAACTGCTGCAAGTTTTGTTATGGAAACCCTGAAGATGATTTTGAAGACTTTAGCCTAGTCTCATAATCATAAATTCCCAATTAGACAGACAGTATCCTTTGGTTAGGAAAACACTTTGGTCATTCAGTGAATAATTCCTCATAATGTGAATAAACCACTTTCAGACTACAGGTAATTGGAAACACTTTATCAGACCAGAAACAGGACTCCAGTTTCAGTGGCAAAGAAACGTGGAACTGATGGGGGAAAAAAATGTACCTCAAGAGACTAATACATACCCTGGGCTGCCCTCTGTCATTTGCCGTTTTATAAGGCGAAAGATGCAGATATTCCTCTGTATCCCAAAGCAAACAGTTGCTTCACAACAGAAATATTTTAATCATGCCTTTAGAGAAAACTCAAGATTGAAGGGATAGAAGAGGAGATTTTTTGGCTATGCCTTATTGACCCTTCTTCAAAGTTGTCATTACTGAGGAGAAGAAAGGGGCTCAGCATCCCCACTTTCCTCCATGACATGACAGTCTCTTTCCCAAGTCTTTTCATCTATTTTCCTCAACTTTTTAGGACTGGGCAGGAGCTTCTCTCTCCTGTTCTCCCTGAAGCAGACACACCACAGGTACCTGCACCATGGGTACACCAATACAGGTAGTACTGTCCACCTTCCCAGTACCTTACCTTATGAAAAGCAGGAGTCAGAGAACAACACTTTTTTCCCCCGTCTTGCCTCTATGATAGCAATATAAGCATTTCTCCAAACAACCACTGCAGTTGTAAATCACCTCAAACCCTATGTTTTTACAGGATAAGAAACATGGGTAGTGGCTAGTAAAACATGAATGGGAAAGCAAACCATTTTAACATTTTAGGCAAAATAAAAAGAAAAAGCCTCAACCAAATGACGCATACACTTCCCTCAAACAATACCTCATAAGCCTGGCTATTCACCTTTGCAGCAAGCAGTGCTAGTAGTGCTAGTAAGGAAAGGAAAGCTTTTTTTTTTTAAGATGGACAATCTGAACCGTCAGCTGCACCTTTCCAAAGCCTCCTAGTGAAAAAGTCCCAAAACAAAATGCTGTTTGGCTCATAATTGCTTAACTTGTGAATTAACTTAAGTAAAATCTATTTTTTTATAAACCTATTATTTCCCACAATACTCTATAACTTTTGTGATCAGTGTTTTTGTACTGATGGAAAAGTACATTACTTTGGCACTTTAGTGGGTTTTTTATTTTCTCCAAACTACTCACATTTTGTTCATAAACTTTTGCCAGAATATCTGTTTTGCCCATTTCTTGCACAACATTAATTAGGAGTACAAGGCTTAATTAATAAGAAATACAGTAATTTCTGCATTTTAACGTAATACTTTTTGCTAACATCTTATGAAGTCACTTTAGTGCTTCTAGTCTAGTGCCTTTGTAAAATATGACTGACTTGTTCACTGATGGGACAGGCTTATTTCTTTGCACATCATCAAGTACTGCCTTACTTCAAGTATTAGTAGTCCTGCATCTTTTACCCGTACAAAGAAAAAGTGTGTATTGATAATATAAAATATAAATAAGTTTGCATATGTGCATGCACCTAGAAGGCATCACTATTACCTTAACCTCAGCTCACAGACAGTAAATGAGAAAACTGATCACATTTAATACTTTAATAGGTGTCAACCCAAGTTAACTGCAATACATTGATAGGTGCTTAGCTGTGCTTCATACCAAAAGCTCTTGGTAGTTTTAAGGTAGAAAACTAGCTGACTGAGGAAAAGCCCAAAACCAGAGCGGGCGACATTGCAGTGATTCATTCTATTAAATTAATTAAAGCATTAAGTTGTTGAACTAAGTAACTGCTGAAAATATCTTTTTTGAGCAGACATTGCAGTCCCCAAGCCAACGGGACTTTTTCCTGTTTAACAATGAGGTGCGGGGACTGATAATTAACAATTTAGACTCTTCTTTATATTCCTAAACTTCTGCCACCTTCTACCTAAATTAAGATCACATTCAGTGCTGTTAAAAACTGGCACAGCTCCATTAAGGCACAGCTCCATTAAAGTTTATGAAGCTCTGCCAATTTACATGGCAGAGAACTTGGCCTGTGGTTTGTTTAAAGGTTATAAGCTTCGCCTGCAAAGATTACAATTCCATGTGGAAGTTAGCTAGTCATTAATTTATACAGCTGCCTGTATCAGCCAAAAAGTCTTTACTTTAGAATATAAATGAAAGTGAACAATGAAAATTTTAACCACATTTCTATATTCTTATAGATACCTCGGAAAGGAATATTTTTATCACATTATTTTACATTGCACCTATGAAATTCCATCTTCTTACCCTGCCGTCATGGATTACTTTTGTTCAATATCAAGAAAAGAAAGCTTTTTTTTTCCAATTACAGAAAGAAAAGAGAAAAAACTTTATTCACTATACTTTCCAATAATAGAATTTCCAGTGCAGGTTTGCAGTGTCTAGACTAAATAACCAATTGTTCCCTTGATAATTTGATTTAGAATAATTAGTCAGAAGAAAGACAACAGTCCCCAGACAAATCTCACTAGGTCTGAGGATAGAAGAAAATCTTTATAAGCATCAGAAAAACTTACTTTGAAATGGGTGGCTTCTTATTTTAAATAACCAACGGTGAACACTAATGTATTTTCAACTAAAAATTCCTTTTGAGTTTTTTCTGTGATCGCACTTTCTTTGCTAACTACTTACTTCATAAACATGACAATTGTTGCCAATGATTGTTCACAGCATATGGCCAAGAGATGCAGACAGTTTTAATGGGAAGAGCATGAAAAGCCTCCTTAACATTAATCCTTGCAGAAGGAAGAGGTTTATCTTCAAACAAAGATCTACTTAAAGATGTTTGTGACAGCTGAGGAATTTATCTCTGATTCTTTTTGCCTGTGGTGTGCCACATTGCTTTTTTTCCCATAGCAACATGCAAGAAGCAAACTAAGATGTCATATACATAATACACAGATAAAAAATGACCCTATTTCCATGTCCATGTGATAAATGGAATGAAAGTTCAGTGAACACATATTTGCACATTAATTGAACTGCATGATTCCATCCTGTTCAATCAAGTCACTACTATATATACCACAGGAATTTTTTCCCCAAGAATCATTAAACCAACTTTATCGCTCAAACACATACACATTTTCACCTATTTATCTTCTTGCCATGCCAAGATAGGGAAAAAAAAGTTACCTCTGCGTATTCACATGATTGAAAACACGTACACATGAATTTATATATTACTACATCACATTAATATGATGAGAATCTGAACTAAGTGTCACTGTTCACTGTAATAACCAGAGAACAAAGGTACTTGATCAACTTTTGTAGCCTATAAATATTTAGGAGACATTAGGGCTTTGAGAATATTAAGTTTTCCCTTAGAAATCAAGTTTCCTTTGGCTGATTTAATCATCAAGATCAATATGGCACATCTACAGTTCTGACAGTATGATACTCTTGAAATTCACAACAAAAGGACTGAGAAAAGTGTGATTAATATAGCATCTCTAAAATCTTTATCAAAACGTGTTAGGATTCTTGTATACACAGTGAAAACTTACAACATTTAGCAAAAAGACATAGAAGTAAACTAGGAAACAGAAACAATAAACAAAGTGCACTTTCAAGGCAATATTAACCCTTTAGTGAGACTCATTTATATTCATTTCTGTTGCCATCAAATTACTGATGCACGTTGCTGAAACATATTCTGGAGCTGCATAGTCATAAAAATATGTGTGTATACACACACACACACACACACACACACACACACGGTGACTCACAGTTGTCAGAGTTTTATTTAATCTAGTTATCTTCAGAAGCCTCTGCAGGAGCCCTGTCCAAACAGAATCTGGGTTTTTTGGTGCCAGTGGGGTGTTTTCCATTGGTTGTTTTTCTTTTTTTTTAGTTTGGGGGGAGGGGGATGTGGGGAGATGCAATCTCCTGATCCTTGGCGAAAAATTTCAGTCTCAGACTTACTGGTCTATATTAAGCTAAACAGCGCTAACAGAAGTTGTGTACATCTGGCTAAGAACACTTCCCCTTTAATAGTACACTTTCCAAATTATAATGAAATCCCAGTCCAGCCAAAAAGCCAGACTTCTGTCACGCTGTGTTCCACAAACACATTTAGGGTCCTGACCAAGGGGACTGAGCAGAATTTGAGTGACAAATGGACAAGAGAGAAGCCTCAGAAAACTTAAAAAAGCAGGCCTCAAAAGAATGATAGATGCTGTAATAAAACAAACAAACAAACAAACAAACCCAAACAAAAAAATAAAAAGAAAAAATCTGAATAAGACTGTTTCCAGAGACAGAGACTTTATTAGGGAAGATTGTGCAACTTTAAAAGAAGCAAATTCAGGTAACTTAGTCCATGAACCATTTTTCATACACACCTTAAAAAAAAAAAATCCTAGTCTGAAACCTGTATAGGCTATGAGGTCTCAGCTACCAGAGCCACACATAAGGATCTGCACAGCATAGTAATGAAAAAGATTTTAGTCCCCAAATATTGTGATCTTGTTTTGCAATCACTCTCCTAGAAGCACCATGAAGCACTTGGGTGCACCCTCAGACTGTACTGGGACAGCTGAAAAAAAAGCTCATTTTTAAGAGCTTACAGAGCCAAGCTTTTGTCACAAGAACTGAGTAAAGAAAATTTATGTGATCAAGTCTCTGCCAAACTGGATGACAACTAATGCCTATTACTTATTTAATGAAGTACAAAACAAAAGCTAAAGTTCCAATCCTACCTTTTATAAATGCTCTTTTTAATAAACTATAATCAGTAAATTAGTCAACTGGTTATGTCTAAAGTGATGTATTGTAAGATTTAACATATCTGGGTTTTTATGAAAATTTGTAATTTCTATTCATTATCTTACGTTGAACTATTTGCTTTTCAATGGTAGAAGCTTCTGCTTCTATGAGTGTAGTCCCCAAACCATAAATTATATCCTACAGTTTTGACATCATTTATTTTCATAACATTATACATGCCAACCTTTTGACTACTCAAGATCAAAAGAGTTGCTCTCCAGGCTCATATTTCACTATAGCTCTCATATTTTATGCAGCAAATTAGACTTTACAGTAGCAGCTACAGCAAGACTGCGTCTCACACTGCACAGCTTAAAATTACCGTAGAGGATTTCATATTGAAGGAGCACGATCCTATAAATTCATACTCAAGTAAAAAATTGATGGAAATTTCCTATAATTGCTTCCCATCCATTTGTATAGTTTTTATGCTTATATGTGTAACTAATGTGGTTAAAGCTCTGAACTATTAAAGGTAGCCAGGATTCTGCCATTGTTAATAAAAACTGGAGAGGAATCTAGCAAATACTAATGAAGGCAGGTATTTTAAGTGTTCAGCGGAAGATGCACTCAAATCACGTTCAAAGGTCACCTACCAGGCACGCACTGCTATGAATTTCTTTTCTGCCACATTTGGAATGTCCATATTAACTTGTCAAGATAATTGCTACAGCTGGGAGTTCCCGTCACTGACAATCAAGAGTTTATTAGGTATCTGAAGACACAGGTAGGTGCTCAGCAGGATTTTATGTGCCCATAGGCACCTTTCAGTGGGAGTTCAGACCCTTACTCAGCTTATATGCTTGTAAAATACTTTTCAGTGGAAACTACTTATGGGTAAACATCAAAATAACAACTTCTGCACAGTTATAACTGTTATCTTCTAAAAACTTGACAAGTAAAAATTACTTTCACACATTATTCTTGAATTTACACAAAATTATGAATATTCTTAATGGTAATATAGTAACCAATTATTAATTTATCACAATTATCTTTTTTAAAACTAGTGATAACTATTTATACACCATTTGTGACAGCTTATGACTCCATCAAATCTGAAGAGATTTCAACAGATGAAGCAAAAAGGACCATCTTACTGTAATAATGATCTTTTTGATAAATTCTGAAGTCAAGCTACAAACTATAGAGATGGTAAAACCCTTAAAATAATAATAATTATGACTGTATAGAAAGAATTAGGCTACAACTTGTATAGAAACTGCTACTGTTCTTTAAAATGCAAATATTTCTTGCACTACATAAATTAAAGATATTAACATTAAAAAATACAAATAGCAAATTCTTTATCAGTCATGATTGATCACTCAATGCCTCATTCCTCTTTTATGGAACAGGGAATGTACAGCTGAATAGGATTAACAATGCATAGGTTCAATCAATTCCTTGGCTGATGCAAAGTGTTGATGCATGAGAAAAGGGAGAGGCTATAATCCATTCATTCATTCTGAAAAAACAATCTGAAAATAGAAATGGAAATGTCTCCTGTCCCGAGCACGTACTTACCCTGGAGTGATGGCAGACTAGGTCCTTGCATGTTAAGTGTGCTTTGGAGAATAAAGCAGGGCACAGAAGCGAGGAAGACAGAATGACATGTTTTTATCTACCATGGATTTTTAATACAACACCTGCAATTTATCCTATGAGCATCAAACCAAGTATTCATGTTTCCCCAAATAAAGTTTCCATTGATATCATATCTTTCTCATGGAAATAAATCAGTCAGCCAACAAGATTTAAAAATTACTCATACACTAGCAAAAATAATTATAAGCCTACTAGGAACAGAGCACACTGCAAACTATCAAAACAACAATAGTAGAACAGTATTGGTAGATGCATATTTTCTTAGAAGGTTCTGCTATCCGTTTACACACACTTTTACTGACTTCTTTTCAAAAATTAACTAGTTCATTCTGGGACTAAAACTAGGAAAAACAGATAATATGGTCCTGTTGGCAATGAAACCCCACTGTTCTGCTACTGACCTGCTCTGTGACTTTCTTCATTTCGCTCCAGCCATTTTATGTATTATCTACATAAGTGCGTAAGACCTTTGAAATACTGACTGTGTAACACATGCCTGTACACAATCTGAAAGACTAGGATTCCAACTGGGGCCTCTAGGCATTAGTGTAATGCAAACAGACAATAATATCAGCAAGCACAAATGCTCTGAATGGCTTTCAGGCCGTATCTGCTTAAGACACCTTGCATATGCATCTCTCGCATCATTCATGCAAACATATTTCTACAGCACCACAAGCAGACATGATTTCTCATAAATATTTTACAAACAAAAAATAAATGAAACAATTGTCTGTCCTGTCAGAGGATTTTCCCCCACTCTCCATCCTGCACACAAAGCAGCAAAAGGATGACTGAAGTGTAATACATTTATTGGTCTTTTCAGAAACACGCCACTCACCAGGCCTGACCTATTCCTTCCATGTAAGGAAAGTGGAGGGCTTAACAATGACATTTCCTGATGATCAAGGACCATATAGATTGCAGTATAAATCAGTCACAGTTTTGTTATCCTTAGAGCTATATTCTGCTTACTATCCTGAGGTTTTCCTTAAACTCTGATTTAATAACCGCCTTGGCTTTGAGCTGATTTTTATTTCCAGTTTTATTGAGACATATTGGCAGCCTTTTCTTTATGAGAGTAAAAAAAAAGGCTGCCTTGACACTGCTCACATAAAAGCAGGCAGAGAGCTTACACGGTTATACTAAATTTTTGTTCCAATGAAGCACAACCTCTAACTTCTCACAAGAAGGCAGCCTTGAACTTCACTATATCATTTATTCAAATGTTGGGGAGGAAAAGAGGAATCATAAGCAACTTTCTGTTTTCTATTTTGGTAACAACTTTTGTTTTAGAAAGAGGATAAAAAATGATTCTTTCCTCAAGATAAATATTATTTATACTAACAGATAATTAGAAAGGAGGACACTAGAAAAAGTCACATAGTTTACTGAATGAGATGACTTTTAAAGGGGGCAAATGTATATTCAAAAAAAGCAATAAAAAGACTAGACTGCCATATACCTGTATAGGTTAAAGTTAGCAGACCTGAAAAAAGTCATTCCTCAAACTGTGTTGCTGCAGGGAATTACATGAAAGTTGTATTATGAAGTATTGTGTATGTTATGGTAATTTATACAGTGTATAGGTGTACTTGAGACTGTTCTCAGGCCCATTTTGTAATTACATTAACATGATCCATTATGTATTTTATTGTGCAAGAGACCAGAGTAATTTGTGACAAAAATTTTCATGTTTGACCACATATGCACCACTTATTCTTTTTTAAGTTTCTTCTAACTTGCATTTTTACAAGACTGTGACACTAAAAGACACAATGTAGGCAGATTTGGCAATTATTCATGGAAGGCTTCACTGCCTGAAGATTTGACTCTGTCACTATTTGTTGCCCCTTTGTGTTAAAAGATAGAAGGTCTTTGTATTACTTGACAGCTTCCTCTGGATGTACTTGTTTCTCTACAGTTGGTATATGGCAACAAACATTTGGGGAAAAAAAAAAAAGAAAACAAGCTTGTCTGTATCTTCCTAAAAGATTTGATAGTAATACAAACATGCCATGGTTTCATTCAAACTTCATATGAAATTCAACAAGGGAACACAGCCATGCCAAATAAGAAGAAAAAGAGGAATAATCATATTTCAAGACTACTTGGATCAACAGTTCAAGAACAACCAAATAGTAGTTCTAACAAAAGATTTTAGCAAAGAAACATTTGTACTTTATTTTTTTTGTTCAAAATCAGATGAGGACTTGTGACACAAGTACTACACGGTAGTAAAGAACTGAGGAGCTCCAATGAGTTAAGATGAGACACAAAGGTAAGCCAGAACCAAGGCTATTTTGGCTTGTATCTTTATCAGAACTGTTCATAAAGACAAAAGAGTTAACAAAAAAAATATATCAGGCAAAGCATGAGGCCACTATTCTCAAACCTGAGGAAACATCCTGTATGTCATCCACACAAACAGTTTTTTAAGGCATATTAGCCTCAAAATACACCAAAACTGTGCTATGTATTATCTAATATACAGTGCACTATGTCGGTCCCAGAAAGAAATCTTGGGAAGTTTGCCATTATATCAAAGAAGCCATTTCCCTCAGGTTGAAAATTGCCTCTAACTGAAAAACTCAGCAACCAGTTCAGCATGCCTATTTTTCTTTTCAGTTGTTATTCTTGTGAGTTATTCCACTTAATTCAGTAGGACTATTTACAAACAATACTATTGTCCTGATTCAGGAAAGCACTTCATTATCCTTTACCTTCAGTTAGGATTTTCCTTCTATTGGGGAACTTTGGCACTTCTGAGCACTTTCATGAGTGGGACAAACAGCATCTAATGATAAACTCTTACGTATAGATTTGTGCCTACTAAGTCGGCTGGTCCATGGGCTAAATCACAAAGGCCAGTTATAAGCTTTTTTTAAAGAACAACCAAACGTGTTAACTCTCTTAAGGTTTTCAAATGGTGAAAGTACTAACAAACAAAGCAACACAACTGACCAACTCAGAAACTTGTGATATTTCTAGAACTTTCACAAACAAAAGAAAAAAGTATATGGAAACTTTTTACAAATAAATGAGAAAACAGACTTTATAAGGGAGTAAAATTGATATTAATACCTGTACAGTGACAAATCTAAATCAAAAAAAATCCCATTACACAACAAGAACTGAAAGCAACTATTAGTGGACACTTCATGTGAGAGCAACAGGCATTCAAAATAGCACAACAGCAAAAATTCAGGCACAAATACTTCTCCCAAAACTCACTGAGCTAAGTACACAATTGAATCAGATCAGCAAAACTGAATGCTAATATTACAGTCATAATCTGAATAAAAATGAATTATGTGATTCTTTTACAGTATGCAAGTGGACTTGTGTCCTTGTTCCTTAAAGTAACTAGCACGGTTTATCTATTCTCTTTAATAGTGCAATTTAATTTACCAAAGGGTCATATTAAAAATTTATCTGCCTACAGCAGTTACAGTCACTTGGACATTTTGTAATAGTTAAACACCAGCTTTGGAGTATATCACAAATTCCCCACTGTGAGTCTGAGACCTGTTTCTTATAGAAACACTCTGAGCTTCCAATTGACGTTACATTTAAATGAGTCAGTAACTGTGCACTGAATAAAAATATCTGTCAGTTATTAAAAGTGCAGTGACTTAACAACAGTGTTCAAGAGACAAAATCAGTATAACACGTTAGTGTTCACAAAGGACTGCCATTTTTACTTTAGCAATCAGTTATTCAACATATACTCCAATAATCATAATATTTTCACCTCTAAGAACAGTGTTAGCCCCATTAAGACTGTGCAAAGTCCTCACATGTGAAAAGAAAATCTGACAAAATAAATGCAAATCCAGAATGCTCAATCTAAACTATGACAATGTCAGGCATCCAATGTAGGCAACATACAACACAGTTAATGTCAGTCCAGACTTTCACAAGAATTCTGCTAGCATTCTGTCATAGGCCTAAACTCTCACATCCCAGTGTGTTCAAACAGCTCATGTCATATGGCACCAGATAAGGGAGCCAAGCTAGGTGGGGACTTGGAAGGAATGCATGCCCACCACCAGAACCAACTTTGGAACAGATACAATACCTTCTTTGCTGTGAAGCAAAGTAGAACAATTGAAAGGCATAGGGAAAAGGTCAGATAACCGCCTTCTATTGATGGGAAATTATAACACACACTTAACAAAGCTCTGAACCATGTGGTTTCAATGCTATGGAAATCTTCAGAAAGACCTACATAATGATAAAACTTTGCTAGGAGGACTTTATCAGCTTAAACATAGTTATAACAAGACAAGAGTTCCAAAGATTGGCTCATTAAACACTAGAAACTGCAAAAATGCCATAGTGGAGCCTCTTAAATTTTCACCCCCAAATTGTAAGAAAGCTAGCCCCACTATCAAAACCACAGACAGCTATTTAACATTCCTCCAGTATAAGACAAGATTTCCTACCTCAGCTTTGCTGGCAGCCAGCGTTGTCAAAACCTGAAAATTACAGGAAAAATGCATTAGTATTGATTCGACAAAACAGGAGTGGGATTAATTTTCTTTTGAGGTAACTGACAGCTATTGGTTGTTATGGCTTGAGGGAACAAATGGAAGAGGGCTGTCTTTCACACTGTGAGGAGAGTATTCACCTCTCACGCACATCAGAAAACAAAACCAGGTATAAATTAAGAGTACTGTAGCATTCAGGAATATTGGGTAAAAATTCAGGAAACAAAACAAAATAGAACTGGAAAAATATTTGTATATTTTTAACTAATTTTTAATTTGTTTCTGAACAGAAATGAAGAGTAATGCAACCTTAAACTATTCTAGCACCTTAAGACAATTACCATGATATGCTCTGAAAACAAGCCAGCCTAGTTTCATGGTGTGACAAGTAACAGAGAAATTGGAAGAACACATTCTATGTAAACTATGACAAGGAAGGGTTCACCAGCTTCTTCTCACTGGTGACGCACTGTTCTGGAAGCAAGGGTCTGGATTTTGGCAGCGTGGGGGCTGCAGGGGCCACTGAGGGAGGAGGCTGGGCCCAGCTGCAGTTCTGACTTACAGCAACCAAGGCTGCGCTGATCACAAACGTACTTATGAACAGCCTTGCAACTGCAGCAACTATTTCTCTCTACCAATCAAGGAATTAAATTGAACTTTGTATCTCTCTAGCTTTAGACACCAAACTGTAACTGAGTCTACTACTACCATAAACTTGCACAAAATTTGGTTCAGGTGATACAGACACAGTTGTAACTTATATTACCGTAATTTTAACTCAAGTACTTTAAATACACATAGATATAATTCAATATTACAAGTCATATAACACACACAGAGTTAATAACCTGGTACTAGATGGTGAAGGCTATTAAACTGAGTTTGTAAAACAAAAATCTTTTTAGAACTTTTATGTCACAATATCATCACAACTTTACCAGGTTGAAAAACCTTTAATATTATCAGAAATTTAAGACTGATGCCTAGCTATAACTCTGTCTACATGAGAATAGATATTTTTTTACATTGGTGTTAATAATTTTTCAAAGATGGCACGAACTCTCCCCAGCCCTTGGGAGTAGGAGAGGGAGTGACCAGCCATGATTCAGTTTGAGGGGAGGGGAAGGAGAGCACAGAGTTCATTGAATAGAGCTCAGCCTGTACAGCAAAAAAGACAATTTCCGTGCAAAGCTGCTGTTCAATGGAAGATATCTGTGGATTCATCAAAAACTGATTTCAAATGAATTTAGGAATGGAAATGAACTGTCACATCACAAGGTACCTGCAATCACAAGCAGTCGTTTAATTTAACCTATTCAAAAGTGGATTCAGTTCCATTTGAAATGTGTATCTTTTGTCACTAATAAGATTTTTGAAGGCTGTTCAAGAATTTCTCTCACACAGACAGAAGTTGCCTTATTTAAATTCAATTTCTTTATAAACAACCTATCACCTCTTTTTTTGTTATTCCTTCTCATCAAGATTCTTTAACATTAGCAGATTTTTCCTTTTCAACACAAACCTCACTGGAAGTCGTTACATTCATTCTCTGCTATCACTCCATTAAGCTTAGCGTGCCACTCTGCCAGTGTGGTCTTTCTACTGATAAACTCAGCAGAGCTACACTCTACTTACCACAATTTAATTACATCTTTCTTGGAGGCAAATGACTAAAAACCATATATTGCAGAGGATATGACCAAAACTTAGCTTAACAAAAGGCCAGAATTTGGAGTGGAGTTTTCTGAAGCTTTCATAAATCCTGCTCTAAACCATCTTTCAGAGGTGCCTACCTCTCTAACAACTCTGTAAGTAATGTGAATATATCTGAACAACGTGATTATTCCAACCAAGGACTTGCTAATGACTTGCACTATAATTGTATATTTTAATAATTCACCTTATATGTCCAACAACTGTATTTCTCTTTTATACAGCTATATATTCCTGCTGTTTTATACTCATCCAATGGTCAACTGCACCACTGGACTTACTATGCCCATATCTTTCTTCTCTAAGTTATTGCCTGATAAATCCCTGTTCAGCAGTTGAACTCTGGTTAGTTCCTAGAAGCATGACCTTTTACTTAGCATTACTAACATTAATTCACTTTTATTTCAATCTCCTAGACCATCCATCTCTTCCCAGATAACATACCAGGCTCTTCCATATTAGAAATTCCTACCAGCTTTACATTTTTAACAAATTTCATCTGCACATGCTTATGCCAAGCACACTAGTGAACAATTATCAAGTGAAATGACAAATAACTCAGTACAGTGACACTGCTAAGAAAAGTATTATTTTGAGTAATGCAGTACCGTGCTGACACCAGTACAGCAAGGCAGGTTACCAGGCAGTCATACCAGAGTTATGTTAGTGAAATACTTCACCAGCCCTAGCTACACAGCTGGGAACACTGTACTGTATCCAGGCTACACACAGGGATATGAACACGTCCTGAGATATTTCTGAAAAAAATCTGTAAAGCGATCCTCATACCAGAGACACTACAATCTTTAACAATATACCAGTCACTGCTGTGCTGGTTTCAGCTGAGGTAGACTTAATTTTCTTCACAGTAACAAGTATGGGGCTATGTTCTGCATTTGTGCTGGAAACTGTCCATAACACAGGCATGGTTTTGTTCCTGCTGAGCAGTTCTTACAGAGCCAAGGCCTTTTCTGCTCCTCACCCCACCCCACCAGTGAGTGGGCTGGGGGTGCACAAGGAGTTGGGTGGGGACACAGCTGGGACAGCTGGCCCCAGGGATATCCCACATCATATAATGTCATGCTCAGTGTATAACATTGGGGGAAGAAGCTTGAAGGGGGATGTTGGGAGTGACGCATGATGGAGCCCTGCTTTCCTGGAGATGGCTGAACACCTGCCTGTGACTGAATTTCCTTGTGTTGCTTTGCCTCCATGCGTGGCTTTTGCTTGATCTATTAAACTGTCTTTATCTCAATCCTCAAGTTTACTCACTTTTACCCTTCCTATTCTCTCCTCCATCCCACCAGGGGAGACCAAGTGAGCACCTGTGTGGGGCTTAGTTGCCAGCTGGGATTAAACCACGACAGCTATGTAAGTGGAGATAGAGATGGAGTGTTTCTATTTAAAAGAATAACATTCCTCAAGTTAATGTTTAATTAATAAACAGTAAACCACATTAATATTATAGGTGAAATAACACTCATTAAATTAATGAGCTGACTGTTAGTCTGTGAAGACCTGATAATTACATAAAAGTTTTAACAGAGACTTTTATTTAATTTTATATCTCTTAATGCAGTGAATTACCATTCTATTTGTGTGACTGATTTCTTTCTCCCCCTCCCCTCTGTCCCTCTCCCCCCGTTCCTGAAACTGAAAATTTCTAGACCAGCAGCTGTATCTTCTGTCATGTTTGAGAAGTCAGTGAATGAAGGCACAAGAGTAGTATAATGTGTTTGACAAAGAATAGCAGTTCGGAAGTCATTCTTTGCTGTAGGCCTTTACAAAAACCGTCTGTATGTCACAGTGTGACTGCTCAATTAAATCCTCTAAGAAGGTGTTGCCAGCTATCAAGATCCTTAAGCAGAGCACCCACTGAGAGCTGTAACCAAGTCACCAGAGACACAAAACCAATTTGTTCATCCCCATCATGGGCAATCCTGGGTAAGGAAGTACCTATAATTATGTCTTGATAATAAGCTAATTGTTACAGAAGGTGGGGAGCAGGGACAAGCCAAGGGGAGGAGCAGAGAGCAAGAACTGGAGCGTAGACAACATGCCTGTCACAACTAGTTGATCTTGCTTTATAAGGCTGGTGCCTTTCTTTGTAGAGCATCCTGCCTGCAACAGGCTATTGTTCTTACCGATGATTTTTATGAAGTATGCCATTCTTTTGCTGTCTCTTGCGGTCCCCCTGACATTTTATGTACTAGTTAAGAATGCAGCAATTTCAGCAAGAGAAATCACAGCTTGGGTGAGGGATTCCTGTCTTTCTCACAATAATCCCTCTGTGACATAAAAAAACCCCCGTGATTTTATGTCACTTTCTCAGGGAAGCTGCAATATTTTTTTTTGTGCTAGAAGCTATACATGACTGACAGAAAACATTCTTAAAAATGGCTTTTTTGCTACTCATTAAAGTTGCACTCAACTCAGAATTTCCCATCTTACATATGGAATCCCATGAATACTGAAAAAAAATGTAGATATGGTGATAACACTGCAAATACAGTAAATAGTCTTTCAAACTATGTTTATTATTTTTAGCATCTAGAAAGGTCTTATCTTGAGATGCATGCATACATAGTTTCAACATCTTCATAAGTGATCTGGATAACGGCATCAGGTGTAGCCTGATGAAGTTCGCTAATGACACCAAGTTGAGTGGGGAAGTAGACACTCCAGAAGGGAGAGCTGCTCTGCAGGGAGATCTGGATAGGCTGGAAGAGTGGGCCAGCAAGAACCTTATGAAGTTCAACAAGGACAAGTGTAAGGTCATGCACCTGGGAAAACATAATCCAGGAGTGCAGCACAGACTGGGATCCACCTGGCTGGAGAGCAGCTCTCTGGAAAGGGACCTGGGGGTTCTGGTGGACAGAAAGCTCAACATGAGCGAACAGTGTGCTGCTGCGGCCAAGAAGGCCAACAGGATGCATCAAAGGCAACAGGGTTGCATCAAAAAGGGCATCGCCAGCAGAGATAAAGAAGTAATCATTCCACTCTACTCAGTGCTTGTCAGGCCACACCTGGAGTACTGTGTACACTTCTGGTCCCCGCTCTACAAAAAAGATGTGGACAGGCTGGAAGGGGTCCAGAGAAGGGCCACCAAGATGATCAGAGGACTGGGAAGCTGCCATACGAGGATAGGCTGGGAGAACTGGGTTTGTTCAGCCTTGAGAAAAGGAGGCTTAGAGGGGATCTCATCACCATGTACCAGTACTTAAGGGGTAGCTACAAAGAAGATGGAGGTTCCCTTTTTACGCAGTCACATGGAAAGGACAAGGGGGATGGACACAAGTTGCTCTTGGGGAGATTCCGATTGGTCATGAGAGGAAGGTTTTTCACAGTGAGGACAGTCACCATTGGAATAATCTCCCCAGGGAAGTGGTTGACTCGGCCACGTTGGACACCTTCAAGAGTTGTCTGGACAGGGTGCTGGACCATCTTGTCTAGACTGTGCTCTTCCCAGAAAGGTTGGACTAGATGATCCCTGAGGTCCCTTCCAACCTGTGATTCTGTGACAGTTCCTACTCTCCAGAATTAATTAGGACAGCATTTGCCATTTTAAACAATATCCAAATAGTTGCTATTTGTTATGTATCTCAAGCCAGCACCTTACCACAAAGAAATAAAGAAACCCTCCTTGAATGAAGAAAGCTCCTGAAATATGAAACTGCAAAGCTCATTTAATGTCATTTTTGTATTAAACATATATTAAATTCACTGTGTAAAAGCTTAAATATAAAAAAAAAGCAGGAAAAAATGAAAAGGGACACGTTGTGAGCTAGGATTCTCATGTATCACTTGCCTGAAAGTCAGTAACCATTTCACTGAACAGTCTCATCTCATCAACATGCAAAGCCCTTCTTCTGTATTACTAATTTTTCTAGAGAAGATATTTTCTTCTTATTTTTTCCAGTTTCGTACATCAATCTGAATCCTATATATTTTAAAAACCCACAGTTTTTACCTTTAGTATCTTTCCACCTTCCTAATTTCCTATAGAATGAGAGAATAGTTACTTCACTTCTACGCTAGGAAAGAAAATGCATGGAAGTCCTTCCCTGTCTGCTCATGTTTAGGTCATCTTGTTTCAAACTCACATAAGACATGCACATGTGCCGTGTTACAAGAATGCTCACTGAAGGAGCTGCAACCAAATGTCCTTCAGTTCCGTGAGTATCTTTTCTGTGCTTAACTGATCATCATCTATTTCCAGAACAGGATTAAAAAAAAAGCTTTAGAAATCCTTTTGGAATATTAGGCAAAGAGGATTTTGAGAATGTAGAAAATATATAAACCTAGAAAAAAAATTAACAAGATTGGAATTGTCAATGACAATATGGAATTGGTTTTATTTCTTTTTCTTCCACCACTAACGTTAATGAAGTGACCTGAGAGCTGTTTCCTTCAACAGACAGATATTATAGAAAATAATTTAATGAGAATACATCATCTGACATATATAAGCTACCTCTCATGTTTTCACATGGCTGTTAAAAGACAAACATGAGTATCATTCATGTCATACAATATGATGGAACTTTTGTGTAGCAATGAGAGGAACACATGGCTGAATGTGCAGGTCATATTTCATTCAAACTCTGACATGACAGTCAAGTTACATTTCTTTTTAGAGACAGTTTCATTTCTTAGACATAAAATACCTGACCAGCAAACAGTTCTGGAGGAGACTGTCAGTCATTCTCACTGTTAACCAATACTTCTACTGCTTAAGTGGTCCTGAAACTACTGCCGTAAACACACCTACAAGATAACTAAGAGTCACACTGACAAGGAGATCAAGGGCAGAAATCTGACATGGTTTTGTGAATGGCATGGCATTTGTCTGAACAAATATGAAATACTACTTTTAAAGGTTTGTCTCACTGAGCTTAGGCAGTTTTAAAAATTACAATTTTATAATTGCTATGCTGCAACCTTTTATTAATTTCTGATTTCACCTGTGGGTTGGGACAGATATAAGATTGATTGCCCATTGTTTTTTCCCCTTTTTCATTTGCCTGGAGCAGTCCCTAGGCCTGGTTCCTCAGGATTCAGAACATCTTTCTGATTGTGATTCACAGTCCATGCCACTGAACAGAACTGGAGCTGTTGTAGCTATTTTGTGACAGGTGTGCAAACAGCAAGCCTTATGCTGAGTATTCTTCACTACCTCTGCACTCCATTATGTGAACAATTACCTGCAATATTACTGGTTCACTGTAATAAACAGCAGTGAAAAAGGAAAAACCAAACAACCCCAACAAACCAGCCAAGAAGCCTACCCCTTTACCAATGTCTAACACTTTTAGTGTTGACAAGATTTTTAATAAAGCAAAACCATATAGTAATACTTTACTTTCTAAAGCACTATTCCAATGAAACATGAAATTCTAATGTATCTAGCCAAATTCAGTGAAGTAATAATGATAAATAGAGCTATAAATCTAATCTGTTCTTTTAACACTTTTAAATATCTCCATGACAAGCATACAGAAATATGCATGCAAGCGATATCACTCACTCGCTAAGTCAGTTATGATTCATTAGTTTTCATGCACCTCTTTCGTGCTTTCTAAAAGCAATCCTGGAAAGCAGAGTAAAAGTCACTGTTACATTCACATTCCTTAGACTACCAAGAAACCCTGCACATCTGGTTATAAATCTAATCCTTAATGGTCCCGGAAGTGTCTGAGTATCAGGAAGGTGGAACTTGATCCAAAAATGTTAACTCATGTAGGTCGTTTTTTTTTTTTATTTGTGTTCTTAATATTGTGCTGATTAATGCTCAGATAAAGCTCTAAACTAAAACACTATATTTTTTCTTTAATTAAAGTATTGGATTATTTTTTAAACTGGCTGTGAAGGTTTTAAGAGGTCTATTTATAGCAACTCCTCCCTTCACAATAGTAAGCAAGCTGGACAAATTGAGACTCTCCAGAAAAGAGAAATTTTGGTGTAGTCTCAGATGGTCTATCACCTGGACAATGAAAATAAACAACTATATTTTTAAAAGCTGAGGTTTAACTTCAAAAAGTCATCTGTAGATTAAGCCAGATAATGAAATATATGTGCAGACACACATATGTACACAGAAGCACATAAACCTCATAAAAATGGGCAAGTGAGGCTACTCAGAGCAATTAAGGAACATTAGTGCTCTCAGGTTTTGCCTGAAGCTGGGATTGCTGCCGAAGTGAACTGCCTAGCACGGATGCCAGCAAACTCATGGCTGGGTTGTCTTTCAGGCCAGAGTCCCACAGACATTTTATAATATTGTAAAGTAGCTCTGCTGCAGCAAGTAGCTACCCCGTTCTCCTGCCCTTGACCATTTTTCCTATGACTGTATGCTCTCCTCCTCATCCCTAACTAATTATTCTGCTTGAATATCAGTTGTGTGGTTATACACCAAACTGGGCAGGGAACTCACCTCACAACCAACAAAGTCATCAGCCCCACAGAAGATGTGTGGGTAAAACGCTCTTCAACACTTGCTCCTGAAAGCACATTTGAAAAGTTACTTGAACATACAGCAGGGGCAGCTCTCTGGGTCTTCCAAAAGGCTAAACATAATAATCTATGGCTGTCACACATGACTGCCCATTAAAAAAACCCAATATATTAAAGACATACATGGGTGGAATGTGCTGAATGAAGAACAAGTAGAATCAAGACTCATATTTCATAGATATGTATCTTTAATTAAATTTTGCTCAGTTTACTTGCTGCTGTGGACAACAGCATTACATTCTCCAAATTTATGGAAACTCAGTAGTATACAGGCAATGATTTTAGCAGCTGGTGAAAAATATATCTGCTCTTAACTACTTCGTAATAGTGATAATACTTGTGATGCTCAGTTGGTACTGGCTAACAGTTTAAGAACTTTCAAATAAATTTGCAATTCAAATAAGTTTGCTATGTAAATCAGTATGCAAAATGTGGAGTACGCAAAATGTGGAGTAGTTATCATGGTTAATTCATGTATGATGTAAGAGGTTTTGGTTTGGATTTTTTTGGGGGGGTTGGGTTTGTTTTTTTTAAAATTTCTTTCTGTATGGTAATCTCAGTAAACACTGCCAAATAAGTAAATAAATGGAAAACAAGCCCTCAAACATTTGTTTTAACTAATATATAAAATATTCTTCATTAAATATGCCGTATATTTTTGTGTCTGTTACAAAGCAGTTTGAAAATGACATGGTTTCCTCTTTGAAATTTGAACTCACTTTTACAAAGAAACTTGCACTGGACAGAACTTGCCAAATGGCTCCTCTTTAATATTGGGAATAAATCTCATTACTCTTATAATGAGAGAAAATATCAGTGCTTAATAAGGTGACTATAAAAAAATACAAAGTTTTTATTAACAATAAAAATGTATAGTTTTTGTCAGCTGTCCCTTTAACGGTAAACCTAAGCCTACTTTATCCAAACCTTTAATAAAATATCCACATCTACTGCTGCATTATAACCTATGATAATCTTTGCCATTTCCAGAAGTTAATAAAAATTAGGATTTCATACTTCTTAGACAGTAGAAGTTTATGAAAAATCCAGAGCATAACTGCAATAAACTACATCTGAAATTCAAGGTAAACAGAGGACTTTCAAGTAAACTGTTGAGCCACTACAGCTTTTCCAGGGGTTCTGGTAAAAATGACATTAATGCTCCCTGCTTACTTTCTTAACTTAGCAAGAAAGAAATTAACTAGAATATAAATATAAACACAAAGATCTCTGGTGATTTTTTTTTTCACGTGTTAATAATTTTTGAAGGCTACAGAGTACTGAGGTGAGAAAATACAAAAAACTAGCTATGAAACAATTCCCTTACCATCCCTGCCTCACCACAGCCCAGCAGCCCTATTAGCGCTACGCATTTCACCTAGGAGCAGTAAACTCAAATTTTTTTGAATGTCCACATTATGCCAGAATAAAATAAAAATAGATGATGAAGCAAAAAATGAGATAGATTTAGCTCCAGTGTCCTACAGTAGCCACCATAATTGCACAGCTAGCTCATTATAGAAAGTCAGTCCCTTGAGCCTACTGTGTCCCAGTTAAGCGACAGTAATAGAAAGCAGCTGTATGAGGACATTAGGTCAGCAGAATCATTAGCCCCTAAAATTGCATCACCATCACTCCTCTTTGGCAGCAAGGCTTTCACACATCATCAGGCTCCTAAACAGGAGGTCAAACATTATGATGAGCTTAACCCAATAACTCCATTAACAATGAACTGTGGCTCAGAGCTTCAAGGAAGTCCACACCTCCGGAAACTTTCAGGAGTTTAATGAATTTCAATCACCTCCCTGTGCCCTCACCTCCTCTACCCCTGGGACTGCTCTGGAAATCTGGTAAAGCTGACTAGAAAAACACTCGTGCTCAGGGGAACGCCCCATTACCTTTGTTTCCTCAAGGTTTTTCATGTAACAAACAAGAATTGCCTCTGTTTGGAAAACACTTTACCCAAAAAGTTGTGTGAAGATGCCGTAGCAGTGACAAATTCCAAATGTCACCAGTTCAGACTGAGGGAAGGTGACGCTACAAGCAGCTGCCGCGTGCTCTGAGGGGCACGAGGCGTGTGAGGTAACCGCCCTCTGCACGAGGGGCCTCTGTGCCCCGGGCCGTGCGTGCGAGGAGCCAGCAGCAGGTCTCCTGAGAGCTGGGTGGGCAAGAGCGGAGCAGTACCGGTGGTCCCACGGGCGGTTCAAAACATGCCAAGCTGCGTAGGCCAGGTCCTGGCGAGCACTGGCCACCAGCCCTCCCGTGGGGGCAACACAGTCTGATTTGAAGTTAGGCCACCAGAGATCCCCTCTGCAGTAAACTGTTTTATGAATACAGTATCCACACTGAGAACACCAGTCATATCACTACCAGTTAGTGTCTTTAAGTGAATAGTTTTTAAGATGTTTGTTATTTTGAGGGACAACAACAGGAAGCAGCACAAAAGACACGGGCCAGATCCCCAAGCAACAGACAACAGCTTGGCTGTAGGCAGTTCAGTTTTGCCAATTTCTATGCATTGAAGAACTGGCCTAGTACATACATAAATGCCCATATTCCAGGGGGACATGTTGCCTCCTACATAATTTATACAGTTGTTCTTCGAGGCTGTGAGGCACAGAAATGAAGACAAAGTTCTTTGTCAATGCTCACATGTATTCTGATTAAAAAGGAAGCCTGTGAAGTTAGCCAAGGTTTTCTAAAGTCTGGATGCTCATTTCCACCTGACACAGGGGTGAGTCAAAGCATCCCCTGTGCGCCGAACATTCCTGCAACACTTCGGTAAAGCGAGGGCCCTGCCTTTGTGGTCATGATGAGTTTCAGTCAGAAAAACAACAACCCTTCTATCAATGTCAAAGACTAAATAAGTTTGACTATATGCTGATGTTCTTCAAATTGTTTTTAATAGCAATAGTTCTGGATGGTTTGTTTTGGGGAAATTAATGATGATACACCAAGGTCATTGTACCTCCGCTGTAGTGAACAGATGTTAACATATTAGTGCCATCTTCCCGTGCTGCACTAAGCTAGAGCTACTCCTGGTTGTCATTGCATGAGGTGAGGCAAAACCAGACAAACAAAAAAGCAGCCCAGTCTAATAAATTCAGTCTAAAATGCAAACATTTAAAGAAAAGAGCTACTGCACTTTCAAAAGCTATTACATTGTATCATCCTCATCAAAACACGCCACTCTTCTCTTTTTAAATCAACCCAAAGCTAGCAGAATAATAAGAAACCAAATCCTTTTTCCTCTCAACAGTACAGACCATTTTCAGTGCCATTTGCAAGCTGCCTATTTATTCCTGACATTCACAGCTTAAGTATGTCTCCAGTTCATGTTGCTCTGTTACACAGAGGTAGAAATAATCAAGTACTTTTCCATCTTTTTGCTGGGAGGATTCAGAGCTGGTTGTGGTTATCCATAGGTCTGTTAACTGGTATGAGATTATTGCAGTAAACCCTCTATAGTATTAAGACATAAATACTTACAAAGAGTACAGTTAGTAGAGAAGGCAGTAACTTACTGATGGGGCGGGATGTACAAAGGTGAAATAGAAGGCCTTTTGACCCACAAATCCTTGTTGTTCAGGTCTTCTTTAAAACACATTTCTTTCCTCCTCTCTACACTGGTATCTTTGGGATATGCTACAAAAGACAACTTTTCTCCTCCAGTTCTTCTGGGGAAGAGGACAGGGGTCTCATTTATGTAGAGAATATTTCACCTAGCATGCCTGACTGTGGACGTCTCTAGAGGACAACTGAATTTTACAACTGATGTTATCGGCTTCTTCTGTGGTAAAATTGTGCATGGCCTAAAGGAAAGACATGAATGCTCAACTGAAATAAACACTTCGTTCTTAATAATCTCATAGCAACAACACGTTTGATAGTGTATCCAAAAAAAGGGCCAGGGATAGATCAGTATGACGAAAGCAGTGACATGCTTCAACAGGATAAAGCAATAAACAGGTCGTTTACTTCACAGGGAAGTTTAAGATTTTTGGTCGCTATTGGTTAAGTTTTAACTACTTAAAATACTTTCTTTTAACTAATTTCACTGTATTTGAGGTATATATTCTAGAAAATGAATGACGTAAAAGGCCTCAGTACTCTAAGAGTTAACTTCAGAGAACGTAAGTTCCATGTATCAGAAAATTCAGAACTTTGAATCATATTTTAAAATATCTAACCTCTGACAAAAAGACAGTCACTCACTCTAGCTGGGAAATGGATAGCAATTCTTCCACCATTCTGGCCCCAAAGAAGGGACTTAACACCAGCACAGCTTGAAAGTCCATTTAAACTGTGTCAGGGCTGTAAAAAGCTCTTAGTGTAAGCATTTCCTAAGAGAAATTGTCATCTGTTTCTAAGCTACAGCTGTGGTCTATTCAATACTGATAGGCATACAAAATAAAAGAAGTATATAACTCAGTGTCTTAAACCTATATGTAAAGTTCTTTAAAATCCTTTACTCTGGATTTGTCGTCATTATTAGGTTTATACCTGTCTCTTGGCTGTATGTTTAATGCTGGTGAGCTTTCTTTTCAGTGAGCTATGACAGTCAATAGATTTGAAATTTCACTCATAAACGCTTCCTCAAAGCAGTTATACTATCTATAGTATAGAGAGATATATATACACACACTATATATATACACCACCACTAGTGGTGGTATATGAGCTAATTTTGCAGCTGCCTCTGCCACTTCTGACCGTTATCCAGCACTCACTGATACAACAGAGTTATTAGAATTTTTTAAAATTTATTAATATTAAAAAAGTCTTAACCTTAGAGTGAAAGATCACAGCAAGAGATGCTTATAATTTCCTAAGGCAGTAAGAAAATAGTGCAATGAATAATGTAAAATACTTTAAAGCAGAAACACCTATTCTTCTCTTCATGAGATGATCCTCCGACTTTAAAGGTATGGTTAAAAAGCAGGATATATAATATTCTGTTCATTTCAGAATTTAAATCTAAACAATGTGATAAAATCCAGTAACAAGTGGTGCCCCTCACGGGTCCTGCAGAAATGGCTTTGACTTTTGGAGTCTTCCTTGTGTACAAAACAATTCAAAAATAATTCAGCTTTTCTTTAAGCTCTCTGTTCCAAGATTTATGTACAGTGAGTGATTAAAACAAATTAAGAAGTCTGTGAGAAAGCTTTTCAATTACAGGGTACCTCTTAAACACCATTGATAGAACCTCCAATACTTTACAGTAACTTTAACAGTAAAGTCACACCTTATTGAAAGGCCCTTGCAGATTGGAAAAACAGTGTTCAACTACCTCCAGTTCTTTTTTATCCAGAGAAAATTAACGTTCATGGAATAACCTCTTCTGACAATTTTTTTTTTTTTATTTTGACAAAAAAAAAAGGTAAGGTTTCTGAAGGAGTACCAGTTCCAAAGGTGACCTACTTGCATCTCAGTTTCCATTTCTATTTTTCACAAAGTACTTATATTACCGTATAAACAAAATTATATCAGACAAAGGAAGACTTTTCATTTACTTGTTTAAGCCAACTCTGTTTGATCTGTATGCTGATCTCAATCCAGGTATGACTCTTTCAAAGCAGATGAAAGCTCTCCTTCCTGTGAACCTTGAATCAGGTTCTTATATCTGTTTAGACCAAGGGAACGTTACAGGGCTCTATCAGTTCACGATGGTAGCCCAGCAAAAAAACCCCCAGATTCTGTATAGAGGTGTCATATCAATATAAAACAAATGTAAAATCAGTTTCACTTAAAGGAGATTTTAGTAGTAAGTTACCATTTTAAAATAAAAGGAAAGCAAAAGCATTGCTGAAGCAACAAAGAATGCACCAAACTGCAACCAGACTGGATCCAGGACCACAGAGGAGTACACAAGTATGCACTGATGTGGAAAGTATGGTGTGCTTTGGCCCTTGGAAAGCTACATCGAACATAACTTGTGCGTATACATACTGTCAGCTAAATTTTTTTCCTCTGATATTTATTTAATTATAAGGGAGGTGACTGGTTTAAATGATGGCCAACTTTTTAGGTGATGTTTCAGGAGTAACCAAAAAATTAGATCAAAACCTGTATCAAAGCAAACAAGACTGAGGTCACCAGACTAAAGGAAGTAGTTTATAAAATGCTGGTAGTATTTAGTACAAGTACAAGTACAAGTATCACAGGCAATTCCTACTTTAGCTGTTACTAAGAAACAAACTATATGAGAGTTCTGTTTTTCACTTTTGTTCTTCTGAATAATCATCATCATTATCCCACAGTCTGATAAAATGAGGTTGTCACCTGTGATTTGATTTCACTGGTTCTAGGCTGTTTGTCATCCCTACAGTGCTGTGGATGCCCATGTCTGTTGATTTACTCAGGCACCCCTATACCCCACAAAGTCAGGCACAGGTAAATGGACCCCTCACAAAAAAGGGCTGTGGGCAGCCCAGGGGAAGAGCGGCTGCTAGGGCTGACTGGCTGGTCCTTCTCTAAGAGGCAAAGTGACATTACCTGGTAGAGGTAAACTGTAGCTCAAATATTAATCTGAATCTTGTTTTCATGGCTGAGGGATGTTTAGATAACCTAGCAAATCTAGAAATCCAAGAAAACTGTAAGCTAATCTCAAGTCTTAGTTCTGTGGGCAGGCATGAAGGGCAGGGTGTTGCACGGAATTAATCCTCCATGGAGAGTCTACAACATTAAATGTTACTCTGAGATTTGTGTGTGTGTATTTGTGTTACTGACAGCCTTCTTACACTGTGATTGTTTTAAAATTACTTGTCTCTATATACCAGTGCTCCCATCAGTCCATATTTTTAATTTTTTATTTCTCGATCAAGAATTCATGGAGGTTAGTGTGACATTGCTGCAACTATCCTCACAGCCTAGCAATGTAAATAATGGATACGACTCCAGAAATACAAACCAGCCTCTTATTGTTCTGGGACACTTAAATCATGGATGCCTGAACTCACCTGCTAGTAAACAAATGGGCTTCTCTCTGCATTGCAGTAAGTCCCTCGTCTTTCAGGAAAATTGTAATTGAAATGACTGTAGTTTTGGTAAGGGCACACAGATATTTAACTGTGACTAAGCTTGCAAAGATGTACTGAATACAACTGCCTTTTTCTCTTAAAAAAACAAATTTTAAAATGCTAACAAATTATCAGAAGCTTTAGTGAAGTTTAACCCATTGTTAATGCATTTCATACCACATATCAGTAAACTACATATCCTTTACATTTCTCCTAATTTCAGTCATTTATTTATAAGTATCACAATGAACAGCTAAAATTAAGGCCCTATTTGTCCCTCCCATTCTCCATTTAACCTCAGTGATTCTAGCCTCTCTTGCTTCCTTGGGGTACTGAAAAGTATTTTTACAGTATTACCAACACAACATATTTGCTAGATTTCCACTAATTAATTTTCTATGAATCTTTCAGCCTGAAAAATAACCACATATCTGCATGAAAAATGAATTATACTTTCCCAATTTCTTTACAAATATACATTCTGAGCTCATCTCTGCCACATAATCTTTATGGATAATGAGGAAGGCATCTTCACTTAGCTGTCACTGTAGAAGTGAAAGGTTTATAGTGTGCTTTGGAGATTCTGGCAGCTTAGATTCTAAGAATACTTTCTTATTCATGACAATAAGCATTGCCCTAAATTTCTCTTACACATGAACAGAAAAAGAGGGATTTGAAAACTCCTTGAACTTTGTTTACCCTTAGTAACGCTGCTTTAAGAAATGTTAGTTTAGATACATCATGCTGATGACATGTTTCATCAGATGTGACAAAGACTGTTAGCCACTTAATGTATTGCAGAACTTCTTAGGAAACTGCAAATATCTCTTAATTAATGGAGAGGTAAATATCTTCATTATGAAGCTTAAGAGCAAAATACCCATCATATAACTTTTAAACTTATTTTTCCACCATATTTATTCTGTAACATTTTGGGGATACACTATTGACATAAAAAAGAAACTTCAAGCTTGAATGTCGTGCCAGTTTTGAGCAGGACACTCCACTAATTACTGAAAAATATTTCTCTCTAACTCTCTGAAGTCATTCTTTAGCAAAGTACATAGAATATACCTGTTGTAAAGATTATTTTAAGATTTCTTTTAAGATTTCATTTATGTGCACACATCCAGTCAGGCTTACAGTGACATGCTTAAGCCTGAGGGCTTTATTGAACCAGGTCCTGGGAAAAAAAAAATCTTTTATCCTTCATTCTTAAAAAAATTCATATAGTTTGAATAAGTCTTTGAAATGTGACCAAAAGAATCTCACATGACATCGTCTTTCATTGAAGTCATGATGTATGATTCATGTAGATACAGTTCGAAGGTTACTGCTGTCAAGTTTTGAACTTGTGCTACAAAAGACATTAAAAAGTGACAGATTCTTCTCACCAGAAAGGAGAAAAGTGCCTGCATACTGCGTATAGCCTTCTGCATATCTTTCCTTCGTAAGCTTAGCTCTTCAATTAACCTGAGCATACTCGAACCTACTGGGATTGTTTTCGGTAATCAACCAACTTTCCAAGTATAATTATTAACATAATCTTTAATTAAATCACTTAGATCATTTGGACACATTCTAAAGAAAAGTCAGTCATTGAATGTTGACAATTCAAAGATTTCCAACGACATTTCAAGTTCTGATTTAGAAAACTCTGGATTGATTCTCAAAGGTCTTTTGGATTTCTTTTACTCCATTAACAATATAATTGTGCGAACACATCAGTCATTACTCCTGTTTTCTTACAAACAAGAATTTGCAGATGTACTCATTCTTGTCTAAAATTAGTCAGAAATTTCCTTCTCTAAAGTTACTAAGTGATTTTTTAAAATATATTTAAAACTACTTTTTCAGTGTATTATTATTCTAAAGTGACCATTGGGAGTAATCACATTTTGTAGAATGCGGCAACTTTTGCCATTGTATGTATGCTGCTAGAGTGACTTTCTGACATTTCAACAGCTTTATTGCTTACATTATTTCCCCTAGAAAACTGTATCAGGGACAAGGTATTTTTGTTGCATAAAATGCTAGCGCAGTGGGTGGAATAGCAAACATAAGCCTTCCAGATGTATATCAAAATCCCAATCTAAAGCAAAGTAGTTATCAGACAAGTAACAAGACAAATTAAGCCATGATTCATTAAGATCTTTAGTATTTTCTCCATCTTAATATTAAATGAAATAGTTTAAAGGTATTTCTTGCCAATGATATAGCCCCACAGCCTTTTTAAATTTTTATATTACGTTGTTGTTGTAGGTGATTTTCACGTATCTGAACTGGTAATTCTGCATACACAAACTCTGAATTCCAGTATTCTCCTCAGTATCCTTGGTTTTGTTTGTTAACAGATTGTTTAGTGAATGGAAAGGTACTTTCAGAATAACACCATCAGAGGGCCAGAGAAGTTCTCCATTCTGTGGCAACCTCTAAACTTCTGAAGGTTAAATACAATGCAACTAATCAGCAGCAAAGGGAAAAAAATAAAAAGCAAGGTTTTTGTGTGAGCAATAGCAAATGGTACATAGCATTTCTTTTTGTAAACCTAATGTCCCTCTGCCTGTTTTGGAACACAATTTAGAGTAATTATAGCAACAGTCGTCAAGAGAAAAATTATTATAATAGATCCTTGTACAATAGCGTTAGATCTTCGGAAGAAGTATTAAGGACCCTGACAGATATGACAAAATCAAAGCAAGCAAGCAACTAGCAGGAGATCCAGTAAAGCTACGAAGGTTATCAAGGCAATCAGTTATTATCTTTAGCCTTAGCTTTTGAGGTCTGTGTTCTCTAATTGCAAATAATAGAGATGCTAATAATTTGAATCAAATGCAAAGAAACAAAGCAGTCCATTTTTCTACTCAAGTAAGTGCAAAATCGAAAGAAAAAAAAAGTGTATGTTCCAATTCTAAGTTCCATTTGAAGCGCCTGATTCAGACTCAAACCAATAGAGGAAAGATAGTAGCCTTCGGCATTGTGTTTTAATTAAGATCCGTATATTTTTCCCCTGAAAATTTAGCTTCTGTCCTCTGAGTCACAAGACCTTCCCATACTGCCATATAGGAGAACTCAGTGCTGCTGATGTGTGAGAGACCACGTAAAGAGTCACAAATAAAAGAGGTCCAACAGAACACCAACAGAAATTCAAAACAAAAATTAGGCTTTAATTTACTTTAAAAACATGAGAAAAATATTAATGACCACCCCCACACCAACACCCGCAGCAGCTTGCAGTACAAGAAGTGAGGCATTCTCTGCTTTCTGGTGACTGAGAATTTTCTACAGAAAAATGTGGGATAAATAACTTCTACATGAAACTGATTCAATCCGAATTCTATCTGCATTTAGAGCATGATACAAACTCCAGCTTTTTATTATGAAAAAAAAAAAAATCATATCCCTCCCTACCTGGGAGATTTGAAAGACAGATTTCCTAGAAAGTATTACACAACTGAATTGTTTTTACTGCTGTGTATGCTACAGAAAACCTACTGTCAGAGAAACACTTCAAAGTTTTCTCCACACTTCTTTTTCCATGCAAAGAGAATTCAAAATAATTAACACATATTCCTTGATTTCCCCATTGTAAAGGATACTAAGATAGTCTGACTAGTAGAAAACATGTATTATTGATTTTTCTGGTATTACTTGTGAAGAGGCATATTCAATTTCTACTTTCAAGGAGAGGATCATTGATAGCTACTATCCTGTTGTCAAAAAGGGAGCTAGTTGTGTCTTCTGTGTATTATTCCCCTGTACTCACACTTAGCATGTTACTTCCTATTGTTGAAAACTTAGAGGAAGGCTCATAATACAGGAATGAGGAAATCAGAAAATAATAATTACCAAAATATTTATGTCTATCCAAATGATGCTAACAGACATAATTCCAAATGCTCAGGGAAAAAAAGGTGTTAATTTGGAAGAATGAGGTGACATAAAAAGAAATAATCTTAAGGCTGATTATCAGAAAACTTCCTTATTGTAATTGTGACTGAAATATTGTGGGCATAGGGTTTGATTACCTGAAGAAATCCACCAATTACATAGCAATTTGTCTTGAAAAAACTGCTTAGGTCCAATCCCTAACTTTTTCAGCATAATCAAAAGCAAACCTATAGAATGTTCCATGCCCCACCTTGCCCCACCCCCAAAAGGGTTCAACTACCTCCACTATATGTGTGTTATTTTCCTCTCTAAAATCCAGCTTATTTCACATAACTGGTTTAGTGAATAATCAGGTAGATCATCCTAGTGTAGCTGAGGAGCAAGAGGAGACCCAGCTGTTGGGTGAGCTGGAGGCAGAAATTATTTAAACCACTAGAATCAGTCCTGAAACCACAGTCACCTCATAGCATCATTAAATAGTCCTGTACTGGAATAACTACACTTATACGATGAGGGAAATCAACTATAGCAATTCAGCAAAGTATCTATACTAAGAAGTAAAGTTACATGCTTGTTTGAATAACTTGGAGAACTGAAGAATTAAACAAAGTGGTTTTTTCTGCCAACAGCCTTGTATTAGCTTTCCTCTTAACGCTGTTAAATTATATTCTTTTCGTCTGTGGAGTTTACACCATTTTCAACAGCTGCACTTGCATATCAATGAGTTGTCACACAGCTATTATAATTACTTTGCAGAGGTTGTTGTATCTCCTACATGCTTTCTGTTTCTCTCCATGAATCTCTCCAGACTTTGCAAGGAGAGGCTGCCCAGAACAAAAAAACTGAAAACAGAAAGAGGGATTATACAAACCTATTTTACACTGATCTTTCAAAAAACAGAATCTATCCAATTTTCCCCCCTTCATGTGTATTCTGCAGTTTACTGTTGCCTGCATGTCCTCTGAAGCATGTCTGCAGCCCTTTGCTCTGGTCTCTGATAGGCTACTGACATACGTCTCCTGGCCTTGTACTTTCCAGAGTTAGCAGTCCAGAGTATTGAAGTTAACCACTGCACTCAGTCTGAGTTCAGCAATGCCTTTATTTTAAGAGGCAGTAGTATCTATCGGTCAGACAGACAGCTGAAGTTGGTAACAGCTTCAGCAGTCCAATTTTGGTCTTCTATGCTTGTCAGAGACATCACTTTGGGAAATTAATTATTTTTGTGCATTTGCTTTCCACAAACTGGCTATAAAATAAGGAAATTGTATGCCTTAAGAGCTGCTGGATGCCCATCATGCTGTTTTGGTCAGGGATGCCTTTGTTAGTATTCTGTTTTCTTCAATTACCTACCTATAATTTAGTGGTGACCCCAGAGAGAAATTTTTGGGCATCAATATGGAAAATGAGCTCCACCATCCTCATCATATAGTCTGTGTCAGTCTTTACAAGTCATGGTGAACAACGTTCAGTATAGCATGCGCGGATTCATAATTCAAGAAGAATATGAAATAGTATAGCATCAAAACATATGTTTGCAACAACTCTGCTATCTGAAACAGCTGAATATAAAGGTCATTTTCAATCAGAACTAAATAATATTTAGTTTTGTGGAATCACTGTAGGTGAAGGGGAAAGAAATGAACTATTTGATTCGGGGGGGAAATTGGTTAGCAGAAGGTGCTTCAGACTATAATCAAAAATTAATTAGAAAAAGGAACAAGCCAAAGGACAAACATCTGTGATAGAAGGATGTGAAGAGATAAACAAATCCTATGTATGACAGTTAATTTCATTTAAGACCAGCATCCTGCTGGGCTACATTTGGAGCAGCCTGAAAACATTTTGGTTAAAAAGAAAACTTATATTGATTTCAGTGTGAATGGTGGCAGCATCAACAACTAAAAGACTGGAAAACCAAACCAAAGACACTGAAAATATCAGATTTCAACAAAACTACACAATCAGGGGATAACAAATAATAATAAAGAAAAACTACAGTAATGAACACAGCAAAAGTTGTTCAGCAGTCATGAAGCAAGAAGACAGAGAAACAAATACACAGTACTCCTGAGCACTGGTTTCCAAAGCACCACAGATGAGGGAAAGGGAAGCCCAGTTGACATAACTCTAGCAAGACAAATTACTTTCGTGAGCCAGATGCCACTGAGGTCTACATATTTTTCTCACTTGCTAATTGAGAAGGATTGCAGCTTGTTAGCATTGAGATAACACTACAAAGAGCTAAAAAGGAACTGCAGTTAACAGCCAGAGACGAGTGACATTAATTCCACTCCCTTTCTGGGGTTTACGTGCTGATCTTCTACCCCATGGGATCTTCCCATAGCTTCCCAGTGCCCAAAGTGAACATGTCTACCATACCTAAAGAGACTGCAACGTGAAAACCCCTCAGTAGGCCAGAAAGTGCAGAGAATTGAGATGGGGGCCTTCAAAGGTCTGCAGCTGTGCACTGCACAAAGCACTCAAACCTAGGAAATATTTCTTGTGACTTCCATTTCCTTTCTCTCCCATTCGTAACTGAAGTCTAATAGAGCAAATGGTAAATATAAAATTGACTGTGGAGAAAAAGAGAGAGAGAGATTTATACAGTCCAAATTCTCCTAATATGTTAATCACCCTGTTTTGTTTACATTTTGCTTACAAACAAGACAAGGTGCTCACCTATATGGACTATAGCCTATGGCTACACTGTGACAAATACACTATTTCAAATAGTAATCAAGGCAAAACAGTGTTGTAATTTCAGCTCTTGGGTTAACATATTTAATTTACATCATGAAGGTGATTAAATAATTCTTAATGCATATTTTGTTCAATGTCCATTTTGTTCAATGGACATTTAAGAGAAGCAGCAGCAAGATGCAGAAAAACATTAAAATCTTCCTAATGGAGTTACTGAAACAAATCTCTCAACATGTTTTGTGATTAATTCTTCAGCTGAGCTGAAGTTTGTTTGCAAGCAGTGTCAGTTAAATATTCAAATCAATTTTATGACTCTGCCTCACCATAAAGTAAGTGTTGCTATTATTAGCCCTACATGGATAATCTAAGTTAAAATTCTCTTTCTGCAACTATTCTGAAATATTTGTTGAAAATATGCTGCCAGCATGCTTACTGAATACCAGTAAACTCATCTGCTAGAGTATTTTTTAAAAGCAAATACAAAGCAAGTAACAAGTGAATTCTGATGAAATTTGTTCAAAACTTCAAGCAAATACTAATGTTAGAAGATGGGAAGAAACCTATTTTCCATATATGGCTAACCGTAATTGCAATGTCTCTCCAATCAAACCAGGACAATTAAGCTAAAGACAAAAAAATCTGGCAGCAGGCTGTAGCAAAGTAACCACTGTTAAAGAAGGAGAAAGAAAAAGGTTCTAGTGGTAAATAGAATTAGTAACGTAATGTTACTACAACACCAAAACTCCAAATAAAGAAATCTAGAGCAAGTCATTATTCTAAAAGCTTAGTAAGTACAACTAATTAATTACTAATAAAATTCTGTTAATAATAGGATTCAACCATAATTTAAGTACTAAACTTAGTAATTGAATGCCAGCCTACAGAACATGAATTTGTTCTGAGCAGAAACAAAACAGGATTCTGGGTAAAGTAGATAAAATTGTGGTCTGGATTTTCAGCACTGGGCAGCAGCTGCTAGCAGTTAAACAGCTATCATCTATTCCAAAATTTCCTAGGGGTTTCATAGTATGTATAAAAATTACACGTTTAGGTTAGAGTTTGCTGTCATTTCAGTTGCATTCCCGTTTGACAAATATGTGGTTATTTGCTAACATCATCACTAAACATAAAATGAGTTAGGCTAAACATAAAGGAATTAAAAACAGACTACAACTGATCAAGAATGTTTGGTTTGGAGCTAGCAGAGAGAACATGGGGAAGAAAAGCCACCGTGTATTTAATAAAGTGGCTACTTTACCTTGGAACACTTCCAGAATGATAAGCAGCCCTATTTAAGGAACATAGTTAGCTCCTGATTGCCAGCTTATGCAAATGACACAAGAAGCAGAAGAACTAAGGGTAGAATAGTGAAAATTATTTCCAGCAGAGACAAATGCCTGTTCTTTAGAAGGAGAATACTTTACTAAGAATAAAACACTTTTGTCCATGAACAAATTACCAGTATCTTCCTTATGGATCCTATGTTTTACATTTTATTTAATGAATAAATGGTTTGATTTAACTTAAACTTTACAAAGGTTGTTTAAATATTCTCCAGTACTAAGATATCTTTTACTGACCTGGGACCTGGTCTTTGACGATAGTATTTGACCGAAAATATGTTTCAACCAGACTTTCAGCTAGATTCTTAACAATCCAGTAACTGTTTCCAAGGAACTCACAGATGTACAGAGAGGAACTGACTTGTCAGAGGCAACAGCATCTTCATTACATTCTCTGAACAGGACGAGTCTTTGAGGACTATCAGTTAACCCACTACCCCCATATAACAGGTGCAATAGGCACATGGGCAGAAAGTTACTCAACAGACCGAACAAAAGAAATTGCTAGGTAGTTAAAGCAATGAAAAGCCTTCACAGTAAGGTAATAAAATTAGTAGTGTCTTCACAGGATTTTGTGATGGGCATTACAAGAGGTTCTAGTCAGGCCAGTATTTAGCACTTTTATTTGTTACAGAACACATCACCATATTTTGGGGGGAAGAGAGAGGCAGGAGTATCCTTGCGGAACACAGCAAATATCTTCCCTCTGTAGTAAACGTATCCTGATATCAGCTTAATAAGCTTAAAAATATGGAAAAAAATCTGCTGGTGCTGCCAAATTTTCAGATTAAATGAATTATTTCTTTAGTCAATTGGTGGATTTCACTCAATAGTGACTTTCAGCAAATATATACTGAACATTTGCAATCCATTTTATTTTTCATTTAGCCAGTAGTTAAAGCTTAAGGGATTTTGAAAGCAGAGTACTAAAATTTAGCTAGACCTTCGTTATTAAAAGAAGGAAAATCTCCAGTAATTAGCTCTTCCCCTAAATGCTTTTTTGGCTCTCATTACAAACAAAGTGCTATGCTAATATACCTTGTGTTGCAAATGTTTCACAATTCCTGCTAATCAAATTAAATGCAATTCTCAGCAAATAAACTCTCACTACCGTTAATGGAAAAACAAGGAACATCACTACTTTGTCTGAGAATGGGTCATTACCACAAGTTCCTAACTGCAAGTACGTCAATGCATAATGTAAGACACAGTCTTATATAGGCTCTTAAGAATTAAAGCTGTAGCAAGATCCAAGATTTGATGTGTCCTTGAATCTTTTTATATGTACATTTGAATATGTATAAAGAAAAGCAACAAAGAGAAAAAAGCAAACCTGCAAAATACAAAAAAATCATTCACTTACAAACCCTTTGAAACGTTTAATAATAATTTATGCAGTTTATGAGACCACAGAGAAAGACTGATTTTGAGTCAGGACACATTCTGAAACCAATTTTAATTTGCCTCCTCCTCTACCCTCTTGATAGAGAATGTTTCACACCTACCAGTTAATGAAGGATTATTACTTTCCTCCAGAGTAAGTTGCAAATACAACCAAGGTTAAAGCAAAGGACATTCATTCTGAATTAGTTTATATGATGCCATCAAACATGAACACAGGTGATTGATGACATATTGCTATTACTGCACCAAGCATTTGTCAATACTACACTATGAATTATTTTCTGCATCAGTTCTCTTATTGTCATGTGATGGTATATTTTATCGAATTTACTCAACTGAGAAAAAATGCATAGAGAAAAGCAATGGAAACATCAGAAGGCACAATAAATCACAGTAACCAAATTACAAACTACAGGATCTGGTATTACTTGCCAGTCAGAGTTCTGCTTTTCTGAATGACTTCATAACAATTCCATTTTTTTTCTCTGAGATTTCAGAGAATGGCTATTGCAGTTAATGCAGCTCATACTGCAGGGTTCTGTGCAAGCCAAAGTATTAGACTACACCTTAACCAAGTCCTACAGAACTGATTAGCTAAAATGCTATTATGACTAAAAAAGACTTGCACCAAATCAAAATATTTTCTTTTATTTTCTGAAAATATTTTACATATATTTATTTTCCAGGAAAATTATTTACCTAAAAATTGGTGACTCTGCATAAGATGTCCTCATCTTGCTCTGACTAGCTCTGGGTATAAAAAAATATATTAAATTGTATCTGGTGCAATTTTAAAGCTTCACGATTTGCAAAACTGCTGAATGTTGCTGTTAGATTCATATTGTCTCTTCTCATTATTATTAATACAACATCTGTCTGCCTTCCCCATCCCCCTGACACCATAGATTCTGTAAAAGCTAAGCTCTTATTTCTTTAGCTTTGTAGTTGTCCTCTCCCTGAAGGGCGTGAAAGCACAGAGTGGGAATTAAGGCTATTTAAAAGAAAATTAGTTCCTATTTGGATATCTATGGCATTGTGAAGAAGGCAGGCTCTGGAGAATCCCATCTCTCACACTGATCTTGTCCTGAGCCTCAAGAAATAAAAATTATTATTGTACATTTACAAACAGCAGATTCTTCTCCACCTGACCCACCCACACACTTTTGTTCACCTTTACAAAAAAAAAAAAAGGTAGAAGTAAACATTGTAACTAGTAACAGAAAGGGTTTCTACTGGGGAGTAGCACATATAAACATTTAAAATTCAGTCAGGGTGAGAAGTATTTACTTGATGTTACTGCACAAAGGGAACAGGAATTAAGACAGACAGCCCATCTTCTTGTGAAGGTAGAGGAGGATGGAAATGGTTCTCTAGAGGAAAGGGTCTCAAGATTAGAGGTTGAATGGACAAATACGAGGAGTAACCAAGCTTAGCAACAGCAGACCTTCCACATTTGAGCTCGAAAAGTTCAAGTAGCAGAAGGCAAGCTCAAAGAACACAAACCCCACTATTTTTAAAGTCTCCTATTCTCCCTTGTCCTATATTACAGACCCTGAGTTATCAATTTTAAATGCACAATTGCTAACTGTGCATTTGTGCCACATGCAAGCACTGCTGACCCTACCTTTTAGTCCCCTGCACTGCGTGACTTCATTAAAAGGGTGTTTCTTTATCGACATGTACCGACATTTTGACTGGATGTTTTTTTCAGTCCTATTACATTCACATACTTTGAGCTGAAGTCTGGAACAAGAAAAAATCAAAGGAAATTTATGAGACTACTTTTTTCTATTATTCCTAATGATTTTATTTAAATTAGTTTAAAAACAGTTAAAGTATTTGCTGGAGTGCTGCTGAACTAGAGATGTCGTAAGGCCCAAGACAGCAGACACTGTGGAAGAACAACAACTTTATTATCGGTGAGATTTCTGAAGTGCAATACACCATAGTGTTATTTTCAGTCAGACATACTAACAGGATTAGACTTGTGTGCCAAGCTCTTTTGGAAATACTAGAATTGGTAGGAAGACAGAGACAACCCTAACGGCATACCAAATGCTCTCCTGCATTCCAGATCCTTCAAAAACCACAAAAAAAAAACCAAAAGGGGAGGGAGAATTTCAAGATATTCTTCTGCCACTTCTCTATGTTTTTTTTCTGATCTTAATGTTTGTTATTATCTTATCAAGCTTTAGAAATTTAATAATGGCTACTCTTTTAAATTTATCTTCTTTTTTGGTCAATTTGTGAATGCATTTAATTTATACTTTAGATGGATAAGGCACTAAAATATTCCAATGACCAATTTATGGAAAAAAGGAGATTTTTTTTCCACAAGATACCAGTAAGATATAATATAGAAAGCTTGTTTCTTCAGAATCACCAGACCAGTCAGTTCTTCTTTTTACATTTTTCATATGTGTCTCTGGAGGATTTGACTATGAAATGTATTATTATGAACAGCATTAAAAGTAATCCACTTCTAACAAGGTTTGACGAGATGTTGTAATAGGAGTCTCTAAAAGTTTGTGAATACACAGTCTTGCTAGGAGGTAAATTCTCCTAAGTTATAGAAATTTAAAGCTTTTTATGTTAGCTAAAAGCACCACCCATTTTAGATGTTTTGAAGAATTTCTAATTTTATCCTTATTTTGTACATTTTTACGCTACTTTGTTCCAAAATAGTAATTTGTACTTCTGGATTTTTTGTCCCTTAGTCATAACAACAGTCACCTTCTTTCACCTTCTCCTTTTTTTCACTGACTTGCACCCTGTGTGAATATTTTGTGCTTTAGTTTCTGCAGAAAGTCAGTGTTGATAGTATGGAGAGAAAAAACGTGCTTTCATATCAAAACAAGATAGTGTTTCCATAAGGAGTAGAATGCTTTTCATTTACTCTGGCCATTTCTCTGTAGACAGCACTCACTCTTTCTCATTCCTTAATACTGCTTTCTTCATAACAAAAACACTAAGTACCTTGTCTCACCAAGCTGCTTTTCAAAATATTATGCAAATAGTTTGCAGACTACTTGTAAAATGCCCTCTACCCACCATCAGAACAGGTATAACTTTCACTTTCTTTACTTAAAGCTTGCAGTAGATTTGTGAATATTTTTGGTAAAGGAGAGTAAACTGAAATTCCAACCTGCATGTTTTATTCTGAATAATCTTCAAAATCAAAGACAAACCTTAATAGGCAAACCAAGTCAACTCACAGGATCCCAAACTCTCCAGAAAGCTTGTTTGTGATTGCCTCTGTAGTAACTGTAAGTTTTCAGTTCTGCTTTTAAACAAGTGTATATTCGATACATATGATCTGCTAGCTTTGTTTTAGATTAAGTGGAAAATCATCCAAAGAACGCAATCAAAAACTTTTAAATTGACTCTTAATATTAAATATAATTCAAATCCTGCAAATAAATACAAAAATCTTCCTTCCTTTACTCAAAGAACCCCCACCAGAACTTACAAAACAGTAAGTTATGTAGGTAATAGTTACATTTGTGCCTAATTAATAATATTAGCTCAGGTTGATAGTTAATTTTTATAAATGTTAGTGTAATACTAACTGAAACGAATGTCACTGGCAAACATTACAAAAACACGTTCTTTCTAGAGCAGGAACAATGATTTTTCCTGCCTAAACCTTGTACTCTCAGCAAAAAAAAAAAAAAGACTACAGAAAAAATCTAATCATTTACCACACCCCTCTAGGAGAGTCACTGTCTTTACTAATATCCTCTTCTTTCTTTCTATGTTTTAATCTAGGACTCACACATGTTAATTCCTTTTCTTTTTTTAAAAAAGCATCAAACTATATAAATGAAACCATTTCCTAACCCTGTAATTTATAAATAACTGTTATTTGCTGATATATTAGTACTGATTTTTTTTTTTTAGCTTTTTTACCTTTATTTTTAAAAGTTTAAATACTTCATATTTCATGCCAGAGTATTTCAAAACACAGTTTTGCTGAAAAATTTTAGGTTCAGCATTACAGCTTTGTTGGGTACTGGATAAACCCACGACCAAGAAGGGGAACCACGAAATTGTACGCAATAAGAACTTGACTCCAAATATTTATTTGTGTTTCCTCTAATTACTGGGTAGCAAAAGTTTACAGTAGATCAGCAGAATTATAATATTCACTTATTATCTACCTTCACAGGGAAGTAGATGTGTATAGTCACTGATGCCTTTAGATCCCTTTCAAAACTATATTCGTTTTTAGTTTGCCTGCTGCCAATCCATAGCCCTAATTTTCTTTTGGGTAATGTCACATTGTTTCAGCTGCAGTATCTCCTATTCCCACTAGCATTAATAAATAAGATCTGTATAATTTTAATTAATTCCCTTGAAACAGACTGAAAACACTGTAAGAAAGATAATTTCAATAAATTATTTATACACACACACAAAAAAAAAGAATTTCAGCACATCACCTTTCCCTCTTTCCAGACTTCTGTATGAACGAGTCTCTAACTCCTACAATTTGTTATTCCTTGGGAGAGGATTCCTGGCCTACAATTTGTTTGACTTAAACACTTTACATTACCAGCATTACCAGAGATCAAGTAATTTCCATAAATGGTCCTGAACTCTGCAGTTCATTCCCAAACATGATAGAATTGAGCTTGGTCTTTTTAACCCACAGGAGAAAGCTCATCTTGTTTCTCAGACATCTGAGAAAGAAATGAAGTGAGAATTACAGGCTGATTTCCATAAATTACTTCAGAATGAGCACCAGCCAGTGTTGGAATGTAGTGGGATTGCAATTCATTTTCTAATACAAACAAATAATTATATAATTCCCAGACATACGTTATTAAGTCATTCTTACTTACATACCATAAATCAGTGACACAATCTTAGTAATATATTAATCTAAGGAGACACGTTGCAAATACTGGGCTGATGGGCAACTGACAGTCTAAAGGAGACATTAATTTCATGTGTACAATATAATAATACAAGCTTGACTTTCAAAGTCACTCTTGCTTTTGATGACAATAGACAATTATAAACAGTGAAGTTTGTTTGCAAGTAACTCTAAAACCAAAGGGGGTCAAATTATTAAACTAACATCAGCAACTGCAAATGGTGTTTTCAGAGAAGAAGCACAAATGTACACACACAAAGGCTGTATTTGTAGAAATTGTCAGAAAAGAACATTTTCCCCTTTTAATCTCATCAGAATAAGAGTGTCACTATTCTCTATCACTATTTCTAAAACATGAAGACACTTTAAATCTAACTAAATAATAGCTAGATCTGTAAACTCATCAAGGAAAACCTCAGAAGAAAATAATCTCCCTTTTTCATATCTTAGCACCTTAAACAAACCTTGCATTATCTGCTAGGCAATTCCACATAGACCTTCATCTTTGCTGTCACTGTTTTATCATTAAAGTGTCTTGTTGTAAAGCACTGGAGACTTCAGAGACTTAAGCCAATATAAAAATCTCTGCAGTATGAAGTAATTTTATGTCGCTACTCTGGTTATTTCAGAATTGGCTGCAAATAAGAGCCTGAGGATGATTTAATGTGTCCTCGACCCATCACGGCCATGGTTAAACAAAGTAAACACATCAGTCTTGAGCAGTTATTTATAACTGGAAGAAAAGTACAAAACAGCCACATTAAACACAGCACTGGAAAATATTCTGAAGGAAAACAACTAAAAGTATCTGAAAATGTCGTTCTTCACATATTGCTGTATTCTATTTCTCAGTAAAATAAAATCCCAATGACCATCCACAGGCAGACTGACTAGCACTAAAATCACTGCTTCCAAATAAGATCCCAAGATACCACTGCTGAAGTAGAAATTTAGGAATTCAGATCTGCTTACAGACCAGGAACTGGTATTTCTACTGCATTTTAAAAATAGAATAATGAGCCTTAAGAGCTCACAGAAAAGACTCACTACTTTAAGATGGAAAACCACAAATACTGGTAACTCATTTGTGACAACTTTGTCCCTGCAGTGGTAACTGTATCAGCAACCCAAGCTATATGGTATTGATGCCATTCTCTTCAGCTGCTCAAAGAGATGATATTTACCCTGCTGCCTAAACCCAATTCCTTTCAGCAGACACTGGTTCTTGACCCCTGGAGACTTTCTCTGGAGCCTAGACTGAGGACTTGCTGTCAATGAGATGTGTAACCCTGGGATACAGATATTCAAGAAGGTTGCCTTCTGTCCTGCATCAATAAGCTGTTTGTTTGCAACGAGGCCAAACTAAAAGACCTGTTTACATAACTGTAAGGAGAAATTGATTCTGGAGAATTCATCCTAACACAGGACTGGGTGGCAGTTTAATAAACTGGATTGATGTCAAGGACTTTCATATGCTTTTCACTGATTTGTGTTTGCAGTAAGAGAAGGAAAAGACTGGGATAAATTAAATGATAGAAACTGGCTGAAAAATTAGATAATCTCACAACAAAAGATTTGGGATGCCACTATAACCTAGAGGACACACCTCCAATTAAGTCTTCTTGTTAGAATACAGAACTGAAAATTTCAGCATAGAGGCTTGCAGTTGCTATACAATATACAATGGGCCTTGCAGACTTCTATGGGAGGCAAAGACAGTTTTCGGTAAGGTGGTTTCCCTGGGGCCATGCCAGGAAGTGATCTTCTGAGGAAGAATCACCTTTTCATGAACTCTGAGTTTCAGGCTTTGTTTAAGAAAGAGATTAGTGGTGGTCCACATTTGGCCAAAGTAACAACTTACATTCTCACATGCTAAGTATTCATATAGCTGAAAAATGTACCCACGAAGACTTGTACGTCATAATACCTGTCACCTGGTAAACTTAAAAAAAACCACCACACCAAAAAACCCCCAACACTCAACCAAAAAACAACACCCAAAAATCAAGCCTAATTTAAAAAATCTTTTTGGATTTCTTCTCTTTTGGGAAGGCTTTTTTTTTTTTAAAAAAAAAAACCACCTTTCTATTATGAACCTCTATTGAGCTGGAAAAAGACAATTTGGCTAATATCATGGTGTCCCATTTTTCTCTTGAATGTCACTTACCTTTAATTCAGAGATCAGGACAACTTTATTCTTCTTCATGTAGTCCTTGCATACTGTGCTTTAGTAGTGGTTATAGTGGAATTCTGGAAGAACTCCTCTTCGCAGAAATAATATAGAAAATTTTCTTCTGAGTGGTACTATTGTATGCTTAGAATTGCCAAGTCTTAAGATGAGAAAGTCATGATGAGCTGAAAAAACCTGATTATTCCTAGACATGAAAAATAAGCTACTGGAAAGAATTTTCCCAAATTCTATCTGTAGTTCTGTTGTAATTTTCTGGCTGTGAGAGATGTTTGGAAACCAGCACTGCTTCTTCTTCTGTGCTAGCTGTAAGATTGCTGTACTCAACCTGAGAACAGGAGGTCTTATCTTAATATTAATGAAGCAGACTGTAATATTGGAAATCAAAATCATGCCTATGGTGGCACAGTTATTTAAAGTTTAACGTACATCTCTTTTGTTACCTGCACTGAGCAGCCTCAAATTGTAAATATAAACTTTAACAATTGTCCACCATAAACAAGTTCCTTCCACAATGCTAGCTTTGCTGTTTCCTCTCTGATCCCCTTTCTTAACTGTATAACACTTTTTTGGGCAGAAGTTGTCTGTTATTTTCATCAGTGAGAGATAAGGGATGTCAGCAGAGAACTAAGCTTTTACTATACTTAGTCACAATCCTCCATCACTTAAAAAAGCAACTGGAGATTTCTTTCAATAAAGCTATTGACTGGGATTCAAACATAACCGCTGGATTTAGGCACATAAGCTTAACTCTTTCAAAGAGATGAGTGTCTATTCCATTTAGGCTCTTCTGATAAGACCACCCTTAGTAGGCTCAAGTTTATGTGTGCAATGTTTAACTTGGGGTGGTGGTGGTGGTGATAAAATAAAAAAATTAAAATAGTAAAATAAAATAAATATATAGAATATATTTATAAATATATCAATATAAAATAAGATATAAACATAAACATATAAAAATCACTGTCTTACTCTGTCCTTTATAGGAAAGTTAAACAAAAAAAAAAAAAAAGAAAAAGAGTTAACACTTTCTTCCTGTAAAATTATTTTAAATTTCAGAATTCTCAGAAGAACCTGAATTCTATATACTGTTATCTTTGTGTTGATTTTCTACGGTATCACATTGAACTGCAAAGGAGACTTGTGATTTAATTGCAATTACCTTTCATATGAACTTCTAACATGACTTATGTACCAACCTTTATAACTATTTCTCTCCCTTTTTTTAGCTTATATTTTTATTTGATCTTTCTTCTCATAGCCCCATTTTATCTGTCCTTCCTTTCTCATAGTCCAAGGCTTACAAGGTCATGACAGCGACTCCCATATCGAATGAGACACTGAATGCAGGTAACACAGAGTACAATTGATCCCTGATGAGTAGGGGGATATTTCCATCTAAATGAGCAGACTGAGCTTTGTGGTTCCCATTAAGGTTAATGGAGGTTATATAGCTCAGCCCTGGTGTATCATAACAACTTCTTGCCCCCTTAGCTAATCCATTCCCATCTTCTAGTTTTGATAGAGGAAAAAAATATTTTCAACGAACAAAAATGATTGTGATTTAGAAGCAAAATTCTGAGGTCCATGTTTCTTCACTAACTTTCAAAAGTGTTAAAGCAGTGCATTTCACCACTTTCCACTTCATCTGCAAAAGTAGTCATGTTAGCGAGGGTTCTATGAGAGCCGTTAAAAATCTGTCAGAGAAGTGCCGGTCATGGCAAAAACATTTTTCTGAAGCTGTCAATTTCCCCAAATATCCATCAGTGCTACCACGCACAACAAGGGATTCCTCATTTAGAACGAGTCAATTCTTATTATTAATGTCATGATGAAAACACCTGCTAAGTGTATGTGTCTGGCAAAGTGAGGCTCAGTCACAGAAACAAGAGGGTGAGTGCCACTCACATTAGTGAGCAAGGAAGAGCTGGAGACTTTTTTCTTACACTTACCTAAAGACAAACACTATATCTTTATCCTAAACTGGGGCTTCTAAAGGTAAGATACAGAGAAAGCAGTAAGGTATAACTGATGAAAGGGAGTGTGAATCTAATGTATTAGATTAACTCCTTGTAAAATTACACATTTTGCGAGATTAGGTTCTCAGTCATTTGCTTTGTTTGCAAGCTCCAGGTATAAGGTGCATGAGAAGTACTATATGGTTCACGTTATGCTACTGCTGTTGGTTGGTGTCAGAAGTGTGCCCACAGCTCTTAAAGGTGTACCAAAACCAAACAAGTTAGTTTGGCTACTGCTAGCAGGAGCACTACAGCTACATGGAGTTCGGGTCAGCCAAGTCACCAACACAATCCTCACAGGCACACACCATTTTCTAGAAAGGTCTTTCAACCTATGTGAACCTCAGGATGTAGTGCCTTGGCTGCTACTTCACACTCGTAAAGTACTGCAAGCTGTCATCTGCTTTTAATAGCATATAGAGAAGATATTTATCCTGTGTCTCACTGCACTGTGTATTCTTGTATATATAGATATACTGACAAAATTAAAATGGTAGCTGCAGTCATTCTTTAAGAAAAAAATATAAACATTATACCCATGGGATTATGTGAGCTATAGATGATATCATTTATAAAAGGTCTTAGTGCATTTCGAAAATAATTTTAGGCTTCTGTTTTGGATTAAGACAAATCATATTAGTAAGAAAGGTTACCATTAAGGAAACTGTTCAATGACTTCTCTCCTTATACCTCTATCCATGACACAAGTTAAGAAATATTTTGAAGCAGAAGAAAATACTGTAAACAAGAGTTAAACCAGCTGGCCAAATGCTGACCAACAGGATAGGTGCTCACTACAAATCAAGACTGCTTCGAAAGCAATTGCTATAACAACACCTTGGCTGGTACCAGGCCGCTCTGCATTCTAATGCTGATACCACAAGTCACTTAAATACCTGCTTAACTTTAAGCTCACGGCCTTAAACACATGGCATTAACTGTAATGAGTGCTCTTGTATTCTTAATCACATACTTTGATTCATTGCTAGAGCAGGCATGAAGAAATAATGGGCCATATCTCCAGTTTGTGTAAATTGGTGTGACTTAATTGAAATGAACAGAGTTGTGTCAATTTATACCAGATGATACCAGGCCCCAGGGGTTCCAAATCTCACAAAGTGTAAGTCAGCCTCCAGTGCAGCTGTTACTGCAGAGTTGTCTCTCTTAGACAAACTGTCAAACTCCTCTCTGCCTTTCCACCAAGCGGGAGTTAAAGATCATATATTTCTTTTTTGAGACACCGAGGAGGATAAGCCTAGTGTCTTAGCCAGCACACTTGTTCTCTTGGTAAAAGATTCTATTATCAAGTCCCTGTGAGTTATTACGGAGAGCACTTTGGCTGTCATATTTCACTGCAGAGCCACTGCAGATCTTGTAAAGTGTAACTTACTTCTTTGCTGAGTGCCTTATAAGCTTTTGCACATGACATTTCAAATAGAAAACAGATTAATTTGCTTTTAAATAAATGTTATTTAGAGTATTTAAAAGTCTTTTTTTTTTTTTTTTTTTTGTATTGGCTAATTCAACAGTCTCTTCAATAGGATCAATGCCTTCTTTTTGTTAGTCAGTGCAGAAGACAGTTTGGCACATGTGACTCCTGACCATCCTACTTACACACTGACCTGTATTTCTGGAGGAAAACTAGGTTTTCAAAGTTTTACATACTTAGATGTTACAAATACTCTTTTGCAAACATCATCATGGAGCCAAGAAAAAACAAAGCAAAACTATTTTTTGGACGATGCCATAGAACAAAAGTTTACAAAAATGCCTACAAAGAACAAGAATGACTATATCTAACCAAAACCTTACTAAAGGAGGGTACTTTTTAACTATTCTATTCATACTGTGTTTCTTCAAGCACCCACTCAAATAAAGATTTGAAAAGTTGTTTCCCCTAGTATTAAAATTTACTTAATCTATTTCACTGTGAAAAATTTCACAATTGAAAAGATTTCTGTTCAGCAAAGGATGGAACACGATGCCTAAATCCATCCCATGCCAACAGAACACATTAATTGAAAAACACAGTACTTTGGTAGGATTTAACATCACAATTAGAAAAGCTGGTATGCATCATTGCATTTTGCCATAGAGATGGGACACACTAGGAATCTCCTACCAAGGCTATGTTATTCAGTCTGGAGTTCTACCTTACATTCACTCTTGACGGAAAAATTAGATCTCACCGATAACAAATGTTGCAATTAAAATAACCATGCTCTAAAATATGCATAAGTAAGTGTTAAAATAAATTTTAAAAAATTAATTATGAACCATGCAAACTTTATCCATAACTCAGTGCTGGAGCATTTCTACCAAGCCATCACATCTGACAGCAGTCTGGAGTATGTTTAATAAATCTTTCCTTTTTTCCAGAGAAAAACTTTCACTTAAAAATTGATTGTACAACAATATGTATTTTTAAGGCAATATACCCATTTCCAAAGGCTTATTTTTTTTAACTGTAATAAGTGTCACTACATAAACATTTTACTAAACACAGGTATGTGGTTTTGGTGGAGGAAAAAGCTTAAAGCAAAACATCCTAAACATTGAGCAAGAATTTGCAAAAACCTCCAGCAATCCTGCTTATATATATAATCCTGTGCCAAAAGGACACCAAAATGCTATTCCATTCTAATATTTCAAACAGAAAAGTGGTACCAGTGAAGATTTTTTTAGGTAATAATTAGATTTATAATGCCTACAGGAACCATGGCGATAGCTTTCAAATTGTTTCTTCTAACCGTGGTACGATACTATTAATTGAGGATGTAATGCTGCTGAGAGAGGTGACTGTTTCTAAGGTTTTAAGCTTTAAGAGGCACTTCCAGCAAAGATGTTGATCTGAACTAAGTAGGATTTGGGACCAGCTAGCACTTTCTTCCAAGAGAATCCTTGCTGTTGTACATAGCAACATTTTCTGACTCCTGGTGAGTGGCTACTTACAGAAACCAGAGCACAGATCTTCTGTTAATGTCTCGCAGTGCCCAAGCTCCAGAATAGGGGCTGCTGCTTTCCCAAAAATAACATCCTCTCCAAAAGAGGCAAGAGCTCCTAACTATCCTGTGTTCTGATTCCCACATGATCATTATCTCTAGTGTACTGAACACACATTTCCTTTTACAGGGTGATTTAAAGTTGGGTGCATTCCTTCCTTCATCCACTGGCCAGTGCAGAGAACCTAGATTTATAACATGGGCACCGAGTAAAATGTCTCAAGTTAAATAACACAACTCTCCCATCATAAGCTGTTTGCTTGACTTCAAAATAGCTATTAGATATTGAGTTAATGAGCTACATATGTTGTTCACAATGTATCAAGGGGAGAAGCTTAGAGTTTTAGTGACCAAAATTCCTCTTGGAAATCATCTATGATCCTCTCATGGAAACAGAGTCAAGATGAAGGCACTCCGTTACAAGTTAAAGGGTAGAATACGGATCACTGGTTTATGTAGCACAGTGCTTGCTGCTTCCAGATATCCATGAGGAATATTTCCATGTGTTCAGCAATAACATGTTGGGGGGGAGGGTATTCTTACATATTCAAATTTTCTAAACAAATTAGTTCACGTGCCTTCCTCTTCCTTTAAATTCCTAGTCTCTGGTAGGTCTAAGAGATAATCCTTACAAAAGCACCATCACAGTGCTTCCTGTGGTTCTGCCTTTTAGATGTTGAAAAAATAACTACCAATAATGAGCAAAGCATGATTCTTACTTTTCTACTTTCATATTGGGTTTGTGAGACCCAAAATCAATAAACATACACAGCAAAATAGCAGAAAAATAATATGGTCTTAATGCAAGAAATTTGGCATGAAATGAACACTTAATTTGCTCATTTACTCTAATCTATTTGTATTTCAGTTTTTCTTCCTCTCCTTTCCACTGCTTCTTTACATTACTTCTTTAGGGAAGGGATAGAATAGGACAAAAAACCTGAGGCATTTTTCTTCCTTTTTTTAGTGAAAAACTGGACCATTTTCATTAAAACACACGTGTATTATAAATGAACCATTTATTAGGGAAAGGATCTAAGGATAAACAACATGAACTAAAACACCTGAGTAGCTCTACAAAATTTCCTACTTTAGGATTCGTTCTTTCTGTCTATGTTCAGTACTTAATGTTACCCTCTGTTTCTGCAGCCCATCTAAAATTAGATCATAAGTTCTTCCAGGTAAGGATTGTGTTATGTTCTCTGAACAGTGCCCACCATCATTTAGATGCTTAACAGAAATAATAATGAAACCGTATTTTTCTACTTTCATGTCTAAAACTCTGAAATACTATGGAAGTATTACAAAAATAATGTAGATGGCAGAGATAACAGTCAGCCTGGTTTAATGACTGAATACACCAGACGTTTTGCCTGTGTTATTTGCACATTGCTTTCGCTGTTTCTTTGTTGTTCATAAATCTGTGTTGTTTTTGACCATTATACAAGCATTTCTTTCCTAGTTAGCCTCTGAACCCAATTCCCATAAGAAAAAAATTGAGAAGTGCACACCCAGTATACTAACCACCACTGCTTCCAATGCACATATGGGTTCTATTGTATGAGTCACTACCCTACGATAGCTAAGCATGTTACTGCCTAGGAAATTAACTCCCACACTGTGAATAATCACAGAAAAGAAATTTGGTTTGCTACAAGGTTGTTTTCCAGCTGTTTTAACGTGAAAGGAAGGGAAGGAAGGGAAGGAAGGGAAGGAAGGGAAGGAAGGGAAGGAAGGGAAGGAAGGGAAGGAAGGGAAGGAAGGGAAGGAAGGGAAGGAAGGGAAGGAAGGGAAGGAAGGGAAGGAAGGGAAGGAAGGGAAGGAAGGGAAGGAAGGGAAGGAAGGGAAGGAAGGGAAGGAAGGGAAGGAAGGGAAGGAAGGGAAGGAAGGGAAGGAAGGAAAGGAAGGAAAGGAAGGAAAGGAAGGAAAGGAAGGGAAGGAAGGAAAGGAAGGGAAGGAAGGGAAGGAAGGGAAGGAAGGAAAGGAAGGGAAGGAAGGGAAGGAAGGAAAGGAAGGAAAGGAAGGAAAGGAAGGAAAGGAAGGAAAGGAAGGAAAGGAAGGAAAGGAAGGAAAGGAAGGAAAGGAAGGAAAGGAAGGAAAGGAAGGAAAGGAAGGAAAGGAAGGAAAGGAAGGAAAGGAAGGAAAGGAAGGAAAGGAAGGAAAGGAAGGAAAGGAAGGAAAGGAAGGAAAGGAAGGAAAGGAAGGAAAGGAAGGGACTTTGAAAATATGCATAATTTGAAAGTGCTTAATGTAAATTAGATCAACCTGATTTTATTTCAGTACTTTTTAATTGCATTTATAATTAGTAAAATACATTAATGTGCTACACAGAAGGTCAGGAGTTCTGGTGAAAGAATCTAATTAAAATGCTCTACTGCATTTATGTCACACATGCGCTCTGTAACCTTGAGGCCTTCCTGCAACAGCAAAGGAATTTTTTGTACTTCTGTTATTTATAACTTTTGTCTTCAACAGAAAAGGCATGACTGTGTGAGTAGCACGTATAATGTAAGTATTCTCATCTCTCACCGGATCTGCACAACATGCTAATTATGATGGTTTGGTCCATTTCATATTGTACTTTTTCATGACAGACTAATAAATAAAACCAGGTTGGTTCCCGTTATAATGAGGACTTTTAGATGCCCACCTGCTGCCCAGTCTTTCCCTCTTAGTGACCCTGAATTAAATTGTGCAACATATAATTGTCAGACAGAGAAGGATCTGAAGTTGGTGCCAGTCAGAAATTTGAGTACATGTGACATCAGGTATTTATCCTGACACCTGAATCCACTAGCAGCATGTATTTAAAAAAATAATTGAAGAAAAGCTTACAGCAATAATCAGCAAGCAATAATTAGTGATGCTGATTATTCTACTGAGAAGTCATATTGTGATTTTATTACATTTAAATTATACATGCTTAGGTGTTCAAATGCTCTCCTTTCATCACCATCTTAGGTGGTAAAAACGTCATTAGCATCCTTCTAGCACCAGAATGATTGCTCAGTAAGATTAGAGATCTCTGCCTGACCAAGTTTTACACATACTCCTGCTATAGGCTTGAGCAGAGCCTGAGGGAAACAAAGGGAGGGCACACTTTAGCATTAAACATACACTGTTATCCCAGCTTTTGTCTCTCTACTAGTAAGATAACTTTCTAGTTTTGGAATAATTACTGGAATTATAAATTCCTGAGATGTCAGCTCTGTCTGCAACAGAATAAAAGTTACCTCAGCCTTCAATAGGAAGCAAAAACATGAGAAGAATGATTGCTCCTCCTCAGGATGAAACACTGAAGCTTTCAAAGATTTGTTGCTTTGTACCAGCTGTAAAGGTTGGTCAGTCTCTGTGATCACTGTTTATTGGCTTGAACATCACAGGAAAAAAGCCAAGCTATGAGGTATATAGTGTAAGTAGGCTAAAACTTATGTGAAAATGAACATTAATTCCTTTCTTTTATAACATCTCCCACCAGCTGTAAAGCAGCCATCAGCTCCTGTGGAAATATCTCTAATAGTTTTGAAACAGAATGAAAATGAGTCAGTTCACTCACTATCTGCTTTTACCTACTGGGACTGAAGGGATTGAAGTATTTTCTGAAATAAAAGAATGATAAAAAGCAGCAGGGCCATAGGCTTGCTGAGCCTGATGGGACTGAACTATTAGAAAACCTGCCTGCCTATGGGACAGAGTTGGCTCAGATGATCGGCTAGTTGGAGAGAAACTTTTAAGGACTGGCAGCCACAAATGCAGAACATGTGAATTGGCAACAGAGCGTGAAGAGAATATACTATAAGAACTGCATTTGCAGAGCAGCACAAGAGGAAGATAAGAAACCTTGGAAGCTGTGGACCAAGGAGAGAAGTGACATTCACTCACCTAAGTTTTGCTTTGCCACTCTGATGTAACTCTAAACATTGTGTTAGAGCTGGCAGATAAACACTGGCTTGCTTTGAAACGTCTGTCCTGAATTGCTGGCAGTATTGTCAACCGTATCGCTTCCTGTTGGCGTCCAGCATCTACCAGGGGACCAAACTAATTTGGATTCCACAAAGAAATGAAGGGATATTGAAGCCAGATGGCCCAAACCCAAAATAGTTCAGCTTCATGGCTTGGACTTTCAGAGACATGGAGAGCTCGGCTCTGGTGCAGAGGAGGGAGCATTCCCAGGAGATCCACAGGAAGGCTAGGAGCAAAGCCTGCCACCCCAAACCATGAAAGCCATCTGCTCTATTAACCTCACCCCAGGACCAGTCTTCTCTTTACATGAGAACTGCAGCAGTCATTACATACAGTTGCCACCAACACTGCATGATGCATGAAGAATCTCAAATCCCTGCACCTTAATGAAATTCTCCCCTAATCAAATTCACCAGAGAATCAGACAGCTACTGAAAACAATCAGCAGCACGGAGGACCCATGGCTGGTAGGCAGCAGAAAGTTGATGCTCAAAGTAATGGCTCATTTTCCCTAAGCTAAATATTTTTGGTTCCTGCCTACGTGGCAAGATACTTAACATGTGAATGGGGTTGACATTGGTGCCAATGACCAATACACTAATGTGCTGGAAATTAAATGTATTTGGACAATAAGAACTTCTCAGCACTGCACAACTTATTTGTAAGTGGTTATATCATCTAAAATGGCAGAGGAATATTCTTTTTAAATGCATGCTAATTTGGCCATGCATAACAAAAAGCACAAACTGTACTGAGAACACTATTGATCTTTATTCTTCTCCTTCGACCACAGAACAAACCATCCATGCCATTCCTAAAATTATTTACAAGATACAATTTATAAATTCAGCATTGCATACATTTGTGAAGGACACAAACGATCAGGTTTTCAAATATAGGCCATCTTATTTTCCAGTATTCAGAATTATTGTAGTTTGCAAGTCAGCCCTATACAGAATTGACTGTTGATTATGCTTGCAATTCCAAGACAGAAAAAATAGTTTAAAAATAATTGAACTTCAATTATATAATCTCCTTTAAAGTGCTGAGCAGTACTCTTGGGGGAACTAATCCCAACTGCACACATTTATTCCTGGAAAAGATTGCTAAGGTAGCTTCTCTGAAAATGAAAACTAACCTCAAGCAAGTGACGTATCCAGCCATAAGCCCTAGGGAGGTTTTAAAAAGTCACATTAAAAGAAAAAAAGAGGTGTGCCTGTAATTTTCATTAGATTTAATAAAATTAACATAAAGCATATAGATTATCAGGAAACCTTATGAACTATACCCTGAAATGTTGCAAGAACCCGTTTTCATGGAAACCTAACTCAGAAAGATTGAGGCATTTAAGGAAAAACACAATTAGGTTCTTAACTCTGAACAAAGCTGATCACTTTCCAAAAGTGCTACATAAATAAATGAATAAATAAAATCCACTCTCACAGCAAGAGCATATAGAGATTTACAGAACAGAGAAGGAAGAAAAATCCTGGATTAGGCAAACATAACCCTCTAAACTCTGCAGTCCATAATATACACAGAGGTATTAATATGAAAAATAAAATCTGACACTTGTATAATATTAGTCTTTTTTTCCTAATGATTCAAACTCTTATTAGGACTATTGTCTCCGTTCGAATCTAGATGTCAATTTCTCATTACACATGCAGGCACCAGGTCAATGTTACAGCTAATGAATATCTGCTGGTGCAAATGCTTATTGTGTCTTAGCCTAATTCTAGTAAAATTTAAATGGTCTATTAATTTTCTTAATAAATTTAGATATGGCTTCTGACTGCAATCTGTCTTTGATTAGCTAAGAAAAGTGTAAAAAGATCCTGCCAAGCTGGTGGTTTAGAATATTTCAAGCAAATAATCTACATTAAAAAAAAAAAAACAAAACACAAAACCCACAAACAAAAAAACCCACAAAACACCCTAAAAACAACAACAAAAAACCCAACAACTACCACCCACCCACCCACCCACCTATTCATTTCACTTTAGTATAGGCTTTAAAAACATTATGGCTTCTCAGGTTTAGTCTGCCCAGGCCTTCTCAGTCCTGCTTCATCCAGTTAAAAATAAATAATTTTACCACTGTTAGAAATTCTCAAATGTGCGTGTACTTTTCGGTAGTTCATTTGGGCATATTAACAACTTTAAAGATTCTTTTCATCTTTAGACCCAATAAGGCTTAACCATTTGCTCAGAGAAATTTGTTCTCCCCTGACCAGCTGAAAGGCCTGCAGGTACAGGACCATATGGAGCACAGAGCAGTGGTCAGTCACAAAACAGAAGATTCACTTCTGTTGATTTAAGACTTCCACAGTGTTTAGCATCCCTCCATACTCAAAAAAGAAGAGGGATATTTAAAGAATGATTCACCTGACCTGTTTTAGACATGTACCTCAAGGGAAATTGTATTTATGGAAAAGCTACTTATAGACTGACTCTGGAAGAAGGCAGCCCCATCAGATATAGGTGTATACAAGAGAAGTTATCCACACAGATGAATTTTTCTCAAGTTTTATATAAGATAAGGCTGAAGTAACAACTGTCTCCATGTAAAAGGATTACAAATATATGTTATTATTCAGGGTTTTGGGCTATTTTTATGTGGCAATACGGGGGGGGGGGGGAAAAAGGGGTCGGGGGGAGGGCATATCATCATCATCATCATCTAGAATCATCAGGGGAAGGAGGTCTTCTTTGTGAGATCATGATGAGTTTAGCTTGTTTAATAAACAAAAACACAGGGGGACTATATGTCTACTGAGAAGATATACCTGACAAATATCCAAGAAAAGTGCAGACCAGAGAAGGGGAAAAGATATTTGAACTAAATAACATTATGTAAAAACAGATAAACAGTCCAAGAATAAGTTCAGGATTCCTAATAAAAGGTTTCTAACCACCAATTGAGTAAGCCTCTGATGAAGCTTTTCAAAAGCAGCAAATAGGGGAGTACTTTAAATTTACAAATATATGATCTTTACCTAAGACTACAAGGCTGGACCTTTCTTACCTCTATCTTTTCATTTCAGATCCATTTTTGAAGGTGACAAACAAAAATCCAAGGTAGCAGTAGCCAGGGAGGTAAATCTACTCATTGTAGAAGACAGTGGTATTATCGCTTTGGTTCAAAACATGCACCTAGTGGGAGAAAAGTCTGGTGGTATCTGGAAAGAGGCCACTGCAAAATTCTTATTTTTGCGTACAAAGCACCTAGGTTCCTTTAAGCGTGACCAGAATCAGCATAAAGTATTCCTATGTTATACTGAAGAACTGAAAAATCTGTAAGTATGAATTCAAATTACTCAAAAGTTATCTGTGTTATTCATTGAGAAAAATTTGCACTAAGATGGAAATTACGATCTAACCCCAGATCCAAACAGTTCAAGGAAGTGGATGTTTGCAGATAGATAGTATTAATCTTTCCTCAATGCAGCAGTATAAAAGTTCACAGGAAAATAAATGTTTCACAACCTTAACTATTTCTGAACTCTTTTTTGTTTCTTGGTTTGGGGTTTTGTTTGTCTTTTTTTTATTTTATTACAATTTAATTACAGTTGGGAACTCTGAGTCTCCTGCTGGTAGCTGTAATCAAAACTGAAAACTGATTAAATGATACAATCTATGCCACTGGACAGCATTATTAGATCCCAGTCTGAAAGACAATAAACCAACACAATATTTTAAAGTACAAATAATATTGTGTCTCTCTACAGTAAATGTTTCAGAATATTCAAACCAAGGTCTCACTACCTTCCCAATCAAGTATGAATATAACATCATGTCATATGTCAGTCACCTCCGATATCAATCAGTTGTTCCCATTACACTGAATATTTCTACCCATTAGAAGTCATGAAAGCACTTGTGTGTGGTACGAGCTGCACACAGCACTGCAAAACATCAAGCTGCATTGGTCATAGAAAGCCCCATATATAACAACATTATAGATTCCTGAGTGCCATCTACTGGCACTTTAACCATTAACTTAACCTAACAGAAAATGTTATATGTATATTCATTTTCATTCCACTTCATCCGTATGAAATTTAGAGAAATTTTAATGTATACTTCCTCCCCCCCAGTTTTGGTGTATTCACTAGAAACTAAATGTTATGACATTATCTCTTCAGACATATATCTCAATGTCAAAATCAACTGAAACATTTTACTTAGTCTTAGTTCAAGATTGAAATGTGTCTGGCTGAACTAATTCTGTGCCTTATGGAAGCAAATTGCATGCCCATTCTCTTACATAAGCAACTGTTCTCCACTGGGCCTGTGTATAAGATTGATGCGTCATGACATTATTTTCAGGGGACAGCTTGATGGTTTTTGTAAAGCATAGTCCAGATAAGTAGCCTGGTGAGTCGTCTAGAGATATGAATAGTAGAAATTACAAGCTATGTGGACAAATATTTAGGCAAATAACATTTGCCTTATTCAAGGAATTGGTAGAGAGGATCTCGGGCATTTCTGAAGGGCAAAGGCACTCAAAGCAGCTGGCAGGTCTTTTATGAGAAACCCCTCCAAGCACAGCAGTCCATCCTGGTATTCAGGAAAAGGAGTAAATGTAGCAGGACACAGACTTGGCTAAGCAGGGAAGTCATGACGGATGTCCAACAAAATAGACTGCACACTGGAGGTGGAAGCAGAGGGAGGCTACAAGGGAGGAAGATAGATGAGCTCATTGCTCACTCTCAGAGAGGGGCAGGAAAGCCAAAACCAGGAACAGTTGTCATGGATTTACAAAGATAAATCATCCCTGACCACATCGACTGCTTTCTAAGCTAAAATGACTAGGGTGTTGGACATGGGACGTCCCACAGTTCCTTCCAATCTGAATAATTCTATGATACTATGACATTCATTTTTTTAGAAAGCACACTACAGGGTAAAAAAAAAAAAAGGCAACAAATCCCCCCCCAAAAGACAAAACAAACCACCACCACAAAAGAGGAAAAAAAAGCAACCCTCCCATAGAAGCAAACAAAACCACCCCAAAAAACCTCGAACAACCTACAAACATCTCCACAGATTTTAAATGGAAAAACAAACAAAAAAGGATTCTTCAAAGCCTACAAAAAAGGACAAATCTGAATAATTTTTCCTACTAGCATTAACTGGAGAATGCAATGGAGAATCCCCTGCCAAGCATTTCTCAGGATTATGCCAAGTTATTATTCAGCCCACCAGAATGATGAAAATGTCCTATTTGGTGAAAGTTGTTCTTGTGCCAACTGATCCAAGATCAGCAGTCTTTTTCACAATTTCTTATATCAAATTGGCAGATTAGCAGATGGATTATGGAAAAAAGCAAAACCCTTCAAGAGAGAAATCAGTTTACTTAAAAGATATTCAGTGGTTCCTTCTCCATTCAAGCGTACCACTGAACAAGTGCCTTTCTCAAAAACACTATTTTTTTTTACAAGGAGAATTTAATAAATTTATTTATTTCTTCAGTCTTCTTAATAATGAGAAATGTTTGGCATCCTTCTGCTCTCTTGTTCCATCCAGAGTACATCTATTAACTAGATAAAAAGCACCTGACACTGGAATTTTAGGAACTGTACGTCTGCTCAGACTTCTTGATTGCCAATGACAATCAGGTGCTAGATCATGATGTTCAAGTTAAAACTGTAATAAATAGATAGTAATTTCAGTGGACTGAAACAAAGCAACTTCAAAAGACAGCTATAACGTACTTCCAAATACATGTTCTTGATCAGGAATACATGAACTCTCAGCAAATTTAGGCCAAATTTGCCTGAAATTAGTCATCTCCTCAGTCTCAGTCATGATACTAACATCTCACCATCTGCTGACCAAAATGAAAAACCTCACACATAAGGAATTCACTCTGTGTGCATTCTGAGGACATCCAAAACACCAAGAACACACAAGTTTTTTGGTGTAATTGCATGGCCTCTTAATAACCAATAAATCAATGAATCAACAGGCAGAAAGGTAAATTGTAAAGGAAAGAAACATTTTGTGCTATGTGTTGGAAACCAGAAAAGCTACAAAAGATGGCTACTGAAATGCTTTTAAGACCTATCTTACATGTCTGATTTTGTTTAAAATATACGGAAATAGAAATCTAATGACACATGCTTCACATTTTGTAAGATATATTTTAATTAGAAGATTTGAAGTTAGAAAGCCTCAGGAAAAAAAAAAACAAACCCTGAAGTCTTGACAGGAAAAAAAAAAACCCCAAACTGAGAACAAGATTAATACAAACCGCTAGGGCTGCTTAAAAGTTTTTCCTTAGAAGTATCTTTCTCAGATCTGGCTTACAGATGGAGCAAAAATTTTTAAAGGAATTATTTACTTTCAATGCAACATTTAGTCTTTGATTATAGATGTTCAAAATGAAATGCCCCAAACCTGGAATATTTCAGTTTAACAATATTCTAAATCGCCTGAACTCCACAGCATGAAGATTCCTACTTTCGTTTGGTTCCTTTTGCTCTAAAGTAACAACAAGCAACCAAAACCTCTTCACCAGCAAATCTAAACACACTTACAACACAGGAGCATCTGCACAAATTTGTCTCTAAAACTCCATTTCTTGAGGACAACAGGACTACTCTAAAACTATGACTTTTAAAAATCATATTTATTTTTGCAAGGCTGAGGATTATCGCATTTTATTGTGCTAGCCATTGGGAATTGATATTTAACACGTGGATTTTTAAAATGCCTTTTTAACACCTTATTTTAAAACCAAGCAATTTCTTTAACCAAATAGTTTTACAATACAAGCATGTTTTATATCAAAGCATCTCCAAATTAAAGCCTAGTAATCTGGGAATAATTTGGTCCTAGTTACTCGTTATTAGCAGTACTGCCTACTTTCTCAGAGACCTTTTAGGGATGCTTTTGATTACTTTTCCCCTTTAGTTAGGTATTGGGATACTTATAAGCATAATTAATTCATACTTTGGACTCTCAGGATTATGAAGTATTATAGGATGGCAGCACTAAGACAAAATTCTCTAATTCACCAGCTGTCATGTATTTAATTAGAGATTTTGATGAATCTTTCCTACTTAGATGAGCGTTCATACTTTGTGTTCAATTAGAAAAAAGGAAAGACAGAAAGACAGACAAAAAAAAGGGAAGACGACTTCTTTACAAGAACTCTAGGACTCTGACAAACTTTTTGTTAGCATGGTAGACCTTATCACATTCATGTTAGACCTGTCAGCTGCCAACACTGACATTTTCAGAGAAACAGGAGTGAGGGTGCAGGCTCAAAAAATAAGACTTCTATTACACAGAGAGAAAGAGCATGGGCAGAGTTCCTTTCAAAAAACCAGGCAAACTCAATGAATTTCCACCCTCTCTGTATTCTGCATTAGATGATAACAAAGGTCAAACTAACAAACTTTTTTCCCCAAAAAAATCTAACCTGACTTTCCTATAAGATCTCAAGAATAGTTTGTATTTTGAATATTCTATATGAAATAAGAACATTCAGAAAGGGTTAAAGCTAGAAATATATTTAAATAGATCTGAGAGTCATAGGTAATCTATGTGTACATCTTATCAGCTGCAGCACATAGAACAAAGCGTGAAAGATGAGGTTATAAAACTGATTCTTATTTATGCTATTGTAAGACACGCTTTACACATTTTTGCATGAAAATTTCTCTTCTTATAATGGTACTGTATAATGCATGGGCTACATTGTAGTATTTTCAATATTAGTGCCTATGTTAATAAATACCCTGACACTGGAATACGGCTAGCATTGCATAAATATTCTACTTTTTATATTTTTTTAAAACAGGTTATATAGTATCTAAAGTATATAATAAATCGTTGCAGTAGAAAAAACATCCTGCTATAATTTTATCTTGAACTTTATTTCTTTCTCTCAGCATGCATATTAACAAACTGATTCAATGATTCACCTTTCTAAAAATCATCTTTTTTATTTATGTTTGGCAAGATTGACTCCCCCATGAAAATATAAGTAAAGTTCTTGATATCCATTTCACTTAGGTGGCCTAATGACAAACCAGAAATACCGATGGAAGGAAAATCATTAGAGAGGGTAGAAAGACAATAAGGATAGTTTTTAGACATAAACTCATTTTAGTTTTCCTCTGTTAAATAGCCTTACCAATGTGAGGTGGTTCTTGATGTACTGCATATTCTTATCTCAGGTTAGGCTAGGAATTATTTAGTATTAATAATTTATTAGTATTATCCATCTCTGCTCCCATTAAAGTCAATATACGATTCAATATTTAAAAGAAGAAAAGAATTCAAACCTGGAATCTTTCCTTGATAAAGGACTGTGAGGGGGGGGAAAAACCAAACAACAAAAGGGTATAAGAATTGTTCTTTAGTGCATCACTGTGCTGTAAAAGTATAATATTGTGGAGCCCCAAGCACAAATAGGTGCTATTTTTCTGGTTGCTGCCTAAAATAAGATATCTTATGGGGGTGGGTAGAAGGAGCTTAGAGGAAATATTAAGTTTACAATCATTATAAAACAAACTCCCTGGACAAATTACTCACCCAATTACAAGGGCTTTGTAAATAAGACTGGCAGCACACTACAGGCTGTGTAGAAATTAGATTTCTAGATCTGTGAACAATTTGAGGTTTTAATTTGGGGCCTTCTGTCACCCCAGACTGGAACACTGTCCTTCCTCCCTTCTTTTCCTCTTGCTCTCCCACCTCGCCATAGGGCTCAGTGGCACAGAGAGGCCTGAATATTCATTTTGCAGAACTGAAGATGACAGGTTTGCAGTTATCTCCATAACAGCCATGCAGACAAACCACTGGACTTCCCAGCACCTTGGTGCCCTAGGCTGCTCGTCATATAGGTATTGGACCACTAGTATTCCCTAGGCTGGGCCAACGAGGAATCCCACAATGTCTGAATTTTAGAAGGTGGTGACTCCAAACTCATCAGCTACGGAGGAGAATAGGTGTTTGGCTAGGGAGACAGGCTGCCTGGAGCCCTGCAGGTGGGATGCAGGGTTACAAAACCTCAAGGATCCTAAAGTCTTCTTTATTTCAAGTGGCTAATGCAGGAGAGGGATGGAACTGGACAGAGCAAGGGAGACAATAAAGCAGCAAACTATTTGCCTGTCTGGTTTCTCTCAAAAGTTTTAGCAGAAACACCTTCTCAACTCTTGTATCAGATTAATAGCACTACTAATCATCATTGTATCTTACAGCTGATGGCCTCTAAGACAGAAAAGCACTCAGAGAGGGTTATGAAAAACCAACACACTTTCCTGTAAGCCTCTCAAGACTGCTTTGCCTAACACCTGACTGTACATGCTGCAGCCTGACCTGCTTCCTACAGCACCACAGTGTGGAAGGACACCAGCACTAAACTGGCACTTGGCACAGAAGAAGACTTGCTGCAGCAGCACCCCGATCAAGCTGTTGGAATTCATTTATTACACTTGAGCAATGGCTGGAACAAGAACTTAGTTGGGGTCAAAGTACTTTAACAGCAGGGCCAGTTGATGGTCAAGGAGAGCAAGCAGTTCAGCCTTCAGCATAGAAGGGTTGTTATGCTCTACTGAAGAAAATGTCTTACCATCATCGTTGACTGCTGAGAAAGAGATATCTTTATTGGGCTTTAATTTAGGAACACAGCTTTACCAAGGCTAGATTCTAGTTGCACACAATGACTTAGAATCATTTGTTGTATTTAAATGTGGGAAGATTTTCCAATCTGCTTTTGTTTTACAAATGAAAAGGGTTTCAGGTATCTGTGAGGACTGTATGATCACAGCAAACCCTTGTATACTGCATTTTAAATAATGCAACACATCTATTAATTAATTAGTGCAATACTTATCTTTTTGCCACCAAAAGACTTATCCATAGGCTACATGGTCCATGCTCCACTCATGTCCCAACTACTCACTTGTAGTAATAGAGAAATTATGCTTTCCTTAAGGACAAGGGTTTATTTTTCTTATTGGACTATTTTTTTTTAATTTTCTGTATATTATATTGAGTCTCCAAAGCACGAAATCTGTCTAAAATTAAGAATCATGTACCTTGCAGATAATGTATCCGGCCATCTCCTAGAATCCATATGACTAAGCACTTCAGATTATGTTGCCATGTAGAAACATGGCATCACTGGGCTTTTACGGTCATACATCAGAAAAAAAATGTTAGCACAAAGTTAGCACTTTATCTTGTTATTAAGGAGAACTCCCCTTTTCAACAACTTCTGACTTATGTTTGCAATTCTATTCACTATGTTCTAGAATTACTATGGAAATCTAAAATACAACAGGAATATTTTATAGTGTGGGACCTCCTCAGAAAACTGTATCCTCCTGTTCCAGAAAAACTTTTCATTTCTTAATCTATTCTTACTGTATCTGAAAAGGTTATTTCTAAAGAAAAAAGCAGGTTTACTCTCTGTCTATTGAATAAGCCTGCAATTTTGCATCAGGCTCAAAACTATGAAATGGCTGGGAGCTGAAAATGGTTCTTCAACCCATGATATTAACTATAAAGGAACACTTACCTAGTGTGTAAGACACATTCTCTTGCAATGCAAAATATTTTCTGCTGACTGAAAATAACAAATATATATATATAAACACATGTCAAGTTTTTAGCTGAGACAGAAAAATATGTCACTGAATATTACAGATTTGTCCATCTCAAGTATTAACACATGAATTCATCTGCTTTGTGAAAACTTAAGTTGCCTTTTTGTTCCCATGGATCTAACTGATGTTTCAATCAATGGCAAAATGTAGCCCAACTACCCCCAGGTCCTGAATGTACGGTTTCAGTGAGATTATCAGCTGCAAGATTAAGCTTCAGAAATATTTATTACATACAGAAAAATGTTACTAAACAATACTCCACAGAGTTTCCAGGAGACATCTGATATTCTTGTACTATTTAATAATGTGGTTATTACTGCTGCAGTTTTTTCCTGCAGTAATACAGTGATCTGTGAAAGAATGTTGCATGTGTTATCACGTCATATATTTAAATACTGTCCTAAAATACTTATTCTCAAAACATTATTCACTTCCCACCCTTTTTGTCACCTGCCCCAATCCTTTTCCATGATATGCAAACCAGCAGTGCTGGAACAGGATAGTTTATTATACTTTAAAATGAACAAATGTGTAATTTGTTGCCATGATGCAGTTGGTAATTTGCATTGCAAAAGTAGTAGATCTCTCAAAAATTCTACTACAAATCTAACATTAAAAACACACTTTGTCCATATATTTGAAGATTAATCTCACTGACAACCCCTTCGAAGGAAACTGTGGCCTCCTGTTATTTCTCACATAGTAGACAGTGCTATCAGAAGCTATGAATAAAATATTGTCTTTAATTTTAATGACCACTTCCATGGGATATTTGAAATGCATATTGTGATAGATTCATGCCTATAAAATGAAAAATAGTACAATATTTTACAATTCTATCTTTTTTTATGGGCACTTCTCAAAATATAGAAGCTCTGCTGCAGGGTTTACAGTATCTCCATAGGACGAACAAAACACAGTTAAGCATTTTCTTGAATTGAGGTCATGACCCTGTGAGAAGCTGAGGGACAGAACTGCTACTGAGGTATTTTTCTGGTGGTATGTTACAGCAAAAAGGACCTAACATGCCTGCACGCATCCCCCATTTCTTTATAAATAGATATGCAAGAAGATTTAAGATGAAGACATGATCCTCACTAGATCAAGAGAGCTAATTTTTTTTTTTTTTTTTTGTAGAGGGAATATATTCTACAACATAGCTGTGCTTGAACAAGGATGCTACTGGGGAATACCATAGTTTCCTTGAAAGGCATATGCTCTGCTGCTTCATAAATAAGCATAGGCAAAAATTGCCTCTTTGCAATTCTTTCAGATTTTATTGAAGAACACACTTGATTGATTAACATTTTTCTCTGAATTGTAATAAACAAACCCTTAATGGAGGAAAAATTTTGCTTTGCTATCCCCAAAATAATAATATTCTATGAGAATGCTTGCCTGCCTCTTGATGTGTTTACAGAATAACAGATGATTGGAGGTTCCAGGAAAAAAGAAAATAAATATTTCTTTGAAGAAATAGATGAGATGGGTTATATGTATGATCACAAAAAGGTTTTTAAAATGCATATAATGAATTTTGCAGTTTGTAAAATCCTGACTCTGGGAATAATAATTATTTATTTCTAAATCATATTCAGAAATATTTATAATGAAAATTCCATTCAAAATAAAACAGACAAATGTCTTTAACCTAAGGAAATTGCATCATAAATTATTTCCAAGAACATTCCAATGTCAAGGTAACTCACTTAATTATCCATTATCATAGAAATGTAGACATAATGTTAATTAAAATGAAGGGGCAAAACCATTTCCATTTTTTATTAAGATCCATTGGCCTCCTGAACAGCTATTAGCCTTGCTGTCAGGGTTAGGTAGAGGACAAAATTTGCCCTCGTAGGTAGACCATTGCAAGCTGATTTCAACAACTTAGGAACCACAATGTCATAATGAGAGGCAATTGAAACACTATCTGCAAGCCATTTGTATTGACAGCACACAGGAAGCTTTTGTACGACGACCATTATTTCTGCAGCGTACTTTGCAGCTGCAGTGCACAGTCACCTCAAACAATGAAAAGAATTATCCATGCTTGCAGCTGAGAATACAAATATACCTGCACATTGTTGGCAATTCTAAGTGACTTCGTGCAAACAAAATCTTTCAGCAATATACTTGTCTTAGAATTTTGTCAAATTAATTACACCACTTGCACATGCAGATATTTATTTTCAGAGTGGATTATCATACGCTGTAGGAAATTTTACCTTCAGGGCTGAAGACTGTAGATGAAGGATACTGAAAGACCTATGTACATTAGAATGTGCATTATACAGTTCTGGTTAAAGTCAACCACTTGGAGAAAGTAGCTGTAGAAATAAAATGGCAATTCTGGGAAACTTTTGTATTCCCTTGTGTCTGTACATTCAATTAAAGTACCAGGGGAGGTTTTTTCTACATATGTCTAATACTGCTATTATAAATCAGCAACAGTCTATTGCAGATTAGCTGCAGACTCATAGAGGACGAAATGCCGCTCTGCCCACAGTAACAACCCTACATCAGTGTGCAAGCAATAGCTAAAGCAACAGAAAAACTTTACTACTTTGACTCTGATGGCATTCTGCTGAAGTTATTTTTCAAAATATGTTTTTATCTAAACAGGTTGGTGAAATTATTTCACACAACATGTATGTTTGGGACATAAATGCCTGTATAATCCCATTTTACATCGCCTATTTTGCACCATTCAAAGACTTTTATAAAAAGCTGCAAATAAAACTTCTTTGCTGTTTTAGAAGTGGTTTGAATGACTGGGGCAAGAGCACTCGATCCTGTGCAAAACTGATGTATTGCAAAGAATGAAATTCAGTAAATTTTGCGTTGTTCCACATTTAGTTCCCTGCCATTTAATCCCTGAATCCCGTTTATTAGCCCACAGTCAAACTCAAATTTCTACTGTTATTTTTCTGGTTTCTAGATTTCAAGGTATGTATTGTATAGGGAAGTAAAAGGAAACACTGACATGGTTAACATCATCTAGCCTTGGTGAAACTATTGTCAGTGCCCACCCTTGTATACTTAAGTTGCTTATTGTAATTCAAAAGTTCAAAGGTATGGATGTCCCATTTTGGTTTTTACTGTAACAATATTTGAAATATGTCAATGAATACTATGTGTAAGTGCTATATATCATATTATTTTACAGTAAATACTATATCTAAAAGTGTTTAGCGAGATACAGATTTAAAATTTTATTCATAAAGCACTCTTCCACATTTCCACTCTATTACAAAATTTTATTATCAGACTAGCTAAAACCTCGCTCATATTCTGCACATTAATACCACTCTTAACATCACTGGGGATTTCATTAGTAAAGTGTTGCATGAAATTTAAAACATATATTACCTCCTTCAGTCCTTTGAATGGTGAATTATAACTACTTTAATAATTCAGAATGACATAAAAATGAATCTAAGGTAATAACCAGCTTGCATATTACCTACCACATATTCCACTTTAAAAGTAATCAGGAACAGATTAATTAACAAAATCTTTTTTTTTTGACAAAAAAAGGCACAGTCACTGACAACAAAAAGTTCCACTGAAGTGTACTAATATTTCCAAAATTGATGAATAATCCTTTTCCATATCCCTAATAAGCCTGAGACACTCCAAGAAATACAGTTCGTCATTGTAATTTTCTAAATGGCTAAACCTCTTTATTATTCATTTGCAATTATTCTTCACTATTGTCTTACAAAAGTTTTTTTTAAAAAAAAGAATTAACACAACTGGTTTTCTGTTTACGTTTGGTTTGTTTGTTCCCCCGCCCCACCTCCCAGTTTTGTAGTTAACAAATTTCCTGGGTTTCATTTAGAATTCTGCTAAAATAAGGAGGACGATGGGGATAAATTTGTAGCACAGCACTAACCACAGTGTTATAAAAACCAAACCTGTACATGAAATAGTATCTTCTAAGGATTTGGATGCTACTATGCCGCTAAATGTAGTTTTAGAGTGGACAACAATTACAGAAACACAGATGGTGTTAAAAATTTTCAAAATTATAATATGCAAGCACACACAGAGCTTGAGCACATGAACCACCTTGGAAAGTGCAGGAAAACACAGCAACAAACCTGGAAAACTGAGCTAGAATAACCAAAAAACCAGTAATATTAAGTAGATTCTTCTCAACTCTCCTCATACCTGGTTCAGGACCCTCTTTAAGTTAACAACATGACAGACTTGTAGGAGGGAGATGTCCTGTCCTCTCTTCTTTCCAATAATCCCATTAGGCCTGAGGAGGTAAAGTAACAGTTATCTTCTTGAGTACTAGAGGTTGCTTTCCAATGAACAGACTGACTTTCACAGCACCTCAAGGACTTCCTCACCAGCCACTCCACAGTCCAACTAGGTTTTGCATCCAGGTAGCCACAAAGCAGCCTCTCTGTGTGTTCTGAAAACTCTGGGTTTTGGGAATCATGGTGAAACAGTAGCTTTCCCCTACCGTGCATGAGATTTGCACAGCATTTTATCTCTAATAATCAAGTTAATCACATCTGAAGGATCCTTACAATACTGTGTTTAGGTCCTCAATTTGTAGAATTTCTGTTTCCATGGTTACCCACACAGTCCACATTTCAAAACCGCCACAGTAAAACAATGATAAAAATGAGCCAACGTAGTGCAATACAAGTCACTGCACATCTAACAATCGTTCCTCTCCTTTCATCCCCACCTGCACTTTATAAAGCTCTCCCATTCTTGCTATACACAGCCTCTCAATGAAGGCAAACAATTCTTTTATTGAAAATGCCCAGTTATTGGACAAATTTCTTCTCTCCTCCCAAGTAACTTTACAACTCCAATATATATCTAACAATAAGGTGCAACGGTTACTATAGCAACATTATTCTAGGAATAAATAACACAATATTGCTTCTGATTCCTTTCAACAAATAATAAAAAAAGAGCACACTCTGGATTAATGACATTATTTATTTAGAAGCCTTCATAGATTGTTATTAATATTCAAAACCACCGGCTAGTTTCAGTGCAGCATTCTGTCCTCATCGAATAATCAGGGCTACATCGAATAAACAAGATATTCTAGTTGCACTAGTGCTATGATCTCATTTGTCAGTACATGACTGACAGTGCTAAATTGATGAGAAGACATGTTACATACATTGAGGGCATCAATAGGCTTTAACAGCTCTGAGCAACCCCACCTGGGACTAACACTCAGGGGCTCAAGGGCTCCCATTAAGTTCAGGCACTTGCCCCTGCCTCTTGCCTGAGCTGTCTCACAGGTAGGCTGACAAGAAGTTGCCAAACGCCTTGTTACGCTTTTGGTTTCAGAAAAAAAAAAAAAGATTCTTAGCTGGGATTGAATACCATGAAGAGAAATTCTGTTTTAAATTCATATGCAGAATTTTGTTTCTGTTGCACAGACAATCATGGACTGTTTAAAACCAAACCAAAATAATGAAAAATCTGATTGTTGGGAGTTGTGTATAAGGCAGTCATTGCCTGGGGAATCAAATCTCTTGAACAATATGGTCAGCATCTGTCAACATCATGAAAGAAGTCCTCACTGCAAGTGTGCTGTGATCTTCAGGTAGACCAGGCAAGACCCCACAAAATGTTGTTCTGTTGAATTCTTATATGCTGCTGGGTCCATGGTCCTGCGTGACCACTCCAGTAGACACCTGATACATTTCTAATTTTAAACTACTTATGAGACATCCAGCCATCCTAATATATGTACAAAAGACAGTCCTATGTCATCATTCCTGCATCTGCAGGATCGGTTTCTACTGACTGTTTAATGAATATTTTATGTATGTATGCATGCTTTGGTCACTTCTGCAGCAGGAACTGCCAAGGAGAGTCTCTGGCACTACCAGCCTTTCCACCCAGGATGTCAATGAACACGCTGAAACACTCTGTGTATGCACTGCAGGAGCTGCCTGGGGGAGTCTGACACTGGCTGAAATTCCCACCCTGGAACAGTTAGTCATCTGCTTTACTGGGAAGCCCCTGGGGTGCTCAGTCAATCAGGTCAGTTCAACCTCTCAAACCATTCCTCGTTCTCATCCACTGATGACTGAGCTGGGGAGTTACACACAAGGAACTGAGGAATAAGCAGCCCTGGGTGTGCACATAGGCACAACCCTGATCCCTGGCCACACCACAATTGTCACCATAGGATCAACTTGAATTTTGTCTTTATGTTTCACGCAGTGTAAATGACACAGCTCTTGCCACATCTCCTACACCAATGGAGCAAAATTTAAATAGAACTGTCAGGCTGGAAAAAATTATACCATTATCAGAGTGTTTAACTGAAGTTTAGTTTAGATTAATATTTACTCAAGAAGGATCTCGAAGTAGTAAAACCTGGAGATTTTATCAGAAATCACAGTAAACTCTGGTAAGGAGTTCACCATGGAAGAATCATCAGTTAGTATGCAACCTAAATTATTCTCGGCATACTAATGGTATAAACAATACAAGATGGCCACTGTTACAGTAATTCTAATCGTTCTGTTTTGTTGCATTTTATGTGCATTTTGTCTAGTCAGTTTTTATCACTCTTAATCCTGTGCAAAGAGGGGAGTTTCACCCCAAGGCAAACTCAAGGCTCATGAAAAAACGCTGCTGTTTTTCCACATGAGAGAGTGCATTGACAGACATCAGCTTCACCGTGGTCAAACAGCTTCTGCACTTTCCAAATATAATCTTTCCCACACAAACATGCAAAGAGCAATTAGGTAGCTTCATACACAACTCTTCAGAAGGCCAGCTAACTGTAGAAAGATCTGTTTGCATAGCTTTCTGCAATAAATCCTCTCTGCCCATATGTACAAGCAGTAGAGTGAAAAATCACTTTAAGACAATCAATAAATGTTGCAGACAGCCACATTTAACCACTGAGAATTTTGCATTGAATATCTTGCAATTGCAGATTGAATGCGATCGTTAACTGAATGTAATCACTGATTTAATGTAACCCATTGCACTCAAATGTCCAGTATCAGATAGGAATGCAGGAGTGGCAAAGAGTCCCCTTCATTATTGAATCAAGTCTCCTCTTATAAAAAGCATTACTAAGGACATCAGAAATGTTCAAGAAGGCACCCAAAACACATTTTCTCCATATTGGTGCTTAACATACGTCAAAATTTCTTCCCTGAAAAGCTACAGCCCACTGCAAGGTGGCCTGCAAAATGAAAGTCACAATTGCAAGATGCTACAGGAAGAAAGCAAGTTGCAAACTTGAACAAGAGACAAAGGCAGTTGAAACAAACTAATGAGAAAGCAGCTCACCCTGAAACACATGAAATCAGGTCACTGTGAAACCACAAAATATTTTGTTTCTTTTGGGGAAAAAAGAAAATTCATGTGAAAAATTTACATTTTTATTATTCCAGATTTGAATGAAAACTGATCAAAACATTTGATGTTCCTTCAAAATGTGTAATGAGCAGTTAAACATAAGTATATTCAAGACAGCTATGGAAGGGATTACATAATGGCTTGTTTGCAGTGAAAGAAGAGTCTGACCAAAATCATCACAAAGGAAAATACCAATTAATTTTGGAGTCCTGCACAGTTTCAGTCCTTTTTAAATACCTCCAAACTCTGGAATTTCAGGTTGATGCTCTTTTACGAGAGGCAAAAGAGAAGTACCAAGTTTTGGAGTATTAAAGCAAGTCTACTTTTGGTTTTTAACTGCAAAAACACTAATACCAGCCTTTACACTCTCAATTGGAAACTAGATAAAGATATGTCCTAAAGCCAAGAGGAACAAAAGCAGCCAATGAAATAAAACAAGCTACAAAAAATAGCATAAGTGAATTGTTAACCAAATTAAATGATAACATTAGCTTTCATGTCCAATTCCAAAATTCCTTGTATCCCTGCTCACAAAGAAGGTAAATAAGCAACCTACCTCCAGGAAAATTCCACATAACACTGATATTGCTGCAGATCAGACATTACTGCTGTATCGTATAAGGTATTTTAGATACATTTCTAGCTAAAGGCTATTTCCTACTTTATATGCAAGTTCTTTGGGCTTACTTTTGAAATCAACAAAGCTTGTATTATATTACATCTTGTGCTATTACAATGGAAATATATCTGAAAATGCATTGAAAGTTTTTACCGCAAAGTAGTACATGTCTTGTGTACTATGATCAGGGCCAGCATAAAATGCACTTTGTCATTTTTCATGTAACTCACACACTTGTACAATACACAGTACGAGCCTACAGCTTTCTTCATTATGCCTGTTAAAATGCTCTGATATATAAAATGACCTCAGATAATGCAGTTATCAAAACCCAGGACTATTCAAAGAATGATTTCTTGGTAAATGTGATACTTAAGTCTGCCAGTAGATGTGCAGCCTCTGTGGTAAGCATTTTGGCACATCTGTAGAGTTTTATTCTTGAATATTATGAATAATGTTTTATTATTTTCAGGTTTTTTTTTTCACTTACAGAAACTTCCACAAACCGTTGAGCCTAAATAATTTATGCATCTCAAAATTTTCCACTAATTTTGTGCTAAATGTATAGCAAAGCTTAAAATCTCTATGCTATTTAATTGGGATGTTCTTCAATGGCACATAATAGAATTTTCCTCTAGACTACAAATAGGAGAAATTGTCTGTTTATTGGGGAAAGATATAATTCCTTGTGCTACTGCCGACAGCAATCATGTTTTTGTTCATTATGTAGAACAGCTAAAAACAATTATAATGTATTTCTTATTAGCTGTGATAACACATTTTGGTATTAATGAAATGCAAAAACAGAAATGTGTAATTGCAATTAGTATGTAGAAAGCAATTTCCATTTGTTTACATAAACATGATTCCCAACACCCCTTTTCAGCTAATCCTTAAATCCAACCTTAAATGATTTTTAAAAAAATTTTTTTAAACTCCTACGAGTGTGTGCTGTAGGAGTCTTCATTTGAATTCTATCTAAGCTCCAGTAACTGCTCCCAAAACACCAGTGTATTTTCCATGAAGACCTCTTCAGTTAAAGCTATTCCACTGAGATGCAGCATTATGCTTCTAGAAGCATTCTGTCAGCAGAAAGAACAACAATCTACTTAAGACTCTACTGAACAGAAAGCAACCTTGGCAAAACCTGTCCTGGCCATCTCTGAGGACTCTGGTTTCATTGACAGCTGCAGGGTTTTTTCGCTTTCCCTAAGAGATAGCCACCCCACGAGACCCGGTAGCCATGTCAGGGCACCGCTCCAAGGACTCTGGGAACCGCTTAGCAGTTAGTCATATGGAAAAGCCCTTGCAAAGTACAAGAACTGAGTGATCCCCAACTTTGTGAGAAAAGAGGAGAGCACAGAAAAGAGGATTGAGGGAAGGAGAAAACAATCCACTGCTAGAATGACAGGCTGCTGATTGCAAAGGAACGGCAGAGGAGCCATTTCCCCATGACACCTCTCACTAACGCACAGGGAAAGGGAATTTTTTGTTTGATTACATTTACCACATCTGTTCCTGCCAGAGACAAAGAAGGGTTTGTTCTCAGTTTGTGTAAGATGCTCCTCTAAAGGGAAGTGACTGGATCTGGTGGGAACTGTGAAGGAGTGCAAATGCTGTGAAACAATCAAAATGCTCAGGAAAATCAGAAAATCAGGTCTCAGGATGATGCAAGAAAAGGAAATAAAAAACCTAATCCTATGAGCCAAGAGACATTGCAGTTTGCTGATACATAGTTCTGAGTAAAGACAAGGAGAGTGTGAAATAGGAACTGATTCCTATTTCATTTCTGCTTTAGCAAAGAACCCAAGAGACGAGGTGTTTAAAAACTTGACTATTCTAGCATAACGTGGCTTTTCTGAGTTTGAAAGCCTTTTGCTCTTCTTTAAGTAGCTCACTAGAGGAAACAGACGTAGGCAGATCTGGTTTAATATTTGTTAAGTGGGGTTTGCCCTCTCAGTGTCCGATGTTAAACGCCAGCTGTATGCATAAGGCTCAAAAGCACCAGGGATCGTTATAGGCAGTGTTTGTCACAAGCAGAATTATGGTAAAGGCAAATCAAATGCAACCCAAAACACACATGTCAAACAACAGCTGCTTCTCTCCCTTTCACTAAAGCCAAATCTACAGTTTCTCCAACTTTGAAATGTTTCTAAAGACCCAAAAGAACCAGGCTATTTTCTGCCAAATCTACCTCATTTTCACAGAAATGGTCAAAGTCTTTATGCACTAATAATTGCTGAAAAATACCTTCATCATTTCAGCTTAAGTAATAAAATCAGAGATGAGGCATGATGAACATTCCTAAGACATGGATTTTTCCGTCTTGATGAAGTGAACGGTTCATAACTCAAGCAAGGTGATGGCACTAATAAATTATAAAGGCCTCTCCTCATAAGTAGGATTAATCTTACAAATCATAAATACTTATTAGATATTTGATATGCAATATGGAAATAAAATGATAGTTTTTTTCATTCTAATATTGTGAATTATGTTCAAACTGATTTAAAGTAATGTGATATAAAAATCAGGAGGCCATGATGAAAGAGCATTTCTAAACAAGGTACACATCATGATTACAGCAGAAAGCAAGGAAGGCCATTGACAAATCTACAGCATCCCTCATATACTGCTGATGAAAAATGGATCATTCCATTCACTACTTGCGTCCATGCTGCCAGAGTTGAAAATGTCACGTCCATTTGACCAACAACACATCAGGAGCTAAGATACAAGAGCACAGGGAAATACTACAATTAATATAATAGAAGGTAATGAAAATACTGTTGCACAGACTTTATCTTCTGTATAAAAAATACTGCCTGAAATCAGGATTATCCTTCAGAAAGTGTCCAAACCTGGCTTTAAAAGATATCAGAATCTAATTTTAATTTTTCTACCAGTAAAGAATTTTCCATAAGTTTTCTTGGAGGATTCTCCCAAATGACTAATCACATTTACAACTGGAAAATTTACACCTTTTTTCCCCAAAATGAACTCCTGTTTCAACTTCCTGGCAGCAGCTTTTGTGAAACTTTTTTCTGGTAGACTAGGAAACCTCCATTAGCAAAGTTTTATTCTTGAGATAGTTACTTATCATTTGTGATCCTATAACCTCCTCCTGGTTAACCTCATCAGATTTTGCTCTCTGAATCTCTCACTGCAATTGAAACTACAGGGTAATTTAAGTTGGCTGAAAAGAATTACATCAGTTAATCAGAACCATAGTGCTAACAAGCCACTTTGTACGGGAAGTCCGGTGGCATCATTAATGACCATCAGCCCTCTAGGTATCATAATTTTGACTCTGAAGAGAGCTTTGAGTAGAGCAACACCTCTCTGAACTATGCTGGGACACAGGTACATTACTTACTAATTTTGTGACAAAAAAGTCCTCTTTCCTGAAATCCAGCTTTACTTTCGACTTTGCCAGAAGTACTTGACTGATCTTCCCTTCTCTTTAGCTTATGAAGCTTCCAGTTGTGTAGCTGGGTGCATTAAAAAAAAAACCACAACACAGTTGAACTCTATGATGACAAAAGCAATACCAGATTCCTGACATTGAAGTATTAAAGTAGTTTTATAGTACATTTGTTTTGTAGCATGCTTTATCACCACCCTGCAATCTCTATTTCAGAACAGCTCATTTCATAAACCATAATATGAAATAAAGGTGATAAAAGCTGCTTGTGACTGCATTAGTGAATATTTTACTGTTTCAACCTTTCCCTTTGCTTCACTTTTGTGACTCTCTCACCTTCCTCTCATTGACTATAAAATTCGTCCACAGGTATGCAGAAATACTATTATTGGTAAGTACAATGAAAAGTGATTGCTAATTCAGGCTGAAATACTTGATACTACACAGGAAATCCTGTAACTCATTCAATTTTTCTTAGATGTTACTAGTGGAGCTCTTGAAAACACATGAATATAAGATACTGACACCTGCACACTCCTCACATATTATGTATAAATAAGTTGTATGTCTTCTATATATATAAAAATACATTTTGCATTTAGTTATGTCTGCCATTTAAGTAGTAATAGACTGAAAGTAAGAACATCTCTAGATATCATGATTGCTCATGAAAGCCAACAATTCCTTGATAACTCTTCTGATCAATAACGGTAATCCCCACAGGATTATCACTCCTCTCAACCGTAGTCATGCTTAGTCAATCTCTGTTTGGACCACAGTAAGTCTGTGTTTATGCTGTATTCTACTGAATCTTCAAATGCAGAACAGCTCAGGTCAGAAAGAAAGCGCTTCCAGAGTGAACTGATATAGCAGCCAGTACCAGCAGGTGTTTCACAAAGTTCCAGACATCGTCTAAAACTATAGTCCTTTCCCTTGTTGCATAGCCATGAGGGATGGTTTTGATGGTTTTCACACCCGCCTTCCTCTGGAGGGGCTGGGATTTCCAAGCAGGCACCTCTTCTGCAGTTTCTTTGCAAACTCTCCCACGCTGCCACTCTACTACTCCCTCTCCTGTCAAAATGAGTTACCTGTATGAAATCTAGGGTCATGCAAGGTAAAAGGTAATGGTAATTTTGACCGTTATGCAAGATACTTTGAACTGTCAAAACATATTTTCATTTTTAAATTTATATTAAAAAAACCACTAGCAAAAGAAAAATCAACTTGCTATTCACTCACACATTACATTCAACTCCATGCTGATACTTACTCAGCAGTCTAGTTTTCCCATGAATAAAGAAGCTAATATATGAGAGAGATATTCCTGCCTGAGTCTGCAATGATGGGGAGGAGGGAAACTGCTTTTGTTTCAGTGGTGATCTTATACTGTTTTCTTTCAGAGCTAAAGCGGACTTTAGTACCCTCAGAAATGATGGCAAAAGGTTTGGGGAAGTATCCCATGTGGCTGAATTCTTTACAAAGAATTCTGGGTGAGAGGCACCTTCATAAAGATATAGGCTACATCAGTAGCTTTTTCACTTTAGAAAACATATAATATGCTACCTTATGGATGGCATCCTATTCTGATTCCGATTGGAGAAGGATTAAAAAAACCCAAAACTTGGCTTGTGCTCAATGCCTGTGATGAAGCAATGCAAGAGACACAAACATAAGGTTCTCAATTTAGGTGAGACAACCTAGCACAATAAATCAGGCTGTGTGTGTATATTCCCTGTTTAGAGAGCCTATGGGAGACTTTTCCTAAATGTCTGTTTCTGTGCAACTTGAGCACAACTCACAGAGAAACTAGATCAAATCCTCCACTTCCAAGAAGTAGTTTTGGGTTAGTTCTAATAACAAATAGACACATTGGCTAAAACATTTTTGTGCACTTGTAACAGGAGCTATTTTGGCACTGTACTCTAATAGCTTTTCTGGGTAAGAACTGCAAGATAGGCTCTGTTTTATAAAGCAGTCACGTAAGAAAAAGTCTATCCCACAGGTGAAAGCTGCTGTTTACTAATAACTAGCAACTCCATTTCAATCACCATGGGAAAAAACTGAAGACTAAAATATCTTTAATCTTAAATATTCAGGATTCAGAATTTTCATTTTCTAACTGCCAGTTAAATCTTACATTCCCACCCTCTGAAGTGTAATATGAAGGCATTTGTCAACACATAAACCAAAAATTATCAGCTGTAACCATCTCTGTAATCTCTGCTGTAAGCTTACTCCCACCACAGTCAGTTTAGCATACAGTGCATCACGAATGCATAGCCCAGCTGTGACCCAGCACAGCTGCCTAAACTTCATGGAGACTGCTGAGAAAGAGCTGTAAGAAAACCTGTAGAGAGGTAAGGTAGGTAAAAATTACAGAGAGATGTGACTCTTGAGATAGAATCATGGATTCAAGAGGAAAAATATGAACATAGAAAAGGATCTCAAGGACAGGGTTGGGAGGAGAAGAATGAAGGCCACTCAGTCCAGTTAGGATATTCAGGAGCAGCTGGGTAATCAGGTTGAGCTGTCAGAACCATGTTTCAACTGACCTTGTGGAAGAAAGCCGCTTGGTAGCACTGACTGTCTGTCCCAGAGAGCAGAGGACACCAGCCTCTCCCCTGACTGATGCCTGTTGGGACAGCAAAGACCCTTCAGGTGCCTTAGAACAAATCAGGATATTAATTCTTACTCAAATAGCTCATTATATGCTCTCTATATTTTGTCTGTTAGCCAGTAAATAATTGCTTTGTAATTTTGTTTTGTATATTGTGCTTTACTTCAAACTTGTTGGAAGAGGCCTTATTGGAAGAGCAGATGAAACGTAGAAGTGGGGCATAACACCGTTTGTCTCACCCAAGTTATTGAATTTATTGAAAGCAGATAAAAGGCATTTATTTCCTTGCCTACATCTTGAATTTAACACAAGTTTCTACTCCAAGTTTCACTTTCAGTATAAACTATGTCCTTGTGGAAGCTCTTACAAATGTCAACACTTTAAGGAGCATGAATTTATGGTGGCATTGAATTTTAATGGCACTATAAATGTCTATAGTAATGGTGATATATCTATTGTAATAAATTGCTATGGAGAAATATAAAAATAAATGTAAGATAAAAGATTGTGTATAAAATATATTTTTACGTACTCTTTAATGATTAAAAATCATAGAAAACTAAAGGTTATAAATCACTGAAAACTGCTATTATGTTTTACGTGCTGTTTTACTCATATAACATACAGATATGATTGCATGGTCAGAAATTACACCAAGGACAATCCAGATGATTTTTTTTGTTGACTTGAAAAAGATCTAATTGACATTAAGGATCATGAAAATACTGATATTCATGACCCTCATTATTGAAGCCATGCCTGCTCTGAAAGGGAAATTTATAGAATTCTACCATCAGCAGTTAGTAATGCTTCCTGCCCACTCCCTTCCCTCACACAGCTCCCCATTATTCACCACAACTCATCTTATTTTGGTTGAGGAAAACTGTCCATAGGACAAAAGTATTTTCAAAATATGGTGAAAGGAAAACTAAGGAAGTCATAGACATGCAGAAGAAGAGACAGCATTTTTTCTGTGTAGGTCAAAAAAGGTGCTTGATATAATGAACAACCAGTCTACACTTCCATTAATTCTCTGCCTTAAAAACCTTTGTCCTTGATTTATTTTCTTAAAACGGGGGCAAGCTGGAAATTATGAGATCGTTCCTTGACAGTTACTGAAGCTGACATCAATAAAATCTACCCGTCCAGGAATACCAACAGCAAAGAAGAAGGGGGGAAGACATGGAAAAAAGACATGGAAAAAAACCATGGAGCTTGGTCAGGAATGACTACTGGTCAGGCAAACAACAGGAAGGCTGGTAAACACTGTAGGCTGGGGCAGCGGGGGAATTCCCTGGGTTTTTTTTTTGTTGTTTATTTTTATATACATTACAGTCACTTTAAATGTAAGAATCAGGTTTTCTCTAAATTGCAGTACTAAGATATCCTAAGAATTCACTGAAACCCCCAAGATATGAAAACTGATCTGGAAGATTGAGCAACGTTGCTGTAATTATGTGAATGGAGATTTATGACGACTGGAAGAATCTGAGCATCTGTTTTGCACAAGGAGATCTGAGGTAGAAGCAGCTGTAGATATTGGGGTATCAGAATACTTCCAGCAGGACAAACTGTAAAACCGATCCCTGCCTTTTCCTTCATTATGCTTAAGACAAAAATCAGAGACTAGTGAGATTAAACTGTCCACGACTCAATTATCGGTGACACTTCTGTTTAACATACATAAGCAACGCCTAAGTGCATGGAAGCAGTCTAAATGTTGCCAGCTAAATAAATAGCTGCAAATGAGAACTCTAGGATCTGACACAACTCTGTTAGCTGTTGCCAGGTGCAGGGTCTCAAAGATCTTTATAAAGGGTGTTCCCGCAGTGCAGAAATCACAACTGTGAGGTTGAAGTGGTAGGAGTTTTGGAGTAGGGAATGTGCTTACCTCACAGTGTCATAAAAGCACCTTCTGTGCAAGTGGATTCTGTAGATACCTATGGATGTGGATGGAGAAATATTTGAGAGAAAACAGCACTGGAAAAATATGTGTGAGTCTCCCAAGAGGAAATAAGCTTTGGAGACTAGTAATCCTGCTGGACCTGCAAGAGCTGATAGGTTGACTGTCTGCCAAATCTGTCCAAGGCCACCAGCATACACTAGCATCAACAACAGGTTGTACAACTCGGACCATGTCCAAGAGGACAGAGGCTGCTATATGCACACAAAGACTACAAAATTATATATACACCTGATGGAAGAAAGGAAACCATGAGGGACTTTCTGAACACCTACTTGCAAGCCATTGGTATGGCAGCAGCATTGGGTGCCGCTGTTAAATGAGACTTCTGTGTGATGGAGGTTATTTGAAAAATTTCTAAGCCTGAAGCATCATTTTTGTTCTCCAGCATGTTTCTTCTGGGAATTATGCAGATAATTTTGAGAAATCCGTGGAACTGAATGAATGATATCTTAATATCAGATCTTTAGGATGAGATATTCATGACTGATTTAAGACTAAAGTTAAGAAAATTAGGAAAGCAGAATTTAACAAATGCAAAGTGCTTTTTAAAATTCTGCTTTGATTGTTTCTACCCCTAAAAATAGTAATCATTGAGGCACAGAGACTTGCAATCAACTTATCACAGGGACAGTCTCACAATGGAGATCATTGCTGACCTAAGATGGGTATGGGTACCAGTTACAAATACACGAAGACAATAAAACAGAGGTTCAAAGAAAAAATGTGTGAAGGAGCAAGCATAAACTTTCTAACAAATGCTCTCTAGTAAAATCAAGTTATGGACTTATCAAAAAAAGTCTGCAGATATTGAGTTCAAATTACTGTTATTTACACTGCATACTCTTGATTCTCATATTGGCATCTGGTACCGCATGCTTTGTGCAACCTGATTGCAATAGAAGGAGAACAGCACATGTAAAACACTACATGCTCATTTTCCACATCAATCACAATCTATTTGCCTCTTACGCCTCTTCTTATTTCTTTCCCATCCCTCACAGGAAAAGGAAGGCAATCATATCACTTCTTCAAGACTCTTATGCAGCTGAGAAATTTGTATATGGTAAACTTTTTACATTATGTATTTCCTTGTCTTGCACATTATAATTGATACTCGGGGCATACTATGAATATTAACATTACACACTTTCTCTGGGGAAATGGCTATATGGAAAACCTGAAAGAAAGATCCACCATTTGTCTCCTTCTTTGCGTTTTTGCAGCTCATCTCTCAGCAGACTGGTGTGGCCTCCCTGCTTCCATCAGATTTCTCTGAACTCAGCATGGGATGTTTTCATTGTATAAGAATGCAACTTACAGTGTCATTCATTTCCAATATGGTGCAAAACACCTGACCACATTAGTTTTGTTGTGGGTTTGGGGTTTGTTTTTTTTTCTTACTTTATTGAATTTTTACCTTAGGCAACTATCTAAACATTTTATTTGGTTTCCACTGCTTGGGGTCTTTTGTCTTTTAAAAATGCCAACCTGAAATGGCATTTTCCTGACAAAGACCAAATTTTTAATTTGTATACTTCTACAAGAACAAATTTTAACTGTTCACTACTGTTTAAAACCAAATATTTTATTCCATTCCGCTTTTGAGTGTAATTTATTTTTACATTAAAAGAATACAACTGAAGTTATTAATAACTTAGATTTCATTTTATCAGTATTAGATACAGATATATTGTTATTACAGGTAAAGAGAAACAGATATCTGGGCATACATGTTTTATTAACAGACCACAGATGGCATATGTCAACTTTCACCGCTGAAAAGGCATCATTTCCATGCTGAGAGACAAAGTTTTCTCACCAAGTTATCACACACATATTTCAAACATAATAGCTTCACCTTAAAGTAGATTCTTCTGTCATGTATAAGAATTCCAAACCAAGACTGCAAGATCTTTGGAAAACATTTCCCTGTGCTTGAAGAAAGCTCATGCAAATATATTATATTACACCACAATCATGGCCTTGCTATTCTTTCTACAAGATGTAGACAAAAAAGGGGACAAGGTGATAATATGGGATTTTCTTATTTCAGTAGCCTAATTAATTTAATTTTGTCCACACTGTCATTGGATTTTTTTTTTCTTGGACATATTAATATTTCCACACACCTGCACTTTACACAAAAGTCGATAAGGATCTAGTCAAGCAAGATGAAACTAACCCAGATAAGGCAATGGAAATGGTCCTTGTCAGAGAAATGGATGAGGTATAAACAACTATCCTTATATGCATAAAGCTATTTTAATACAACATGAGAACTAATTTTTTTTAAATGCATGTTATCAAGAAAACTTTTTACTAGATAAAACCACCTGGGAGTGATGACAAAGTATTTCATTCCATAATAGTAAAAACAACAAAACCAAACAAAGAAACCCACAACACCACCACCACCCCACCCCCCAAAAAAAACAAACACAAAGAACCACCCCCCAAAATGGAGATAAGTGAAAATCTATTCAAACTACTATTAATTTTTATCATAAATAACAGAGGGGAACTGTGGCTCTACCCAAAGTAAATGAGATCACATACCAAAGAATGTCAGCATCACTGTCAAATGAGTAAACAGGGACTTTTCCCTGCAATTTTAAGCCAATAAATTGCTGCCATCTATGTTTATGTGTGGCACAAAGCAGCAGTCAGTTTAGATAGGACAGTCATTACAGTGATGTATTTGAACCACCTGCTGTCATGAACCAAGCCGATGCATCTTATCTTGATGTAAAGCAATGTGCTGAAGTTTCTGCCAGAGCTTTTAAATGAACTGGTGTTGTAGGTCAACCCCAGTAGACAGCTAAACAAAACTCAGCTGCTTGGTCGCTCACTCGCACACAGCAGGATTGGAGAGAATTGGACAGGCAAGAGTGAGAAAAAATTGTGCCTTGAGATAGAGTTTAATAGGTGAAGCAAAGTGGCATGCAGAAGCAAAGCAAAACAAAGAATTCACTCCTTCCCATCAGCAGGCAGGTCTTTCACCATCTCCTCACTTCATCACATGTAGCAGTTCCTTGGGAAGACAAATGCATCGCTCCAATCATCCCCCCATTTTTTCTCCTTCCCCCAGCTTTATTGCTGAGCATGTCATCATATGGTGTGGGATACCCCTGGGGTCAATTGGGGTCAGCTGTCCCAGCTCTGTCCCCTCCCAGCTCCTTGTGTGCCCCCCACCCACTCACTGGTGGGGCAGCCTGAGAAACAGGTAAGGCCTTCAGGCTGTTCAAGCACTACTCAGCAAGAAATAAAACATCCCTGGTTTATTACATGTATTAATGTTACCAAAACATTACCTGTTTTGGTAAGAAATCCAAAACACATCAGCACACATCTACTCTGAACAAAATTAACTCCACCCCAGCCAAAACCAGCACAGCTGGATGGTCAGATAACGGGACATGACTTATGTTATAGAACTAACTTATTCTACTTTAAGAACTACTCTCAAAATTAAAAAAAAAAAGAGAGATTAAAAAAAAGGATTTTAGATATGTTTTATAGTCAGGATCTCAATTGCTCTATGATGACAGGCCAAACATTTTTCAAGAAAGTTTAAAGGTGTGGTCTAGACAGAGCATGTATAGGGGACATTTCCAATTTGTTTATTTATCTACATTCAGTGTGATTGTATTTTTTGCTACTTTTTATTAACACTGTAGTTGGCAAGCCTAAGAACGGGTGCATATAACTTTATGTATGCACATCTTTAATTTTTGTCAAAATCTACATATATTTTCTCATTTAGCTGCTAGGAATCTGTCTGATGACTCACCTTAGAAAAGACTTTTCACATCAAGAATGCTCATTTGTTCCCAAATATTATGAATACATGATAAATGATAAAGAAATTTTAAGTAGAAGTTAATTATTTTTGCCACAGCAAAGGATTTAAAAAAATAAAAATCAGTCTCTAAATAGGATGTTACAAATAAGAGTTGCTACAGTGAAGGGCTCACCAGCAGATTTACTACAAGGTCTAAATATGGGACTGATCACATATTTGCATGAAGAGAAGACCAGAAATTGGCTTTCTTTCAGAGTCTTTAGCTGATTCCCTGTTTCTCCTGTAATATTGAAGGAAGTATTCTGCACGTGTCTGCATTTGGCACATGTAACTTCCCTGCCACACTGACCTGTGCTTCACAAAGGAAAGTGGTCAGATCACCAGGCTGCCCATTTCCTTTAAAAAAGGAAACTTGCAGATTTGCAAAAGCAATTCTTCTATGCTGTTAATCGTATGAAAATCTTGGCAGGAATCCCTGGGGAATAAAGAGTCTTGTTCTACATGAATAGGCAGGTGTCAATTTAGCTAGACCAACTTCCTGAAACAGCTGCTTGTACAAACTAAAGGAAGGACATTTATATAGCATTAAGCTGAAAAAGGAAAACTATTCACAGTTTTCACTAAGTTAAACCCATGTTTTATACTGACTGCTAAACTTCCAGAAAACTATGGGACAGACACAGATATACGTGTATCAGCTTTGTCTATATCAGCTCATTCTACATGACTATTTTCCAATTGCCTTATGCTTCAGTATTTATTTTGTCAAAACAGTGAGAGCACAGAACACAGCTTTGAGCTGTAAAGCGTTATGGCTGGGCACTCTGTTATAGCCTTGTAGAGTGACAAATCAGTATGTACGAAGACTTAATCTACAAAGAGTCCACAACGAGGATCTAGATTTTCATTTTGGGCAACATTTCCAGCTAAAGCACTAAGATAAGCCAAGCTTTCCCTACTAGTCTGATTAGCAAAAGTCTCTCTCATTGGTTATGCCACAGACTCAAAACTGATTATACATAAAGTGACCCACTGGATAGCAGTTGTTATAATTTCTCTGGTACTCACATAGCATAGGAGTTCTTCGGATGCTTGCCCTAAGAACTGCATTTATAGAACACCATCTGGTACTTGACACTGATCAAGTTTCGCTGTTACCAACATACTACAAGGCCTTGTTTCCCTAAATATAGAAGCGTTAAAATTATCCACAGTGTTATTCATCTATTACGCTGAACTAAATAGTGCTCCCACTGATTTGTGATTTTTTATTATTGTTTTCTTAAAGTGTACTCACAGTATAAAATTTTGCCATTTCAAGAGAGTGTGAGATGATAGCTATACATAGATACTCTTGGACTGCTGTTTTCAGCAGTGTCTGAAATATAAATTCCTAAGCAGCAGAAACAGAAATTCCTAAGTGGCAGTTTGAGAAGAAAAAGTTTTGGAGGGCACATGACCAAAGCGCTTGATCGCAGGGACTGCTATTTGCAGTTTTGTCACAAAGTAGAATGCCCTTTTGGTCAGAAGTCAGAGAGACAACAAACGGTCAAAACAGAGAAAGTTTACAGTACTCCTTTCCACAGGCACACAAAGATAGATGAAGCATCTTGGGTCCAGAGCTCTTAGTTCTGCACTTTTCCTCAGAAAAGAATAGAGAAAAGAAAAAATACACAACACTTTCCTAAATTCCTAATACCACCACTCAGACACTGTGCCACGTACAGCACCAGTCAGAAGTTGGGATTGGTATAGGCTGGAGAAAACTAAACATACTACGCTAGCATAGTCATGATACGTCCACCAACCTCGTGATAGTGTGTATTCAGAGTTGTAGTTGTAGCTAATCCAGATACATAAAAAAATGCTTGAATAAAGCAGCTTAGAGAAACTTCTGACAAGTTGTAAGAGGTATGACTAAAGTCAAAATAGCGTAGAAGAAAGTGAACAAATAGTCCACTTTTGAAAGGGAATACCAGTATTACCATCCCTCCAAATCCTGACAGGTTCCAAAAGTATGTCAGCACTGACAAGCCACATGCTAATTCCATAAGAAGGCTACAGGAATAGATGTACAAGTTATCACTGAAACACAAATGCACAAGGGAAAAGCAGGAAACATTCATGTTGAGATAATTTACAAAATGAGAAGTCTTGAGAGGAGAGGGACCTGAAGCTATCAAAATGCAATCCAGAGGCTCTGTAAAGAGCCTTGAAAGAGGGTAACAAAATAACACCTTAGCCTTAAGGAGCACTGTCACAGGGGCTGAAAAACCACTATGCCAGAGGGAATGACTTTCAGTTATAGGAAGACCCCTTTCCAATTAATGACAGGATTAAAGGTCCTTATAGTAAAAGATTCAGACTCACACAGTTTATGGTTTTGTTTTGGATGCTGTTGGGGCACATACCACAAGTATGCTTGTTGGCCTATCTGTACTGACATGAAATATAGGTTAGTTCATTCCAATGTGTCAGGTAATCTTTTCTTATGTGCAACATATTCCAAATTCTTTTCTTTACCAATGCAGAACTTCTCAAAAAGTAGTATGGATTTGAAAGCAGCTAAGTTCAATTGGCTTCCAACAGACAGGTTTCCCAAGTTGTTTTTGTTCTTTTCGCCTTTGAGTAATGCTCAAAACTTGTGAGTTGGCTGAAAATACACCTACGAGGAATGTCAATGCTTAATAATACAGTGTTAATTTCACAGTGTACAAAACACCCAGGATTATCTGTAATGGTAAGTCAATGAATTCTACTCTGATTAGCGATTTTATTACAACTAATAAATGTTTTTTGAAGTTATTAGTAGATGAATACTATTATTCCCATTTTATTCTTTAAAATTGTTCTTGGTGAATTCAGTCTGATGTACTAAAAATATATCACTGCCAAAATACAATTACATGCTTTTAGATTTTTTTCAACATCAGTTTAAAAATGTCAATTTACATATTGTCTTTAGGCTAGTAAAGGATTTATTTTTTTTTTTAGCTCTAGAACAAGCTATAGCTACACTGTAAACACTATTCAAATTTCATCTGGCATTCTACAGATGGGACTGACATTTGACCTATGTTAACATCAGGATAACACCATTCCCTTCAATTAATCTTTACAATAAGATCAACCTAAGTAGTCGTTCAGGAAGAAATGTGTAAGGGATTCACACCTTCAGAGTATGTGTGCGAGGCAGGGTTAGTCTCACATCCTCTGACCTACTAGCTACAAGAATCACTGTTGCTTGCACGTGTGCTTAATGTGTGAGACAAGACAACAATGTCTTTTGAGCAAGGGAGGAAAGTGAAATGTACCACTGATGTTGAGACATTCACATGTGACCCCCATGGGATACCATACTAGAAGGTGTGCCTACATGGTATTTTGCACTAACAAACTCATTTCACCTATATTTTGAGAAAGTTAGAAACCACACTTACTACAGTGAAAAAATGAGATTAACTACAGCTCCATTACTTCTAGTAAGCAATTTTAGCAGTATCACATTTGTCCCCTCAATATTCCTCAGAAATAACTGTAAAGTTTTGTGCCTCATTTTTTGGGTCTCCATCATGAAAAAAAAAACACAAAAAAACACGCCACCACAAAAAGTGATAATTTAGGAAAGTTTCACTTCAGACTGGTGAACGTCATCATCATTTGGTATTTAACTAAATGCATAACAATGATTTGAATGACAGTCTTCTCAGTTCTCCCGAGTGTGTTTTTTTTTGTGTTATGACATTTCAAAAATGCAGGAAATATAAAGTAACTAAAAAATGCAGCCATAACACTTAGATAAACAAAATAAACATTAAGAGTGAGATCATTGGTTTATTTTAATAAATCTAAAAAGATGAGTCCATATATTTCAGCTGAAATTGCAGCCCAACTGTGCTTGGTACTTAATGTACCAAACGTAATGTTTTATGAGAGATCCCTTTTATAAAAGAGTTCTTAATCTAAATACACATGAATGTCAATAAATTTCCCGATCCCTCAACAAGTTATCTTCCTTCTGGACAATGACATTTGGATCTTAGGACAATGGCCTAATAAGTATTACTGCACTGAAGTGAAGAATGACATAAATCAAAAAACAGAGTAAGCAGTAGATTGGAATATACAATAAAAATTAAGCAGTTAAATGAGGGAATACAGCAATGTGTTTTAAAGTAGAACAAGAAAGTAAAAAAAAATATCTGTATTAAAAAAAGTAAAAGGAGAAAGTAGGATTGAAACCACACACTGGGATTATTTAAAGCACTTAAAGCTGCCTATATCAGTCAGAAAGTTAAAGACAGCCCCAGTGGGACATACTGAAAGATCATTTATCATTTTTTGAAGTGTGGAGATGCTTATGGCAGGTCTACAATACTGTGCACTTACTCACCGCACATGCTAAAACTGATACCAAAGACAAAACACAAACTAAAATGCAATTAGATAAAACTAAAGACCTGCAGGTCTGAGTTATCATTTCATACCAGCTGACCAGCATACTAAAATATTTGTACTTATTGTGTACATGCATTTCAGATTTCTCCGCTGCAATACATAAAACAGGGTGGTACACAGCCCTATTCTAACTTGAGTCTGCAAACCCACTCACATGATTATGTATCATGTGTCTGGGAGCAAATGTCCTGTGCTGGATGTGAATAAGGGTACACAACACCCATCTCATAAAAGGCTGTTTCTGAAAGAACAGCCCATCTGATCTCATGTTCTGCCTCTGATAGTTTCTGATACCTGCTGCTTTTAAGGCAGAATGCTTCAATAGGCTTTTACTGGCTAAGCCAAATTATTGAAAAATTTTCCCTTTTCTCCTTAATCAGAGGTTAGTTTATAACATCATTCTTCAGAGTTATTAACGTCTTTGAGGTTCTTGGAAATTCACATGTTGATGTCCAAATCTGATTAATTCTGGTAGCCGGCTGACCCCCGACCAACAACCCTTACCCCAGTGAAGCTACAAGGAACGATCACGAGTCCTTTGCTAATATTAACAACCTCAGGAGCTGACCTAGCAGCTGATAAACATTACTTCATGATATACTTTCCACTTTTCTGGTGATGCCCCTAAATTATGCAGTCCTTGTGCAAAGCCCTGTGTTATAATGAACTGAAGGAAGAATGATGCATTCCTTCCTGTGAAAACATGGAAGATTTCTAAGTTACTGACTCATTTAAGTTAGCTAAAAAGTCCTTCTAGAAATGTGTTTGAATTATATAATCTAAAACCTCAAAATTCAGCATAATAAAGTTAGCTTTGTTTAGAATAGGATCCTTTCCAAATCACTTACCAGATGGGACAACACAGTCGCAAAACTGATCTTTAAAGTACCTAATTTTAATTCACTACACACACACAAAAAGAAAAACCCCCAAACTTCCCCAAAAAACCCCAACTACAGGATTCTACCAAAATCTATTTCCTGAATATCCAGTCCTGGATATTATTTACAGTGCTTGAACTTATGTTAAAAAAAGTTTTTCCTGCTGAAGTATTTGTAGCAATTAGCAAAGTACAGAAATACATGCTTTAATACATCGTACCTAGGAAACACTTATGTTTGTAATACAATTTAGAATGGTATTTACAGTAGTTTAATCACATCCCTCCCTAAGTGATTGTCTGAAAATGAACAAGAGGTTGCTTATATATTTAATTGTCATAAAACCCATCGAGCTGGAATATTTCACTTAAAAGTGTAAGCATTTAAAGTTTCTATTTTTCTTCCATAAACAATAGCTTGGTAGTCAATACTAAGCTATACATGACCTGTAACAGCTTCAAAGGCAAACTGCAGATGGTGCCCCTTGGCTTGCTTACACAAGAGACAGAGTTTGAGGTCGACTTGCATAAATTATTGGCACGTTTAGTATCCCTCCTACACAGACTCCCTTTTTTTGTGCCAATATATCTTAATGATTTAAATGATTGTACAATTTTACAATCAAGTACCAAGACACCAGTTTTCAGGTATATCTTTATAGTCAGTGGTATACTCTTAGTTTGCTGAGTGCTACTGTAAAATAACCTACCTGAAGTTAAACACCAATCATTCATTGAGGTTCCTAAAGCTGAAACCCAGTCAGACACATTTTCTGTTCTTTATACTTCCAAGTTTCTTTTTAAAATCTACTACATTATAAAAAAAAAGTAGTAACTTTTCATAATTTACAAAAAAAAAGGACTAAAATTGATACTTCATATATGCGTTTTTCATTCCTGGTCACTCTTTAGATAACAATGGCCATAAGAAGAATAAACCAGCAACCATTATCTAGTCTTCAGGAATCAGAACTGGTTTTGATTCATTTCACATTTAACTGCGATTGATTTTCTTCTCTCTAGCTGGTAAATACTAAATTTAAGCATGGTAAAAAATAGAACAATTAAGATTTGCATTTAATAGATATTCTGATTTAATAGATTATTCTGATTTTTCAGATAATAATCTTCCTTTTTCAGAGAGAGAGTAAAATTTGTATTTGCACATTATCTTCTCAATGCTTTCCCCATTTCTAAGCCTAAACCCTGCTGCCAGCTAAGCCTTTGAAAAAGCCCTCTCAAACTCCGCCCAGACAAAACAGTGCTCACAGCCAAGTTCTCTGGGCAACCTACAATTTTGTAGGCCCTAAAGTAACTCAAGGGGGTGACTGTATCCAATAAGTGTCAACAGAACAAAATAATCCAGTACAGATACTGATCAGTGCTATACTTACTCAGCTACTACACTCCCTTTCCCAGAGATGTATTTTCAGGGTATCATAAAAATCAAAAATGCAAGGGAACATTTCAGTCTGATGTAACAGACTAGGTTGGCACACAGGAATAAAAAAGCACATGGAAGAGTAAAGAGGAAGGAAAAAAAGAAAGAAAAGAAAGGAAGTTGGAAGGCAAGACTCTGAAACCAATCAGTCCTTCTACAAATGTCCTCTTCTTGAGTAAGGCTAAGATTAATACCATGGCAAGAACATATCCTTGATGTATTACTGAGAAACAAAGCATTAAGGAACAGTCTGTTCTCAATAATGAACTTTCCTTGATCCTTTGATCTCCTTTCACTACTTTGAAAGGCAATACCCAGGACAAGGCAAAAGGATAGAAGTGGCCTAACAGCCACAAGAAAACCAAGGAGAATGGAAAGTGTACATCTTCAAGAAGGCAAAATTAAATGTTTGGTTTTTTACAAGCTGTAGCAACCAGGAATAACAAAAATTTGTTTCCTTCCTAGTAACACAATTTTATTCAGAAGTAAAGCATTTAATGTATTTCAAAGTGTCATTCAGACATTTATAATAACTAAAATCACTGTTGTCTATCTGTTTATTGTATGTGTTCACATGTCTATAAAACAATACTTTTTTTTTCAGGGCTATAACTTTTCACTGAAATAATTATGCTCTATTGCTTCTTAACATAATTCCCCTCCAGGTATAAGCTAGAGAGGTAATATTATTACTTTGGAATAACACTTAGAAGAACTGTACACTCAGGAGCAAAGAGCTGCTTCACTGTGATGAAATAGATAAATTGGCACTACCCCTGGTGCAATCAAGAGCTATGATACTAAGTCTGCATCTATTACCATAGCATCAAAATCCTGTGATACCATCATTGTAGCAGCCCTCTGATATAACTATTTCTAGATTACAGATAGAAAACCAAAATCAAACCATAAATGGCAAAAACTGCCATAGGATTTGAGAAGCTGGAATAAGACTTAAATGGAATTTATGTACTTAAAAGCCCTACCTAAAGGAAAAAGAAAACCCTCCAAAACCCAAACTTACATACAAATAAAAGAACCCAACAACTAATCGATTAATGAAATAATAATAATAAAAACAAACAAAGAAAGAAACCATGTTCCTATCTAAATTTTTGCTGTAAGGTTCTCCAGGCCTGGAGGACAGTTGTGAGGGTTTGTTGGGTTTTTTTGTCCTCTTGGTGCTGACAAAATTGTGCTGTATCCCAAACCTAAGTCCTGTTTTGATCCACAACCTGTGTTTCCTATGTATGTCACTGCTTTCTCCAAGAAAAATGTTCAGAGGGATTTTCTAGCCCTCCATGACCCAGTCCCAGTTACTGTGATACCTGTTCCCAGTTTGAGCCCCCGAGCTAGACCCCACCACTTTAGTGTCTCAGCCCTTTAAACTACTTGGAACTTAATCAAGACACAAGATGCTATAAAACAAAGTGCCAAAACACATTTCAGTCTTCACAGTAGCAGCTCCTGATTCAAACACTGTTTAGGTATTCAATCCATCAACTTTTGGGTATAAAAACCACACACAGCCTTTTGAACAGGGACTGAAGCTCCAGCCTTCCTCTCTGCAAAGCTCAAACCCCACAGGTGCCTCTCACTTACTCTCCCCGCACCTGTCTTAATTCAGCTGGGTCTCTTCTCTGTAAACCAAAGGTGTTTCTGCCTCTGCCCCATCATCCTCTTACAGACATGCATGCAGTTCTCAGTGAGAGCAGAAATATTGAGCCTCCTCACGAGCATCCTAAAATACGTTACTAAACTACTGAATAAAATTTGATCCCCCTGTGAGCGTACCATTTCTTCTCTAGATAGGAATCAAATGCCCAGTACTTTATAAGGAAGTGCATGCACGGCTTGAGTCTCTCCTTTAGGCAGCAGGTGCATAAAAGACCTTCACTGCAGTGACTGATTTTTGTTGCTCCAGCTTAGCCTCTTTGAGGCTTTAAGTCTACATGACCTTGCCCAGGTCACATAACACTTTCCTGCACAGCAAGAAGTAGAGGCTGACACCATAGTAACCCAAATCTCAGCCTGAAACCATGGTAACAGGATCATCTTGTTTCAGGCATGCCACCTTAGGTACTGAACACAATTTCAAATTATTCAAATTGAAATAAGCTGCTTTCAAGCAAATCAATTTTCTGACACTGATTCCTTCAAATTATTACAGCATAGGTTTTCAAGATGGCCCATAGCTCCTATTAGAACCTATAAGGGTAAACTCTTAAAAATGGTTGACCATTTATCTTGATGCATCAAAGAACAACTGGTAGTTAGAAAATTCTGTCCTAAAATTCCCTTGAAACAGTAGTGCAGAAAGACACAAGGGTTTCCATCTGTTCACCTGTGGATATTCTTAAAAGCCTTTTCTGTGAGTTTCTCCTTTAATACAGAAAAATGTTACAGAAAGTACCACCAGTTGCGCAGTTGAACCAAAACGAAGAAAAATAGGAAGAAAAAGCCTTTTTGCACTGACCAACTCCTTTCATTTTCATCAATCTTAAGGTTATTTGTAGCACTAATAAGCGCAAGATTGCTGCTTTCTGTTTCATTAATCTTAAGGCAATTTGTAGAAATAGCAAGCCCGAGATTTTCTGACAGAAATGTGATTTTCACAGGATGTTCTTCCTCTAAGCAACCAGTAATGCAATTAAAAAAAGAAAATGTAGCCTTACTCTTCAAGCTTTTCTGCTGGCTGCATACACATTTATGACTGATATGTCTACATTTTGTCCGGCTTGAATAAAATAAAGTGGGGATCACAGTACATTGTCTCACAAATAATCAGAGACTCCTCATAGCACCCTATAGAGGTTTCCTAATTGAAATGTGTAGTGAGATGTGTACACACCAGTAAAGAAGCAAATGGGACAGGAGGAACAAAACTGGTCAGAACTGAGTTGACATGTAATTCTTCATAATCCAGTGACCATTTATTCGAATGCAGCAATCATTTATATGAATTTAAGCAGTTCATTAATTACAATGGAAGAACCTGTTTAACACAATTATATTTTCTATACAGAATACAATAGGAGTTCTCAGTAACCTGATGTCAGATTATTTTATAAAATACTGAACTGCCTGACTCCCACTGAGTTATTATGGAACAGGCTGCCAGTAAAAGATCTCTTTCCCTAGTGATATTTGGTGTATGTTTTTAAGCAAAAAAGTCTTTTAGAAAACAATTTTTAAAAACCTCTAATGTAACTGTCGATATTTTATTATCCACATAAATGTCTAATCGTTTTGCAAATATTACTATTTTATTGGCAGTAGTCTTCTGATAAGCTGTAACACATGTTATTATGCATTGCATAGCATTTCTTTTAATTAATTATGGCCTTTCTTCTTGATGAATGTCCTTGGCTTCTTGTTTGTTAGAAAAGGTAAACAGTAGCACACCACTTTATAGCATTCATTTAAAAAGTACTTCTTCCATTCTTTCTTTTCTTTAGCTTTTTTTTAAATACTAAATAGCCTTATTGCACACATCCTACATGCAGACTCTAAAGCCAATGCACAGAATATTCATCTGCAAAAAAACAATTTGTGAGGAGGAATACCCATTATATAGAATTAGAAAAAGAACTTCAAATTCAAGTCAATTTTTGAGTACTGAATTATGATTTGCCTGTGCAGTTCATCAAAGGCTAAAATGCCTGAAAAGCAATGCCTAGCTGAGCCTGTTATTTTGGGAAAATACATTCTGCTCAGAAGTAGACAAACGAAAGAAAAGCTAACCTTTTTTTTCTAACCCTATTTCCTGTTTGTCTGCAACACACACCAAGCAGCCTGCCAGATATTCAGTAATATTCAAAAAGATCATTGGACTGAAGCCAACAATAATATTGTTATCATGTAATTAACAACAGCTACAAAAGTATCATTAATTTAGTAAGGTATGGAAGAGCTCACCCCCCTCAGAGTTGTTCAGTTCTATGAAAAAAGTAAAATGAGAAAGAGCATCTTCAGCCACATAGTATATACTGATGAGATGGGATAAGCCTGGATTGTGCCCATTTGAAATATATGTATACACATACAAATAGTTTTAGTGCATGTATCTATCTATACCTGCACTGAAAACATAAATAAAATATACTTTGACTGATACCTAGCTCTTCAGCAGTACATATCGAACTGCAGTTGAATCTGCAGAAAAGTACTATACGTAAAGGAACTCATTGCTATGGATGGCATAAAGGAGTTCTCCTCAGTTGAAAGATGATTTTGAAAAATATTTCTTCTTAGCATTACACATTTACCCCTATTCTGAGGGCTGCTGCAATTTGACTGTTTTTAACAGAACTGCCAGCACTACTCTAGTCAACAACAGGAAATTACAACTATCTTATTCACCTTGTGCTACAGACTGCAGCCCACACCGTATGCCTGCTCCACCAATGGTGAGTCCTGGGAAGCTTATCACATTAGCTAACATTGGTGATGCTTTCTGCTGGCATCAAAATACCTAAAAGGCGTATTAATACATTGTGAGCTATATATGCATACCGGTTAGTGGCTAAAAACCTTCCTTCCCTCCAGCTGGAATAACATTATACCCATTCGAGCTCTATTTATATCAAATTTATTTGCAGGTAAACACAAAACAAACCTGACGATTCTCTGGCAAACAAGGTGTTTCAAGCAACGAGTAGAAATTGCAATCTGACAGGTTAGCTCTTTTGCCTAAGTTCTGAAGCTGCTATTATGGCTGGAAAAACATTTATGCAAACTGCTCAGAAATTCGCCTTGGTCTACTGCCCATCCAATATCTTATTTCTCTGATGGAGTCTCATTTCAGTGTAATCATATTCCTAGTAAAAATTGAATAGCGCAGGAATGGGAGGTTTGACACAAGTTATTCAGTTCGAAATATAAGAAACACTATTTAACCTGACCATAGGATTTTTCAGGAGGGGGAAGGGAAGGTTTACTTGACTACATTCAAAATACGTTTTACGTGAATTTTTGATTTTATAGTAAGTATTCCTGCTGATCCCTTTGCCACTTCCTTCTCTAGTAAACATGATCTGGTGGAAACATAAGGCTTATTTCAAATACTAAAAGGTAATTAAAGCTGAGACTGTCCAGGGAGGAAAAAAAAAAAGATCACCAATGGTTCCTCTGTGCCTAAGGGAAGTTTTAATTAAAAGTCACAGGAGAATAATCTGCAAGAAACAAAAATGAGATGGCTGCTGCTTTTTTGCCTGGGTCTTAAGCAGATAAACAGTAAACACGCAACAACTAAAGTTGCTGTGATTTTGTTCACTTTAACACTTACTGGGAAATCTGTTCCCTTGTCATCTTCCTCCCCAGGGCTCCTTGGCACTGCAAAACCTTTGCTCTCCCAGTGACAGGGCTGCAGACTCCACCACAGAAAGTTTCTTTTCTGTAGCATATGCTAAGCCTTGGGTCCAGCGTTACGTGTTTTCACCAGACTGTCAATTCCAGCTCATCAACCACAAGAGTCTGTAAAAAAGCCCTGAAGCAACCTGGGTAAGGAAATCCCTTTTCCTCAGGCTAAACTGCCTGCTGCAGCTCTGCTCCAGCTGTTGGACACCATCCTGTGGTCACAAATTGCCCCGGAGAAAAATAGCAGAGAACAGCCTTACTTTGCTCTTTTTTCAAAGAGCAAAAGCAAAGGGGAGGATTTCCCCTCATTACTCTCTCCAGGTTCTCTGTCTTCATCAGTCAACTGCAATTTGCAACTCTATGGCTCTACCAGGTCCCCCACAGGGGATGACAAAATTTTGTCTGTTGGAGATGGCAGACAGCCTTACCCAGGCCATGCTCTTATTCTAAGCCCTAAGCTTACAATGATAGCTCAGAATAGAGGTTTAACGGTGTATATCCGTCTATCCACCACAGATGTCCACCTCAAGAACTATGGAAATAACTTATCTTTTCTGCTCCCAGCCTGCAAAAGCCCTGCTAAATGTTAGATCAAGAAACTTGGGATCTAGCCTTCATTTTAGAAAGGAGGAGGTATGGGGTACTATGTGCATACAGAGTTACCAGAGCTACACTAATTTGCTGCCTAGGTGAATAACTGCTATATATTTAATTTCTTTCCTCCAAAGGGCAAATTTCATCATAGGTGAAAAGTGACCATTTATATTTGCTCAGAGATCCTACCTCAACTTCCTCCTAACTGACTGACACCACAGATAAAAATCTAATAAACCCCCCAATTTTTCTTTTTCAAATTAGTTTTTAGTACTTTCTTCTCTGAATTCACAACAAAGCAAATCACGTCTATTTTGGGTTTGCTTCTTGTTACACAAGTAAAAATCTTTACTCCCTTTTATCTACATCCACAGTAATTTTGAATTTTAAGAGCAGGGCAACTCCATTTATAAATTCAGACATATCCAGATAAAATGAGAAGAAAATTAGTTCTTCCTACAGTGCATGTTGAATTGCGCTATTATCCTACACACAGCAGGTGCCAATTTTTACAGAATCATGAAGTGTTACAATTATAAGCAGAATTACTTGTTAAAATTTAAGAAGCAGATAAACACCAAACAGGAATGTTGATTATCCAACAAATGTAGAAAAAAGGAGAAATATCTGTCTGATGAGACGAGGATATTAATTTTGTTCTAAGGGACAAGATCTATTTCTTTAAAATGTAATGGTTGACTTAGAATATTTTTAAAGACTATTATTTTAAGTGTTTCTTAAGTTACCTGTACAAGTATTTTTCCTCTGAAACATTTACAGATACTATCGTTAACTATTGTGGCACTGAAAAATGGAGACACTACATCCACTTACACTGCTTCGTAGCTATGTTTTGAGAAACCTAAAAGGAAAGTGAAGAGGCAGTGTTTGAAAAGTGGCTCTGCCATACTTTTCTATCTAGGTAGCTATTTTTCTCGCCTTCTAGTCATAAGACGTCTTTCAGGCGGAAAGCCCTGATTCCAGAACTATCTGTATGGTGCAAAACTGGTATAACCTTTTGAAAATATTGAGAATAAGGTGGGCGTGATTGAGCTAAAAGCCTTGCTCCTGTTTCTTGTCTACTGTAACCATTGTCTACCTCATGAAACTACAAGTTTCCTGAGACACAGGGGAAGAAATGCCAAGACAGTCAGAAGTGGAAACCTTTTTTCTTTCTTAGCAACATCTGTAAGTAATGCCTCAAGTATTGTTACTCATTCAACACCCACAAGAAACAAATCAACACAAGTTAGATGTAATATCAGTAGAATCATCCCACGATGTACCTGCCCTACAACAGTTGCCATACACCTTATCCTCCTGCATTGCTCTCACCTGATCCTTCAGCTCTAGAGGTCCCAGTCTGGCAATAAAATCTCTGCCCCTGTGCAAACACTGCTGTCTTTACTGAAATCCCATATATCCATCTTAGGCATGTGATTATAATCAAACACATTAATATCGCCACTGAAGTCCCCAAGAATGCTCTAACACCTCTTATTATAGTGCTTTACTCCTTAATCTCTCTGCCTTTACCAGCAGTACCCTCTTATAACCAAGATCCAATGGAGCACCATTTTACTGTTTGTTTCGGGTGCCCCCACTATTCAGACTAGCAAGGCAGAAAGCATTTCTCCATATATTTCCAGTCTCAGCTGACTTCTGTCCAGAACAGATTGTTTTGTTGAAGTCAGGCCCCTCCCCTTCTGTCATCTTAATTTGATGAGATCCTAGTTTCTACCTGAAAATGTTGATAGCCTCAAATTCCATTGCATTTTATACCACTAAGTTTTATTCTCTTTGTATTACTTATAAGTGGTGTTAATGCAGTCTATGGCCCCGTTTCCAAAAGAAGTGCACTTACCCAGCATTAACTAAAAAAATCAGGTGCTAGAAAACCCTGTTGCAAAAATTATACTGAACATAACACTCAGACTCCCCTGATCTGCTACTCTGCTTTGTAAAGCCACTGTATATGCTAGAAGCTGTTAATATAATACTGACAATTAGCGGGGCTAAGTAGTGTAAAGGTCACTTTGCCAGTTTGTCACCACCAGTGTAATGCAGGAAGTGACACAGCACCACAGACCTAAGTCTTATGTGTGAAATGACATGTCTCAATGACATTTTTTTCTTCTACAGAGGAAACATGTAGGCATATGTATAATGGCCCCAGATGGTGAAACAGGCAAAAGAAAAAGAGTTCAAATCCTCTATAGGATTTTAACCACCCTCTCTGAAAGCAAACATTATAATATTTACAGGAATAGACTTCAAGCTAAATTGAAGACCAATACAAGATGTAGAGATACAGAAAAAAAAATGTCATAGTGGAGCAGATGAGCAGTTCACTCTCCTGCTTCCGATACTGGCTGTCAGCTGCTTTGAGGGAACTCTGCAAGAACTGCCTTTTGGATACACACCCCCTAAGTGCTTAATTACAGACTATCATGCCCACTGAGGGAGTCTTCTTTCTAACCCCTGTAAGAAGAGTGTTTTAATCCTCTGTAAAAGAACTCAAAAGGATGAACACCATCCTGAGCTCAAATAGCTTGGGTTAAGACAGTTTTAAGAATAACAGTTTAGCTTATTCTTGTGCAGTCAAGTTTGAAAAATTCTGCAAGATTCAGGAAGAACAGGAGACGTTATGTAAATATAGTATCATGTCAACATTTTAAATGGCTGGTCATGCATTTAACACACACAAACTCTAAAGCTACACTTCCCAGTATGGGTGCATCTATAAACAAGCATGTTAGCCAGTTTCCCTTTTTAACCAAGAGGTAGATACCAGGTATTGAATAAGCAACACACATCACAAAAACTGAACTGCTTAGCTATATATGAATTGGATAACACAGAACTGCAGCTTCCTGGATGAATTGCAGGCTAAGCAATACATGGTCCATAGAGTATGCCTAATACATTTGCTTTCAGTAGCCTGCCATTTAACACTGAGATAAACAGCTGTGGTGGGCTGGCCCCAGCTGGCAGCCAAGCACCCACCCAGCTGTTTCAACCCCCCGTGCCCCCATGGTACAGGGGAGAAAACAGGAAGAACGAAAGCGAAAAAACTCATGGATCAAAATAAAAACAGGGAAATCACTCACTCCTTGCAGAATTTCACTTAATTTATTGCCAATTTACATAAACCATCTCTCCCCATCTTATCACCATGGGCTACACTCAGTCTCCAAGTGTATAGCTTCATCTCTAAAGTTTACATCTGCCATTATTATACACTTTCTATTTTTCCTGGTTTTCCAGCAAAGAAAATGACTGAGCTTTCCACTGTTCCACGGTAATATCAATTTCTGTATGCAACTTCAGGGGTTTTTGTTCATCCACTTGTAGTATGACAAGAACGAGAGAGGCAGATACCTTCAAGTGAAGCAATTTTTAAAATAAGGAGACAGATTTCTAATATCTTTATAGACAGTTTGTAATGAATACACAAAGGAAGACAGAATCTGACAGAAGTAGCAAACATGCTCCTGAAAATTGGAAACACAGTGGAAAAAGAAGGCTTTTGGTCTACCAGAGCTGATACCTTAATTAGGCAATTATAACTATTAAACATTGACAAAGCTCCAGGCCTATATAAATTACAACCAAGAAATCTGTAGAAAAGTGGTAGAGGGAAAAGGAAAGCCCTCGGCAGGATTTGTGATAACTTACTAAGTAAGGGAGTAAAAGAGAACTGGAGTAGCAGTTAATGTAATTCTTTTTACTTTAAAAGGTTCCAGGACCCTAGAAAGCCCAGGCTTCTTATCCTGGACTCTGTTATAGAAAGAAAGACAGAAAATTATTAAACCAGATTTAGAAATGCATGACTTAGAAAAAGGAGGTCATAACAGACAAATTTGCTTGAATTCTTTTAATATGTTACCTAGCTGGTGACAATAGCAGTGTAATGGACAATTTATGTGGAATTCAGAAAAGCATTTGATGCTGACCAACAAAGTGGATTTACTTGAAAGCATGTTTGAGAAAAACAGACAAAACAAATTCAAGCAGATTCAAAGACACATATTGAAAGAAACAGGCCAACTGTTGAGTGCAGAAAAGAGAACCAGAGCTGGTGGAAACATTAAAATAGAGAAGTTTAGATTATTTTTCTAGAGTTGTGACCTTGGAAAGGTTATGTTCAAAATTATTACATTTGCTGGTGGCACACAATTTCTAAGGCAACAAAGAGCAAAAGGAGCAAACAATTTCAGAATGACCTGGATAATTTGGGTTTATAGTCTTATTCATGGCTCACATACCCCACTACAAAATGCGGTGAGAACAGGCACAGAAAGTACTTCCAGAATACTGGAAAGTGACCACAGAGAATGCACGTAAGTGGGAAAACCAAGAAAGTACCATGCTTAACACAAAAAGTCATCTTCTAATTATAGACAAAAAGCAAACAAGTTGTGGGGTATTTGCCATTAAAAGTATACAGGAAATAAGTGCAAATTATTCTAGAAATGCACAATGAGACATCATTTAAGAGGATCACAGCCATGGTGAGCAATGACCAAGAAAGTTACTGAGCAGTTTCCCTGTTCCAATACTGGCTGATAAATCTCTAAAAATAAAATATAACTTAGATTAAATGCTCAAGAATGCTGTGTTTTCTGGACATCAAAGATTTGTGAATTCTGTTCAGACACAAACCAAGCGCTGGACTCAAAATTGTAACCACTAATACTTTTACCTCTGTACTTTGGATGAAAATTAAGTTACCTGCTCCTGACCTTTTTTTCTTTTAAAAGGTTTCATATTGGGTTTGATTCTATACTGAGCTACAATTTTGGGGAGAGAATTTTAGTTTTGTACAAATTATACAGGGATGAGATGAGAGAAAATAGATGCAAATCTTTTTAACTTTCTCTAAGTTATGGTGCTAAAGAGTCATAGAAAAGATAATTTCTTAGGATTACTGAAGAGAAAGCTAAAAATTGTGTAAAAAACTGTCTGTGACTGGAGATAACACAGAAAAAAGTATGGCAGCTCTCTATTGTAGTATAACACATAGAGTATCCATCCTTTAAATCCAGCATGAGAATAAATGAGGAATAGTGAATTAAAGATAAATCTGAGTTTGTGTGGCTGGAGGAGGAGGAAGGTTGGTTTTAGGGATTAGAAAAAATGAAGGTATATAAGCTAATCTGTTTCTCTGGGGGAAAAGGCATGCTTTGATGTATCTATAGATTTACCTAGTTCTATAAAGATATCAATGCATGTTTCTAATTTATATGTGGCAAGACAATAGCATTTTCTGCCAAAATACCACAGGAAACAGCCAGCTAGCTGATTTGAATGGCCTGAGACACAGCCTCTGACTGTAAAATGAGGAATTCATTAACTGCTAGTAAAAGGCTTCAGTCAAAAACATTTTAGGGGAGATTTCAGATTACTAGTTTTGCAACTTCGCAGATCTAATTACATCTTTCATGTTAATGAAATCCTTGTGCCATTCAACTTTGATTCATTCAATAATTGCCATGTATCAGAGTGGACAATCAGAATAGAAGGCTTAACCTTCAGCAGACACAATTAGCATCCAAGTGTCAGCATATGTTAACTTTTGCTTTTATGTGAATATTCAGGTTGTGTATGTATGTAAGTCTGCTGATTTTACTGTTTATTATGTCCTTACCTTCACTAGCAAAGCTTACAGTGATAATTTTGGCAGAGCTGTTGCCTAATGACTTTCAAACGTAATTAAAAACATATTTTGATATAAACTGTATTGCCAAAGTCAAATATATACCAGCTAAGTGAAATTAACCTTCAAGTGATACTTGAATAACAGTAAACCACAAGGGTATGTAAGAGATTAGATATACTGTAGTTTAATTATGTTACAATAATTCACCTCATTAATCTCCTAGGAAACAATAACCACAACAGTTAAATACTGTAATTAACAAACCCTATTCCAAACTTAATTTTAATTTTATATGACTTTGCAATATTATCCAGTGCAATTATATAAAAGACAAACAAAAGATAAAGCAAATATTAAGTTCTCTGGAGATGACATCAAAAGCCCTCACCTCTTCAACATGTGACACAAAAGAAACAAGGCCAGCACTACTTTGATTTATTTCTGTCCCAATCTATGCCACAATGGCTCCACTTCATCTGCAGATAATCTCAGGATCTATCAGTTCACAGCTTCTGCTAGGTCACAAGTACTCTGTGGGCATTTCTGCTTCTCTCTACTATCAACATTCCTAATTCAAATAACGCTTCCCTGTGAGCTTGAATAACACACTGTAGCTTAATGATAGTGATTTAATGTGTATTTGATTTTTTTTCCCTTCTGCTGGACTACACAACTGTTTTTAAAATTACCTGCAGAAATAAATCTGTCTCTGTCACTACACTTGCCAAAGGCCTTAAATTCCCCAGCGCTTCTTCAGCTACTCATAGAGTTGAAATCACTATTGTAGGCACTGAGAGCAGCTCACAGGAACCTTCATGGATCACAGGATCCCACCAAATACACAGAGATCATTTCTCCATGGCTGCAATGCTGCTGCCTTGGGCAGTTTGGGGAAGCTGACATTTTGTATCAGGAATGCTGTGTCCCAGAAGACAGACAAAATGCACAGGAAAATTCTGTGGGTAAAAACGTATCTACAGCATGAACACCTGAGGATTATTGTAGTACATAGGGCCCTTAGGACTTGGTCAGGAATCACGAATATAATGGTACATAGAAAAGGAAACTGATACAAATGGGGTACCTCAAAATAGCAAGGTAAACCTGGCACCTTCAGTATTAAAACTGAGATGGTGTCAGTATCAGAGAAACAAGTTCAGCATGGAGTTACAGGAAGGCTGCTCTCTGCTGTATCAACAAACACTGAAACATCAGTTTCTTGGGGATCCTCTGTCTGTTTACAAAATAGGTAGAGCTAGTCTTTTTATTGAATGAGCTCACAGTCTAAGTTCATAACAACTGCAGGTATTTTCTCTGTGGATTAAGCCAGATATCATTTAGTTTACAGCTGTAAACCAAAACCTCATTTTAAAAAAATTGATGTATAGATTATATTCCTCATTCAACTGCAATGCCAAACAAGAGTTAAAGTGTTTGTCTTGATTACTTTGATTTTCACTTTTAGCAGACGTCACATTTATTCCACAAAACTTCTGTGAAACTACACTCCGATTACTTAGCTTCTGCTTTTTGACCTTTTTTTCTTTATAGCTCTCCAAGGAGAAAATAAGATATCTTTATAAAATCAGTGAGTAATAAACAAGAAGTTAATGTTCTGATAGAACAAAAAACAACAGCATTGAGAAAGCCACTTTCAAAAATATAAATGTCGCAGAGATAATAATACTCATTCATTTATAACGTTTTTCCATTAAAACAATGTAATAACTACTGAAGTTCAAATGATATATGAGCATCTCCTTGAAGAAGATATTCCGTACATCTGATAAACCATAAATACTATAGAACGTACCTCAGGCAGAACAAGCACATCTTTGCTTGATCCTGAAAAATATACAGTGTATAAGAGGATGAGTTATGAAGGTGAACAAATTTAATATATCTAGTTGCCTGGTGGACACCCACAATTTGCAATTTAATCATCCACAAGTTATGGTGTGTTCATAATTGTATTAGGCTTTGAAATAAGGCAATACTGGTTATATTAAGCTTTAAAAATAGCCTGCCTTTTCAGGTTTATGATAATTTATAAACAAAATAGTTACACACAAGGTGAATCGAAGTATTAGAGCTGCACTAAAAAAACAACAGTATATTGGAAACAGACTCTTGAATCCACAACATATAAAAACATTTTTACCATTGTCATCTTTTATATACTCCAGATTTATACAGGGGAGAAAACCCTAGTACAGTCATTCTGTAAAACTAGCAATATATATTTTTTCTGCAAGCTTTTCTTAAGAATATCAAGACTTTCAGAGTGCAAAAGAATCAGTCTTGAACGTCTACTTAAGTAGAGCCACAGACTCTGTACCTGCAGACCCAGATCCTGGCAAAACTAGATTATATCAGAATCTGTTTTATATAAAATAGTTTAGAAATAACTAAACTAGATAGAGAAGGTTAACTTCATATTTTGGTGGCTTAGACACTCATCTGGAATAAAGCACAATGATTTTCTAGCACTTTTTTCCAGTAACATCTAATTACTTTGAAGGAAAATGAAGCATTTACTTCTAGAAAGATTGAGAGAGAGCATACTATAATAATGCAGGCTAGTGCACATTTTTGGAAGTAGCAGAACTTGATTCAACTTTGAATCAAGCAGACATTTAAACATGATCCTCCTATTTATAAAAAGTAAAACAGGACTAGCAGCAGAGACTGAAGATCTTTACTTCACACTACATCTGATCATTTTGTGAGCAGGACACTTTCTTATGCATTGGGAGATACGCATTCCCTCAGGTACACAGAAGTGTTGGAAATCTTGCACATCCCCAGGTTCCACAGGGGAGATTTTGTTTAAAAGGAACAGCAGCATTAATCTCTTTAAGGACCTGGACCTTTATTTTCTTTGCTTTAATCACAGGTGTGTTTGCTCTTTGCAGGGGAAGGAAAGGAATACTATCAAATAGAATTCTTCATTTGGGCCAAAATCATAGCTTTCACACTTTTTGTGTTGTCAAAAATTATGAAGAAAACACTACTTCAGGTTGATTTGAACCAATCATTTTTTCATTTTCAGCATTAACACAGAGCCAAAAGAAGAAAAAAAAACCAACAAAAAAACCCCCATTAATTAATGTAACAAATTTCATGAGGCTCTGACTGTCTTTTCATGTGGGTGGAAAAAGATAATATGTAAAGGGCACAGAGGGCATCCTTCCATCTCTTCACTGGTTCCTGGATTATCATTTTACTCTGAGAAGAAGGTTAAACTGAAAGAGGAGGAAAAGAAAAGACCTGCAGGATGGCAGGAAATTGGCCTCATTCACAAAAATTCAAGCAAGGAACTGCTCTCTGATAGAGGAGGGCTCACCAACTTTCTTGGCTTGCACAATCCCCTTTCTGCTGGAGAATCGGGTCCTCACTAGTCCCCTTGTTCCCAGACCTGAAATCTGTGTGACAAGGGTTGGGCAGTGCTGAATGAAAGGCTAGGTTACTCACAGAACACTGTTAGGCAGACATTAAAAGCAAAGACTCTGAAAGCAGAGAAAACAGAGGTCTCACTTGATTGAATTCCCTCAGCAGAGGACGACAGACAGCTTGACAATGGTTCTGAATTTCTGGTGTCTTTTGCAAGAGGGATAGGGAGTTCATATATATCTCTTTCTATATATATATCTTTAAAGTTTGAGAAAATGAAACCTAGTAACTAACCATTCTTTACCTAAAGATGTTTATAAACATTTTCAAGCATGGGAGAATGCACTGATTGAAGATGACAAGCATATAGCTGTGCAGCTCTGCCACTGTCTTAGCCACAAGAAGTAGAGTGAAGTCTATAACAGGGAGAGCTTTCAAGCATTGCCTCAGGAAGAAATTAGTGGTATCACTTTACAGACAGTGTCTCTTGGTGTAAAGCAACCGAATTTCATGTCATTACTATTTTTACAATTACTAATTATAGTATTTAGATTTGGTATGAGAATAGCCCAAAAGCAAAAATTTATCATTACCTGTACTTACCTATTGTGTACGTTCTGCTGACACCTTGAGGACCGCATACATAGAGAGTTTAAAGCAAAGGAAAAACAGCACAGAGTTTCAGGTAGATGTGTATTGCAAAACAGCATGATGGAGTACTCAGTTCTCGTCAGGGAACAACTAGAATAATGATACGCCATTTGCTGTATTGATCCAGTGATGGTGCTTAGCCATTTTGCTTTTTCCAAGGCAAGTTACAAGAACTGGTATACTTCACATTTGTGAGAACAACCATGAAATTTCTGCCTATGAAAAGCAGAACTTCTTATAAAGTATCCTAGATGTTAGAAGTTCTAATCCATGAGCACATTGGTTAAAGGATCCGTCAGCAAGTGTGTTATGAACATCTAAGCAATAATGTATTTAATAAAATTTACTTCTAGCTTTTGCTGTCTTCCTATAGCAATTTTACTGGCATCATACTGAAGAATGATGCTTTCTCTTCAACTGTTATTCACACAGCAAGTCAATCAAATATTAACAGCCAGTAAATCTCAACTCACATCAATCTATGGGCCCAGATGGAATCTACCCCAGGGCATTAAGAGAAGCGGCTGACGTTGTGAGGCCACTATCTATCATCTTTGAGAACTCAGAGATCAGGGGATGTCTTGGATGACTGGAGAAGGGCAAATACCACATCCATCTACAAGAAGGGCCTGAAAGAGGACACAAGAAACTAGAGGCACATCAGTCATACTCCAGTCCCTGGGAAAGTAACGGAACAAGTCCTCCTAGAAACTATTACAAACCAAATTAAGCAGGTGATTGGGAAAGGCCAGCATGGATTTATCAAAGGCAAATCACGCCAGACTAGTGTGATCACCTTCTACAACAAAACAACATTTTCTTTCGACATAGGGAAAGCAGTAGATATTGTTTACCTGACTTCAGCATTTGACAGAGTTTCCCACAGCCTTCTCCTGGAAAAGTGGCAAGGTACAGACCGGATGGCTGCCCTGTGAGATGGGTAGGAAATTATCTCACAGGCAACATTCAGAGGGTAGTGATCAAAGTTTTTTACTCAGGCTTGCAGTCTGTCATGAGTGGAGTCCTCCAGGGACCGATACTGGGCACCATGCTGTTCAAATCTTCATAAATGCACTCTCGCCAAGTTTTCTGATGACGCTAAACTCGGTGGTGAGGTGGACACATCAGAAGGGGGAGTCATCTTACAGACAGACCTGGACAGGTTGGAAGTATGGGCTAGCAAGAACAGCATGTTTAACAAAAATGAAAGCAAGGTCCTGCACCTGGAATGAGATAACGAAAGAGCAGAGTACAGGCTTGGATCTGTGTGGCTGGAGAACAGCCTCACTGAAAGACACCTGCCAGTCCTTGTGGACAAGCTGAACATGAATCAGCAGTGCACCGCTGCAGTAATGAAGGCAAATCAGAACCTGGACTGTAGCCACAGGGGCACTGCTACAGAGACAGAGACATGACCATCCCACTCTACTCAGTGCTGATCAGGCTGCACCTGGAATACTGTGTCCAATTCTGGTCCCCACAATTCAAGAAAGATGCAGACAGACTGGAGAGGGCCCAAAGGAGGGCCACAAAGATGATCAAAGGGCTGGAGAACCTGCCCGATGTGGAAAGTCTGTTCTCCCTGGAGAAGAGAAAGCTGAGAGAGGACCTCACCACAGTATTCCAGTACTTAACCGGCAGCTACAGAGAGGACAGAGGCTCTGTCTTCACAAGGAGCCACATGGAGAAGACAAGGGGCAACAGGTATATGCTGCACCAGGAGAGGGTTCATCTTGATATTAAAAAGAATTTTTTTACAGTGAGAACCACCAATCACTGGAACAACCTCTCTATGGACATGGTGGAGTCCCCATCACTGGGTGTTTTCAAAACATGACTTAGAGAGGGTGCTAGATAATCCATCTAGGCTCCCTTTCCCATAAAAGACTGGACCAGGCAGTCTTTCAGGGTCCCTTTTAACCTGGGTTGTTCTATGATTTTTCCCACAGTAGCTAATCAATAATAGCATGGGATACATTCTTTCAGATGCTGCAATAAAAAGAAAAAAAAGGTAGCTAACATAGCATTCCTGTTAACTCTGAAGTCTTCTTGCTCTATTATCAGTGAAAGCTTTAAAAAACCCACTATAACATAAAGGCCTCTCATTCCTCCCCAAAAGACAATCACATAACAAGATCCCTAATAAAAAAAGGAAAACATTAATTGGAGAGCTGCCTTGAGAGACCAAATGTTCCAGACCTGACAGTTTTATAATGTAGTAATTAGGGCAACACTATGAGTTATGTTATCAGAGCCAGCAGCATAATCAGCAATTGTTTATATTTCAGGGTCTATTCATGAGTACAGTACACAGAAAGTGGAGCACTAAAAGCAGATGAAACAGATGTTGATGGAATAGGGCTGACTTCTCAGCTGAATGCTGTTCTCACTCTGCCAATGCCTTCAATGAATTTATCTTCATTAAAAGAAATTTAATCTTCAATAAAAAGAAAAAGTAGTAGACTGTTTCCTATCAGAGCAGCCTGTAGACATTAGCACAGAATAGACTTCTGCAGATGTCAGATCAAGTCAACTTCTTTGTAAAGTAAGAATTAAAGATGAGCACAGAAGTTCAGGGGTGGGGAATAAAACAATCATTTGCACTAATCTCTGCTCATTTCTGCAATTTAACCTGAGCCATTTTCCTGCTAGTTTTCTTGAGTGACCTTGGTTCCAGTGGAGGAATGCATGTCAATCCTCCTCTTGCCACATGGCTGCAGAGTAGTTGAAAAGGGAAACAAGAGCCTAAACACCCAAAACTGAGAAAGTGTGTGCCCCTGAACTAGGAATGCTAAAGCTAACGACCATTTGCCACATTAAACCATAATGGAAAAAAAGAAATCGACTTGAAATGAAATATCCAAGCAGCATGAAAATTTGTAATAAAGGGGAGAGAAGGTGACACATTGTCAATCGGACACTAGCTTGGTATTTGCCAGAAGTAACCAGCTGGCCACACTCCTTTTAATGCACCCCAGGATATTGTTGGCCTTCTTGGCCACAAGGGCACATTGCTGGCTCATGGTCAGCCTGCTGTGCACCAGCATTCCCAGGTCCTTCTCAACAGAGCTGCTTTCTAGTAGATCAGCCCCCAGCCTGTGCTGGTACGTAAGGTTGTTCCTCCCCAGGTGCAGGACCTTGCACTTGCTCTTGTTGAATTTCATCAGGTTCCCCTCAGCCCAGCTCTCCAGCCTGTCCAGGACTCACTGGATGGCAGCACAGCCTTCTGGTGTATCAGCTGCTCCTCCCAGCTTGGTATTGTCGGTGAACTTGCTGAGGTTACACTCTGTCCCATCATCCAGGTCATTGATGAATACATTGAGCAGGACTGAACCCAGCACAGACGCCTGGGGAACACCGCTGACTACAGGTCTCCAGCCAGACTCTGCGCTGTTGATCATGACCCTCTGAGCTCTGCCATTCAGCTCGTTCTCAATCCACCTCACTGTCCACTCTAACCCACACTTCCTTAGCTTGTCTGTGAGGAGGTTATGGGAGGCAGTGTCGAATGCCTTACTGAAGTTGAGATAGACAACATCCATTGCTCTCTTCATCTACCCAGCCAGTCACTCCATCATAGAAGGCTATCAGGTTGGTCAAGCATCATCTCCCCTTGGTGAATCCATGTTGACCGTTTCTGATACCTTCTTTTCTTCTACATGCCTGGAGATGACAACCTCCAGGATTAACTGTTCCATCACCTTTCTGGGGATGGAGGTGAGGCTGACTGGCCTATAGTTTCCTGGGTACTCCTTCTTGCCCTTTTTGAAGATTTGAGTCATATTTGCTTTGCTCTAGTCCTCGGGCACCTCTCCTGTCCTCCAGGACCTTTCAAAAATGGTGAAGAATGGCTTGGCAAGAACATCCACCAGCTCCTTCAGCACTCGTGGATGCATCCCATTGGGGCTCATGGATTTGCGAGGATCCAGTTTGCATAGGTGATCTCTGACCCAATCCTCCTCAAGCAAGGGGTAACATAAAACATTGTTACTACATTCTCTCGTACTGAGAAAAAAAACCCCAGTTCCTAATATCATAGATTATATTGGTCACATAGTTTTCTATTTGGAATAATTTCAACCTTGGCCTCACCATTTCTCATATCCCAACAAGGAATTGAAAAAGCTATACCAGAAGGAGAACTTAAAAAAAAATAATCACAAAAATAATGCCTTACTGGAAAAGCACTAGTCCCTAAAAAATAGCTAATTTGAGTTGATTAGGCAATTAATGCTCCAAAATAAAAACAGTATTGAATTTACTGCTTTATTTTACATTTGAGGGAAACTTCAGAGAAAATTAATACTGCACAAGTTATTATTAAAAACTTTCTTGCTAAATATTCTAGTCAAAATGGTGGTATAAACAAACTCCTTGGGAAGACATATCTTTAATGAAGATATTCTAGAAAAACTACATTTTAAGCCATCTTCCTAATACAATAATCACTCTCTCTAATCTTATTAACAACCTCAGGAGAACATTTGGGTGGGGGTGGGGGCTGGCTGGAAAGCTATGTTTTATGCTGCAGGAGTAACATGAGAGCCAGCATCTTCAGGCTGAGCAGAGGTAAGAGACAGAAGTTGTTTGTAATCACATGCGTTGACAGTTTAGGCAAAAAGATTATATTTGGTACCTGTTCAGGTAAAAGACAGGTCAGGGACAATTATTTAAGACAAAGCCTGTATTCATCAAAACCTTTACTCATACCAACTCATATGGAAACTATCCACATTTCTGAACTTGTGTTGTTTCCTGGGCTGTCCCACAGACTTCAGTCCCATGGTATGAGGTGCGCTTTAGTGTGTCCGTCATGAATTCAACTGAGTAGTTGATATATGCAGTGCTAAACTGCTCCTGAAGCACTGCACCAGGTTGGGCTGGGATATTCAGTGCCAGGCAGGATCAAGCTTCCAACTTGCAGCAAAAAGCAATCTTTCACTTTATGGCACATGAAAAGGGAGTATTGCTTACACTGCAAAGTCTTTGCTTGCTCACAGCCACGCAGCTGGGACAACCTGTCCATGTGAGTCCATGCTCTGTACCAACTGCTGCTCGCACTGAACCAAGTGAAGGTGTAGGCTAACACCCACGTCTGCTATGTGATCAAAGCTTTCTGTTAGCCCACTTTATCAGCTTGGCTTGCAGAAAATCCTGAACAGCACGAAAACGGATTGTAAGAATATTTATGGGTTTGGACAGGGGAAATTTCATTTTACCTTTATAACTGATGAAACAATTTAAACTCTTAACAAGTTCCTTATGGTAACCCATGACAAGTTTTACTCTGACTTGTGCCCAGTGTAGAGGTCGCTTTCTGACTTCTACTAAAGCCACTGAAGAGAACATCCAAGTGGATAAATATCTTTTTTATACCAGATATATAAATTTTCTTATCTAAACATTGTAAAGTGACTTGTGGTTCCAGAGAATCACATCCTAAACAGCTGCTTTAATCCTTGCATTACCTTGATACTTTTTCCCCATCTGTAATGTGCATCACAACACCAGTATAGCCTTGTTTTATAGTTGAACTAAAGGTTCAAAATAATTTAAACAACGAAAAGTAAATAATGTAGCAATGATTCATCTCAAAGGAACACCACTGTAACTGCTGAGTAATTACAAGCACCAACTTTTATTAGTATGCAAAGGAGCTAGATCTGTTTTGCTTCCAGAGGAACTCAAAGGATAAAAAGCCAAGGAAGTGGTACATATTATAATAAGTCACACACAAAAATTCCCTGTTTCTTTCAGCAAACATCTTTACTCTGGAGGCACAGAGTGCAGAGCTTCTTCCTGAGAATAAAAAGCAGCCTGTTAATTTCTGTTTCCAGTGATGCATCGTGCCTTCACAGCTCATTCAGCTGAAAAAGTACAAAGGCTTCAATTTACAGAAGTTTTGTCAAAACGATTACAGAAGTTGTCATGGAACAATTTCCAAAACAAACTGTGTTATTTTCCTTTTATGGTCCCCTTGACATTTTTAGTTCTTTAGTAGTGGCATAAGTTTCAATTTTCACAAGAGTGGCAGTGTTTTCTCTGATAAATAGTGAAAGTTAAAAAAAAAAAGGAGGCATCTGTGAGTGTTTTGAAAAGACAATATCATTAACTACTTTGTGTTCATATGTATAAATATATATGTACAAAAGACAGACAAGAAATAACAGAGGGAAGAAACCATTTTTAAGGTGTTTTAAAAATACTGCTTCTCATATAAGACATTACTGACAAATTCATGTTTGCCTCTGTGTATGCATCTTTACAGACTCAATTTGAGCAAATGTCAGAACAAAACTATATCTATGCTTTCAGAAGCCACAAAAAAGAAAAGGTGAACTGTAAAATGACTCATTCTAGCAGGACATAAAGAGACATAACACATCTTCTAAGAAATCATGACTCTATTTCATGATTACTTCAGGAAAATAAAATAAGCAGTTTAAACAATAAGGTCAGCTATTTGCCACTGGGTCGTTATTTTTAAATAGTGTTAAAGCAAGACATTGGAGGTAGAGGGGGAGCTAAGTATTTTATATAAATAAGGTACTCTCTCATAAAAATAATGAGAAATGTTTAAAAAAATGCAATTTCTTGCAGTCATCTCAGAGAAACTTTGAGTACTGAATAGATGCTCAGAGTGTAATTCCCTTACATATAAATGGACAGTGTATCTATCAGAACTACTACCTGCACTACAAATCTGTAGACTGTCAGACAAAAGGAAATCTCAGGGGATACACCTGCTGTGCATGTAAGATGAGTTATTCACTGTCATCGTAAGTTGAAAGAAAAGGAAAAGGAACTTCAAAACATCTTGGCGGTTAGAGTTTTAGAACCGGACCTGAGAGATGCTACTGTCAAATTAGCCTTTTAAAACAGAAACTAAGGAGAATTGGTTTCCCAAGTCTGTCCACTGGACAAGTCACTCACATGGTTTTCCAGTCTGCCTCATTCATCTTCTGACTTCCAAAAGAGCAAGCAGAATGAAATAGCTGGTTTCCTGTTTCCACACTATTTACTTACTTTCACATTTAGGCTCGTTTCCCTTACAGTTCAGAGAATCATAGAATGATATAGCTTGGAAGGGACCCATGGAAGTTATCCAGTCCCACCTGCTTTGAGCTGGTCTAGTCAGAGCAGGTTGTTCAGGAATAGTCCAGTGTAAGTTTTGAATATCTCCAAGAACTGAGATTCCTTCCCCCAACCTAGACATCTGTTCCAGCTTTTGACTGCTTTCAAGATAAAAATGTTTTTGTTTTTTTTATATATATATGTGTGATGTGTATGTGGAATTTCCCATGTTCCAGCTTCTGTCCTTGGACTACCAATCCACCAGACAGTCCTGGTAGTAAAAATCACAGCAGCACTACCCAGTTACCCAAGTATGTACACAAGACTTCAAAAAGTTTACACACTACTTCACTGAAGAGCAGGTCACTGCATCTTTATTATTGTTGATATTAGCCTGGATGCAGATGCACAAGAAGCAGCTCTACACCATGCTATGTTAAAATCAGTCTGCAGGTAGATACATGCAGATCTGTCTGCAACAGAACAGCGGTAGCTAGAGTAAACTGCCATTTTCTGCTGATAAAATCCCAGATCCATCTCTGGCATTTACTTCTGTTGTGTTGCCCAACAGACTCATTGGCTGATAAGCCTCAGTGGGAAGAGCTGACTGTCCCTCCTCCCGACACTTCACCCTATACAGGGCCAGCAAGGGTACCCCAACTTAACGTGTTTACACCAGGTTTTAAAATAGCAACTACAATGAAACCAAAGTACTCCCAAGAAACATGGGAGAAACATAGCTAAATGTTGTTATCTGCACAAAAGACTGCCAGAATGACGAACTAAATGAGAAAATAGTATCCAGTAAATACCACTATCTTTTCAAGTATGCTTCTTAAATTGTGTACATGCATACCAAACAGCTATATTTCTAATGCACTAGAAATATACTAGTAGCATATTGAGGTGTACTAACATCTTTCTAGTAGATAACTAATCACTCGTATTTAATGTTTTCACTATACACAGATATTGATACGGTTCCCTGTAAAGGCCATGCAGAAATTCACTGAGTTCCAAGATTCAGCAACCACTGAGAACAACTGAAGCATTGCCAATATGTTTCACAAATTGCAACAGAAATAAATCAAAGCCTTAATTAACAAAGAGCTTCATAAGGCAAATCTGCAGCCTGAGCATAGGCGAAGACTCAGGGGAACCCTTTTTTGAAGGGTACTTAGACTCTAGAGAGAAAGGACAAAACAGTATTTCATGGAAGAAGACATATAGGAAATATAATGTTCAACAAAACAGTGCACTACCCTAAAGTTAACAGAGATCATTTTAAGTGTGAACTTAATGTACTTCTTGCAGGCTGGGAGAGAGGACACCTCTGGTGGGTCTTTAACTTCCATAGCCTCTGAAGATACTCCCTGCCTAAGTAGGTAGACTGCTGAAATTAGTATCTAAGTGAAATTCCTGTCATGCTGTTCTTTCCAATGGATGAAACAAATCCACAAAGCAGCACACTGGAACTGCCTGCTTATACAAACACTGCTAAACCCTACAGACTTTGTGCTCAACAGTCTTTGCTGCAGCCAAGATACTGAGAAGCTTGCCTTTCCCATGAGTGTAGCATACTCCCAAAACAGGTAAGTTTGAGAAGGCATTTCCTTGCAGTCATTTAGGGCAACTGGCTTTGAACATGAGCCGGATAATTACCAAATTTTAACAGAAGCTGTTATCCTCTGTTCTATTACCCAAGTTCATATGCAGCTGCAGAAAAATAACAGCTTTCCTGAGTATTCTTCCTATTCTCCCCCTCCCTAAATACAAAGAAAATACTGCTACAGCCCTAACGAAACAAATTCTTCTTTGCTACTTCTGTGCAGATTTCTTCTGGCTTCAGTGGGGATTCTATCATCCCTTAGAACACCCAGAGATAAAAATTAGCTGGAAGGTTTACAGAAGATAAGATGATCTGATACAAATATTTGCCAAACAACATGAATATAAAGGGGGATCTATATGTGGACACTCAATATTTTAGAAATATAAATAGAAACATCAGTGTAACTTAATGACAAGACAAAATACTGATAATTAAATTATTTTAATAGTACATCAAGATGAGGAATAACAGTCATGGGTAATCAGACTGGTAATTATTATACCTCAGATTTGTTCTACACATTGTTGTTCAGGTGTGAAAAAGACAACGCAAACTCCTTGGCCATATATTCAGCTTTAACACAGTATTAGTACCTGCAACTTCAAACCTAATGTCTTCAAGGAGCATTTTGTCATTCTCACCTTTCTGGATCAACTAGACTGGGGAGAAAGATTTAGAAACAAGAAAGTACCAAACCTGATAATTGGATTTTTTTAAGACCCTAAAATCTGCAGGCAGGACAAGAAGTTTGCCATTCTACAGAAATACTTCTTTCCTTGTGTCCTGATTCAGCTGGGAAAGAGTTAATTTTCTTAAAGGTAGCTGGTATAGTGCCTTCTTTTGGATTTAGTAATAAAGAATGTTGATAACATGGATGTTTCAGATGTTGCTAAACCATGCTTATACTAGTCAAGGACTCTGTAGGGCTTAGTTGTTGGCTGGGATTAAACCATGACATATTTGCATATTTGAGCTCCTTTACATTCACTTATATTTAAAATCGATTTCATGTCTGTCAGTCACCTATACTGCAGTTCAATTTGAAAATACTCAATAAATCCAGCTGGTGGCTGGTCGTGAGTGGTGTTCCCCAGGGCTCAGTGTTGGGGCCAGTCTTGTTTAATACCTTTATCAATGATCTGGCTGAGAGGATTAAGTGCACCTTCAGTAAGTTTGCAGATGACACCAAACTGGGCTCTGCAGAGGGACCTGGCCAGGCTGGATCAATGGGCCGAGGCCAACTGTATGAGCTTTAACAAGGCCAAACACCGGGTCCTGCACTTGGGTCACAACAACCCCATGCAAGGCTACAGGCTTGGGCAAGAGTAGCTGGAGAGCTGCCCAGTGGAAAAGGACCTGGGGGTACTGGTCAACAGGTGGCTGAACACGAGCCCGCGGTGTGCCCAGGTGGCCAAGGAGGCCAGCAGCATCCTGGCTTGTATGAGGAATAGTGTGGCCAGCAGGAGTAGTGAAATGATTGTGCCCGGTACTTGGCACTGGTGAGGTCGCACCTTGAATACTGTGTTTGGTTTTTGGCCCCTTGTTACAACAAAGACATTGAGGTGCTGGAGCACGTCAGGAGAAGCTGGTGAAGGGTCTGGAGCACAAATCTTCTGAGGAGCAGCTGAGGGAGCTGGGGTTGTTTAGTCTGGAGAAAAGGAGGCTGAGGGGAGACCTTATCCCTCTCTACAGCTACCTGAAAGGAGGTTGTGGCAAGCTGGGGGTCAGACTATTTCCTATGTTAGCATGTGATAGACCAAGAGGAAATGTCCTCAAGTTGTGCCAGGGGATGTTTAGCTTGGATATTGGGAAAAAATATTGTCACTGAAAGGGTTGTCAAGCATTGGAACAGGCTGTCCAGAGAGGTGGTAGAGTCATCATCCCTGGAAGCGTTCAAAAAACATGTAGATGTGGCACTTTGGGACACGGTTTAGAAGGCATGGTGGTGTTGGGTGATGGTTGGACTTGGGGATCTTAAAGGTCTTTTCCAGCCTTAATGATTCTATGATTCCCATGGGCAGGCAGGTGTTCAGCCATCTCCCAGAAAGCAAGTCTCCATCACATGTAATGGTTCTTGGGAAGACAAATGTCATCACTCCCATTGTCCCTGCTACCTCCCTCTTACCCCAGCACTATATGCTGAGCATGACGTCATATGGTATGGAATATCCTTTTGGGTCAGTTGGGGTCAGCTGTCCCAGCTGCATTCCCTCCCAGCTCCTTGTGACCCCACTAGCCACTCGCTGGTGGGGTGGGTTGAGGAGCAGAAAAGGCCTTTACTGTGTAACGACCACTCAGCAGGAATGAAAACATCCCTGTCTTATCAACACTGTTTCCAGCACAATAGCAAAACTCAGCCCTATACTAGCTACAGTGAAGAAAATTAACTCTATTCCAGCCAAAACCAGCATGCATTCACAGAAATATATTACAATGCTGGAATTAAAAAAATTAATTTGTTGTGTACAGTAATTGGAATCTCTTTGCACAGACCGTTTACTGCAAATATGTCAGAGCATGCACTGATACTTTGAACATTTCCACTACTGCTTTCTGCTCTCACAGCTGTTTTGACATTCCTCACTTGTGGAGACTGTTTATCCTTTTTAATTGTAAAAACTCTCAATAAGTGCAGTGAATTCCTCACAGTTTTTTTAACTATTTTTGTGTCCTGTTGGATCCAACTGTTTAAAAGCTTTGGCTTCGACTACACTCTTTGAACCTCCTGTCCTTATAAATATAAATACTTTTTCTTAATAGTATTTCCAATTTGGTGTGCCCTGAGCTGCAATGCCAGATGGATTACTTAAGCTGTTGAAATTTAATTCTAAATCATCGTGGGTTTGATCAGACAACTGAAGAGGCTTTACTGCATATTGTACAGGGACATGGCACACAGGCCTTTTTCACATCAGAAAGTTTAGAAAAAACAGCATTTATAGGGCAAGGTGATTATACTTTCATTTTTTGGCTACAGATCTTGAAGCCATGTTTTCCAATATCACAGTTTCACATATTTCTATTTAAGTAGGTATTCTAAGGGTCAAAAATCAAGTAATTCCTAGGTCTCTAAAGCCAAAATTAAGAATGAGGATGAATGACAAAAGAGTTTCAGTTTTATCACATTGCTGGCATCTATTCCACCAGAGAATCAGGTCCTCTGTCAAGAATACATGTGGTTTTGGACAAGGACTTTTTTCCTTTTGCAGTAGGTGCAAGAGGGAAAAGAAGAAAATTAAACAAAGTACCTGACTATAAGGAGCCACGATCCTTGAAGTATAAGAAGGAAAAGCATGAGAAACACATGATGCATGAAGAATATGAGAGGCAAGGACTCAGTAGATGACAGGAAAGATTTTCAGATAATTAAACAGCCCACACCAACAGAAAGTCCACGGGAACTAGCTGTTTGAGTCTTTCAGAAAGGCAATGTTAGTCTTGCACATTCAACGCCATTAAAAACACATTGGCCCACAGTCATTGAACAATAAAACTGCAGTCTGATCTCTTGTGTAAAATACCCCAGAGTTTCATTCAACATTATCTATATCAAACCCATAACTTCTGTTAGAGAAGGCTGTCTCTTCAAAAATAACTGAAAGGTCCTACTTCAAGTATGAATTTTAATATTTTAACAGACATGAACTTATTTCTTAATAAAAACTCTTCAATTTTCACTTTTTCAAACACCTCCACCATTACCCTATAGAAATTTTGACCTTTCTTTCTAAAATAAAATTCTGTATTCTACAAAGACAATATTTATCTTATGGACCACTTAAAAGTTAAATATCTTTTGGGATCCCTGAATTCATACAGGACAACTCCATAGAGCTCCTACATTAAAATTAGGTGTCTGTATCCCTTCACAGGATCACTGTGAAGAGCTGAAATTTACTGTTATTGCACACTTTGTCAGAATTGACATTTGATATTTAAACAAGTTGAGATTTGTTTGCCTTCACACCATTCCATAGCCCTTTCAAATTATTTTTTCTACTCCCTCTTTAAGTCTATTATATTTGTCACCTTTGAGACTGCACTGAGTGTACTATATCCAGTCTTCACTGTACTAAGCATGTACAGATTGGAGTGAGTCCAGAGAAGAAGGGCCACCAAGATGGTTACAGGGCTACAGCACAAGACAGGAGGGACCAAGGGAACTGGGTTTAGTCAGCCTGAAGTTAGAAAATTAAGAGAGTTGGTCTTGCCTTAAGTGTGGTTATATAGAAGGAAGACCTAGCTCCCCTCAAACATGCACAGCAAAAGGCCAAGAGGCAGTAGACACATGCTGCAAGAAAATAAGTTTTGATTAATTATCAGGAAAAAAATTTTATATGATTAGGAATGTGTTTCCCTGAAAGTCTGTGAAATGTCTGTTCATTGGAGATAATCCAAATTCAACAGGGCACAATCCTGAGTGACATGATCTAACTCCAAAGTTTGAGTAGGATGTTGAACTAGATGTCCTCCCAAGGTCCCTTCTAAGCTAAGTAAGTCTGGGAAATAATCAAGTAAAACTTATTATTCTGTGGTTAACAAAGATTCCCTGGATTATTTCAGCTCATTTTTAAACATATTTTAAAAACATGATCCACATTTTCACTTTATTTTTTAAATCTCTCAGGCTAAAGTTCCCATACTTCCCATTTAGCAGCTGCCTCTTTCACAGTAGGCAAGGGGTAAGCAAAGACTAATAATCACATTTCTGTGAAGGCTCAGGATATTTCACCCCATCTGTGAAGATCATATTCATTGCAGAATGACTTTTCCAGGGTAAGCATCATGCCAGTTCTTTCAGTAATCACCAGCTGTAAGCACCAAGATAGATGACAGCAGCATTTCTAGTGGGTTCCCAGACCTATGCAGGTGTTTTGGCAATTCATCATTTCTATTTAATGTGAAGTTACTACTGGCAATACTGGATTTTACACATTTTATTTCTCTGAGCTCTTCAGAACACTATGTTTAGCCTTGTCTACCATTGTGCTAGCCCTTCTGACAGTAACGTGCTTGTCTTTTCAAATATGAGTCACCAGAAGGGTTTTTACCCATGTATGAAGCAGCTTGAGTGGGAGTCACTAGTAGGTATATGGATTATGGAGTATGGAATATGGGCAAAAAACTTATCATCAAAAAATGTTTTCTATGCAGAACAAATAAATTTTGAAATACAGACATTTCCCAGGCAATAGAAAAATCTGAGTTTTGCGTTGGTCTAAAAGCAGTGTTTTCCCTTGAGATAAAGGCAGAGACAAAGCAAAATAAGTCAAAACCTTCAGGAACCATCACTAACAATATCCCTCAAATCTGGCGTCTTACCTTTTCCTGAAATTACAGTAGTGTTAGAAAACCAGGTATGTAAGACTCAAGCCTTTTATCAGCTTATCTTATGCTCTTTGGCATGTGATGTCCAAATTTCTACTCCCAACATACACTTTCTTTCTATGCAATATTCATTGGTTCACCGTGGATCACATCTCCTATCTGAAATGTGTATGTCTATGTCCTGAAGTTTTCTACTTTGGCTCTAATGTCTCTCTGATCCCTCAGTTAAATATAAGGTAAGAAACTGGGACATTCTTTGGAAAAAAATAAAGCCAACGTTTTTCCCCTAAGCGATTACCTGAAATCTACATGATTTCTGAATTTTATTTCTGAGGTTAAAAAAAACACAAAAGTTTTAAAATTGAAGTTTTAAAAACAAAAATATTGGAAGAGCATTTTTATTTTAAAAAACATTTTCAGTGAAGACTGTCAACTGGATAGATCCAAAAGTGTGTGAGAAAACCCTACTCTGCATTTTCATAACATGTTTCCATACCAGCATATCCTCATCCTAAGCAAGACTCTCTCTCTGACCTAATGTACCAACAGGACAGAAGATAGAGGGATATGATAAATACTGAGCCAATAATGGGAAAATTAAAGGACTGGCCATTTGGCGATTTTTTTCCCCAAAGCGAGCATTAAAACTTAATGGACAGAAATATTTGTCTAGACAGACAAGAAGAGATCTCTCCTGTGGCACTGAATGTGGTCAGGACTATTCTAAACTCACTAAGAATGGTGACATAAACAAGTCCAGGATAATTGCTTATCTATGATTAATCCAGGAGCATGTGACCTCCATAACCTGCACTGGGTGTAGGTGGTAAGGATTTGGCAGTGGGGGGCTGCAGGGCTGGCCTCTGTCAGAAGAGAGCAAGAGCTTCCCCATGTCATGGATAACCACTACCTGTACTGAGGCCCTACTTCCCAGGAAGTGGCTGGACATTGCCTGCTGATGGGAAGTAGAGAACAAATCCCCTTTGTTTTTGCTTTGCTTCCACGCCAGCCTTTTGTTTTTTTCATTAAACTGCCTTTATCTCAAGCCAAGAGTTTTTCATCTTATTTTTTCCCCCTGTCCTGCCAAGGAGGGGATGTGAGAGAGCAGCTGGGTGGGCACCTGACATCCAGCTAAGGTCAACCGCCTCAAATGGTAACCCAGAGATTAATATATAATGAACTATTAATTATTTTTAAAGTTATAAAAGCTGTTGGGAGTTTCTTAAAGGATGGCTGGCCATAACTCCAAAGTTAATTGCTCTGAATTTCTCTGGCTATGCCCAGTCATTACTTGGAAAAGTGGTAAACAGGACATATCTCACTAAATGCATGATACCGTATGACAAATATTCCCTATCCCATATGAAATCTTTTCATAATGATAGCAATACTTACAAACAGTGATCAGGCAGCCTTTCTTTCAGACAAAAGGAATTTATGAGCCTACTTTGCAAAACTAAAGTTTAATTTTACTCTTTTACAGTTGTAATCACTAGCTACACTATTTCGTAAAATCAATAATGGATCGAGCATTCCTCTTTGCAATAATTCAACATATTAAGCATAAACCCATCAGGAAATTATCTCAATGAATAATATGTCAAAATAATGCAATGTACTTTAGCTCATATTCTGCTGATGGATTTAAAACCAGTCTTTAGGAAATGATAATGTTGTTTTGAAGATGAATCTACTTATAACAGACACACCATGACAAATTATTTCTTTTCAGACCAGCAATTTATAAGGGCCAGGTGGAAAATGATATAAACTTAATGAAAGTTTGAAAACATAACAGGACTGAAAGCAGTACATCAGTTTCTGAATCTCCAATCAAGAAGGTAATGTCCTTAATGGCTTTTCAGAGCTCTGCCTCTCAGAGCTATAATGTTAAGTTATCCAGCTCATGCAGCTCCAATCTTTTCCAGTCTCACTTTTCTCCCCAGTGTGAGATTATGAAATCCATTTATCTTCACCCAGTAGAATACTGTAGCTATAAGACACAAAACATGCTGCTATCAAGGAAACAAAGTACACTAGAAAGCCTTCTGATATATTTATTAACTGTTTAGTGTTTCTTTATCAGAGGAATAATATAAACTCAGCTTTAACAAAATACCCAAGGATTCACATATAATTAGCTGAAGTGTACTATCGCAAAAAAAATACTGTAAAAAGGAAGTTTACCTTCACGATAGGTAAAATATGCCCAAGTCTCAACTTTTTATGGAACAAAGAGTGACACAAACCAAATCCTGATTTTCTGATAGCGTATTTCACGTCCACCCCACTCAATGTCACATACATCCTGAGAAATAATCATAAGACATGAATAACCCCAAAACTAACTTCTTCCAGGGACAGTAAGTTCTACCCAGACAGACTGCTTGAAGCAATGGGGTAGAAATGTTAGGTTTGTTGATGCTGTTGCAATGCCAACATCTTATAGCATCATAGAATCATTTAGGTTGAAAAAGACCTTTAAGATCCCCAAGTCCAAACATTAACCTAACACTGCCAAGTCCACCACTAAACCATGTCCCTCACCTCCACATCCAAACGTCTTTTAAATACCTCCAGGAAATGATGACTCTACCACCTCTCTGGACAGCCTGTTCCAATGCTTGACAACCCTTTCAGTGACAATATTTTTCCCAATATCCAAGCTAAACATCCCCTGGCACAACTTGAGGACATTTCCTCTTGGTCTATCACATGCTAACATAGGAAATAGTCTGACCCCCAGCTTGCCACCACCTCCTTTCAGGTAGCTGTAGAGAGGGATAAGGTCTCCCCTCAGCCTCCTTTTCTCCAGACTAAACAACCCCAGCTCCCTCAGCTGCTCCTCAGAAGATTTGTGCTCCAGACCCTTCACCAGCTTCTCCTGACATGCTCCAGCACCTCAATGTCTTTGTTGTAACAAGGGGCCAAAAACCAAACACAGTATTCAAGGTGCGACCTCACCAGTGCCAAGTACCGGGCACAATCATTTCACTACTCCTGCTGGCCACACTATTCCTCATACAAGCCAGGATGCTGCTGGCCTCCTTGGCCACCTGGGCACACTGCGGGCTCGTGTTCAGCCACCTGTTGACCAGTACCCCCAGGTCCTTTTCCACTGGGCAGCTCTCCAGCTACTCTTGCCCAAGCCTGTAGCCTTGCATGGGGTTGTTGTGACCCAAGTGCAGGACCCGGTGTTTGGCCTTGTTAAAGCTCATACAGTTGGCCTCGGCCCATTGATCCAGCCTGGCCAGGTCCCTCTGCAGAGCCCAGTTTGGTGTCATCTGCAAACTTACTGAAGGTGCACTTAATCCTCTCAGCCAGATCATTGATAAAGGTATTAAACAAGACTGGCCCCAACACTGAGCCCTGGGGAACACCACTCACGACCAGCCACCAGCTGGATTTAACTCCATTCACCACAACTCTTTGGGCCAAGCCATCCAGCCAGCTTTTTACCCAGTGAAGAGCATGCCCATCCAAGCCATGAGCAGCCAGTATTTCTAGGAGAATGATGTGAACAACGGTGTCAAAGGCTTTACTAAAGTCCAGGTAAATAACATACACAGCCTCTCTCTCATCCACTGAGTGAGTCACCTTGTCACAGAGGGAGATCAGGTTAGTCAAGCAGGACCTGTCTAAACCCATGCTGACTGAGCCTGATCTCCTGGTTGTCCTGTACGTGCCACACAATGGTACTCAAGACCATCTGCTCCTTAACCTTCCCCAACACCAAAGTCACGCTGACAGGTCTGTAGTTCCCTGGATCCTCCTTCCAGCCCTTCTTGTGGAAGAGTCACATTTGCTAACTTCTAGTCAACTGGTACCTCCCCAGTTAGCCAGGATTGCTGATAAATTATTTAAATGATTGAAATGATCCTCAACTGATACTAAAGTTTTCATCAGTATTACCATGTTAATTAAAACTAGGTATGCTGCTTTCTGCTTTACGCCTAACACTTCACTTGGTTGCAGACCAAGAACAAATAACGTCCAACTGGTAAGAAGCAGGTAGAATGATTGTGGAACAAAGAACATGCTTAAACATCATATTGTGAAATATGTGCTAACATTTCATCGAGTAATCCAAGAAACTTGTCTTAAAATAATTAGCATGCAGGAAGAAATAGCTGAATCCAGTGAACACATGTATGCCTGTACACAGTTCACCTACCCTGCTGAGAGCTGTTCCCTTCTACTAAGATTCAAACGTTTAAAAACCCAGATGACCAGAATTGTTCAGACACATGGCTGTCAATTATGCTTCCTGGAAAATGGCATCTTTCCCAGAATCTAGCATCAGTTTAAATTTTTGCTCTCAATTTTTATTCTTACTCTGTCGATTCAACAACTAATCACATTCAACAAAAGCACTGAATTTCACATTAACGTTCAATTTAATTAATGATAGACTAAAAACTCTTTAGGCTGAAGTCTGAAGTAGCCAAGTTAATTTTGAGGACCTTTGAATATAGTCTTAAAATTTATTTGCATTGCCATAACACACAGGATCTCCAGTTTTAGCCTAATATTTTTGTCCCACCTATCATACAAATGCAAAAACCACAGTGGACCCTGATCACTACATACTAATATTCTAAACAAAAAGGCAAAAGGTATAAAGGCCAGAGGAAAGAGACAAGCAATCAGTAACAACAGCGTTTGCAGTTTCTCTATTGTCAACATTTCAATTCTCTCAGCAAAGCAACTGAATTCTGAAAAATAATCAGATGGCTTTGCAGGCATGGACTGTCAGGATTTCAGCACTGACTTAATGACTGAGAGATGGTAGGGAAGAAAGAGCCATGCCTGCCTATCAGTCTTGAAAGTGAAGATATAGAGCACTTGATTACTGGACAAGAGTAATTAGTAGGGCGAAGCAGAATAAGGTAGATGGGAGCTCGAGAAGAAGGGTCACTTTTCTTTCTCCTGCACTTTCTCCCTCCCTATTCCTCTCCCAAAAGTCCTTGGATAAGTGGTAAAAAACAGAGGTAGAGCATTGAAGGGAAAGACTAAACTAGAAGATGAGCAGAAATGCAAGGGCAAATCCAGAGAGAAGATGGAACATGAAACAAGTGGTGGGGAACAGAACTGCTAAGCAACTTCTGTATCTGTGTGTTGTGGTTAGGACAGCAGCTCAGCCCCACACAGCCACTCACTCACTCCCCAACCGGTGGGACAGGGGAGAGAATCAGAAGGGTAACACTCATGGGTTGAGATAAGAACAGTTTCATAATTAAAATAAAACAACAACAACACTACAATGGAAAGGAAAACAATGAGAGGCACAAAACCCAGGGTGGGGAAGGTGGGAAGGGAAATGAACCACTGAAATAAACCGCACGTGACGCAGCCACTTACCACCAACAGACCCGACACTGCCAGTCCCCAAGCTGCAACTGACCCCCTGAGCTACAACTGCCCCCATTAATATACTGGCCGTGGCATCACATGGTATGGAATGAGCATCCCATTGGCCAGCCGGGGTCAGCTGCCCCGGCTGTGGCCCCGCCCCTCCCAGCCTCCTGCCCACATGGCAGAGCATGGGAAGCTGGAAAGGTCCCTGACCACCACAGGCACTACAGTGAAGAGAATTAACCCCTTCTCAGCCAGAATGAGCACCCTGTGACAAAGAAGGCCATCTGAAGAGTGAGGAATACATGAATAAATAACTCAATTCAAACAGAAAAGATAAAATTCAATCTAATCTTCATGTGTACTGCTTCTACTACCAGTAGGGCACTCAAGTTCCTTGAAAAGATATAACACAGTCCTCCATTATCTAGCCTGATCTGTTAGCGTGTGTAAACGACAGAATCCCAATGTGTAACAACCATAACCAGATCTTAGAGAACATCTTCGCTGAAAAACAGAGTTGTTCCTACAAACTTAGAAGGTTTGTAATATTCATAGGAGTGTTGCTCCTACGAGCAAAGGGTGCATGTCAATCTTGCAACTTTCTTTTAAAATCTATAACAGTCATGTCAGCATTTTATCAATTAATGGTATGCTTTTGTTTTTGAAATGACCTCATTTCAGAGTTCTTTATTTAAAATCATTATAAAAGTTGAAATATTCATAATTTAAATAACTTACAACTGCACTAAAACAAAATTATTTGAAACACACAAAATGTGTTTGGACTTTTTATAGCTTACAATTATCCAGAAATTTTTACCTTTGTTTAGAATCAAAATGCCAAGTAAAAAATAGAATAAAATGGTAGATGAATAAACCCCCCTCTACACATTTCTGCAACTCTCCATAGATATACACCTGCAGATATATGTTACCACCTTTTTCTGTGTTATCATGCTTATCTGCTTTCTTTACTTGTTTGAAGCAGAAATTTTTTAAAAAATAATTAGAAAAATACATATTCTGCCACATCCCACAATTCCCTTCTTCATGGTAGCTTTAAAGTTTCAACATAAAAGGGCATTGTGATTCACACACCCTGGACACATTATCAGGAGGGTCTATAATCAGAACTACCTACTCTGCTATATTTTAGAGCCATATGGACAGTGATCAGCACTTGCCAGTTAAAATGGTTGAGCAATAATTTTTTAATTCTTGGACCCCTGGCGGAGGCTAACAGTGCACAGGCAATGATAAGGCTTTTAATTCATGCAAATTTGCAAGGCATGATGCATTTAATAATCCCTCATCTGAGTAAGTTGTAAAGAAGCCAGCAGGAGGAATAATTAATTTACATTAATAGCTCTCAGTGTGGTTTGCTGTAGTGCCCAAGTTTTTAAAAACAAAAAAAAAATCTGGAAAGCTAGAAGGAAAAGTTCGCTTTGCAACAACTATTTGCATTCTGATTCTCTGAAAACCTAGAAGTGCATAATTAGATATCAAACACTTGGTACATTTAACAGAGAGCAAGATGTGCCAACAGCAAGCTATAGTAACACAGCAATTTGCCAGAGAGTGGCAAAAACTGCTTTTCATAGGCATTGAGTTTACAATTAGGGAATCATTTCAGAGTGAGTCCTCATTATCCTGCATGATGGCAACCAATGAACTATTCTCATAAAAAGTCTTTTGAATTAAAAATAGTGATGGAATAATTGTATCACAACCATGTTTAATTGAATGGAGTAATGCAAAGTGACACTAGCCTTGTGAACTTTGTGCCTGTTTAATACCGCCTTGAAAACTACAATAAGAATAAAATTCACATGAAGGCATAGTTAGCATCTACAACAGCTATTATCTTTCAGATTCAACTGTTCAGTCTCTAAATTTAATTTAGTTCATGTTTAGCTCCACCCTAACACTTTGTAATCAGGACATATCTTTTTTTTCTGAAAAAAGAAAATTATGATAAAGCAGGATCTATCTATAGATAGAAGTCCAACAGAAATAATCTCAAATAATTCTATTTAACACATCACCTAATTATGAGCCAGAATGGCTGTATATTGCATGGTGGCTTATCTTAGAATTTCCCAACATCATAATTCTATTAATAAATATTCTATTAATACACAGGCCATGACTCAAAGTGACCATATATGAAAAAAGTTGCAAAGTGATGCATTTAATTCAGATCTCACACTTTTAAGCAATATGAGAACTCATTTCCTTATTTTGATTCTCCATGTGGCAGACTAAGTTTTGCTTTCCACTGTGGAATAAGTTTTATATAAGTCACTGTAATAGCCACTATTTTGAGAACACAATCATTTTATATCATCTGGTGAAAAACTGCAGTAGTCAGGGAGTTAAATGGAAACATTCAGTAGCTGGTTTCTAATGAAAACAATATGCTTACAATCTGTTCTAAATTCATCACTGTTGCAGAGGACTGTATTACATTCTCCTAGCCATAGTAAATATTATCTTTATAGGATATAGCATTAAAGAGCAATCAATGGGATGAAAGTGAAAGGTGTAACAAGATAGGGTCAGGATTAGGAAGGTTGCTCTCAAGGAAAAATTTTTGCAAAGCATCCACCCCCAGAAGAAAAAGTATAGAATCATGGAATCACTGAGGTTGGAAAAGACCTCTAGGATCAAGTCCAACCATCAACTCAAACACTTCCATACCTCCTAAACCATATCCTAAAGTGCCACAGCTACACGTTTTTTTAACACCTCCAGGGATGGTGACTCCACCACCTCTCTGGGCAGCCTGTTCCAATGCCTGACCACTCTTTCAGTACAGAAATTTTTCCTAATATCCAAACTAGACCTCCCCTGACACAGCTTGAAGCTGTTTCATCTCGTTCTAGCACTAGTGACCTGGGAGAAGAGACCAACACCCACCTCGTTACAACCTCATTTCAGGTTAGTTAACATTCCTGACTTGTCTTTTATTTTCTTTGTCTTGTGTTGAGAAATACAAAGTGAGGAAACAGGTGTCAAAAATGCCATCAGTCTTACAAACTGATAAATGTGAAGCATACCATTTTGGTTACATGGCAGGAATCATCTCAACAGCTGCATTCATACATACATGCATGCACACCCAAGAAAATACAGAGACTTTTTTTCACAATAGTATGTACTTTATTATGCTCCCCTTCTTTTGCAACCATTGTGCTTTAGCATAGTTTTCCTACTCCTGAAGGCATGACTAGCAGCAAGTATGTTCAAGAGACAAGGGACCAAGCTAATTAATGACCTCAAGGGAAGACAGAAAAAATCCTTCTGGATAGAGAAGTTTAAATTCCATCACATTTTCTAACCTGTTCTTAAACAGTGGAACTTTTTTTTTTCCTTTTTTTTTACTATGCTTTTTCAGGTTTTGATTTCATTACTAGTCACCTCTCCATCTTTCAGTCACTTCCCACTGCACATGACCTTTGCAGAAAGGAAGAGCAATAATTCTCATACATTACTAGGCTGTGTCTCAAGGTGCAGAAAGATCTCATTATCTGTTCCATACCGGTTTATAAACCCTGATCATTCATCCAGTGATATGAGTGGAGTTTCACAAATGTGAGCGAACATGTAACAGACCTTATATTCATTAAGTTCCATATTCGTTTTTTTTACTTTTACTTTTGCAAACTAGCACTTAAACCACCTCTTTTTATGAGAATATCATTTCAAGTGGAATATTACATATATCCTAAGGCCTGGGATGTAGAGATTTCTTAAAAAAAGCATCAAATAATTAAGAAATATGAGAACAGTGATTATAGAATGTTTTAGCCTAGAATGGTACTTTAAAAATCATCTGGTCTGGGCAGGAACATCTTCCGCTAGATCAGGTTGCTCAAGGCCCTGTCCAACCTGATACTTCAAAGTCACAGTAGGCCGGTCATATGCAGCTTCCCAAGGACTGCACCACCCCGCTCTTGTGAGCCAGTGCCCTGCCACCCAGTCCCTCCTCATTCCTGGGAAACAGACTGCACAAAACAAGCTATAAGCTTGCTATAAACTCCTACTTTCAAAAAAGTGTAATTAAAAAAGCTAACACAAACAGGGCTTATTACATTACATTAATACTAATTTCAATTTGTGTTCTTAAAAGCTATTCTTAAAGGCTTTATGAATTTTTATATAATTCTAAAAAGGCTTAATGTAAAAGAAGTTCTTACTGATTCTGTCCCATTTACTCCATAAAGAATACCTGATATTACTGCAGGTGATGCTGGTTGACTGTTGAGCTATTGTAAATAGCCAGAGAGGAAGGATCTATACCAGCCACAAGTCAGATACAAATACCCCACTAAATGTAGTGAGCAGTAATGTACAGAAAGAATCACCAATCACGCCTACAAATTGATGAGTGGGGGATATCAGTATAACTCAAATTTACAAAATAAAAATTTGCATAATTTAATTTTTACTCCCTTGTAACCTGGAGGTTTTTTGGCATATGGGTCAAGTTTTGATTCATAAAATTTAAGTCAGAGCCATATACTTCATAAACCTACTAACTCAGCCTTATGCATGACAAAGAACTTCGGAGTTTTGCCACATACTATGCAGAAGGCATCCATATTTAAATGTCAAATAACAGAGAGCATATTGCATCCTTAATTAAGATATTTAAAGGCTAAACTATTCTCATTTTTATAATACCTGCATCTTTTCTGTTGTCTCATGTGTTTGCAGGCCTTGACTAATTCTTTTTGCTCTTCCCTGCATAGATTTCTGCATGGTTGTGTGTTTCCTAAAATGGATTTGCCATGATAGTAACCATTTCTGTAATGCAAGATACACATAGAGTTTTTCTAAATTGCAACTTACTTTTCTTTCAGATCGATTAATTACTGTATATGACAACAAATACTTGTAAATACTGATTTAGAAATGCAATAAGAAATCAAGGTATGATAATTAGATTCAAATGCCTTGTGGTAATATAAGAGAAAAAAGAAACTTATAAAAAAAGTTGGTTTTGCAACACATCCAAACTATAGAACTGTACCAAATTCCCGGACACTACTGGGAGTTTACAATGGAATACCTGATTATAAGGAGATTCTGTAGAAGACCAAAAAAATACAATTCTGTAGTCCATGACAGCCAAGAGAAAATAATTAATTTGTAGTGTTCACCTGAACATTAAATATTAAATACAGAAATGAGGAAATGAGGACATGAACTGAATCTGTAGCAAGAGACTAAACAAAAGAATTAGAAAGAAATCCTAATCATTTGGTTTTCCTTTGCCATACAAGCTACTGAAACCGTAACTAATTCTACAAACACAGCACTAGGCATTTCACTGAAATGAATCACATGCATATAGGTGGATGAAACAGCACCATCATCCTACCTCTCATTTCCTCAAAAGGAATTCTGTTCTCAGGTAAGACTAAGAAAGTTAAGCATATATAAATAACACTCAAGCAAAACCATATCTTTCACTGTGAGAAAGCTGGAGGCATAGCATTCTCAGAGGGAAGTCGCAGATCACTGAATTTATTCCCTGCCTCACTGTGTTACAGCTAGGAATTAGCACCTGAAGGCCTAACCTAAAATACAATTATCTTCAAACACTAATCATTACTCCTCGAGGCTTATTCATGTCATAGTACATTGCTGTTCTCCAAAGTTTTTGCACCAGGAGACAAAATTCAGAGATGAAGTTGAAAGCTTGCAAATGCTTTGGGAAGGAATGGGGGAAACATTCCTAGATTCTTGTACTCAGCTGGGGAATAAAGTAATGTTTGTAGATGAGCCCAAAGCATATGAGTCTACCAGTTTACCAGCATTAGGGGAAATAAGCGATACACCATTGGGGTAGAATAGCAAGTTGGGAAGCAGCTGACAGAAAGACGGCTTTTTAATTTTGTATTTTAACATAGGTTAACATATGGTAACCAAGTACCATGGCTTTAAAGAGAATTTAACAAAAAAGTTTCTCTTAGATAAGTTATAAAACTTTCAGGTAAATTTTTTCCATGATGCTTGAAAATCAAACTCTGAAACTTGTTTTGACTGCCAAAGCAGGAAAATAAAATCTAGATGAAAATGAAAAAACCCAGGATTCTTCCATCCCTCTACCTCTGCAAATCAATGGCACCAAATGCATTTCAGTAATTCAGAAAAGCGTGGATGAAGCTGCCCATGCTCTTACCCGTTCAGATAATGAGTGAACTCATCTTGAAGCACAGCCTACTTAAATTTATCTCTCTATTCAAAAATCATCAAATTTATGGCAACATTCCACTGCAATCTCAGTCATGGAAAAGTCATATCGGTCAAACATTTGCAAGAGTCACCTCAAGATCTGACCCAGAGCCAGCTGAAGGCAGTCGCTGATTTCAAAGGCTTTGGATTTAACTCACTCAAAGAAACCCGAAGTGTATAGATTATTACATTAGGTAATCTTAGGGAAAGATTGAAGTCACATTCATCTCTACCACTGAATAAATTAAACCAGGGGTGAAAATGTATCAGAAGTAGTAACTTTACTGGAGATTTCTTAGGCCCTCTTTCTGTCGTGATCAAAACTGAAGCAATTTACCAAGGCAATTATTTTCAAAGATGTATTCTTTATCTTTTGATCCTATTAGGAGGAAAAGCCTATTTCCTGGTTTTGTGTATTTCTAAAATACATTTTACTTTTTACTCTTAATTTTCAATCTGTATTTTTACAATGGCTGTATATATAGCTTTCATCACTGTTGTAAAACTGTATTTCTTCAATGTAAGTAGTAAAATTATCACTAAGAATCAGTATGATGTTTTGCTTGTGGCAAAAATACTCTTTTTTCACCACTGAAATCGATACTTTCTCATTAAAACAGCATTTTATCACAAATTTTTGTAACCAAATTAATTTCCAGTTTATATCAGCCCCAAAAAATTGGCTACTGCATTTGATGATAGTGTTTTAGCACACACCTTTTGTTTCACTTGGGAATTCTTCTTGAGAAAAATAATGGGTCATTTTTCAGACAAGCACAATAGAATCAACTAAGATTAAAAACTGAAGTAGAAGATATACCCTTCTTTCATCTTTTGAAGTGTTCTCAAAACCTTTTCTGTGATATTGATGATCCACTTAAACTTTTTCATCTCAATCTGATTACTTTGTTCACACTGCTTCAGAGATTAGCCTGAAAAAAGATGTTTTAGCCATACTGTTCAGCAAATGCCAAGAGCTCATCTTCATAACATTAGTGCTATGTGATTACTTCCTTACATCGCATTTCTACAAATAGAGGATTATACAGCCTACTGTAAAATCCACTTATTTCACTGTTACCAAAGGGAATTTTATTGTCCTAAGAACCTACATGCATTTTTATCTGTTGAGTTTACTAAACAACAGTGGGAAAGAAAAAGTGTCCGCATCCCATTCTCACAGCAGATGTAATTAATCATAAATCTGGCAGATGGAACTGTTGTACAGGCTTGGCAATCTCTCCCATACTTCCAAAACCATTGCATTTGCTGTTTTGTGATACTGCAAAACAATTTTCATGTTTATGTTTATACATCTATTCTGCCCTCAGTGTTTATTGTTTTTCTTATTATTTGGCTTAAAGGATGGGTTTGACTAGGATTAAGACAGCTGTGTTTTGACCAATGCCAATTGTCTTCATTTAAAGTACTTAGATTTGATCCACTACTGTATCACAAGTCCACCATGAATACTAGCAGAGCTGGCTGTCACCATTCCTCTTGTTCTAATTTAATATTTCCTACACATATTTCTCTTTCTATCTGCCTGCACATCCCAACACATTTATTTCTAGTTTAAATGCTGTGATGACCAGTCTTACTGCTGTTGCAAATTGAATGGCTAAGGTTTGGGCAGGGGCACTGAGGCTGAAATAAATAATGCCCTGAACAGAATCATATTTTGCAATGAGCTGTATCTTTTATAAGTGTAATGCTGCATTGTTACGACTCTGAAATAAACAAGACGCCTGTGCAGTCAGATGTGCTTCTGCAAACTGTGTGGGTTTTTTTTGTCTGCACCCTATATCATCCACAAGTCCTTTTTAGTAATGGAACATCAGGTTCAGTCGTGATACTTTTAACAACACGTAAAACTATCTCACTATTATAAAACTTGAGCTAATCAAAGCTAAAAGATATTTTTCATCATTTTCAGGACTTGTCCAGCCATTTTGATTTTTCAAAGCTCTTAGACAGTGGAAAAGAACTACACAAACCCAGAGGAGATGGAAGTCCAGAGCGAACCTCAGAGTTTAAACCTGCCTTCCAGCATTTATATTGCACCTGCCTGGAAACACTGTACACTGGTCCTCACTGGACACCATACCAGTAACACCTTTCTAGCTATGTATCACAGCTTAATTCAGTCCATTTGCTTGAATAAAGTGAACAGAATGCTGCTTTACTGTTGAGGTGTCCTGCATTCATTGTTTTCTGCATTCTGTCTGAAGCTGTTCCTTATTTCACAAGCACGATACTGTCTATGCAGTGTTCCATCATTCCTCTCCCTTCAGTGATTTAACTTTAAAGAATATTTAGAGTATTTCCACTCAAATACAAAATAATTTCCCTTGATTTAAAAATAAAATAAAAACAAATAAAAACAAAGCAACTGAAGTGTAAAACTAACCAGGGCCTGAAAACCTAGCAGTTTCTCTTTAAATATTGCAGTAACATATTAATTGATTAAAGTATTTCGTACTCAGTTCTGTGCAATCAGCAGAATTACCATTACTCATAACATCACTCATTCTGAATCACAAAATGCTAAGGCTATGAAAAGATTAAATTTGTATTGGCTTTTAAGCATTAGTACTAAAATAAAGACTTCAGCAATAAACATTTCAGCTAAGTGGCACTGCAGTCTTTTCCATAATCTGAGTTCATAAGCATTTACTTTTCCTGTTTTCAGGGATTTCGTCCACATAGTAGAAGAGTTAGATTTGCAGAGATTTCTGTTCATCCACTTTTACATTATAACTGACAGTCACGGCAATTCTTCCCAAAGTTTAAGTCTCTCCATTCCATTCCAGTGATAGATGTCAGCACTTTTATCTTACCCTTAAGTGAGTTTATAAAGCTCTCAAAAAAAATCTAGAAGTTCTAAGCACATTCCTATATTTAATTTTTGCTTGCCTGCCAGTAAGAAAATCTTCCCAAGTTACTTGAGCGAGGACTTGCAAGTTTTATATTAAAACATTTGTTCAATATTTTAAAGCAGAGCATTTTAATCATTTGAAGCTTTACAGACAAATATACACTAAAGGTATTTTAAAATAAAACTGTAGAAATAGCCTCAAGCAATCTAAGTTATTTATGTCCCTTTTGATATTAAACTATCTGATTATTTCTGAACAGCTTCATACCAGTAAAACCTCAGAAACTTAACAGCTATACTGGAAATACAAATCTGGAACAAAAACTGTGGTTTAAGCCGTGTTTCATCTATATCAAAGTCAGCCCTGGAGCACTCGGTTATGGTAGCCCTTCTCTGTGTAGGTGGATGCATATTTCTGCTAAACCATCTATCATCTACCCTGTGCTGTAGGTGTCCCACTCCATCCCACGCAGCCAGCAGGTTCCATGCAGACGGAATTTTGGCTGTTCATGTCAACAGCATCAGAATTAAATCCTTAAGGTGAGAAGTTACACCAGGACTTCAGCAAAGTCCTAAAGAAGGACTGTAGTGAAACTCTGTGAACACAACGATAAAATATTTTCTTTCCAGTTTCATGACATGGAAAATGAAAGAAAGAGACTGCTCTCTTATAACAGGACCATTCTCTAGGTTATTTTCCAAATGTTCCCAGAACTGATTCTAATCTAACCTTTTTTATTTCAGCTCCCAACAATTCTTAAATAAAATGTTTACAAGATGGAGTGCATACATTGTTTCTCATTATTTTACAATTACCTAGTTTGAAGTTAATTACATCCTTGGTCAGGACAACCCAGTTCACTACCACTAATTTACCTCAATTATTCAAATGGATTTAATTGATTTTTAATGCATTACTCAAGTGCAAATATAGATCAAGCCTGGTGTTTTCCTTTTGCAAGAGAAACCCTTAGACTGCTTATGATTTGCATAACTTTGTAAAGACTTTTCTTGATTAAAAATAATTACAATAAATTTTAAATGGACTTGCTATTAATAAAATGCCCTTTTCTTATGTTTCAGGCTCAAAGCCCAACCTTGCAAATAGTTGAGTACTTTCAGCAAAGCTTGCTAACAGTGTCAGAGTACCATCTTTCCTTCCTAGTGGTTTTTAACTTTTTCAATTTATGGAAGAAAATTAATTTTCCAGTGGAGAGGAAGTTCTTGTAGAGCAAATATAAGCATCTTGAGCAGAAGTATGGTTTGTGTAGATTTTATTCTATGTGCCTTACAGAGCCTGCAGACTAGATCAAAAACCATTCCTCAGAAATTCAGCATCATGCAACTTTGTTTTCTGACTGTCTGGCAAAAAAAGCAATACTGAGGTGGAACCCAATTCCAATATCCATCTCTATTGATGACTCAGATAAACCCCATTAAATTCTTTTTGCTTTATTACACCGAAATACTCATTTACAAAGTAAGGATAATTTAAGAAGCAGAGATCCTGTGATGAACAGCATTGAAAGAGGCAAGTGCTGCTATTGATGATTTAGTTGTAGCATCAGATCCTTAAAGACAAAAGCAAAATGTAAAAAATCCAAAGTTTACTCTAGAAACAGCGTTCCATTCACTAGGATTTGCATTAACACGCTGAAAACAAGTTCATCAAACTCTGCATTTCTTTAGAGGGAACAAAGAACAGCTTGTTTCCACAGTCCATTATAGCTACCACAAAAATGCACTGGAAACCGGGCAATTTTGAATTTTGTAACACCCATGACTGACATTCCTAACTAATACTATTGCTTTTCTCCTCTGGCTGAATTTCCTGAATGCCAACCTGCATAGCATAAACTAAAAACAGGCATTAAAGAAAATAACATCAGTGTTAATCTCTCGCACAAATATATTAAATGCCTCAAGTAAAGTGTACAGGAAAGGACAGCATCCCTATAAATAATGGATCATTGCAGTCTGATAATCTTTATCCTCCTACGCTAATAAGATGATAATCTTCCTCCTCCTGTGTCCTTGCCTTTGAATTTCAGTGCTGCAGTAGCTGAAGTACATTACTGGCTCTCCTTGTCATCTTGCTTTGAAATTTGCAAGTGAAAGAACCTTCCAAAAGAGGAAGACAAAAATGGCCTAATGAAGATACAATGCCGCACACTTTTTTGTGTTAGTCCCTGATTAATCCTGATAACCAAATTTTTCTTTTCCTTTCTTTTCATTTTAGTGTAGATCTAAGACCAGGAAAATTCATAAAGTTATGTATTTGGTTCATGTTGGTTCAATAAGGGCACATCGCTAATCTGCACTAGAGATCACAGATCTCCAGGGTGTCCCAAACTAACTCCAGAATCAGCATATTCAAAAGCAACATCAAAACCGAGATGACATCTCTCCACGCTTCATTTATGAGCAGAGCTGATATTTATTTCTACATAGTGCTGTGCTGAAGAATATCTGTAAGGAAACGGCCAAGGATTGTGTGGCAAGATATAAAAAAAATTAATTCATTCAAAATTAATTTCATTTGAGAAATTCTAAACTTGCATTTCTACCTTCCATTTTGAAATAGTGTTTTTGATGCAGTTGGTGAACAAAATGACAGAAAGGAAACACGAAGGATCATGTGAAAAGTAAATGGATTATTAGAGGTGATCTGAAAAGTGTTTTATTTATAAATACTGTATTGAACTGGCCTCACAAACAGGCCAAAAATGTGACATTGAAGATGAACTCAAAGCATCGTACAAACCTGTGATGGTTTTGTTTGCCCATCCCCAAGGCTGGATTAAACAGAATCTCTTTGCTGAAATTTGGATGTGGAAAACTATCTTAACTTGAGGTGGCCAAGACCAATTGGAAATCAACAAAAGTTGGGTTTAATTTCCCACACAGACTTCCAGCAGGCCAGATACCAACACCTCTAAGTTGCAGATCCAAAATTTAGAATATTGGTTTTGACAGCTTTAAACTAAACTAAAAAACAACATAGCAGTGACTTTACTGTACATATCCTATATATTGATCAAAAATATTTGAAGTACAATACATACAAATTACATTGACAGTCGCTGTCAACATACAAAAACGTGTATATGATACACTTAACTATTTGTGTTTCTTTTCTACATTGGATGGTTCTTCGATGCTAGATCCATGGTCACAGATCTCCCAGTAAAAGAAATTTAATAAAACTTTTATGTCTATCTCTTTGAACTGATGATCTAAAGAGTTAAATAAATTTCTACCTACAGTGAACTGGAAAGGACTGTAAAGCATTTAAATAGAGACTTAGAGAATTTAGTTTAAATGTTGGATGATGGAAGTCTGTATGGAAATCTCAGTATCTTCTGTTTCTAACTCTGTAGGCTATTTCAAATGTCTCACTTCCATGAGAACCAACAAAACAAAAAAAAGATTAGCATAGCTTACAAATGACATTCAGAAATGCATGCAACTGTTGGAGTCTGTTCTGCAGCACTATTCAGTGAAACTAATGTATGTCTGATTGATTGCAAAATCTGTTCTTCTGTAGATTAGGCAGAAAATATGGTGGTTTTTTCCCAGCCCATGAAAATGTTATAGATACCAAAACGTGTTTGCCTACTGAATTTCAGTAAAATGTCAAAATTTTCAATGCAGTGAATTTGACTTAAACTGACAATCTCTATGCTTTGTTAAATAGTTTGGATATGCATTGGACTTAAATATACCTTAAAAAAACCTTAAATATAAGTTGAACTGAAATTTCAAAATTGAATTATTAAATCAGCTTGAGGGAGAAGATGCCAGTTTGAAAATATGTAGAGTGGATGCTTTCACAACTTCAAAACTTTTCTTTAAAATGTTCCGAGTTAGGAGCATTACTGTGGCACGCTCTCTATTGTTCATTGCTTCAAGTTCTGCAAATTGTTATTTTTTTGTTAAAATGTCTTCACAAAAAATTCTAAATATGTCTTTTTGCTTCACTTTCAAATCATATAAGGAAGTAGAAGAGTGCCATATACACTTAATCCTAGTAACTGCTTTATTCACAACCTTACAACTATCAAGCAGAGGATCCATTTACAGATTTTGTTTTGAATGCTTTCCTTTTATCACAAGGTCATTCAGTCAGTACATTATTCAAAGACCAAAAGCCTGTGCATGTCAGAAGTGTCTTTTATTTTTTGTCTGCAATGTCACCTTCATCAAAGTCTGCAAAGAGCTTGGAAGAGGCCATAATCCTGTGATTGCCCTGTGTTTCGTGGTGTTTGGTTTGAGAAATGCTTTTGTCAGGAAAAGCGTCACAAAAATTTCTTTATTAACCCCATCAAGTTCTGTGCTTTGGTATCAATACATTCCTAGAAACATCGGCACTGCTTGAATATTTCTGTTGTAAAACTTTGACAGGCTTGAACATGTGGCAGTTCTAATGATCTGTCTTATCCCTTTCACCTCATGACAAGTTTTACCCTTATACTTCTCTCTTGATATCGCCACATCCCCAGTCCCTTTTCTGCAAATTCTTCTGAAAAACTCAGTGCAGCTGACAGCAGTTTCTCTCTTTTCTTATTCTTTTCGATGTGCTATAGGAGATGCACTTCTGCATGGCCGAGACAGACTGTCCCTTAAGACCTTTTTGGTGACTAGATCACAACAAGAATGACAGACACAATGGCAGAGACGAGAATATATATTTTCGTTGGGTTCTGGAGAAAATATTTATAATTCAAAAGCATTCATTCTTTTTTTGGTTGTGAGACAGAGACCAGACTCTGTCTCCCAGGATTTATCAGCTAAAGGACTTCAAGGCAGTGAAACACCAAATTAAGAAAAGAAGTAAATAGTACCAGTAATGAAACAAACTATTAACAACAACAATAATAAACCATCACTGTTTCAGCATCTGTTTCTTTTGCCTTTCTGCTTTTCTGTGGTCTTCTGTTTTCATTTTCTTCTTGCCTCTAATAGTTCTTTCTAACTTTATTCATTTCACTTATTCCAGCAGGATTTTTAATATATTTATCCAAAGGTATAAGTAGTATAGGCTTTGGTTAACCTTTTGTCATTTGTTGCCTTTTAACAAAACAGACTGTAGCTGTGTACATGCAAAGTACCTGTAGCTGAGTGGACAATGTTTTCAGCGTTGGGTTGGGAAATGTCCTTAGCCAACAGATGACATATGATTACAAGGTGTCCTCGATACCTAGGGAAAAGCTACAAAACTAAGGGAAAGAATATAATGTGGAAGGGTTTGAAATTCTAACCTGGACAAAAGTTTTACAAGAGGAGAGTGATTCAGTAAAATAAGGAACAATTCTAGGAATGCAACAATTCTTCAGGAGAGTATTTCGCTGTCAAATGAAAATAAATAAGAGTAATAAGAGAAGGTTACAATTTTCAGAGAAAACTATTGTTTCTCAATATTACAGTACTAGTTGTAGAGAGAAGAAATGTTAGAAATTCACAGGCCACAGATTCCTTCCACAATAAGGGGGCTGCTTGGATTAGACTGGTCTACAAGCAAACCTGTTCTAGCTCCAGGAAGAAGACATACAGTTACATGGAGAAGGCAAAAAGTTTTTTCACTAAAATAATACCATAAGCATCTCCATCAGGTAAACTGATACTGGAGAAGAAACAGAAAAGAAACAATAGGATAAAAAGGCATACTTTTTCAAGGATCCATGAGGAATAAAAGGAACAATCAAGGGAGAAGGAATATATGGACCTGCAGGAGATTACCAAGACACTGACCCAAATCATAAAAGATAGCACTACCAGGTAACACAAAAGGATTCCAGTACAGATCAGTGCATATCTGAGCTTATTTTTAACTTTTTGGCTTCATGGAAGAAAAATCATGCTTATTTCCAATTAAAGATTAGGATTTAGAAGGCCAGATCTTTTTCTCAGTAAATAGATATAAATCTGTAGTTAAAATGTCTATCCTAGCTGTCAGATTAACAGAAGATTTCCCAAAACAGTAATCATGGCACAGTAACTAGCACCTTTTCTCAGGGACACTGCAAACATCCTTGGAAATCACCAGCAGAAAGCAACAAAGCAGGAAAAATATGGTCCTTCAGATGAACACTGCCCTAACTCAGAATCTCATTTGTAAGCTAAAAATGTACCATATAGCTTTTTATATAGATATAGACTAACCTTTAAAATACTAATACAAATGACATGCAGAGAAACATGTACTTTTAACATACAGTGGCATTCCAGAAATGTAGGGAAGTTACTTACAGTTCTTTCGGTAAGTGTGTATTGAGCCTGATGTATGTGTTAAAACCAGTATTTGTTGTACAAAGTCATGTTCACGGTGCAGCTTTGCTCAGCTCCTCCAATTTCTTACCTACTGTACTTCATGCATTTGCAGATTGCATCTTAAACTGCTTCTTTTGTTTCAGAATGCTAGTTGCAATTCTCTTTTCATTTGCCTGTGCTTCAGGTGCAGCAACCCGTATGATCAGCTTGGTATCTCTCCTACTATACACTGTTACCCTGTATCATCATCTTTCTAGATATACCCTGTTCATCTCAGTCTCATACACCCTTGCTGGCATTCTTTATACCTCAAGAGATAATTTGTAACAATTTACAAATGCTTGCTTTATCTGTTTATGCTCAAATAGTTATTTTGAGCATATTCTCTGTATTGTGTACGTAAAAAGTAATGAACACAGAAAAAGCCGTATTAGTTCTGAACACAGCAGAGACTTGAATACAAGTTTGCCCCACAATCTGACAGACAAAAAGAGGGGGGAAAAGTCAAAATGCTATGAAAATTATGTAATGACACAAAATATACTTGTAAAAACCTAAACTGTAACTATGATATTGTTTAAGTATAAATCACTGTGCACTTCAGGACAAATATGCCTCTTAGACATGGGAGCCATTATTTCATTTTTATTTTAGATCCAATGTTTTATGCAAGTGTCAGTTATGATAATACAGGCTGATGGTCAGGTCTGAACTGTCATCACGTTCACCAGTGTTTGCTTCAGAAGGCTCCATTGTGTGACATGACAGTTAAACACTTTCTGCTCTCATAACAACTGCACTTTGGGGAAGAATAGGGCTTTTAAGAATTATCCATTTAATACATCCTTTTGAAAGTATCTATTTCTAAAAAGCCCAGAGAGAAGCAATTTTGTTCATAGGGATCATTTCATCTATGTTCAACACTATTGAAGTCCGTGCTGCCATAGGAATTATGGTTCTTCACGGCTAATCACAAGGGCAGTAGTAGCCTGGGACTCTATTCATGACATGAGACTGTTAATCCTCAAGTGTTCTGTGGCTTGACTACCTTGAGAGCCAGAAAGAAATGCATTCAAGAACTCAGTACCATAAACTGGGAGACAAATTAACTATAGCTCCTAACTTCCACTTGGAAAAAATAAAACTATAGGAAACTCCTCATTAAGATTCTTCCCCTAATTGAATAAGTTCATCATCAAATGAAATAAGGAGGACCACAACCATTAGTAAGTACAGATCACTACCTCTACCGTCTGGTTGCAAGTGACTCAGTTCAACACATTCCATCTCACAAAGACTATAGAGAGGCTTCAGCCAACAGCCTGAGCTGCTGCAAGGCTGTTAGCCAGCACTTCAGGACAGGACCCTATTGAATTTTCACCTACAGACATTAAAACAAGCTTTTTTAATGGATTTTGAGGCATCCCTATTAGAAATTAGGCCAGATATATCAGGGGATCTAAACGAAGGTCTGCTCCCTCACAGGAGTCAGGTTTGAAAATTCTACATTTGCTTTTCTTCACATCTTCCATAGTACATCATAGAAGTACACCATAAAATGGTAGAACTGCTTTAGAATTAAAGACCAAAATTTCTGCATTGCCCAATAAATAATTAATAAAATGATTAGAATAACAACCATTTGTAATGGGATCATGCCCAGTTCACGAAAACATTGCAAATAATTATAACTCACAATTCATCACCCACCCATCCTCACCTTTTTTCAACCTCTTCTACTGTGGTTTGGTTTTTTTTCCCTCCTGACTGCCAGCTGCTGGTACAGATGTCACTTCCTGCCAGATGTTTTCATAAAAACAGCAATTAGTATCTACCCACAGATGAGACGGTCATAGATGTGACTGTAGAAATCCAGACTTTGAAAGTACAAGAGGCTAAATGAGATTCTGTTGCTATCTACACATCAGTTTATCCAATGATTATTTCTTGCAGGGGAAGATTTCATCTGCATTATTTTTTCTAATGAGAATAAAAGAATAAGCCAAACCACTACTTTTAAAAACAGAAAATGTGTAACAACACATTAAAGAGGGATATAGAACTCAACCCTACAGCAAAGAGAGAGATCCTATAAGGACAATGGAGGGTTGTGGTCAGTCCATAACAACTCCTCTCTGCCACGCCTTGCTCCTCACTTCTCAGTGCTCCAGTGTGGCTCCTTCCCAAACACTGCAGTCCTTCAGGATAAACCTCCTCCAGCATGGGCTCCTCTCCATGGGAAGCCATTCCTGTCAGGAGGACCTGCTCCATCATGGGCTCTCCAGGGGCTTCAGTTTTCTTCAGGTAATATCCACCTGCCCTGGCATAGGGTTCTCCATAGACTCCCATGTGGATAGCTGCTCCACCATGGTTGCCCTTGCATCAGAGGAATCTCTGCTCCTGCAGCACCTCCTTCCCCTCCTCCTGCTTTCACCTGGGTGCTCACAGGGCTGGTTCTCACATGTTATTTTCCCTTTCTTGCTCCTCACTCCCTAGGCAGGGTTTTGCCCTTTCTTAAATAAGGAATTGACTGGAACTCTCTGTGCCTGGCATGGGGCAGCCTGGTCTCTTCCCAGAGGCCTCCCCTCAGCCCCTGTCACCAAAACCTTACCATGGATACCCACTCATCCTGCGAGGCTGCTTCTTTCACTTGTGTGCCTAGTCACAATAACGATATAAACCACACCAGGAGTAAAGTCTTTTGCTTTGAGGTTTTAGGAAGAGTAGCATAACTGAAATTAAGTAAGAAATGAGGTTAATACAAAGTCTACAATATTCTATTGTGCAATAAGATATTGTTCTTAGGTTCTGGTCTTGCTCCATTTTAAACTGTCATCACTCCTGAACTTCTATGTTAGCATAAGGCACTGACCAACAAGCCTTGTATAATTACTGTAAGAGCTTTAATGAAGGAATGAGGTTTAAAGCATTACCTTCCTCAGCATTTGAAAATATGGAGACAATTAAACCTGATTTTCTTTGAAGCTTTCCACCCTACTAATGAGGTCTAATGAATTCAGCACTGAAGATTTAACAACAGGTGCTTTTACATTAGGAGGTCATGCTGTACAGGCACAAACAGCACCTGCAAACCTTTTCCTCAAGAATGCTAAAAAAGGCCTCAAAACTTCTCCCTACAGCAACAGCTGCCTTGCTAAATAAAGAAATTGTATTGTCTAATATTCATAACCTGCCCAGGCCCTGGCTTCAACCCCAGCACTGGAGCATCTACATCTATCACAGGTATTGATTTATTCTCATAACACACACAGTTCCTAATTTTTGGTTTCAAACTAGACTGCTTGATGCAGGTTGGTAGGATCATTTTTATCCCTTTGGTTGAGAGTCTGCAAGGCAACCTTTATAGGAGAGACTCCCAGCTGCTGCTCTGGTGAAGAATATAATGCTATTCCCAGATCACTGCAGTGAGCACATGGTCTGAGAGGTCATGTAACTTTCTCAATATCACGTGGAAAGTCTGAAAAAAGAATCAGAAACTGTACTGCATCTCAGGCCAGTCCTTAACCCATGACACCATCCTACTTTTTCAAAGTGAATATGTAAGCTCCCTTTTCTACAATACAAGACTTAATTTTTCCATCCCAGTTTTTTCCTCTTTGAGCTAACAGATGTTCCACAAAATATGGCTTGATTGAACTCACAAAATGGGATAGCTTAAGAGACAAGGACCTCAGAGTAAGATTCCCTCACTGCTGCATAGGAGATAAAGAACAGAAATTGCCTAGGTCAGTTCACAGACCAACAGTGACAGCTAACTCAGCAATGAAGAAGCAAACTTCTAAGTGAGCCTACAAATCCAGAACAGAGCCTCCATGAGTGGTTCAGTGGCCATTGGCGCTCACCTCTATTATACCTGAATCCAAGGCATTTCCTTTTCTGCCTAGCTGATCCTCAATATCCAAGGGCTTTTGTTCTCTCATCTCTTACTGTCATATCCTAGGAAAGACGATTTCTTAGCATTCCTTAGCAAGCAAGTGAACTAGTGAGAACTCACAGAGAAACAGCTGTTAAAATGGGTGCTGACACAAACTATTTTATTACCCATGACAGCAAGACAAGTGTGTCTCTCTTGAGGAACTTTTGGAAAAAACAGATATGACTGGTCTCACTTTTAGTTAGGAAAAGAATCATGCTCCTGCATTTTGGTCCCTATGTCTGGACATAAAATTCTTATAGCTACAACCTTCTCAGACAACTAAGACACTCAAACACAAAAGCCAAGCAACTTAAAAGGTCTTTTTTCACTATTTGTGTTATCCTAGAATCTCACAGTTTCCAACTCATCTACCTTTCATGCTTTTCTTGTCTCCGTGAGAGCTATATGCTCTCCTTCTTCAAACTCATGATGCAAGGAAGAGAACTGCTTACAGAAATCTGTTCCCCAGGCTCCTGTGCCAGTAAGTCTTTTCACACAGCCCTTTGTGACTTATGCTCATGCCTAAGTGGCCCAGCTATTTACCTACCATATTCCCACATAAGCATTTTACTCAGAAAAGATCTCCAGCTGTGCCTCAATCTAAAAGCTTCTAATTCTTCTCCTTAGAGCACTCAACACATTTCCTGCTCACCCATGCCTGATTACTTGCCTTGATCTGCAGAGAGGTAAATGCATATTTATGTAAGGTGGTAAAGAGAAAGAGAGATTAAAATTACAGAATCGCAGGTTGGAAGGGACCTCAGGGATCATCTATAGTTCAACCTTTCTAGGTAGAGCGCAGCCTAGACAAGATGGCCCAGCACCCTGTCCAGCCGACTCTTGAAAGTGTCCAATGTGGCCAAATCAACCACTTCCCTGGGGAGATTATTCCAATGGCGACTGTCCTCACTGTGAAAAATTTTCTTCTCATGTCCAGTCGGAATCTCCCCAAGAGCAACTTGTGTCCCTTCCCCCTTGTCCTCTCCATGTGACTCCTTGTAAAAAGGGAACCTCCATCTTCTTTGTAGCTACCCCTTAAGTACTGGTACACAGTGATGAGATCCCCTCTGCGCCTCCTTTTCTCAAGGCTGAACAAACCCAGTTCTCCCAGCCTGTCCTCGTATGGCAGCTTCCCAGTCCTCTGATCATCTTGGTGGCCCTTCTCTGGACCCCTTCCAGCCTGTCCACATCCTTTTTCTACAGCAGGGACCAGAACTGTACCCAGTACTCCAGGTGTGGCCTGACAAGCGCTGAGTAGAAATTAATAGTTAGAATCTCAGTTTAGCAATTGTTGTCACTAACCATCACTGCTTGTTTTCATATGCTTAAAGAGGAGACATCTACAGGGTGAGTTACATGATCTGAAGACTGTTAATATAAGATCTAATAAACTGTATTATGTTTAATAAGCTACAATACACATAACGTTCTCTGATTTAATAAATATGCTCTAAATCATAGATAACAAACATAGAAGTCCTTTTATTAAAAAATTTGGTTGTTTTAATCATAACACCCACTTAAAAATAAGACGTTAAATATAACCAACTTTCCTAAGGAGAAATACATCCATAATACCCAAAAGACAGCCACCCCCCTCCCCAGACTCCTAACCGGAAGACTATTACTCGGACTGCATAAACACCATGAGCAGCATTAGCATTATAATGGTTGTCCGATTGTTGTGGCACATTCCCCTTGCAGCCTCAGTTCTGGAAGGTGCAATGGCTGAGTATGATTAATCAGAGTCTATTTGTTGCAGAAGCTAATGGAAGGAACAGTGCTAAGCATTTTTCAAAAATGAATAATAACCCAGGTACCTGGCACCTGCATGTGAAGTGAAGCATTGCAAACAAATGAGGAGTAATAGAGCTTACTGGGCATAAAATGTTATTGTTTTATTTTTTAAAAAGTGCAGAATAAGCAAACTAGAAATAATCACCCTGAGCACTTCCACCAACTAACTAACCTTTAAACTTTCTAAGGTCCTACAAAATAACATGATTGATTAGCACCTGCATGAGTCTATAAAGGGGAACGGGACATACATACTTCAGAATTATACTAGAATTTTAGTCCTACCTTAGCTCTGTTACTGTTTAAACACTAAAACATTGAGTTAATTATTTTAATGGTCCAGATTTTGCTATTGTGTTTCCTGGGCTTTTAAAGTTCTTGCAGAAATATTATTCAGGCTTTAGGTATTTGCCAAATTAATGTCTGAAGACCTCCAGGCATTTTGAAAAGAAATGCCAACTAATTATTTCCTTATATTGCACAATTTAATATACTTTGCTAGAGATCCATCTTGCTTACAGCCCCCCTGCTTAGAACTTTAAATAAAGAGGAAAAGAAAAAAAAGAACTGTTAAAGGAAACAAAGGCTGATACATATGTGGATGGCAGGTTTACAACTGGACAATACACTGTTTAAAATGGTTAACAGTAACTGTCTTCACTGTGTAACATGTTGCCAATTCACTGACAGCTTATTTTTCCAGAGAATTGGAAACTATATTTTGCCATACAACTATATTAATCCTACCCTAGAAATCAAAATTGAACTTGGTTTCATTACTACCAATTTATCAGTTTTAGCAGACAACTATTTTTGGTTTCATATTTTCAAATCTGGGTTTGGTGGGGGGTTTTTGGTTGGTTTGTGGGTTTTTTTGTTGTTTTTTTTTTTTTTTTCTCTCTCTCTCTCTCATTCACTTTAACGTCTTGCTAAAGGAGATAACTTGTACCTATTTTGTCTTTCCATAAACTTCCTCAGCTCAAAATCTTCATTCTGATGTGTTCTAATGTATGGAAAGACTTTAGGGTCTCTTTGGGGAAATACTCTCAATTTACACTAGGAACAAATATAAGCATAACAGAGTTAAGTGTTTATGCTGTAAAACTAACCAGTATGCAAACCTTAGCTACCTTAAAGTGTATTTTTAAAGGCTTTTAGAAAACAATACAGGACCATTCTACTCTGAAAGTTAGATATTTAGTAGGCTGACTGACATTAGGAGTTGATTTTGCATTTGGCATACTTTAAATGTTCATGTTGAAAGGAGCGAAAGCCTGTTTCAAAACACAAAAATATCACACTGTGGAAAATGAGAGAGAAAGGGACACTGAAAGCAACTGAATGATGGATTGAGAGATAAACATTGTGCATTATTGTTTATTCAAGCAGCTAGCAGCACTAAATACGGTTTTCCTAATATCATTACTGTGGTGATTAACATCCTTTTTTCACACTTAAAAATCATTCCTGAAACTCGAAAGTGAATTGATTTCTCTCCACTAGAATTAATTACTCCACACTCAATTGCAGGAAACTGTATTTTTTCAACTCTGCACTTGCAAAATAGTGGCTTAATTTTGCTCCCTTTCAGCTCTGTTCTATGTGGAACCAGTGAACGCTGGGCTGTCAAGATGATGAAGTATCTGCTCCTAGGCTTCTCTCTCTATAAAGCAAGCAACTCAGATCTACCATGCTACATCTCTGCCTCAGGAGATGGTGAGCAGCTAGGTTTGAGTTTTAAATAAAGAACCAGAGACAAAAGACAGGATTGTAAAAAAATATTTACTGTGGTTTAACAAGCACAGCCAAGTGTTCTGCTGGTTATAATGAAAATCGTGTCTTGAGAGTTTCTGTGTGGCTATAAGTTAGCAGGGGTCATCTGGGCTGCAGTCCATCAAATCAGTGTTTGAGCGAAAATTCCTATAAAAAAACAAGCATGAAAAATGGAGACTAAAGATTGCTGAGGAGGTATCAAGAATACCTTCTTTTGTTTCCAGATACTTTTTTGTTTTTCGTCAAGCTGCTGCTTGACAGGGAGAGAACAGAGAAATAGTGCTAACATTTCCTATTTAGCAGCTACAAGCATTTCTTGGCATGAGTTTGTAAATAATGTAATCGACAGAATTCTGCCATTCAGGTTTTTTCTTGTATTGTTTTGATACACTGCACCTGAACATCAACAATAGTTGTATAACCTGTGTACTTACATACTATGCGTGTAAACAACATTGATAAACTACATGTAGTGCACTGAAAATAAAAGTGAATTAGCTCAAAGCTCCCACATTTGTAACTAAAGAAAGTTTTGACATTAATTATTCATAATTGAACCAGCTTGGAATATTTCTGTGTTTCCTATAGCAACTTGACACTTACCAAAAAATCAATAACATAAATTTGGATTTTGTTAAAAGCAGAACACCTCTATATATTGCTATTGGTATCAATGCATTTTTCTGAGCTAGTAAGTATTCATTTAACACAACTCATCAAAAAGAATCAAATACAGAATATCATCATTGCATCACATCAAATCACCTTTTTCAGTCCCTACCTAAGGATTACTTCTCTTCAAGTAGCTTTGTTCTTTTACTGCAAAAAAATACACAATAGGGCCTAAAGCCCATATTAACACATTGCTGAAATATTTTCTGTGCTGCTAGAACAATGTTTGAAAGAACACAAAATTAGGCTTTCAGAGCCTAACCCACATCCAATTCCCCATGTACAAGATAGTAATAGGAAACTAGTTTACATACATACACATACAGGCATATACACTTTCCAGAAATAATCACTTTTTTGTGTGTGTTGATGAGATACTGGAAAAAAACCCTGGGACACAGAGCACTGAACTGGTTACTTTTTATTTTTTACCTTCCTGCTTTAGCTTATTTGAGCATCCTTACCTACAAATAAGGGCAACACTGAGGATAGAAAAATGGAGGTTTTAACAGATAGCTCCACTTAAAATCCAGTCTGGGGGAACAGAATTGTTTTGGTGAAAGACATTTCTGAACATGAAGTTTACTTAATGTTTTGCCTTAACAGTCAGCAAAAGGAAGAGCACCCACTCACAATATCAAGAAGTACTTACACTGTGTCTTGTCAGCATCTGATAGTCAGGCACAAACCTCAGACATCACATAAAAGAATACATCCAAAGCCTAGAAATGATCCGAAGCCATGCCTCAAACATTTCCATAGGGGTTACAAGTAGCTTGAAAGTGATATATGTTAGATTAAAGATTGCCTTTAGTTGACCTCCATTTTCTGAGCTCTAGGGACCACATCTCAACAACTACTAGGACTAGAAACTGTCTCAGTGAAGAAAGATAAAAAAAGAAAAGTATCATATGACTCAAGGAACTATGGCTGTGCATAAGAGACCCAGCTGCTTGATACTTACAAAGAAGAGTAAACTTCAGCATTTTCATGATTGTTAGAAGAAGGGCACTTTAAGCTGTATTAACAATGCCGTGGCCTGCAGGTTGAGGGAAGTGATCCTTCCCCTATGTTCAACACTTGTGAAACCACACCTGTGTCCAGTTTGGGGCTTCCCAGTAGAAGATGGACATTGACATAGCAGAGCAATACCAGCAGAGGCCATGAAGATGGTCAGGGACTGTAGCACTGAGGACTCAGGAGTGACTGAGAGAACTGGGTTTGTTCAGCCTTGAGAAAAGGAGGCCACTAGGAAATATGGCTGCCTTCAGCTACCTAATGTCAGTGCACAGGAAAGAAAGAGGCTCTTCTTACAGGCATACAGTGACAATACAAGAAGCAACAGACCCAGCCTGGAATACAGAAGCTTCTGACTAGATAGAACAAAAACAAATTTAATCAGAAAGATAGTCAAACACTGGAAGAGAGGCCCACAGAGACTGTAGGATACCCATCCTTGGAGATATTCAAAACTCAGCACCTATGAGATTCAGTAAGTGAAGAGAAGAATGAATAAGCCAGGATGAAACAATCCTTAAAATGAGTAAATGTATATCCTCATAAATAAGACCCTGAAAGAATCCAAATTTTAAATCAAGAATCAAAACCCAATTGTGCCAAATCCCAAAACCAAAGTAACTTCATCACCCTGAAGTGCTTACAAGGTGAAGTTACAGTGAGAACCACAGGGGACCACAGGGATCATCTATAGTTCAACCTTTCTAGGTAGAGCACAGTCTAGACAAGATGGCCCAGCACCTGTCCAGCCAACTCTTGAAGGTGTCCAACGTGGCCAAGTCAACCACTTCCCTGGGGAGATTATTCCAATGGCGACTGTCCTCACTGTGAAAAATTTTCTTCTCATGTCCAGTCGGAATCTCCCCAAGAGCAACTTGTGTCCCTTCCCCCTTGTCCTCTCCATGTGACTCCTTGTAAAAAGGGAACCTCCATCTTCTTTGTAGCTACCCCTTAAGTACTGTTACATGGTGATGAGATCCCCTCTGCGCCTCCTTTTCTCAAGGCTGAACAAACCCAGTTCTCCCAGCCTGTCCTCGTATGGCAGCTTCCCAGTCCTCTGATCATCTTGGTGGCCCTTCTCTGGACCCCTTCCAGCCTGTCCACATCCTTTTTCTACAGCAGGGACCAGAACTGTACCCAGTACTCCAGGTATGGCCTGACAAGCGCTGAGTAGAGCGGGATAATGACTTCTTTATGTCTGCTGGCGATGCCCTTTTTGATGCAACCCAGCATCCTCTTGGCCTTCTTGGCCATAGCAGCCACTGTTCACTCATGTTGAGCTTTCTGTTCACCAGAACACCCAGGTCCCTTTCCAGAGAGCTGCTCTCCAGCCAGGTGGATCCCAGTCTGTGCTGCACTCCTGGATTATGTTTTCCCAGGTGCATGACCATACACTTGTCCTTGTTGAACTTCATAAGGTTCATGTTGGCCCACTCTTCCAGCCTATCCAGATCTCCCTGCAGAGCAGCTCTCCCTTCCGGAGTGTCTACTTCCCCACTCAGCTTGGTGTCATTAGCGAACTTCATCAGGCTACAATTCCTCCCAATACCCAGATCATTTATGAAGATGTTGAACAACATTGGGCCCAATATCGATCCCTGGGGGACTCCACTTGTGACAGGTTGCCACTTGGAAAAGGAGCTGTTTACCACCACCCTCTGGGTGCGGCCTGTCAGCCTGTTCCCCACCCACTGCACAGACCACTTGTCTAGGCCATAACGCATTAATTTCTCCAGGAGGAGGCTGTGGGGGACCATATCAAAGGCCTTGGAGAAGTCCAGGTAGACAATGTCCACCGCCCACCCCATGTCAACCAGACAAGTCACTTTATTATAGAAGGCCACCAGGCTTGTCAAGCATGATCTGCCTTTAGTGAAGCCATGTTGGCTTTTCCCAATCACGTGCTTCGTTTGACTTGTGATGGCCCCCAGGAGGATTCATTCCATGACTTTCCCAGGGACTGAAATAAGGTTGATGGGCCTGTAGTTACCCAGATCCTCCCTCGAGCCCTTCTTGTAGATAGGGGTAACATTTGCCTTCCTCCAGTTCTCTGGGACATCCCCTGTTCTCCATGACTTCTCAAAGATTATGGAGGGTGGCCTTGCGACGATGTCAGCCAGCTCTCTCAACACCCTCGGGTGGATGGCATCAGGGCCCATTGATTTGTATGGGTCAAGCTCCTGTAGTAATTCATGTACTAACTCTTCCTTCACTGATGGTGGGTCGGTGTTTGGATCAATTGGCAATTTCATTCCCAAAGCCTGGGACCCAACAGTGCTGGTAAAGACAGAGGTGAAAAAAGTGTTGAGGACCTCTGCCTTTTCAGCATTGTTGGTGATTGACTCTCCTTTTCCGTTTAACAGTGGGCCTATGTTTTCCTTCTTTTTCTCCTTGTGGTTGACATACCTGAAGAAACCCTTCTTGCTATTTTTGACTCTCATGGCCAGTTTCAATTCGAGCCGGGCTTTTGCTTTTCTAACTGCATCTCTGCAAGGTCTGGCAATGCCCTTGTAGCTCTCAACAGATAAATCTGAAAGATAAGCATACCAGAAATGGAGAAGTGGAGGGCTGAGTAGACCCAGGAGGTCATGGTTGAGCCAAGGGGGCCTCTTATTCACTTACTTCCCTTTCCTTTACAGGGGATAAACTGGCTTTGTGCTTCCAAAAGAGAGTTCTCGAAGAACTCCCAGCGTTCACTAGCTCCTTTATCTTCCATGGAAGATCAGACAAGCTGACTGATAAAACATACAGAGAAAAATCATAGATTAACAATGAAACTGCATAAGCAGTAGTAGCACTACAGCAGTAACATCACAAGTAACATCACATCCTACACAAAATAATTCATTGTGTTATCCAAAAACTCAATCATTTTAATATGTTGAAGTATTTTCAAAGAATGAAGCCTTTGTGTCAGAAGAGCAAGTTTTCAGAATCAGACTTCAGTGATGACTGAAGAGAAAAGCTAAAGGTGCACTGGTTAGAGAACCTTGTCATGGCCTCATATTATAATAATAAGGGCGTTAATGGGTGTCAACTAAAGGCATAATTGTCCTCACTGAAAACTGTTTAATTTCTGCAGACTGGGATTCTCTTTCCCCTACATGTTCCCGTCTCATATAAGAAAACCAAACCCCCAAAAAACCCGAACAAAACACCTTTCTGTAATTACAAATGGTCTTATTCAAGCAAACTTTTTTCCCCACTCTGTAGAAACATATTTTAATATTGCAGTGGATTAGAAGTCATAGCTTTCTAAAAAGCAAAAAACCAGTGTCCTAAGAACTACTTTTTCTAAAATGTTAATTTACTTTAGATAAATAGCATTCTTATCATATGACAATTTGATCTAAAGGAAAGAAAGAAGCCAAAGAAAACAAACTATGCACATACTTAGACTGTAATATTACAAAATTGTACCTTTTGAAAAGCTTTGATTGTTTCTTTACCATAAACTTTTGCCTTTTTGAATTGCTAATTCAGTTAATGGATTCTTTTTGCTCTGAAGTTTGCATCATGAAAATTACCAGCTTAAAAGGTCCTCTATGTACAAAACAGTTGGCGTATTTTGTTAAAAATATTATGTTTGACATTGGGAAATAGTAGGATGTCTTAAAAAGGTAAAAATATGAGAAGCTACATGAGGGTCAGTGGTATAACAGCACTTGTTAGCATTTTTAAAAGAAAACATTAAGATATCTGCATTTATTTTTATTCAGTTTGTTTATTAATGCAAAAAACCCAACCCTAAAATAAGTCTATCATCACGGCTTTGTCTTTCAGATTAGCGAGAGTAGCCAACTAGATGTTCAGAGCTGGAACTCTGGCCACCACAGTAGTACTCTAGATTTTCAAATTTCCATTGTGGTATTCCCAGGCAGCATACATGTGTATATAAAGCACAACTAAAAATCCTCATCTTAAATCTATGGAAGTTAATATGTATTTTCAGCTAAGTTTCCAGACACTGTTCTCTATGAAAGACAGTGCTCAATATCTGCATGACAGAGAACATGGAGGAAATTATGCTGTAAATCACACACAGCAGAAACCACACCTTCATTCTTGATTTGTTCCATCTAACCAAATGTGTCTTGACTCAGGTTTGAGGCTCCCATGTCTCAGAGAAATGCTAATGAACAGAAGAACACCTACCTGCAGATTTTAATGCTAAAGATTATTTCTAGAGACTAATGTTTTGGATTTAAACAATATGATAAAAATAAATATAAAATTACAACGTCTTACTTCTTTCTGCTTCCAAATAAACCAATGGCACAAGTATACACAGACTGAGGTTTCATTATTTCATACAAGACACATGATTTCATACAGTATAACATATAAATCAAGTCTTGCCGAAGACAGGGGGTGAAAATCAGAAATACGCACATAATCCTGACATTCTCAAAGCTACATGTTGATTAAGATGCCTAAGATTTTTTTCTAACATCTAGTCCTGTGTGGGCAAGACAGCCTTACACCATCACCAGAACTAAGCATACAACAATGCCTATAAGCAACAACCAGACAGTGGTGGCTTTATTCAACTACTCAGGACTGAGGGAACTAGTAAAAAAATACTTCTGGGATTAACATATCATAATAATGTATTTAGCTTTCAAAAAAGGTTATTGTAAAACATTTTCTCTAAGGAAGAGCAATCGAATGGGCAGATACATGTTGGAATATACATTCACACAGATCAAAAGTCCTTTGAAAGTTGGTGTTACAGAGGAAACAAAAAGGCAAAGCCTAATTCAGCGTACTTGTTCATTTTGTACTATTTTAAGCCTAGGGCAAATAATCTTAACTAGCAGTAGAGCCTTACTGCATTGAGGGTTGAGCAGAAGATTAACAAACTTCCCCCCCGCCGCCTTCTTACAGGCTGACATTCCTACATGAAAAACATTGCAAGCAGGTTGGGTGACAAGGCTGGGGAACCAGCACCATACTGTAGCGTGGCTAGGGAGAATCCCTTCAAGCAGCACACCCCAACAGAGTAGCTGGTGCAATCTGCAAAACAACGAAGACAAACACTTGGGACTTCACAGTCCACCAGCAGTTTATGGACCATAGTTTTCGAAGCCCTGAAAAGGTTTGAGCACCAGCAGCTCTCAGGACAATGTCACATGTCCAGATAAACTACAAATATTCTACAAAATGTACTTTAGGAAGCAAATAAGTCCTAGCTTCTTTAAATTCCTAAACAATATCACAATATGTATTGAAGAGGAAATCTTAATCCAAATAACTAGAGGCTTACACATTTAGAATCATAGAATCATTAAGGTTGAAAAAGACTGCTAGGATCATCCAGTCCAACCATCAGCCCAACACTACCATGCCTCCTAAACCATGCCCTGAAGTGCCACATCTACATTTTTTTGAACACCTCCAGGGATGTTGACTCCACCACCTCTCTGGGCAGCCTGTTCCAATGCCTGACCACTCTTTCAGTAAATTTCAGTACAGACGTTTTTCCTAATATCCAATCTAAACCTCCCCTGACACAACTTGAAGCCATTTCCTCTCATCCTATCACTTGTTACTTGGGAGAAGAGACCGACCCCCACCTCACTACAACCTCCTTTCAGATAGTTGTAGAGAGCAATAAGGTCTCCCCTCAGCCGCCTCTTCTCCAGGCTAAGCAACCCCAGCTCCCTCAGCCACTCCTCAGAAGACTTGTTCTCCAGACCCTTCCCCAGCTTTGTTGCCCTTCTCTGGACACGCTCCAGCAACTCAATGTCCTTCTTGTACTGAGGGGCCCAAAACTGAACACAGTATTCAAGGTGTGGCCTCACCAGTGCCGAGTACAGGGGCACGATCACTGCCCTGCTCCTGCTGGCCACACTCTTCCTGATACAAGCCAGGATGCTGTTGGCCTTCTATTTCAGTGTGAAATATAATTTTTGAAATACCTGAGTTCTGAAAACAACTGTTTCTACTGTTAGAGAGGTTTTCTAAAATAATGCATAAGCATTAAGAATTACATGGTCCTGGAAGAATACAGTGCTCTGAGTTGTAATTGTCATATCCCAACTTCACAGATATGTTTATAATAGAGCAAATCTTTATAAAATATTACGTGTGTTCTTCCTGTGAAAAAGGTACTCTATGAAAGAAAAGAAGACTGACCTATGTAGCCTGTTCTATATGCAATTACCAGCTCTAAAGTCTAAATTCATCTGAATGTCCACTTCCAACCACTGGAGGATGCATGCCTGTAATGCTGTGGACGCATTCACTCACACAGGACTCCAATCTCAGAAGATGCTGCTGAATGTTTGCATCAAGGTTTCATTTCAATATCACATTCAATATTCAATTCAATTTCAATATCAACCTTAATCTTTTGATTTCAGTGTTATGATTTTATGTACTTCAGATTGAAAACACCACAAAACAAAAACTCCCAAACTCCTTACATCCATAGTTCTAAATTTTTCAGTTGTTCTTTAGTATTCTGCTATAAGACTGGTTCAGCCATCATTACTACATTTCATCGTTTGTGCTTTGTGTAGCCACAGAGCGCTTTCCTAGTATTATCAATGCAGTAATTTCTACGAGTCAATACACACCAGCAGTTTGAAACAGCAGGGACTTGAAGCCTGAGGAGGGCAAACTTTTATTGCTGTATCTTTCTTGATTTATTGGAACACAAATGTGATAAACAGGACCCGCTCTTCATAAAGAGTAGAAGGTACTTCTCTAGGATCATAAGGTACATACAAAAAAGGCTTTTGAAATGGAAGGTCTTTGAGAGGAAAGAGAGTCTCAGATGAAGGTTAACTCTATGCACAACGTGCACTGGTGACATTTGTGGCACTTGGACTCAATCCTAAACGTTTAAAGTCCTGTATAAATACAGAATATTTAAGTGTCCTTAAAAGCTCTTTAAAAAGATATGCATGACTCACACGCAGCCTTTCTGTATTATGAAAGAGCACCATCACATTCAGAAAATAAGTTCTTGCATTAGCAATGTTGGGTTTTTTTGCCAAAAAGAAGAAATATACTCCTTCTTCCTCATTACATTTATTGGATTACTTCATTGTAAGACAGTATGAATGACTGTACTGATGGCACCTTGCATTAACAGGTTACCCAACATACAGAAGTAAATGCTCTATGAAATCATTCAGTGCAAGTTCTTACACATCAAGAGACAAAAATATTCAAGCTTCCATTCCAATTAATCCTACCTTGAACTGGTATTCCTAAACAAAACAAGGCAAGAGAAGTACCACTGAAAATTAATCTTTTAGTACTTTTCTTCTTAAATGGTTTGGACAAGACTGAAGGGACTACAAAGTAAAAGGTACAAAAGAAAAGCAGATGAATGAAATGTGTGTGAGCATGCTTCCCTGTCCTTATTAGTTCTATGGCAATTTTTCAAAATGCTGTTGATGCCTTAATAGTCCCTGGGGAGAACATGATAGCTAAAGGAATAGCAGCTTCATTTATCAGTAGTGGGACAACAAATTTGCCTGTAGAAATTATGCCAACCTGCGAACACAGCTAATCAGAAGCTAGTAAAAATCAAGTCGTGCTGTAAGAAGCCAAAGTCAAATTCCAGGATTTCACTATAATTGCTAGGGGTTTCAGAGGTGTCCATTCTAGAGAGAATGTTCCACAAGACTACAATGCAAAGCCTAACGTGGGGTTGAATAGACAAAAAAGTACTCTAACAGTATGGAATAGGTAAATGTTTTCCTTTGAGAAACTTGAGCTTCCCTGTCCAATCCTGGAAAATAAGGAAGCTTAAAAGGTTTTGTCCACAAAGATTGCATGATAGCACAGAGGTTCTCTGTTATGGCTGAAGTGGGAAACTGTGTGAAAATACTATTTTTTCACACACAGAACTCAAACTTCAGGTAAACCACTTCCTTTAAATGTACAGTTCCTCAGATAATTCAGGAATTAAAACAAATAAAGTCCTCATAATTCCACATTAAAAAAAGTCACAGACAGAGGGAATCAGGTGGAAGAGCACCAATATGTAAGAACAGGACCTCTGTAAATATACTTCATTTGTACTATTCACTTTCAGTTATATTATTCACAATGGGAAGAGGGTAGAATAGAAATTTCCTCTTTTGACAGTGCATATGAAATCTAGGCCATAGCAAACACAGTTAAACATTTTCTTGCTTGTTTTCTTGTTCCAGTTATATTGGGTTGTACATGTGTTGTGGTTAGGCCGGCAGCTCAGCCCCACACAGCCACTCGCTCACTCCCCCACCGGTGGGACAGGGGAGAGAATCAGAAGGGTAACGCTCATGGGTTGAGATAAGAACAGTTTCATAATTAAAATAAAACAACAACAAAAATACAATGGAAAGGAAAACAATGAGTGGCACAAAACCCAGGGTGGGAAGGTAGGAAGGGAAATGAACCACCAAAATAAACCGCACGTGACGCAGCCACTTACCACCAACAGACCCAACACTGCCAGTCCCCAAGTTGCAACTGACCCCCTGAGCTACAACTGCCCCCCTTAATATACTGGCCGTGGCGTCACATGGTATGGAATGAGCATCCCATTGGCCAGCCGGGGTCAGCTGCCCCAGCCGTGGCCCCGCCCCTCCCAGCCTCCCACCGACGTGGCAGAGCGCGGGAAGCTGGAAAGGTCCCTGACCACCACAGGCACTACACTGAAGAGAATTAACCCCTTCTCAGCCAAAACCAGCACATTCTCCACCCCTTATTCCATACCATTTACACCATGCCCAGGTCCCATAACACCCAATACAACATTTCCACCAACCACCCCTCCCCTTCTCATCCTTTGACAGGATACATAGATATCATCCCCTTAATTCATCCATCTTCCCTGTAAAATGTCCATAAAAATATCCATTGAGTTATCCCAGTCCATGACTCTGGGCTCCATCTGTCATATCAGTCTTTCAGGGTGGAAGAAATGGTGTGTGTAGTGCTGGTTTGCTGCACACCAAAGTCAGTCATCGTTCCATCACTGCTGCACTTTCCTTGTTTCAAAGCTTACCTTCCATGGATTGGGAGCTTTGTACTATGATAATATCAATACAAGACAGAGATGACACACAATATTATATAGTAGTTTGCATTGTACCGTTCAGTTCATTGGCTGTTTTCACTCAAAATCAAATCCCCTTGAGGCACACATCGGATTTCTCCATCCTCCCGCATCACCCACCAAGTGCACCCAGGTCCTCGAGCAAAAGCAATCCCATGAATGGGTTTGCCTTTGCCCGAGGCAGGAAGAACCCAGACTGTTTTCCCCAGCATACTTTTTACGTGCACTACAGGGACTCTATCCCCTTCCACAGTATGTTGGATTTCTGACTGGGCAGGGCCAGCTCGGTTGGCAGATCCCCTTGTGTTGACTAACCAGATGGCTTTTGCTAGATGTGTACCCGAGTGCCTGAACGTTCCACCCCACATTGCTCTTAGCGTAGTTTTTACTCCTCTGTTGATAATCCAAAATCTTTGCCTTCTGGCCTGTCCATAATCACTTCCAAGATTCCTGGCTGACTGGGGTTTCCTACTCAAGCCCGCTGGGTGATCAGTGCAACCCATTTACTCCACGTAGCATCACTTGCATGGTGTGTAGAGGGGACGTTTCCTTCGAACATCCAGCCCAGCACCAGCAGTCGGGATGCCAGGAGCAGCTGTGCTTCAGTACCAACCACTTCTGAAGCAGTTCAAACCCCTTTATATGCTGCCAATATCTCTTTTTCAGTTGCAGTATAGCAGGCTTCAGACCCTCTGTATCCCCGACTCCAAAGCCCTAGGGGTCGACCTCGGGTCTCCCCATGTGTTTTCTGCCAGAGGCTCCTGGTAGGGCCATTCTCCCCAGCCACGGTACACAGCACATTCTTTACATCTTGTCCTGCCCAGACTGGCCCAAGAGCTACTGCATAAACTATTTGCTGTTTAATCTGTTCAAAGGCTTGTCGTTGCTCAGGGCCCCATTTGAAATCATTCTTCTTCCAGGTCACTTGATCGAGAGGGCTTACGATCAGACTCTAATTTGGAATATGCATTCTCCAAAAACGCACAACGCCCAAGAAAGCTTGTGTTTCCTTTTTGCTAGTTGGTGAAGACATGGCTGCTATTTTGTAGATCACATCCATCGGGATCTGACGACGTCCATCTTGCCATTTGATTCCTAAGAACTGGATCTCTTGTGTGGGTCCCTTCACCTTACTTTGTTTTATGGCAAAACCAGCTTTCAGAAGGATTGGGACTATTTTCTTCCCTTTCTCAAAAACTTCTTCCGCTGTGTTGCCCCACACGATGATGTCGTCAATGTATTGAAGGTGTTCTGGTCCAGTACATCTGAATCAGTCCATGGCAAATGGTAGGGCTGTGTTTCTACCCCTGGGGCAGTTGATTCCAGGTGTACTGGACGCCCCTCCAAGTGAAAGAGAACTGTGGCCTGCACTCTGCTGCCAGAGGGACTGAGAAGAATGCATTAGTGATATCAGTTGTGGCATACCACTTGGCTGCCTGGGACTCCAGTTCATGTTGAAGTTCTAGCATGTCTGGCACAGCAGCGCTCAACGGTGGAGTGACTTCATTCAGGCCACGATAGTCTACTGTTAGCCTCCGCTCTCCACTAGACTTCCGCACTGGCCATATGGGACTGCTAAAGGGTGAGTGGGTCTTACTGATGACTCCTTGGCTCTCCAGTCAATGAATGAGCTCATGGATGGGAATCAGGGAGTCCTGGTTGGTGCGATATTGCCACCGGTGCACTGTTGTGGTGGTGATTGGCACCTGTTGTTCTTTGACCCTCAGCAACCCCACAACAGAAGGGTCCTTCGAGAGGCCAGGCAAGGTAGACAGCTCTTTAATTTCCTCCGTCTCCAAGGCAGATACTCCAAAAGCCCACTGGTACCCTTTTGGGTCCTTGAAATACCCTCTCCTGAGGTAGCCTATGCCAAGGATGCACGGAGCCTCAGGGCCAGTCACAATGGGGTGCTTCTGCCACTCATTCCCGGTGAGGCTCACTTCGGCCTCCGGTACAGTTAGCTCTTGGGATCCCCCTGTCACTCCAGCAATGCTGATGGGTTCTGCCCCTATATAGTTTGATGGCATTAAGGTGCACTGTGCGCCGGTGTCCACTAAAGCTTTATACTCCTGTGGGTTGGACGTGCCAGGCCATCGGATCCACACAGTCCAGTAAACCTGGTTATCCCTTTCCTCCACCTGGCTGGAGGCAGGGCCCCTCTAGTCCTGATCATGGCATTCGCAACTCACTTCCTGTAAATGTGAATCAAGAGTCCCTCTATTAAGCTCAGAAACAAAATCAGCCCTTCTACTCCTCTGTCTGGGGACCTGCTCACTGGAGATTGGAGCAGCAGCTTTCCTGGAAGAACCTCCCTGAGTGATTGTTTTCCCTTGAAGGTCACATACCTGTGCCTCTATGGTTGAGGTAGGCTTGCTGTCCCACCTCATCATCATGTCCTCTCCATGGTCACGCAGGTAGAACCATAGGGTGGCCCATGGTGTGTATCCTCTCCTTTGAGCCAAAGGACGCTTATTCCTAACAGCTGAGACACTACTCTGTAGAGGTGGGGAGCAGGACGTACCTTCTTTGAGTTGCTGGACCTCTTGGGTTAGTTTCTCCACAGCAGAGACTAGCGAGGAAGAGAGATTTGCTTCATACTCCTGGAGTCTATCAGTCACCTCCACCACTGTTGGTGCCCTGTCATCTTTCCAGGACACTACTGCCAACGAGTTTGCATACGAGGATGGTGCGCTCCGTACAAACTTCTGCCACATGGGTTCTGTGCACTCAGCTTCATCTGGATCTTTGGATGACTGTTGATCGTCTAGGTCACCATAAATCACCTCAAGCACAGCTAATTCCCTTAGATACTGGATACCTTTTTCCATGGTCATCCATTTTCCTAGGCGATATGGAACATCTTCTTTGAAGGGATACCTTTCCTTCACTCGGGTCAGGAGTCACCTCCAGAGGCTGAGGGCTTGTGTTTTTTTTCCAATTGCTTTGTCAACACCCCCTTCCCCAGAAAGGGAGCCCAATTGTTTGGCTTCTTTTCCCTCTAATTCCAGGCTGCTGGCCCCATTATCCCAGCATCAGAGCAGCCAGTTGACAATGTGCTCACTTGAACGACAGCTGAAATCTTTTCTCATATCTTGCAATTCACTCAAGGACAGGGATCGGGTGGTCTCCATTTCATTTATTACTTCCTCCTCCTCTCCTCGTGACAGCCCTGCTTCTTCATCATCCCGTTCTAAGCGAGTTGACACCTGCTTCCAACATTTTTCTTGTGTATGGGGGTGACTGATACTGGCACGGGTTGATTCTCTGAGTCAGCTCCAGTACTTGTTGTAGGGGTTTGAGTGGCCGCAGTGCCTGTCACTTTGCCTTTCAATCCAGACACCTTCTCTTCCCCTTGGGGATACTGAATACTGTTGAGCAGGGCTCGCTATGCATGGGCCAGGCCCCAGCATGTTGCAGCGATCTGTGTCTCTCTGGAGTTCCCAGCATAACAACATACTTGCTCCAAATATTCTACTAGTTTTTCAGGATTCTGTACTTATTTAGGGGTGAAACTCTTTCTCAGCCCAAACCAGCACAACATGAAGATAGACTTCTTAAGCCATATCAGCCAGACCAAGCAGAGTCCTTGATAACCTGGTATCTATGTCTTCTCTGTCTACATCCCACATTTGAAAAGGAAACATGGGAATTTAACTACCTTCACAGGCATCTTACAAGCTGTGACTTTTTTCCCTTTATCAAAAACCTAACTCATGCCATTTGCTTTGCTAATCAGTTCTTACCTGCTTTCCATTTATTCTGTTCATTTAGGAAGATGTCCTGTGTAGACTTCCAGTTACCTCTAGATAGGGAGGTCCTACCAGTCACTGGTTGGCATTCTTGTGCAGTGATTTTTGTCTTATGATACATACACAGTTGGTAATAGGATATTTTACCTCATTCTTTATATATAGGCCAGCTTCCTAACAAAGGCAATTCCACTCACTTCCCCCACTCTGGACAACTTTTCAGAGTGACCTCTAATAAGTCTGGCAAATACTATGTTTTAGACTTGCGTACTGCAGAGTAGCATATCATCTGCTCCATAGTGTGACAGGTTAGCAATAACATCGCGTAGAAATTGGATTCACTGTCACACTAGTTCCACGCTAGCTCAGAAACTACTAGTAACGCTGAGATAATATAAGGATTTGGAAAAAATACTGATGTTTTAATTCTAATTGGCAAGCAGAACCACTCTGATGGCTGCAGGTCTAGAGCTCCTGCTAGAAGAGCAAATAGGTATGCATTAACACATTAGGTTGGTAAATCCAGAACCCTAGGACCAGCATATTAAGAGCATCTGCATACGGGCACTCCCTCAGATTCTGTTGTTAGCTTGGCCTCAAGGACTTTTATCTTTTATTTTTCATTGTAAAAGATATAACTTCCAACTTACTTTTAAAGGGGAAAAAATATACAAGCATCGAAAGCTGCCTTATATTGCATAATGAACTAAGCCAAAACTTACTCATCTGTTTAGTTTTATACAAAAAGCACTTCCTAACACATTCCTTCAAGGAAAGGAGAAATGTTCAAAAAGGGAGAACCCTAGGGGGGAGGGAGGGGGAATAAAAATCGCGAGCACACTTAAACAAAGACCATGAACAAGCTGGACGTATCTTAGGCTCTTGCTAAGTCTTTAGAGAGATAAAACTTTGAACTAATAGCCCTTTTCACTGATACAAAAATACTATTCATGTGTATGAACATTAGTAAAGAGGGAAAAAAAAAAAAGTAGATTTCCCGTGTATCAATGGCTTGAGTAAACAGAATACTGAGCTGTAAATACATCTGAGACCAGACAGTCATTTGATGGTTGATCACGAAGAATACTTTTGCTTTTTGTAACCTACTGCCATGACCTAAAGAGTTATATCCAGTCTGTGAGTGTATAGAAATCACAGCCATGGCTTCATAGGATTCCTTAATGCACAAGGACAGAGACATAATCCTCTAAATTTCTCCACTTTATTACAGATTGCCACATATATCACAAAAATCACCAGTCACAGCTACTTTTTGCAATGACCAGTGGTAATTGCAGTATGAGCCATGACAGTTCCTTGATTTGTTTTAATAAAAAAAAATTTGAGAAGGTACATAAGTATTTAGCGCTATATTTTCATAAAACAACACAACACTGGCTGCACTTGCACAAAGCACAGCTGCAACAAATTATTTACTTCTGTTATAGTATTTTTCTCATGGCATACAAAGACTGCTGTGTTTGTATACAGCATTAAAAGGCCACTGGCTACATCCTACTGTAGAGGGTATCCAAGCACACCTGACTTCCACTGCAGTTTTTAATCACAGAATATAGGAGATATGTATGCGACAATGGTTCTGGCCCAGTTCTTTCAACTGGATAAATGTACCCTTAACTGAGGATAAAGAGATATGTCAGTTCAGGGCCAAAGGAATTCAAAGACATGTTTAGGACTCAGGAAAAGAGATAAAAAGACTCCTAAAATTAACATTCCTAGCAAGTACACAGTGTAATCCTAAAATATTTTTCAGGTATTAGGGGCATAACACCTGAAGGCTACAGATATGTCTTTTATGAATACTTCATATAATTTAGCTTCTGCTGTTGGTGTTATTGACTGAAAACACAAAAGGGTGATTTCACACACAAACACACAGGGAAGCAAACAAAACTGGCTCCTACTTTTCATAATATATTTATATATTTACTCCCAACGATTAAGACTCAGAGTGAAATTTCACCCTCTCCAGTAAGATATTATCAATACTGCTGGACTGAGCTTTTGTCATTCACCTTGGACTGTAATAAATAGAAGTCCTGTAACTAGGCAGAAAGCATATAAAGTAGTTCTTTTGAAAAGAAGTTAGAGAGGCATCATTAGACATTTTCTATGCCTACAGATATTCTGTGATTTAAGTGCTACATTATCCTATTGTGAATGTTTGTGTCATCTGTAATTGGGTGAAGACTCGCAGAGCAATCTCTCAAATACCTTGCCAAGATACAACCCCACCAGCCCTGTGGCAGGTCTGCTGCTGTTTAGCAGCCTATGGTGAAAATACTTTCTAAGTAGATTGGGATGCTGTTTGTTAGCTGCTCTGCAAGAGGAAAAGCAAAAATAGACTCAAACTCTGATATTAGGAGAAATAATCACATCATATTGTTATCTGGTAAGTTCTTTTCTGCCCATAATTTATATGTAAAAAAATTCAATAGAATAAGAAACATATTCCAAAAGATACAGATGACAAGCAGGTCATCTGACCTTCTGCCTTTAAATACAGTGGTCTAAACAGCATATTTCTGTGTGGAGTCTGATTTGAAAAAGCAGAACCTTTTTAGCCAGAAAACAGGAAATATTTATCAGAAATTTAAAATATTTGCTTTTTGGTAGTACCTTTCAAGACTGCCTTGTCAGTTTTCCTGGTTAGGGAAATAAATATTATCATTGTATTGTTAAATAAAATTTAAAGATACCAATTCTACGTTATGTATGAAAAAATAAAAAAGAACCGTATAATTTGACTGAAAGGCAAAACTTGTTCTGCAAGCCTAAAAAGATTATTTTACTTCAGTTAACTGCAATAAACTTTTACACACCTGCACTCAACCAATGAGCCGAGGGGTAAGATTAGCCACAGTATACGATGTTAACAGGAGTTCAAGTCAATATTTATTATTTATCCTAGACTTCTGTAGAAATTAATTCTTTTAATAAGCGAACAGGCATTATGAATATCAGATTTTCAACACCACAGGTATTTATATCACTGGAGGTAAACAGATCTTTAATTGTGAAGCAATAGGTTGTCATTTTTTCCCTGCCTAAGTATTTCATTTCCACACTGATGCTTTTTATCTCAAAACTCTCATCTTGCTGATTCAAACCTAAAATGCTGCTCACTTTTATGAGTGTGTCTTGATAAGACATGTTACTTCTCTATGTGCATAATTCTGCTTCTGATACTCAGTCTCATTTCACTGGTGCACAACATTTTTTTTTTGAAAATCCTTTGTTAGTCATTATTTTACTAATTGTTTTTTTAAATATTAATTTTGAGTTCAGATCTATGGTCTAATTGTAGGCAATGAATTTTCCTGCAATATTAGATTCGAAACTGGTATTTTAAGCTTTCTCAGAGATTCTGAAAAAGAACTTCACCATTTATTGATGTTATTAGGATGTTTATGGATCAGATTCCAGTCTCTTAAATCCTAGTTTTTTGCATTCATTCCAGTGACTCACATAGTGTTCCTACACTCACAAAGTGTTTTATTGAACAACATGCCCCCACATGCTGGCACATCCATTTCAGGCCTCACAGTTTTACTTGTCTCTCTACTGGTACTTTCGCACATTTGTTTACCACATTTCAGATGTTTGAGGCTTTGATAACATCATTATAGAAATGTTTAAACAAGCCCACATTTTACTCTAACAATATTTGGCATTAGTAATAGCTATAACTCACTATAAACATTAAACTGGCAAGGTTACTCATTTGAGATTTTTCTGTGGCTTTTAAATAATCAAAAAATCATAGAATCATTAAGGTTGGAAGAGACTGCTAGGATCAAGTCCAACAGTCAACCCAAACACTTCCATACCTCCTAAACCATGTCCCAAAGTGCCACAGCTACACGTTTTTTGAACACCTCCAGGAATGGTGATTCCACCACCTCTTTGGGCAGCCTGTTCCAATGCCTGACCACTCTTTCAGTACAGAAATTTTTCCTAATCTCCCATCTAAACCTCCCCTGATGCAGCTTGAGGTCATTTCCTCTTGTCCCATCAGATTGATTGCTTTGTCCAGTTTCAACCTCTCCAGTACAAGACAGGCAATGAAAGACTGGAGCGAGTCCCCTGGAGGGTCAGTATTATTATCTGTGGGCTGGAGAACATGACACAGGAGGATATGCAGAGACAATGGGCTTTGTTCAGCCTTAATAGAAGGCAGCAAAGGGGGATCACATAGCTGCCTTTAACTACCTAATGGGAAGGTACAGAGAAGATTGGGCCTAACTCTTCTTAAAGGTGCACAGTGGAAGGATGAGAGTAAATTGACACAATCTGGAATATCAAAAATTTTGACTCTGTATAAGAAAAAACTTTTTAATCATGAGGGTGATAAAATATCAAAAACAGCTGTCCAGGGAGGTTGCTGAATCTCCACCATTGGAGATGCTCAAAATTCAACTGGTCACAGCCCTGAGCAACTTTTTCAAGGTGAACCTGCTTTGAATGGGAGGTTAGATGAGATGAACAGCAATGGCTCATTCCAACTTATGATTCTGTGATGTACAATGCTTTCTGTTTACAACCTGAAATATTTAAAAAATATCAATTATTATTTTGGCCTGTGTAATGTCATTAAGTAACATCACCCTACTTGTAATTTAAAGTGAACTTTCTCTATAGGAGGAGAAATGCAAGACAAGCAGAGCAACAAATCCACAGATAAGATTACACTGAACTACTGTTGTCCTTAATCTTGATTGAGGCAAAATGCTAATTGAAAGCTATGGCATATACCATATATCATATGGCATAAAACATATTTAGATACATACTGTAATTCTGACCTATTGTACCGTGACTTTTTGTATATAAATAAGAAGAATCAGCAGATTTCTTCCAATGTTATATATAGATTTAAAATAAAACAGTAGCAATTTAGTAAACATGTATTCCCCAAGTAGGCAGAAGCCTCATTCAACTGAATGATCAAAAGGCAGACTTAAAGATACTGCAAATGCCAAAAAGATGAGCAGGTTCAAAAACTCTTCAAAGAAAAATCTTAGGAAAAATGTTTATTACAGATTATTAAAGGCAAAAATAGAGACTTCCTTAACAAGATATAACCTGGAAAAATTTAGGAACATACTAAAGATTATGGCACATCTGTGTGTTCTTATAGGTTTATAATATCCGTTACTGGCCATATGAGAATAAAATATCATGCAGGATAGTCTCACCAAATATAACCATTGTCATGCTTTTAAAAACACTTTCTGTCTTATTTAGGCAGGAAACTACAGGCAGTTTTCTTCGGATGTAAAATTGGAAAACACCAAATGAACAACATGCAGAATTTACAGTTGATTCAATTACTTTCATAAACCCTTTCTTTTTTAAAAGTGTCAATACTACAAGATTGGTTTTGAAAGCTTATTTCTTTCTGTCTTCCTTATAATGCTATTCCGCATTAAATGGATATTTAGCTATTGCCTCAGAAGCAAATCTCTCGACATACAAACTTTTCATAGCTCCCATCAACAGTCAGGGGAAATGAGGATATTTTTAAAAGAAATCAAAAAGTGTCTTCCCTTACAAATAAGATTAACACAGTCTATTTTCAGCCATTTGGTCTTTAGCCCAAATACATTCAGACTGCTAAAATCTCCAGATACTGTAATTGCAAGTGAAGTTGTTTTAAATTTTGCACAAAATTTGTATTTATCGTAACCTTATTTACATGCAAAAACATATTATACGTATCTATTCAAACAGGTACACCACAAATCCTATTGTGGGTCTGATAGATTACTTGGAGCTAAAACATTAGCCTATTATGAAGCGCTTTGATCTTTCTCAAACGAACCACTCACCTGCTTCAGGTTAAGAATAGCTTCAAGTACTCTGAAATATGAGGACATTTATGAACTCACTTCAGTTACCCCACCTTTTGTAAACAGTCACTCTTTTTGAGAAGCATAGTTAGTATGAGAACACTACATTTTCTGTTAAGTAAATAAGATGGTGATATAGACAGTTTCACAGGTAGAGGATGTGTTCCAGACTTCATTGACTTGAACTCTAAGATGTTAAAATTATATACTCTAAAACTTTATCATTGTAGCATTTGTCATTGATAAAGACATGGAAATCTTCCTTGCACGCTCATGCTAATATGAGCGAGAGGACAGTGTTCACTGCGGACTCTCATGTAACTAACTATAAAGATTATTCCTGGACCAAAACAAAACTATCAGACATGATTTTCCGAGGATGTAGTAAGACAGCACTCTTCCAAAGCAGATTTTGTTCTCTCCTGGGACACCGGAAGTGTACTACCAGCAAAAGGCACGTACCATTTGACATAGTATATTACTTAAAGACCACATACCTAATTTCAATCTCTGCCAAATTGGTGCTTTTGCAGCAAAAGAAAGTAACTGTCCTGACAAACGATAAAACAGTCATTTTATATACTTAGTATTTCTAAGCAGCAACTGAATGAAAACCATCTTTTCTTCCAATAATGAATGGGAAAAAATATGCAGATACTCACAAGTTTAACTTAATCTGGTTTTCTTAGGGATTTTGTGGGGTTTGGTTGGTTGGTCTATTTTTAAGAAAAAAATTGAAGTGCCCTATGTTCAAAATAGCTTCTTTTCTACCATTATTATACGCATTCTCTGCCAGGTATGAGTAGAACTGCTGAAATACTATTTCATCAAATTCACTGAGAAACGCATTTTATGCTTACCAGAGAGACTAGATGATTTGGAAAAGGCAGCAGTAGCAGTGTTTGCAGAGCAAAACCAGAGGCAAGTGTAGGAAGCACAGGACTTGACCACCAGAGTCATACACTTAATAGGGCGGAAGTCGAAGCTAGTGTGAAGTGTTCTCCCAGAAAAACAACCCTATGAGTAACACACTGATAGCTGAATTTCTGAAGTACAGTCTCAGAGTCCTCAAAAAGAGGAAAAACATTTCTGTAGACTGTGAACTACAGCTTCCTACAAATTGCCACTAGATGGCATCTTGTCACCACACTTTAAATCTCAGAGTTCCTCACCGCTGACATCCCCTTGTGACAGAAAACACTAAACAGGAAGTGCCCTGCTGAGATTTCAGTTTACTGTAATTCCTAAAATCCTGTTTTTACCATTATGCAAGGCATAATACCCTACTGGAAGTCACCTCAAAAAGAGCAGAAAATTAATATTCATAAGTTGCCTCTTACTACATGTTGCAAAGCATATAAAAAATTGATAGCAAAATTACTAAGGGAGTTAAAAGGGGCCTTTGTGGGGTGGGGTGTTAAGTTGGTTGGGTTTTTTCTAATTTTTATTTCTCACCCACAGGAATTCCAAAAGGTTTTTATCGTGGGCCTTTAGAAACATGGTTTCTGGTTTTGTTTTTTTAAAAATTCTGGGTTTTGCCAATTTACAAACATTGTTAATATGAACAGATTACAAAAGAAAACCAAAGAAAACATTAACTGAACTATAAATATATTTAACATTCATGATACATCGATTTATTTACCTCTAAGATAGTGATAAAATAATCAAGATTAACAGTATGCAATTCTGGTAACAGAGCTAAACAGAATTTCTTTGATGGGTAGCTATAGAAAAGTTAGAATCTTGCTTGTGCAAATATTTATTGACATAAATAATTTTATTTGTTTTCCAGTAGCACGTTTTTGCACTTCCTGACTGAAAACCAAGCAAAAGGAAAAAAAGGAAAAGGTGGGCAAAATTATCACATTCCCATCAGTTCAAAGTTATAGAAAAAGAGATTTACAGAACTGCTCTATGAAATGTACATTATATCCCATTTATTACAGTGGCTTGCATTCCATCTGTGGGAGCACACTCCACCCCACAAACAATTTAATACTGCTAGCAGTGAAAAACATCAACTTGTATACAGCCTCTATACAATTTTCATGCACACACAGTATTTTCCTGCTTTTTCTTAATCTCTGCTTATTCTTAGATTGTGAGCAGGCTCAAAACCTCCTTCATGAAAGTCTGTTAAATTCCTGTACATAGACCTACCAAAATTGAATATTACTAACAGCAGCAAAAGGCATTTGTTTTTCTTTTTTGCTTACTCTGCAATTCCTTTTAAGAACCCCCTGTTTCAGTTCAGTTAGCCCATAGGATGGCTTCCTTAATCTTCCGGGTAGAAGACGGGGTGTGTGACCAAACTTGATTGAGAGCCTTCACACATCGTTTTGGCTTATCTTTCATGATTAACAAAGAAAACCTTACATAGACAGTCTAATAATAAACACCCTCTCCATTGGATTTGTCTTCCCTCTACGTATTGAGCTACTGTCCAACCCCAGCTTTTCTTTCCACACCAAAACCATGACTGTTCAAAAAGAAGGATCTTCTATCAAACTTCATCTGACATTTCAGCAGCTCTCTCGATTCACGTACTTGTTAGCATTTGAATTTTCAGCTATTGGAAATGGCTTATTCTTATTTTATTTACACTGACTTAACTCCTTGGCTAAAAGCACAGAAGCAGAAGGACTTCTGACAATGAAAGGAAGGCAGGCTATTAAGAGGACAAGGCATTGCTTAGTATCATCTCTACTGCCAGCAAACACAACAAACTTCATTTTAGTACAGATTTTTAAAAAATTCTCTTTAATTAGATCAGTTCTGTGGTATCATCTGAGATACCTACACAACATACTTTCCCTTCTTCCCTGGGCAAGAGAGTGCCCCCTCCTGCCCAACTTATTATCCAAATACTCTGTCATGATGCTTAGGGAAGAGATGTTTTTTCTTCCTATTCTATACTTGTCACTGGTATTGACAGTTTTTTTTTCTTTTACTTTTAAAGAATACTGGTGCTAAGATACATTCCATTCAATAGAAATCTAAAATTTAAAGAAATCCACATTTTTGCAAGCCATTATCTCCAGCTAATAGTTCTCTCTTCTGAAACAGCAGTAGTGATAAGGTAATTTCAGGTAGCTAGCACATTTCTATTCTGATCAGACAGCAATTCTTGCAGCAATTTTATTTCTCAGCAAAAATCATTGTTGTCCCTACTGAAATACCCTAAGGAGTCCTATTTTACTCCCAGTACCTTTTCTCAACATCTCTTGATTAAAAAAAGTACATGATATTTGTTATCAAATATCAATATACAGGAAAGAATTTGAGAAATGGAAACTAAGAAAAAGGCAAGGCCATTTTAGAAAGCATAAACATTTAAATAAGCAGAAATGAGAATTTAAGCTAGCCTAGGAAAAGAGCATGAAACCGCAGATAGAAGACGAGCACAGCACTTAGAGGAACCTATAAGAAAAGGGACAAAAATGGTGGAATCCTAGCTCAAATACAGCCCTCCAGACTCTGGCAACTAGCAGTCTGACTACTTCCTAAAGCTTCCCAATAGAAATTTCTTCAGTTAGATTTTTGTAGCTCCACAGGTATAACCGATTGCCTCATGAGATTTAATAACAACAAAAAAAAAAGGTTTCAAAAGGCACACTCAGCTTAATTAAAGCATCTTGAATTATTTAAAAACTTATTAAGCAGCTATACCTGTCAAGAAACATGACGTTTGATAGATCTGATTCCTGAGTTACTGCTGTAGTTTTCTCATGTTGAGGTGGAACTCCCTGTGTTCCAACTTGTGCCTGTTGCCCCTTGTCCTGTCATTGGCACCACTGAAAAGAGCCTAGTCCCATCATCCTGACACCCACTCTTTAGATATTTATAGGTATTGATAAGATCCCCCCTCAGTCTTTTCTCCAGGCTGAACAAACCCAAGCCTCTCAGCCTTTCCTCATACGGGAAATGCTCCAGTCCCCTGGTCATCTTGGTAGCTCTCTGCTGGACTTGCTCAAGCAGTTCCCTGTCCTTCTTGAACTGGGGGGCCCAGAACTGGACACAGGACTCCAAATGTGGCCTCACTAGGGCAGAGTAGAGGGGAAGGATAACCTCCCTTGACCTGCTGGCCACACTCCTTTTAATGTACCCCAGGATACCATTGGCCTTCTTGGCCACAAGGTCCCATTGCTGGCTCATGGTCAGCTTGCTGCCCACCAGCACTCCCAGGCCCTTCTCAACAGAGCTGCTTTCCAGTAGATCAGCCCCCAACCTGTACTGGTGCCTGGGGTTGCTCCTCCATGTTTTATATCACTGTAACTTCTGCCATTTCAATAAAGTCTCAATTATATAACACAGAAGTAAATTCAGTCTGAGTTAAACTGCATTAAGATTTCATATAGGATCTGTCACTAAAAGCAGGAGAGGAGCCAATTATTAAAAAAAAAAAAAAAAAACAAACCAACAACACACCCTGGCAACAAGCCTTTCAGACTCTGGAACTAGGGCATCATTCAATAATTCATTATCAGATCCATTTGAATTCTCATCTGTCAACACTCCTTTTATTACCAGATTGTCCTATAAGCAATGAACTAGCAATACATTTGAGAAATCTACATATTCCTTCTCATCCATCACAACAAACAATTTTCCAAGCAACAGAGGCAGTGTAATTTCAAGAGAAATAAGTTCAACTCTTAACTATTTTTTATGCCACGGTTGTGTGGCATCAGAAATATCATAGAAAATATGAAACCCTTTTCTCTTCCCATCACAACCCTCTTCAGCAGATCAAAATACACTGCTAAACTTGCCTTTATAACTTTCCACTCACCAAAAATAAGCAAAAACCAACCCAGTAATTAAAGGTCTATAAGTTACTGAGGCTCAAGCAAGACAACTGAAATCCTGTTTTTTAAGGCAATACTTTGAAGTTTGAGGACACTTTCTTACAGGCAACAGCAACCAAAGGATTCAATCATAAAACAAAAAAAGTCAGAACTTCCAGGTTATATATGAAACACAAAAACATTTTTCTAAGATAAGCCTTCATCTCTCACAACATTATTTTACAAGTTAACTTTTGAGAAACTAACAGAAAGGCTGCAACTTCTCAGTAGCTATTAAAGTTCTTGAAAACTGTTCTAATGGGAAGGAATATCAGTGCCAATGCAGAAAGAATTATTGAAAGATATGCATCCAAAACTTAGTATATGGGGTAAAAAAGGATTCTGTCAAATCATCATCAGAAATTAAAATTCTCTGTATATGTTTGATCTTTAAAGACTGTGGCTAAGCAGTTTCAAAAGACAGTGTTCATTTGGAAAAAGGTCAACCATGACCTCCTTTACAGGAACTTTTAAGGTTTAAGTTTCATATTTATAATTGCATTAATCATGCCTGCAAACAGGAAAAAAGAGTTTGCTGAATACCTGAAATATTGTGTATTTCCTTATTCTGACATAAATCCACATTCCTACAACGGCTAGTCTGAGGGCATATAATTTAGATAATCAGAATAATAAAAAAATATAACTACAAAAATAACCCAAATGTGTAGAGAGCAAAGTAACGTCAATTACTGGCATTATCCAACCAGGAGCACTTGAAAAGGCGCTATGGCATGATATTAATGATTTAGAGAGTCAAAAGAAGAAGATTAAAGAGACTTGACTGCAATGAATTATGAACTCTCAGTGGCATCAGACGGAGAATATCATCAGCACCTTTGAAAATCAGGCCTATAACACCTTACTCTGTGGTACACCTATTTCCTGCCAAGTGATGATATTATATGGAAAGTGCAGGATAGGATAGAGACACACTAGATTACTTCTATCCTTTAAGCCAATATAAGGTCATTCTCTTGGTCCAGTCCTGCTCAATTTTCAAGCCAAAAATTGGCATTACTCCTGGGAACACTTTGGTCTTGCATTCCAATGAACCTGTCCAAACTCTCGTGTTCTTTTTCTGTACCTACCCTCAGTCAGGGACGTCATTACAATAGGGAATTGCAGGAGGGCTTGCAGTTTTATGCCGCCCTACAATTTACTCTTATGCTATCCTCCCCTGCATAACAGTGAGACACAACCTAAAGCCAAGTCTGTAGGTTGATGTGATATAGGTAGTAGCACAAAACAGAGTCACGGGACTGTTAATGAACTTACACTGCAATGACACTAATCAGTTTTACTCAGTTTGGTAAGACAGATCTTTGCTATACTATATATTCAAGTAAAGATTATTTAAGCAAATTCAAGTACAGTCATTTCAAAAGCACCAAGGCATCACAGGTAAAAATTGGTTCCAGTGATTGATGACTGAAGCAATTTAAAAGAATATCTAAACTCAGTTAAAGAACCTAATCTATTCACCAAAATGCTTCTACTTACTGGACCTTGAGGACTGTTCTTGGCACTGGAAATCAGAGTCATAATATCAGATTTATAGTCCTGAAGAAAGAGAGGAAGAAAAAAAAAATTAGATTAAACAGCAGTTTTCACTTTACATAACAAGAGTAAAGATCAACATTGGGCATCGCTATAATTAAGCTCAGAGAAGCCATTCATAAAACATTTGGTTACAGAGGTTTTCATTGCTATTCTGTTTATGCATTAGATCCCCTTTATTAAATGACATGCTTTTTTGGTGTTACTATAATGATCCTCAAGAAGGCTAGTATTCTTACCCCTATTTTAAAAGGGTGTGGGTGGGAAGGCCCGGATGATGATACAGCTACTGCCTTTCAGAAGCCCAGGCAAGAAGTCCAGTGCACTTTCTGAACTAGGTCTGCACAGCCTTACCATAGAAGTTTGGATGACAGTTTCTCAGCTGCCCAAAGTTCTTTTGGCATCTTATGAAAAAGTGACTTTATATTCCATTAAAAGAACCCTGGTTTATTTGCCTGCTCGGTAACAGCCGTATAATGTTGTGTCAAACCACTGTAGCAGAGGCTGTGCAGGCAGGCAGGTTTGTGGCTACGTTGGCACGCTCAGCAGGCAGGCTCATGGCTGTGCTGGCTCATCATCCTTGCAGACAGGTCTACATTTGGGTCCACCCTGAAGCAACGTCAAAGACCTAGTTTTCTCTCTCTCCTGAAGCTTCTCCTACATTCAAACTGGCATTCCACAAGTGTGGACACAAGCCTTGGGGCTTGGACACATCTGAAGGCTTTGCAGTTACAGCTAGAGAGACCAGAATGCAAGAACAAGGAAGGAATATTACTGTAGTATATATAGCGTGAGAATAAGCTGACTACACTGTTGTTAACACAATAGAGAAACAAAGACTTGGAGAGGTTTTTAAACAGGTGGTAGAAGTGCCACACTGTCTAAATAGAGAGGCATTGCAAGACTCAAGTCTGTAATTTAAACACAACTATTTTTAGAAGGATATGTTAAAATAGCTGGCATGTTAAATCCTTGTCTCTTCCCTAATGAATACAGCCAGTACATTCATATTTATATTTTGAAAAGGTTTCCCAGGGCTGGCCTCCTGTTGTCTTGCCTTTTCTGTTAATAAGATCAGATTTGCATGTCAAAGTGAAGCTAGGCAGTTCCTCTTAATGTTTGGGAATGAAAGACTGATAAGCTGAAATTGATGCTTGTCTGGCAAAAACAGCAGAGAGTAACTGCTAAGAACTGCTTTAAATTATTATTATTATTTTCAAGTATGCCTCCAGATATTCAGGTTCTAGATACTTTATTTATAGGAGATGCACTGTGATCCAGTAGGTAGAACATATTTCAGGGAGTTAATAGTAATTCTCTGGTACTTCAGTTTACGACCTTTCAGCATTTCACTCCTCTGCATCCCGGTTTTCCCATTAATATATGGAGGACTATACCTATTTCTCACTTAATGAGAAGCTCAATGTCTATAAACTGCCTCAAAAGACAGCTATTGCTGAAACACAGCAGCTGGAAACATATTACAATTACCATTGTCACATGAAAATCTATGGGGTACAAAAACTAATGTCTCTAATAGTATGAAAAACTATTTTTTTTTTTTACTTTTGCTCTATATGTGTTACAAGTCAAGCTATAAAAGGACATTCTTATGCAGTGAGCGTCCACTTATAGTACTAGTTCCTGAAAAGCAGAAGTAGGAATATCAGTGGTTCTCTGTTCAACCTAGCCATCGTACACATTGACTTCATAGGAAATGCCAAGAAACAGACTTTATAAGACATACAGATGCCAAACTACCATCAAAATCAGCCAACAGACAAATTCCTACAGTCCAGTTGCATCCGTTTCCCACAAAGGAAAGCAGTCACTTCTGTCCGCTGTGAGAAACTGCAAGCTTCGAGACTGATGTCAAACAAAAACGCCAACCTAACCATCTGTTCTATTATCTAGTCTCTGCATAATTTCGTTGCACTTCTACAACTTTACTCACTGCTCTATCACTGATAAGTTGTGCATTTTCTACCTTTTCAGGTTTTTGGGTTTGGTGGTGCGTAGGGTTGGTTGTTTTTCTGGTTTTTTTGGTGGGTTTTTTTTTGTTTGTTTGTTTGTTTTGTTTTGTTGGGGTTTTTTTTGCTTTTGTTTGTTTGGTTTTGTTTTGTTTATTTGTATGTTTGGGTTTTAAAAAAATTTTTACTTATTTCACTCTTCTGCTTTCATCTTTACCTTAGCTACTCTATCTTATTGACAGCAGCCACGGTTCAGCCACCCCATACCCATTTTACTATTTCAGCTTTATTGTGCACATCATATAATCAGAATGTATATAGAGATACAGTAGAATGTACATTCAACTATTTGTATTCTATGCCCATTACCTTCCACTCTGTCTTCTAATTAGCATTCCCTTTCTTCTTATAGAGCTATCATTTAGTAGGTTGCACGGCTGATCTTAGATCATAGTTTCCCAGTGCTTGAAGGGCACTGTAAGGATTCAGACCCCACAAGCTAACCATTTTGCAGGGGTGTTGCTCCTGGGAAACTCTCTAGGTGAGGCAGGCTGGCAGACGTACAAAGAGATAGCAGATTTTATTCTACACAACTCCCTTCCAGAAGGCAATACCCTGAGTTCCAAATAAATATGCAATTTTAAACAGTTATTTTGCAAATATACTTTCCCCTCCACACACACAGCCCCAGCTTATTTCCAAACACTACACAGCTCTGTGAACCAGTAACAAATTAATAAACAGCTTTGGACCACTGTTCCGTATGGGACACCTACTTGGAAAGCTTGTGATGTGCTCTATATTAATAAGATGCTTGCCACCTGTCATAATCCAGGGCACATTCAGCCATACACATCCAGGCACATTGAGAAAATAAAAGCAATATTAGCAAAATTCCTCAGGCAAAGGTTATTTTTAGGAAGACAGAGAATCCTGACAGTAGTCCAAACTAATCTAAGCCTGTTAGCAAGCGCCTGAGTCCTTTCCCCTGTAGTGCCCTAAGCCTGGCCTGGACAGACTGGTATCTGCCAAACACCAGTCTCCTCTTGTATTACAAAGATTGAAATAATCATTCATTCACTACAGCTGCAATAATAGCATTCAGGTGCAGCTTTCTGATAGACAAGAGATAAATTCTCTACTCCCAGCCCCAGGATGACCATAATGATTTTCACATGTAAGACATTTTCCTATAGAGTACTTCTGTATTTAAAACAAACAAAAACTTGTTTTTGTGGAATTGCATTCACATTTCTTTTCAGGTAATATGCCATAATAATATATGTTCATGTTATGTAAAATATTATGCTACTGACAAGTCATTTAACTGTACACTTGCCTTGGAGCCTACAGGAAACAGAAATAACGTCACTTTAGCAATGCAGCATTTGTGGCAGCACAATAACAAAAAATTTTCTCCATCCTATGAAACTTTATTAATATTCCAATCAGTGCCTCCTCCAGGTAAGATTTTAGGTCTCTTGTTTCCATGAACTTTTGTATCTTGAGACTTCTTCTTGGCGCTCAGAGGTGGAATTGCAACAACCATTTACAGGCTATTATCAAGGTCTACCCCTGTTACAAAGGGCAGCTGTGCTGTCTCCACATCAGGCTTTCTAGAAATTCCTTATGATCTTCTCTTCTATCCATCTGCCCTTACAGAAATAATGAAATAGCATTAAAACACTTCCTAAATTTTATATGGGGCAAACCCTTGACCCCTCCCCTCAACTGACAGTTTGGAGTAAATGTCAGCTTACAGATATTATTATCCATTCTTCTGCCTTTAATGGGAAAAATAAAGTTTGGCAGCCTTTCCCCAGTGCTAAAAGTGTTAGCTACTCCCTGGGGATAGGAAGAATCAATGCAAGTAAGATCCATATTTTCTTTCTTGGAACACTACTACTTCCAGCAATTTATTTGACTGACTATGCCTTCTATTACCATGTAAATTGTTTCAGGCTGAAAAAAAAAAAAGTATTAATCTCCCCTCAGTAAGTCATAAAATAAAGAAATCAATTTCAAGGTCAATTTAGTCTAAATAACACCTGCTGCCCTTTTTGTAACACACAGACTCCTCTGAAACACTAAGTTGCTGTCTACAAAGGCATCAATATGATGTTTCACATAAATTAAGGTAACGCATAGTACAGTGCAGCCTATTTTCAGTGTACCATCTGAGGCTTAAAAAAAGATTCAAAACAGGCTCCTTGTCACCATACATTTTCAGCATTAATATGAGGCTTTATCACAGAAAACTAAAGCTAAGGAAACTCTTGTGTGTATAATGTCTGATTATGCAAGAAGCTTGTATGTCACAAGGCTTTGGGGATATCGAGGGATTCTCAGGTCCATGAGGAAAGTATTCTGATCCACAATGGATGGGCCTCAAAGCAAGAACATCATAGAGGAGAAAAAAAAGAGTAGCAGCAGACACAAGAAATCTTTTCTCCTTCTAGCGGGAAGCAGAAAGGAATGGAAGGGAAATAGGGTAATGGTGGTTTTTCCTCCTCGAACCATGAATTCAAGAAAGTGATGTGACTTGAAAATTTCTCTCCTGCTTGCACAGAGGGAAAACTTTTCAGTGGAGATCCATTTTGGGGGTTGAGGGTGGTGTCAAAGATAAGACTATTTTTCATCTAAGTAAAAATAGTTGTATTTTCATCTAACTATTCTTAATAGGTTTTCAGGGTAAAAGAAGACCGCATTTGATGACTCTATGCATCCTGTATGTTAATGTGCTGTTTCCTGAAAAGTTCACCCTGAACTCTGTTACCTGTCTGGAATATAACAGAGAAGCTAAAAAAGCACAGGACTGGGCAGACTCCCCAGTGTGGTAGTTCTTTCCCGTAAGGCTAATACAACTGTTTTCCTTTCCCATGTACAATTCACAGCAGCGCTGTGCCTTTGTAAATACAAGCCCCTGACAGAGTAATTCTGAGCTGGCAGATAATCAAAAAGAAGTTATGTGGGACAAAACTGGAGTTCAGGGAAGGTTAGAAGTTGAGGAACATGCCAAGCCTGTCATATCTAAATAGATGAAGGCAATTTTTTGTTACAGCCTTCCTATTTCCTCCCCTATGTCCTCCAGCAGAAGACAATCTAGACAATCAGTGTCCAAGCAGAGGAAGTTCCTGAATGAAGCAAATATTCCTATATTCTGGAAAGGGTATCCCATATTCTTCTAAGACTTCTCTAATGAAAATAAAACAAAGTCTTGAAGGCTTTTGAAAAGGGCTGAAAACAAGGATTGCAAAGCTGAGCATACCACAAATGGAAATCAGTTTATAGAAGATGGTTTAACACCAAGAGCCATTTAAACCGTGAAGATATTTTGGCTTCCATAACAGACACATATATTACTGTTCTTCTTTAGAATAAGGAGGCTCCCAAAGGATTTGCCAGGCATACAGAGACTGATGTTCCTATGCAGAGTCCTGCAATAGCAGAATTCTCCCTCTGGCACCTGGTTGGCAGTCGTAAGTTGTGTCCAAGGCCTTTCCACATTTTATTGCATGGGTTAATCTGGCAATTACTGAAGGGGTTTTCACTTCCTATTCTACACAGCAGAAATACATTCCTATTGTACACAGAGGAAAAAACCTCACAACTGTATTATTTAGAGCAAGGACTAAGTTAAAAGTCAGACAATACTATGCCTATTTCAAAATCCATAATTAGCAATGGAATGTGGATCAATTTTATATTTATATAGTTATATGTATTCAGCTTTACATTTAAGATATCTGGGAGAACAAATTTCACTTAAAAGAATCAAAATAGCATTTAACCAACACTAATATTTGAATATATTTATAGAGTGTAATCATTTCCCTGGGATATTATACTAGTGAAAAATTTCATAAAGAAAATAAGGAATCCTTCCCTTTTCCAACAGCCGTCACTCCGTGAATCAAATCAAAGGTTACTTAGAAGTAGATTTGAAAATATAAATTCACAGAACAACCTGCCATTTATTGGATATTAGAAAATTTTTCTTCACTAGATATTAGAAAATTTGTCATTGTTGAAGTCCATGGTCCTGAATCATAATTAAAATGTAAACCACTCTGAACTCTTACTATCACAAACCAAAGACAACGGTTGTGTATCAGGAGCTGCCAGTATACTTACAGATTCAATGAGTCAAGAAACAAATATGAGATTTACTAGAAGTGACAATCATTTTAATTTTACATCCTGTAAAATTATACAAATCTTTATTTTTGCAGTCGAATGTGTCTAATAGCAAGAGATTCCACAGTAGAAAAATAAATAGAAGTCTGGAATGGCTAATCAAGAGCCCAAAAGATTAGAAACTTAATGAAAAGTAACTTTTTTTAAAAATAATGTATTTGTTGAGGTTAAAAGAAACAGATGTAGCACTAAATTCAGAGCTACACAGTAGGAAAGAGTAATATAAAAAATGAGAACTTTTTCACTGTGCCAAGCACAAGCTTCAAAATGCTGAACAATGAAGCCCCGGAAATAATACAGGGAGATGTTTCCTGAAGATGGAGAACATAAGCAACACAATAAGAAACTTAGATTATTCCTAACTACATTTGCTCAACTGAATTGTTAAATATTTCCTAACCCTCAAACAGTCAGTAAAGTGGGTAAATTATTGCAGGTTCTGCTGTGAAATCAAGTTGAAGAAAAGACAAAACTCCAGAGTTAAATAAATACTTCCAAAATGTAATCACAAAGAAAAGTGCTAAGATGAGGATGTCTGACATTGCCCATTTATCTCCTGAGTAGAATTACTTCAGGTCTACAGAGGCAGAAGCTTTCAGTAAACTACAAGTCTCCTAGGGACATATACCTAGGAGTGTTAAAAGACTATCAGGAACAGAATCTGTAGAGTAATGATAATCATCTCAGAGGCCTCACAGTTTAAAGACTTCATCCTTGCACTGTAATAGCCAGTAAACATCCCCACGTGTCTTGGAAAATCAGTACTGCCCTCGGGTACTGGTAGACCTCAAAGTACAAAATTTCAGCTGAGTTCAGATAAGAAATAAAAAGTTTCTGTCTTTATTGGAAGCTCAGAGAAACCCAGCTGGGCTGTAATTCTACTCAAAACAGCTTCATATAATGACTCCAATGATTCCTGGATTGCACCAAGTGAAGCAAAAAGTGTTGTGCTAGAAGTCTCACAAAAACATACTCCCATCGCACTCCATCATTGAAATATACCATCAGGAAATATTAAATTCATTAACTCTCCAACATTTTCTTTAACTGAATTTAAAGACAAAACTTCAAATATAGGAATATATCCTGGTTTTTTTCCCCCCCCCGGCCAGGCAAAGATTTCCTATAAGACATCATTTTTGATCAGCAGTTGTTTTCAGATTTATTTCACCAGAATGGTGTAATTGCCTTATCGCAGAAACAGAAAACACTATTTGTAGAAGATACTTTTAATGTCATTCTATAGCCTCAGTTAGAATGGAGCTATGCACAATCCTAATTTAATATTTAACTGACATCAAGATCTGTTAACATTACAGCGTTACTGTTATGCTAATAGCAATGCAATTTAACTATCTTTCATTCTCCTACCCCAAACCGCTGAGACAAATTAAGTTATATACAAGTTTCTAGGATGGGCATCTTTATTGTGTTACTAGGAACAATTACATGAGTTTACTTATTTAGAATTAAATAGGTAACTCTTATTATAAGATTAACTGGTATCTAATAATAGTCTTTTTTAAAAAAAAAAAAAAAAGACCAGAACATACTTTCTCCTGTGTTTGATATATTACATACAGACCTAAATATATTTAGTATTTCTGCCTATATACACCTAGGCAGAAATACTAAAATATGTGTGTTGGGCCAACATTATAAAGTCTCCTTTGTATGGACTGCTGTTACTCTGACATGGCAGAGTCCTGACTCAGAAAATAAATATTTCAGTGTTGTTGAAAATTACAAGTTTGTACATGCTAAAAGATGGCTGGACACCCCTCTCCGCTTTAAATGGCCTTAGGAAACGCAGTTGACTACTTCCCAGCCCCATAAGCATCATCTAGTTTTCAAAAGCATTTTCATTCTTCCTTCCTGCTAATAGCAATATTATGCCATGGATTCTACGTCCATGACTTAAGTGATAGGGACTGATGAAGATACATATGCTAAATATTAATATGTTCACTTTGTGCCATCATATTTGATTCGTAACATTCACACCCCTATGAGAGCAGTATGCTGTGCCCTGCCCCTGGCTTGGGTAGTTGCCCCTAAGTTTGCTTTATTCAGAACAAATTTCAATGAAGGCACCACCTGTTATTTCTTAATATGTTATAACTATAATAACTGTTCTCTGAACACAGTTTCAATGAACAGCTACAATTACAAACCACAACCCACTCTGAGCACTTGCTGTTTTAGCAGAGATTTCTTGTAGGACTGAAAGCAAACTACAGTTATGTATTTCAATTTTTGTTATACTACTATTATTAATGTTATTTTTCAGGAAGGTTGATGAGGCCTGAAATAGCAGGAGATTTCTTCTTTTTATTGAAGAAATATATATCAATGCAAACAAAAGCAAGGAATTAATTCAAAATCCTAGGATAGCTCTCCAATAAATAAAAGTAAAATGAAAATTCAGTTGCATGAATATATGAGCTATTACAAGCTCATATAATTCTCTGACAAGATAGCACTTATAGCTCTGTGTTTACTTCTGTCAGTAAAATATGACGAATGCTCTGTCAGTTGGAACTGGATTACAAAAAAATATTATTCAATTTAAGAATAAATAGCTTGAGTCCTGAGGGCAATTTATAATTTGTATATTTAAGAAAAAATCTATACATCTTGCAAGAAATACTTTGCACAGTAAGTTTATGAAAGTATACAAGCTGTGAAGTTATGTAGATAGTGCTAACATGCTACAGTGCACATCAGTTTAAGAGAACAGGCAGTAAAAATATAGTAACAACAGAAAAAGAAGGCAATAAGAAGCAGATGCTCTGAGCAAGTATTGTAACATGCAGAGAATTGGATGCACAAAGAATAGAGTTTGAGACAAAATTCTTCTATCACTTCCCCACAACTAACTCCCTCCTCTCTGCCATTGGGTGAAGCCTGTTTCCACAACACATTATAGAAAGAGCAGTCACATGAGTTCTACAAGCATTTTCAGCATCTCTGTGGTGCTTTAATATAATTCAACACAGAAGAAAAACATGTGGCTGCTTTAGAAACAGAATGAGAATGTTTGTGCTGTATCTATGCCCACTTCCAAAAGATTTCTCCTCAAAAATGGTAGTATAGAAGTGAAACCCTAGCTAGCCCAGAGAAATCAGTTGTATTGAAATTTGTAACCTAGAGAAACAGTTTGAATTCTGTCCATTTGAATCCTTCCATTGACTCAAGCTCAAGGGGAAAAATGGCAATAGGACAGCCTACAGACACAAGCCTAATTCAGAAGCATCATAATTCTGTTTAAATTCTGTATTTTTCCAGACTTTTTATCAGTGAAACAGTTCAGAATTTTTTTTGAATGAATTGATTGCCTCTTACTCGGATGTACTCTTTTCACAGGCACCAGCCCTTGACAAACAGCAACACCATGACATATACGCAGATGTTTCAAACTGACAGAGATATTTTCTATTTGTTAGGAGTCTCTAGTATTTAATTGCCACTGTTAAGGATTAACACCTCAAAGCGAAGGCGTAAGCAGAGCATGTACCGTTACCAATACAGGAAATGAAAGGGTACGTGCATAAGGAATGGTGGCTTGGCCTCCTTTCAGCCAAACAGAGAAACCTTCAAGCAAGACCTGGCATTTTTTCTCTAGCACAGAGCTTTATTTGGTGTGTTCCTGAGAGCATACTTAGCACAGATCAGGGCACATAAGAATAGATAAACCGTTTCCACTTATGGAACTCAGTCTGTCCTTTACGAACTGAATGTGTCCACTTTAAGTAATGGAAGAAAGCCTGTATTCAGGCCTTCTTGGGCTACAATAGAAGGAGCTCTTTTGTAGTGATTACTCTTTTACTATAGCGTAGTTCAGTATCCACAAAAACTTCTAAGCAGAAAGGGTAGATGTACTCTCTTGAAAGAGACATGGATGCATCCAAACAACCTCCAAAAACAGAGAAATAAGGCACATGCCTTTCCTTGAAGACACCCAGAAAAGCAGTAGCAGTCCTCAGAAAGAGGAGAAAACATGGGAACAATGTGGGCCAGAGAGACCATCACTTGCCCATGTGACAGCCCAAGCCAGCTCACAACCAAGCCCTGTGCAGGTATCCCTATTAATATTAACAAGGCTTCCAAACACAGACACCTTTGCCCCTTTGAAGTCATAATGATGAATCAGGTCCTAAATAAGCCACTGAAATTTAACTTCTCCACAAGCTGAAATTTGTTGCTTAAAGTAACTAAAATGCTTTCATTTATTCATGATAAAACTTTCATCTCTTGTTGCTCCCCGAGTAAAGCTGCGCATCAAAAGGATTTGTGGCTGTTTTAGTTTCAAGTCATGAAGATGTGCAGTCAAAGCAGATGGCTGTTAGCCAACTCAAAATTGTATGTGACAGGTGAGAATTCACTTCTAAAACAGACATCATATTCCAAGGAAAGATGATCTTTAATACTTTCAAGACGGACAGAGTTTCCCTAAGAATAAGATTTTAGGAGGATTAAAAGATTTCTGAAGAAAGCTTACAGGATAGAAGAAATGCTCAAAGTCAAGAAACATTTAAAATAATTCCACCTGATTTATAAAAGTGACTTAGCAATTTTCTAACTCTTTATTGAAAATTGTGTTTGAGAGTTTTCATCAATTTCACCATCACCTTAGTGATGGACTCAGCATTGATACTTACCTATAACCAGACATGTTTTTTGGGGTTTTTTTTGAGTCAAAGTTATAGTTCGATCACTCAAAGTCCTCTCTCTCTTTTAGCATAAGTGAACTTTGTCAAGACTCTATTGTCTCCTCCACACCCTGGTGTTAGCTATCTATAACCCATCTATTGCCCACACAGTTTTATTACAATTTGATTAATGATTTGCCAGTGGCTGCTCTGTCCATGTGTGAGTATCCCATAAGAGAAGGGGCTCATGCAAATGTGTAGAGGAGCTGGTACCCACCTGCCTCCAAAAGGCACATGGCAAATCTGAAATGTCCTGTCCAGTGGCTGCCTACAGCTCAGTGAAGTACTATTTAATCAGGATTCAGTGATACAATGAGCAAGATCTTACACACATAAAACTGGGTACTGAGAAGATGATGCAGAAAAGGTACAAAAGACGTAGGAGAAGAAAAAAAAAAAGTTCTTCTACTAAAAGATATCTTTGTTTTAAAAACTTGATTCAACTAAAGTTCTTTCCCCTTGGTGGCAGAGCAATGACAGCCCTTTATAGCTTTCAATCTTATATTTATGATACAGGAATCCTAACTAAGCCCATTTGAACAGAGGGTTTGTTTGCTGGGTTGTTATAATCAGTTCCATCATTTTCTGTACATTTATTATCAGCTGCCCTTTTTGTCTTGCTCCAATTTTTGTTTGGTTTGGTGGATTTTTTTGTTTGGATGGTTTGGTTGTGTGTGTTTGTTGTTTTTGGGTGGGGTGGTTGTGGGTTTTTTTGTTTTGTTTCTTTATTTTTGCTTTGGTTTGTTTTTTTTTTTAAATAGAAGGAATGAAACTGAACCCAGTCTTCAAGATCCAGACACAGCAAGGACTCCCACAGTGAGATATTAATATTCTTGCTTTTGTTCTCTAGTCTTTCTTTAAGACTTTCTTGTCCTTGTAAGATACTATGCAGCTTTCCAGTAGGAGATTTAACACACCTTGCTACAAAGAATCCAACAGCAGACACTACAAACCCATGCTGCTCACTGGTCTGTTTGATTACAGGGGTTCCTGTGTTCCTGTTACTCAAAGGAAAAAAAAAATCACCTACTAGTTGTATAACAGGTTCCATCTCACATGCCGTGACACAAGTTACACAGGCTTTTCCTGGGGCTCCCAGCACTTAAATTGTTGGAGCAGACAACTCTTCCATATTACCTATGTTGCAGTGCACAGTAGACATCCTAGGGTCCAGATACAAACTAGTCCTGACTTAAGAGTAACGTTAACTTTTGTCTATTAGGAAGATCCACTGCTACAAGACAAACTTTTAGAGTTTGTGTCCATCATGATATGTTTCTCTGAGATTACAAGACTGCCTACCTTTTTTTGGGGGCGGCGGGAGTGGGGGAGAAAAGATTGCTTTTGCCATAGGTAAATCCACATTTTACCATAGGTGGATTTGCAAATGAAATGATACCAAGATATAGATTTCAACATTTGCTCGGCTTTAATAAACCACACTGAATATAATGCCAATGCAGTACTGCTAACACACTTAACATGGAAGGAAACATTGACCCACAATTTACACAGTCAGAGAAGCACGAACTGAGCATTCCCATCAGAGTGTCCATGCACACATTATGACAGTGCACAAGCTGAGCTGCAGAATCTGCTCTTACATTTACTTCAGAATGTTGCTTTTGCAGCAGGGAACAGACCTTTGTTTAGGGTTGAAATTCACTGTCTCACAGTACAGCACTGCAAGTTATGGTTGCTGATACCTCCACTTCTGCAGACCCACAGGAAATAGTTAAAATTCAAACACAGCTGCAGTTCCAGATGAACTACATTTTATACTTTGTATTGCTTGTCCAAATGTCACTCCACCAACAGGAGGTATATTTAAGCATCCAGTACTGACTCCTGGTGTTTTGATCTGCTTCAAATGCAGAACCAGCTCCCTGGTTACTTACTAAACTGAATTTACTTGGGAAGCTACTCCATCTGGGACCTGTTCTGTTATCAGAGGCTTACTGATTCTTAAATTAGAGTTACTGGATTATAAATCAAACGACATCTAGTTAAATTAAATCCTAGCAATATTAGAGCTCACAGTTTGGCAGAAGCACTAACTGTACCTGTGAGGAAAGTATACTGATTAAATTGTACGTATAGCCAAAAAAACGGATGTCCTGAAGAAAACTATTTTTATCACGTATGATGAAGCTTCCATTAATTTATTAACAAGAGTCAGCTTGTAACTAACCTATTTCTGTAATAAAGGTTAGCTTTCTCTTGCTGTATGTCCAGCTCTCTGCAGAGAAACTTCAGATTTTAGCATGTTTCATGTTTTGGCCTTTCACTCCTCAGCCATTTGAGCAGAAAAAGCAATGGAAGAAAGATTGTTCTCTTAAAGGAAAAGAACGCTGCATGCAGATTGCGGGACTTGACAGTAGAAGCCACAATACCCCTTTATATTCATCAAGAAGTACTGATAAGCCCTGACACTGTCCTACATCCAGTGTTCACAGTACAGTTGCCTGAAGGTGTAAGCATTAATTTAATGCTAAGTCTAGATTATGTTTTTTTACCAGCATAGCTACACAGTTTAATAACCTAGGGCTGTGAAGAGGCTAGCTGTATCTTCTCTGCTATACTTTTACTGGAGAGAAGGTTGAGCTGTGAAATCAGACACCAATCCTCATCTTTTATTATACACTGATCTGCCTGCGTGGTTGGTAGAAGGAATGAGGAACAGCTAAAACCTGCTTAACTGAGTCCCCAACAGACCATGAAGGCTACTACTGAAATAGTGGTACACCGGTAATGACTGCTCTCTATTCTCCCAGGTTCAGAACAGCATATAATACTGAGACCAAAACATTGGTCAGAATTGCTCCACTCCTACTTTAAGTCCCTAGACCCTTTCCCAGGCCTTTAATCATGGAATTTAAAGTCACTATGAAAACTAGGATGTGGGTTGTTTTTGGTTTTGTGTTTGTTTGGGTTTTTGTTGTTGTTTGTTTGGTGGTGTTTTTTTTTTTAATTTAGAACTAATTTTTTTAGGATGAAGAGTTATTGTTGTGTTTCAATGGTATATCTCTGAAATTGCTTGGCCATATAACATACACATTTTATAAAAACTCTCACGAGCAGCAGTCCAAAGAAAGTGTTAATTACACATCTATAAATGCTGAGGTTTTCCCTCTCTCAAATTAGACTACTGAAATCTCAAATAAGGCCAGCTCAATCATTTCAAAAGGGTCAGATGTTAGCTTCACTGTCATTTCATTTTCACCCAGGATCCTGACCTTTTTTAAAGAGCAGCTATGTTTATGCTCAGAAATAGTGAGAAGGGAATCTTCTTCCCAGATCATTTTGTGCTTACTTGCCAAGTCATACTGCAAATGTGCTTAACTAGAATTTACAAGTCAATTGATACAGTGGTTACATCTGACACACATCAGTCATCCTGTCCTGCTGATAGACAAGGCATGTTGACTGCAAAATGCCTTGTCAGTTTTTAGGGCATTGCCTTAACCAGACAGAAATGGGCTAATAGTAATGCCAAGTTGTCACTCTATATTTATCAACAAGAAGGAATAATTTTTAGGAAAATAATAATAAGCCCTCCTCACAATAATAATGCTAAATGACCTGAAAAACTTTCCTAAGGGACTGAAGCCATAGAACAAAGTTTCATTTTATCTTCATAGATCTGACAGCTCAATTTCCCAAGTTCCTGGGGACTTTCAGCAGTGCTGAACAGAGGCAGTAACAAATGTCAGTGTTTACTTTGAGATCTCTTTGTTAAAGCTCTCTGTACTCAGCAGCCTCTTTAATAACACTCTTTAGGCAAAAGCAAAGCATGTTCTGCATTAAGCAATAGGGAGTGACTCAGCAGAGTGTGTCTATTATGTCTAAACAAGATGGAATTGCTATATTTAACTAACATATGTTGAAGGTTTTCTAATGTGAATTCAAACTCCTCAGATCAATGTATTTAAAATAATAATTTATGGTCACATTATAAAACTGTTCAGATTCAGTCATTTCCCACAGGCTCTCCCTAATTCCACACATTGACTCTGGAAGCAAAGGACTTTTCCTTCTGTGCAGGAGTTTGCAGTAAATAATCTTCAAAGCCACCTCTAATGTTGCCCAGATTATTTAAAAAAAAAAAAAACCAATGAAAAAAACAAAAAAAACCCCCCACAAACAAACAAAAAACCACTCTGTTCCATCATCATCCCTACAGAAATAGTCTGCAATAACAAATGGCACAAAGGGTCAAAACATCACCTGTCATAATCCACATCCTTCCACTGTGGGCATGCACTAGTTGGTTCCTGTTACTTGTATCACATGTTTATAGGCATGTGGAAATATGGAAAGGGCTGTCAATATTCCCACAAGAAAGGAAAAAAAAAAAATAATCATGGTATCAAGGAAAGAGTCTGTCCAATGTGTTTATTTTCCTCACCCTTTTCCCTCCAAAACTAGTTTACAACTTCCTGGTTGAAGGGAAAATTTAGAGAGGTAGATACTTTCCTTTCCTGTGGCAGAATATCAAAGTATCAATGGTTTCTTTTCAATAGGCTGATGTACTGTTTCTTACTTTCAGTGTTGGTGGTACAGAGAAGTCAAGGTACATAACACTGATTCTTCCCACATAGGGTCTCATAACTAACGTGTGATGGCCCTAACAATGCAGCAAATGCCTCAGTGAAACCATAAAGTTGAGGTAGATGTTATCCTTCTATGCTACATGATTATTTCCATGTGAGAACTGAGTAGGAAAATATCACGTGGGATATAACCCTCTGAGGGAAGACTGTACTTTTCAAGTCATTGCATCTGCAGGTTTAGCTTTACATTTTCATTCCACCCGCTCATTAGTAGTGCTTAGCTGTACTAAAGTCAACTAACTTATCTAAATTTCCTTCCTTGCTGATGTCAAATGACAAAAATCTCAAGTTAATAAATAAAAAATTTGGTCAATTCCTTAATAATTCAACTCTCAGTCTTCCATAGACTATCAAAAAAGGGAAACAAAGACTTTTCAGTTTTGTGGTGGGTTTTTTTGCCATTTTGCTGTTTGTGTGGGTTTTTTTTCTTAATACTATGGTACTGTGTAGGAAACTTTGTCAGCATATCTCACTTGCCTCCCAAAATTTATGATTCTTCTAACTGCTCTACCTATCTTCAGCCATTTTGGAAATTTATTTTGATACATGGGAACTTATTACATCAATTCTACTAGCCAGAGGAAGTTTTTCAAATTGTAATACCAACAGAACAATAAAGGTTAGAAACTGCCTGGGCTGAACACTTTGTTTAGTATGTATGCTTTTTGAGCAGTAAAATCAATAGATATTTTTACTTGAGCTAGCAGTTTTATTTATCAAGCAATCAAGTATCAAGTACACAAGGAACAGGGAAATATTTCTATCTATTCTATGTCCAGCTCATGTTTACATACATGCATCCATTCACTTTAGCAACAAAATGAAAACAATTGCCAATATCAATAAATTATTCTCAGGCTTTCATTTTACCAATGAATCCCTAATGGCACTTAACATGAATCAACTGCCTTGACTAAGTGCTTGGGTTTGGGTTGGTTTGGTTTTTTGTTTTGGTTTGTTAGGGTTGGTTTTTTGTTTCTGGAAGGGGAAACGTTGCCTTTGAAAGGTCTACTAACATTGCATCTATGTATTGTTAATATATATATTTAAACTTCATCAGGTACACAAAAATCTCCAGTCTCAAGTCTATACATATTAATACTATTTAATCTATAAGTTACAGTATTGTGTAAATATCCACTAACATTATAAATATTACTTTATCCGATTTAATCTCAGGTTCAAACACAAACGTGTCCTTTTTTGAAAAAGGTTCTTTGCAAGTAGTTCAGATCTTGCATTAGACATTCAGATGTCTAATGTTGTTGAAGGAAAAAGCAAATTAAGGATTTGAGAAGGTATTTGTGAATAAGTGTACTGCACTTTCTTACCTTCTTTCCAGCAAAAACTACTGACAAATTCTAATCTTTTCAATGATCATTATAAAGCACTCAGTTTTATCACTGCAAAACATAAATATGGTGTATGTTCTCTTATTGTGTACATTAAGCTCTGTAGGTAAGATGTCTAACTCCTGGCTTACAACTAAGAATCAGAATCCAGTTTGACCTTAACTGGGGGATACAGTTTGCACTACTAGCAATCTAGAAATAAGTGTCAGTAGGTACTAACCAGTCTATAGGGTGATTACAGAAATGAGCAAATCAGTCAGGTTTCAGAATTGTTCAATCAGAACCACAGATAAAAATCATACATGCCTCTATTCCCACACTTCTCTAACACTTTCTCTGCCCTCAATCTTTCTTCAGGCCACAAATATCCCCTCTCTGTAAGACAAGGCTACAGTTTGGCTTGGTGGTTAGACCTGACCTTGTGAAAACATTTTCAGAACAAGCAAAACACATCCATGTTAGCATTTACATCTATATTTTGAAATACTTAATCTACTGAATGGACAATATTAAAGGGATATAGCAAAGAGGAGATGGTATGAATAACTACACTTTATAGATGCATTCCAATGAAGTGAAGCCATTTAACTTCTTCCACAACTAAAAAAAAAATGATATCTTCAGCTTTATAGTTTGGGAAGAGGTTAACTAATTTACACATTGTCTTAAAAATATTTCTGTTCCATTAAAAAAACACATTTACTATGGACATAAAACAAACAAGCAGCGAAACCATTTTTAATATGCACTCAATGCACGTTGTGGAATGTGGCAGGATATGCTCCCAGATGCACTAAAAACCACACCTATATGACATCACAAAAGATTTCCTACAATCATTCATATTTTGCATACTTTCAAATCATAAGGTGAATCACCAAATTCAAAATACTTTACAATTTACCACATTCAAATATTCCTAGATCCCTTATCTGCCAACAAGATATCAACAAAAAACCAACAGGCAGACGCAGGAAGATTAAGCATCAGGTTCAACACAACTCAACACACAGCCAAAGCCTCCAAATTCCACAGTAAAATAAGAAACACGTTTTCCTTTAGGTTTTAAGCCTATGAATATGCGATACATAACAGTAAATATAAAAACAACCTACATAAAAGAACTTACTAGGAATTAAACTCTATAGCTAACTCCCACCTTATAACTAAAAATCAAAATCCCACCAAATGTCTGTACACCCCCCTAGAACAGCTGCAACCTGATGCCTATCTAGCTCCTAAGCAAAACCACAACACATAATGAATTACAAACACTGCTTTGCTTAAAAGTTAAAATAGATATGATATGGGTTGTGGAGTATTTTTGTTGGGGATTTTTTAAACTGGTAATTCATTTACATTGTACTGAATACCCTCAGCATTGTCCTTGTAAGATTAAAGTCCTGAGGCCATCTTACTAAACCTACTTAATAGGAAACAACAATTCCCAAGATTGAACTAGAACCAAATTCTTGAAGATCACAAATAATCATATTCCCTATTAAGATACTTCTCTTGATATCAGCGCTGGTAACAAGCACCTTGAAAGACTGTTTCTCCACTTTCAAGTACAGCAATCACAATGCTTTGCATATTCTTTGTTTGCCAACTGCAATCCAAGATATTGCCTCACATTTTCTCATAGGTCACATCTAAAGATGGAACATTGCGGCTTTAGAGTTGATGTTGGCAGGGTGGGATGTGGGAAAACCACCACGCTGCAGGAGTTGACAAGTTTTTTGTGTGCAGCAAGCATGATTGTTACACACCAGGACCAGCAGGCTCCATGAGGCAGCAATAGCAAGAATTTTTGTAAAGGAGCAGTGAAATGGCAAGAGCGTGCTCTCATTTAAATAACACATTGGGGTGAAATAGATGGTCTCAAGAGTCAAACTGCAAAGCCCAGGGCAATTTTCTGATGGAAAAGGAGGTGCTCAAGAACAGTTAGAGGTGGCCTTGTGATTCTAGACAGCTAGACTTCAACAAAAGCAATTACTTTGACTCCAAGTCCATCTAACTATTTTTCCTCATAGTTAATTGTTGTCCAATGTTTTCAAAATCCAGTTGTAAATTACAGCTTCTAAGATGGTTAACAGTAATGCAACTGGACAACAGTAATTTCTGCAACTAGTTTAATCAATGAGAGTTTTTCTTTTTTAATTAGAAAACACACCAGATTTCTGAATTTCCAGCTCAAGACTTTACATTTAGTGAAAATAAGCAACCAAGGCAATATCTGGGGGCTTTACTGCCCATCTAAAACCATGGTTTTAAGTTATTTTCCTTTGATAATACATTTGGCCAAAAACTGTTTCCAAATACTAGTACATCCAATATGGGAGAGAAACAGGATCAAAGGAAAGAGAATACAGGAAAAAGAAAACAAGCAGTGGAAAAAGCAAAATAAGACAGTGAATTAACTTGAACAAGCAGGATATACAACTCTTCAGCCATTCCATAGAGCCATCCATTTAACCTCTTTTTAAAATCCTTCAGTTATGAAAATTCCACTTTCCAAGTCATTTATTCCTGTGCTTAACTGTAAGCTTTCAGTTAGAAAGCTTGTCTTAATGCCAAATCCAGATCTCCTTTGCTACAATTTATACCCATTACCTTTTGTTCTTTCCCCCGTGGATCTTCATTACTATCATTACCTTAATCTCTTCAGCAATCTTTGACGCATCTAAAGACTCCTAGTACGTCTTCACATTTTTCTCTTCCTTAGGCTAAGCAAGACTCACTTTCTCAACCTTAACTCATAGCCAATAATAAGAGAGTCACTATTTTATATAAGTCTAGGCAGGAGATGGCATAACAGGAATTGAAGTTGAGCCAGAACACCATGCTACCGTTTAAATGTGAAAAATTTTGAATTTGTCAACAATGTTTGGAAGTGGCATAGCACCTGAATATTTATATACAGATAGACAGATATGCACGTGTATACACAGACATCTTTGCTTTTGTGATATTTTAACATTGGCTGATCAAACCTTAAAGGATTTCCATACCTATGTATTTTTAAACAAGTGCATATCTAGCCAAGCCAGCCCTCTGAACTAGAGGTGTGTTCCCAAGTGCAGTTTTCATTTCAAAATTCCCAAAGACAAGGTTTATTCCATTCTCAGAAGCTGGTTAATTTATTCAAGTGTAGAAAGCACAGCCACAGATGGCAGCTTTTGGCTCCAGTACCAAACTCCCAATCGCAATTCCCTTCAGATACAGAGTTTTCATTTAGCCCCTAACACCAGAGACAGCTGTGAAATTTATAATCTGGTGAGTCTTTCAGATTATAAAGTCAAAGCATTTAGTTACTCTCAACTCTGTACTTTGAGATTCTGGGTGTGTTTATGTGTCTAGGATCTCGTAGAAACATCAATTCTTTGAGTGAAGAACATGGAAAAATACATCTTCCCGCATGTTCCAGTGTCAAGTTCCTCATGCCCATTCCTCTCTAGCAACTCAGTTCCACTCTTAAATAAGTACTGCTGCTGAGATAGGTGGAAATGAACTTACCTAGGTGCGCAAAGTGCTTTTATTTGTGGAAATAACTTTAAACATAATGAACCACTAAAGACAGCAAAAAGCAAACAAATTATTTGTCCTTTTTTGCCTTGGATTCAGAAATAGCAACCCAGCAGGAGAAATATTTGACTCAAATGAGCTATAGTGAAAAGATTATTCTTGTACAATGAGATCCAGAGAAGTCTGTACTTGCATTAGCTTCATTGTTTCATTCATAGTATCTGTACTACAGTTATTTGAACTCTACATACACCTAACATATACCTACAGATTTTCATTTATCAACACTGTCATTCCTGAAGTTTTATTCATGGAAGAGCAGTTAAATGTTAGACAACAGGCTAGCAGTTACACAGTTCTTCACCCACTTTTAAAACCTGGTCAGCTTTGCAAAACTGAAGAGATGACTAAAGTCACTAGAGAATTCAAACACAGAAAGACAAATCAGGGAGCTAAAAAGAAATATACTTCTAAATTATATTGGTTTTCCTAATGAACCATCTTTCCAGCACAACAAAAATAGACACATTCTTTTCTAGAATTAGTGGTGCCTTACAGCTATTAATTTACAGCTGTGAATATAAAACATTTTCATTTTATATTCATTAGCAGCAAATAGTTTGAGGAAAAACGTCCCTTAAGTTATCCATGCTGCAACAAAAAAATTCTTCCATTGCATAGAGAAGCTTTTGACCTATTTAATCACTAGGAATCTTTATTAATCAAGAATAATGTTTCTTTGGTTAGAACTGAAGACCAGAAATTTCTCCTACTCAATATTTAGAGCAACAATTTTAATTACTATCACATTTAATTAGTTTTCTCTTCTGGGTTCAAGTGTCCTTTGAGCCACAAAATACTGTAGTGAAGCATGCTGTCTCAGCAAACCTGAGTAGCAGCACTGCACCCTATGCAAAGTTACAAAGGACTCACTAAATAATTATTCTTTATACAGCAGTGATGCACTGGGGCCTCAACACAGAAATCAGGGCTCTGCTGTGCTCGGTATCAATACTTGTCTTGGATAGTGCCAACACAAAGGGAAACTGACAGCAGGTAGAAAATTGAGGTTGGGAAAACAATAGAAATTGAATCTGGTAAAACAAGCATCTGCTAAAGCGCATCAGCTGTCCAGCCACACCAGGAGTATTGCTGGTGTCTCAGCAGGGCTCAGTTTTTACATGATATGCACAGATCATTAAAAAAAAGAAAAATGCAAGTTAATACTCATTTTCCAAGAAGTGTAGGTATACAGCCTCGGTGAAAGTTTACATTTAAGTATTTATATGGTAAGAGAAAAGATACATAGCTAAAGTAAAGAAGAAAATTCATAAGCATAGAAAAATATTCTTAAAGACAGAATTCGCATTTATAGGCACTTATCTAAATGGACCTTGATTCATTAAATGAATCAAGGCTCTAAGGTTACAGTCATCCTTGCACTTAATACAGATTATCTCTCTTAGTAGTTCAGGCTTTGTGCTGGAAGAAAAGGCAAATTCCTGAAAACGTTATTGCAGATGAGCTGGCCTGACAAACATGTCAGGAAAGGGGCATTAGGAAAAGATACCTTTATTACAGTGCCAGCTGGGTAAGATGGAATCCACTAGGACCCTGGTAAGATAATTAAGAAGTGGATGGTTTAGATGACACTGAACTTAAATTGACAGTTGGACATCTACTCTGGGACATAAGACAGGCAGGCTGAGAGTCAATCCTCCTGTAGTACGGTTCCTATTGTTCTGTAGAACTACACTTATTCATATCCATGGCTTGTTTGTCTTTCACCTCTTATTTAGGATGGACTAACAAAATCTTTTGTGACACACAGATGCAGAACTTGAGATAGCAATGGCTACAGACAAGAAGCCATTACTACTAACAGCTAAAATAATTTACAACTACCCTAAACTAATTAGGAAAGATAAAACATTCTACAAAATTACTAAAAATTTAACAATGCAGGACTCCCTACCTTCTTGGATGAAGAATCCCAGAATATTTCTTACTCAGTGTTTAACAGTAGCTGCATGAACTATACCTGTCTCACCTTCTGTAGCCATGTTTTTAGTACACCAAACTCTGCAGGACTTCAGCCTGCCAGAGAAGTACTTATTGCTAACTGGGGCACATAAGAGTTCTGTTTGGAGAGAATGTAAAGAAACTAATGTCTAAGTAATATGATGACAAGAGCTATATTTGCCTTTTTTTTTTTTTAAGACATCTTCATTTTAGCTGAATTATTTTACTGGAGAGTTGCAGAATGCCATGCTGACTGTAAGCATCATAAGCAGATTATTCATTCTATATTGTTTCATTCTGCAAATAGTGTTGGCTTCTTAAAAGGCATCTGCAGCTTGCCAGACTGACTATAAATGTAGCTCCTTAGGAACCATTAGGTCTTTTAGAAATACTTTGGCCATTTTTAAAAGCTTTTTAATTCAAGTTCCTAATAGTTTCACCAGGACCATTAAACCTATCAGGTAAATAGGTCTTCAGAATTATTATTGTTTTAACCACACAGTGGTTCCTAATGACTACAAAGATTCTGTTACACTCCATTAAGCATGCTCTTAAAGCATATAGATATGCACGGTACAATGCGTGTAAATACATGTGTATTTACCTCTTTTGAATGTTGTCTGCTTTCAGAGTTAAAAGACCATTTAATGTGTTTCCTAGAATAATCAAAATCATAAAATTAGGGCAAAAGTTAAAGAGTAACCATTTTAAATGTGTACGTTAAATAAACTTGTTTCCACTCTCCCATAATCCTTTGCTAAATATGAGCAGTACTTTCATAAATAGGCAAAAACTTTGAAAAACTATAATCCCTTTTCCTTTGTCATAGCCTACCAGCAACACACAAAATTGCATTAAAACATCAGGGAATATATGTTATGAACAAAGTGATATCACTTGGATAAAAACATCAGTTACATAATAAAATTATCATTGCAAATATAACTGATTTCATCCGTTGCTGGAAATCTGTCTCAAAATAATCATAGGATTGATTGTTTCTAGCAAAAAGCAGTCTAAAGAAGAAGCCTCCAGTTACCCATATAATTGCAGTTCAATCCACCTGGCATTGCATTGTGGAGACAAGGAATTGAGACCACACCTTTAATTTTGGAAGTAAAAAGGAAGCCAAAAGACTGAGTTCACCACAGACACACAGATATATGCATAAAATCGCCTATATGCTAACTAGAACTGAATAGGATATCAACACTATCTTCACAGAAAAAAATTTGAATCCTTCGATTTCAACTCCTTTGTGGGTGCAGACAGACAGCCCAAACAGATCTTGTAAGGTGGAAGCAATAGCCACCTGTCCTGACCATAAATAAAGTCAGAAGAAATGATTTTGAGAATTGACAAGTTCCCTTGGATTAAAAGCAAACTACAGCTTTATTCTATTCCCAAACTGATTGAATAAAACATTCTAAAGAAAAGAGTTAAAAATAAAACAAAAGCAACCACATTTTTTTCACTGGCTCGTGATCTGTGTCAACTACATGCACAAAAAGTTAGTGAAGCACCCTCAGGAAGAAGACACAAACACTCGGAGACCTAATTAGGAATTTCACTATCTGCCAAACATTTGTTTAAATTTCCATGTAGTATGCATACAATTGTAGGGAGAGGAGTAAGAAAAGGTCAACACCACCACAAAATAATAATCTAATGGGTGATAATTTGTGTATTAAGCAAATATTGATTTCAATCATTTTATTCAAGTCAATTACTGTCTAACTCAGCCCAAAGTCAGAATGCACATAGGTTAAGTCTATTTTTCTGCAACAGTCAATCACCAGCTGGGATTGCCAATTATTTGCCTACCATGAGAACAGTTGTACATGCATGCCACAAAGTCAAAACAATACAGAATTTCCCTAGTTCTGCCATTAACTGTAAATCACTCTGTAGTTTGCACTTCTGTTGAAATACCACCACTCTATTTTATAAGGTCCTTAATGTATATTAAAAATATTGGCTATATAAAATATTAGATATGTACAGTATATTAGATACAATATATAAATTTATGTGTAGATTAATCTAATGTATTATATAATTGTATATGTTATATTTATATTATTATTTATAATATTTATATTAGTACATATTATCTAGTGATATAGTACAGAATATTATTATATACAGTACAGAACAAAACTCAAAATTGAAGTTATGTCCAAAGGAAGCACTGAAACACTTACTTCTAAGTGGAAATGCAGTTTCCCTTCACTTTTTGCCCAGAATCAAGTCTCAATGACACTGGCCTTTCAAACAAGATCTGAAAGCATCTTGACATTCCTGAAAGATCCTATAGGCAAATTTTATACACTTAGTGCAATTATCCACATTTAATTTAGCTCACAAATCATTCTTTTGCAAAGTATGGGAAGTCACAAAAAAACCCACCATGTAACTGAAAACACAGATACATGAACTTCAGTGACTGGAGCATTCGTTAGTAAAGTTGATTAGTAAAAGACATCTGTAGGACATGTGAAACATCTAGCAGTCAGGCTCCTGCTTTTCAATTGGTGAAGATATAGAAGCCCTGCAGCAGAATTATCCATATTTATATGATCTGAATCTGTTTTCTATTGATTTTTTTCTTACACAGCACTAAGTTTTTATTATCTTTAGTAATAGCAATGACTGCTTCAAAATGTCTTGAATTGAACAGACATAAGGATTTCCTGTTAACTAGAAATTAAAAACACATTTCTTCCTGTGTCACCATTAAGAAATACCTTCCTCTTCACAAAGATATAAATGAAAAGTTTGCAGTGTTCCACTAGCAATTTTGTTGACTTGGAAGGCCATTAGGACATCATCTCCCAAAAAGGTGATAGAACCAGAGGGAGATGTTATTCTGTGTTAACATATATGCACAGCACTGATTATCTTTCAGAGACTGCACAGCTCAGCTTGTTCCAGGTACCAGAAGATACCAAGAAGTATAAAATAATTCTAGTTTTGCATCTCTGTACTCTGATATGTAAGCAATAAAAACAACCTGAGTGTCAGCTTCTTGCAGTTCAATGATAACTTTCCCAACACCTTCACTTTTCGTAATGGCTATCTAAAATAACATTTTTCTCCCCCTGGTTGATGACAAGCATGAGTTAGTGATTTTTTTTCAGATATATTTGTTCAACAAAAGTCTGATGCTACATTCCAGATCGCTGTACTTTACAATTTCCTGTATCTCCTCAACACTTCAAATTTTGAAGTGTTAGGCTCTCTCTTCCATAATGTTATCTAAAAATAACATCAGACTGTCATAAAAACATACGCAGAAATCTCACACCGTTTCAAAGCAGTCAACAGAAAATCTCCCAGTGGTACGCACTCTGGGTAGTAAGCGATGTGTATCTTGAGAGAAATGTTGTGGAATCGATGCTAGAGATCAAAAGAAACACAGTCATTCGGGATAGTATCTTTTGTAGGGCAGAAAGCAACTCTGCTAAAAAACCCACTTTATGCACAATGTACATTCATATGCATAGGAGTGTTTGAAGTTCATTTATAATATCTCAGGCTATGCAGTAGCTTGCATGCAGTTATTTAAATAGTTTGGAGATTTTGCAAGAGAGATTTACTCTTGCTCTCCCCACGTTTTATTATGGAAGGTTTATCATCAATATTAAACTTTAATTCCCCCAAAGCAGTGCATTAATACATTCATAAACTTTAATACCTAGAGCTTTGTGCCCACCTTCATCATATATTGAACACAATTGTTAAACATCAGTTCCATACTTTCCTGTAGTTCTTTTTCATAATAAAGGGATTTCAGAAATACTTCAAAAGCACAGAGTCATTTGATGCACTACATTTTGCCAAATCTTAAGTGTCTGCCATGCAGAAAATTGAGTTTTGAGGTTTTCAGAGTAAAAACAAAGACTGCAGACCCCTAGCTCTCACAGTTCATTCTTTTCAAGCAATTTTACTCATCATGTATGGAACTCATGGCACATTTATTATTTATTGCTTACCCCTAAAGCCCGCTTTCAAGTTCACACAATCATTTGGTTTTATGCCCTTTCATTATCTAAAAGTCATCTATTGCTTTGTGTAATAAACTTAACATTGGGAGTCATTTCCCATTAGAGATCAGTCCACTATTCCAAATACTGTTAATACTTCTAACAGGCCAATAATCCCCTGTGCTTCTCATACATACCAAGGCACTGGGAAGAGGAAATAAGCTGTCTTTTAAGCAGCTAACTAGCATGATGGTACATTATAACATTTTTCCTTATGTGTTCTGCACACTGAGAGGTGACATCCAAGGACACAGATTACAGACAGCCAACACTAAAGGAGGAAGAAAGGACATTTTAAAAAATAAACCACAGAACAAAAAACCTAAAACAAAACATGAAAATAAAGTCAGTTTAGTTGCAATGAAAGAAAACAAGCAGCAGCCTTATTACAGGGGAAAAATTAAGAGTACTCCCAAAGACATTATCATTTGTCAGAATTGCTGCGTTTTTTCAGTGGAATTCTGAGACTATCAGGTGAGCTTTAAAACTGGCCTTTAGTATCTGACATAGGATACACCAAGAACCAACACAGTCACAGACACAAAAAACTGCAACTGTCTATGAGTGAAACCTTAATTCAATATATAATTTATTTAATTTGGCTTCTGCTGCCTGTAATTGCTTCAATCCTCAAGAACAGCTGGCAGGCACCAAGAGAAAAAAAAAAAACAAAAAACAACAAACTTAAGACAGCAGCAGAGAGGAGGGTAATTAATTTTTTTAATCTTTGTATTTTTTTTAGCTTCTGCTGCCATCTACAGTAATCATCGCAAATCTGCGCAAAGACTAGGCATAGCAGTAAAAGCAACAAAACAAACCTTCAGCACAGTAACAAGCTGGGCTAGAAAGGCACCAGGGGACTGCCACTGCCACTGGAAGATCTAATGAACCCTCTTTGTAAAGAAACTCCCTCTCTCAGTTGGGGCCCAGAAATTCATTTACAGCTACTTGTCAGCTCTGTAAATGAATTAACTCATCCATGGAGCACATGGATACAAGCACAGGCTTCCTGAGTCTGTGTAGATCAACAACGCACTGGTGCTGGCTATGAACTGACAAGAGTTTTAATTTCTCTATGTAAGATTATCACATGGGTACTGACTAGCTCAATTCAATTTCTATGGACAACATAAGGACTCAATTTGTTAACCTGCTCCCGAAGAGCCTTGTGTAATCAAAATATTTTTCACTAGTTATCTTAATTAATGGAAGTTTTTACTTTCCAGATAACACCAAGTAATGCTGCACTTCTTGCAAAACCTGTAGATCTACTAAAACCTGTTTGCAGCACAAAGTAATAAGCCCAATGCACACTAGTAGTTTTTGCAAGACAAAAAAAAAGCCTCCAAAGAAGAATGCAGCATCTGTTTTAATGTTAAAATTAACTTACAAATAAAAAATTTGAAAATACTAACTTTAGACCTTAGCTTTCATTTTCAACAGCTAGTGCATGATTTCTAGTTCTTTGTCTTATCAGCAGTCCCACTGTGATTTTCATCTCAATGTTGTCAGTGCTATGTAGCAGCATCTGAAGCAGCATAAACCCTAAATTCCACTTTCTGAATATATTGAGTCAAATCCATTTTTTTCCCCTCCTGTGATTTGTAGCTTATCTTTTAGGAAATTTCTGCTTCTCCAACAGTTTACAGATTTCTAATGCCTACTGCATAGTGACACTTATCTTTTCTGTAGTCTGAATACTATCCGTTACTAGGGTCCCCTTTGTAGTGTCACTGAGGAGTAACATATTGAAATAGCTACATTTTGAGCTCTACTGTTCATTAAGAGAGTGGTTCTAATGCAACTTTACAAAATTCCTAGTCCACTGATGGATACACTGGGACCAGGCTCAAACTCAGAGTTATCACAGCAGTGGAGGGTATGATTATCACCTTGTCAGAGAGCTGTCTAGTGAATATCTTTGCTGAAATCCAGTGTTCTCAGATGAACCTGAAGAAAAAGTTACCCAAGGCAAGACATTACTGAAAAATCCATTTTTCTTCACTTTCCCAGCTCTATGACAAAGATTCAGTGTTCAAGCTTATCTAGCACAAAAAATACTTCTGAGGATCTCAGAACATTTTTTGTTAATAACTTTTCATAACTCTATATTTGGTACCTAATTGTTAGGCATTGTTAGAAGGATAAAGCATTAAAATATTTGTTCTTTTAAACTTCTGCTCTAACACCATCAACTGAAAAAGATGCAGATTATTAACTGGACTGTGAAACCTAGTTTAAGTCTTCTGAAGATCAGCAAACACTAACGTCAAAGTGAACACACCTTTTCTAGCTAGCTGTTAGTTACACATGGGAACTATTTACTACATGAGATTTTGAGCAAAAGTAGAACTTGGAACTGTTTTTGCCGTATTTTTTTCCTCTGTTTTTGATTGTTACAGACCACAGGAGCACCAGGTAGGGTTTCAGCTTTCGATTACAGGACTATGACCATGCAGGCAGTCTGCAACAGGTACTGGAAGAGGCTGCTTTCACCCCATTGTAACCCAAGTGCTACTCACTTAACCAGAAACTGCCACCCAGAGCAGCAGTAGCAGCCTGGTTTTCCAGGGTCTGGCAGAGACAGCCACAAACAGATGGGGCTACACCCATTCTGCCACCCTGGGAATTGACTTCTTTGCATACTTTAGTCTTGCTATGCTGTAGTTACAAATTATACTTGGAACTCATGGAACAGAGGCAGCCAAAGTGGAAACTTCCGTGGGTGATAAGGTGTGATAATCATCCCGTCTTTCATCAGTTCTGCTTCAGAACACTGCTTCCCTGAAACACACGGGTGTTATGAGGATAAACAGATCCATGGTCTTGGGAGGGTTTTCAGGTACCAGGGTTGCTAGAGAGCTCTAACTATGACCAGTAAAGAAACTGCACATCTAAAGCTCTGAGCTGCACTGACAAGCGTTTAAACATGAAGTAATCAGTAAGTAGCCTTAAATACAACAGTAATAAGCACTCCACACAAACGCTCAAAATTTAAAAATTATCTTCCTAGCTCTGTGATTGGTGCTTCTAGGTGACACGGAGCAATGCATTTCAGTCTCCCCTTCTGTAAAATGGGGTTCATGACAGAGACCTGGCTTGTTTATTTGGGGGCGGAGCGGGGCGGGGGGGTGTGTGTCTGTGGGTGTGTGTTAGTTAACATGCTTTGAGACCTGCTACTGAAAAGTGTCCACAAGGTCGCAGTATATTATATTGCCACTATAGATAACCAAATAGATTTCTGTTTGTAATATTGCAGACAATACTTGCCCACTACAGCTGCCAAATACCAAGAAAATCTTTAAAACCAGAGACAAAAAACAACATTAGGCCATAAAATTACCCTGCTATAAGATTTTAAGATGGATCATAGCAGCAGCCCTTCGTTGTTCGTTTGTAAATAGCTACAATCTTCTAGTGGATTTACAAGTGCACTAGATTGTACAGATTGACAGCTTAACTCAGCACAAATAAGACTCAGTCTGCGTCTCCATGCAAAATTTGAAGTCATACATAGCTCTTTCTATATTAATTTTATTTGTTCCTTCCTCCCATTGCTTTGTCTGATGACAAATGTTAAAACACAAAACCAAAACACAGGTTGCAATAACTGTTTTCAGTACGGTTAAGAGCTACAACTCCTCCCCACGAAAACTTCATTTAGCAACTCCCGATATACCATCTCCCTGAATTTTGCCAAACAAGGTCTGACAAACCAGTCTCTGACAGAACCTTTTCAATTATCTGACCGCACCTGTTTAACATTTGGAATGTTACAATAATGGGATCTTCAATCTCAAAGGGCATTACAATTTCTAATACAAAATACAAATATGTACTTTGCTTAATTTAAGAAATCAAGCATGCACATTGGAAAAACATTAAATACATGAAATGGTATGGCTTCCTAAACTTAAGCTTTTGCAGTCCCAAATCACAGAAGGATCTGCTCAGATAAAGGCACAATTTTTTAAAGTTTGATGGGGAATTTTTTTGTGGACTTTTACAGCTCGATTGATTAGCTAGTGCTCACCTTGCAAAATACACCTTATTAGAGATGACATGTATTATAGATCTATATACATTCCCTTTCTACATGCTTCTGATCGCACATTTACTGTATTTATTGTTTATGAAACTTCCTGCAAAGACCAATGAAAACAAGAGGTTGGACTACATTATTCTTGACCCTGCTGTGCCTCCCCCCCCGCCCAAAAGGAAAAAAAGGAGAACCAACCACCCCACAAAACACCCAAATAAATTAGTCTTACATCACTTCAATAGCTTCAGAAGTTTGATGGAAGTTTCAAAACTGCTTTGAAATGCCAAGTTGCTCATTTTAAAAACTGACTTGTAGAAAAAAATTATAAAATTTCATAGATAGCACATTCCTTTTGAAGCTTTGAACCACATACACCGCACAACAGAAGCAAACACAGAAGAGCTGAAAGCCTCTGTCAGAATCCCTTAAAAATGCAGTGAGGCAAAAATATTCTGCGGGTGATGCTGTAACGTATGAGGTAGGTATAGCTTCCTTTCTGCCCTGCCACTTCTCTTCCAGACCAACACTTCATCAGCACACAATGCTAATTCACCAAACGAAAGGTTTTCACACCAGTGCTAAAACTCAGAACCATTTCAGAGTTCAATTTTTAACCCTTTCCTTCTTCTAGCAATCATCAAATTACCTTCAACAATCTGTTAATAAACAAAACCCCTTGCATGCCAGTCAGTAAATATATTATGAGTATTTTTAAAAGTCCATGATATGTTTTCTCTTCTACTTAAATAAGGCAATATATAAATCCAATAAGGAAAAAAATAAGACCTAAGAAGAGAATCACATATAACAGTCTCAGAAAATACCTGTTCTGGTGATCAGAAAGATGAATCTTGCCTACCCAAAATGGTATAAAATTATTTCCTACAAGATTTGGATTATGTCCAACAGTTCTCCTTCACATGAAATATACACTCAATTTTTTGCACAACTATGGGAAATTAAATTATCTCAGAGTCAATCCTGAAGTGCCTTTTCCCTACTTGCTATGCATATAACATCCATGAGGATACAGATTGCCCTTAAGCCAATGAACTGTACTTCCAACAGCTTGCTGCAGTTTAGACATGAAACCTTGTAACCTAAAAGACAAGCTTTCCTGAAATAAGCTTCTTACAGCTGAGTTAGTGTAAAAAAAAATGCAGTGATGTTTTATTAATAGAGTCGATATCTGAGGGTAAAAATATGCAGTAAATCTACTAAAACTATTCATGTTTTGATCCGTTTACACTTTTTTTTTTTTGCCTTTGTATATTTTAGGGCCAAGTATATTTATCTATTTAAGAGTCCCATCATTAAAACTTCATATGAACTATGGAAAAACAGCTCCAGACCTAAATAAAACAATATTTATACTGTACTACACCTATTCTATTTCGTCTGTCTATGTAAACAGTGGCAAACAAACTTTATCAAACTATATTTGCAAACCCATATGAATCATTTCGAAAAGCCAATGAGTATATCTGCAGTTTAAAAGGAGAGGCAAAACTTCTGTCTAAACCACATTTCTAAACGCTTTCAGCATTCTGGTTTGGTAAACTGTTTCCCAATAGAAAAAATTATTACTAAACACAAAGTGAGAAAGTGATGTGAATGTAAAGCGCAATTACTAGCAATTTTAATAATAGGATATTTTTAAGCAAATGTAATATTATTACACAACTGTAGACATAAGTGTTACTTTGTTCACATAGAGTACCAACATCAAGGGTAGTAACTGCTAGTAGGCAATCAAGTGGATGAGATCATAAGACTTTTTACTGCAGAACTAAAACCTAATATAGGATTTTGCAGCTTGGGTTTGTTGTAATTAAAGCCCTCGTCATAAATTTGTGATATACTCAGGAGCTGCAAACTGCCAATGCATTCACATGTACACCAAACCACAAAATTAATGGCATAAACAGATGTTTTTATTAAAACTACTAAAGCTATTTTGTTTCCTGGAAACATACCTGAAAATGTTCAGATAAAGAAGGTGGTGAAAAAGATCTTGTCGAAGTGCTTCTCTAGTACTTAGGAAGTCTAATTTGTTACTAATTCTGTCATCAATTCCCAACACAGAGGTAGTTAAGTAAGTTCACCCATTTCAGTTTTCATTTGTAGAACAGGAATAATGCTTTATCCTACTTTTCCCTCAAGCACCCACTTTATGATGGATTCTCATAAAGAACGTTCTCAAAATGCCTTTATAGAGCAAGCACTGCAATAGGCTTGCTGCCTTCATAAATTATGACCGTGACAAGGATGCCTACTGCATGTGGTTTTACTTCAGAAGAAGCTTATGAAGCTATTTTTCTTCACAAGAAGCTGATGAAAAGCCTCATAGTTGGACATCTCAAATAACTTTACTAAGTGCCACAAACACCAGAATCTTAATAGGTCGAATATTTTTATGCAGCCAATCATTGAAGAAGAGTGATACTAAGAAAAAAATCTCAAAGGTATACATTATTTGCAAATCTGTTTGTGACTCCAGATCAAATTAAAGATCATATTAAAATTAAAAACATTAAAATAAAACTGTGCTAAGAATAAATCACAAGAAACAGGCTACTTTACACAGAAACATCCAACAAATTTTGGAGTCTGATTTCAGTGACAGATGCCCACTGAGCTCCAGGAAAGCAAGCAGCTCTGCCAGGCTATAGCATCTTGGGGGTCTGGCAGGCACAGCCAAACACATACAGAGGAAAAAAGGGGGCTTGTATAATTTTTCAGTGAATACATTCAAGACCCACCAAGAAAAAAGTCACCACAACAATCTTGAATGGGTTAAAAAACAACCAAATAAAAGAAACACAAAACCCTTACAACAGTCAGTTTTCCCCTTATTAAATCAAGGATTGCACACACAAATGATCAGGACAGTGTTCTATTTCAAGTAACTGATTCTGAGAAATGAACATTGCACCACTGGTGTGAACAAAGTGGGTGATCTTTCAGTTGCAAAGTAGTCACCTATTGAGTAGTGACCACAGGGTTCATAAAGGCAGGACAACATTCCATGCTCTACAGACTGTGTGCATTTTCAGTAATCTGAAAGCATCTTGAAGGCAGATAATAGAGCTAATATATGAACATCCTCAAAGCAACACCACCGCAATGCAGTTTCTGCCGTGCGGACAGTCCCCAAGGTGTTGCCAAAATACTTCAAATCCCCCAACTGCAGAGAGCACCAGTGATGGGCAGGTTTCCCACCTCACACCTTCACACATTTTCTTGTTCAATACTGCCTAAATATTGTCCAGAAGTGAAGCTCCACATACGATATTACTAAATTGCAACCAGTTTGATATAAATTGACTTTGCCGGACTGATAGTTTTAACAGAATTCCTTATCTGATTAGTTTTACTTGTTATTGATTAGAAACCATTAATAATGAAAGAAAATAGTTGTGGGAAAATTTGACTGCCTAAAATTGACTGCCAAGTATTTTAAAACAGAGCTTTTAAGTTTACCACTGTGATCTGGATCAGCTGAGGATATCTGAGCTTTTGGTGTACCCAAATCTCCATTTCTTCATGGTCTTCACAAGTAATTCTGAGGGATCTCAAGAGTTTTTTTATTTAAGGTGTTTACCACCAAGAGGTAAAACAGTACATACTACTACTCTACCTATACAGAGCTGGACAACATCTGGAGGAAAAATAGTTATTTTGAACACTTGAGCTACTTTCAGGGTATTTCATTTTCAGACTCAGATGGCTCATTTTCTAAAAGCTAAGATGATTTACAGCAAACCAAGTCAAAAAAACAAGAAAACCACACCACAAAAAAACCAGGCCATTGAAAAATCATCAGAAGCCTTAAACAGCTCCAATAATTACCTCTGATCAGAGTAGAAATAGAAACTGGCAAAACCAAATCAGGAGTACTTCTTAACAGGGTCTGGGGGCCAGGGGAGAAGGTGAGATGGGGGAAATGGATTTTTTTGGACACAGAAGTGTTCTCTGTACCTTGTCACAGTTATAATTAACATCATTAATTGGAGCAAGAATAACTGCTGATTGCAAAATAAAATTGTTTAGGAAGTTTAAAACTTTTTTTTTAGTCTCTCTGGTTTTTTATAAAGTAGCAATTCCTGCTGAAACAAAATACCAGCACTCAGAAGAATTCATATTCTTTACACACCCCATAAGCCACCTAGTATTGCTTAAGTTGCAGCCTCTGGTAACAAATGTGCTGAACATTTTAGGTTTAAAATAATATGAGAATAAAAAATATTCCTTAGCAGACAGTGCTTGATTCTGAAATATATGGAGGAAGGAGTGAAGAGTGATACGTTTTATCTTGATTGACAAATATTCACAAACAGCTGCAGCTCCATCCTTACAAACAGCACTCTACTTGCAGAAAATGAGTAGAATACAGAAATCCTTCAGCCCAGTTGCCTACTAAAACATCCCAGCATTCCCTATGAAATTACTGTAGATGTGATACATATCAGTGCCAGTTTCCACACAGACAACACTGCATATCATCTGGCTAATTTTAACAAATGAACATCATCATTAAAGCTCAGTCATGGATAAATAGCAAGTAGCTGTACCAAATTTGTACATTTTGGGAAAACCAAGTATTTCAAAGTACACTGAGTTATCTGTACAGCACACACAAAGTAATTGTTATGAATTTCAAAAGTTGTTTCTGATGAAATATGAAGGTTAAAAGGTATACAAGATATGAAACAATGATAAAGTTGTACCTACAACAGTCTTCCCCTCATGTCACCATGTTCAAATACCACCCCCTTCTCTAGAGTAAATACAAGTCAATGAGTAGAGCCTTCACACCTTCAGCAGGCTTTAGTCTGGGGCCTAGGTCAATTAGGTGAGCAAACAAGCATTTCCTAAGAACTGATTGGTACCCTAGAAGCTCCCACTGAGCTTCAAGCTTTGGCCTTAAAGGAAAAATAAACTAACCCTAATGGTGTAATATCAGCTATCAGATTGCACTGAAGCACCGTAACTAGAGTCAGCACAGCAGAGCTTTGGGGTAGAATGATTTATGGGGCATAAAATTAGGTAAATACATGATGTAAATCATGGAGGTAAATAGGTGAGTGTACCTGATGGTTAAAAGAAACAAAATTCTTTCAGACAAATAAGACAGTGAGAGGTAACCAAAGACCCTACTAGTCTGAGGGCAATTTTTCAGTTACTCCAGAGGCCACAGGACTGGACCCACAAGGAAGCCCCTAAGCAAGTGCAGGTAGGACCAAAACTAGTAGAAAAGATGAGAGGCATCTCTGTTTCTACAAACACTCAGCCAAAGTTTCCTGTCAAATTCCTTAGAAATAGCTTGCAGACTATGTTTGGGTATATCCCTCATATATACACAAGTCTATAATCTGCCTCCTGTCTTTGCAGCATCTAGTGCTGTCATTATGTGACAAATGCAGTCCTAATGACATTCCACAACAACAAACAGGACAGAAACCATGGACAAACCAGTGACTTCTATTTTCCAGCTCAAATTAGAACTTAAAAATAACTTCTGGGAGAGTAAAGCTTCACATGTATTTGGCATTTGTGAGGAGACAAAACGACTGTCAAAGAGAAAGCCCAACTTCCAGCTTCCCCTGCTGAGCAGGTTGTGAGATGGGTACAACTGAAAGTGGCTTGTCACCCTGTTGCATCATGAATTGGGAGTCCCTGAACAGAGCTTTTCAAACCTAACCAAGATACAAAGATGTTTGTCTACATCTGTAGAAGTAATTGCTTGATAGCTTTTATTATGAGATGACCCCTAAGGATTTGAGTTAGACCCAAACAAGAAGGTGCTGTTGGATGCTATATTTTACTATGATCAGGATTATAAATAATTAAATTATCTCTAATGTGACATATAAAATGTCTACTTCTAGCTTGCTTTGAAAAAGGTGCAGAATAGGCCTATGATTAGCTTTCATATTTTAGATGGCAAGCTTTCTGACTCAAGCTGTTACTAGTACAGTTCAGAGCAGAGGGCTAGAGACAGCAATTTCCCATTCTGTATCATGCCCTGACAGCAAGCTGACACTTTATTAAAATAAAGTACTGAGCAATCTGAAAGGTTTCCAGATAGCAAGGATTTAAATGTACTTTCTGAGCTGAGATTTGCTCGTCTTTTCCACTCCATTAAAAAAAAATAGAAAAGTCATTACTCCCTTTAAAGTTACAAGTGAGCTTATTTGGGGAAAGGGTTCAGGCCATATGCTGGAAGCTGCAGAAATACATGCACAAGCACCAGTCATATAGCATTAGATAATCATATTGGTAGAATAAGTTTAGGTGCATTTTGCAAGTAAATCAAGCTACAAAGTGTAACACAAGCAGGAAATTCACCTCCAGCTGGATTGTGGGGAGTGGGGGGGAACTGCTCCAGTCATTCTTTACACCAAGATTTGTAACAAGCAAAAGCCAAAACAGTTAATAAAAATAAGTAACATTTACAAGGGCATTTCACAGGAAATAAAAAGTCATATTATAGCTATAACTGTCTTACCACACTAGCCCAATTCTATCTCAGACTGCTTTTCTATGTACTTTTTACTTCCTGCAGCTACAAACGAGACTAAGTGATTAATTTCATTTTTGTAGCAGTAGCAAAAATACAAGTTCAACAAAAATGGGAGGAGGGGCAAACAGGTGACCAAGAATGGGGAAAAATAAAAGATATTTTAACTATGCTCTCCAGTACAGTTACATCTCATTAGAAAGGATCTCAGATGAGAAGAAAAAAGTTTTGAAACATTAAACTTCAATTACCAGATCAAACATATTGCTGCATCAACAGTAAGCTAAGCCTTGTAGATGAGAAAGACAAGTCATACCATCAATCTCAGAGACTGTCGTTCACATTCTGCACTTATTACGTTTACCTGTCATGTATACATGACAAATATCTAAGTAGTATCAATCAATGCCAAGACAAAAAAACTCCTCCAAAAGTTCCCTTTATCTGAAAGAAGCTGTTTTTTGCAATATAATTTTATTGACTTTGCTTCTGCATCCGTCCTACACAAGATAGCAGGTACTGCCATGTAGCCAGCAGCTTATGGTACTGGTGTAATAGTCTTTATAAGAAGAGGGCACAGCTCACCAGTTCAATGTTGCAGGTGGAAGCTTGTGTTTAATGTGTAATTCTCAAACGAGGAGTCAATGAGCTCCATTCACCTGAGCTACACCACTGAGCCTAGTGACTGTCAGAAGACAAAACCTGCTACATCCTGCCATCCTTTCCCCAATATCCATAATTTCACATAAAGCAGCACCACCCAGAAGGGTGGCCAGAGACACAGGCAGTCCAAGACAAATAATTTTGTTATTGTTAAAATTGGTTTATTTCTACAGTTGATTATGACTTAAGTACTTCAGTCATTTCTGCTTAAAATAAACTGTTTGGTGTTGTAGAGAAGACCACACTGGGAGGAGTAGCTGCTGCACCAGAGAGTAGATATGTTTTTTGCATTTGGCCATACTTGAAAGACTTTAGAAAAGTCAAAAGAACATATCAAAGGCAGCGATACACACTTCCAGTGTTAACATGGTCTTTGTAATGCATTTTTTCCTAAGATAATCTGATTGCCTAAGCATCTAAAATTATTGCTTCTCAGGAGACCCTAGTGTTCTGCAGGCGTTGGATCCTCCAGTTATCACAACCAGAATTGCAGCTCTGCATCAGCACAGCGTGATTGTCCCAACTGGATTGGGAACAGAGCATGACATTAGCAATCAGTCAGCATCCCACATTACAGCTGCTCACAAAACTGCAGAAGGGAAGGAGACATGCAGTACTGGAAGAGTTACTTGTAGAGTTAGAAAAATAGGACTATTTACTTAGAGCCCCAATTTGAGCCATAAACCAGAGGTTAAAGGACCTTGAAGTGGTACCTTTTCAATAAACTGGAAACCAATGAAAGTCGTGGTAATACTGTGTCTGGCTACCAAATCTTACTCTTCTGCCTCATCCAGTCCTCCGGAGGGGGGGCAGGTGCTTGCATCACACCAGCAGGCTCTTCACAGCTGCACAAATCAAATCAGCAGCTGTTGGGTGAAGCCAGCTGCAAGATGCCAGTGATACCCACATTATGATCAGTCCCACAACTCAGCTAGGCAAATACTCCATCTCTTGGAGTGAACATCACTTTATTTAGAAGGGAACATAAGTCGCGGAGCTTTTTATAAAGCTCTTATTTTGTTAAATAATATTATAATAATTTTCCTATTGCAAATAAACAGGTGCAATTCTTTCCTGGAACACCACTATCATGTACAAACTATGATGTTTGATGAGGCAATTATCTTCATGGATGGAAGTCTATAGCTCTGAGAACTGCTGGACAATTACTGAAGATTAATAAAAATCCACACAGGACTTGCTATTGCAGTCATAGATCAAATGGTAAACTAACACTGACTACCTATCCTCAGAGAATAAGACCTGCAAGTTTCAGTTTAAATAAGACCTGCTAGTAATCCTATTTTGGAACATATATTTCATCATCCCAAATGGATTCTGGGTGTCACACTAGAAATCACGTCACCAAGATCCCCCTTAGTTAAATTGGTATGTATGTTTCTTTTGTGGGCTACAAGTAGATATTTCTGCCTGTGCACAGTATGTAGATTTGCTTCGAGATCTACCTTCTGAAACTTGTAGGATTTTATCTTCAAAAATCAGATTTCCAGAAGCCTCTGAGCAGCTCTAGAATTACTAACTTGGGGCTTAATTTGTGCTCCCATATTGTATCACTAATTACATATCTGAAGTTCTTAATTTATCTAAAGGTGCTCAGGCATGATGGGATCAGTCTGCATACTTCCAGTTCAAATGCTGAACAAGAGTAGAATTGTCTAAAACAGCTAAGTGTCTAATATATTTGTAAAAACATTTTTTGTTATCCCTTACAGCAGTGGCCAGGTTGAGTAGTAGCTGGGCTTTTGCTTGTCCAATTTTCTCCCTGCAAGACTTAGCAAGGTCTCTGTACTCTTCTTGTGTTACCTGCCCCTTCCAAAAGGGGTAGACTCTCCTTTTTCCCCTGAGTGTCAGCAGAAGCTCCCTGTTCAGCCAGCCCAGTCATCTTCCCTGCCGGTTTGTCTTGCGGCACTTGGGGACAGCCTGCTCATGGACCTGCAAGACTTCCTTCTTGAAGAAAGCCCAGCCTTCCCGGACTCTTTTGCCCTTCAGGACTTCCTCCCCATGGACCCTCCCAACCAGTGCCCTGGCAGGCCAAAGTCTGCCCTCCAGAAGTCCATGGTAGCGGTTCTGCTGACCCCTTTTTACTTCGCCAGGAATCAAGAATTCAATCATATCACAGTCGCTAGGCCCAGGACAGCCTCTGACCACCCCATCTCCCACCAGTCCTTCTCTGTTTGTGAACAGGAGGTCAAGCGAGGCAAACCCCCTGGTAGGCTCACTTACCAGCTCTGTGAGGAAGTTCTCTTCCACATACTCCAGGAACCTCCTAGGCTGTTTCTTCTCTGTTGTGTTGTATTTCCAGCAGACATCTGGTAAATTGAAGCCCCCCCCAAGAACAAGGGCAACCAATTGTCATACTTCCTCCAGCTGCTTGTAGAACACTTCATCTACCTCTTCATCCTGGTTGGGTGGTCTATAACAGACTCCTAGCAGGATACTTGCCTTGTTGGCCTTCCCCCTAAGCACTTGACCTTATCATCACAATCACTAAGCTCTACGCAATCGAAGCACTCCCTAACATATAGAGCCACCCCCACCACCTCTTCTTCCTTGCCTATCCCTTCTGAAGAGCTTATAGCCATCCACTGCAGCACTCCAGTCGTAAGAGTCAGCCCACCATGATCCTGTGATGGCAAATAAGTCAGAGCTATCCCACTGCACAATGGCTTCCAGCTCCTTCTGTTTGTTGCCCATGCTGAGTGTGTTGGCGTAGATGCACTTGTGTCAGGGCTCTTGGTTTCACCTCCAACCCTGGCAAGCCACCCCTAGGCTCCTCTTTGGTGGGTGTGGCTACATCCCCTTCCCCATATGAACCTAGTTTAAAGCCCTCTTGATGAGCCCCACCAACTCATGTGCAAGCATCCTTTTCCCCCTTTGAGATAAGTGAATTCCATCTGCTGCCAGCAGGCCTGGTGTCATAGAAACCTCCCCATGATCAAAAAAACCAAAATTCCACCGATGGCACCAGCCTCTGAGCCCCGTGTTAATCAGATGAGTTTTCCTGTTCTTTTCAGTATTATGCTTCCCTGCCACTGACGGGATTGAGGAAAACACTACCTGCACTCCTAATCCTTCAACCAGTCACCCCAGTGCCCTGAAGCCCCTTTTGATTGCTCTTGGGCTTCTCTCCGCAACTTCGTCACTGTCCACCTGCATAACTAATAGCAGGTAGTAATCAGAGCAGGGAGTTTCCTAGTAACATCTCTGACCTGAGCCCTAGGGAGGCAGCAGACTTCCCTGTGGGATGGGTCTGGTCAGCATATTGGTCCCTCTGTCTCCCTCAGAAGGGAATTACCTACAACAATTGCACCTCCTTTTCTTATGACAGAGTTGGTCATAATGTGTGGGGCTGACCAACTCTCACTAGGCAACCTCCCAGATGGACCGTCACCTACATCCTCACATGCCTGGCCCTCAAGTTCCAGAGCCCCATATCTGCTGTGTAAGAGAAGCCAGGAGGCTATTTGCCTGCCACCCTGAGCAGGGACCTGTTTCCATTCCCCCCCGATCTCTCAGGCTCCCTCCTTCTGCTTCTTGTGGAGCAGAGAGTAGGGGATTCTCTGCTTCTTGTGGAGCCTCCATCCACTGACTTGACCCTGGGGATGATAAAGCCACACCTTATCTCCCTCTTACACTCCCTGATACTCCTTAACCTTTCCACTTCTTCCTTCAGTTCTGCCACCAGGCAGAATAGATCATCCACCTGGCCACACCACAAGCAGCTGTTGTCTCTGCTGCCCTCCAATGCAAGTGCCAGGCTCAGGCACTCCCTGCAGCCAGAGACCTGGACAGCTGTGTGTTTATGTGGGGTCTCCATCTGAGTGGCCACATTCCTTCTGGTAGTGGTTCTCAGGGGATTGGAGACCATGGCAAGGGCCTCTCTGGGCAGGGGGTGGGGCGTGGTGACCACTAGCTGAGTTACTCATTAGAGCCAGGAAGGGAACTGCGCCCTGCCTGCACAAACTGCCATGCCACACCCTTCTCTTAGGCTCCCAAGTGCATTTGGATCTTCTGAAAATGGTGCTATAAAAAAAAACCTACTAATAACTTGGGCCTGGTCCTATAGTCTCCACACAGTAAAACTGCCATTATAATTAAGTGAAAACTGTACAAAAGATTGCAGAACAAAGTTTTTAGATAAAAGAATGGTCCTGGAATTATTCCACAGCACCAACAGTCAGGAGAGGAACAAAGGTCCCATACAGACTGAAGGGGAGCCTTGAACACGCCGTGTAGCTTCTGTGCTTCAGCCTGGAGTCCTGCCTCTAGTTAATGCTGTTTATCTGTGAATACTCCCTTTCTCTTCGCTGATTTCTTAGCCCCCATTTCCCACTCTGCATGTTCTAGTCTACATCTCATTCCTTGCAAGCACAGTATCTGTAAGCTTTCAGACTGCTTCTTGCCATAACCAAGCAATCTTTAATCAGTGTGAAACTGAAACATGGAGGTATGAAATAGGTTCAGGAATGCTGTTTTGCAGACTCACCAATTTCAAACTTCATCACTGGTGAATTTCATAACCTGAACTAGAAATAAGAGTCAGTAAAGAACCCAGCAAGACAGAGAAAGTCTATTTCTGTCCTGGCTTTAATAACAGTGTCAAAACCCTTGGTTAAAAACATTAATAGGAGTGCACTTTACTGTGTATACATAAAGGACTGGTTAACAAGTCTGCTAGCACATGGTGGTTACAATTGTTCAACTCTAGATTTCTGGCACTCAAAACTTACTTTTTGAACACTCAGAATTGGTTCTACAGGCCACTTTTTATACCAGTTTTTAGCAGTTAAACACCACAAGAGCTTTCAGCATGAGTGAGCAACACCATTTAGAAAATCCATTTACTTTGCCTGTACCAGCAACCATCCTTCATTCTTTTTTATGAACATTTTAGGAAACAAATTTTACCTGTATGGGAACAACCACAGAGAGCAAATAGTAAAGTTAATACAGTCAAGCCTGCAGAAAAGTAATACATTTTAGATAGGTGGGATAACACTCAACTGAATGTCAAAGCTATGGCACAGAGGTATTTATCCAGAGATGGATCTAACTGTAACTTCTAACTAACTGCAACTGTAACAAGCATACACATCTGTTCTGTGCAAATATGAGCATTTAAAATGCAATGCAATGATTTAACTGATACACTTAGATCAACTTCTTTTCCAGGAGTGCTGTTTCAGATGTTCTAATCCTGCCTACTTTCCCCTAATCTGGCACTTCCAGGTCAAAATTCACTCAAGCCACTTTGAGGCTTTCTCTCAACAGTGAGTAATTCAGAAGGCTCAAATGCTTTTTAGCATCTAGTTTTATGGACCTCCATACAGACTAAAGTCCCATTAAAATGGGTTTAGTTTTTTTCTGTAGTCTGATGGCAGAATATTACATGAACACTACTCTCAGTAAACTTACTCTAATCAGTCTATAAACAAAGTGGAAAATATTGTTAAATAGATCAATGATAAAAACAACAAAAAAATCACTAAATTGGTGTTGTTTACATAGAGGAAGAGATGCTGTTTTCAGCTCCAGTGACTACTTTTGAGATGTCCTGTTCATAATCAACTTAACTTTAAAAAGTGATCTACCAGACCCTCTCTTCTTTCATTTCCATATTTTGTTTATTTCCTTGTTTCCGATTCCTGTCTGAACCCTCAGTTGTCTTTTTTTGTTTTCCTTCTGACCTATTCTATTGTTTTGTCCTTCGTATTCCACATTCCGTACATCAGGTGAGCAAAATCTTACCACAGAGCATTGCAGTACCTGAAAGTCTAGGAAGCAAGCACCGAGAATTTAGAACCCAGTCGACAGACACTTCTCATGATAGTTCAGGCCAAACTTGTTCATTCAGAAGACAAAAACCAACCTCAAAACAGAGGCAAACATTCTAACACAAAACCAGCAGACGGAAGATGAGGGAGGTGAGGTGGGAAGGCAGAAGCCTGTGGCACTGTGGATCTGCCTGTCATATCTGCTTTCCCTCTGCTTTAATTTACATCTCAGGGAGTAATTTATTTACTGCATACTACGCGAGACAGAAATTACTTGATTTGCCCTTTCTGGGCAAACTCCTTTGAAGGAGGAGCATCTCCCCCCAGTGCCCTGCAGAGGGCACGTTTGCTTTATGAACGGTACCGCGTTCACTGCCAACAGCCATTTCTCTGAGGTAGAGTCAGAGCACGCGTTACACCGAAATTCAAAGACAGATTTATTGATTACCCCAACTCCAGTCTCGAAAAGACAAATACTATAACAATTCCTGCCAGTTCTGTTTGTGCCAGCATTCATAGCCACATTTTCTAGAGACAACCTCCTGCCATAAACCTATTTTTCTCAGTGCCACCTTGCAATTTTAGGAGACAATAATTTAAAAACTGACAGATTTGTTCTACACAGTGTGAAATCCCAAGCTTTTCTCTTTGTGTCATTGTTCATAAGGAGCTGATAGCTTACTAGAAATCCATTTAAAGACAATTCTGTGAATGTATTATTAAGTTTTTCTTCTGCACATGGAGATTTCACCTCCCTTTTCTCAACACTTTGACATGACAAATTTTTTTTTAAAGGAGTATACAGGCTCTCCTTCCCATAAAGCTACTCTGTGATGACAGTTTCTTCCACAGCCTTCGCTGTATTACAGGTGGAATAGTATGCTCCCAGTATGTTAGAGGGGAAATTTACCTCTTAATCTCAAAGGGCTTCACTCTAAGATAAAATGCTTTCCGGACTGAAACTTTGGGGAAAATGTATGGTTAGCAGCACCAGCAACATCTTTAGAGGCTCAACAGACCTGAAGATACCCTAAGTTCTAGTCTTATGATAGTTCAAGAATACAGGACACTGCATGAAGAAGAAATAGTAGGGAAGGAGATATACGTGTCAGGGGTAGGGGGGAAGGGATTAAACTGAACAAGGTGTTTGGAAGAGAAATCATTAGGAGAGATCACCAGTCATCACACAGTTGAGAGTTAAGCTTCAGGATACATTTATTTTTGGAGGATTTTGTATTCCAGACCTGCATATTTGAATTCTACGCCAGTCTAATATAAATGGCAGGGTTCTGCTGCATTCCAGGGTGAATCAAAGAGCAAAGATTGTTCTGGTGTATTAATAAACTCATGACATCATATCCCGCTGTCATCTGTTTAGCAGATATATGGAGCCATGCAGAGCCACTTGCTGTTAACTCCAATGAGGAAAGACCCCAGCTTGAGAGGCACTTAACCGGCCTGAGTAAGCTCAGTTAAAAAATGTTAGTGATATTACTTCAGTCAATGAAAGTCTATCTATTCTGCCCTTTAGAGGGTAGTGCCACACACACACAACTCATCCTTTCCTTTGTAGTGGGCTTTTTTGGTATATTCAATCATACAGTTGATTTCAAGAGCTCAGAAAATCGCCTTTGTATTCTAGGAAGCCATTTCTTGTGTTTCTCTGGATGCCAGCTACACTATGCTTAATCCATCACATTTGTAGCTGTCTACTGCCAGGAAGTAAATACTTCATTGAGTATTTTATAGCTATTGCATTTTGCAGAGACAAACTGTGACTACCTAGATCAGAATAAATAATACCAATGAAAATAAAGATGTCAGTGATTTGATTTTCTTAAGCACATCCAAACCCTCTCACTTTGGAAATAAGACAACAGATGACTACAAGGCACATGCCTGTCATTTACACAGCAAGAATTTACCTTTATGTAGCCTACTTTCTTTCTTCAGTATAAACTAGTGCCTGAGGTGGCACTTGTTCATGTTTATTAAAGTTATTTTCTCTTATCATAACAAAGTCAGAAAACCAAACTGGTTGGAATATTAATACAACTCGATTGTGAAAATAATCGCTCTATTCCTTAAGCACTACACTGAGTCAGAAGGTCTGGGATAGAGTAGGGATATTTATATTAGAAACAAAGTGAAGAAAACTCAGTCTGAAAATGGCATTTCACAGACTATCTGCAGTTCTTAGGTTGGTTACTTATGAGCAGTACATTTAGTGTAGACAAGCAGACAGATTAGTGTTGAAATAACCTAAGTAGGGACTGATTTTCAAAAGTGATTTAACCCAGAATCCTATGCCCCTACAGTAACATAAAATCCAATAATGACAATGTTACAGTGACATTTTTGGAAGGGGTACAAAAGTAATTTGAAGAAACTAAGGAAAATATCATATTGACGTGCTTCCTTTCTCCAACTTCCACACACTGACTTGTTTATCTGCAGGGAAAAAAAAAATATTAGAATCTCAGAATCACAGGTTGGAAGGGACCTCAGGGATCAAGGGAACTTCAACACCGTCACCCTTCGATGGTCACTTCTCACAGGTTTATCACAAACTGTTCAAAACAAGTTAGATCAAATAACCATCCCTAGAACCCAATAAAAACAACAGTAGCACCAACAGGGAGTGGACGAGCTGAACCAAGAGAAGTTATTCTTCCTGACATTGGATAGGTACATTTCTCCTTGTAGCAGCAGAGCATGCTTTGTAGTTCTCAGTGCCCTTCAGTGACACTGAATTTGAACAGGCATATTTCTAACCAATGCAAAATCTTAATGAGTTTTATAACAATTCTGTAAGTTGTACAGCCCTTGTTTTATATCCATGCATAGATTACTTTGAAGAGCTACCTTCTTCCCAATCTAACAAGCAGTCTGCATTTCAAGCTATCACTTTTCACAAGGTTAGTGCTTTATTAAGTAAATTCTATCACATCAAGTGGGATAAGCTTTGATATTGTGGTGGTCATCTGCATACAGTTACAGGAAAGTCCAAGGTAATAAAAAAGAACACAGCTAAAATTCAAATTTGGAATTCCTAGGGATTTACAACTGCCAAACTGCACACACTGGCCAAAATTTCTAGGCCCATGGAGTAACAAAAGGACTAGAGTGAGACATATGGAGAAGCAGACAGCTATAAGACAAACAAGCAGGTACTAGTAAAAGGCTAGTACTGTAAGGAATGGAAGAAGGGAAAAAATTAATAAGGACAGTGTTGAGTCAGAAACAAAATGCATTTTTATTGTCTTTCATTCATGGTAACTCTCCCAGACAAAGAAAGAGGCTCAGGTCTTACAACTCTGTTCTTCAACTCGTCAAAAAACTCTGCGGACTCATAGCAATCTTTACATACAAAAAACCACAGAGACGAAAAATACTCATTGCTTGTAGAAGTACACAGTAATATCAGGTCTTGGTCACATACTTTTACAAAAATTAAATATAACTACATCCATAAAACTTCCGAATCTTTTTGTGTCTACCTACCATGCAGCAACCATCAGGGAATCCAAAGTGGAATCGCTAGCTCCCAAAGTGCTAGATCATTGCAAAAAATGAGACTTCAGAATTAACACCTCTTATTACTAGGACACACCACAGAAACTATGGTCACACTTGATAAAATATTGGAAACACTGTATGGAATAGTTGGGCACTGGATCAAAATATTCCTTAGCAGTTTTACTAATTTCAGCAAGGATAAAAGGTGGCAAGGCAAAATAGTGAAATCTTTACTTGAGTCCTGATTTGGATCCAGATTTTTTTAGAAATACTAAAATATTGTCATTCCAGACACTGTCTGCATTACTAATTTTAACAGCTCATAAAAGGAACATTCATAATGAATTACTACAGAGATAGAGCTGCATTTTAGCAATAAGCTGTGCATCAGGAAATATTTTCTTCATAAGGGCAAGAATGTAAGCTTTTATAGCCCTTATCCCACCAGTAACAGAGAGCTTTGAGCCCCAAAAATAGAGAAAGGAAGAGCAAGGTTTTAAGAATAGGCTTGGTCTTTACTGGGATTCTTCACTTAAATTGTTCAATTTAAGTGACCAATTAAAACCTGCACAATACAGGCAACATCATTCTTTCAACCCTCCAAGTATTTGGAGTCCGATAAGGGAATCTGATTACTTCACTTTCTCAGCCCCCAAGTTGGAGAACAGACATCTGGTTACAGTATACCGTAGACATCTTATGTAACCCAGGGAAAGCAACTATCACCTCTGTGCCTCAATTTCTTATTATGGAAAAATATAAGTTATATATAGGTATATTAACAGTTACATAATGCTTGACTATTGCTACATGTATTGCAGAAACCTTGTTAGAATATACATACTATGTACCATTTATTTTTTATATATATATAAATATGTAAAAGCATAAAAATCAAACTTGTGGATGGAACTGTTTTTGCACTAATTAAATTACCAACTAATCAAATTTACTCTACCCACATCCAGTAGAGCTGTGAAGAGACTGACCCCAACAGACCACCTTTTACTTGTAGGTATGTGATACAGGTATACAGGTGCTTACAAGTCAGATTAATTTGGCAGCAAGTGTATATGGAGTGCTGATGTTAAGGGAAGAAGGGATCCAAAACTGCAGGTCTCCCAGCCAATCTGCTATATATAGGTTAAATATTCTAATAGGCAGTGTTTCTGAAATGCTGCTTCTGAAGGGAGGAAAAAAGAAAAAAGTATTCAGTATTTCCATTTTCCCAGTTCCATTTCCATTTTCCATTACATGCTTTAACAAAATATTAACACAAAGAATGGCCGCAGATTCATGAGGTAGGAATGTGTGCTGTTTCAATGGATTGTTCTTTTGAAACAAGTGATTATCAGTACCTTATAATGTTGACCCTGATCCATGGAAACAGAACATTATTTATGATTGCTATTTAGTCACAACTTTTCTTAATTAAGCCCTCCCTTTTCTTGCTGGGGCAACATTCATTACTAATATTTACCCAAAGCAATCTCATCTTCAAATTTCAACTACCTTGAACAACTTATTGTAAAAATGACTCTATGGTTCTAGAAACATGCTTTCAGAACACATTCACTTTGAGGACAGAAATGTCTTCTTTACTCAAAATATGTGGAATACACTAGCTTTTGGAACTGCATGTACAAAATACTCCTCTGTTCTGTTCTGAGGTATTCTCTTACAGTCAAGCTCAAGAGATTGTAATTAACATTCCATTGAAAAAATCCTCAGATGTCTGCTAACTTTCCAGAAGAGTGTCACAGGAGCGTCCTACAATAAAGATATGTTTGCAGACAAAGAGTTACTTTAGTACGCTAAAGTACGGTGGTAACTTATTAAGTGAGATAACAGTAGACAGTACTCAAAAATATGCAGCATTGTGATATTTGTAGAATCAATAAAACAATTTCTTACTGTGCGCTGCAGATAGCTTCCCATGTGTAATGCTCTTCATGTTTGTTGGGGTTTTTTTGTTTCGTTTTCTTTAAATATATACAGTGTAATACTTCCTATCCAACAAGACATTTCTAGAACTTTCCCAGAGTTCGGTCTCAATCAATTCACAGGGATATGTCCAAGTTTGAATTGTCATAAAGTACTAGCAAATTATAACATTTAAGGTATAACTTTGCAGGATGACTTCTTACATCTCAGCTAACACAGGTACTGTTCTGTATGCCAGACCCCACTGCCAATACCTGTCCTTTTACGTATCATCAATGCAAAGCAGTTGGAATGGCAATATTAGAGCCTAGTTGCAATATTATTCTCGGCACTTAGGTGTTAAACTGGATAAAGTCTAAAGGAGGCCCACTAAGATGGCTGGGATGCTAAAGAACATGACATAGGAGGAAAGACTGAGGGAGAGAAGTTTGTTTACCCTGGAGAAGAGAAGGTTAAGGGAGGGATCTAACTGCAATCTTCCTCCACCCAGAGGGAGAAGACCAGGTCAGAATTCTTGGGTACATGGAAAAAGAGCAAGAGGAAACAGTCACAGGTTGCAACCTGGGAAAATCCAACTGGACACAAGGGGAAGATTTTCCATGAGTGTGGCTTAGCACTACAACAGGTTTCCCGGAGGAGTTTTGGAATCTCCATTACTGGGTATTCATTGGATCAAAACTTGATCAGACAAGGCCCTGACAACTTGTTCTGACTTTGAAGGTAGCCCCGGTTTCAACAGCAGTTGTACCTGATGACATCCACACATTTCTTACAATATGAATCTATGAATCCATTTTACCTTAAATGGCCATGGCCCTCACTTTAAAAAACAAATTAACACCAAGGAAAAAAAATCAAGACACTGTGGAAAAATAGTACCAAAGATGAAAGTAAGTCTCAAAAACGAACAAAAAACATGGTAGACACCTATACAAATCCAAAGTGTCATGTTACAGAACATTCTGGAAAACAATCTTAAGCAAACCCAGTTGGTAATACCTGAAGAGCCTAGGGTAAAGTCCATAATTTTAAATACACAGGAATTTAATCTGACACTTAGTATGCCAGTCTATTGTACCGCAATGACCAGGCTAGGCAAGCTCGATGTGGCTTGGAAGCTTAGTTCTGTTCAAACAGGAATCCTAAACATTTGAACTGTCTACTAAAGCCTCTCACATAATACATTACATTCCCTCTGAATGCATTCTGGAATTCCCCTCTTGATCTTGTCTGAAATCAGGAAGTACCAAGGCATGAAAAAAACTGGATGAACTGAAAGTGTTTCCAGATTTTATAGCAACTCCCCTTCCTATTTCCTCCTAAAAATCCCAAACAGCCAACAACTAAACGACCAAAAAACAGATTTATGCTTCATGACTGTTTTGAGCAGAGATTTTGCAAGTTTTAATGTGACTCAGAAGATATTTACCCATGTGCACATATGATATACAGTAGTTCAGCTCCTCCAATAAGCCACTCCTGGTTCTCCTGATTTCAGTTTTAGCTTTTGCATATTTGATAAAAGTCAATAGGTTTCTAGAACAAGTAAAATAGAGAAAAAACAGGGTCAGCTTACACTGTTAGGGCTTTAACATACTAAGAAACCCCACAAACAAAACTATTTTCAGATCACTTCTCTGGATTATAAAGACCCCTGATGGCCCTAGTCTTGACTTTATACACCAATACAACATATTCATGTTCTGCATTTTGTTGCATTTCAAACACTGCAATCCATTAAGAAACACAGGAGATAGTTTTCTTTGTCCAAGTCACAAGGCTGATCATTGCATCCCCACATGTAACATTTATCAACAACTGGAATTACATATACAGAGATTTTTCAAAGTTGAACACCTAACTTAGTCTTTGGCTCCTGTTAGTCTCAATACTAATTGTGTGGTTAATTGAAGTGACAAAAAAATTTTGAAATATCGTTCTTCTATTGGAATTTCACACATAAATAGCAATTGAACTTCCTCTTGGGGACCCAAAGGCAGCTACACCAAGGTCAGACATATTCCACAACTTTTTCATGCCTTGCAGGCCTGCATAGTTTAAAATACAGGAACAAGTAGTAAAGTGCTCAAAAATATCATTTATACTCTTTAAAACCTTAATTTTAAAACATTAACACAAACATACCAGTGTGCCACATTGTTTCTCCATTCCGGAGAGCTTGAATGCAAACATTAAACACTACTTCCCCATTTCCTTTGCTCAGCTGCCCTGCAGTCTCCCTCCATGGTTTCCAATGTTTTCACCTGAGTTCATCCAGCTTGGACATCAGCTGCATCATCCAGTGCTTGCTGACTCTCAAAGCTACGTGTGTGCTACCAATGATTTTGATGATTTGTACTGTCAGACACATCTAGTCTCCAGTTTGCACCTGTAACTGCACAGGAGACTCTTACTCCATTCCATTGCAGGCCTGTGAAAGGTATCATCTAGCTTTAAAATCTTCTGTGATAAAGCAGTTTACTCCAGTATGCCACCAGCACGTCATGCGCTTAAACCTGGGTCACAGATGCATGTGGAGGCAGGACAACCACACACACAGCTGTCTCTGCCAAACATCCAAATGCCTCTGATGTCTGGAAGCTAGTCTGCTGCTGCTGCCACAGGGAAGGGGAAAGGGAGGAGGAAGGATAGTGAAAACTGCTAGGAAAGAGGAAGAGGAATTTCTTGCTCTTTGAAAGGGACAGTTGCTTGCCAGGGTATAGGGAGGAGGTTGTTACTGCTGGGACTAGAACATGCTCCTGTACATGGCAGAACAGTTTGGGGCTTACCAGCCTGGAGATGACCAGGCTTTCTCTGCTCCCTCTTAGACTTTTCTCAAGGGCACAGTCTCTGCCTTCCTCTTTCCCCATCTCCATCTGGTATCATTGTTCATGTCCCAGAGTTTTGGGACACAAATGATGGATTTCCAATCATTGTATTATATTGTCAGTCATCTTTCACATGTGCACAGAGGACTCTGTCAGAGTGTGACTGGATGGAAATGAAGATATGTGGCATGTACTTTTAGGATTTGGATAGGAAGTTACAAGAAAGATGTCAGACATATCAGTCTAAGTGCTAGGATCTGGCTAACCTGAACACTATGGTCCGCATCACTCAGCGCATATGCCTAAACTCCCTCTCCTAACACCACTTGCCATCTTATCTGTTTTCCTATGTGAACCAGGCAGTGCTGTGGCTGATTGCCTTCCTTATGCATCCTTAAGCCTCACAAAAGCGGCTGGGATCCTGAGTGTAAACTGAGAAACAACTCTGACTGCCCTTCCAGATGTCTCTTGAAAATCAAATATAACTTGTCATTTGCAAGCCCCACTCCCACACTTCAAACACACAAGTGTTATACAAATGAGCAAATATGAAACCAATATAAAACTTGCTGTTATTGCTGTGTCACAGATAGCACCCAAGTGAGCTCCAGGACTGGGGACTCATACCTATAATATTAGAGGTGGGGTATTTCAGTGCTTTCTCACTCCCTGGAAGAAAGCAGAGATAATGTAAATGGAGACCTAAGCAGGAGAAGGCTACAGGCTAACACAGCCTAAATCTCTTGAAAGCACTGGAAAATTTCAAATCCTTTGTTAATTCCAGGTACAATTGCTCAGGCATAGGGAAAAGGGAAGGCCTGATATTTGATGTAATTTCCTAGACCAAAGCACAGGCTGTCACTAAAATAAAATCAATCCCAAACTCACAACAAAAAGGCAGCATGCATAGCATAGCAGGCTTGGGAACCAACTTCAATAAGTGACGCATGACTGCAGTTCAGTGCAATGAGCAACACTTAGATATCTGTGAAAGAGGCTCCAAGGCTAAGCACAGGTTATGGACAAGGGAGAGGGAATCATGGAGGAGGGACACGACAGAGGTGGACAACACACAACCCACTGAAAAAAAAAAAAGGAAATTAGCTTATACAGTCAAAAAAACTTGAGGAATCTACCTCTGTTTAATTCCTGCACTTCCACATTTTATTTTAGTTATGCTCCTTTCAAAGCTATGTGTGAGAAACACCAATACCCATCTTCTGTAAAGAAGGTTAAATGTAGTAATTGGCCTTCAGTAAATGCTGATATATCTGGCTTATTAAGGTGCTCTGCTTCTGAAAAAGTGTTTGCTTATTAGGGAAAATGGGCAAAAGCATGCTGACCTCTGCATTACTCATGGCTACACTCAGTTTGTTGAATGGGACCTTCTTCTGGCTAGTACTATATAAATATCAACTTAATCACAGCAAAGATAAAAGTTGCTAGTGAGAACAGTATCATGTTACCTCAAAAAAACAAACAACAGCAGAAGGAAAG